>NC_046225.1:31951692-33253231 GCF_009819885.2 Catharus ustulatus
CCACATGTTTGTTTTATTTGGAAGTGCTCATAACATAGACCTAAAAAACTTCTGAGAATTCAACAACTCCTGTTAGCCTTGTCTTACATGAGCTCTATGTTTTTCTTTTCATCAAAATCTCTGGTTTAAAGAAAATTTAATTAGTTTATATTTACATATTTTGCAGTTAGGAAAAAAAGCAGATCTTTCCATTTTCTCTAAGGAATTTCAATAGTTTTCAAGTTATATACCTGCAAGTTTTACGTAGTAAAAAAAAAATTTTGTGATTACATGTCTAACTTTATGTGCTATAAAATAAAATATATAAAATTATTTATATTATGTTATAATATTAATAATTTTCCTATTAAATGAATAAACAAAGGGGTGAAATATTCAAGCATGTTGATTGGTTGCAAAGCCAGTATGAAAAAGATGGGTTTTTTTAAGGTCTATTTCCTTCTCACAAGTAATCCTTAATCTTACTCATAAAAAGATAGTCTTTAATGGCTAAAATGATTGAGACAGGTTGTGTGTTTAAAAGAACCTGTTAGGAAATTTAAACTTCTACATAGGCCTTTAAATCAAAATAAGAGTTTTTGAAGCATAACACCAGGTGTAGCTAAAATTGCTATGATGATTTATGTTAGCAACTCACGTAAGATTTCCATTAAAGCTTTCATTTAAATAGAGATTAAACTAAAAACATATTTATGCAAAAAACCCCATTTACTGAGTAGTTATGAAAAACAAATGAATATCAATTTCCTCTGTAATATTTTGTTACCTATAGCTACAGCTATCAAAGAATGCCTGGTGAGCATTAAAGGATATAATATTGTATATCTGAATAGGAAGATTAGTCTTGAAGAGTGATGAGTTTTAGTACCCATATCTTTAGAGAGAAAGTTCATCTCCAATATATAATAACTCAGTGACTGAAAGTTAGAAGCTGAGATGAAGCAAGTTTGCAGCATAATAGCAAACAGACAACCAAGAACTTTTAGAGTTTTTTTCCAAAACAAAATCCTCAATATCAAAATTTGCTGAGACCATTTTTGTTTCTAAATGCAGTATACCTCGGGAAAGATTTTTTAAAAAATTATTTCTTGAGTCTGATGGGGAGATTGGTTGCACTTGCTGCAAAAATGCTATACTAAAAGGCTATAGCTGATTACATAGATGCAAAAAAAACCAAACCAAAACAAACAAGTAACTCAACCAAACAAAACAAAACAGAAACAAACCAACCAACCAAACAAACAAACCCAAAAAACCAAAAACACCGCCCCACCCCCCAAAACATACACAAAAAAATCCCACAACCCTTTGCTATAAAGGCCAGAAAGCATTTTACAGCCAGTCTCTTATCTCAGAGGCCAGCTGTAACAATGGCTGTGTTCCCTGGAGCCACTGGTAGCCCTGTAGGTGGGCCAAAGAATGGGGCTGACTACTTGGAAGCTTGATCTTTAGACCTGATTTTTCTCTTTATTCCTTCATATGGAAAAAACTAAATTGTATGCCAAAAATCAGTGTTTCTAAGAGCGCAGGGCTTTCTTTGCTCCGTTCCTCCAAAACATACCCCCTTTATACAGCTGAATTCAGATTAGTCAGTCACATTATCAGGTAGCAGAGACCACCAAAAGGTGGAAATATTTTTTGGCACTTAATAGCCTTGGGTCCTCTGTTGAAGCCAAAAAATCCCCAATCTGTGCTGATCCTAGAAAGAGCAGTTTAGCAAACATAACCTATCACACCGAAGAAGAGAGGCAAGCTCACGTCACAGCAATCCTCAGTTGCTGGTTATACTCTCAGCATACTGACTTTGCTGACATTTCCACAGCATTTCAGCTGAAATTGCTTTCTTAGTCCATGCCATTTGTTACCCTGTTAAAGCTTGAATGATATTATCAAGAAAAAGGAACCTCTCCTTTTCTGTCAGAGGCGAAGCTTGTTTCTTCTCATGGTAATTATCAGCACAGGTTTTGTAGAGTATCTTTCAGGACCCTCATTATTAATTTCAAAGCCATGCGTTAAAAAGCATCAAGAATTCTAAGTCATATGTGGATGTTCTGAGCATGTTTTCCAGACCATGCTTAAGTCATTATAAAGGACTAAAAAGACTTTCATAAGCTAAAATAAGTTTTTCTTTTCCTAGTTTTGCCAAATTTATATATGCAGGAAAAAAAGACGTTGGTTCTGACGTTGAAGGTAGCACGGTAATGGGGTTTTTCTTCTAGTTACCATATACAAAATCTGCAGTAGATTAATTAGTTTAGAGACATTATTTGGCAGAAAATCTGTTGAAAGAAAAAAAGTGAATGGTAACTTCTGGCTTTCCAGTAATTCCCTGCTAAGAAAGACATTAATCAGAGTCTCAAGTAAGTGCTGGCAGCATCTCTTTGTATTTCTTCACTTCCACATCTTTAGAAAGTGAAATGTAGATGTTAATCTAAACCTTAGTGATGTATCATGGGCCATATGTACCAGGCAGTACATATATGTTGCTAATTTCCCCTGAAAGTAAGAAAAAGTGTTGTTTTTCTTACTTTCCAGCAAAGTGGCTGCTTGGTACTGAATTTTATAAAAAAAAACTGTCTTCACCTAGTCCTACTGCATGAAATAGCTATTTTATAACAATACACAATTTTAAAAGGGAAGATTTCCAACTGCAGTGTGGCTAGCTGTTATGAATAAATTAGAAAATGAAGATTAAGATTGGGAGTGTAGAATACACCTGTAAAGGTTCTGCTCTGGAGCCCCCATTAGTAAATTAAAAACAAAAAAAAGGAAGAAAGTTACTTTATTTTCCATCCAGCACAGATCAAAGTCCATTGCTTTCTCCCTGGTTTGATTCTTTATCATTACCACAGTCAAATATCTCCCTTCTATCCCATTACTCATCTCTCCTGTTGTTAGTCAATGGCATGCTGTGGAGCATCACCACAAGCAAGGGGAAAGATGTTGAGTGAGAATCTCTCTTTTCCTTTCACTTCACACATCTGCACGTTTTGCTCAATTGCAAAGCATGCTTTGCTTAATTTTCATTTTTAGATAATCAGATTTTAAGCCATTTTTTGGCTGCTGAAAAAGTGTAAGTTAACGCTTCTGTTTTTTTGATCCTGAATCTGCAAACATACCCATGTCTCATGCAGTACAAAACCACATCAGGGAAAAAAATATGAAGTATTTGAGACCTAGGTACTTATTTTCCAATAGTATTTTTTCCTGTCTGATTGGATCACTTCTCATTACTCTTGTGACAGTGTTTCATTACAATTTAGTGTGAGAAAAGAAAGAGTAATGTAATTTCCATATATTTTGTACATCTGCATGTTTCTGGTGTTTGTATGCTAGAATACATTGATACACTACTGTTTGTAGTCAAAATTATCAGATTACTGTTTTGAAACATGAGGTTCTCATTAAAATATGGTGCTGTCTCAAAGCAGATGTAATTTATGGCAAAAATAGATGAGCTAAATCATTTCATATAAGATTATTAGAGGAAGAAACTAAAAATACATGCAACACTGATATGAAAATGCTAAAAATATAAATACTCAAATTTCTTTTAAATTGTAGATCTACTGATAATTTAATATGTAGATCCTTGTATTGGGTGACAAGGTGTGGTAGCAGGAAGTTACCAAAGGGTTTTTTTTCTGTGAGAAGCTGCCAGAAGCTTTCCCCATGTCTGAAGGAGCCAAAGCCAGTTGGTTCCAAGACAGACCTGCTACTGGCCAAGGCTGAACTCATCAGTGATGGATGGTAGCACCTCTGGGATAACACAGTTAAGGAGCAAAAAAAAAAAAAAAAATGTGGCCGTAGCTAAAAAGAGGAGTGAGAATATGTGACAGGATATATGGTGAGAATGTATGGGTAGGTGGGTGCCCAAAGGAGGCTGTAATGTCATGGGAAGCCTGTGCTGGAACAGGTGCCTGGCACTCATGGACCATGGAGAGGAGGCCATGCTAAAGCAGGTTTGCTGGTAGGAGTTGTGACCCTGTGAAAGAGGCTTTTGATGGAGCAGCCCTCGAGGAACTGCAGCCCTTGGAAAGGAGCCACATTGGAGATGTTCCTGGAGGGCTGCCTCCTGAGGAAGGGAACTTAGGCAGGAGCAGGGGAAGAGTGTGTGGAGTTCCTGATGGTCATGATGTCTCAGAGGGGACGGAGCCCACTGGTTTTTGTGTCAGTTGCCTCTGACTTCTCACCTGCTTGATGCTATCTGCTTGTTTTTCAGGTTTCCCTTACAGCATAAGCAGCATTCATGTCAGAGGCTAGACACACTTCCATGAAGTGGATATGAGAATAAAATGGCTATATGATGGCAATCGAATATTACTATCCTGACAATTGCCAGCACCAAGCATTTACAGCAAATGAGTGACATTTCTCTTCACCAGTGTTGAAACATGTTTTTTTTCCTCTTTCTCATCTTCAGTAACTATGCAGAAGTAGCTAAATGGGATAAAACTAACATTTCATTCCCTTTGTGCAACAGAGAAACCATTTAGGTAAAGAAAATTACAACTAATAATGCTTTGAGCTTTCCAAACTACCTGCAAATGCATTTTGCTACAGAGCTTGTAAAAAATCTCAAGAATTTCCATACCCAGAGGCTGAGCAGGCAAGAGGAGGATGGTCTGGGAGGAGGAGGCTTGTGTGGGTAGCCCAGCAGAGCATGATGTATTATGCTGCACTCTGCTGATCCTGTTCTGGAAGAGGGCTGGGTATTACTCACCGGTCTCAGACTAGTAAAAGCTATACTTTTTTGAAAGGGCAGATTAATAATCAGAGTGCTATATTTTTCCTGTCAGCTTCATGAGAGTCTTTTTTTATGTTTATCATATCTGTTTGAAACTGCTCTGTTAGGCATTTGGATGTTAAAATAAGCTGTGAGGAGGTGGGCTAGTGGTGAAAGAACAAATAATAAAAAGATGTGTTGAGAAAGAAAAATGGAGAACTCTGTCACATATCAAAAAACTGCAATAAAAAAGGTGTAAAAATGGGTTTTAAAAGGTCTGCTAATTTTAAATGTTTTTCTACTTCTAGAGGATTTTTATAATAGCAAGAACACTTTTTAAAAAATTAATTCTTACATAATTGTACATATTTTAAGTGGATCCACTATAAGTATATTTTTTCAAGCTTTCCCCTAAAAGAGTTTATTCATATATAATAAATACAAGAATTCTTTAGAAAATGAATAAAACTGATGAGACATTTTTAACAATATTCTAGTGCTTCCCAGAAATCACAAATAGGGAATCAGAAGTAGAAAACCCTATGATGTCTGTGAGTTCTTGACATAAAGTGGACATTGGATAGCATTATTTATTGTCTATCATAGTTAATCCCTCATAATATTAGAAGAAATTTAAATTATTACTGACTCATTCAAGATTTTTGGCTGTTCTTTTGTATTCTATAGAGAAAAGATGTTACTGAATATACTTAAATCAAATTACTATGAATTCTTTTAGAGAGCTTTGCTTTTTGTTGAACCCAGAAAATAAGTTTATAGAAATACTCTATGCTATTTCCTACCTAGATAATGCAACTACATCACAGATCTCATCTTTATTATGCACAAAAGCATTTAGTTCTTCAGCATTCAAACCTTAATGTTGAAAAAACTTGCAATAAATTCCATTTCTGTAGAAGGGTAAAGGGGCATAAGTGCTTTCTTTTGTCTGCTAGTACTATGATGCATGAGGTAAGTTGTTAGATTACTAAGGTTTATGCCTAATGTATATTTAGCCTAATTAGCAAATGAGGTCAGCAATTAGAAAGCTGAAGGGCTGAAGGGAATCAGTGCATGATCTTAGCTATGTTGTAAAGGTTATAAGGAAAAAAATACAAGCTAAAATCTTTGCATTAGCCTTGAATTTCAATGATGAATTGTCAGGGGAAAAAAAAGGAAAAAAGCTACTACAAAACTTCCTCACAGAGGGCAGAAAAGCCATTTGATCAATGGCTTTGATTATTGCAGTGGCTGATCAGCAAGGTAATGACATGGGAAATTGCATATTCATTGAACACATCCCACGCATCATCTGCTAAACTGGCCTCCATCTGGCTGGTGGTGTTCGCAGGAAAGTGGGAGTGGTCAGTTCTCTTTTGGAGGAGTCACTACAGGCTGCTTCCTTGGTGCCAGCAGAACCTGTGCAAGCAGACAGCACAGGCTTGATCCCCACCACTGTTTGAGGTTTTAATCCTCATTTTGCATGGTAGTCGGGCTCCTCCATCACTTGCTGTCCTTGTTTAGGGCTAAATAAGGGAGGAAACCTCTGAATAGGGTCCCTCTAGTAAAGCAGATTCAAGTGGCTTCTTCCTGAACTGGTTTAAGAAAATACTTCCTTGGAGAAAATTGATAAAAATCTGTTTATTCAATAAACAAAGTATTCACATGCAGAAAAAACCCTAATAATATTAAACAATAAAACTTCTCACTGTTCTGAAGAGATGGCAAATCCAGAAAGTTCTTGTCATGGGGTGTAACTCGGCTCACTCAGTCTCTTATCAGCTCCTCCTTTGCTGGAAAATGCCACATCCCAGCCTCAGTGGGCCACAGGTGTGAGCCTCTGGTGCTCTTCTGGGTTATTTAGTCTAGAGAAGGTTTAAACAAGAAAAAGACAAAAACCCACAGTCCAGGGAACTTCTCTGCCTCAGCTAGATAAAAACTAACAAAAGGCAGAGGAGAGCACTCTCCTGCTGTTTGTCTGTGCTGCAGAAAGCACAGCCCAAGAGAAGAAATGCAGAGCAGTGAGTGCAGTTTCTGAAAACAAACTGGGTGCTTCTTTTTCCCTCCTTCACTCTTGGAACCAGTCTTAAAAGTCCAGAATTTAATATCCCGCATAAACAGAACAGACAATTGGGGATACAAGCATCATTAAGTCACCTCAGGACACCTGCACACTTAGTAGGATAGATGGTCTAAACCCCTTGAGCCTTCCATGAGCCATCATCTTCTGTAGTCCTGGAAATACTTTAGTGTTCTATACAACAATTTCTGGACATGAAACACAAAGGGAGGAACATAATATAAAGGGATAAAAGAGAAACTGTCTTTAACAAGCACATGGCTCTCTGTCATAACAAACTACCCTGTGATGCTCGTGATTAATTACGTTGCCACTTGTTGTATGGCAGCACAGTAATACAAGCCAAATAGGCGCAATGCAAGACCATCTGCAAAATTAGTAGGCTTTTAATAAAATGCAATATTTATCACTGTCTGGTAGATGTGACAATCCTTCTACATATATGTAATCTTGTCTGTGGTATCCAGAATTAAAATGGATCATGTAAAGTCCTGGTTCATTGCAGGGCCAATGAACCTATGGAAGCTGAATGAGCCAGAAGGTGCTACAAAATAAAATGAATTTGTGCCAATCTCTCTTGAGCTATTTGTGATATTATTGTGTTCCACTCTGCCTCTTTTAAAGATATTCTGTCACTATGCTTTTCCATGTGCGTCATCTTCTTTTATTCTTTGCATACATTTTCTTGCAATTGAGATATTTTTTCTTTCTTGTACCCAGTACTTACATTTTGCACCTGTTTCCAGATTACTAATATGGTGCTATTAAAACTGAGTCACAGTAGCACCGCAGAAATCCCAGTCCAAAGAGTACAAATTCTTTGTTGAAATCAAAGTATTGGTTATGTGTGAAGATTGCAGATCAGCCCCAGGTACTCTGCTTCTTGGGCTTACAGTATGATCACACGACATCAGGTAATAAGCTATCGAGTTATATATTAAGGAAAGCATAAAACCTGAACAAAACAGTTTCTAAACTACCACATCATGCTGCCTATTAATAGCTCATCACCTACTGTCTTTGACTATGCTGGTTTTCATTATTTTTCAAGGAAAGTTTCTCAAATTTTTCAGAGGTAAATCTAAAAATTAGGTCTATGATGGTAATTTATGTTTCTGGAATGGCATTAGGATTCCATATAGCCTTTGAAGATTTGGGCTTTGATATTTACTGAGCTTTGATCTGTGTGGGGTCCTACCACAGGAAGAATGATCCAGACAAACTGTGTTTTTGAAAAATTCTAACATTAAGGGAAGCTATAACCTCAGGTTCTGGAGAAGATACAAATATTTTTGCTCTCCAACCTGCCAACTGCACAACCACTGAACATTTTTTCCACTCCCTGGAAGAGCAGGTCAGTAACAGAGTGATGTAGTTTTGTCTCAGTGTTGTAGGCACTGCGCAGCTATACTGAAAGTCACACCATCTGTTTTTACACAACTGTGTCTGCAGACCTAGGACAGCAAGGTTTTTAATGGTCTACTCAGCAGAAGCATATGGTGAGTAAATGAGTAAACTTCAAAAAATCAGGACAAAGTGGTTTGCAGAGATGTATAGTGTAGCAAACTCAGACTGGCTTGCAAGAACCAGAGATAATGGTCTATCTTAAAGAGATTCAACTTGTACTTCTTTTGTCAGTAAAAATTATGTAAAGGACTATGTTTGTCTGCTCAAATCAGTTATTGAAAAAAATCTGTGTATAGAGAGAGATTTAGAATAATCTTTGCAGCTCAGAAGTTTATCTGAGATGAAAGAGATGAGGTTTCAGAAGAAACACTGAAGCTCTGCTTCCAGAAGGAAATAAGGAAATGCATTATTTAGCTCATTAATGGAGAGCATAAAAGCATCAAGTGAAAAGTAACAAAGAGAAAATTTAGGACAAAGAATTGTAAAAATAATGATCCAAGTTCTTTCCTGGATAACTTTTTTTTTGTTTTCCCCATTAACTAGGGGAACAGTAGGAAAATGTGTAGCACTGACAGATGGAGAATCAATGAAAGGATCTATCAGAATTATCTGTGACACCACTTAACTTTTGTAATACTTGAAAAGGAAAATTCCTTCTTTCTAGAAGTCTTAATTTTGCTCCTTTTTCTGATTTTTTTCCTATAATGAATTCTTGAATTATTTGGTTCATGGATGTCTGGTTTACATATAGACCATGACATTTTAAATTGGTGGAAATGCACCAAGGCTGACTCCAGTTCATGCTATTTTTTTTTCCAGCTAAGAGCTGTGAAATAAAAATTATTAATTCTGGATACATGGTTTATTGTGTAAGTTAGGAAAAAATCTACCCATTACAGTGTTCCACTACAAAGGGAAACAGTGAAATGTGTGTTTAATAAATCCAACCTCATTTTCGAGCTTTAGCATTTGGTCCACTCCATATTACTATTATTATCCATATTGCCCACTCCAAGGCAAAAAAGTAACAGCTCAGTGTTGTAAATATAGCAGTGCAACTTTTATTTAGAAAAATGTATGGGGAAAAGTAATTCTGTCTTTTTAAAGCACGATGAAGAAGTAAGCAACAATTTTATAAAAGCATTCATTAGCCAGGCCACAGCTTTAAACCCAGAATCAGGACATTCAGGTTCACTTGCCTTAAGAGAGTTTAAGTGCATATCTGTCTTCTTGCAAAGTTGTCTCACCTCTTGGCAAAAGGCTGCTCTGAGACTTGAGAGGTACTGCTTTCCTCACCTGCTGAAAATCTAACATTGCAAAAACTTCAGGTTACTCTGGGCTGAAAAATGTCATCAGACTGTTGACTTGGTATTAACTTAAAAGAACAGGAGAGTTGGGCTCCAGCAGCTAGGATTTATCATTAATTTTATGCGACTTGCTACACTTCATTATTAAATGCTGAAACAGTGTTTCAGAACAAAGTGCATATGTAGTACCCAGAAAAAGCTGCAGGCTGCTGTCCTGCTGTGTCTCTTTGTCTTTGTGAACTCTGGCTTCTGTCCTGTACTGTGGGGAAGAAAAGAAGATTCACAACCATGTCAAAACTGAAATGTCTTTGGGTGTCCAGGGAAGGGGGCTGAAAGAGCACATTGGGAACAATTGGTATCTCTGGAGCCTGTGTGTTGCAGGGATAGTTTGTAGTTGACTGGGAATATTCTGAATCTGTGGCAAAATCTTGGATAAGGTTCATAAGCCTTATCTTGGATCTGTATGGGTTACGTATGACTTAATTTTAACCTGCTCATGACTTTAAAATGTATTTTAGACAAAGTAAGAGACCTTGGAAATAGATGTGACATAATTCAGAAGGTATTTTTAATATTTCTTAAACCTCGTTGAATAATATCTTACCTGGAGCTTTCTAGCGAAGTATGGATGTACTTGCCCAAAACTATTAAGATTCATTTACCCTTAAACATCCTTATTCCAAGATTAGCTAGATCCCAAGATGCAAATGACCACACTTCACTGAAATGTTTTATGTTCTCCCACACCACTCCTACACACATTTTCATAAAATTGATTTGCATCACTCTTGGGCTATCTTCAAAGACCAAATCATGTCACTTTTGCTCAGGTTCGTGAAGCCTCACTTTGCAAAAAACCACATCAATTTTGAGTGCTTCCTCTTCTCATGCCTCTCCTGAGCTACAAAATCAGAGTCTTTCAGCAACATACTTGACACTGACAGCAATTAAATCTGAGAAGTTCTGCCAATAATCCTTCCTTCCTCAAAGTGTGCTGACTTCACTATGAGGTGGGATGTACTGTCAGGCTGTGCACAGCCCAGAGCAGGAGACAGCTTGTCTGGCAGCCCGCCAGTGCCTCACCACCTCAGGTTGAGTTACTGCTTCCTTATCTTGCCTGTAAAAATTAGTTTCTTCATGAGGTATACCATGTTCAGACACTGCAGTGATGAGCACCAAGGAAATGCATTATGTAAAAAAATGTGTATGTGAGTGGAACAGCAGCTGTTGCCAGACCTTCTATCTGTGTCTAGGTTTTGCTTCTACTTCAGGGAAGAAATGCAGAAGGTCCCATGATGCAATGCAGAGCCGTAGGTTATGTAAATCAGATGCAGTAAAAGTTGACATCAAGAAAAGCATAACTTTGACCCTGTTCCAAATAGATTATTAAACACCACAGTAATTTTTCCTATAGCACTGAAGTCTGAATCAATCTTAATACAGACATCATTTACCCTAGTGTGACTCTATTGATTTAACACAGTTTTGCATCAACGGGAGTAGAAAAGGGTCATGAAATTAGCTGTAGGTGATTTGGTAGTGTATAATCCACTCTTAAACACTAAGTATAAATTACCAACTTCATGATGGTCAAGCAACCTTCACTCCTTTTTTTTAAATAAAAAGAATTTTAGTGGTATTTAGTATGTTTCAAAAAAAGGTTGTTCTTTACTCAGATGTCCAGAAATGGCTTTAGTTTGCAGTGATTATGGCTAGTACATCTAATCCTGTTAAAGAAACAAGGGGTTCATTGGAGTTCATTAGCATGAGAAACTAAATGCTATCTGATGCCACAATATAAATGTACTGCATTTGCAACAGCCCATAACATATGGTTTTACTGTGCAGTCATCTGATTCATACCTAATCTGAAGCAAGAAAAAGAATAGGATGAGCCCTGACATTTTCTGCTTATTTAGAATTATCCTCTTTCACATTCCTTGTGATTATATTGAGTAAAGTTTTCTTTCAGTTTGTCTGTAGCTGAAACACATCTTTCAACTATAGAAGTTGACTTTATTCTGTCATTTCCTTCTGTCGTAAACATATATTTAATGTTTATTTATAAGGATCAAAGTGAATTTTATAAAAATGCAATCAAAGACGGACCTATTAAAAACTGCATTTTCTCTCAGCATTTTCCTGACATTGCTGAATTTGGATTTCTGAACACAAGAGACAGTTTTATGTGTGAATAAATTTTTCACATTTCTTTTAACAAACAAGAATGCATAGATGCACATATATACAATTTCTATAAATTTTAAAAGTCATGTCCCAAAATTTAAAATATTTTTAGTAGATAACAGGCAGAAGATACAGACAGTCATGAGCTACCTTATGATAAGACTGGCTAAAAATTGAATCTGTAAGTAGTGAGATCTTAAAGTATAGTCGGAGAGGACAGACAAAGATTAAAAATATCTTTCTGAGGTGAAAAGCAGCAATAACTTGGCAGCTTTTACTATGAAGCAAAAGAAGATGTTAGATTCCTGGCTCTCCTACTCCAGAGATCTTGAGACTGGGACACCAGCTATGGCTGCAACATTACTAAACCCTCAGTAAGTATGGTGTGAGAGGAGGAGAGCAAACCAAATGCAGAAAATGGGGAGAAAACACCACTTTCACCTCAAAGCCCACCTTTTGTCTCCTTCACTAAACGCTTGAGCACATTCCTTCTATTTCAGGCTGGTGGATTCATGTACCCAACCAAACCTAAGCCATGCCTCAGAGGGGATGTGTTGAAGCGGTGCAAGGGTTTCTGGCACAGCGTGCCCTGAAGAAGCTGCAGCCCTATGGCTCTGTTCTCCCACATGTGCCAGGGCTGTGCTGCCCTGAGCTTGGCCCAGCACCATGACAAACTCTCCATTTGCTCCTCCTGTTCCATTTGAGCCTCTTTGCTTTGCCTTTCACGAATACTGAATTAACACATTAAATAACAACCGTGCTAATAAACATTCGGGAACTAGGCAGTTCTGTGAAATTGGAGGGTTGCTATTCCATTTGACTGGGAAATGTGCTGCAGTCTGATCCTTCTGACTCTGAGCAAGACACTCCAGCTCAGCTCACGATTTCCAGGATGTATTGCTGTGGACACCTCCTTCCCACTGGCAAGGGGAGCAAAAAGGATCCCATACATTCTGCATGCGCACCCTGACTGCTAAATCTCTTTTAAGGCTTCCTTGATCAGTCTGTGAATTCTTCACAGACTGTAAAATACCTCCTACTTTACCAACAGGGTTCTACTGTCCTGTATGATCAATTAAGAAAGGTAAAAATATATTATTTTGAACAACTTCACCTTTAATTCATAGGTGTTCTTTAAAATTAAAAACTGAAAATGTAGACTATATTAATAAAACCACTATAAGTGTTGTTGTTCTGTCCTTTAACATCTTTCCTGCAAATAATGAGGACAGAAAATAAATTTACTTCATTTCATAAACCTGTTCTTGCAAGAAGTTATAGTCTCTGTGGGGGTTTTTTTGTCAAATTACAGTTAATTTATTGAATTCAATATGCCAACACATATTCATTTTTCAGCTTTCTAATATTTTAAAATCCAAAATTGCATTATTAGATGCTCATTTATATTTTAATTCTGAGACCTACAAAAGTAATTTCTTCTGTTTACAAGTCAACAATTCTGATATTCCACTTCATGTATTCTATTAAAATTATGGAATTGCCAGTAAGCCAATATATATGTACATTTCACATACAGAGTATTTCCATCTCTAATGTAATGTCTATTTTTCATTACTGAAAAGGATCTGTATTTGTTTCCTAAATATAGGCAAGCCTTTCTGTTTTACCTAACATTGTCTAATTATACATAATGAAAAATTGCAAATAATAAGTGTTTTTCTAACTTGTGACTTAATTAAGTTGGCTTTTAATAAATAAATCCATTCTCAAGGCTATTCTAGGTTCATATCAGATTTCTGTTTCTTGTGGAAAGAAGGAGGGTGAAGGAGGTAGAAAGTTTTTTCCCTCATTTCCTAAGTTCCATGTATTTTGTCTCTGAAAAAAACTTTGAGGAAGAAGGAAAGGGAAGCTTTGAAACTGAATCACAGAGCAAAGAGAAGAGAGCTCTAGGGTCTTTCAAAAATTGCCTGAGCTCTCCTTCTGAGAAGTCAGGGTGAAAGGGCTTCTGGAAGAATGTCAGTGTCCGACCCTTGCTTCCTCTAAAGATGTTGTTGTTGTTGTTGTTGTTAATAGTATGTGAGCAGAAAATTACATAAGGACCTTTGTTATCTCCTGTCTGTTCTTTTCAGGGGAATTTCCTCAAAAATAGAAAAACATAATTCTCTGAAAATTGAATTCAGAGCTGAATTCCTGTATTATTCAGGTTCATGCTTCTTTCCTCATTCTCTGAAAGAAATTAAAGCAAGAAAGAGAACGGATTGAAATTATCAGTTAGAAAGACCATAAGTGGATTTTGGACTGAAAAAAAATGCTCAAACACTGGCAATCCTTAACAATCCATCAAGAAATTTGATCATAAGCTCAGCTGCCAAAATATCATCACCACTTAATGTCTTTGCTTCTTCATCATATTTTGCCATTTGAATAACTATTCTTGCATTTCCAGTCCTTCTATTGCCTAGATCTTTGATGTATATTGCACTTCCTATTTTAACTACCCTAGTCAAAATGACTTCACAACTCTCCAAACCCTCCTACACTACTGAGCCCATTTCCGTTCCCTGATTTTTCTTCCTTCCTCACTTTCCCAATGCAAGTCAGATAAATTATTTCATAAGCCTTGGAGATACATTTCTGATGGGTGGATTTTTCAAGGTTCTAACTGTTCCTTTTATTTTTCCAAGACTGCCACTTCTGATTTTTCCATGTGGTGCTACTTTAGCAGTGGGAATGCTGTATGTACAGTAATTTCACGAATACAAGCTGCACCATTTTGACTAAAATTTTGCTCCCACACCGGAAATGCAGCTTATACTCGGGAGCGGCTAATATGTGAATAATTTTCTGACATTTACAACCTCAGAAGTGCCAGCCAGGGTGCCGAGCCGAACACCTGCCAGTAAAAGCCAGCATTTTGCGATTGTTAAAAATTGTTACTCTGTTGCGCCGCGGGTGGAGCCTGGCTCCCTGCAGGCAGTACGGGGAGTGGGGAGAGAGGTGGGAGAGCTCTCTCCTTCCCTCCTCTGCCGCAGCCTGGGGGAGAGATGGGGGGGCCCTGTGCCGCCATCGCCGCGGCTCGGGGAGGAGGCGGGTGGCTTTGTCTCCGCCCACCTCTGCCACCGCAGGAGCGGGGGGGGCTCCGTCCCTGCCTGCCGCCACGGGGCAGCTCCGGACCAGGGCAAGCGAGCCCAGAGGCGACGGCCGGCCCTGAGCGGCCCTGCCGAGCGGCAGCGCCGGGCTGGGCCACCTGGCCCCGTCGGCAGCCCCGAGTGGACCGAGCCTGCACAGCCTGAGCCGAGCCAGTAAACCCCACCATGCCGTGGTTCTGTTACTAACTGGTAACTTTGTTGCACGCGGGTCCTCGCTGCAAACGACAGAGCGACTTATACTCAGGTGTGGCTTATTTATGGACAAAGAACGAAATGTTTGCCAACACCCAGAGCTGCGGCTTATAGTCCATGCGGCTTGTATTCGTGAAATTACTGTAATTGTGTTTTTCCTGTACTTTTCCACATATATATTTCATGCTTAGAGAACAATTAATGAAAGTAAAATAATGAAACTCACCAACTTGAGTGGACACAAACATTTCTGCCTTCAGTCTAAGAAAGGAAGATTATTCACTCACAGGCAAAATACATTACCAAGCTCTGAGAGAGAGCCATTGTTTTAAATAATACTTGGTAATGAAATAAAGAAGAATGTTCAGGTATGCTGATACACATCAGTTGAATAATGTTAACAAACTGCATGTTCCAAAAGTCCTCTCTAATACAGTACAGAAACAGACTCTAAAATTACAATTAATCCAGGAAGAATAGGCAATATCAATACCTAATTTTGTTCTTAGCAAAATTTAGCAACTGTTCATAGCTAGAGTCAAATTCTATCAATGAAAATCACATTCTTGACCAAAACATTTTGACTAGGATGTAAATTAGCTCTAAAACTCGGTCAACTATAAAATATTACCAATGAAAAAAGATATCTTTAGAAGAGTCTGGGGTTTTGGTTTTTTGTTGTCTTGTTTCTTTTTTTAAATCAAGAAGTCATGTTATATGGACAACCAAAATGTTGTTTACAGTCTGAACATGAGTTTAGCTTCATAAAACAGATTGCACTAATTAAGGGATGAAAAGTAACTCCTTGACACCTCCACTGTACAGGCACTTTCAATTGTATGACTGCAGATGGAAAAAAGAAGCGTCTTCAATTGAGTAAGTTCTCTCACCTTTGAGATTACCATAGGGCATCCTCCTAATATTGCAGACTATACTGTGAAATTTTAGCTATTTTAGTTATTGTTCAAAAATTGCAATGATGTCTGAAAATCTAACCTGTGTTTTGTCCAGTTAGGGTCTGTCTTTTTCTCCTTTTTTAGGTTTATCTTCATCTTAAGTTTACAAGTGTTCAGTGTAAAAAAATGTAAGACATGCAATTCAGTTTTGTATTAATGTATTATCTTGCTATTAAGATATTCACTAAGACTATTATCTTAGACAAATGTTATGCAGGGCTTTTTTCTAAGCTATTAGTGATCCACAGAGGGTGTTCTGGGTTAGGGTTAGTGTGATTTTCTCTTTCGGTCCCTGATGGTATTTGCCAGGACCGGAGAGTGCTAACATGTAGCTGTCTCTCAGAAAACTCACATTTCATCAGCCGAGAAAGACCGGAGGCCATACTTGACGAGGTCCGCAAGAACCTTTATTTCATGCAAAAGGGGTCAAGTAGGAATTCTCTCAGAACAAAGGGCATACAGCTATACTTATAGGTTCAGGGAGGATTCAAACTACAACCAATAAAAGTTTATACAAACAGCAGCATCCAATCTAAGTGAGAAGTTCAAAAGGTAAACTGACCAATTAAACAGACTGATTTCTAACCAATTATCTTCTGAAGTGTTAGGAGAGTGACCAAATTCTTAAGGAATTTGGCTTAACCTTGGTATCTAGGATACCTTATCTATTATAGCAAGTTCCAGGGGCCAGCAGAAGAAGGCTTTGGAGGAATTGTATCATCAACAGTTTAGGGTGTTCTGGGTCTTCATATGGTTAAATCACATTAAGAAGATAACACAAGTATCAATCTTAATAAGAGGGCAACAGTCTGCATTGTTCAGGTCAGCTTCCACTGTTATTACTTTTTTGGCAAGGCATGGAAGTTTTTATGTTTTTTATTGATCTCCCTTCTGGTCTGAGTTACAGTTTAATAGCTGAATTACTAACCTAGTTATTCTATTGTAACAAGTGATAAATGATACTACTTTTAAATCTACCGTGCCTTATTTCAGATTCTGGGTTCCTAACAAATTCAGTCAATACTGGTTCAAGCCAAAGACTATTCCTTCTTTTTGAGTGACATATCAGCCCTTTTGAATGCAGAGTCACAGATTGGACATATATGCTGTTTGTGTTTGCCAAAAAGAGTCAACTGGCAAGTATTAGCATTCAAGAACATTCAGTACTTTGGAGGCTGCCTGGAGGATGTGTCTAGCAACTTGAGGCTCAAAATTCTGCCTCCATCTGTCTACTGCTAAAGCACAGTAATATATGCCTATGCTCCTTATGCTACCACTCAGAAATGTCAAGATAGTCACCTTTCAGCATGAATCAGAAAGAACCACTTCTGAAAACTAGTGGTGTAATCTTCTGGTTTTCTCCTGTGAGTGGGGGTCTGTTCCACAAGAATAACATGCAAATTTCAGAAATCTAGTCACCTAACAGAATAACTGGAAACTGCTTAAATGTCAGGTGGAGATGCCCTATTGACAAAACCCTTCTCAGTCATAGCCCAGCTATATCATTGTTTGAGCACAGACCCTACCTAGTGTCTTAGAGTGGAAAACATTATCAGTATACCTAATTCTTCTCATGCAGTGTTGTTTCTCAGTCAACATATGCAGGACTTGATTCTGTTTTTGACTCTGAAAAGGTCTATATTCCTGTAAATGTCACAACAATTTCTGTAATTTTCCTTAAACAACAAAAGTGAGTCTAAAGGTAATGAAAGGGCTCTTTGGCACATCCATTCAGTCTTATGGCAGTGACACAACGTTGACAGTAATGACCTCTCTGCTTCCACTACTGATGGCTAACATCATCAGTTTGTAATTATAAATACTGAGAAGAAAATCAAAAGTCGTCTCAAGTTGGTCAGGTAAGTGAGAAAAACCAGTAAAACCCAGCCCTTTATCAGAGTTTTATGCAGTCATAAAAGCCTCTATAACTACAGGACACAGATACTTGCAGATAAAGGTACTCATATTTTGCTTTCAAATGAAGAGCTCAGGAGAACTGGCTAGCTCTTCTGTAATTTCTGTGCCCAGCAAACTAATTTATTCAGCAGTTAAGTAAATATACAGCTGAAAGCTATCCTACTTTCCCAACCAGAGCATCAACTAGTGACAGAAGTCTACTTTTTATTCCTTTCTCCAGGTCTTATGTCTCTGCCACTTCTAAGCCATGCTCTCAACCATGCACTGTTTTACTTACTTTTTAACTGTTATCTGTGGCATACCTATTTTTTAAACAGAGGTGGGAACAGAATATATTTTTTTCTGACCTACAAAGATCACAGGAGACAATAAACTTTCAGTTCATGAGTGCAATCTTTTCAACAGTACAATTCACCACTTACATCATTTAAAAAATAAATATAGTTGCCACAGACCCACATACGAGAATCAGAGTGAAATACCCAGATGGAACCACATATGCTGACATTTTCCTGCATCATCATCAAATCATTCTTGGTTAAGTACACAAAACAAAGAGCATTATCTTCAACAAGAATCATGTTTTACTTAATGTCTACAAACATTAAATTAATAATTGATTAGCTGTCAAGTACACTGAGCTCCTGCAACCTCTTTTTTAAAGTAAAATCAGAGTAAAGAAGACTTAATACCTCAGTCAGAATATGTGTCTATTATTCTGCACTGTTTTGACTGGCTGCTTGTTCCTTTGTGAGGCCTTAGTTAAAGTGCTGTAGGTCCTATGTTCTCCATACATATGCTAAGAATTACTCAACCCTTTTGACAACCTCTGTTCTCTGTGTGGTCTTCTGGAATAGAAATTTTCTCTCCCCTGCAGACCATACTCAAGGAATACTTTTTCTTCATCTTCTTTTAGGGTTGGTCCACAGTATAGATGCAAAGGTAGCCCACAGTTACTCAAGCAAATTTCCAAGAGAAACTTGAGTCACATTTTGCTTGCCTTTATTTTGCCTGCTGCATGGACCATAGCAAGCATGTATCTGTCAACATTGCAATTTGCTGTGAAGGACAGAAAGAGACAATGCAATGAGTAAATTAAATTACAGTAATTTCACGAATACAGGCCGCACTGTTTTGACCAAAATTTTGCTCCCATACCAGGAATGCGGCTAATATTCAGGTGCGACCAATATGTGAATAATTTTCTGACATTTTCAACCCTGGGAGTGCAAACCAAGTCAGCGCAAACTGCAAAGTCGAGCTCCTGCCAGTAAAACCCTGCATTTACACGGTTGTTACAAATTGGTTACTCTGCTGCGCGGCGGGTGGAGCTGCTCTGTGCACGCAGCACAGGGGGTGGGGAAGGCAGGGGCAGCTCCCTCCTACTGGCCCCGCGGCTCGGGGAAAGCAGGGGTAGCTCTCTCCTGCTGGCCCCACGGCTCAGATGAGGCAGGGGCTCTCTCCTGCTGGCCCCACGGCCCGGGGGAAGGCGGGGCAGCTCTCTCCTGCTTGGCCCCGCGGCTCGGAGGAGGCAGGGGCAGCTCTCTCCTGCTGACCCCGCGGCTCGGGGGAAGGCGGGCAGCTCTCTCTGCTTGGCCCTGCGGCTCGGGGGGCTCCCGTCCCCGCGTGCTGCCGCCGCAGGAGCAGGCAGGCTACATCCCCGGCTCCCATTGCTGCCACAGGTGCCGGCGGGCTCTGTGCCCCCCCTACCGCTGCGGGGCAGCGCTGGGCCAGGGTGACCAAGTCCAGCAGTGGTGGCGGCTGGCCCCGAGCGGCCCCGTCGAGAGGCAGCACCGAGCTGGGCCACCCAGTCCTGTTGGCAGCCCCGAGCCCTCACAGCCCGAGCCGAGCCAGTAAACCCCACCATGCCGTGGTTCTGTTACTAATTGGCAACTTTGTTGCACGCGGGTCCTCGCTGCCAACACAGAGCAGCTTATACTCGGGTGCGGCTTATTTATGGACAAAAAACAAAATGTTTGCCAACACCCAGCGATGCGGCTTATATTCAGTGCGACTTGTATTCGTGAATTTACTGTAGTTTAGGATTTGACAAAGCAGTTAGACTGCAACGGCCATTATGTCTTATGTATTATGTATTGGAACAGGAGTCTTATAATTGGCCATCCCAGAATCACCCATCTTTTTCACAACCACCAAAACCTGTGGCTGAGCAAGAAAGTCAGCACATGTTGGACAGCCGAAGAAAGGGAAGGGTCCTTATGGGCCTGAACTGGAAGAACCTGTCTGCATTTTTTCCCAGGGGCTCTGTTCCCTCATCTTGTTCCACAGCTACAGGTCTGTGTGGTCCTTCATGTGTCCATGGTGTATCACCCAGCACTGTGGCAACACTTTTCAAAACTTGAGCTGTTTCAGTGCCATGAAGTTGGTTACCTTCTCATCCAGCCATTCTGGCCCCTCATGTGTCCTGAGGCAATATTTACCTGGATTTAAAATCAAACTCTGTCCACACCAAAGTAGTTACAGAGGAACTAGATTATTTCTTCTGGCACAACTATGCTCCAATTTTCTTCTGCAAGGCCATTTCCCTCTTAGATAGGCATGACAGTGAATGGTGAAAAAGTGGAAAGTATATAATTATACAACTTTCTGGGCCACCTACACACTGAGGAAACTATCATATAATACTGTACATAACATTCAACCTATAAAGTGAAACAATTTAAATTGAAATACCTTTTTTTCCTTTTTCCACTTCAGTAATTTACCTGGATGGTACCAGGTAATCAGTTTGAAAGCTGATACTGATGCAGCTTGATGAATAGTTGGGAATGGAAATGGTGTTTTTTTCTGAGACCATTCTTTCTTTAACATTCCTCAGATTGTTTCAAAGTCCTAAGGTTTTGATTGAAATAAATCACACACATATTTAAAGTACGTCCTTTACTGCCACAGCAATCATTGGACTTTCATGCCTTCAGCATAAGAAATTAGGTAGCAGAGAAGTTAGCTTGAATTTAAGCAGAAATGTTGTGTTTTCATCAGACAACTTTCTCCTGTGCATTCTCCAAACGGATTTTATCTTTTCAGAAAGTAACAACTTAATGCTTAATTAATATTTATTACTTAGGGTTAGTATTAAGGACTGTATCTGAGTAGTGAATTTCTGAAGTCTTTGGAAGCCCACCAGTTCACTTTTAATAAGTAGCACCAGGAAATATGGTAATATACATATGGTTGCTCATGTATCAGTATTCCCAGAATCAGCATCACCTTGTCCAGAAGAGTTGCTGATTAAAGAACATTCCTTGGCATGTGTCTGAGCCAGGTTCTTTATCTGACTGGGTTCAAATCCATTTAAACTGTGAACTGTAAAATCCTAAACACTGAGCTAGCTATAAACGAGGTTTATTTACCTCTTGGTAGTGCACCAAAGTAAAATAAATCAGTCCCAAATAAGGAAGATGGATCATGATTCCATCATTCAAGAGTGAGAGCACTAACCTAGCACTGGGAGATCTAGGTTTTTTCTCTGCTCTGAGAAGTACTTAGAGGTCATCTTCCACATAAAGGAGGAAGAATTAAATTCACACATCAGTAGAGCTTTGAAAATAAAGTTACATATCTGTGAAGGAATGCTGCAATTTCATATCCTTTCTGATAAAAACATTCACCAAATTTATATCTTTATTTGACAGTTATAATTTTCTTCTTCTCTTTTCAGTATTTAATGTCTGTTCATTTTATTGTGAGACTGTTCTACCTAGACTAATTCAGAGAAAAGGAGGAAAAAGTCAAGAGAGAGACTCATTGACCAAAAGACGAGTGTTAACATTTTTATGTGCAAGAGTTTCTGGCAATATGCACCTGTTTGTCAGTTTTCCCACTCCTGCCTTTCTCTGAGATCTCATATCTGTAAACATTAAAAAGGTCTTTGATTGACAAAACTGTTTACGGAGAGCATTCTACCCCATGCCTACAGATTGTCTTGCCATTTCAACACATCCTCTTCTACCCAGGTTCTCCACAGGTTTTATCATTGTAACAGTAAAGTGCAAATGGAAATTCCCAGAAGTTAGAGAGGCACTGTATTTTAACATGAAAAGAATTGAATTTTGAAATCTATGAAGAGACATATGAAAACAAAAAAAAATTATTGAAGGAATAATATAAGTATTAAAGTTAAAAAACCAGGATTTGTTTTTCACACCTCCTTCAAGGAAAATGGAGCTGCCAGATGAATTGATACCAACATTCACATTAATTAACCACTCAAAAATATATCCAAACTAATATAAATCAAATTATCCTATGGTCATGAGTTTCCTCCTCTAGAAAAAAACTATAAAGTGAATAAAAGAGTTAATTATAAGGCTGCAGACATATCATCAGAAAACCTGCCTTGCAACTTATTTGCACAGCTGACAATCAATTAGGATAACAGAATAGAAAAGCTAAGTATTAATCATATTAAACTGAATATACTAAAGCTCTTTACTTGAACACACACCTGAACCTACTATAGAGAATACAAAAAAAAGGTAAGGCTTAAAAAAATACCATTTTACAATGTATTGTGGGAAAAAAAAATGGCACCAGGGATTTATTTATTTTATTTTTCTGTGAAAATATTTAGGGGCCATTGCACAACTGCAAAGAAATAAAATTATCTTTGCAGAATTTAGAGGCAAAGAAAGGAATTATTTGTTCAGCTCTAATGCGTACAGAACTAAAGATCAACAGAATGTATTTGTCAACCCTAAGTGTCCAGCAAATCTAGTTACAGTAATTTCACGATTACAAGTTGCACCTGATTATAAGCCGCACTTCCGGGGTGTCATTTTTTCTCCATATATAAGCCACACCGGATTATTAGCCGCACTTTCATTTGCAGCAACGATCTGCGTGCAACTTTCACAAAGTTGCCAGTTAGTAACAGAATCGCTGGAATCCGGGTTTTACTGGGTCGGGGCCATGCGGGCTCGACCCGGCTTCCCTGCTGCCGCTGGCCCCAGCCCCGCTCCCCCACGGCTGCCGCGGAGCTGCCCTGGCCTGGTATGGCTCCTCCTCCCCCTGCCACTGAGCTGCCCTGGCCCGGCACGGGCCCCCCACCCCCGCTGCGGAGCTGTCCCAGCCTGGTATGGCTCCCCCTACCCTACTGCGGAGCTGCCCCGGCCCGCCACAGCCCCCTGCCACTGAGCTGCCCCAGCCTGGCACGGCTCCCCCTCCCCCACCGCAGAGCTACCCCAGCCCGGCACGGCCCCCCCACCACTGCCACAGAGCTGCCTCGGCCGGGCACGGCCCCACCACCTCCACCGTGGAACTGCCCTAGCCTGGCACATCTCCCACCTCCCCTGCCACGGAGCTGCCCCAGCCTGGCACGGCTCCCGCCTCCCCCACCGAGGAGCTGCCCTGGTCTGGTACGGTTCCCCCCTCCCCCGCCAGCCTCGACCCTGCTCCCCCGCAGCCGCCTGGGGCGGCCCTGGCCCTGCTCGGGGCAGGGCGGGCTCGGCTCAGCTCGGGGCTGCTGCATGCTCGCATTTCCGGTTGGCAAATTTCTGAACATTTTTTCATATGTAAGCTGCTCCGGAATACAAGTTGCACTTCCGGGTACGGAACAAAACTTTAGTCAAAATGGTATGGCTTATAATCGTGAAATTATTATACTTGGTTCTTGCACATGTGTTGGCTATTAGCCACATTGAGACACAAAACTTATCAACAGAAATCCCTGTAACTTCATAATTTTTTTCAAATTTTGGTCATATTTTTCTGTGGTGGAAGGATAAGGTTAATAGTAAATAGATGTAAGATACAGGACATTGCTTCTTAACTTTCTGTCACCAAAATGATCCCCCTTGCAGAAATCATTGCTTAATGATTGTCAGAAATCATTGCTTAATTTACGGTAAGAAAGTTCACAAGTTAATAATGGCTCTCCACTTGCATTTTGTCTTTCATTATTAGACTAAAAATGAATATTCCAATTCTCCAGTGATTCTCTTTTTTACCACTTAACCAGGATCTGAATGATGAAGTTATGCAGTAACATCTGGGCTTATTGCTAACACATGTAGCTATTCATAAGAGTAAAGTATTTAATCTACTTCCTATCAGTGATTATTATTTAATGGTAAATGCATATCAACAGAAAATCTCATACCTGTGCTCTTTCCAGCTGAATGAATAGCTGCCTAATTTCTGCTTAGTGACATTTCAAAATTTTATTCCCTGAAACCTATCTGTCCATTTTCCTTACATTTGAAAGTCTTTATTTAAAGAGATCAAGGGGAGAAAAATCACCCTTTGAGTTCCACCAAAAAAAAAAAAATTGCATATGGCTGTTCCAAAAGTACATTATTTAAAAATAAAACTACTGTACTAAAACAGAATTAGTAAAGATTTCTGTTTCAAAGAGAGTTAAATACACCTAAAATTGTTCAGGTGCTTTTTTCTCTAAAAAAGCTACTTTCTCAGGTTTATACCAGGCCAATGTAGAGATTGTTACCTTCTTTATGTTGCTGCCTATGTATGTACCTAATGGAATGAGAAATATGAATATTGTTCTAAGATGTGACATAAAAAATTTTTAGGTTTCTATAAATTGCTTATCAATCAATGTGATGTGATGGTAGGGGTTTTACAGATTAAATACAGCTCTAAATTAATGGGGGCTTGTTCTCCCACTATTCTATATGCAGTTTTAGTTATTCATAATAATAGGATATCTCTAAAAATCATTTACTACTTCTAAGTGAAACGAATCATAATCATGATCTAATACTATTAGTAGAAATGTACCCTAAAATATATATGTGACAACATATTAATTTTAATTGCTTGTTAGTTTTATAGGTAGAGAGTTAATAAGAGCTCAGTAATAGATACTTTTGTGGTGCTAAATAAAAATGGAGCAGCCTAGATAATTTTCAAATAAATTAACAGGACAAGATGGTGAATATTTAATAGAGCAGTTGAAATTAAAGATATCTGAAAAAGACATGACTATGAAACCAAAAATCCTGTATGATTGGATGACTGGCCTCCTTAAGTACAGTAATTTCATGATTATAAGCAGCACCATTTTGACTAAAATTTTGGTCTGAGCCCAAAGTGCAGCTTGTCATCAAGTGCGGCTTCTATATGGACAAAGAAGAAAAAGTTGCCGACACCTGGAAGTGCGGCTTATAATCAGGTGTGACTTATAATAGTTTCTGCTACTTTTGCTATATGACAATGTGACTGAAATCCCAACATATAGATGTTAATCTTTTAGAAGGCAGCAGTATCAAATTCTTCAGAGTTTATTAAATCCTACTACTCATTTACACTAATTTGCAAATGTTATCTTTGTCATCGTGCACTAAATAAGTACAGAAAAAGCATGATATTGCAATTAAGAACTTAACCACTTACTTTATCCACAGATACTGAAAGGCAGGCAATTTATTTTCAAACTGATTTTCCCTTCAAAAGGAGAAGTGAAAGAATATCCAAGCCTGGTGAATAAGACAGTCAAACTCTTAGGGAGTAGGAGATTCTTTGGAGAAATTAACTAAAAGGAAGGAAAGGAAGAAAATGGAGTAAAGACAGAACAGGAGCAAAGATTAGAAGGACTGGCATAAAACAAAGTTGAAGTCAGCAGAAACCACAGTGAAGAACTACGTTATTACTAAAAGGGTGTCACCACAGGCAAAAGCAATACATTCAATGGTAAGTTTCCCAAAGTCTATGTAACTAATTTATGTGTTTCTCTCTGACTCCACAGTTTTCTAGAGAGACTACAGAAAAGATTCATGGATATACCAAATGGATCCCATTTTCCTCACAGCATCTCAATCTGATTTTTAAATTTCACAAGAAATGATCAATTTATGAGGAAATAAAATGTCTGGTCCTGCTGTTTATTCATTCACGCTCAGTTGCATGGCACAAATGTCTGATTGATGTGCACCATTAATTATTCCCACACTTTCCAGGACTCCATACGTGACTGTTTTGACTTCACTTGAAAAGTAAAGTACTGTATCAAATGGAAGCAATAACTTCCTCACCATAAAGAATGTGAGTTAATATATATATTAAATTAAAATATCATATGATAAGACAACATAAACTAACCTAAGGAACCATTTGAAAAAGGAAAAAGATAGACTGAAAGCTCCATTCTCAGATCAGCATTCTTTATAATACAGGTAATTATCAGACTGCCTCCTGGACGTGCTGCTACAAAGTAGCTACCAAGACATAGCAAGACCAAAGCTGCACAACAGATGAGTGTCAATGTGGAGACCAAAGTCCCCCTTGTCTAAAAATCTGAATCCCTGGGGCATCCATCAGGTGGCACTGGCCTCAGAATGATTTACGCTGCACTCATCTTTTCCTCAAAAAAAGTTACTTAAAATTTGACAAACAAATTCTTATAAGAGGAAACACATTAAGAGTAAGTAGCCCTGGATTAGGATTTTTTGCTGGAAATGTAACTTTTGGCAGCAAATTTCCAGTATAAATCACATCACTTCTCTATGAGTCTGATGCCTTAATTGCTAGGACCACTAATACCATTTCCCTGATGGTATCTGAGGCCTTATAAGTGATCTGGTACTGCTTTAGTCACCACCTTGAGTTCGTAATAAATTATCTGTGACAGATGGGAGATTTCAGAATCTCTTATTTTTCAGCCTCCAGCACATTCCTGGGCCAAAAATAGCATGTTGTAGACTCCCAGAAGAGGGGGATGATCTTTCTGTTGCTCTCTTCTAATGGTGCACTTTTAAACAATGTCAGATTTGTATATCAACCATAAAGCCATTGTGCCTGGAAGACACCCTCAGTCCTTGACAGCAGTATATGAAGTACAGTACATAACCAACATATGCAGCCAGTGCACAGATCATAGGCAAAACAGTAAACTCAGGAGAAGTTTGTTGAGCATGCAGGTACTCCACAGCCCACTGGCAGAAGGAGGAATTCAAGCTCATAATCAAATTTTAAGTTATTTGTATGAGAACACACGTTGCATCATGCAGCACCAAAGATATTGCTAATGAAATCAGTATTTCTAAATGATATTTACATTTATGCTTTAAGAGGAAACATTTTGTCTTTGCAAAGAAATAGTGCACTGCAAATGTTACAAAACAAGTATAAACAGTCACATAAAAGGACAAATTTCAGAGTATATTAAAAATGACTACGTACACTGGAATTGTTTAGCAGTGTTCTCCAGTTCCAAATACCAAACAGGGACTGTAAACACCTCTTTTGCTGTCTCTGAAAATATACTAGTGTACATCAGTCTTGCTATTAACCTCCATGAGTTGCCTTGGGACTTAATTCAAAGTTTCATCTGAAAGAATCACATATAAAGTTATGAGTGTTTGAAAATAAACATGTATCATGGAAGTTCCTTTTCAGCCTCACAGAATTTCCCACTAGAGTCTTACCATACCAAATATCTGGAAATTAAGGGTGAACACAACCAGCAACTTAGACTATTAAAGACAAAATAAAGGCATACAGAATTATTTAATTCTTGAAGGCAGTACTTTTATCAGAGTAACATACACCCACAAAAAGCACCTAACTCTCTTCATTTTTCTCAGCTTTTCAATATATTAAAAATCGCTTTCATTATTCAACTGAATATAAAAAGAAAAAAGAATTAATGTCCTTGTCCTGTTCAATGTTGTAATAAATCAGCCAAGACTTCATTTTCTTCATGCAGGAAAGCCAATTTTTAGTCACACAACTCATTGTATACAGTTTTTACAGACCTCATGTACAACTTTAATTGGTTAATAACTTTCTTGCCTTTATTGACAAGACTTTATTGGTTAGCATTTTCCCTGTGGAGAAATCTGGTTTTCCTCTGGAGTCCAGTGGAGAAAGGGACTCCCTTAGTGTCCCAAAACTTCTGTTTTTATTTTGGTAAGAAATGTTGGGCTCTTTCCCCTGGCTGGAGCAACTTTTAATGGGATGAAGTAATTTTATCAGTCACACAGTGGGACTCAATGGGCCATTAGAAGAAAATGACTCGCTGGAGGAAGGATGGGTTGTGAAAAGATAAAGAACAATGCTCCAACTGGTTTCAATGGATGGCCCATTAGCAGAATATCTCCCGTGGAGATAAGGATCACTGCCCCCACCCTCAACAGATGGTGATAGAATAGATACTTTTTATCACACTCTATATTGTAATGTGCAGCTTATAATCAGGTGCGGCTTATATATGGACAAAGAATGAAAAGTTGCTGACACCCGGAGATGTGGCTTATACTCAGGTGCGGCTTATAATCATGAAATTACTGTACTCCTCAGGACCAGTCAGGATGGAAAATGGGGGAAACTGCCAAGATGCTAACTATGGTTATAGCATCTTGCTGACAACTATCTCCCATATGTTTTTACCAGGATATACCAAAAAGCCAGGTGACATCAGCAATAATATTTTAGATGGAATGAAATAATCAAGACATATACCCGGCTTTAAGGGATAATGTGGATATCCTTGGAATGCAGTAGAAACAAATCAGTGATTGCAGCTGCAAATAACACACATTTCTGTAGGTAATTTTTCATTTCTTCTGTAATTAACTAAGATCACAGACTAAGCATCTAGGGGAGTATTTTCCTTCTCAAAACTGTTGTCATGGGATGGGAGAGATGAGTGGAATGGCAACCTGGGACTCAAGGGAGATGGTCCAGCATCATATTATCAGAAGCTTAGTTAGTTAATAGCCTATGTTATGTTCTAGTTCTTGTTAATCACAGAAATCTACTTCCTTTGCTAGGTCTATTGATTCCACTGCCTGGGTCTGGAGCTCCACAGTACTGCAGAAGGTCTGAGAGCTTTATGTTGGAGGTGCAGGGTGATAAAATCTCTCTTAAATTTGTCTGCCCCATTTTCAAAGCAGGCATACAATAGCTGGGAGAAATCTGCAGTAATTTAAGGGCATTCTCTTGAGCATTCTCTTTGACAGTTTGAAATCTAGGATGCCACTTTTCACACCCTTTAGACAATCTCTTCTGTTTCATGACATGACCCAGCTGCTCTTTGCGCAACTTTATTTTCATGCAAGTATAATATTTTTAATATGCTGCTTATATTTCTATTGAAAAATAGAAATATTTAGGTAGTGAGAAAAAAATCTGCAAAATCTCCACTGTAACTAGAAAGTTCCTAAGAAGTCACTGCAAGGAAATCTAAGTGATTTGACAAATGTTGTAAATGGAAAAATTAACATTAGAGTAAAATTCCTATTGGGAGGCCTTCTTAAAGTCTTTTTCAATGAACTATAGTGGGATACTATCAGTAATTTTAAGAAACATTAACCATAGGAACCTCATCATTAGGAGAAGAATGCAAGTGCTGGGTTTTTCAGTTATTCAAATCAGAAACTGATTACAGTAATTTCACGAATACAAGCCGCACCAATTTGACCAAAATTTTGGTGGAAACCCAGAAGTGCAGCCAATATTCGGGGGCGGCTAATATATGAACAATATTCTAAAAGCTACCAACACGGAAGTGAGAGCCCGCGGCAGCCCCAAGCCAAGCTGGAGCCCAGCCGGCCCCGGCAGAGGTGGGAAAGCCTGGCAGAGGCGGGGCCAGCAGTGTGGGGGGCGGGCGGCTGAGCCTGAGCCAGCAGGGCGGGGCAGGGGGGGTGGCAGAGCCCGGGCCAGCAGGGCAGGGGAGCCCGGGAGAACTGGGGCTAGCAGTGCAGGGGAGCATGGCAGAAGCAGGAAGCCCGGTGGGTGGGGCTGCCTGGCAGCGGGGGAAGCCCAGCAGAATCGGGGCCAGCAGCGTGGGGGAGCCTGGCGGTGCGGGGGCCTGCAGTGCCGGCCAGGGCGAGCAAACACGGCGGCGGTGCAGATGGGAGGGGGCGGTCGGCGAGCCTGGTGGCGGCGGCGGCTACCCTGCTGGCCAAGCAAGCAAATGCGGCGCAGGGCAGCCGGTGTGCCTGGCAGCGGCGGCAGCAGCTGCCCCGCCGGCAGGGCTAGCAAACGCGGCAGCGGGGCGGTGCTGACGGGAGAGGGGGACCAGCAAGCCCGGCGGCGGCGGCAGCACCACCCGGCCAGCCCCGCCGAGCTGTGGCGCTGAGCTGGGCCACCCGCCCCGTCGGCAACCATGAGTGGGCCGAGCCTGCCTGGCCCCGCCCCGAGCCAGTAAACCCCGCTATGCCGCGATCCTGTTGCTAATTGGTCAATTTGTGAAAGCTGCGCACGGATTCTCACTACGAACGAAAGTGCGGCTAATATTCGGGCTGCGGCTTATTTATTGACAAAGACAGCAACATTGTCGACGCACCAGAAGTGCGGCTTATACTCTGTGCGGCTTATACTCTGTGCGGCTTGTATTCGTGAAACTACTGTACTCCCTAAGTTTTTCAGCAATTTACTTTAATGCTAAGGACACTATCATAATAGTGATTTTTTTTTTTTTAAATTTAATGTTTTTCAAGATGTAACTTCTCCATCTACAAATGCCAACTCTGTTCCTAGTGTGGGCACATTGTTTCATCTCAGCAGAAATGCCATGATAAATATACTGTAATGCAACTTTTCTGGTAGAGAGGAGAGCAAAAAAGAAATTGTTTGGATGCACTTATATTTTGTCAAATAAAAGTGTCACAGAGAAATTGTATGAGGAATGCTGATCAATTATTTTAAACCACAGCTGAAATGACAGTTTAAATCATCATAGCTGTCAAGCTAAACTAAAAAAAGAAGACATTAATATTACTTCTTAATTTGTTCTATGGGCTAAGATAAGCAAAAGAAGCTGAATAAATTGATTTTACTAGAGCATTATATTAGGATGCAATTGCATAGTTATAAATCATAATTTTCCAAGCAACAGAGGTTAGAAAATCTCCTCTTACAACAGGGGCATCAGTTCATTTAAGCAAAACTGTTACTATCCTTTTGCAAGGTTTCTCTCATGTCCAAGTGACATACATAATCTTTAGAGAGATATTTCCAACAGATAGAATAAAAAACTTACTACACACATGTTACAAGAATCATTACTAAAAATCTATATTTAAAAAACCTAATGATTTTGAACAGCTCCACTCAGTCTCCTGCCTTCAGTTTACTCTTTTGCCTACATCCAGATCCTGAGGCTTAGTAGGAGCTGGTCAAAAGGCATGTACATTTATTAGGGTACATGAGGAAAACTGCATGAAAAGAAACACTTTAAAAAATTTATTATGCTTCTCTTTGAAGCAAATTCAATAATATATTTCTACTGTAGTCCCAACTCCTGTGCAAACAATGCAGTACTAAGGTTATTGCTCAAAACAATGGATAATTACCATGACTAGAAATTTACGAGAAATTGCTTAACTTTTAGGAAACCCCTAGGTGTCTTATTTTTCTCAATCAAGATGATTTAGGAGCAGATATTTAGAATCAATTTCTTTGTTTCCTTGAGGTTTTCCCCATCTTCTACTTTGTTTTCAGTTCCACATGTGGTTCTAAAAAAGAATATTTCATAAAGAATCAGTTTTAAATGCATCCCTGGGTTTTAGTAGGAATTTCTGCTCATGCTTAATGTTTTGCTAGGAGCACGTAACAAAATTCCTTAAGCATAAATGACGTCATATGTAAATCAGTATGCTTTAATGAAAATTTAGTTTATGTATGTAAGAAGATGAACATCAATGGCGATAATTTGTTATAGCAGTATAATTTCCCTGATTTCTGCTTATTTTCACTATAGTAACCCTTAAAAGTATAGGCAAGTTATATATTTTGCAACATAATTAACTGTAGGGAATGCTCATAACAATGAGAACTAAAGTGCACCTCTAAGCTTTGATTTGACCTTTATGATTAATTTAGACCAAAATAAAGTGCAAGTTTCCTTCCTATAGAAGGAAAAACTGAAAATGTGTGAGAAGTCCCTTCCATTGGACTAACTACACACAAATCAGCTTTTAGGGTAAGAAATCCCTGGTAGGAACATTTTTATAGAGCCATTTAGAGCACACTCACTGCAAGGAGATGTGAATTTTTGATAGGCATAAATAAAATTTTGAATAAAATAAAAAGCAAAATATAAATCTGTATCAATGTGTTGGGATGCAATGGGACATGTAGGCTAATATCTTTCACAGCATCAAACTAACTAAATCAATGCATGTTCCTTTCTTCAGAGCTGTAGTTTTCATGTTTGTCATCATCTTTTTCTAGTTACTGTATAATAACAACAAGAGACTGCTGCATATATCAGAATGATAAGTGGTCTCAATATGCTGATTTAAATGCCCTGTTCCTCAAGTTTGTTACATAAAGCCATTTCCCCCCTTTTCTGAAGATCAAAAAGAAATTCATCTTGTATCACATTAAAAGAGACTGATGAAGGAATGAAGTGAACTTGGAGCTTTCCTCTAACTACAAAGTAAATAAGCTGTAATGCCATTAAATAATTCATGTCTAAGAGTGATAATCACAATGTGAAATTACCAAATATACATTAGTCACAATCCTGATTTTTCTTTGTAAGCATTGTTTGCTTACTGAAAACTTGCTTATTTATTTATTGAAGAAAATCTTACCTGTAATACGTGTGCAGTGCTTTTCCTGTAAAACTGTATTTTTCCTATCTATCTGTTTCATCTCTCAGAGGACTTCTAGACCTTAGTCCATGTACTTTTGAATCATATGTACATTCACTATTCCCATACAGGAAACAGTATTGGAAGTGCCCCAGACTATTCTGGAACATTTCAATCTTGGAGCCGCAAGTCAACCCTAATTTCAGCCAAAAAAACCTCAACAAACCCAACAATAGAAATTACAGTAAGAACTTCATTTTTAAGAAAGACAGACAGGGCTGGATGGCTTCTGTCTTTCCACTGCGTTTATTGCAGTGGACAGAAGAATTGTAGGGTGGAAAAACTCAATGTGTTCTTGAAGCAAAGATATGAAAATCTATGAAACTCTCTTCTTGAAGGAATTAGCTGAATAAAATTAGGCTTCTTCAAATGCAGGAATTTTCTCATCCATTCTAAAGTTTTGTTGAATGGAGATACATGTAGGAGCTTTCATTAGAAAGATGTCCATGCATTAGTGCTGGCACTAAGATGTAGTTGGCAGAGAATGTTTTTGCTACTGAAAGAAGTTTTTGGAAATTATATGTATTAATACAGCTTTTAAGTATACTCAGAATTTCCTTAGGACAGTGAAATATCCCCCAAACTCTTACAGTACAGGATACAAAATGTTATTCCAAAGGAATAAAAAGACAGAAATAGCTAAATGTAAAATTGATTAAAATAAGCTCACCTATCCTTTAATTTATGGGGATACAGGGAGATGGTGGTTTTTTGTATTGCAGTTTAAAATTGAAAAGACAATTGTCATGGTTACATTCAGACAGCAATACAATATGAAGGTAAATCTTCCACAGTGTACTTGTTGGTGCACTTATTACATGTATAGCAAATTTCAGAAACACTAATCAGCCACAGTCTCGTCAGCTCGTCTCTCTCAGCCACTGTGGAAAAGCAAACCTTTTCCATTCCTCTCATGAGCATGTTTTCAAACAGACTGCAGTGACAGGAGGTGTTCAGCATCATTCTTCTTTCTCTCTGAATTCATGCTAGGCGCTCACTAACATCCTTTGCATTTAAATAACACAACTGCAGGTCTCACTTACTCCTGACTGAACACTCAACATAATTTTCTTTGCCTTTTTAGCAGTCACTGCACTGGCAGCATAAAAGAAAATCAGAAATTTGAAAGACTATTTTGTTTCTTCATCCAGATATTGCTGTTTATTCAGCATCATCAGTGCTCTGCAGTTCATGTGGATGGATAAACAGGAATGGCCCACAGCAACATAGGAGAGCTACAAATAGGATCAAGACATATTTTTATGATTGCTGGACTCATATAATTTTCACAGTACAGATTTGAGAGGCTGTTTTATTTGCTCAGTACTATGTGCTCTGGACATTGATTTTTACATAGAAGCATTAGAAAAGGCAGTTTAAACCAATCTTTGGGCATTTTTCATTTTTCATTGACAACAGCTTGTGTGAGAGGCAACTTATTGATCTGTTAATTGAACAATTATTTGCCCAAATTTATTACATGTGTCCTGATAGAACCTTACTCTGTGACCCAAAGAATCCCACGGAAAAAAAAGCAATAAAAAAGCTGCAGAAAAGCAGAAATGCTCCATAACAGAAGCTTTATATATTACATAAACTGACCTAGAAACACAGCAAAACACATTGCTTTAAGTATGAAATCCTTGCTGTACAAAGAATCATCAAAAGGACATAAATGATGGTGAGACTTCCTTTCTGACCTTTTCTGTAGGGGTGAGTTTCACTTCAGGGTCAGTGCAGTGACACTATACACTTGTGGAAGAGCATTTTGATGGCAAGACTTAAAAATTATAACCAGATCTGGCTTTATGCTGGAACTGCTAATTTATATATTTTGTTATTTCTTTCAAAATTCTGAAAGGTTTTTGTATCTGAATTGTTTGTTTGGATTGTGCGAGAATAGCTGACCTTTTCATCTTGCTCCTCTTCTTTTCTCTTGCTCTACCTGCCTCTTCAGTGAATGATTTCCTATAATTCCTCCCTTAAAATATGTGGACAAGATTGTGTCTGCTTGTGATCCCTTACTAGCAAACTGGGAGGATCACTACCAACCTCTGACACCTCACTTCATCCCTACCTTTGGAATGAACAACTGGTTTTGACTGTTAACTGAAGCTAATGGAAAACTTAATAATTCCTTAATCACTTTTAAAATCTTCTGAACTGAAAATACCAATGTAATCCATAATTCATGCCAATGAACTTCCAGATTCTCTGATTTTTAAACTGTAATTCAGTTCTGGAAGAACTAGAGGTTTTAAATACTTTCTTATTCTACTTCCATCTTCTCACCATTTTCTTGTGCTTAAAATATTAAAATGCAAAGAGAGAGCTGATACTAAAAGTAAGAGTCATATTGGATTCAAAGCAGACAAATCAAAAAGAAATGTCTGTATATACACACATTTTAGACAGGTTCTCAGGATGAAAATCAGCTTAGTTTCATAAATTACAGTAATTTCACAACTATAATGCTCACCCTTTTGACTAAAATTTTGATCAAAACACAGAAGTATGCCTTATAATCCTGTGCGCCTTATATATGGACAAAGTTTGGAAATTTGCCAACCCGGAAGTGTGAGCTGTGAGGAGGGGCATCCCACGGGAGCACTGAGCTGCAAAGAGGGGCGGCGCCATGGGAGCCGTGAGCAGTGAGGCGCAGCGGCACCATGGGAGCCCCGAGCTGCAGGAGCCGCGCCACGGCACGGGGAGGGTGCCTGGGTCTGCATTTAAAGGTTACACCAATCTGTGAAAAATGTTCGCAAATTGAGCACCTAAATCCCACGATCGCGCAATTCTGTTACTAATTCATTACTTTGTTGCGTGCAGATCCTCACGGCAAAAAAAGTGCACCTTATAATCTGGTGCGCCTTACAGTTGTAAAATTACTGTAGTACTAGGACATACAGGTAGGTTATACCAGACAATAGACCTCTTTCCCTGTCTATAACCCTGTTCTTACAAATTTTCATTAAGTGAAGAATTTTAGAATTTTTAATCAGCAGTTATAGTCATCAGATTGTACCAAAAAGTACAATCCTAGTGACTGTACAGACAGATACAGTCAGTCAGTTTTGGAGAATGGAATATTAGTAAAGAAGTTAGGCAGTATGAACAGGACTTTCTCTCCATACTCCATTTCCATTTGGAGCTAATTCAAGAAAAGGGGCAGATCTGTGTGAATTGATCATTGCTGTCCAGTTGAATACCTAGAAGGTCGAAATTTCTGTATGCCATTCTGAGTACATGCAGTCTAGGCTAGAGAGACATAAAACAAGGGTGCTACTCAGTGAACAAAACTTCCCAGATGCATCGGAGTTAGTATGAAACACACTTCTCTTCAGTTTTCCAGTTTATGGTGGTGTAACCAGGAAGCTCTCCCTAGTCACCAGTGACAAGAGAATATATCCCTCTCCGAGTCTGTCCTCAGAGATGCATCTCTTTTTCATTAGTGGGACACATGAAGGCCAGGGTCCCCGGTCTGTTCCTCACTGAAGGACTTTAGCAACGTAAATACACATGCCTCTGCATGCATAAGCAAAATAAGTCTGGATTTTAAACAATTAATTAAACTATTTGAACAATTAATTTAAACTATTCATTAAACTATCTAAGAGTCACATCCATTTCAGTGAGACAAAATTAGGCTCTAGATAGGGGAAAAAAATGCTTTAGGGGAAAAAAATTGACGTAAGCAAACATGGTTGTGTTTCTGTTACCAAACAGTAACAGAAAAACTATAAAATTCAGAAAATTTGTTTATTAAAATTAGATAGATGAAATCCAGTAAAGGGAAATGGATTAACTTATCTAACACATTAACAAAAGAAAACAGTGATATGAGTCTTATATAGTATCAGTATATACAACCCTTTTCTAAAAACTTAAATGAAGACAATTTATATTCAGAACTAAAGTCTTGGACAACCCTGTTTATCTTCTTAAATACAACTGGGATGAATATATGGTCCGTGAGATGAGGTTATTTACACTGCAAGTGTTCAAATGCCCTCATGTCAATATGGAGAGAATTAAATCTACAGAATTCCACCAGCACTGAAATGCTTTTCCTTATGACATTGCAAATGATAACCATGGGTTGATGTTCAGGAAACTCAGATTACAGTCTTTGAACAAATGGTACAAACTTGTCAGATAACTGGGATTGAACTGAAAATGAAGTCAGTAAAAGAGTTTCAGTTCTTTATATTGTAGGGAAGTGGGAAATTCAAGAAGACTGCAAAAATGAGTCACTCCAGATGGAGCATATTACATTCCTAATTAAAGAGCACATAGAGTATTTCATGATTTCAGTGCTCTTAAACAATCTCACTGGCCATAATCATTATGCCAATGTCTGTTGTGGGGAAAACCACTTCTGACAGCAACAGTATGTGTTTGGGTGGATAGAAACAGCACCACATTATGAAATAGTTTTATTTTCATAGAGATAGTTATGCTATTTCTTTGGTTTCCAGAGAAATCCAAAGCATCTGCTGAGATGCTGCTAGATATGGATTAAGATGTGAAACGATATCATACACATTAAAGTCATTCACCTATTACGAGGTGAACTTGAAAGCAACAAAGATTGTGAATTGCACACTTCCTTTGATTTCATTGCTTAAAAGCAGAACTAGGTGATGCTTAGGGAACCTAAAGAATAGCATACATCATATAAAAGTCTCTCTTTAAAATACTTTTCCACAGTGATATATACTACTTTGAATTTTATCTTCTTAATAGAAACATCTCAGCAAAAATTTACTATTCACATAATTTCTTTTAAATGTACAATGACATGAATCAGTAGTAACAACAAAATTTATTGGCTTTTTTAACCCAACTCAGGATCTGTAGAGTGATGAATATTCTTTCTGGCCTGGTTTCAGTTCTTGTTTACACCTTTTGCCAAATGGTAAAATGTATCAAATTTCAAGATATATTTTGTGAGCAAAATTAATTTAGACTTAACTGATATGCTATCACTTCTCCAGTAAAAAAACTCTTACATGTTGTGCTATGCAGGAAAATTGACTCTAAAGTGTTCTGCTATACACAAGGACTTAAACTCATCATTTAATATCAAGAATTTCAGTCAATAGAAATCATAGATTTCAATCATAGGTTTCATTATAGATTGAAATACAATCTTCGTAATTCAAAAGGTAAGAATGCTAACAAATATGATGATTTTTAATTATGGTTAACAAATACGATGCTATTTTTATTATGGTCTAATAGACTTTTTAAATAAAATGCATTAACTCAGTTTCTTAAAAAGACAAACCGCAGGAAGTTGGAAACATCTTGGCACTACTAAGTGCTGAGAAGTCAGACAACCACCCAAAGGAGCAGGCTGAAACATTTGCATTCCTTAATAATCTGGAATTGTTTCATTTAAGAAAATTTCTCACTGACTTGAGTGTAAGGCACTGTTTTTGCCTTGAGAGCACTAGACTAGACTTCTAAAGGATGGCATGTATAGTGTAGTATGTGGGGGGAAAGCATAAGACTGGATGAAAGAGATGTGAAGCATCAGAGGACAGCCTAAACCAGATCTGCAAAGAATAGAGATTGCAAATGGTTGGAGTTAGGAGGCTGGCCATAATACTGGACCAGATAAAAAGATCCTTGATGGAGCTGATGTAAGAGTCTGAGCCAAGAGACACGCTTAGTAGGAAAAGTGACAGAAGAGTTGGCAGATATTACTCTCCATGTTTGCCTCCAGAATTTAGAAGTAAATCCAAGACTCCCCAGCCCTACCATTCTTTTGGCATTGCTAAACACTTTGTCAAATCCATGGGCAAAACATTTATTCACCAACTATGATCTGTCAGTTCAAGCACAGAATTCAACGCTGTGCCTCTTGCCTTCTCTTCACGGATCAAGTGATCAGCAGGGACATTCAGCATTGCAGACAAGCAAGGCTGGGAAGAAGGACACCCCAGCACCACCTCCAGTTCTTAGAAAATAACACATGCTGTCCTAGAAGATTATTCTTAAATTTGAAAAGTCAAGGTCTCAGAAGTAGGGTAGTTCATGCAACCCTAATTTAGGCATCTAAGCAATGTGAAAGTCATTAACTGCAAGATCACACACTATATTTATCCACAAGGCTTAATCAGGGCAGAAAGTAGAAGTGCTGTAAGGATGAATCAAAGATGTGTGCTGAAGGAGACTGCCTACAAGACTTTTACTTGTTGTAGAGTTTGGAAGGAAAGAAGTAATTAAACAGGAATGCAAAAGATCTCATACTTTAGACAGCAAACTTACTCTGGGGAACTGGATCCTACTTTTGTTTTCTCTGAATATTCACAGTCACCCATACAGGTCAGTTCTCAGAAGTTTCCAGCTGGTTAGTGGATCTGAAGTTAGCAGATTTGTCTTCAAGACAATCTTCAGGCAACTTTTGCACTGCACTTACAGATAGATCCAGTCTGGATGCCTTAGGACCTGCATCTCTGTCATGGAATTAATACAATTCTTGTCTCCATACACAAAGTTCCACAGCGAATTAGCTGCACCACTATGGTAATACAGGAGAACATTTGAAAAATCTCCAATTCTCTCTTCAGACAGTGTTTGAGCAACATATAGTCAACAAGGAATGGAACCGCACACTGTATAACATGCACAAAATATTGAATTAAGGTTGTAAGGGGAACATTTATTCTAACATTTCCTACATTTTGAGTTCTGGTCTCTGCAATCTTAATGTTCTTTTAATATTGTTGCTCAGGATTTATGCTTTTATAAAAATGCAATCTAAGTACCCATCCAGATAATAACATTTTATTACTTTGTCAACGTCAAAGTCAAAAGAATTCTGAAGCATCTAACTAGTAGTTTTTAAAGTGATATATACATAGTTGTCTTGCATATCTTAAACTAAGGAAGAAATTCCATACCTGTATAAAATTTCATCAAGTCTTCATGGAAACAGGTATGAATATAGATTGGAATTAAAAAAGAAAAGAAGACTCATATCACCCTCAGATTTTAGAAATATGGTTGTGTTCTAGCGTATACAGGTGTTATAACCTATTCATTCATCCTACAATATTCTCTTTATCTGCATTAGGTTTAAATATGAATACATATATTTTCTGTTACTCTCATAATCCATTAATTACAGTAATTTCACGATTATAAGCCACACCATTTTGACTAAAATTTTGGTCTGAACCTGGAAGTGCAGCTTATAATCAGGGGTGGTTTATATATGGACAAAGAACAAAAAAGTTGCTGTTTTACTTCGGAGGACAGGTGTCTGCTGAGAAAGGCAGGAGTTTCTCTCTGAAATGGAGAATGTAAACCCCCTCCCTCCAAATTATTACAATTTTGAAATCAAGGGGCTTTCAGGCAAAAATATGGGAATTAGGAATAACAGTTCTTTACTAGGGAAATTAAAATAGAAATACAGTACTACAAAGAAACAAACTCCAAACCCTGACAAAGTCAGAGTACAACCTGACACCCTGTCAGGCAGGGTGTTGGTAGCAGTCCCATTAAATGGCGGCTGTAGTCCTTTTGCAGTGACAGATGTGATTCAGTTGAAGCAGTGGTCCTGTACAAGGTGCAGTTTCCCTCCGGAGGTCCAGTGGTGATGTGGAGAAATCTGGTTTTCCTCTGGAGTCCAGTGGAGAAAGGGACTCCCTTAGTGTCCCAAAACCTCTGTTTTTATCTTGGTAAGAAATGTTGGGCTCTTTTCCCTGGCTGGAGCAACTTTTAATGGGATGAAGTAATTTTATCAGTCACACAGTGGGACTCAATGGGCCATTAGCAGAAAATGACTCATTGGAGGAAGGATGGGTTGTGAAAAGATAAAGAACAATGCCCCGCCTGGTTTCAGTGGATGACCCACTAGCAAGATATCTCCCGTGGAGATTAGGATCACTGTCCCCACCCGCAACAGATGGTGATAGAATAGATACTTTTTATCACACTCTATATTGTAACTCAAAATAGTTGCCGACACCTGGACGTGCGGCTTATAATCAGGAATGACTTATAATAGTGAAATTACTGTAATTTCAATGAGAACAAAATTTAAAATATTTACATGTGTCTCTAGTAGAAAATTTTACGTGTAGTTTTGTCTCAAAACAGCCATGCCAGTGATGATAGTATAAAAATTAAGAGATATACTGCAAAAGCAGTAACTTTCAAGGACCCTGTCTTGTTCATCAACAGTCATATTTAATTTGCCCTTCTGCTAATTTACAGTGCTTAAAAACCTATCAAATGACACTTCCAATCCACAGCATACTCTGTGATTATAAACTGTTTAAACTCTATGATTCCTCACTGCCTTGTAAATACTTCTGTCACCTTTTCCAACAGAAATTAGTCAGAATTATTTCCTATACATGCATACTGTATTGTTTTCTTGAGATAAGTTTCAACTTCTAAAGTCATCTTATTGTCAGTTAATTGTCAGTTTGTTGTCATTATCCAGGCAACACAGCAGTTATTTTTTTAACGTTTCTATTTACTAATGCAGATAGTATGAATGAGGCTCGCCTAAAATGAGCAAATTGAGATGCCTATTTTGTTAACAAATGCTTCTTGTAGTTCTGTACCAGTGTAATAGCACTCCTAGGCTTCCAGTTGCCTGTTCACTGAACCTGAAGCAAGCTATCACAAGTGAAAGCATCTGCAGACATCTCTCTTAAAACCAGCTGGAACGAGTGTTTTCATACAATTATTGGAATGCCAGACTAATTTGGGTAGCTTGTACCTTATCCAGAAATGATTAAGTCTGGCCCCTTGGCGACCTTTGCAGACAACTATTATGGAACTGGTTGAGTTTGGAGAGGACCTCTGGAGACCATCTAGTTCAACCACTGCTCAGATTGGGGATGGCTGAAGCCCACTCAAACTTTTAAAATCTCCAAGAAGGGAGATTCCTTGTGCCAGGGCTCACAGTAGAAAAGCTTTACATACTTTTAAGTGGAATTTCAAATGGTTCCCATTAGAGTGTTACGGGTCTCAACATTTTGAGAACAAAAAATGCCTCAGGTCATTTTCTGTTGCTTAAACTAAGGAAAGCATGTAGCTGTGTCCTTTGCTTTAAATTTATTGGGTTTTTTGTTAGTGGAAGTTTAACAGAAGGTGAGTTTTTAAAAAATCTCAGTAGATGTCTATACCCATTTTTTTGTACATAACATGTAGTCTTGGCTTGCAATGCTGGATGTAACCAAAGCAGCCAACCTAGTGAAGTTCCTCTGGTATTGGGGGTGGTGATCCAAATCTAAGTACGGGGAAGCCTGGCAGATTGATTACATCACACTGCCCCAGACACACCAAGGTAAGCGCTACGTGCTGACCATGGTGGAAGCCACCACCAGATGGTTAGAAACCTACCCTGTGCCTCATGCTACTGCCCATAACACCATCTTGGGCCTGGAAAAGCAAGTCCTTTAGAGACATGGTACCCCTGAGAGAATCCAGTCAGACAATGGAACCCATTTCAACAACAGTCATAAGATCTGGGCCAGAGAACATGGTATTGAATGGATCTATCATATTCCTTACCATGCACCGGCTGCTGGGAAAGTTGAATGGTGCAACAGGCTACTCAAGACTACCCTGAAGGCTCTTGGCAGAGAGACCTTCAAGTACTGGGAAATGAGCTTAACAAAGGCCATCTGGTCAACACCCAAGGATCCATCAATCAAGCTGGTCCTCCCCAGTCTGAACCCTTGCACACAGTGGATGGAGATAAAGTCTCTGTGGTCACATGAAAGGTATTTTAGTAAAGACTGGATTAGTTCCACCTCAGGCAAAGACAAACTCATCCAAAGGATTGTGTTTGCTCAAAGGTCTGGTTATGCTTGGTGGGTAATGCACGAAGATGTAGAAACCCATTGTGTACCACAGGGAAACCTAATCTTAAGTGAGAACTGAGTGTAAGGTTTCATTTTAGATTATAAAAAGGATATTTATTTGGCTATGATGCAGATGATAATAGAATAAGGGGTGGATAATGCCTTGGCTTGCAAAGCAGGATGTAACCAAAAGTATATAGTCTATCACCATCTGTTGAAACCAGATGGAGCAGTGATCTTTATCTTTTCCACAACCCATCCTTCCTCCAAGGAGATATCTTCTGCTAATGGGCCGTGGGGCCCCACTGCATGACTGATAAAATTACATCATCCCATTGGGAGATGCTTCACCCGGGAGGAGGAGCCAAGGATTTCCTACCTAGATAAAATCTGAGATTTGGAACATCAGGGCAGCCTTTTCCCACTGGATTCCAGAGGTAAACCAGATGTTTCTGCATCATGACTGGACTTTCAAACAAAAATAGCACCCTTCTATAGGACCACTGCTTCAACAGAAAGGTCACTCTCACCCCAGGAAGACTGGAGCCCACATTTAATCTGACTGTAACCAACACCCTGACTGATGGGATGTGAGGTTGTATTCTGATTCTGTCAGTGTTGGGGTTTTTTTGTATTACTGTATTTTAATTTTAATTTTCCTAGTAAAGAACTGTTATTCCTACTCCCATATCTTTGCCTGAGAGTCCCGTAATTGGGGTCTACATTTTTCCATGTCAAGAGAGGCTCTTGCCTTCCTTAGCAGACATCTGTCTTTCAAAACAAGACACATATTCAAAGGAATCCAGCTTCTACCAACTTTTAAAAGAACCACCATCTGCCTCTATGGAGTGCAGTGTAACTATCACATTCATGTTCATTTGTTGCAGGTTGATTAATATGTAGCTGGATGATATAAGTGCTCATCACCTAATTAATGGAATTCAAGCATCTAAATCAAGAAGACATATTCAGGAAGAAATGTTCATTTCTGAACACAGTTTTACGACTTTTGTAATGCAAATCTGAGAATGAGCAGATCGAAAGTCAGGTCGAGAATGTAATTATGGTCATTATAAATAAATCATGAAGAGTATTAATTTAAAGAAAAGGATACTAATTTCTGATTTAATTTTGAAATTCCCTATTGGCCATGTTCTATAAAATTTTTCTTTAATTTAAAACAAAAATGCATCAAAAAATCACTTTGTAAAAATAATATCAAAAATAGATGTTTTGGGGATTTTCTCTTGGTTCTGTGCCTCTACTTCTGAAACTACTTTTCCTTATACATGTGTGCTTTCTTGTGATACAAAAGAGATTCCAGTTTAGGCAACATAATCCAACAAGGAAACATAAACAGTACTTTTTTACACAAAACCAACACAATCTTGTAAAACATTTCAAATCATTAAAGTCGTAGTGAACTTTCAGGCAGTACATGGGTAAAATTCTTTATAACTGCTGAAAAATGTTAAGAAATTCTAATCTACACTGTAAAAACTACTGCAGAAGGAGACTTAGAATACACAGACAATTCACAATATCTCTTACTGAATTTTAGATTTGTGTGTACCCTATCTGCCTTCCTTTCTGCTCAACTGCTATCAACATATATTTGCATTGTAAAGGAGTGCTTGAAACATTTTGAGAGTGACAAAATATAGAATAACTGGAGTAAGACTTTCTATATCCCAGCCCCTACACCTCTGCCTTCCCTTTTCATTCCCTCAGGGGTCCATCTGGACTGAGATGACTGATTATTGTGTGCTATTTATCTGGTTATACATTGGGCATACAAACGTTCATTCCCTCTGCCCTCCACCATAAATCTGTGCTGCAATTATAAAATGAAATATTTCACTTCCTATGTTAATACACATGAGTTTGGGGTTTTTTTTTTCCCTAGTTAAAACTGTCTTTTTAGGTCTGTTTTTGCAGTAATCCAGCCCAAAATCACACAATAAGACTGTACAAGTTATTACAGTTCTTGTCGAAATATTGCTTTTCTTATTTTAAATTATCAGCAGAAATGCTTTGTCAGTTTAGCAGATCTTTACTCTTACAGTATCTCTCTGTTTTTCAGGATTCTCTAGTACTTGAAGCAAAATTTTAAAAATCCAGAATATCTGTTCTCACGTTTTAATTCTTTTGGCTATCCCAGTTTTATGACAGTCTTTATCTTAAGCCCGTTTTCTGACAGTCACTTGGTACAGCAGTAAACTCTCACTGGTTTCTAAATAAAACATGTACCTACTCCACATTACATCAAGTCCTTCAAATTTAATGGAGAATGTTAGTTATACTCTACCTGTTTACCAGGGCTTCAGCTAGTTAAGATTTTAACTAAAATTTTGGGATCTATTTATTTAATTAAGTGACCCTTTAGACATATCCTTTTCTGAAAACAGCATTGTTTGGAGTCTGTATGGGTCTGAGGAAAATAGGGTGACTGTCTTCTAATAACACAACACAGGAAAAACCAGAATCCAAGGCTGAATGGAAAGAAGAATCAGATAGAAGAGAAAGGGAAATGGGGACAGGAACACAAAAAATACTGATTTTCTTTTTCAGTCTGTTACCATAGATACCAGGTTTGCAGCCAAATATTCAAGATTTACAATTACCGCCTTAATTACGAAACAAGAAGAAGATTTTTTTCAACTGTAATTCACAATAATTTTATTCAAACTGCAAAGCAGAATGTCCCTCAAGGTCTCTTGACTTTTAGCAACACTTCAGAAATTCAGTTCTTCATAACAAGAGTTACTGGACATCATTAATAGAATTATGAAAGCACATGGAGTGATCTGACATGATTGTAAATGACTGAGTCAAAGCATAGGAGAGACAAGATTTAGGACATTTATTTGGTTCTTACAGACTTCTTAGGTTTTTTAAGTCCTTGTACAGTAAACTGCCCACAAAGGTGTATGAAACAGGATGCGGTTTGTGTCAGTTTTGTTGGATTTCTTTGAAGGAGGAAATGCAGGTGGAGAGGGACAGAGCAAACGGTCCTTGCCAAGACAAAGAGAAGGGCACTTGACTGATGCTGGTAGAAGTATGATAGAGAGGCCAGAAATTGTGAAGTTTGCTTGGAGTGAAGATAGTGCAAGCGGGGTTCATATATGTTGACACCGTGTCTCTTCATAACAGCAAGCAGATAACTCAGGTAAAGGAAATACCTGAACCTTTAAACTCTCGGCAGTTCACAGCAATGCAACTGGCCATTAAATAATAAAATGACAGAAAAAGATGAAATGTTAAACAAGGATATGACTTTCAAAAGTTAGTATTGAATTAAGTTTTGTCTTTTTTCTTCATAAAAATTTGGACACACATATAAAATCATGTAAACAGAGTGTAAGACTTAGGGAATTGTCTTTAGAGAGGAGCTAGTTTCTCCATTCAGCAAGCTGTAAGGCTATTGCCTAGATTAATTCTCTGACGTTTCTTTTATCCCTTGACCTGCACAATCATACTCAGAATTTTTCAGACTGTACCCAAATCCTCTTTCATAGGAATCTCATTGGTAGGACTCTGAAAAGTCTATCTCTCCAGTTATGTGTTTACATTGTGCAATATCACTATAATCTGAGAGTATCAGACAACTTGGACAGGGCCCCTTATTCCCCACATTACCTACTCTCCATGTAGGTTGAAAAGACCCTCTCAGATATGCAGAAGGCTTAGCCAGAGAGAATGAAAAAGAGTAAATACAAGGAAATAAATGCTTCAGTATTGAGTAAATTATTAAATTAATCAGTTACATTGTACAGCGTGAATCAGATTACTTACACTGCTGTGTATTAAGAGTAACCTAACTACTTACTAAGCCTATTTTAATAGTGATCCTAAATAAAGTATAAAAACATATTTCCTCAGCTCATATGTCACTGCTAGTACACAACAGAAAAAAAATATTTTCTTGTTATGGATTATTTCAATGTTGAATATTTTCTCTCTGCTTCAACAAGAGAAGGTTTTACTTGCATGTGACATTGGTTCTGATCTGTCATTTCCTACAAATGAAAACATGAAAAGCAGAACGAAAAATGCCCATATAGACAAAAGTAATGACATCATCCAGAATAGGGCCTTGAAGCACTAGCCTAAAAGGAAAAAGAGTGTATTTCAGTCTATTTCTCTGAATGAAGCAGAGCCCTAGACCTAACCTTCAGGTCTCAGTATGATAGAAACCATTAGGAGCTATTTACTTCTCTATCAAGTATTCTCTCCAGTCCATTTTTCCCTTATTTTACGGAAGTACCATCCTTTATCTGGGACATGGTCCTAAGGGGAGGATTTTCAGTTAATGTTTTTATCACTGGTTTAGGTTAAATTAAAGTAAAATTAAACCCAAGCAAAAGCCTCATTTTGTTCCTGGTCATTTTTCATTATTATTAACAACTAAAAAAAAAGCCTGTATATTCGAGTCCCCATAGGGATAAAGATACTCTTCTACAGAGAGAGATCAAAACAGTTTGCTCCCTGCTTGAAGTATGTGGAATCAGGCAAAGAGCTGTAACTCAGTCATAATTCCCTTCCTGACCCACTCCCTCGGTATTAGAGCACTGCATAACCCACTTTCTAGCCATATAAATTCATCACATCATTGTTAATAATTGCCATGGGCCTTTGTGAGTTCTTTTGTCATTTTATAAATATGAACAAACCTACAGCTCTGATAACTGAATCAGCATTTATGACTTTGATGCTATTTCCAGCATAATATTTACCATGGCCTCTTGGTACTGTTTCAATCCTACAAAGTGCAACAGTATTTCTTTTTCCTTGTGCATGTGTAAAATACTGGAGAGCTGGCTTTCAGCAAGAATTAAGGTTATTCAGATACTGAAAGGCACTTTCTGAAAGAAAGATGTTTGAAACATTATTTAATGTGAAGAGTCATACAAATAAAATAAGGATTTTTAGTAAATTTCAAGGGATGTAAACCAAAAGTTATGTCCTTGAATGTACTTCTTTTGTCAGTGCACCTTTTTTACAGTGATTAGAAAATGATATTCATAGATTTCTATTTCACTCTGTAGATGACTCCAGAAAATAAGAAAGGAAGGAGAAAAAACTGGTGCTGTTTGAATGCCTTAATCCAAACCATTATATCCCATTACAATTAAATATGTGATAATATATGTGAGAAATGAACAATTCAACTAATTTTATAGAATTAATGCCTCAAAAAACAGTCCCTCACAAATGACTTGCAGGTCATTGTAAAGTCAGCTGCCTCAGTGTGAACTCTTCCTACATTGTCTTTCTAGCTGAGCAAGTAAATTCTTTACAGTGTTAGGAAAATAAGGTGTCAAATAGAAGTAGGAAAGCATCTGTGTGTTTGTGCACACCACTAGCAAACATCAGTACTAGCATGCATTTTTGGAACAGTCCCAGTAAAACAAATAAACATTGAGAAAGAGCAAAAGAGAAATCCATAATTATTAAGAAATTGTAAAGCAAAACTATTATATCAGGCCGATCAGGCTTAGCTATTCTGTTTACTTAAGAGGCCAAAACACGCTCAAACACAGTACATAGTTATTTGCACATAAAAAAGCCATTAAAGGAAAGACTTAACAAGGCACATTGGTTACAGAAAACAATTAGAGAAATCCAGCCTGGAAATAAAGCTGAAGTGTGTATATAAGCAAGTTTTAAAACAATTTATTGCAGGACGTCTTAAACTCAGTTGCATGGCTCCTCTAAGACAAGATTGTGTATCTCACTAGAAGATGTGCTCAGCAAGCTTTCATAGTGCTCTCCAAATCTAAAATAGTTTACTACATGAGGATCTATAACCGTACCGTTTAAGGAATTTTTATACTTCATGTATTTTCAGTTTTTCAATTCCCTTAAGTAAAACGGATCTATAAAAGCACAAATATCAGTTGCCTAACATTGATTTTTCCTCATTTAGAGATTTCTCGTTAACATTTCTGATGAAAATGTGGCAATGGGGAACAAAGCGACACAGACCCCCTTATGCATCCGGAGGAGATCACTTTATTGTAAAAATCATAGTCATTTCATACCTTTAATCTCCACCCGACATAACTGAAACCAAACCGAGTCCTAACAGAACTCCACAGAAAGAAGGCTCCCATTGGCTGGCTCCACTGCCGAGCTGCTGTCCACGCCTTCTACCATCCAATCAGCTTCCTGCTCATACGCAGTCCACATGTTTCTCCAGCCAATCACAATCTCATTCCCAGCTGTCACTCAGCTGATTCTCACCTCACTCACAATTGCCTCTCTTCGCTCAGCCAACTTCCACCTGTCCAGCCTGCAGCTGTGCCTTTCCCACAAGGCTTTCTGCTGAGCATAAGCCCTAACTACTTTAATAATTATAACCTATATCCTTCCTCTCCCCCTATTTTTTATTAAATAATGAAAACCTACTAGGAAAAACATAAAAAATTCCTAAGACATTCATAACAATGACAACAATTACTATAACAACTTCACAAAAACTGTAACATAGGCTTATAACATAGCAACTATATATACATGATCAGGACAGTGTGACAAAAGGCCACACACACCATGAAGGAATCCACTTCTGTGATGGCCTGTGGAAACACAGGCATAGCTGCTTCCCCATGTCAGCAGTGGTTCCTTCCATTCTCCAGTCAGTTAAGTCCTTGACCATCACAGGAAGTTTTAGATGAGCCCTTGTGTTAAAAGAATACTGCCTTTCACATGCAGTTTTTAAAAATAAAGAACATACAAGGTTTTAGCCAATCTATTGTGAATGTACCCCAACTCCTCCCCTTTTTGTTTTTCAAGTATGGTTTTTAAGGTTTTATGGGCATGCCCCACAATAGCTTGCCCTGTGTGTGAGTGTGGAATTCCCGTATGGTGCACATTCCATTGCTGCAAGAAGTTATGAGCTCGGTCTGAGGCATAGGTAGGTCCACTGTCCATTTTGATGGTATGTGGAAGGCCTAGAGTGGCAAAACAGGTGAGTCAGTGCCAGACAGCATCACAGGCTTCCCTTTGGTGTGGACAGTTGCCATTAGAAAATGAAAATAGGTGTCAATAGATACATGAACATATTTAAGCAGCCAAATTCTGGGATATGAGTAACATCAGTTTGCCTCAATTGAGTTTACTGTTAAACCTTGGGGGTTAGTACCCTCAGCTAAAGGAGCAGGGGTAACTCCATGACAGGAAGGACAAGACAACAGGGTATCATAAGCTTGTGAGGAAGTCAATTGAAATTACCCACAAAGAGAGCAAGTGTTCTGATGGAAAAAGTTGTGAAATAATTTGGCCTGTGCAAATACCTTTAATTAAGTACCACACCAGTGATGTCCATATAGTTGTTACCCTCTGTAATATGCCCAGGTAAACCTGCGTGGGAGGGAACATGCGGTTCATAAAAATCATGCTGCCAGCTGTTAATCAACATCCACAATGTTCTCAACTCTTTAGATAAAGGATGGTTATTAACATGTTTTAAATAGGGACATTCTAAATGGAATACAACATTGGTGGCAAATGAGGAATCAGTCTCTGTGAAAATAACTGAAAAGTATACTGGACAGCAGCCAATTCTAAAATTTGCATGGAGGCATCCTTTAACATTAATAAGCTTTTATGCCACTGGGCAGAGTCGCCTCCACGGCAAATCACTGCAGCTTTTTTGGTTTTGCTGGATGCATTTACAAAAACAGTTGGTCCAGCAGTTGACAGGGATCATGCTGCAGCGAGGCTTTGCATACAGGGGAAGGTTACCCATCTCTGTTCATAAAGGATGTGATGGCTAACGGATAGACAATTGTCCAGAAAAATGTGCAAGTGCAAAATTGAAAGTTAGTGTCTTCTGATAGCAACCATGACAAATTGTCTTTACTTGCAGGTATGTAAATGGTATGTGAATCTTGGCTCTTAAGAGTTTGTAGTAGCTCTCTGCTACTGAACTTAACTGAACACAAGAACCTATCATTAATACACAGTCCACACAGTCCTTGTTGTGTGGGGTAAGAATAACCATTCTAACACATGAAAATGGTCTTCCTCATTAACAAACCATTGAAACTGGACAGCAAAAGGTTGACATTTTCTATCAATTATGGTAACGTACACAGATTTATCGGAATCCCATCTCCAATTTTGTTGGTTTTCTAGTGCTTGAGCACAGTGTGCAAGGGCAGTTTTAACTTCTGGGGTCAATTGTAGAAACAAATACAGGTGGGGGTTTCCTCTGAGTAAGTCAGATAAAGGCTTGTAAAAGTTCTGTAGATAAACCCAAGACAAGACGCAACCAATTCAAGTAACCAGTTCCTGTAATTCACTTAAAGTTGGGATGTCTTTAACACAAAGCGTTAAAAGCTGAGGCCTGATGGTCTGCTGAGTAATTCTTCACCCCAGATAATGCCATGGGGACTCACATTGAACATTTTCAGGGGCCACATTGAATCCTACATTTTGAATTGCTTGCATGACAGTTAGCTGAATAGAACATAAAATGGATTGATGGTGAGGTTCAAGTAAAATATTATCCATATAATGACACATGGTTGTAGCAGGAAATTTACATTGAACAGGCTGCAGGGTGAGATTGTCTTACCTTTGGCATATAGCTGGACTTTTACACATGCCTTGTGACAACACGGTCCAATGAAATCTTTTTATTGGTTCTGGGTGATTTAAGTAGGCATTGAAATAGCAAACCGAGGTACATCATCAGAGATGATGAAAAAATACGAAGGTCCAATTGAGGAGAATCACTGTGATGGAAGCCTAGGTTGTAGAGCCTAGGTTCAATAGGTTCAATAGGTTCAATAATTGCATTTATTGCCCACAGATCCTGTAATAATCGCTGTTGCAGTACAAGCTTAGCTTGTACTTAGATTGTGGTTGCCCTGGAAACCCCACTGGGTTCCATTGGCCAGCCCCTGAGTGGGTATTCATCCAATCAAATTCCACCTAGGCTGCAGACATGTGATTGGGCAAAGGAGGTGGGCAGCACCAAGACCTCGACCAATGATATGGTCAGGTGTGTGAACTTTGAACCCCACATAAAAGGGGGGGGGGGGGTCTCCGTGAGTAACCTGACCTTGTTGTCCTTGAACGAGCAGAGGAGTGTGTAGTGTCTGTCTTCGACCCCCTCCACCATGAGGTGGCAAGCACCACAAAGTAGCAAGCGTAGTTGCAATCACCACTTGCCATTTTGCTTAGGTGTACAGAATATAGGGGTGTTCTGGGGGCTAGAAGATGGACAGGTATGGCCTAAGGACAATTTTTCTTCCCCAAGCTGTTTTAAATTTAGTAGCTGTTCCTTTTGTAGGGGCCATTGGTCACCTACACAGGGTCTTCAATCTGCCGTGTGAGCTTACATATGTCTACTATTTGATTTTGGAACGGCTGATCCAAATGGCCCCGATGAAAAAGGCCCTCCAGTGAAGTTGAGTCTATTTGTATGGTTGCCCCAAATTGTCCCAGAACATCTCTTCCCCATAATGCCCATGGTATAAGACAATGAATGGGGAAATCTGGGCAGTTTGCCCATTAGGGCCAAGGACGAGCAGAAGGCGAGTGCTTTGTCTAGGCTGCTGCATTCCTCCCACCCCAGGTAGTTAATTAATCAACATAAACCTAACTATAGTAACAACTTTAAAGCATAGAATTTAAGAAAAATTCTACATTCTGCTCATGACAAAGTGTCAACACAGTGTTCATAATTCAAACAGAAGGGGGAGATGTTGGAACCCTGAGGCCTGGGAGTTTTGAACATCTTGTGCTTTCTGGCTCTGACCCCCAAAAGAGAACTGCTTTCAGCCTGAGGCCTTGGAAAATGCTTCCAAAATTGAGTCATGGAGTTAGAATCACTAGTGTGTAGTTTCCGTAGAAGTGTGTAATATCACACGGTGAAGAGTTTGGAATTTGGGGGTTTAGAATACAGTAATAGATATGGGATGTTAGCTTTTAATTTGATTGTTTGCCTATAAAAGACCTTATGACAAGCAAGATACAGCTCCATTTTCTTGCTTTTAGCTTGTTAACTAGGAGTGCTGTAGCACTCACTGTACTATGAATAAAAATTAACAAACAACCAAATCCAAACACAAAACTTCATCTCTCGTGCTTCAATCCCAACTCTGACTAAAGACAAAACAAAAAGAAACACCAAAAAAAACCCCAATAGTAGGTTGATATGGGGCTGATTGTGGCCCAATCACTAGGTCATTCATTGCTTTTAATAATAGAGACATCAGCTCCAGTATCAACAAGCCCTTTAAATTTTTTGCCATCTATAGTGCATGTTAAAGTTGGGTGAACTGTTGTAATAGAGCTTGTCCAGAAAATCTGTGGCTGACCTGTGCTACCAAAATTATTTGTGCCATGTTAACCCTTGGCACTAGGGGTCCTGTTGGAAAACAGAATAAGCCATGCTATATGCTGACCTGCTGGTACAAAGCAGGGTGGCACGGGAGTCCAGAGCATAATTTGTATCTCACCCTCCTAGTCTGAATCAATAATTTTGTACTCTGGGCAGTACAAAAAGTCCCAATACAGTGACAGAGGAATGAACTATTAGCAGAGCATGATTGATGTTACTAAGGGGTCCTCACACTGCAGTAGGAACTAAAGGTATTGAAGATATCATAAGAATTATTGATTCTCTGGAGGCAAGGTCCAGCCTTACACTGCCTGTAGTTGTAGGCAGGAGCTCTCTTGCCAAATGTTTTGTCTTGCTTTTTTTTTTATTCTCCAGAGTGTGCGAACCCGGCCCTCACCAGAAGTTTCCCAGCTGAGTAGCCTTCCCTTTTACAGGGTACCAGGTACAGCAGTCAGCAGCCCAATTATTCCCTTTTCCACACCGGGGCAATCTCTAGGTAGTATCTTTATCCTGTCCCCTTGTTGATGGCAATCCTTTTTAAAATAACCCATTGAAGCACATTTAAAACAAACCCCCACCCATATGTCTGAAACATAGAAGTGCATGACTAAAGCTGCTGCCAGACACTTAGTATTACAAGCAGCAGTTCCCACATTTTAGCATGCTCTAACCATATCTGCTATATCGCAAGCATGTGGGTTACAAACAGTGAGCAATACTTTTCTGCAATCTTCATTCATATTTATAAAAGCAAGCTGCCACAACAGAATACCTCTGACTTCATCATTATTGACTTGCCAGAGATCACGGCTTGCAGTCTGCACAGGAACTGCACAAACAACTCTGCTGGACCCTATAAAATCATAGCAAAAGACATGTTATAATCGATACCCATCCCCGGAGTCTCTGCGGGGCCTGCAGGGCTAGGCAAGTGGTGATATCATACACCTTACACAGGTAGCCTGCCTGTCCTGTAGGGACTGCAAAAGCACCCTCTCTGGTCAGCTGCTCAACAACAATTGGTAGATTTCTGTCCTGCAATGCTTCTGCCTGTGTTGTACACAGTTCTTGGTAATTGGCTAGCCAGACTGCAAACTGCATGACTGTTAGAATAATTTTCATTAAGATTTTCCAGTTGTGGGGTGTGAGGATGTATGCAGATTCTAGGTAGCTTAGGGCATGATGGGAGGATATGCAGCTTCCTTTCACTAGTGTCTTCAGTGCTTTAATTACTTCATGGTCAAGCACTCAGCATGCCAGCCGTTGGTTCAGCGCATCTATTACTGGGCAGGCTGTAACGACCACCAAGTTGCCCTCCTTCATGCTGGCTTCCCAGCATTTTTGCCATCACTGGACTACTGCATCACCATTTTGGGCAGTGATTGAGCTCAGCACCCACTCACAATGTGAGAGTTCCATGCTGAGGGATCCCCCGCACAGGGATTTTTATCAGGATAAGGCAATCCCATGGGGTTTGGGTCAATTTCGGGGTCATATACAAGTTCTGGTGGCACTGAGGGTTCAGGGGAATTAATTTCCGAGGCAGTGTCATGGCCGATATTTGCACAACTTCCCTCAATGGCTGCCATAATTGTCCCCCATGTAGAGAGGTGCCTGCAAGCTTCAGCATTGCCATCCCTAGCAATAACAAAAAGTCTCTACCCTATCACTTTCCAGGTTTCTAATGAAGGGGCCCACTAAAGGGAAAATCTCTGATGTGATTAGACACCCAGTCCAACAGGGTACTTAGTTTCACACCAGTCATATTAATAGATTGCTGATGTAGGAACCACCATACCTGGCCCAAGCTGCTGCTTTGTTTCAGAGATATTCCACCTCCCATATTTGCTTCCCCTGGTCTAGTCACCCCCTAGGTGAGGTGTGCACACTTTTGGATTCCTGAGTTCCTTCCTGAACTCTTCCCAGATGCTTCCCTGGATCCTTTTCCCAGACCCTTCCCAGTTGGTTCCTTGATCTAATGAAAGTTGCTACTGGAGCAGTCCACACATCCTGCACCACCTTAGAGGTGCACAGCCACCTTCAGGCCAGCCATTTGTAGCACTGGGGAACAAAGCAACACAGACCCCCTTATGCATCCGGAGGAGATCACTTTATTGTAAAAATCACAGCCGTTTCATACCTTTAATCTCCACCCGATATAACTGAAACCAAACCGAGTCCTAACAGAGCTCCACAGAAAGAAGGCTCCCATTGACTGCCTCCGCTGCCTTCTACCATCCAATCAGCTTCCTGCTCATACGCCGTCCACATGTTTCTCCAGCCAATCACAATCTTAGTCCCAGCTGTCACTCAGCTGATTCTTGCCTCATTCACATTGCCTCTCTTCGCTCAGCCAACTTCCACCTGTCCAGCCTGCAGCTGTGCCTTTCCCACAAGGCTTTCTGCTGAGCATAAGCCCTAACTACTTTAATAATTATAACCTATATCCTACAGAATAAGAACTCCAAGAAGTAGAGTATACTTTCACTACTTAGACAGAAGACATAAGCAATAAGAAAAAATATTACAGTAATTTCACGACTATAAGGCGCACCCTTATGACTAAAATTTTTCCCTAAACCCAGAAGTGCACCTTATAGTCCGGTGCGCCTTATCTGATCTACAAAGTTGCAAAATTTTCCACCCCGGAAGTGAGAGCCGCGAGGGGGGGCGGCGCCGCGGGAGCGCCGAGTAGCCATGGTGGGGCAGCCACGGGCAGTCCCAGGCACAGGGAGCAGCGCGGGCTGGAAGGCAGAGGGCGGCCCCGGGCAGCCCCAGGCACAGGGAGCAGCGCGGGCTGGAAGGCGGGGGCCGGCCCCGGGCTGCCCTAGGCACAGGGAGCAGCGCGGGCTGGAAGGCGGGGGGCGGCCCCCGGCGGCCCTAGGCACAGGGAGCAACGCGGGCTGGAAGGCGGGGCGTGGCCCCGGGCAGCCCCAGGCACGGGGAGCAGCGTGGGCTGGAAGGCGGGGGGCGGCCCTGGGTGCCCCAGGTACCGGAAGCAGCGCGGGCAGGGAGGTGTTACTGCTTTGTAACTTTGTTGTGTGCAGCGGCCTGAGCCAACGGGACCACAGTGCTGGGGGCAGCGGCCTCACAGCTGATAAGGGCAGGCGCAACCAGCGGGGCTGCGGTGCTGGCGGCAGCGGGGCCACAGCCCGATAGGGGCCGGCGGGGCGGCAGTGCGCCGAGCCAAGCGAGGGATGGGAGGCAGGGCAGTGGCGGCGCGGGGCAAGCCCGCCGACATGGGGGCACCCGGAGCACCAGGGAACTCCGGAGCAGCGGGGCCCTGGGGACGCCGCACGGAGCGGCAGCAGGCGTTCCCCGGCCCTGGGGACACCGCATGGAGCGGCGGAGGGCTTTCTTCGGCCCCGGGGACGCCACACGGAGTGGTGGCGGGCATTTTCCAGCCCCGGGGACGCTGCACGGAGCGACGGCAGGCGTTCCCTGGCCCCGGGGACGCCGCACGGAGCAGCGGTGGGCCTTTTCCAGCGCCGGGGACGCCGCACGGAGCGGCGGCGGGCATTTTCTGGTGCCAGGGACGCCGCACGGAGCGGCGGCGGGCATTTTCCGGCCCCGGGGATGCCACACGGAATGGCGGATACAGGCAGGCCCGGGGGCCAATGGCAGCCGGGTTGGGGCGGGGCCTTGGCCAGCAACCGCGCGGGGGGAGCTGGGGGCGGAGCCTCGCTAAAAAAAAAAAAAAAAAAAAAAAGTGCGCCTTATAGTCCGGTGCGCCTTATCTGATCTGCAAAGTTGCAAAATTTACCAACTCCCGGGGGGTGCGCCTTATAGTCCGGTGCGCCTTATGGTCGTGAAATTACTGTAATTAACCAGTAGAAATAGATTTTTTTTAATTGCCTGGGGAGTTGACCATGTTATTATTGTTCATCTGCTCTTCAAGTGTACAATCAACTCTAACTCCCAGCAGCAGTATCTTTGAAAGACAGTTAATTAAGTAAAGACTCCTTAATTAGTGATCTGAATATCTTTACAACAGTCATTACTATTTAATCCCCAGCCACATATTATTTCAGATCCTTCACATTGATCTTTAATGGAAAATTCTTAAGTGCATCATGAGTCAAAAAATTCATTATTCCTTCCTGAAGATCTTACTGGATGCTTTTCCCAGCACTGAGGTTTTCCCAGCCACGGGACTTTAGCTTTTCCTCATTCCTGGACCTGGCAACTCTCCTCACTTGTTATACTTAAGTCCTTTTGAAGTCAATAAACAAGACTTCCTTTTCTTTCCCTTAATTTTTGAAGCCATTTCATGGCTAACAGACAGAGAAACAATGTGAATGGAGGTGGACAGAGTTCAGTTAGGAGTTGTGGGTTTAGGCTCTGCTTCCAGACTGCAGGACCTGGTGTCTAGGAGCAGGGAGCAGGTTGGGTAAGAGGAACACCTTCTTCATTGAAGCTACTTCAGTACTGAGGTAAGTGTTTTAGCTGCAGAGTTATTTTAGTTTGGGCAGGGAATCAGGGAATACCTATTTTGACTACAGAGTTTTTGGCAGATTGCCTTAGTAGTTGCAGACACAATAAATTTTTTTTTTGTTTTTTTTTTGTTTTTTTTTTTTTTTGTACAAGAACAAATTGAAAGTGCTAGGGTAAATCTGGAGAGAGATGTCAAATGAACAACTGTTTAAAAACTGTCAGAGGCTCCTAAATTATGGAGCAAGGTATCACTGAGGACCTGAATAGTAACATCTCAAGTTGTATTATAGATTCTGCGCTTCCCCAACTTGGCCAAAAAGCCCCTAGAACAAGTAGCAGCTGCCATGGTTTGTCCACACACGCAGTTTCCCTAGCTAATTTCCCAATGGCATATTAAAATGAATTCAGGCTATCTGTGTTGATATGCAAGCATTTTTGCCTACAAGAATGTAAAATGGTTTTGAAGGCAGATTTGACAATAGTTATGAAATGCTATGCAAATATTTGCAAATATTGTCAAGCCTACTTCCACTGACTGTAGTGGAAAAGCCTGAACTTGAAACTGTATATACTGAACTTTACTACTGAACAAAAGCTAAGCATACAATAAATAAATGTCCCTGTGAAAGATAAACAACTGACAGAGAAGAAATTTTAAGTAACATCAGTCAATAACAAAAGGACACACAAAAAGAAACAAATAGAGTTCTAGATATAAATAGGGTTAAAAAATTCCATAAGGTAACAAAACAGACCTGTGTTGATGAAATGAGTAATTACTGACAATGACTCAGACGCTAATGATAGAGACTGTCTCTAAGGCATAGGAACATATCTTGGCCAAAATAACTTTCTGTGTCCTTGTATCACACCAAACTAGCAGTATGAGATGTTCCTTAGTGATCCTTCAGCAGAAAGTAGAAAATAAGAATCTGAGGGAGAAGAGCAATTTTTGATTGAAATAAAACCTTTCAAAAGGACTACAGAAGTTGTTCTAAAGAATGTGTGGATTGGATCAGACTGTTTTCTTTTGTTGTTTTAAATCAATGTCTTAAAGAACATTCTGAATATTGCACAAGTAAGTTCATATTATTTGGCCAGGATAATTTTGTTTTATATATGGGTAGGAAAGAAATCCAAAAACCTGAGATGATATTGTATAGGCCAACATCTCAAAGCCTGATGGAGTACTAAACAAGAATTAAAGATGAACTGAAGAAATTATACAAGTGGACGCATACTTGTGATTATAAACAGAGCTAGATGGTTTTGGTCTTATTTATACAGTGATGAAGACTGTGAGTCTATCAAAAATAACTTTAATATTCTGTATGACAGAAGCTTAAAAGCATCCCTGCTCATGAGGCATAGCAAAAGTAATCAAACATTCATGATTGTGTTTGAGAGCGATGTCTAGTGAGAAACCCTGCAAGTAATTTTAGGTAGTCCATGATAAACACCTGATTCACAGTTAAGTATAAAGGTAATTTCAGATAAATATTTTATTCCATTTGTTTCCAGGTACTGTCCCTTTTTCCTGATTTTTGCTTGCCATCAGGGAAGAATAGAAACTTGGTTGTACTTGGATTTTCCTTGGATTTTAAAGACTACTATTTCCTGTAGCAGTGAGCCACAATACTGTACTGTAAAAGTTACTTATTAAAGCAGATGTTCTTTGTGCAACCTGTCATGACATTGTGGTACTCTTCACCCCTTAGAAAAGGAAGTGACTGCCTTAGCTATATAATCCATTATCAAAATCAATGATCCCAGGACCCCCAGAACACACATAACTGGCACTATCCACGTCAATAAGTTGCCACTCATTACGTTTCTCTACATCTTTAAGGTGAGCATCAAAACTGTTCAATCAGTGCAATCAGTCAACCACCTTTCCCAAATGAGTAAATACCTCGCTAAATTTTTAAGAATGGAACAGACCTGTGAGTTATATCAGTGTTGACCAAACTTTTCTGTCATAGCTGCTAACATAAAAAGTATTCAAAGGACAAAATCTGAAGCTGGGAAAATATGAATCAGAACGTCAGCAGAGTTTTTTACACAGATCTTATAATTTTCTTGGCCAACTGACTGTAAAATGATAGTGGAGTTTTAAAGCTAGAAGGCTTGACTGGTTTTCCTAGATTGCAGCCACCCAAGATTTCCTTTCACTATGTCTGCATGTAGGCATTTGAGTTTCAGAGTCTTACAAGCTCTTCAGAAGGCCAAGCACAGCACAGCTTGGTGCTGAGATGAAGTGGTGCCTTAGCCCTAAAATGAAAGCCTCGCTGCAGCAGTGCTGTGCACAAGCAGCACTCTCCACAGGCATCACTAAGCTGTCTTTGGTCCCAGAGTGATACTGCTTGTTACCTGTGCAACTGTGGTGGTTTGTCTACCCTGGGTATGGAAGTGAAAAATGCTTGATGTCGTAGTATCAGTTCACTGTAAAGAAGAAATCGATAACCACTGAACTGCTAGTTTATCTGCCTCTTGTAAATTTAGTAGACAGCATCACTGCAACATTCCTCATTTTCTGTGGCATCCTAAATACGGTTATATTACTTTCTAGATAATACAGATGGAGACAAAACACTCACAGAGAATATAGTCCAGATAACCAATACAAAAATGGGTAGAAAATTACTGATCGAAAGCCCTTCATGAAATATAACAGCTTTGAATGTCCGTTCAGGTAGCACATACACGATAAGGGAAAATCATGAGTTTCAGATTTAGATTTTAATGAGATCTAGTAATTTTATTATATATTATTATTTTTATTTTATATTCTAAATTTATGTATATTTTATATGATAATATGTTGTATTATAATTATAGATATATTGTCTCTAAATAATACATATTAAAATTATATTCTATATATATTATAGGATTAAATATTCTGTATTTTATTGCAATTACTGTTGCAAGTATTCCTTTAAGGTACATTTTTCCAGGAGAATTAAAGCTTAATCAGTCATATTGTAGAAGATGCACATTTTATGCAACAGATTTCAAAAATAATTTTAATTGATACTATTAACTGTAAGACCTGATTTTTTTTTCCTTTAGAATCATGGACTCCTCCTATATTGTTAATTTCTAAATGTACTATATAAAACCAAGATGAAGAGAAGTAAAATATTATGTAACAAACTGAAATGGAATAAGACTAATTTTGACTTAATTAAACTGGGGCAGAGGGAAGAAAATCACATCTTTATGAGTTTTGATGGGAGAACAGATTTGCATGAAAGAACTGTAATCTGATAATTAAGGGCTAAGTACAGGACTCTCTTTAGTTTTATATTGCCTCTCGAGGCCATATTGCCACAAATAATAAATATTTAAGCCAAAATATCTTTTTTCCTCACTGACTGAAAACACAAGGTTGGGTAGTGTCTTTAATAGCTTAAGGTCAAAAGCCTCTGTTTGAAGATCTCAATCAATCAACTGACACTTGCCAAAATGCATGGATTAAAGCACTTCACCAGGAAAAGACTCAATCCATTTTTTACAACTTGTCATTAATCTATTTTCTAGATGGATTTTGAATTGTTGTAACTAAATTTCATATCAAACAAAATTTGGATTTTACTATCTAAATGTCAATGGAAGTTTAAGAGCTATTTGATTTTTTTTATATTAAGTGGTGTTTTGTGAGATATCCCCTGCCAAAGAGCATGCTGTGAGTTGTTACAGGTGGGTGCTATTTTCATTCTTTTTGTGAGTGAGCCTATCTTGTGATCAAGAACACTGGCTGCATTTCTAGGAAGGGGTTTTCAGCTGAGTATCTCAAACTACAGAGGCAGAGGCTCTACTTTGGTTGTATGCTTTGGTACAGTTGAGAAATACAGACAAAGATATTGCATTTAAAAATAGCCAGAACAAGAACATGAAAGGCATCCAGACTAACTCATTTGTATGGTTATGTTGCCTCTGCCCAGTCCATGTATCTTTTTAATGTCTCCCTGTTAAGCTTTAAGCAACTGCGGAGCCAGATTATTTATGTATGAAATAATGAGGCCCTTTATGAACCTCTCATGGCTCAGATTCAGGCCACAGTATCCTGAATGGTCCTCTGGTGACTGGAACTATGTGAAGTGCAGTGCGGTGGTACCAATCCCCCTGTGCTGGCTGTCAAGGATGCCTTTAATTGGTCCCTTAATACACTGTAGAATTTGTCATCAAATTGCTTTCTTTTTGTCAACCTTAAAGCAGACGTAAAACCCAAACAATTCCTGTACAGAATCAGAATCTATAAGTTGAGATGAGGCAAAACAAAGAAAACCTGTAGTTTGTCTTTTGTGTCACTGAAGTCTTTTACCGTAGCTTGGTTCCTACAGCAGTAAATTTAGCCTTTTCAAAGTGCTCAATCCACTCTTGAAATGATCAGAGGTATGGGATATGAGGTTATATTTGTTATAATTGTTCCGGCTTATGTTTACTAGAAAGCCGTGTAGGGAAGGTACAGCTACAGCCTGGATGGTTGGATGCTGATTGGATGATGGGATGCGTGGACAACAGGCTACAGCTGAGTCAGCCAGTGGGTGCTCTTTGTCTGTTAAGTTTTGTTTATGTTGTCCTGTGGAAGTTGAAGGTATAAAAGGAGAGTGTTTTCTACAATACAGTGACCCAAAGTGATGCACGAAGGGGTCTGTGTGTCTTTGTTCCCCATTGCTACAGAGAGGAGCTATTTGCTTTTTTTTTTTTTTCAGTTCGAAAAGGAAGTTGCTTCTGACCTGAAACAATTCAAGCCAAGGTTCAAAATGTATTTTATGGTTGAGTTATTGCAAACCATTTAAATTAAGGATTTATAATGGAAATGCTGACACAACCTAAACTCTAGCAGTTTGAATGGCACCACTGTAATTATATGAGAATTTAATGATTTCAGCTGCAGCTGAACTGACAAGGAGCATAACCAAATAAACACCAGCATTTATACAGGCCATGAGCAAGAAAAATCATAGTAGCAGACCTGGGTAAACATGCTCATAGGAACCTGATGGAAATTTTCATGGAAAAAAAAATCAGGAATATTCCAGGCTATAAATAAATACCACCTTAATTTCCATTACAGTAAAAAAGAATAGAGTCACGATGCAACTACAAAGTCCTCCTCTCCCTTTATATAAAAAGCATGTGAGATCATCCAGAGAAACACAGGATGTGTTAAACTATAGACTGATGAGTGACTCATCAATAAGATAAAAATAGATTTAAATTGAGAAACAAACTGAGAAAATTTGTCTTAGCAGTGAGTAACAGGCAGGGGGAAAGGGGAAGATTAAGGAAGCTAAAGAATTTGCAAGTACTATACCAGAACATGCATTTAATTTCTAGCATCCTTTTCTATATCATATCTTAACTAGAGTTTTAAAAAAATTACTTAGGGAATATTGTACACTCTTCTTGTAAAAGCAAAGTTCATACACAGACTTGTGTCCAAAAAAACCCTCACCTTTTACATTATGACTAAATAATTAGTATCAGTATTTTTCTACTCTCAGATAAAGCTCTTTCTAATAAAAAAACAAGTTTCTAATCTTGGATATTTACATTTCAGTGATATAGTTTTTATTTTGGTAGGTACTTCTTTTGTAATATATTCCTTTACAAATTCACAATCCCACTTCATACCTTCAGGATAGCATTGAGTATATGTAACAGTTTCTAAAATAAACTTTTCAAGAGTCTGATCATATATCAATACATTATTATCAAAGAACACAGTATATCTATTCTTATTTCATTAAACAACTATCTTTTCTCCCTTTCATTTGTTGAAAATTTTAATTCTTTCCCAAGGGCTTCATCTGACCCTGACAAGAACCTGTTATACCAGATATTCATCAGATATTCTGGTCCTCATAGAATTTATCAATTTACTAATGATATCCCAGAGACTTACAGGATTTTGTTGAACCCTTCAGATCAGAGAGGTGTATCATTGATTTCAGTGATTGTAGCATTAAATCTATTTGTTTTTCATTTACATTATATTGAATAACAAACTAAAAGGAAACCCTACTCTTATTTGATCCTCAATAAGATAAATCATATTCTCCTCCCTCATTTAAAAAGAAACTATAATTTTAATGGTCATATCCATAAGAATTTAAGAGTCTACATCTGAAATGTAATCAAAACCTCAACATCAAAAGGTGCAAGGGGAGAAAAATCTGCACGATAAAAATATTTATGCAAACTGACGCCTAATTTTGGAAATCCCTAAATTATGTATTTCTTAATTAAAGCACATCAAATCTACCTTTTTTAGGTTTTGCTTCTGGGTACATAATATAGAATCTTTGTAGGGATCATGTTGACTAGGTTAACATCTGCCTGATGTCTAAATTTAATCAGAATCCTGAAATTAAATTTCTATTCTATCTTCATTGGTTCTAGACCTTATTATGAGGGCATTGTTATATTTTGCTAGTGAAATGCAGAATAATACATTTAAAATTCCCAGAATGGGTCTGAGAAGTAGGATTTCATTACCAGTCTGATGGATTTAAACTTTCAGGCCATAGGGGCTCCTTTTGATTCAGCTCACTCGTGCAGTGTATCTTGAATTCTACTCTTCTCAGTGGCTCTGGGCTCAACAAATGTGACTGACACAGAGTAGAAACTTCTGATCATTTATCTCCTACTTTCCTGGACTAGTCTAAATCTTAATATCTGAGTGAACACTAGATCTGATACAATGAAACTATAGAGGTTTTTAACAGTGAAGACTGTTTGATACTAAATTCCTGGCAGTACAAATAACACTCAGTAATTGTACTGGGCATAAAGGATTTAAAAGGGTAAAGGGTTAACTGTTGTCATTTGGTTAAACATGCAGATTTAATTGATTAGTATCATCACTTCAAAATTAAAAGATAATGGCATTTTCATCAGGACTTTGCTGTCCAACAGTAGGATAAATAGCAGATAACAGCAGAAAATTAATTTCTGATTATGACAAAAAGGTGCAGTACTCCTCCTTTTGTTTCATTTTTATTTCAGTCTTGAGCAGAAAGGAAACTCCCCAAAAAAAGGAAGACAAACATTAATTCATATATGCTCTTTTGAGCGTACCAATTCATCATCCCTGTTTTTTGAACACTTCTGACATAATAGCAACCTTGTTTAACAAACTAAAAATAGAAATCCACCAAACTATTTTAGTGAGTCAAATGACAGCTAACATTAGTTTCTGATTTTAGTCAGAGCGCTCTTGCCAGTGTTGTGCATTTAGACTTCATAGCTATATCCTAAGGGGACTTTTAACTACACTAGCACTGCAGGAGAGTCAACATGAAAATCAGATGGATAATTATCTAAGTCAAAATTAAAAATTTAATTTCCTAATTGTCTTTATGAATTTTTCAATATATAAAAATCCATATACAAACAGGGAAGATCAGGGAAGAAAAACTGAAGACGCATAAGTACTTCAAATTCTGCTTTTGTTGAAATTGAATATAAATAGGGAAATAAAACAAAAACACTTTTGAGTGCACTTTCCATTTATTTCCAAATATAGGAGTATGCCTATTTTTACTTATTAAGCATTTTCTACCTCCACTTCCATAATAATTGTGTGAAACAAATCTAGAAGTACCATTACTAATTGTTGCATATCTCTGGAGTTGGACTTGATGATCCTGAAGAGTCCCTTCAAATTCAGCATATTCTATAATTGTGTTATTATCATGAAAATGAACAAAATCTCATCTCATTTGATGAAGAGTAGATGAGATAAAACATGCTGCAATAATTTAATAGCATAAAGCAGACTTGCTTTCCTGGATTTCCTTCTAAATAACCCTTTTTTACACAAAAAAATTTTCCTGAGTTTAATCTGTTTTAATGAAACTATGAATGCTTTGTCATCCCAAGATTTCTATGTATTACATCTTATATCTTAGATATTATATATTATAAATGTATCTAAAATACCGTGCTAAGCTATTGTAGGAAAAAAGTAATAGCAACAGGACTTAAAATTGTTCAAAACTGTTTCCATTAAAAGAAAATGAAATTGCTTCTCAAATCATAGAATATATTTCACAGGAATTTTTAAATTAAAATACTGCAATTTACAATACCCTATGCTAAATATTTCATATGTGAAATATTTATAAATATTTAATGTTTAATATTGACCTAGTATTTAATGTTTAATTAGATTATTTTTTGATCAAGTCTGCTGAGAATGCAGAAATCTCTGTATTTTTTTTTTTTTTACTGGGATAAATATTTAATTTGGTTTCTTTCTGGATTATAAGGCTTAAAATGGAAAATAGGCACCTCCATGAAAATCATAAACCCAGAAATTTACTCCTTTTTTGGTTTAGTTCAATTTTTGGACTGTAAGCAGAAAGTACCAACTATCTATATTTTCACCAGAAAGGCTTCTTTTATAGTTAGAATTTTACTACAAAGAGTACCTAGCATTGCTCAAGTTTAAATAGATAGACTTTTCAGCTCCCTTTAGTTGGATCCAGTAACTCAGTTCTGTTGGTTTTTGGCCTTTAAGACCTGATACACCAAAGTATATCCTCAGCACATCTATTTGATCTGGTGTGCCCTAACTCAATGTGAAGAGGAGTCTCCTTTTGCTTTATGGTTAGCACAGTCATTTGGGATGCTTGTGAGAAGTGTTCAGGCTCTGGCTGACACCAATCCACAAGACAGGGTTATACGGTCTCGTGGATAGAATGCTCGTGTTGTGGCACAGATGCCCTCCCAGTCTCTGGCTCAAGGAATAACTAACATAAATTATTGCAGTATTGGCTGAAGTGACTACTGGAAATGAGGTCTGATCTCAGATGAGTGCCCAAACATTTCACTATGCATTCTTTCTGGCCCAAGGAATTTAATTATTCTGTTCAAAGCTGAGCGTACAAAGGGAGCCCTGTGCTGGAATTTGCTCTTTGCTACACCCTGCAATCTGAGTGTTCGCATCTCTTCAAGCACATGTGTGATTGTATGGCTGTTATTCTTCATTTTCTAAGTTTCTCCTTATGTGGAAATCTTGGGTAATTAATTCTGTTCTTCAGAATACTGAAGGGATGTTCTTGCTGAGTTTTGAAGCCACTGACTATTTAGATTTATTTCCAGTGTTTCAAACCACTTTTGCTCCTTACACACTTGAGATTCCTTTATTTTTCCATGGCCTTCAGGGAGTGTTGCCTGGAAAGGCTGACCTGGAACAGAGACAGAGCAAAAGTAATAAAATAAGTATTTATTGAAAGGATACATTTTGGGCAGTGCAAGAGTCCAGCCAGCGCTACACCCAAATCAAATCCAAGATGGATCCTGGTCACGAGTTTTTACACTTTTATAAGTTTTGGTTTAACCACATATTGGGGTCAATTATCCAACCAGGCTGTGAAGTCTCAGCCCCCTGGCTTACCCCATTTCCCTTGCCGTTGTTTCTGCTTTTTAGATACCAGTTGTCCTTGATTCTCAAGCTAGAAAGGGATTGTTTTGCCTAGCTACCCTGCAAAGAAACTTACTAACACCTAACAGGAAGTTTCAGAGTTACACACTAAGAAGCAGAGATTCTGAGAAACATAAAAGCTAAAACCCAGGACATCAGGAGGGGTAATTTAATATACCGATTCCATATCAAATATGATTTTAAAGAGAAGAGGAAAAAGAAGAGAAAATATGAAAGCAATACTAATAAGATCACAAAGCTGCATAAATCATCTATATGTGCTACTAATGTGATCTGTTACATTATTTTTATCACTTCATATTCCCATTTGCTTTTGTTGACTAGTTTCTGCTGCATTTCCTGGAAATTGTTTGTTCTGAGAAGCCTGAGCATGAATGACAGTCTTATCTATTAAATCAAGGAAATAAGGATAAGTGAGTACACTACATGGTCTCAAATGAGTTGGTTAAGCAATGCCAAAGAACAGATTTAGAATGTAGGACAGTTTACAGTTCTCATGATGCACAGTGGCAAAGCACTCATCAGAATTCTAACAATGTTTCTGCTTATTTTCAAGAAGTATGCAAGCTGTAAAATTAATAACAGATAAGCTTTACATCTTGGGAAATGTGTGACTAAATTACAGCAATTTGAAATAAAACACATGAAGAGTTATCATTTTGACATGCTGTTTGCTGAAAACATCCTCTCCTATTTGCTCTACAATGCTTTAGATGTTAGTGTGAAATATATGTCTGTGTCCCTTATCCAAAAACGTGATTTGTGTTGGAGAACATGGTACCATTATTCTCCACTTGTTTTTCAACATCTCCTCTGCAAAACTGCATCAATTACCTTTTATAGTGACATAAGACTTAATTAGAGGGTTTGAAGGGGATAGCTTCTGAAAGCATGAACATAATGACAAAAGCATAATGCAGACATTTTAAAGGTGTTTCCAGGAACAGTGGGCCTTTCCAGTGAGGGTTCTCTACTGTCCAAAACTATCCCTGAGCTCATGCTACTGCCTTCTGTTACTATGGTACAGATCTTCTTAGCTTCTCTATTTTAACAAAGCTTGTAGGAATTATGAAAACCTTTAACTGTATCTAGCAACTTTGAAGGTAACAAAGTGGATAAAAATTTAATATTTGTTAATGGGGGCATACCATTGCTGAAGCCTTGTTTTCTTAGGCAATCAGCTTAAAAAAAAAAAAGGAAAAAAATGACAGTGATGTGTAATCACTGCTTACATACAAAGAACATAATCATTGTGTGAACTTGGTGGATCTGTTATTTCAGAAAGAATTTCAGTGAATACATATCTTTGTACAAACCTCATGCAATTAAAATGATAGCAATACTGGTCAATTTTACAGATAAAGCTTGATGAGTTGGTCTGCAGCATTTGTTAATAGATAGTTGACTCAGTTTTCTTTCCACATTCTTGTGTGTGTCCTTTTATCCCTCCCTCTTAATTATTTTTCCTCAATTGTTCTTTAAATATAAAATCCAGAGATTAGTCCTGCATTTATTTCTGGTCCGACTTTCAGCTGCTGATTCTTGTATTCCTCCTGCTTCCTTACTGTCTACATAAGAGCATGAAAAAGTGACAGAGAAGATATTTATTGTTTATGCTGCAAATAAACCCTTAGTGATCAAGAAGAAAATTATTTTCTAATACTTTAATACCTATGAGTATTATTTTCCAATACTTTAATACTCTAATACCTATGAGAATGACAGGAAGGCAAAAAGAATCATCTTGTTCAGAAACTACCCAAATCTAAATGTCAGGCTTGCGGATGACTAAAACACATAAAGCATGATGAGTGATCATCTTGTGGTTTTAGACAAAACACAAACTTCCACTACAATAGAGGATTTTATATAGCTCTCTAATGTAATGAGATTTAGTTTTTTTGAACTTCTATAAGTCATTCAATTTAGTAATTTCATGGAATTTCTGTTATGTAATATATCTCTACTGCTGGAATTCTCGTACCTACTACAGAAACAGTGAACCCTTTCTAAATAACTTTTTGTATCATAATTGCTTCATAACAGATCCATCCTAAATGCAGAAGTTCTAGAATAAAAAAAATAATACATCATCTCAATAAAATAAGATTTCATTCCTACTTAAATATTTCCATATATTGGAGAAATAGAAAAAACTCCTGCCAGTGCTGCAACTGGTATTTTTACTCTTGCATAAAGCCTAAGAAATCAACAGAGGCAAAGAATTTTCTTCCTAAAATCAGTTCAGTAATAGAAGTAATTGCAATATATCTCAAGAAGTTGTTCAGTGCTGTAATTTTACTTTTTTCTGATAGAATCAGATTTAAGTGATTTAAGAAAAATCAAAATGGGCTCTTGAACAATACAGGCATTTCTGTAATTACGCTGAGGAATCTTTTACTCCATGTCCCAAAAGGACATATCTCATGCCCTCAGACCTCAACTTGTTCTCAGTGACAATTACACAGTGGTAGAATGTGACTATGACATACCTTTGCTTTTTTTTGTTTGTTTTGAGAAAATTTAGAATGCCCAATTTAACTTTTCTTCGGATGCGTCCTAAACGGAACCATGGCAGACAGGTGGTCTACATAAGACATTAAACAACAGACTTTGGCATACAGGAATGTATTTTCAAAGGAGAGAGCACAGTTCAAACTTCTCTTCGTGAAGGAGATCATCCTGAAGATGACATAGGTGAAAATGTAAAATGAGTCTTTTTCCTCACCCACACCCACCCCTCCCCTCCCTCATTTTTCTCTGAAAAGATGTTTACATCCTCCACTAGAGAAATAGGAAAACAAGCAGAGAAAACTACTGGACCTTTAATGTTCATGTTGTAACATCTGTTCAATTAGAGTTATTTTTTCTACTTTTTTTTTTACACTAAATAACCAGTTAAGTAGTGACTTGTTTCAGTATCCAAAACTAAATTAAGGATACTTTGTAGCAGATTATCTTTCCAACGTGTCTAAAATCTGTTGGTGGCATAAAGGTAGAATGTTTTAATTAAGGAATTACCTTAACACTGCAATTAACGAATGCCTCATAAGCCATTTATGGAAAACCAATTTAGAGCTTCTGCACTATCATAATTACAAATTTTCAAAAGTCCCTAAATGCTTATTTATATAATAGAAGATAATAGCCCTCAAGTTGTCATTTATATCAACCTCATAAATACCATCCATGTTTAGCAGCTCTTTATAACACACTTTTGTCTCGATGTCCCTATATGCATGTGATAACTTTGTTTTTATGATGTAATTTAAGATGTCATCAGTTAATTTGGTTGTTAATTTGATATTTCCCTAATTTTCTCATTTCTGAACAGAAACACAGCAGTTATTTCATTTTCTAGTTTTATGTTTTGCACAGGTACTCCAGTCACTTGTTAGGAGCTGTAAAACTCAGAAGAAAGCATGATTATATGAGAATAATATACACCTGACCTGGTGTGGTATGTCAGAAGCAGTTTCAGTTTTTTGTGAGACAGTTATCTACAATATAAAATAAAAATTGTTGTGCCTCTACGGAGTTGATTAAAAGATGCAAAACAAAATTAGGAGGAAGTTTTTAAAACAAGTCCTACATAGTAAAATATAATTTCAGACAGATCAAGATAGTGCTGAGCATTTTTGTGCAGAATTTCCTCTGAAATAAGATGCTTTATTTATTTATTTATTGTTTAGGAGCCTAACAAGGGGATGAAGTAGACTGGAATTGTGACCTATCTAAAGATGGGATCTAATTCAGTCTGTACTTGAGTAAGAAGTACCGTAGAGGAGAAGACAGAACCTGAGATATACTTAGCCTGAACATATGCAGCTTATGCTAAATATTTAATTTTACATATGAGGAAAAAAGATCCAGGTTCCTCTCAAAAACCCTAGGAAATACTGAAGACCACAATATTATTTGCTGCCAGTCAGGACAGTTTTGCATAGCAGATAGTATTCAATTCTCAAGAAATGGCTAATACTCTTATGTGATTATAAATCAAATGACTCTGTCATCATTGTATACCTCCAATTTAGGAAATTTCCTTTGTTGTCTTCTTCAGCTTCCCTATCTTGATTATAAGATTGTTTAGTGGTCTAATCACCTATAGCCATGATAATTTACTAAAACGTCACTGCAGAACATAACTACAAGGGGAAAGTGACTACAAAAGTTTTAAATTGCTGGTGCTATCTTGAAAAGAATGTCAGCACTTGCTCAGAGTTGTGCTTTGAGTCAGAAGCTCCATTCAACAATGGATGACCTGTATTTCTTTGACTAGTAATTGGTTAAAAAGCTGGCATTAGTACACAAAGACCTCACAGGCCACAACAGGACTGACCAAAACATAGCAGTGCACTGAAAAGCTTTTTAATCTTGCCATGATATGAGTGACATTCTAAGAAACATCAGTGAGGCAGATAAAAGCTAGAAGCAGGACATCTAACCTTTCTGCAGGGAAATCATGCCCATGATATCAGATCAACACTTAATACACCGATCTCTATTTAACAAAATATAAATGGGAGGTAATTTTCCATTTATAGTCGTGTTATATGACAAGTAGAAGCAGCCTCATTAAAGTGATTTCTTTGTCAGCTTGTGACTTCAGAACTCAGATCATCCAATCATGGTTTAAAGTGTCATCTACAAGAGTCCACACTGAACAAATTGGTAGAAATAATACAGTAATTACTTTGAAGGACTGAACAGCAATATCAGGATTTATGACATTGTCAAGGAGACTAGTCATTAGTAAGCTCATGAGTTGCTATCTAAAATAATTGCAATTAGCTTTTTTTGCATCCTGAATCTATTACTGATTACACCTTCTAAAGCTTTGCTTCTGGCACCTCTGTATGCAGAGGTTCTGCGTACCAAAGTAAGAGAAATCTAATTGAACATGGAATAATATTTTTTCTGAGCATCAAAGGAAATAAGATCTTACCAAGCCTAACTGAACCAGAAAGTTTGCCAAGTGCTATTTACCATACCCTGACTCAGGGCATTAAAAACTTAGACTCACTAAGCCGTGGATATGAATTCTTCTGTACTTTGATTCAATTGACTTCACAAAAATCACATCAGGAAATGTAGTTTTCTATTAGGTTTCCTTTGTCTGAAGCAGTAAAATATGATTAGCCAGTTGGGCTAAGATTGAAAGTATTGGAAACATGGAAAATACTCCAAGAAATCATGCAGTGCCTTTCAAAATAGTGTATAACATCATCTACACAATAAGGAAGTTTAGACAGATTAATACGGAATAGTGAAAGGTAAACAGTGCTGGCATAAACAGAGATCTGAAATAAGCAGAAAATTCTAGTGAAACTTACTCAAGAGCTCACTTGTTTTAACACACATTCTTTTAATACAAAACACTAAGGAGACGTAGCTAAACACATGTTTAACTACTGCAAAAGTGTTAATATATTTAAATTTAATCAGTGTATGAGAAAGTTTCATATACATGAAATAAATATCCTGCCATCCCTTTCAGAGACATATAATAATTTTCTCAAAACTAACAAGCAGTTATCCTGTGCTAGAAATATAGCAAATGTGAAAATAGTTAAATTATCAATTAAAAATTCAAAGTATTAGAAATAAAAATTTCAAGTGGCTATAATATTTACTTGTGGTTTCAAATCAAGTTATTTTTTAAAATTCTGTTCCTAACCACTATACCAGAAATGTCACTGCAACTATAATGCCTGCAAAATGATACGATTCCTACCACAGATCACTTTTTCTCATTGCAGAAATGAGTTTCAAAATGCTGTAAACTAAATACTGTCAACAAATTGTCAGATCAAATAAAGTACTTGATAGATGTTGTATCAATAAATGGTTACAAATTTTGAAAATTTAAAAATTAACTATAGTTAATAGATATCATTTAGTATAAATTTTAACTGCCATATGTTTTCACCAGCAGATTTCATTTTGAAAACAGATTTCTTCATCACATTGATTTCACAGTGACAATCAACAGTGTTGAACATTTTAATATATTCAACCACTCATATTGAAAATATCAACAATTATTAAAACCAAGTTTCATATTTGTGACCAATAAAATTCATACTCAGTCCCTTTTTCCAGTTCAGAAACTGATTCTGATTTCAGAGATCATATTCTGCATTTTCTTAGCAGTTTTAGATGTAATATGATCCCAAATATTATAATCTCTTCAAGTTTCCTTATACTAATCTGTTTCTCTTACTCTCCACAGAAAGCCAGCTGTTTAAAATATACTTAACACTAAAGCTCTGTGGAAGATAAATACTCAGTTTTGTGGCAAGTTTTAAGGTTTTCCCTTTGCTTTTGATCTGCATTAATTCAAGGCAATAATTTTAATATGGGGTCAAAAAGTATGCTAAAACATCTGTAAAGAAGTGAGCTATCAAATCTGCCTTTATTTTTTCTCCCTTTTTTTTTTGCTCTCCACTCTTCTTCCATTTTTTTCAAAGACGTAAAGCTACCAGAAAGTTCAGGATTTTAAAAATTCATATGTGTAAATTCTACTGGAGTACTTGTATTTCTGTGAAATATCGCATCAAATAAACCCACTTTTCAAAACAATTTCACCTAAACAAAAGGACGCCAATTATCTCTTCTATTTACTATGCATGTCATCTCAGAGAAAAGCTTTATGGCTTATTGTAGAGAGCATTGTGGCAAAAATGTGGTGTGCACAAAAATTCCAGAGTAAAGAGCTCTCTGTTAGTATGTTTGCTGCAATGCCTTTCACAATGCTTTACTCAGGACCATATGCAGCTCTGGTGACAAAAAATGTCTGAGTCGTCATTCAACTGCTATCTAGAAACTTCTGCAAATTAGCATCTGTTTACACAAGCAGACGTTTCCAATACATCTGCAGATCCAGCACATGGCAGTGATCTCTCTGCAGTCAGGGCCTCCTCCGTGCAAGCACTGCATCTGGCAGACTAAGTGCAAATAAAAATAAGTCATATTTGGCTACAGATACTTCTTGAACTCTCAAAACGCTACTAACTCACTAACATGATCTTCACATGGCAAAAGTCAAGAAAACTCTTCTCAGACATGAAAATCCAAACTCCAAACCAAGGATATTCATAGTTTTTACCTGAGCCAACAAAGCTTCCTAAGTCTTACACACAAAACAGAGCCCAGATATTCAAAATTCTACATTATCTAGAAGCGTAATACAATGTAAGTCTTCTTCTTGAATGGCATGACACAGATACATATATGCTTTACGTTGTCACTTGCTCTGTTAAACATGATGTTAAACAAAGAATAAGCATCTCTGGATTAAAAGAATTAATTCAGTTCCTGTTAACTTCTCAACATATTGAGAACCAGACTTCAGCTTTTCTGAATCCATAGATTGTCTTCTCCTCTTTTAATTGTGAAAGCAACTCTTAAATTGCAGATCTAATGTTTCATGTTTCAGCTGCTCTTTTTTTTGATCATCTCTCTTTAACCTGAAATCTCACCTCTAGACATGGTAGACACAGATACAATAAAGTACTGCGCCTTGCTCTAGTTATTGGCTGCTATCTAGTTTTCCTTTTGACAATCATATTTGCTTGTTTCCATTGGTTTTGATGTTTGCTCATTTATACTGCAAGAACAGCTTCTGTCCTGACATGCACACCTCATTTCTGAGCCTGATCATGCAACCCTCTCGTTCCTAATTTGGTCATAATAACAGTAAAGGGACAGAAATTATTACCTTGTGCTAGGATATTATTCTAATTAATCTATCTCCCTAATTATTGATACTTTATGGTGGTAAACAATGCTTCCATTTTCCTCTTTTCTTTAAATAGTATCATATTTTCTTTGAAGATCTCAAAAAACGCTATGGGTACAAAGTAGCTCAGAGATTTCAGTGGATTTTTCTTAATACTCAAACTGCATTAGGTTATTTCAATGATTACAACAAGGGAATTATATTACATTAATCTCTCTCCTTCTGCACTAGAAAACATGCTCTGTCTCACAACTACCAGTTTAAAAGTTAGATAGCAAAATTCTGTTTACAGTAATTTCACAATTATAAGCCGCACTGAGTATAAACCGCACTTCCAGGTGCCAGCAACTTTTCATTCTTTGTCCATACATAAGCCACACCTGATTATAAACCCCACGTTACAATACAGAGTGTGATAAAAGGTATCTATTCTATCACCATCTGTTGAGGGTGGGTGCAGTGATCCTTATCTCAACGGCAGATATTCTGCTAATGGGCCATCCATTGAAACCAGGCAGGGCATTGTTCTTTATCTTTACACAACCCATCCTTCCTCCAACGAGTCATTTTCTGCTAATGGCCCATTGAGTCCCACTGTGTGACTGATAAAATTACTGCATCCCATTGGAAGTTGCTCCAGCCAGGGGGAAGAGCCCAGCATTTCTTACCAAGATAACAACAGAGGTTTTGGGACACTAAGGGAGCCCCTTTCTCCACTGGACTCCAGAGGAAAACCAGATATCTCCACATCACCACTGGACCTCCGGAGGGAAACTGCACCTTGTACAGGAGCACTGCTTCAACTGAATCACATCTGTCACTGCAGGACGACTGCAGCAACCATTTAATGGGACTGCTCCCAACACCCTGCCTGACAGGGTGTCAGGTTGTACTCTGACTTTGTCAGGGTATGCAGTTTTTTTCTTTGTAGTACTGTATTTCTATTTGAATTTCCCTAGTAAAGAACTGTTATTCCTAATTCCCATATTTTTGCCTGAAAGCCCCTTGATTTCAAAATTATAATAATTTGGAGGGAGGGGGTTTACATTCTCCCTTTCAAAGAGAAGTTCCTACCTTTCTCAACAGTCACCTGTCCTCCAAACTAAAACAGCAACTTCTTGTTATTTGTCCATATATAAGCCGCACCTGATTATAAGCCGCACTTTGGGTTTGGACCAAAATTTTAGTCAAAATGGTGCAGCTTATAATCCTGAAATTACTGCAGCTAAACATATATTTAAATATTGCATGAACCTAGCCCCTTTCCAACATACATTTTATTAAAACCAGCTATGAAATAATTATTGAACCTGCTAAAAATGGCTTCTGAGAGTAGAACAATATGAGGTTTGTCCAATTTTGATTCGCGCACTGAGCTTTGACTAGATACTACATTCCAGGAACTCACTCCCTTTTGAAATGGTGACTGAACAATTTCAGAAACATAATTTCTGAGAAATGTGAGAATCTAGGTCGACTGATTGTAGCATAATTTACTAACATAAAGGAGTATGTTTTTCCTAAATAAAAAATGTGATTCCAAGCACCAACAAAGACAAAATAGTAAAGAAATCACAAGCAAAACAATTAAATTTGAGAATAAAAACATTCTATGTAAAATTCAAACTATATTGCTTCTATAATTTCTTTTTACAGAAATAAAAGTCTTTGTTTCACTGAGATTTGTAATCTAGTGTCATTCTGACAGAGATGTTCCACGTTTCTGATGAATTTCCCAACATTTATATATTTTCTGGCACTTTTGGATGTATAGTTTTATACCATTTGAACTTCTTACATGCATTTGTGTAAATATGAGGCATTTCTTTTAAGCATAAATGATAAATAATTCTCTTCAGGCGGAGCATGACCTAATTTTGAGTTCTTTATGATTACTCATATATTTTCTAAAAAATAAAATTCATACCTCTAGCAATAAGATTCTAACTGGTTCTACATTCACATACCAATGGATAAAAGTGTTTAAAATCTTACAGATACCTAGTGCTGGCTACATGCAATCCAGACACTGCCTGTTAAAAAGTGATTAGAAAGTAATATAACTATCCCATGTATTCACAGCTTGAGATCTGTAATATGTATAGAACGATCATTTTTAAAGGGGCCACGCTTGTGAATGCTGTGTTTAATTAATGCCCTAGGGAATGAGAAAAAAAAAGAGGAGGAAAAGTACTGCAGCAGAATTTATTCTGAATTTGCTGTGATGTTAAACATTGCATGCCAGGTTTAATGGCATGTATTCATCTAGCTAACAGTGTCTTACTGAGAGCAAATGGTGTTGTCTGCCTTCAGGAGATGAGGATTTTGAAGTGAATTTGGGAGTTCAGAGAAGATTTCTATTTTATTTTTTCTATTAATATGTGCTAGACCTGCCACCACAATCATACAAGCTGCTTCTAGTATGCAGGACAGCTTCGTCCACAGGACACACAGAATTCTTGGTTATCTGTAGTGATGTCTTTAGGTTTGTGAGGAGAAGGATGCCATGCAGCAGCAATCTGTACAAGTCATACCAATAATTTATATTGAGACTGACACTTCCCTTTTTATTTCATACTCCTACTGGAATGTGTGAAAAGATGAAATTATTTATGTTATGAAGATATTACATGCAACAGATACATTTAGAAAGTGAAAATACATGAACAAATTAAAGTCAAAGACTGAAATATTAAAAAAAAAGTACTGTATTGTAGGAGGAGATTTGAACATCACTACAGAGGTTAAAAAATTTGAAAAACAAATGCTACTATACTATGAAACAGTGCATTGGTATGGCAGAAAACACCTCCTTACACATGCCCCAAGAATATTACCCACTACATGAGTCCCAGGTCAGGCTCTGTTTGGACTGAGAGTTGTAGCTGAAGGAACACAAGATCAGGAACAGCATTAGATCCTACCTACAGCTGTGGCTGCTGTTTGGTGAACCAACAGAGAAGAAGCTCCAGCTAAAACTGACACACTTAGTTGTAAGCCAGTCCTCAAGCAGTAGCCACTTTAGGAGAAACAGTCTAGACAAATGTCAATAAAATAAACCCAAGTGATCAGGAAACAGAGTCTCCCTTACAGCTGCTTCTGTCCTGAGCACAAAGAAAGTGGCTATGAAGGCTGGACTTGAAGAGAACAGGAATAACGAAGGCCTTTTTGTCTGAGTGAGAGTTTATTCCATTGAAATGGAAATCTGGGAAAACATAAAATATGCATTTCTGTTTGCATCAGTGAAAATTTCCATGCTGTCAGTACAGTGATATTAATTCAATTTGCACATACAAAAAGAGTAGCATACACTAAATGTCAGACTGAAGTGTTACGTTATTTAATCTTAAAGTATGAACAACGTAAACACATAAATACCTGCAGATGGGAAAGCACCAGGGCAAAACAATGCAAGGGAATGAGCACAACCCAAGGAGATCCCATCTTACTTGGATCAGGGCACAAAGGTGCTGAAGCTGGTCCAGCTCTGCCCAGCTCCTCAGCCATGGCACTGGCCACAGGGCAGGGCTCTGCCCTTCCCACCTAAATTTTTACTACAATTTTCTCATCTGCAAATCCAAACAGCAGCAAGTCCCTGGCCTTATAGAACCCCAGACTGGGCCCTGTGCTGCCAGCTCTGGTTCTGGAGAACCCTGCACTGACTGTGCTGTCCCTGCAGCACCCAGGAGAGGGTTCTGTCCTTCCCAGCAGGGCAGCCTGTGGTGGGCACAGTTCCTGGGGAGGAGCCAGGCCCATGGATGGTAAGCCAGTGGGGACAGGGATGGTCCGAGGCCAAAGGCAAGGTGGCAGGAGCCATTGCAGTCTTGGGGATCAGCTTTGTGTCTCAGTCCATGGCCATCAGCAGGACAGTGCTGCCCACAAAGGCCTCAGGCCCAGAGAGGAAGGACACAAGATGTGATACAAATGACAGCACTGTGACACCGAGGTGTGAGGTGGAAAGCCCTTCAAGCACCTTGAGCAAGATTTCTCTCCTCAGATGACACTCTCTGCATGGATGTCTGAGCGAAAATACCCACTTAGGCACTCAGCAGAGCAGTGGGCATCTCTGGAGGACACACTTCCTGTCGACACATAGATCTTCCTCTCAGTCTGTGGGCAGCTCTAGGCAGCTCAGCATGGAGGAAGCTTTGGCATCTTGAATGACGTTTTCACCAGCTGCAGTGGTTGACCTTATTTTTGGGCTGCCTTCCTCATCCATGTTTGCAGGCAGCATGCTAAGGAGATTTGTCTTTTATTTGTAGTTTAAAAGTGGTTGTATCTGAGCACCATTTAGTCTTAAGAAATGCTCCAGTGTTGGTCTTGGTCCTTCTGTTTGGGTACATTACAACAATTGTAGATACATTTGTTTTCCATGTTGAGATTGTATTTTTGCAACTAAAGGATTGCATACTCATTCGGATTCTTCTAAAATAGTTTCAGATTTCTGCTCCAGGAGTAACACAAGGATAGCCTGTGTAATGCTCAGCTTCAGGCAAATCCTCTGAGTCAGAGCATCAGATAAAATACCTGTGTGTGTCTTCACTGAAGCTCCCTCCCACAGACTGCAGCCTGCATTGAGCTCCCTGTTACTGCAGATTTGCTTGTTGTCCTCATAGGCTGCACTTGTATCTCGGCTGCAGTATAAAAATATCCTCCAAATCCACTTTCAGAAGCCATCTGCTTCCTGCAGTGAAGAAGTTGTGCTTGGGACCAGGATTCTTGGGAGAAGCTATTTTAACTCTGTGATGACTACTTCAGTTAACAGTCTGCTGTAGCCATCTTACCCTTATCAAAAAAAGTAGACTTTTTGTCCAATTTCTCATACACCAAGAAGGTCTACCCATAGACCCTGACATCTGTGATGTGGCAGAGTCATACGATTCATTCAAACTCTAAAGCTGATGGTCACTCAAAAGAATTGAGGAATGCTCTTTGTGGCAGAAGGAAAAGGATTCCAGATTATGTCACCTCAACATACTTGAAGCCTAAATCATCTTAGGGCTTATAAACTGACGATTAACTCTGATATCATTAATTTATATTGGCCACCTAGATGTAGAAGTTTCCCTCACATATCAAAACCAAAACAATGTCTCTGTAGCACCTGAAGAAAGGGAGACTTATAACTCTAAGCAGGAAAAAAGTGTTTTGACAACCACTTAGAAAATAGATATCTACATTTAATTTCTAAAAATCTCAGCTATGATGTTACCTTCAAACTATCATAACACAGTAGTAATAATATATGCAATTATAAAGTACAATCAAATCTTTTCTACAATCATATTAAATATTTTCTAAATTAAATATTGTTTTGTTTTAGAAATTAATAACTTCTCAGCATTTTTTGGAGGAAGGTTTCCTCCTTTACTCATCAGGATGCATACTGTCTTACATAGAGATACTGCATCAGGAAATGGCAAGACCTCACTGAAGTCTTGCTTTTTCTTTTTCAGCAAGGCTTAATAGAAGCAGCAGAAAGAAAAATAACATACTAGAAACAGTATATATTTTCTCTGTGGGGCCTGAAAAAAGCAATGTAATGCTTGAAATTTCATAGATTTTTTTAAATCTCCTAATGAAAAAACAGTAAGACATATGTGATATTCTTCTTAGTCTAAGAAAATTGTAAACACTTTTCTTAAGAGGCCATTTTATTTATAGGAGTTTTTCTACAATTCCTAATTCAGCACTGACTGACCATTCCTGATACAAAGGAAACCACACCAAATCTGCAGAATCTTTTTCCCTATGCAACCACTGTGTTCTCTAGGCTAAAAAAGAAATAGGACAAGCAACTATACCACTGAGACTCAGAGTCAGACTCTATGACTAAAAATCCTCATTAGGAAGTGGAGGCTAATAGCACCTCCTAGAGACTTTAGGAGGCGAGTTAAGGTTTGTACAATAGCTGTGTATCGGTAATGGACCCTATTCACCCTCTCTCATACCAACCAGAGCAATACAGTGATTGTGGATTATATGTGTAGGCTTTAAAATGCTACATTTTTTCCTTTTCTGCATTCTTCTGAGGCGTAAATGTCACTTTCTTGACGCTTCAGTGACTTTCGGGGCCAAAAATACAGGAATCTGAGATGGCATAACACAACTAAGTATGGTACAACAGATATCTATGTTGCAAAAGTCCGGTTTTTTAGATAAAAACAGTTTAATAATTGAAATATTTTTCTTTAAAATTTCAAAGGAAAACAATCTCATTTTCAGTGCATAAAAATTTTCTTTGCATTAAAAAAATAATTTTAAGAAATCAGAAAAATAATTTTTAAAGGATGAAATAGTATTTTGCTTTAGACCAATACTAAATAGTATTTAGACCATCTAAAAATAAATAAAGTACAGTAATTTCACGATTACAAGCCACACCGATTATAAGCCGCACTTCCGGGGTGTCAGCAACATTTCGTTTTCCCTCCATAAATAAGCTACACCAGATTGTAAACTGCACTTTCATTCGCAGCGAGGATCTGTGTGCAACATTCACAAAGTTGCCAAATAGTAACAGAATCGTGGGATCACAGGGTTCACTGGCTCGACCCTGCTCGGGGCGGCTGCAGGGAGTGGCCCCAACCCCGTTTGCCGCTGCTGCCGAGAGGCAGAGGAGCAGTGTCCCTGGCTGCTGCCGACGGGAGGAGGGAGAGGGGCGTCCCTGGCCAGTGCCGCCGGAAGGAGGGAGAGGGGCATCCCTGGCCAGTGCCACCGGGAAGAGGGAGAACCGGGGCCGGGCGTGCTCCACCTCGGCTCGGGGCTGCTGCTGGCTCAGACTTCCAGGTTGGGAAATTTCCAAAATTTGTTCATATATAAGCCACTCCTGAATGTAAGCCGCACTTCAGTATGGGAACAGATTTTTAGTCAAAATGGTGCGGCTTATAATCGCGAAATTACTGTACATTAAAAGGGTAGATAATTATTTAATGGTTTAATTTAAGTTCTACTGCCTTTCTTAAAATATTCTTTATGAACAGAGAGGTTATAAATATGTATTATTGTCACTGAGAGTCTTTATGAATGTGCAACTACATTCTTGCATGCTAATATCTTACTAACAGGTGGTTAGACAGGCAAGCCAATCAGAAGATCACGCAGTGTACGGGAAGATAGGGTCCCCATCCTCTCTGAAGATGTTAACCAATAGCGTTGTAACAAGCAGCGTGACAGTAAGTGTCTGAAAAGCTGGGGGAGAGTTACGCGAGCGCTGCAGAAAGCATTGCTTGAGCAAGAGGCGTGGAATGCTACTCGGAGCTGCTTGAAAGTTATTCTGAAAGTGGGGGTGGGACCTGCTATGCAGACAGAGTTTGGCGATTGCTCTGCGGATTTGGATTTGCTGTCTAAAGTTAAAGAGCGGTCGCAGTCGCGGTCTCAGTCCTCCAGTTCTACTCCCGATTTAACTGCTAAGCAGGGTCAGCAGTTAGGAGGTGTTAATACTTGCGAGTTAGAGAGCAGTTTCGACAGTGCGGTCCCCGAGGAGGTTTGGGGGTGGCCACCACCATATGCACCACAACATGGCGCTGGGAGAGAGGGAAAAGGGTGGGGCGAGGAGTAATTTCCCGCCATGGACACGCGCAAACGAGAACCCGAGGGGAAGGAGGAGGAGAGTGCAGACGACAAGAGGGAGGAGAGCCCAAGGCCCAGTCAGGGAGCACACCCCAGAACACTCCCCTTTAAGGAAGGGAATTCCCCTAAAGATGGGTGGAAAAGGGGAGGGAGAGAGAGAGGGCGGAGCCCAAGCAAAAGCCACCACAGGCCGGAAACTCCTCATCATTCAACTTCCTCCTCCGAGTCGGATGAGGACTACGGTTACTCGTGGTATCCCGAACACTACCACTCACGGCCCCTGTGGGATTCAAACAGTGGGATACAAAGCGGTACCCTTCTACCTCAGATTTCGATTCAGATAGAGAAAAAATACCAGCGGCCTTTACCAAACTTACTGGTTTATCGGCATCCCATGTGGTCAAAAAGGGCTTACAAAAACCAATGCTGCTTGTGAGTTTCTCTTGGCAGGTCTACGGCTATAACCTTCCTCAACAATTTCACCGCTCACCACCGAGACGAACACCGGCAATTACACAACAATGTATGTGCTTGGGTGTTCTCCTGTTTCTAAGCCTATCTCGCATCGCATAAGGAGAACCAGATGCACATCCCTACCGGCCATGCGCGTGGATATTTCGCAATCCCGCAGATGGTAGACTAGTTGCGCAGACCGTATCTAACGCTCCCAGTTTCGTTGTTCATCTCAGTGACATATTTAACCCAGAACAAATAGGACTTGACCCTCAAGGAAAACCCTTTGACTACATTAATTGGGGAACGTCGTACTAGTGCCCCAGTTCCAACCCCGGAAAAGGCCACTGCGCCTATCCCGGGTATGGGTTCTGCGGGTTTTGGGGGTGTGAGACCATTGTAACCAGTAACCAGTGGGCACCAACAAAGGGAGACGATTTCCTAGACGTAAACTTTTGACCAAAGAACTGCAAGTAACCCATATATGGAAAGAGCGGGATGGTCGCTATGAAGGGAAGCTGTTCTCACCTAAACGTAACAGTTTTGCAACCCCAAGATGTCAGCTGGCCACTAGGACGAAAGTGGTCAGTATTCATCCATAGCTGGGATGTAGACCCAAACACGATTGTTCAAATTGTCAGGGCTCCACCACAACACCACATAGCTCTAGGACCCAATCAGGCTGTAGCTCAACAACACCATTGCATAAGTAACATTCCCACGCCTAGCTTTACCACTGTCGCACCAGCATTTTATGACACACTTGAGCTAACTTCTCACGCGCTTTTTTATCGCATGCTTAGCGCGGCATTCTCGTCACTAAATGCAACATAGCCGGACCTTATCAACTCTTGTTGGCTTTGTTACTACACCAATCCACCCTTCTATGAAGGGGTAGCCCTCAACACCATGTTTAGCTACTCCAAGGAAAGTGACCCCAAATGATGCCTGCGGAACACCTCCCAGAAGGGAATCATGCTATAGTAAGTCTCCGGTAAAGGTATCTGTGTAGGCAACAAAGGAATAATACAGTGCTACAAAGAAATTTGTAACATTTCCGTCACCTTAGATAAAGCTCACGACTGGGCAGTTCCATCAGTCTCAGGAATATGGGCCTGTAAATCCACAGGTGTTACCCCATACCTTTCCATCAAACATTTTGATGAGGCTAATGATTTTTGTGTTCAGGTTGTTGTCGTTCCCAGGATCTTGTACTATTCCAACGACGAAGTGCTCCACCACCTGGAAGAAAATCCTTCACGGCAAAAATGAGAGCTAATTACTGCCATTAGCCTCGCAGTACTTTTAGGCCTAGGAGCGATGGGCACAGCAACAGGAGTCTCTGCGTTAGTGTCTCGGAACCAAGGCTTAGCCCGGCTGCAAACAACGGTTGATGAGGACTTACGCAGAATCCAAAAGACCGTTTCAGACCTCAAGGAATCCGTTGATTCCCTTGCGGAAGCGGCATTGCAAAACAGACGCAGACCAGATCTCCTGCTTATGCATCAAGGAGGTCTATGCGCTGCTCTTAATGAGAAGTGCTGTTTTTACACCAACAAATCCAGACCAATCAAACAATCCTTGGCAGAACTCCAGCAAAGACTTGAGCAATGCAGCAGACAATTTTCCCACCAAACCTGGTTCGACTCGCTTTTTAACCAATCTCTGTGGATTACTACCCTCATATCCACTTTAGCGGGACCAGTTATAGTCGTTGTGTTCACACTCATATTCAGTCCCTGTCTCCTCAATAAGTTAGCCCAATTTATTAAAGCCCGTTTAAGCAGAATAGATGTTATGTACCTGGAACAAAAGCAACTAGCTTAAGTTTAACACAACAGTTCGTTTACTAAAAGGTTGCAGTTACTTTCAATGTTACTAACAAATTTGCAATTTCATTAATACAAGTTTAACACAGTTGTAAAGTTCTCTTTTTCTGGAGGGGGGTAAATGCGGTTAGACAGGCAAGCTGATTGGAAGATCACACGGTGTACGGGAAGATAGGGTCCCCACCCTCTCCGAAGATGTTAACCAATAGCGTTGCAACAAGTGGCGTGACAGCCGTGATGCAAGCGCATCGCGGTTATAAAAGGATGCGTGCGCAGAAAATAAAATACATTTCGCCATCCACCACATTGTTGCAGTGTGCGATCTGTCCGTCAGGCCTGTACGTATGCCGACGTGTCTCTCCTTTGAACTGGGTTCTCACGCCTCCACCGTGAGGCAACACTAACCTGTTAAGAGAAAGTATATCTTGAACAGATGATAGAAATTTCTGAGAATTCTAGGATAAAAGGCAGGATCCAGTATTTGCACTCTCGTGAGAAAGAAACAGTTTGAGTGACTCTTCTGAAATAAAATCACTAAGAAAGCGAACATACAGGGCAGAAATTATTTTTTATTAACTTCTACATTTTTCCTTTTTTCACTGTTTCTGCTGTAAAAATGTCAGTGTAGTTGATTTCTGGAAATGGGGCAATTTGACTGATTAAACCAGGATGCTGCACTTTAAATAGTCAACTGGTTGCCATGGCAACAGTTTTACTTTGACACATAGCTTATCTTGTTTTAAGGAGTACAGCCTGTTGTTATGGCAATTTGGAACACCACATTTTTTTTCCACACACACAGAAAATAAAACAGAGGTTGAAATGCATTCAATAATTTAAAATCTAAGCCTATATTAGTATCCCATAAAATGCTATAGTTTATCAAATTTGACAAATGAAACCTGACCAGAGAAAGAAAGAAAGAAAGTTCATGAAGGTATAAGGATAAAGGATTATAATTTTTACCCTGAAAGGAAAATCTTTAATGATTGAAATTCACTGTTGTCTGTTTTCATAAAAAACCACATTATTTTGTCTTGATGATTTCTTCAGAAGCAAAATCTAAATAAACGGATACAGAAGAACCAATAAATTACCCCCCAAGGCTCTTAGCCTCGCAAACAGAATGAATATTCTAACTGAAATTTCATAAACAGTAATCTTAAATGATGAGAGTTCTGACCTAAAATAAACATTTTTCAAAAAATAAGCTTTTTTTAAGAACCTAAATGTACACTCTACTGATACACGCACTTTACATTATATGGCAAGTAATCATGCTCAAACCTGTGCATTTTAAATAAGAATGAAATCTGTATGCCTTTGGCTACAGGCATATTGAATGAGTCCCTACTCTTTAATCTTCAGAAAAACTCTGTTCATGTTTAAACAAGAATTGGGATGAACCTATGAGCAGAGGATAGAGCTAAAGCCACATTCAGTCACCCAGAAAAAAAAAAAAAAAAAAAAGAGAAAAAAAAAATCAGGAAGAAACTTTGATCCAGTTGTACAGTCTCTAAAGAAATAATAGAATAGGTCTTGCACTAAGCAAATTTAGTTAGGATCTACCTGATATACTTAAACTCTGAAAGTGTAGTGGGGATTTCTTTAGTCTTTTTGAAGTTATTGTGGATATTTCAATATATACAAGATTTGTACTGGGATAGTTGCTAAAGGTTCTCAACATCCCTATCACTATATAATTTTTTACTATTAAAAAAAAGTGATTTAGTATATAAGATTAATCAAATAACTTTAAGTTTTCTTTCTATTTTGTCTATAAATACCAAACAAACTTTCACAGATGTGGTACTTCCAAAGATTTTTACAAACAATATGCATCACCAAAAAGCATAAAAAAAGGGATTTTAGATGAAATCTGAATGTTGTGCCTCAGGTCTCTCTCTTTGCTTGTGCAATGGCATCAAAGTTGCTTTGAGTTTTCAATTACAGTAATTTCATGATTATAAGCTGCACCATTTTGACCAAAATTTTGGTCAGAACCCAAAGTGCAGCTTATAATCAGGTGCAGCTTATATATGGACAAAGAACAAAAAAGTTGTTGTTTTAGTTTGGAGGACAGGTGTCTGCTGAGAAAGGCAGGAACTTCTCTTTGAAATGGAGAATGTAAACCTCCTCCCTCCAAATTATTATAATTTTGAAATCAAGGGGCTTTCAGGCAAAAATATGGGAATTAGGAATAACAGTTCTTTACTAGGGAAATTAAAATAGAAATACAGTACTACAAAGAAACAAACGGCATACCCTGACAAAGTCATAGTACAACCTGACACCCCGTCAGGCAGGGTGTTGGGAGCAGTCCCATTAAATGGTTGCTGCAGTCCTCCTGCAGTGACAGATGTGATTCAGTTGAAGCAGTGCTCCTGCAGAAGGTGCAGTTTCCCTCTGGAGGTCCAGTGGTAATGTGGAGAAATCCGGTTTTCCTCTGGAGTCCAGTGGAGAAAGGGGCTACCTTAGTGTCCCAAAACCTCTGTTGTTATCTTGGTAAGAAATGTTGGGCTCTTCCCCCTGGCTGGAGCAACTTCCAATGGGATGCAGTAATTTTATCAGTCACACAGTGGGACTCAATGGGCCATTAGCAGAAAATGACTCATTGGAGGAAGGATGGGTTGTGAAAAGATAAAAACAATGCCCTGCCTGGTTTCAATGGATGACCCATTAGCAAAATATCTGCCGTTGAGATAAGGATCACTGTCCCCACCCTCAACACATGGTGATAGAATAGATACCTTTTATCACACTCTGTATTGTAACGTGGGGCTTATAATCAGGTGTGGCTTATGTATGGACAAAGAATGAAAAGTTGCTGGTTTTCCTTTCTTCTATCCCTTTTTATCCCTTCTGATAATTACCAAGTTTAACAACTATTAGTCCCAGTCTGGTCCCCCTTTCTGGTGTCTATGGATTTCTTTCTGAGCTTGTATCTTTAAGAGCTTCATTCTCTCCAGCATTGTGCCTTCTTACTCCTATTTTGTAGTTTTTTCAATCTTGCTCTTGATACATGAGGACAGATGTGATTTCAGACATTCCTTTCTCTTCCTTTAGGAGAATTCTACTGCTGCTTTTGTTATAGAACCATGAATTTGAAAAATCTTTTCCTGTGCTTCATATATCCACAGAAAGGATGGAGAAAAAAACAATCTGAAGCAGTATAACATTAAGCCGGATGCAGTTTACAATATAAAATAGTTTTGACTGACAATGAGAAAGGCAGGGGAGGCAGCTAAATGTCTTTTGACTCCTATTTTATGTGTGACTGCATGAGGGGCAGATGTTTTCCATTTTACCAAAGGCAACACAAATCTGTGAGCTGGCAGTGAACTCATATACAAAAGAATAAAACAGTGATCAGCTCAAACAAGGTATCAACTCTAAGTATTTGGTAGTATTTAGCAATGTCCAATATTAGCTAACAGTTCTTTCTACAGGCCTGGGAAGAAGAGGGTTGATGTTTTCCACTCTGTCTGGGTAGACAGAGGAACCCCAGACTCAGTGGTGAGGCAGCTCCGGAGATTCCTTTGAGTAGTTGCCCTGTACTTGCCCAGGGCCTTGCAAAGGAGCAGTGGCAAAGGGTGGGACTGTCAGCCAGGATCTGCCTGGGCTTTACTCATCAGCAGGCCCTGCCCCAGGTGACAAGCTCTTGGAGACATAGTTTTCCTGTCCCTCTTATGCCCACATCTTTAGGTAGCTGCAACTGACTACAACTTTCTAACTATAGATTATTGTTAACATTATCAAATTTTCTAACACTGTCACAAATTCTCACCTTACTATTACATATGGATGCCCCCACCACTTTCACTGAATAAAATCCTATTGCAGAAGGAATGCCGGTGAACATGATAGAGAGATACAGAAAATTGAAACGGCATTTGAAAATTTTGCTAGATCTTTTCTACTCAGGTCAGTCCAACTCCTCAGCTTGTTTTCATTACCGTCTTTGATAAAAGTATTTGATGGTTTGTTGCTGTGCACATTATCACATATGGATCTGGCAGCAGTTTGCAGTTGGTTTATGAAGAATCATTTCCAGAAGGAGGGGAAAAAGCAACCCTGTGCAGACTTAGGTTGGACACCATAGGAGTTTGGTCCTAAGTCTGACTTTTGTAGTTTGCTGTGTTGCCATGGGAAAGTAAGTTTGACAAAATCATGGAACTGTCAAGTTTCTTTTTCAGGGACAGAAGGCCATCACTGCTGTTACTTACTCTGAGTCTGCAATAATTGCAGTGAGGCTTGGGATCAATCTAGAAAAGTATTTCCAATAATAGTTTCACTTGTTTATTGAGCAGACTATTTTTTTAATAGTAGTACATTAGAGATTGTTCAGCTTGCAAATAGTATGTGGGCCAGCACTAGTGAAGTAAGCAGGAGCAGCTTTTAACTACATTAGAAACCTGCAATGTCAGCTGAACACAATGCAGAATCTTTGGAACGACAGTGCAAAGTGCCTGCAGCTTCATCTGTACCTATACTGTAGAACAGAGGGATTCTCTGGGACCAGTTGACTTCTGTGCCTCTGCTGCTAACATAATGTTTCTTATCGATTTCTACTCCCCTCCTTCCCAATGTCCCTTAGCACAGTTTCCTAATATCCACCAAATAATGCTAATATCTTTACTCAGTTATTCTGAGTTTCCTTCATGCTTCATAATCATCTGCAGAGTTTCTAGCCTATAGGATTCTGTGTGAATGGGGACTCAAAGGGATACCAAAGTACCCAAAAAGCATGAAAGTAAGTGTTTTCCTTCCACTGAAGAAATCTAGGTTTGGAAATTTTGCAGCCTGGAAGAAGTTACACAAAATTAGCTTGGTAAAGTTTGTAGATGTGGTTCAGAAAGGAGAAAATAAAAGATGAAAATAATTTTGAAATTGCTGATTCCTTTTATTGAATTTGATATGTTAGCATTCAGAGTTTTGTCAAAAAAAAAATACATTTGACCAAATTCATCATTAGAGGAACTGACTTCACACAAAAAAATCGCCTTCTTGAAAAAACTAGTCAGTTGCCAACAGGCAACATGATGGCATTGACAGTAATGAAAATTCATGGAAAGACCAAGAGGACAAACTCAAGAATAGAGGAGATATCCTATCCTGGACAGTGACAGTCCTTCATTCTCCCTCTGTTTAATTGAACATGTTCACCACTTTGGGGTTTGGGGGTTGTCTGTGTTTTGGCACTTTTTTCCTCCCCATTAGAGGCAAAATGGAAGAGAATGATGAAAGCAGCTGGTCTTCTGAAAAGTATGGAGGCATAATGTTGGATGTAATTTACAGTAATTTCATGAGTATAAGCTGCACTCTTATGACTAAAATTTTGGTCCGAACCCAGAAGTGCAGCTTATACTCCAGAGCAACAAATATGGACAAAGTTCTGAAATTTGCCAACCCAGAAGCATGAGCCGCAGGCTGAGCTGAGCTCATGAATAGAGCACCTGACAGTAAAACCCGCGATCATGCGATTGTTACAAATTGGTTACTCTGTTGCGCGGCGAGGGGAGCAGGCTCCCGCCGGCACTGCAGGGGAAAGCAGGCTCCTGCCAGCATTGCGGGACAGCACCGGACCGGGGCAAGCGAGCCTGGCAGCGGCGACAGCGGCAGCCGGTTGGCCGGCCCCGCTGAGTGACGGCAGCAGCAACAGCAGTGACAGCACCACCTGGCTGGCCCCGAGGGCCCCACTGAGCGGCAGTGCCGAGCTGGGCCACCTGGCCCCATCGGCAGCCTTGAGCAGGCTGAGCCCACCCGGCCCCAAGCCGAGTCAGTAAACCCTGCGATCGCACGATTCCTTTACTAATTTGTTACTTTGTTGCATGAGCATCCTTGCTGTGAATGAAAGTGTGGCTTATACACAGGTGTGCCTTATATATGGACAAAGAATGAAAAGTTACCAGAACCCGGAAGTACGGCTTATAATCTGGTGCACCTTATACTCATGAAATCACTGTATATAATTAAAGTTTTATCAGAGTTAGGAAATGAGAATACACAACCATCAGATATAACCTTACATAATCTCAGGTTTACTTTTTTCTTTGTCAGAAAAGTTTGAGGTAGGAAAGAGACTGATAAAATTCAATTCAATCCTATAAGCAAGTGGAGAGGATTTACTCTGTTCAAGGATGAGAAAGTTTGTGAAGCCACACTGACAAGACACCAGTGCCTGGAATGCTAAACTAAAGTTGTATGTAGCCCTTGGCCTTAAAGCTTGCCTCCCTTTGCCATCTGCATGTGTTTCAATGCATGAACCTACAATCCATTTAAACTTAGTATTGTCCACCTCTGAAAAGAGTAGAGGGTTTGTATGGCCTGGTTTTTGGTAGCAGCGGGGGTCACAGAGGTGGCTTCGGTATGAAGCTGCCAAAATCTTCCCCCATGTCTGACAGAGCCGATCCCTGGTGGCTCCAGAACAGACCTACCACTGTCCAAGGCTGGGCTAGTTAGAAATGGTAGTTACATGTCTGTGATAAAATATTTAGGAAGGCAAAAACCAGATGTAACTGCAGCCAGAGAGGAGTGAGAATATGGGAGAGGAGCAACACTACAGACACCAAGGTCAGTGAAGAAAGAGGGGGAGACAGTGCTCCAGGTTCTGGAGCTGAGAAGGAGGGAGGGGAAGATAAAGATGTTTATTGAGGTCTTGTTTTACTTCTCATTATCATTCTCTGATTTTGTTAGTAATAAATCGAATTAATATCAGCAATTTGATTTTTGCCCATGACACTATTTGGTGAGTGATCTCTCCCCTGTCCAGCTGAGGAGGGGAGTGATAGAGTGGCTTGGGTAGGTTTCTGGCATCCCACCAGGGTCAGCCGACTACAGTACCACTGTCCAAGGAGTTTAATATATGTAAGAGTTATGAGAATACAGCTTGAAGCACCAGAAAAAAATAGTGAATGAGAGATACAGACTATGCTGAAATTCTTTCCAGTTTGGAGAGAAGACATCAGAGAGGAACATGCGCCCACAAAAAAAAAAAAAAAAAAGAAATTAAGGAAGCAGAAGGGGGGGAGGCGGGGGACGGGGAGGTGAAGGGGAAGGGGAAAGGGGAAAAAGGAAATCAACCAAAACCAACTGCTTCTCTTTCCATGTATAAATTATTTGTTAAGCTTCGAAGTTTATCAGCACACAGAAATAGAAATAATCTTTATGACAAAAGCAGATGGGGAAAGGAAGAAAGAAAAAAAATCTCTGTATTAATGGCTGAAATGCAAGCTCCATATTAAACATTTACTGACATTTTTTGCCTTAGTATCTTCATTCTTTTAAAGATGTCACCACCTTCCTTTCCCATCCTTCTTCTACCCTTGTTTCTACCAGAACTTACCTCCACAGGAGTGATGCAGAATACCTTTTATCTTCTCACCAATACCTCTCAAATTCAATTGCAGAAAGGGCAAACTCCAAGATAGATGCAAGACTGCAAATTTCAGGAGCCAAGAAACATCTGGGTGCTTAATATTGCAAACTCTTCTGTGGAAAAGTAACATTGAATAAAAAGTAAAAACAGAGTGAGCATGTTTGAGAACTTACACTGTTTTAGATTTATTAGAATATGTCTTCCAGTGTCCTATTTTTTCATTTTCCAGCCACACATGACTAATAACAGGCCTTTTTCTTCAGCACAATTTGCATAAAACCTAGTGGAAGCAAAATTATGCCATTAATTCATTTAAGGAAAAGTTTGTATAAAAATAATACTTCCTTTCATATTTGAGCTACTCTTTACGACCTACTTATTTTAGTGAATTTATCCTTTAGCAAACGCAATGCAATTTGGTCATATGTTGTAAGATAACTCCTTTGAAGAGTTATTTACCTTAGGTTTTGTGCGCAACCATGAAGGAAACACTAAATTACATGTTACTCTCCTGCTGCTCCATCTCTGCCACTCTTATTTATGGGAAATTGCACAGCAGTCTGAGCTCTGAAGGCTTTGGTTACCTCTATTTCCATGCTGGTATTGTCACATTGAGGTTTGACATCTCAATTAAGTATTGTCCTAAGGGTTACAAAAGCAGTTATATATTTTCAAGTTTTGTTTTTTTTTCTTATGTATTGCAGGCTGAATTTTCTCATGGCACTATTTTGAGATTCACAGATGTTATTTTTATTTAATGTTTTCTTTCTTCAGCATTATAAAGTGTCTGAACCTATTTTGTCTTAAAAATGAACAAAAGAGCCTTTCTGCACCAGAAATTATACTGTACTAAAGCTTTCTTCCATGTTCACTTTTGATAATTCAACATGGAATTTTTAAGTAGATCATTCTCCTTCACAGCTGTCCTTTACACAGTGTGGTGCTGTCTCAAGGCACATAAATTAATGCAGAATGAGAGCACAGACATGAGAGCTAATATATGATAAATTACACTGGGTTTTATTTTGAGGTACCGTAGCAGTAATGCTTTGGATACTTAAGCCACCAGAGTTGCTACTCATGACACGGCATACTGATATGTGGATATCTGTTTCTTCAGATTAGATTCCCAGTCTTAGGGAAATAAATAAATGTTGTTAAAAGGATTAAAAAATATTGCAAATAGTTTTTTTTTCTCAATGTTGTCTCAATCATGTTTTGAAACAAATGAAATAAATTTAATAAAATTGATACAAGTTTAAGTAGGATATACCTGGGAGTTCTTAAATGGTTATTGGTTCCAAGTAATGGAGGTATTTCTTTTAACAAATATAAAACTGAACATAATGAGTTAGTCAAATCTGGGCTAAAAATGCACAAAGGGGTATTCTAGTTGGGAGGACAGGTGTCTGTTAAGAAAGGCAGAAACTTCTTTTTGAAATGGAGAATGTAAACCTCCTCCCTCCAAATTATTATAATTTTGAAATCAAGGGGCTTTCAGGCAAAAATATGGGAATTAGGAATAACAGTTCTTTACTAGAGAAATTAAAATAGAAATACAGTACTACAAAGAAACAAACCCAAGCCCTGACAAAATTAAAGTACAACCTGACACCTCATCAGGCAGGGTGTTGGTAGCAGTCTGATTAAATGGTAGCTGTAGTCTTTTTGTAGTGACAGATGTGATTCAGTTGAAGCAGTGCTCCTGTACAAGGTGCAGTTTCCCTCCGGAGGTCCAGTGGTGATGTGGAGAAATTCAGTTTCCCTCTGGAGTCCAGTGGAGAAAGGGGCTACCTTAGTGTCCCAAAACCTCTGTTTTTATCTTGGTAAGAAATGTTGGGCTCTTCCCCCTGGCTGGAGCAACTTCCAATGGGATGAAATAATTTTATCAGTCACACAGTGGGACTCAATGGGCCATTAGCAGAAAATAACTCCTTAGGAGGAAGGATGGGTTGTGTAAAGATAAAGAACAATGCCCCACCTGGTTTCAAGGGCCCATTAACAGAATATCTCCAACGGAGATAAGGATCACTGTCCCCCCCCAACAGATGATGATAGAATAGATACCTTTTATCACATCCTCTATTGTAACCCCAGATAAGGGGATATCTCTAGGTTTTGTCAGATTTGTGTGCTCTTTATAATTGTTACAGTGGGAGTAGAGCAAGGAAAATGCTCTGTATCTAAGGGTTTCACTTGGACATACCCTTAGAATGGACAACGGACATCTGATTGTCTTCCATATTTCAGAATTAGGATGTACAAATACAAATGGATTTAAATTTATCTTTATTGCTTTCAGACAAGATGGAAGCACAGCTGCAACATATACAGGCTTCTGTCTGTCTATTACCTAACTCAATCATATAATCTAAGTATATCAGCTCTCTAAAACTGTCCTGACCAGATTAGTTCTTTTGGAAGAAAATAATCAGAGTTAGAATGAAAAATACAGTTATCCCATAACCAGAACATTAGCATTAACAATCAGAAACTCTGGTTACTGAATCAAATTTGTAGTTTATCCTACCTAGCCAGAATATAAATTGTCGCCTTCTCAAGACATGGCGACCTGGTCTTTGGCCCGGCACGGTGACCCAAACCCCAGGATCACTCAGTCCAAATGCTCCTGACACCAACGTGGTGGAAAACAAATGGTGTTTATTGGGGGGTTTCAAGGGTTCTTATAGCCTGGGTAGTCACTGTCACTTCCTCCTGCTTACGTCAGCAAGGTACATCCAGGTACAGGGCAGGGGTCTGGTTACAGAGGGGGGGTGTGTCCTAACTAACCGTACAGCACGAGATCTTCCGTACGTATGTCCCTAACTCTCTACATTTCCCCCCTCTCTCATGGTTAGTAAAAATGTGTAAAAGGTAAATGTTATAAAAATTTCGTGGGTTAGTAATATTAGTACACAAAATTATAAGTGTGTCAGTAACAGGAACGCTTCAAAGTAATTGTTGGCGTTCGACAAACATAATGTTAACCGCTTCTAGGCGTTTTTTAACAAACAACACTAATTTGTTTAAAATGCAAGGCCCGAAGGTTAGTGTTAGTAAGATCATGGCAAATGGGCCTATTGGGGAACAAATTAGGGTGGTGAGTCATGGGGACCGGTTGAGCCATGACTCAAACTGTCTCGGTTGGACTTCTTTTCCCTCCGTGTTCACTGGCATCTTGGGCGGTGTCAGGCTGCTTGATGGTTTCTCCCTCTCTTCAGGTAGTGGGGTGCGTGGGTTGTGGGGGTGTCTGATGATCTGGTCCTGCAAATGGAATCTCACAACTTTCATTAGTTTTACTCTGAAGGTCTGGTTTGAGAGATTTGAGTGGACACCGCATACCCTCACCCCGTGAGCACTAGCTTTTGACTTTGTTCCTATTTCTCTAGTTCATTTTTGCTTTGAATTACTTTAGCTTGGTGAGAATTATAATTGTTGATATTTTACAATTCAATTTTAGTGTTTAATATTTTTCAAGAATTTTCCTTTTACACGATAACTTAGGAGAATCTTTTCCGGATAAGATTCTTCATGTTTATCTCAAAGGAAAAGGTTTTAGCTTTTGCAAGGCTAAATCAACTAGTCCAAATTACTTGATTTCAATTTTAACCCAGAAATATTTGAATGTTACAATTTTCACCCCTCGTCAGCAAGTTTCAACCTGGCCACAATTGAAACAGACTGAGAGGGTTTTGATAGTAAACATTCTTTTGCTTAGCTAATATTCCAGCCTGGCCAGGGCTGAAACATTAAACTAGGCAAAACATTTTTCTATTATATTTTTAGATTAAACTTTTACTCAATTTTAACAAGTGGTAGAAAACCATGCAAGTTTAATTTGACTGTGAAATATTTTTCACTAAACCAATTCACATAATTTTGATTTACTAAACTTATAATGTTAAAGAAAGTAATATTTTAAAGTTTCTCTGGATGGCTAATAACATGTAATGCTAGTGCAATATATACAAACAACATTAACAAACATTGTGGTGCTAGCTTCAACATCTCGAAGCCGTTTGTCTTTAGGGTCTTGGAGATGGTGGATACCAGCTGGTCTACTTGTCTCGTCGATGGTGCGGCGATCAGGATGCCATCCATGTACTGCATGATGGTAGCGGTCGGGTTGCTCTGCCGGACTGGTGCTAGCGCTCGGTCTACTGTGATCTGGCAGATGGCAGGGGAGTTGATCATTCCTTGGGGTAACATTCTCCACTGGAAGCGTAGGTTGGGCCATTGGCTGTTCGGAAAGACGATGGAAAAGGTGAACCGCTTCTTGTCGTCCTCGTGCAGGGGAATAGAAAAGAAACAGTCTTTGATGTCGAGCACTGCACAGGGTTGTCCTTTCGGTATCATCGAGTTCATGGGCAGCAAGGTTTGCACGGGGCCCATGGGCTGGATTCTCTTGTTCACTTCTCGCAGGTCGTGCAAGAGACGAAAGCCTTCACCAGACCGTTTAGGTATTACGAAGATTGGGGTGTTCCCCGGGCTTGTGGAGGGTTCTATATGATTCTTGTGCAGCTTACGGCTAACTAGCTCAAGGAGGGCAGTCATTCGAGGTTTGGACAAGGGCCACTGCTCGATCCACACCGGATCGACTGATTTCCAGGTCAGCTTGATGGGCAGTGGTGGGTATGCGACAGTGGCCCTTAGAACAAATTTGTCACCCTAACGTCCAGCAGGGCTAGGGCATCTCTCCCTAACAAGGGTGGGCAGTCTGACATAATGTAAGCCATAAGGGTGATAGTCCTTCCTGGTCCTCTCTCGGTGCAGAGTGTTATTGCTATTGGCTGGGTGCTTTTGCGGGCTCGGGACAGTTCTCCAACTCCGCCCACCATGGGAGCTTCTTCTAGCTTCCATGGAAGAGGCCAGTGTATGTCTGGGATGACGGTGACATCTGATCCTGTGTCCATCCAAAAAGGAAGGCAGATGGCTGAGTCGTCGGAGCTGTTGTGGAGATGACACACTGCCCACACGATTGGTGGGTGCTTGCCCACCTTCACGGCGAGGGCCACCCATGGGTCTCGTTCCCATGCTTTCATGGCCAAAGCCACCCAGGGGCCTCGCCCCCAGGGAGCTGTTCTTGGTATTCCTGAGGTGCAGACGGGTTTGATTGGGCCATCGGCTGGGCGACGAAGCTGGTCATTTCTTGAGGGGGTGGTGGGCATGGAAGCCCTGTGCCCCATTGGGGGTTGCTGTTGCTGGGCCGCTTCATGTTCCAGGAGAGAGGAGGCTGGGTACGGCCCGGCTGCCTCCTCCTCGTTTCCCTGTGGCTCGGGTTTGCATTCCTTAGCTAAATGTCCCTTCTCTCCACAAGCCCAGCATGGTCCTCTAAGTTTCTCTGGGCGTGGTGGAGCAGCTACTGGTGGGTGCCCCGACTGGGGGCAGTTGACTGCCACGTGGCCTGCTTAGCCACAATTAAAGCATGCCATAACACTGGTTATTGCAGTGTGAACTGCTGCTTGGATGGGAGCTAGGTGTTCTTCCTTTGCAACATGTCTGATCATGGCAGCAACATTGGACCCAGGTGGCAGTGATCTTAAAATGTCCTTGGTGGCTGAATTGCATTGCTGGCGCAGGCAGTCTGCAAGCACAGGACCCTTCGCCTCTGAAGGTAATACTGAGGAATCCAGTGCTGCCTGAAGGCGGTCCACAAACTGGGTGAAGCTCTCACTCTCACTCTGCTTTATAGTGGACCATGGCGATGGCTTGGCTATTACTTTAGAAGCAGCACGGATGGCTTCCCGGGCAGCACGGGTCGTTGTCATAACCTCATGGGCCGGTAGGCCCTCTGCCTGTGCCTGGGGGGTGATCATAGTGGGGTCTGTGCCTATTAGCCTCTGTATGCTGGAGCCGTGCAGTGGATGGTCTGTCCCCATTACTAAGGCTAGTTGCTTTACACAATTGTCCTCCCATTCCTGTTTAAAAACGATCATCCCCGCCCCATCGAAAATCAGCCTGCACGTCTGTTTGATATCAAAGGGAAGCATATCATCGCCTCCAAAAACGCTATCGATGAGTGTGGAAACCATGGCAGAATTAATTCCCCTGTCCGCAATCGCTTTAACAATTGCCTGTACGTCTTTCAGGTTTACCGGCGAGTAGGTTCTTTGGTTTCCGCCCGCCCCCCACACGCGGACCGGGAACACAAGCCTGGCGGACGGAGTCCACTCTGCACAAGCTATCCTTATTTTTCTCCAGTCTGTAAGCGGAGTTCGATCTTTCTCTAATATCCCTTTAACCCATGCAGGAGCGTTGCAGCTAGTGATCTTATATGCCGCTGCTCCCTGTTTGTTAAAATCCGATCCAGTATCAGACTCGTCCTCCGACCAGCTCTCCAGCTCATCGGAGCTCGAGTCAGTCTCCGAGCCGGAAGTCGACTGACTGGACGCTTCCGGGCTGCTGAGCCGTTTTCTCGGGCTCCGACCCCGCCCCTTCTTGCGGGGGTTGGGCTGTTCCCTCCCCCTGGGCTCCCTCCGCCTCCTGGTGGGGGAGGTTCTTGCCCTATAAGGACTTGATTTAAAATGAGCGCTCTGATTGGTCTTGGGCGCCTTCACGGGGGCCGTCCCTCCGCCCCCCTCGCCCGTGCTTGCGCCGTTCGCCGCGCTCCCGGCATTTCCGCCCCCCGGGTCATAGCCATGCCGTCCGGCGCCATTTTCAAACCCATATGGCGGCGGTTTTCCCTTTAATTCCACGGTCGTTTCGGGCTCCGATACTATGTCCGCAACCCGCGCCTCCTCCGTGAGCCCCTGCCAAAACGCCCGCATGTGTTCTCCCGCCTCCAATGGCGGTGAGTTCTCTCCCGGGGGTAACGGAGTGGGTTCCAGAGCGCTGGAATCCCCGCGCCCGACCGTTTCCAATTCCTCCACAGTTTGCGTCGTGGCCCCAATACCCAGCTGCGACGTGGCTAACAAACAAGTTCGCGCGGCTCTCCAGGCCTCCTGTTCCTCTCGGGCTTTTCGCAAAGCCTGCATTACCCTCCCCCACGATTTCAGAGTTTTTCCCGAGTCCGAGGACATGGTGTCCTCAGCCAGCACCTTTGTGCACTGGTCCCATATCTCCGGATGCAGAACGTCCACTGGGCTTTTTATCGCCCCCAGCTTAACCAATCTCGGCACGGCGAGAATAAAATCTTTAAGCTGACACTGTATACCATACTGCGCACGAATCTGACTTACGACCTTCGCGATAGCATCCATGATCGCTGGTCCGGGAAGCGTCCTTCCCCACCGCTCTAACCCAGCTGAACGGCCGCCGGCGCCTCGTCTAGGCGAACCCCGAATTCCGGGCGTGAATTCCTCCCAGGTTTCGGCACCAGATGTCGCCTTCTCAAGGCGTGGCGACCTGGTCTTTGGCCCGGCACGGTGACCCAAACCCCAGGATCACTCGGTCCAAATGCTCCTGACACCAACGTGGTGGAAAACAAATGGCGTTTATTGGGGGGTTTCAAGGGTTCTTATAGCCTGGGTAGTCACTGTCACTTCCTCCTGCTTACGTCAGCAAGGTACATCCAGGTACAGGGCAGGGGTCTGGTTACAGAGGGGGGGTGTGTCCTAACTAACCGTACAGCACGAGATCTTCCGTACGCATGTCCCTAACTCTCTACAATAAATGAAACACATAAGAACAAATATTGCAACTTCAGTTGCTTTGCTATCCTTATTTCACACACCCTTGTACCTATAACTTTGGACTGGTAAAGATTTTCTGAAAGGAAGAAGTGGTAGTGATAATAATTTAAAAATGGTTTTCAACTCAAGATATTAATTACTTTCTATTCATTTAAAAAAGTGAGAGACCTATTTCTGCTGTGTTTTTCAGAGTTTTTCTCAAAGAATTTTTTGGGCATTTTTTCACCACATATCAAGTACAGTAATTTCACAACCATGAAGTGCACCGGACTATAAGGCACACCTCCGGGAGTCAGCAAATTTCACAACTTTGTACATTATGTAAGGCGCACCGGACTATAAGGCACACTTTTTTTTGCAGCAATATCCGCGTTGCGTGCAACAAAGTAACGAATTAGTAATAGAATCACGCCATTGCCGGTTTACTAGCACGTGCTCAAATTTGAAACATTTTAACAGATTGGTGTAGCCTTTAAACGCAGCCCCAGGCGCCCTCCCCGTGCGCGGGCGGGCCCCAGCACTCCCACCCACCCCCGGCCCCAGCTGGTACAGCTCGCATCTCCCAGCTCCCACTGCGCAGCCACGCCGTGTCCTGGTGAACCCACCCAGTTGGCTGCAGTGGGTCCCAGCTTCCCTCCGTCCAGTGGCTGTGCCGCGTCCCATCCTGTCCCCCCAGCTTCCTCCCATCTGGTGGCTGGGCCCCATCCCGTCCTGTCCCCCTGGCTTCTCCCGAGCCAGCGCCTGCGCAGCGTCCCATCCCATCCTGTCCCTCCAGCTTCTCCCCAGCTGGCTCAGCGTCCCATCCCGTCCCATCCCTCCGGTTTCTCCCTGGCCGGTGCCTGCACAGTGTCCCATCCCATCCTGTCTCCCCGGCTACTTCCCGGCCAGCACCTGCACAGAGTCCCATCCTGTCCCATCCCCCTGGCTTCTCCCCGGCTGGCACCTGCGCCACGTTCCATCCCAGCGTCCCCCTGCCTGGTGGTCGCGGCTCCCATGGTTCCCGGCTCCCCTGTGCAGCTGCAGCTCCCGCGGGTCCCGGCTCGGCTCATAGCTCGCACTTCCAGATTGGCAAATTTCCAAACTTTTGCCCATATATAAGGAGCACTGGACTATAAGGTGCACTTCCGGGTTCGGGCCAAAATTTTAGTCAAAAGGGTGTGCCTTATAGTTGTGAAATTACTGTACATATATACACTAATTACATCTGTTTACTGTGAGAATAGATTTGCATATGTCAAAAAACTGGAATGTGTAAATATTCTAATCTAACGTGTTCATATATTTTATTGAAATGGATTTCCTGAAAATTTTCTTCAGGAAGTCAGCTAACACTGAGATTTTTCTCCTAAATTACTAGCAAAGGATTCCAGGAAAAGAGAATTCAGATGTTTAAATAAAGGTAAATCAGAAAGAGTCATGGCTGTCAATGACTCTCAGGGACAGTCTCAAATGTCTCAAATGGTAGCCCATATACTGCCCTTTTGGATAGACTTCTTCCAGCCATAGAAAATAGTATTTAAAGTAATCTTTTTTCCATTTAAAACCACTTCTAATGGACTGCATTTCATCTTTTCACTGGTCTCTATGAATGCAATGTATTAGTCATTAGTATTAGTATTAGTCATTAGTATTTTTATGTTTTGTTTTTAAAGCTAAGTTTAATTCATTCTCATCTCCTTGGGGAAAGAAACCAAAAACCCTGTACAGTTTATACTGAGGTTACTAATTTAAATATTCTGGAGGGTATAAGCATGCCCTTTTTCTGACAGTGCCTGTATAGTGTTAATCATAGTTAATTCACTTAACAGTAACATGAACAGTCAAGTGTGTTTTCTTCTTCAAAAATTCTACCATAGTCCCATTGTTAATTAATTCAGTATTATCTGGTAATAGTTGACACTTCCTTGACTGTAAATCATGTCACCTACCCTGGATTAGAATAATACAGTAATCTGTAATGAGAGTTATATCTAATAGAAAGAAAATGTGTCTGTCTTTTTTTTCATGTTCAGACTATTTTGAAGAATCTTTTGCCAAAATATGATCTTTGAAAGAATTCAGAAAGTTTTTTGTCCAGCAAGTCAGAGAGTCTTTTGCTCCACAAAAAAAATTTATCTGCTAGTTCTAATTCCTCTGGATTTTTGTGGTTTCACCCTCTCTTCTTGTTTGAACCTCAGGCAACTAACTGCATCCCCTTCAATCATGGGCACTTATCACTAATTGCACTGTCAGAAGTTTAATAACCAAGCTAGAAAATATCTTACAAGAAAGAGTTTCTAGGTAACTCAGCAGAGAACAACCACAGTTGTAATTGCAGCTAGAGAGAGATCACAAAAGGGTAAGGTGGCCTCTTGCAGCCATCGACACATTAAATTATAAACAGATGCTATGCTATTCCTTCAAAAATTTTTAATGGTCAAGTTGATATTCCATCCATCTTGCAAGCAATAGTTTTCCCCCAGTGGAGATGGTAGTCTCCTAAAGAATTCAGTTTCTTCCAAAATTAAAGCCCCATTCCACCACTCAAATTCAGACTGGACAGAGCAGTCAAAAATATACAGAGGCAGAACAATTGCTCTCACTATTTTGAAGATAGCATTGAATAAACTAAAGATACATGATAGAATCCAAACATCCACACACAATCAAAGTCTGACTGTGCTTGACCTCTATTTCCCAATCCTAAACCAACTAGTATCTCCTTTGAGATAAAAGGAGCACTGGGAATGGGATAACAGGAACATTGATGGATCACATGCCAGAAGCCTGGTGTTAATCTGCAGACAGTAGCTGGAGGAAGGAACCTGCCTGACATCTCTTCTCCTCTGAATCCCCAGACAAACCTTCTGGGAGCCGGACTGTGGCCTGGGGCTGTGAGGAGCTGGACAAAACCATCCTCTTTCTGAGAGTGGAAAAGGTGAATTGCTCAGATCGTTGTGGAGGGAAATTACAAAATCTTGTTCTTGACATTCACTTTGATTAATTCTTTTGTATAACAACATTTGAATTTTAAAAATAAGTTTTCTAATTTGTACCTAAGCTCTGCACTGTGAATTACATGCAATGCTTGTTAGAATGTGATGAGGCTCTTGACACTTTATGCAACTAAGAAATCCTGCTGGGCCTACAAAGGAAGCTCCATGAACCAAGAGATTTGGCAAAGAAAAAGGGCAAAGAGGCACAGCAGATGTCATGAGGACAGAGATGTACATGCTTTCAAAATTCATTTCCACATAAATATGATCTAACAGATGCAAGAGCAGAGTCTACTATACAGCTCTGCTATCAAAGTAACCTGTTGTGGTGAGGGTGGCTGCAACAAAACATTTGGGTTCAGAGTATTGAGGGTTTAAGTGGTAAAAATAAAGGAGCGGGAACAACGGAGTGGGTCAAAGAATTTTAATGGAAAATAAAGCAGGGACAATGCCCAGAAACTGAATGCTATATGGGGGCAAACTCCAAGGACCCAAAACCAGGGCGACCGTGACAATATATACCCTCAGGGGGAGAACTTTCTGGAACTATGACCATATAAGGGGAATGAGTAGCCAATATAGGAACAGAACTTGAACCAATGAACATAACAATATTAAGGACTGTGGGAAGAACACTTAGGTTTGCCTTAAGTTAACAAATGTTTCCCAGGACTTGAACTCAATGCCTGGTTCTTTCTTGGTGAAATCTGGCTGACTCTGTGTCCCAGACAGGCTGACTCCCACAGTAACCATCTCTGCCAGTGCACTAAAACTAGTTCTGTGCATTGTGAATTACAATTCATATTGGTGAAAAGTTTTACACTCTACAGCCTTGGCAAAATCAACACAATTAAGCGTGAATGAGCTGCTGTACCATTCCTTATCCTATATCAGTAGAGGTGTTTTATCTACTCAAGCATGTCAGTGCCAAATATACTAAGGTAATTGCATTGAGGACCTAACAAAGGGCATCATTTCACTTGCAGCACTTTTGTGACAAGTGATAATGTGCAACATGGAAAGAAGCCAAGAGGTTCTAATAGCTAGGACTTAGGTTGCTGAGCTGCATTTATTGGGGGCAGGGGAGGGAATCTTCAATTGCAAACATTATTATCTTGGGTGAGAAAAGAAATGCATAGTTTTAAATGTAGTTGGCCTTACTGAGGTTTTCGTTGTGTTAACCATAGGAGCAGGAAGTTAAGCTAGCAGGGGTGATAAGAGCCTCCTAATGAGCACAGTTTAAAAGTCAAATACAATTTCAAAAGTTATCTCAAACAGGTTTGAAGCAAGTCCCTCACAGGGCCTGAAGACAAGCCGTTGTCACTGGTCACCAAGATTTATCAGTGACAGAGGAGAGTTCTACCCCGCTATGTAATACAAGACATTGTCACCTCTGTTTCTGACTGAAAGTGACATGCTAGGAGCATGGATGAGGGGCAACCCAGAGCTTTAATCACTCACTAACCACAGAAATCTGCTGCATTGGGAGATTGCTGACTCTCAGTAAAGCAGGTGATGGGCCAATCTGAAATCGTGCTGTTTCTGCACCAAGTTCTGGTTGAAACTCCATGAAACTGGAAAATAAATATAGAATTGGCTTTTAACAGTGAAATTCAACAGCCAAGCAGCTGATACCATTGTTCATTGGGAGCAAACCCCTCAAGACTTATCTCCTTAAGTTTCTGCCAGGGAATTTAATGCCACATGCAGAAAAAAAAGTAATGTTTTGACTTTGCTGATTCTGGCCAGAACTAATTGCCACTACAGTGAAACAGATCATTTGATCAGTTGTGTGAAACTTGTCAAAGCTGAAGGTGAGATGCAGAATTAATGACCTGACCACTTCAAGGTCCAGCAGAGGCATTTCTGTATTCCAGAGAGCCTTTTAAATTGTTAGGTTTGACACAAGGAAAATGAAATTTATTAAAAGTTCGTTGCTCTTTCTAACTTATCCCAAGTCCTTTGCTGCCATATTGAGGTAATATGAATCGGTGTTTCATATTTGTACCATATCAGGAAGGTTTGATTTGACAGGATGCAAGATAATATCTACTACAATGACATGCGCCATTCAGCGGTAGTCAAATGGTTAATTAGAATAAACAACTACTTAATTGTTTCTTTAGTGTTCTAATGTGTTCTATTAACTTGCTATTGGGAACTTTTCCAAGGGCCCATTGACAACGAGATTCTCTGTTAATTCCCAGAGACTGAACAATTTTTTAGCATCTGGTTATACAAACTAATTTTAAACCTCTGTTGTGACTTCCCTTTTCCATTTCTGGTGGAAATAAAGGATCAGCTACTTCTCAGAGTACCTATCATGTCTATCTTAGGCAGCTATGGAATTCAAATCTCTGAACAGAAATGTATTAGCTGAGCTAAATCTCTAGGGATGGACACTTACTGTACACAAACCACTAGCAGGCCTTTTCCGTATTGTATGTGTGGCATAACTATGACTATTACATATTTATTGTATGCCCTTGATGCTGTGGTAATGTTATCAGGTGGATGCCAGAGTCCCATTTTGATTATTCGTATTTTATTTGTGGAGAGCATCTGATGTTTTGTAAGGGTATTTTTTTATGAAGGTATGACTACTTTATGTAAGTGTATACCTAGTTACACAATACATTATATCAGGTAAAGAATAGCACCAAGAGAAAGAAACAAGAATAGCTTCTGTTATACAAGCCCTGTCTGCTCCAGTTGACATCTGGACAATTAAGAAGGAATGATTTTCCCCAAAGGCAATAGCAATTTTGCCCTTGATAGTGTAATCTCCAGAGGCTAGGGATAAGGTTAACCCAACTTTATATGCAACATCCAGGAGAACCGAAGAAACGTTGAAGAGGGCCCTAAGCTTAAATTTTAGTGTTTTTTTTTAACTTGACTGAAAATGACGTTGCACACCAAAGCACACAAAATGTGCTATAGGACACAATTAAACAGAAAACATGCTGAGAGTCACACAGACAGATATCTAATGTCAAATTCTTGAACACAAAACTCAACCTCCTGGAATGAGGAAAATTAAATGTATAACTACATAAAAGGAATTTTTCTTAAGTCCTTTCCTGAGGATCCTTTAATTATCTAGCCTGTTTATTATGCTTTTGGACTTGAACTATCTTTGTTAATGGAACTTTAGCTCACTCTTCTTTGATCATTTAGCTTTTACTAAATTATTTGAGGTTTTTATATGCTGATTGGGGAAGGAGGACAGGAGAAACTAAAAACAAAAGTACAAATGTAAAGACAGAAACTTGCAAAAAGGTTCTTGCATGATGCAGCACCACCATGGCTTTCTGCAGTCATCTGTATTACAGAAGTAATTGTGTAGATCAGAAATCCTCTGAACAGCTGTACATCCATCAGCTTTAGAAAGCTGATAATGGTTATGATGAGTGATCTTGAGATAAACTAAAATGCTTTGTAGAACTCACAGAAAACCTTTTACTATTTTAGGGTTATTTTATTGTGTTTTTCTGAACTAAACGAAATCCTATGAACAAAAGCCACATACCCACATTCAAAATTTTGATTCTGAGATTGCCATCAAGATTAAATTCCATGAAGCAATAGCTATCTACTCAAAACAGAGCTTCTAGTCCTGAAAAATCTTCAAGATTAAAGCATTTTAAATAAAATCAATTTACCTGTCTAGCATACTGTACACAAGACTCATGTAAAGCAACAGAATTGATGTGTTCATGGGGTATTTAAAAAAAATTGTCGATTAATAAAATTAAATATTTTTAGATGTAGTGAAAGTTCATCTAAGCTTTATTTGATTAAAACATGGTGGGTTTCGACTCTTTCTCTTCAAGTAAAAAAAAATATATATGGAAATATAATTTCTATCAAAAAAGAGTTTTAATAATGATGACTAGGATTGGCTATTTAGCAGCTTATATACATCTAAAGGGAGATGTACTTAAGATCCGTGGAAACTCATCTACTACCACAGAAAAGTATTTGTACAATCATCTGGACCATGTAAACAAAAAATTGATCAGGCAAACCCATTCACTTCTTTCTAATATAGTGTGTTAGAACCCGCAAAATTGTTCTTTTCTGTCACTCATACATTTTATGCAAATATTGTAAAATGTTTAAAAAAAAATTAAAAAGGACACTACAGTAGAAACACTCCTCTGAAAACATATTCCACCATTCCTGTATGGAGGTAGAAGGAAGGAAAGAAGGCTGAAACTGAAAAACTATCCAGTTCTTACTCAGTGGACGTAAGGGGATGAAACAACTCAGAGGAGCAAACAATTTCAGTTCCCTGTTCCTACTCTGATATCTCAGAACTCTAGTTGGGAGCAATATTTGGAATAAAGTCACAGAAGCCATTAGGCAGCCTCACAAATGCTAGCTGGGATGCTGCGGTAGCTGAAAGAAATCTCTGGTAAGTATGATGTTTACTTTGTTTTTAACTTTTTTCAGTACCTTTTTTCTACTATGCAAGCCTATATTATAAACACCATTTTAATTAAAATCTAGCTTAGACTTGAAGTCGCTGATCTAATTCAACAAAGCCATTTATGTTAGAAGTAGACTGAAAAAATATATTATTTGAACAGGATTCCAAAGAGTTGCAGAGTAAGTCTCTGCTGAAACTGCACAAGACAATGTGAGAAATGATAGTCAGAAGTTCAGCAAAATGTGAGCTGTCAATAATCAGGAAAAATCTCTGGCATCATGACAAGGCAGAAGGTCCTTACAGGTTTAATAGCTAAGGTGATTGGGCAGGCCTACAGCTGATGAAAATATTGCTTTAATAAAATGAGCCAAGACACTCCATCACTGAAGACTCTTGGCCAACTTCTTCAAAATCTTAAATTCAAAACACTATTTTTTTTTTTGCATAAACACAAAAATGGGCAGAACAAGAAGAAAAATTGTTTAAAAGTTTTTAAAAACATACTAATACCCCTCAAATTAAAAATCATAATTTATCTGGGAATATAGGTAACTCCAGACATCCTCAATGGACTCTAAATTTCTGAGGGATTCAAGATGAGACTCTGGTTCAAAACCATAAGCCAGTTGAGAAATTACATAAGGTCACATTCCCTTGTGCAGAGTTTCCTTTCTAATAAATACTCTCAGACTGACATCCAGCATCATTTACACATAGTTAGGGATATGTACTCACCATTATTACCGGAGTTTCATGCAACTGGGTTTTTTTTCCATCTTGTCCATTCAAAGACCACCTACTTGAACAAACAGATATAAATACTAATGAATTGTTCATAGGTCTTATTTTCTGATATGGGCCTTTAGCTGCCGACAAGGTCACTCAGCATTCTTGACTATTACCGGTTAATTTTTTATCTTCAATATGGTCTCTTATTAACCAATTTATTAATCTGTCCTTTTCAGATAATGTAATACCTTCATACCCATTTCTCTTATCAGCTAAATTAATTTTGCTCCATTGAAGCAACCACATAAATCTTACACTGTAATGTGAGATAAGGTGTAAAAGTGCAGACATGAAAATTTAGGTATGATTTCGTTTTTGATAGTGTGACACATGATTCTGAGGAAATCTGGAAGACGTGACTGCATCAGGGCAATAGGTCTTCAGTGCAAAGTAGCTGGTGTTGGCAATCTGACATCAACTCTGAAACTAAAACCCTGAACTTAATGCATGTTAGTGGTCAGAGTGCATCCTTTCAGGTTCTATTTAACAGGAATTAATCTTTCTCATATAGTCCAAAATCATTCCACAGAGGGAAACAAAAACCAATAAATAGGGGTGATCAGGGAATTTGCTTCTGTATTCCTTTTGTACACTGGTGTAGATGCATCTTGATTTGTGGGAGCTTTGCAGAGTTCTCTCAAATCTTTACTTAAAATTACAAAATAGCCATTTCAGTGTTACCAGAACAATAGTTTTGTTTGCCCTCACAGGTGGGAAGGAAATTGCCACCGGTGCTCTGGAGCAACAGTGATTATATTGGTAGTGGAAGCAGAAAATTTGCAGAGGGTGCGAAGATAAGAGACCACACAAGTTCAGTAGATCTCTGTGTCCTTGCAAGTTAGCTGCCAAGAGATGAAAAAGAGAGAACTTTGTGTTTGAAAAACAAGGTATTCAGAAAGTGACATTGACATTTGTTGTCTGCAACACTAACACAGGAGCTATCTGCAAGCTAATCACCACACTAGATAATAGATCATTGTGAAGCTGAGCTGTTAATACTTTTAAATGACCTCACAAACTGAGATTCACTTTCTTGTAGTTACAACACACAGCACAAAGACTATTAGACTAAAGCAGTTTTTCTGCCTCCTTGTGGAATCATGATTATTTGATAGACTGGTTTATTTGACATAAGTGGTTTTCAATTAAAATAAACTATCACATTGACTGACATTAATTGCACTTATGTTCTTCAGCTAATAATCTTTCACATCCTGCAGCAGCTTTTCTGATTGTTTTGCTTGACCTTGATACCAGACTGAGCATCCTAAAGCTCCTCGGGTCATCCTTTTGCATTCTAAGCCACTATTGCACCTTTTCCAACTTCTACTTGATGGCAATTTTGTTGTATTACAAAGGATATTAAATGCTGGCTTCAGCAGTTCGAAGGGCTCATCATCAAGCTGGTGTAATATTTTTTGCCAGCGACTTTCCCATAGGCAAGCAGTGCTGAATATTCAGAGTCAACTGCATATATGAAGTCTGGAATATGCTGTGGAAAAGGAAAAAGTGACCAGGTTAGTCTCCAAAAATTTAGATTGAGGCAGACAAGAGAATAATATCTGCTTTTACAGATTTTCACTTCTTTTTCTAAGCACGCTGGAAAACTAAAATCAATAAGGCTTTAAAATACTTTAACAAATACTTTGGCAAATCTTTTTGTAAAAGATGCAATATTTATCTGCACGTTATATAAATAACCATTGCGGTCTACTATTACTATATGAATTAATACAGGAAGGAAAAATGCTACATCTTCTTCATCTGTCTAAGTGGATAGATTTTCTAACAGACTATGTACAATACAAATTTTACTTCTGAAACTTTTAACATAAATTCTTTGGCTACTTTAGTGAAATTTTCATAAAGACAGATTTTAAAGAGTTTAAAAATTGCCATGTAGCAAAAATGAAAAAGGTCACTATATGTGGCTTTATTATTTAAGAGAAAGCAAGGTTTCTTAATGTTTTCTGGAGGCATTTCAAAGTTATTTTCCAAATATGCAAAGGAGATACTCATGAGTAAATTGTTAGCAGCGTAAGACACAGTGCTACTACAGCAGGTATACTTGATATCACAGAATTCGCACATCACAGTTACCCGCAAGTGTAGGAAGAAAGGGGAATTTTGAAATCCTGAGGGCTAAAACTCTTTACCCGTCATTTTAAACCCAAGTTTTCAGAAGAGGGACATTCCATAAATGCTGATACTGAGAAGGTTTCTTAACTGGACAGTATGCACATTAAAGCTAATTCTCAACCTCAACCATTCTTTTCAAATGCATGTACCTTTTTGTTATGTTTTTCTCCTCTTATAATGACAGCCATCTACAGTGAATCATGGTTGCTTTACCTCAAAGTAAAGATTCTGAAAATTTGCGAGGGAAATTCAATGAGAAGCCCCAGTCACTGTTTCTTATAATCAATTCACTGCATACTTTCAGATGGGTTGTTTTTTGGGGTTTTTTTTTTGTAGAAGAATTAGCACCTTGAAGTTCCTTTTCCAAGCAACTGATTAGAGCCAAGCACTCAGCCTGGATCAGTGGATGAACAGAGGATGAAGGATGTTAAATACATAGCTAGTTTGACTGTCCTTTTGCTACTGGTCTGGGATCTAAAGAGCCATCACTCTCACAAAAGCATCTGCAGAGGACCTTCATGCAAGGAGGAATTTTATTTGATCCTAAGTAGACTTTAAAGACACTGCAATGCATGTCACTGATCTGTACCCTGGGAATCTGGCCAGTCAAAACAGGCTGCCTATTTATTGGGCACTGATTATGTGTCACACACATAGTCACCCAACCTTCAATTATATTAAATAACCTAAAAACAGAGTCTAATGGGGTACATCTGACTTAGCCTAGGAATATAAGGATACAAAAGCTTGAATCAGATATAGCCATTTCTTTTAGGGGAATGGAATGGAATGGAATGGAATGGAATGGAATGGAATGGAATGGAATGGAATGGAAGTATAAGAATATTTCTTGTCTAGGAAATACAGTTTCCCAAAGAGAAGGATTATTTTTCTCTATATGCTGGTCATAGTAATGGTTTTATATTCTGCCTTTTATTAATACAGATTTTCACACATTTTTACAACAAACTTTTAAAGGCTCCTAACTGAAGTCAAGGTGACAATAACTCCTCCCTCTAAACAGTCAAAGAGCAAGTTCTTTCCCCTTCGCCTCCTCACCCTCCTAAGACATGCAGATGTTGTCCAGTGTCACCGAGTAAAGTTCCCAAATTCAATTTCATTTGAAAATTTCCCCAATTTTTCCCCCAAATAAGTTTGTTTCCAGCCCTCACCTAAAGATGAGGCTGATTCAGTGTCGTGTCCAGCAATTGTCACTTCATCCAACTACTTCCAGCACTGCAAAAAAACAAATCTGTTTCTAGATCAACTTATGAAAATTCCTACTTGGGGCATGATAATCATAATTTCCAGAAAGGATTAGATATATTTATGGATTATTATTGTCTTTCCAGTTAAATCACAGGGTTTTTTATCTCTTTGTGCTATGCTAACTGGTCATCACTTACAGGATGGCCAGTGTACCAGACCCAGCCAGCATGAGTTTAGGAGGGGCAGGTCATGTTTGACCAACCTGATCTCCTTTCATGACCAGGTGACCCACGTGGTGATGTGGGAAGGGCTGTGGATATTGTGTGCCTGGACTTCAGTAAGACCTTTGACACTGTCTACCACAGCACACTCCTGGAAAAGCTGGCAGCCCAGAGCTTGGACAGGAACACTCTGTGCTGGGTTAAGAACTGGCTGGATGGCCAGGCCCAGAGAGTGGTGGTGAACGGTGCTGCATCCAGCTGGGGATCAGTCACCAGTGGTGTCCCTCAGGGGTCTGTGCTGGGGTCAGTCCTGTTCAATATTTTCATTGATGACATGAATGAGGATATTGAGTCCTTCATTAGTAAATTTGCTGATGACACAAAGCTGGGAGCATATGTTGGTCTATTGGAAGGTAGGAGAGCTCTGCAGAGAGACCTGGAATGGTTGGATGGATGGGCAGAGTCCAATAGGATGAAGTTAATAAGTCCAAGTGCCAAGTCCTGCATTTTGGCCACAATAACCCCCTGCAGTGTTATAGGCTGGGGATGGTGTGGCTGGACAGTGCCCAGGCAGAAAGAGACCTGGGGGTGCTGACAGCCAACTGAACATGAGCCAGCAGTGTGCCCTGGTGGCTAAGAAGGCCAATGGGAACAAACACAAGCCGTATGAGGAATGGCTGAGGGAGCTGGAATTGTTTAGCCTGGAGAAGGGAGACTCAGGGTTGACCTTATCACTTTCTACAACTCCCTGAAAGGTGGTTGTAGTGAGGTGGGTGGTGGTCACTTTCTCCTGGCAGCAGCTGACAGAATGAGACAAAGCAGTCTTAAGCTGAACCAAGGAAAATAAAGGTTGGATATTAGGAAAAAGTTTTTTATGGAAAGAGTGATAAAGTACTGGAATGGTCTGCCTGGGGAGGTAGGCAAAAATGTTTTAAACACATAATCTCTGGATGTGTTTAAAAATAGACTGGATATGGCACTTGAGTGCCATGGTTTAGTTGAGGTGTTATGGCATGGGGTGGACTCGATGATCTTGAAGGTCTCTTCCAACCTACTGATTCTGTGATTCTGTGATATTAACAGCTAAACTGAGTCCACTTGTCCATATAAAACAAATAAAATCGGAGCACGTGGCTGTTCTGTTTCATTTGATTGGCACTTTGCTGCCTTGTCATTACAGACAAAAATATTACAATGACTCTTTTAAGGTAGTAACAATAAAACTGTTTCCACTAACAGAATGAGTCAGAAGGCCCTGTTTCCAGCTGATATCAGCTTTTAGTGGTGGCATGAAGTGACAGAATAAGGTCCATGATAGGCAGGCGTGCACAAATCTTCTGTCAATATTAATAGATATCATGGGGCAAAATGCCTGAAGAGTATACAGTAATTTCACTACCATAAGGCGCACCAGACTATAAGGCGCACCTCTCTGGAGTCGGCAAAATTTGCAACTTTGTAGATCAGATAAGGCCCACCAGACTATAGGGTGCACTTTTTTTTTGCAGCGAGACTCCACCCCCAGCTCCCTCCCTGTGGTGGTTGGCTGAGGCTCCGCTTCAAGCCGGCAGCCACTGGCCCCAGGGCCCGCCTGTACCCGGCAGGGGCGGTGCCGCGGGCCCCCAGGCCCGCCTGTATCCGGTGGGGCCGAAGCATGGCCGCCACCCCTCCATGCTGACTCTCCGGGGCCGGGCTATGGCCGCTGCCCCTCTGTGCCGCCTCCACGGGGCCGGGGGGTGCCTGTGTAGGGGCCGTGCTGCCTGCACGGGGGCCGGGGGGTGTCTGTGTAGGGGCCGTGCTGCCTGCACGGGGGCCGGGGGGTGTCTGTGTAGGGGCCGTGCTGCCTGCACGGGACTGGGGGGTGCCTGTGTAGGGGCCGTGCTGCCTGCACGGGGCTGGGGGGTGCCTGTGTAGGGGCTGTGCCGCCTGCACGGGGCTGAGGGGTGCCTGTGTAGGGGCGGCTCCACCTGCACGGGGCCGGGGGGTGCCTCTAGAGGGGCGGCTCCGCCTCCCCAGGGCCAGGGCGTGCCCGCCGCTGCTCTGCCCCGCCTCCACCTGGCAGCCATGGCCCTGTCAGTTCCCCCCGTGGCTCGCAGCTCTCACTTCCGGGTAGGCAAATTTTTTGAACTTTTTCCATCAGATAAGGCGCACCAGACTATAAGGCGCACTTCCGGGTTCTGGGGAAAATTTTAGTCAAAAGGGTGTGCCTTATAGTCGTGAAATTACTGTAATTAAAATTTTCCATTGAGAGTAGTTCAAATCCTGCTTAAGAAGACTTGATATTACAGCCACCTGAAAGCACTTTAGCTTCACTAGCTTTTATTTCAAGATTGTTTTGGGGTGCTCAGCACATATCAGAGATAATTTATGCCATTCCAGTTTGCACTCTTAATACTCCATTTCTTTTTCTTCTGAAAATTTTGCTTGCACATGTAGGAAAACTGTAGGAACTGTGTTAAAATATTACTCCTACAAAATATCTGGCATAGAAAGGATAATTTGGAATGGATCAAAATTCAGGTCTAGTAAATGTTGCTTTAACAACTTTAAACAACTGCAAAGACCTTCTAGTGAAGAGCTCTCATTAGGCACTTTCCCAAAATATGATTGAAATACAAAGTTCCACTGAGCAGTCTTTTGATTTTAGACCTGTTCTAGGCTCACTGGTGGTAAATATACATGACTGTAAAGCAATTTTTATTAATTCACTACTGTTTCTTCAGTAATTTTGGAATCTTGGATTTACATTATTTTATATTAGGTATGGATTATATTTGAACAATTGTCAGCTGCTCTTCAACATCTGACCTATTGCAGCTGCAGAGGTTTCTACTGTTCATGCAGAGGACAGAAAACCTTCTTAAAGGCATCTGAGACCTCATCTGTGTGATTCTTGACGCGTTACTTCTTCATGCTGTACTGTGTGAAAATCAATGTCAATTAAGTCTGTGCCTAAAAGAGGGGCAAAGTAAAACAGCAGCAGAGAGTTTAAGGAAGGAGTAAGGTAGCTGCAGGATTTTTCACAGAAAACAGCAATAAAATACTTTGTCTAGATTTTTCACCAATACTTTGTCTTAGATTTTTAACCAAACTTTCCATGATTTTTCTCAGCTATGCTATTTTCATAAACGAAACCACAGGCTAGAGCTGTATTGCTAAAAAGCTTTATTGGACATTGGTATTGTAACTGTTGTTTTCTCACTTCCCATTCATGAAAATTTGTTAAGAGACTGCAGGCATCTGATGACAAGAATGGTGCCCCTGGAGGTTTGATATACAATATTTGTCCAGACATATTGGTTTCTTACTTAGACTTTGTTAATTATTTCTTTTCTGGAAACATCTCATGATTTTGTGAAATGAGCTGAAGAGAATGGGAAATCCATTGAAATTTTTAAATTCAAAGTCCTACTACCCAAACAAGGACTCACACAGATGCATCAGGTGATGTTCCTGATACAGACTGTCTTTGTTCAAATTGAAGTACGTTTCCAAGATCGGCTTATAAAATGACAGTCACACAAGAAATAAAAGGCAGATGGATTTATTGATTTAATACTTTCTATGGGTTTCTGTCATTTGGTCATTGACCTGAGTAAATGTGTTTCCAACCAAATGTTACAAAAGTATGTCAGTTCTTTCAATGGGGTTAGGTAAGCCTGGAATGTGCTAGCAAAGACATGAATGATCTTTAGGAAAACAAGCCCATTTAATTCAGAACACCCACTTACCATATTTTACATTATTTTTGGCCAAGATGTCACTGGGACTGTCTTTAAATTAAACGAAGCTAATGAGAGGAAAGGAAGCAACAGAAGGCATTCAGCAATTATCACCCTTTTAACAGTAATGGGGAATTAAGACCATAAGTTCTGTACACTGCAAAAATACCACACTGTGTTGTGCAGTTCCTTCTTTAAAAATTCCCAAGTGGTATCAGACCTTATTTTTTAAAAGGATAATTATATTTCTTAGAAAACATAGCAATACACTTCTGACATTAGCATCACAGATGGTCAGTGCTTCACTTGATCAGCAGCTTCAGTGGAAGTTGTTTTGAGGAAGAGTAGGCTCCATGTCAAGAATATTTATGTAGAGCATTTAAGAATTGCACAGCCCTTCTACTGCAAGCTTGTCTGGCAGTGTTCCAGCATTAATCAACAGTATTTATACCAGAATGGAAAATTCAAAAGTAAAATGCCCTATTAAATACAAATAATCAAATGAATAAAAATAAAAAAGAAAATCAATTAAGATCTTCAGAAAGAAAAATGAGAGTGAAAGTTGTCATCTTCTTTCCCTTGAAATGATACTATTAATGATGACAAAATTAGATTAGATGGACCTCTGTCCATCATTATGAGAAAAATAATATTCCATTTAAAACACAATATATTTTGATGTTCAGCACAGTAGTTTTAAAAAAAAACAACAAATACACAGCTTATTGATGCTATTGCACATATATGCAAAATTATCTTCATATTGTAAAAGCAATACCTGCCCTAAAGAGATTTCCTTTTTTTTTTCACTTACAGAAAACCAGAACTGCGCTCAAAATTATTTATCTAAAGAATCCAAAACAATATACCATATTTGACTGCTGAGATGAGCATATTTTTTTTACACAAACATAAAGAAAGAGCAGCCATTTAGCTTAGAAGCTGGTATTATTAATTAATTCTTAAGACATCCGGCAAAAGGATGGAAGTGCTCTGAGCAGAATAGGGATGGGTTTATGACATATTTTCTGTGCTCCATTACCAACCTTCATCCTCTGGAACTTGATCTGGTGCATAAAGAAGATGCAAAACTCCTCTGCATTTCCTCTGCAAGGAAAGCTGTTCCCATCATAGTAGATACTACAGAACCAAATAATTTCAGTGCCCTGTATCTTGGCTACAATTTCAGGAGGGTTTAGGGGTACAGATCTTAGGTGGACAAAGACTCCTCCTTTGCAGTCTGGTTTCTGACACCCAAGCTAAAGAAAGCACACCGTGTTGTGTATCTATCCATTTCCTAGTGGTTAGCTCTCACTTCAGACACCAGGCCTGTGGTGGTGACTCTGTGCATTGCAAGCTGGAGCTTGTTTAAAGGCATGCTTAATTTAGGTTAAGAATGTGTCTTAATTAAGGCATGTTTTATGCTATTCTGTCTGATAATAACAAAAGAATTGCATTGATCTGCTTGAAATGGAGCTGCTACATGGTGTCATGGAAATAGGTGTTAAAAGCTTTTGATTAATTTTCTTTCAAACCGTCTCAGTTTCAGACCTATAACTAATAGGCTCACCAGAAGACAAGTTTCTCAAATATAATACTATTCTGGAAACTATGGTTGCAACCTCTCACAAGTAAAAGCTTGCAGAAGTTCCCAGTTGCTAAAAGTTTTAAAGAGATTGGGACTATCAACTGGTTCCATGTGTTCCTCCCAGACATTTCAGCTTTTATGAAGACTTTTTCCCAATTGGAAGAAATCTGCTTTTGGATGGGCCTGATAGGTTACTAGATTTTTGAACAACTGGCTGAATTTCAGTTCCAGATTGGCTGGAATCATAAAATATTTGGATTACAGTAATTTCATGACCATAAGGCGCACCAGACTATAAGGCGCACTTTTTTTTTTGCAGCGAGGATCCATGCCACTTGCAACAAAGTAACGAAGTAGTAACGCCTCCCTCTCCGCGCTGCTCCCGGTGCATGGGGCCACCCAGGCCGCTCCCCACCTCTCTGCCAGCGCTGCTCCCACCCCCCGCCTCTCTGCCAGTGCTGCTCCTGGCCCCTGCCTCCCTGCCAGCACTGCTCCCGCCCCCCGCCTCCCTGCCAGTGCTGTTCCTGCCCCCCACCTCCCTACAAGCGCTGTTCTCTGCATGTGGGGCCGCCCGCTGCCGCCCCCCCATCACTACTCGGCGCTCCTGCAGCCACCCCCTCTCACGCCTCTCACTTCCGGGTTGGCAAATTTCGCAACTTTGTACGTTATATAAGGTACACCGGACTATAAGGCACACCTCCGGCTTCAGGCCAGAATTTTAGTTAAAAGGGTGCGCCTTATAGTCGTGAAATTACTGTATTTCATTGCTAACTATTTCAGTGATGACATATTCTGTTCCCGCTGTAGTTGGCTTCAGCTGAATACACCGAGGTTGGAAAATTCATCTAAACATTCAAAGCCATTCACACTTCTATATAGCACATATAATACTCTTCTACTGGTGGGGCTTCCAAACAGTTTAGTGATTAACAAAAGTTAACAATATGAATTGTTAAAAAAATTATAAAGGCAATGGTAATGTGCTAGAAATTGCCTCCAGGGATATGTTCACATTACATTTTCTCTTTTCTCTTTCCAATACTGACCTAGAAAACTGAGGTTCTTGTTTCAATTACAGTTTCAGGAGGTGAGGTTTTTGAGAAAACTCTAAATTTTGCAACACTAGTCGCGCTGAGGTAAAGACCTACTTGACTCCAGTCAAGTGCCATTGTGCCTGAGTAGAATGTAGAACAGTAAATGTAGAAAAAAGTAGAAAAGTAGAATGTGAAACAGCAACTTTTTGATTTTACCCAAACCCTTAGCTTCCATTATTTAAGACGTTGCCTACAAAACCATCCAGTGGAGTTTGCAAAAAGACTGAACATATTTTTAAGGTGTCACTTGTCACTTGCATTTCTGATACAGAAATGGTAGCAGTCTATGGTATCCTGAAGGGAAGAGAGGACTTCACTTGCATAATTTTCTACTTGTATGAAAATGCTCAGCTTGTGTTAGTCCTCCAGAATCCCACATTAAAATTTCCTTTTTAGCCACATTAAATTATATGCTTTTACACAATCTAGGAATATTCTTTGGTATGAAAGTTTCTGTGGAAATTTGTCCCATTCAAGGATCAAAGAAAATGGGAAAATCCATTTGAGGGTCACACTCTCTGATGGCTAGCTCAGGTGGATGCAGAGGCTGTTGCAAGACTGACCTGACTGTACACAGTCACTCAAGTGCATTTTCTCTAACAGAGACATGAGTTAGAGTCAATGTACTGTATTTGCTCACAACCAGATTTTGGATTCACAACCAATCCCAAATGAGCTTGGGATTCTCTCCACTCATCTAATGAAACAAAATTCTTGCTGAGCAGAGCCATCGAGTGACATGCAAAGAATAAATACATATTGAAAAATATAACAAATCCTTTGCTTGTTGCCAGCTTAGCCTTTAACAAGGTAATTTTTAAACAGTTGTTTAAAGCTTAGATGTCATGTTGATCTTTTGGCATGAGATAAGTATCAAATAATTTTAAATAGAAAAATTATTTCAAAACTCTTCTCATTCAGTGTCAGCCTAGAAAATCTTTACAGCAAATTTTTAATAGAAGCTAGATTTGACTTAACTGTTTAAGTTGTTAAGTATGAAGGCTGCCACATGGGGAAACAGCTCCAACAATTATGATACATACAGCAATGTCAAATGGCTTATGCAATTTGGCTCATAGTTTTGCAACATTTAAGGTCAGGAAAAAAACTTAGTTCTTCTTATTCAACATGTACTTCAGAGGTGATGGCATTTCACTGAAACCAATTTTGCTAATTTTCTTTAAACTACCAATTTTCAATCCTCCAAAGATTTCAAATGACAGATGGAACGGAAAAAACCTCAGTGTTTCATGAACATAGCCTGACTCAAAAGAAAAACAGGCCAGCTCAAAGCACAGCTTATCAACCACTGACAACCCACTTTTACTTTTGACTAAACCCTACTTCTTGAAAGAAAGGTAAAGAACATTTAGGTAATTGCACATCATGCTGCATGACCCAGCAGGCAATCCACTGCAGCACAAGGACTACCATGCTGTCACAGCCACTAGCAATTTGTGCAAGTGTTTTTTGATACAGCTTCTAAAGTTTTAGTGAGGTAATGGCAGTTGAAATACAGAAAAGCAAGTTGGGGAAAGGATCCTAGAAGCCGTGCAAATTCATGATCAAAAATAGCACATGAAAGGATAGAAAATAAAATTATATCTCTGGACATACCCTAATGTCAAGTCTATTTCTGCACACTTTGCTCAACTGAGGAAGAAATAAACTCCATATTTTTTTTGTATTGGTCAAACTTTGCAACTGCAACCAGGTCATGAGGTAAAGAAACAAAACCTGATCTTTTTCTGGCAGCTACTGACAAATTCCTTCTGTGCTGTGGACTGCTGAGCATCAGATGGTAGCTGCATTCCTTCAGGGCTGTTTCTAAGCTAAGAGGACAGCTCTCTCTTGCTTACTATTCAGTTAATGTAGGAGAAGGTTTCTGGTTTTCAGAATTCAAAGTGAAAGGATAGCTGGAGAAAGAGAAATGGGTTTCTTGTAGCTGTCACTGTGCTCTGCAGAAAGAAACTGCATAATCATTTTCCTACTGGTTTGTTGCATATTCTAACTTTATTATTTACTGTTTTCATTGTCATACAACGAATTTTGGTCTGTTTTCAGTGTATTTTTCTCTGAATAGACATAATATAGTTGAAAATATAGCAACTGTTTTCAAGTTTTCCTTTTGTCAGAAAAAACTTACTTATTAACAACTTTTACTTCCTTATGATGCCATTTTCTAAAAAATAAGAAAAAAAGACCTGATATCATGGAGAAGAACCCCATTAATACTAATTGGTTTTAAATTGCTAGTCTGTTTTAAAGCTTATGCAATTACTAGACTGCTGCTTCATTCTCTTGAACTAGAGTGGGGAAGACATTTTAACCACAAGTAAAATTCAAAACTGGCTAATTCAATCCAGTAAGTTGCTGCTGTATGATTCAATAATTTATGAAACATAGGGAGTGCAAAGAAGTCGTTGCCAGGATGCCCAAATTTTTCAGTCTGCATTCTTTGTTATGCTATACAAATTGCGATCTATCCAATTTCTGATTAGGATAATTTGCTATCATTCCCTATGCCCATGTATAGGTTTTTTTTAGAATGAATAATTAGTAGTTGGCTTACATATATCACTTTCTGTACCAGAGTGAGCTTCATGAGTCTAAGGACTTTTTTCTTCTTTTTTTTTTCCCCTGGAATAGGCTGAGGCAAAAATCCATTGCCTCAGATACGCAATTTCCTTGTTCACAGTTATACAGCACAGTAAAGCCATTGCGACAACTTCAATGTGGCCATTAAAGGGCATTTCAGTAGCAGGGCACAAAAATATATTTTTGTACAAGTGTCAACAGTGATGAAAAATATATCAGTCCTCCCTTTTTAGTAAGCATGAAATGTCACAAACTTTTGCAAGATCTTCCCTGAATCATGGGTTTTCACAAGCCATCAGAGGAATGTTAAGCAACCCTGGCAATACAATACTTGTTTACTTGCATAAGAAACCAGGTAAATAAAATCTAAATAAAATGTAATCTCTTCTAAAAATGCAGTTTAGCTGCCTTAATAGCTGTCAAAAATTCTACTTGAAAAACATGAGCCATTTGAATAGAGTTTTGAAGCCTATTCTGCCTGCAGCTTTACTCTTGGTGGTGCATGCACAAGATAGATTGTGTGCCACATTACCAGCAACATCTCTACATCTCAGATTCAGACACCAATCTTGCCAAATCAGCTGCAGCTTCCTCTTCCTAAGAATGAACAGTGTATGGTATATCCTAAGCAGTTCTTAGTAGTGTTCTCATGGCTGAACAATACCAAACAATATAATGCCTCTTGAAAAATTAAGCAAATAGAGCAATGTTTAGATATCTTCTGAAACAATTATATTTTGTCTTTCCTATCTTTAATATATTTTGCCACACATCAAGGGACCTGTCTAGTCCTAGGCCCCCCACTTCAAGAAGGATGTTGAGGTGCTGGAGCATGTCCAGAGAGGGGCAGTAGAGATGGTGAAGGGTCTAGAGAGGAAATCTTTTGAGAAGCAGCTGAAGGATCTATAGTTACCAACCCTTGAGGAAATAAGGCTTAGGAGGGACCTTATCACCCTTACCACTGCCTGAAATTAGGTCATAGCCAGGCGGGGCTCGGCCTCTTCTCTCAGGCAATAAGTGACAGGATGAGAGGACAGCCTCAAGCTGTACCAGGGGAGGTTTAAGTTGGAAGACTTTCACTAGGAATAATTTCTTCACTCAAGGGATGGTTAGGCATTGGAATGAGCTGTACAGGGAGGTTGTGGAGTCATCATTCCTGGAACTGTTCAGGAAACAGTCCGGGAACTGAAACTAGATATGGCACTTAGTGCTCTGATTTAGTTGAAATGATGGTGTTGGGTCAAAGGACTCAATGACCTTGGAGCTCTTCCAACCTTGACAATTCTGTGTTTCTAAGAAATAATTCATCACTGTACCTCAAAAGAAAGTATGCCATATTCTAGTGACACCCACATGTTTTGGCAATCATCATGAAAATCTCTTGTAGGAGAAAATATGACTTTTCAGCTCTCTTCACAGAGTAGAGTCTAGTTTTATGTCTAGCACACAAGAGAGTGCTGCTGACAGTATGAAATACACAAGGTTGCACTACTTAAACCTCTTATTATACCAAACCATACAGGTTGTGATAAGCCAGAGAAATGTTTAACTTGTTTTTGAAAACATTTCTTAAATGGTAATTTCCATTTACTGGGTCCCCTACAGAAAACAGTTCTCTTTCATACCCACTAGAGATACAACATCCAATGTCCTTTGGGCAAGGCAGGACATGTGCAGCAGTTCTCAAATTCCCTAAACACATCTCAGGGCCCAGAAATATCCAAACAGAATGCTTTTGCCTGACTTTGAAACCCTGAGGTAGTACATACCTCTAGTAGATCCTTTTCCATTAAGGTTTAAACACTCCTTCTTTTAGCAAAGTACAGGATTCCAAAGGACAAGATTGCAAAGCAGAAAAATAAGACAATCAAATGAACAAATTCTAAATAATACTTACAAGAATTAATTAACCTTTTTGGTTTTCTATGTTTTCCAATAATCTGCAGCTTCAATGGCTGACAAATCTGCCACCTATTCTTTTTCCTTTAAGGTTCTCTCCACATCCCTTCAGTATTTTCTCTCTGTAACTTATGTAGAACTTATCTTTGTCATGTTGTGGCATTTTTAAGGCTGCTACAATATTTTGCAAGTCATACATCAAAAGAATTTGCTGTTTATGCACCTTAGAAATGTTGCAGCCTATTAGCACTCTTTTAGTTCCCAGCCGGGAGGCCACATGTGACAGCTGAACTACACAGATGGAGAAATGTCATAGTCTTTTGTTTAAATCACCTCTCCTCCTTTCGACCCGGTTGTGTCTCATGCTTTCCCACTAAAAACTGTGGCTTTTTGACAGCAAAGATGTTGTGAATCACTAGCACAGAGTAATGGAAAAAAATGGGACAAACTAGAGCCCAGAGCTCTACTCTGTTGTAACCTAGAGCAACAACAGAAACATATCGAAAATAAGAGGGTTTCTCTCTTACAGAACGGGTTGATATCTCCAGTGAGACACCAAAATGAGTAGTAGAACTGTCTAGGGAGGACAGGCAAAGTACTTAACCTGATGGTGTTGACTGAATCCAGAAAATGCAGCCCAAACATCCTCTGGAGTTAAAATTTCAATTAACTGCTTGCTGTCCTTTTCCTTGTGTACCTATACAACTGTGCATCTGATCTGAAGCACAGTGGAATTTACACCATAAGACAGTCTGCTTTTAATAAGACACGTCTGTTGTTGTAATGCAAAAGCCTATTCCAATATTTGCAAGGGCATTGCAAAGCTGAGGAGTTCAGAAAAACATCAGGAGAAAAGAAAAAAAGGCAAACAAAAAAAGAAAGAATTGAGCCTCACAGTTTTTTATTTTAAAATCAGGAGAGGTACAAAAGAATTAATGCTACCTTTTTTATTTGAAGTTGTGTTTAAATTTAGCTGCGTATTGTGTTGTTACATAATACCAACAGCTATAAAACTTAAAAAAAAAAAATAGGATCTTTACTTTTGTCCAAGTTTGTTCTAAGAGATTCAGACTTTGTCCTACTTATAAAACCACTTCAGATAAGGGTAGCCTACTTGCATCTTATTACTTTTCCAAAATAGCACAAAGAAAAGAAAAAAAATCTGAAAAGAAAACAGCACACTGAGTGGGGAAAGGAATCTCTTTCCTAGAAAATTATTCCAGATGCAGCCAGCAAAAAGAATTAAACAGACTAGGAATAAAAGCTTCCACTAAAATAACTATGGAATCTTATTTGGATTCTAGGATCTCTGCAGATCCTTCATTTCTTATCTCACTCCCATAGCCTATCTGTGCTAGGCATAGGGAAACAAAATAAAACAAAAAATCTGGTAAAACATTGTTTAAAACAGAAACTTCAGAAATTGTAAGTTCACATGGGAACTACCTGAAAGCTGACAGTCTGAAATTATTTCAAACTGCATTGAATGACTGCTACAAATACGATTTGTTTGCTCTTGCTTCAAGAAGGCCATAGGAATAGCCAAAGTTGTCTTCTTTCACTTCTTCAAGACTGGGTCCTAATTACTGAAAGGACACCTAGGAAACACATATTGGGTTTAGTGCAGTAAATCTCATTATCTTTTCACAGTGATCTGTTGATATTTTCAGTTCAAAGATAGGGTGTGTTGCAGGAATCAGATGGCCAGTGGATGCAACAAGAATGTGGATTGTAGAGAACAAAGGGCCTGAGACTATAAGAGAGATAAATGAGCACCTCACCTAAGTGTTTCAGGGTACCAAAAAATTCCCAGCTCACATTCACTCACAACTGAAGGCATTTTTCTTCTTTATCCAGGCTAAATGTTTCCCTCCATGTGTATTAGGCCTAGTAATTGTTTTGTGTTTGATCAAAACCTGATTAAATTGATTATTTTACTCTTCTTAATCAAGAAAACAGCCCCTCTCTTAAAAGTTTGACTACAAACAAAAGAAACTTAAATTTCAGTAACAGAAAAGGGGGGTTTAGGTTGTTTTCCTATTTTGTAACTTAAGAAAATGAGATTTGTCTTAAAGCAAGTGAGAAGCTACTTTTAAAAAGAAATTGTTAACTAAGGTTAAATAAAATAATTTATTATTTATAATTTATATACAGTAAATTCACGACCATAAGGCCACCGGACTATAAGGCACATCTCCGGGAGCCGGTAAATTTCGCAACTTTGTACATTATATAAGGCGCACCGGACTATAGGGCGCACTTTTTTTTTGCAGTGAGGATCCGCCCCCAGCTCCCCTCCATGGTTGCTGGCCGAGGCCCCGCCTCCACCCAGCAGCCATGGGGCCCCGGGCCCACCTGTACCCAGCAGGAGGGGCACCGCGGGCCCCGGGCCCGCCTCAAGCCGGCTGCCACAGCAACGCAGCCCCATGGGCCTGCCTCCACCCGGCTGCCACAGTAACGCGGCCCTGCGGGCTCGCCTTCACCTGGCTGCCACGGCACCGTGACCCCACAGTCCCGCCTCCACCCAGCTGCCGCAGCCCCGCCTCCACCTGGCAGCTGCGGCACCGCAGCCCCACCTTCACCCGGCTGCCATGACCATGCCAGCTTCCCCCACGGCTTGCGGCTCACACGTCCACGTTGGTGAATTTCCGAACTTTGTCCATTATATAAGGTGCACCGGACTATAATGTGCACTTCTGGATTTGGGCCAAAATTTTCATCAAAAGGGTGCGCCTTATAGTTGTGAAATTACTGTATTTTCGGTAACAAGTGGCTTAGGAAGTAATAAATTTCTAATCATGCAATCACACTGAGATCAACAGATAATTTACAATTCAATCCTTCTAAATAAACTTTAAAATCCTCTTTTTTGGTAATGTTTCTATCATAGCTAAGATAGTTATGATAAATAGCTATAACATAGCTAAAATATTCAGTTGCATGTTAGAGTGCAAAAAAAGATTGAAAACATCTCAAGGATTCGCTCATCATGGAAGCTGAAATTCTTTGGGGACATTCAGCCATACTTAACAGCTGATACATTAATTTGCTTCCCAAATATTTCATCACAGACTATATTTTAATACCATAATAAATGCAATGCAACAGAGATTTTACGTAGTTCCCAAAGATTCCACGTAGGATTGTCCAAAGTGATTTCCCACCACTATCAAGCATTAGACCTGCATAAGGGCAAATGCGTGAGGAGAATGTGTATCTATGGAAACATCCATGTTCATTGCCAGGAGATGCTATTAGTCACTCCAGTAAAACTGAGTGAGAAATTAAGTTCCGTGTTAAGACAGATAAGGTGAAAATCATCTCCAAAAACCACTAATCCAAACTCTTCAAATACGGAAGGTGCTTGAGGATTAGTGGTACCTTTTGAAAATTGAATCTTTAATCTGGATGAGTCTGGAAGGCCCCAGTATGCTCCAGTGCTCCTCAACATGCTTTTGCAGCTTCCCACACCACCTGTGTCACTGAGAGGGCACCAGCTTTCCATTGCTGTGCACAGAAGAGATGAGGCCCCATAGAACAACTCCCAGTGTAGAGCAAACTGGCCCTCACTGAAGCCACCTAAGCTACCCTGACAGGGTTTAAGCCATGCAGGGTGAGAACCCTGTGGTGGAGGAGCAGCCCTTCACTCCTGCCCCATCTGACTCAGGTGATGGTATCTGAGCTTGTCCTTGCAGAAAGTGACCTGAGACAGCAGGTGTGCCCACTGTAGCTGGAGGGAAGCATGGGGAGATACACCAGCATACACACTGCTGGACCCCTCCCCTGGCAGAGAAGGTGGATGCCAGCAATCACCTGGGCACCATGAGCTGAAAGAAGCTCAGAGCCGTAAACCAAGAAGGATCAGGCTGCTGAGGTCAGAACTGGGTAATGGGCCATGACCAGATGCAATTCAGAGGCTGCTGGGTGTTTGCGGGAGCCTCTCAAGGATGCACAGCCTCACTGCTCCTTCCTTGTGAGCTGGAAGGCATTAACTGGTTCCCTGCATTTGATATTACCTACATATCTTGCCTCTTTTTCTCTTACCCACTCTGTCTGAATTAGATGAGTAAAGCTCTATTCTCTGTTATAGCAGGATAAAAATAGAGGAACACCAGTGAAAATGAGAAGTTACTCCAGGTGGTATTTGAGGGTTAATGGAGTAAAATTTGCTTCTGTGCCTGCAGCTACTGCCATTCCTCTGCTTGAGTAATAGAGCCTTAAACATTTAAGTGATGGATGTTAGTGCATGCCAGCTGCAAACCAACAGAACAGGCTGTAAACACATTTTACCTGTTTCTCTCTTTGTTTTTTAATGTGCTCTTTTTCTCAGCCGAGATGCTCTTGCCTCTCCAGCATTGATTCACACTGACATGAGCGAGCCCAGCCAGCCAGGGCAAGGGAGGTACAGCCTCATATGACTCACGGTGTTCAGCAAGTTTTGGTTATCAGGCTTGCAGGAGCACTATGGTTAGCCCCCCCAGCTGCAGCATTTCACCATTACAAATTTTCTCTCCTTTTCCTTCAGCTGGAAGAAACCATTCTTTTATATCTGTAGGATTTTTTCATTGAGGTAACTGATGTGCAAACATATGTACCTTTACACACCTCCTAGTAGCAATTTCAAGAGAATCATGTTTCTACATCCATTAGATCTGAGGCAGAAGCTATAACATTTGCGCAAGTGATTTCTTGTGGAGATCTTGTGGAGACTTGGTTTTCACAGGGTAGAACTTGAGCTATTTTGAGAAAAATCTATTTTCTGCCCCATATTTGATGGGGCCATATTCCATAAATGAGACTGTTTTCTGCTCCTTAAGCCATGGTGCCATGTGCTTGGCTCCAATTCTGACTCCTGTCTGGAATTCAGGCCTGTGCTGCTGGGACTTTGTGGATCTGTCTCTGGTCCATCTTCTGCAGCTCCCAGCTGGAGCCTGGGCACGGCCCACTCCTTCTATTCTTCTGAGGCTGTCAGTGAAACATGTTGCAGCCCATGATTCCACTGCCATAGCCAGTCCTGTGGGATGTGGGTAAGAGAACTCAGCTGGGTCACTGTTCCTAACGAGGCAGAGGCAAAGCGGGTGAAGGAATCTGGGGACATAAGATAAGGTGCTGCAAGGTACTGATAAGGTAGGTTTACTTTGTAGATGTAGCACGGCCTTCACTGGTCACTGCCTCCAAAACGAGCTCTGTGAGGCTTATTGGAGGAATGGCTTCTTTTTTTGGGTAACCACATTGCTAAACAAGGGGTGCCCCAGGACATATCTGTGTCTAGCTGAAACAATGAAAACAAAATGCAAATAAGATCTGATTTCATTAGGTTAGATGAACTGGGCATGTATTAACAGTGAATTTTTAATCTACTCTATAAGTGCATCTTCCTGTTCTTATATACATTCTTGGTGGCTTACTTTTCAACTGCTGACTTCCAAAATCAAAAAGCTATCTTAAATCTGACAACTGACTTTACTACTGTGCAGTGCAGTGGTTTCTTTCCCTCTTGCTCTCCCTGCTTGAGGTGTTTGCTCCTCACATGTTCAGTAAAACACACATTAAAATGAATTCTAATGTATCATCAGTGCCATTTATTACTTCCTCTTCTTACATCTGCTCTTAAAGCTTTTCAGCTCTCTGCCCTGGAAGGTTCTGACTATCTGTAAATAAGGCTGGTAGCCTAGCAACACTGAGTGAATGTGCTTCCCTTGCTGAATAACACTGGGATTAATCAAACCAGCTTCTTACGCTATCTGCGGCATTAAAACCATGAGTTGAAAACAGTCACAAATATTTCATGTACATTTGCATTATTTTGGAAACATTTTTCAGATCCTTCAAAAGAAGTCTGTATCGACGAAGTAAAAATGTTCAGCTTAGTAGCAAATAAACCATCTCCAGAAACAGGTACAATAATCAGACTGAAAAGATTGATTAACCTGACCCCTTAAGGCGACTAAACAGAAGGCAGACACACTATCTGAGCATTGGTACTCACCAGCACAGGCAACCAGACCATTTGGAGGTACCTTAGGTATTTGACAGAGGGACAACTGCCTTGTGGTATGGAGATGACATTCTCCCAGGCAGAAAATGAGCCTATGTCATAAAAATTGAGCAGCTACATATAAAAAAAGCAGTCCATAGCACCATCTATAATCCTTAGGTCTGTCCTGCTCTAAAGGGGAAACTTGCACTGTCAAATTGCATTCAGCACAGCCACAGCATATTTCAGGGATGGAAGTAAGGCACAGCCTTCTCCCGCTCCTGTCATGCTTACATGCATGTGACAAGCAGTACCATCCTGAAGGACAGATCTGCTGCTCTTTCTGTCCCTTGCAGCATTAGGTTATTCAGGAAGAAGACTGGCATAGGTCTTTTTCAACAGAACAGTTAGATGAGTTTTAACATGAAAAACTGCTTAATTTTGTTTCAAATTATGTCAGAATAAATTCTTCAGTTTGTAGTACAATGCACAGACTTGCCATCTTCTTAGAAGCTGTATTATGTGTGAGCAGAACTTTCAATTTTGCAGCTGCTACATCTCTTCACTTCAGAATAAGGAAATCTTTATTCTGCAATTTAATTGACCTTTTTAATCTAAACAAGTTTGACTGGGTAATGAGTGAATGAATGGTTCCAGCATAATGTTATCACAAGGCAGAATTGGTGATGCCAAGCACAAAAACAGCTCTGGCTTTTTCTCCTGTTTCTTTCTTCTCATCACTGATTAGCACATTAGTTGACAGACAGCAAGAAATCTGTTTTTATGTCAGTTTATAAACTTGCGTACATTTTTTTATTACTATTGACTGGAAAGATACCTAATTCTATAATAAAAGTAAGCAGCTGTAAGAAACAGAGATACTAAACCCTGTTAGGAGAGGTTCAAATAGAGAATTCCTGCTGATATTTTGGAAAGCGTTATTTATACTGATAAATAAGTTTATGCAGCTTAAAATACAATTTTTTAATTCATATTGATATAAATATAGCTGAATCAAAATACCCATTTCACTTTCTTTTCCTGTTCAGTTCTGCCTAACCAGCTCATATTGCTGAAATTTGGCACAGAAGGGAATTTACAGCCAGAGAAAGAGCTTGGTTTGGTCTTTGTCACCAGCTTAAAGCACACCTAACTCAGTTTTCATTACCTGGTACATAGCCCAGCATGGATGGGAGTAAAGATCACAGGCTTGTAAAACAACTGCATTTATTTCCTGATACCTCATTCCAGGCTTTTTCTGCTCTAAGTAATTGTATTTGCCAATTTTTATCCTCAGAAAGTGGCAATGTATGCTGCTCAGTAAAATCATTGCTTGCCACCCTGAGACAGTGACCCAGGAACTGGGGATATGCATGCCATGAGGTTGTTGCAGCCTGGGAGATAAAAACTCGTCTTACTACTTTGGATGAAATTGGAGTTTGTGAGCAATTTCACAGAAACCCTGGGAGATCTATCTGCCTGTTTCTCACCACAGTCTAACTCCTCTCATAATGATTAATTCTCTTGCTGTCAACCTTCCCTTCCTTATTAACCGATGAGAGACCTCAGCAGAGCCACTAAGGAAGGGACTGCAGACAGGCATCTCCCAAACTAACATGAAGAGGTTTCTGACCTTGAGGAAACCTATAGCAAAGAGAAAAGCACGTGTAAGAAAGAGGAGGAGATCGAAGATTAAACCAAAAAAACTGGCTTGAGATGTACTTGAAGAATTAGGAATGGAAGGTGAGATACAGAGACTGGCAAGCCAAAGGATCAGGAGGTTTTCCAACAAAATGGAGGATGAAAGGACAGAACCACAGCGTGAGGTAATTAAGATGCTGCCAAGACTTACAGACCGCATTACAGAATGTCAATATATCAAAATGATGAAATGGAAGATAATTGTCAGCTGGAGTTGAGAAGGAGTGTAAATGCTGAGAGTAGGAGGAGGAGCAAAGCAGTAAGGAAGCACCATTTCGGTACATGCTCTGACTGTTTAAATTCATCACCAGTGCACAGTGCATCTGATTTGCTTTTGAGATTCAGGGCAAGAATTTATCTTTAAACCCTTTATCTTTAAATCCTTTATCTTTAAATCCTACATATGCCCTTTAGCAATCCTTTTCCTACTACATAGAATATTTTTTGTTTTCTGTTGGCTTTCTTAAATAGGTGAGAACCATCACGTCTTATGAGGTGAGATTTTCTCCTTCCCCTAAATGAAGAAAGATGGAGCTGCTCATAGAGAGCTAAGACTTGTTTGCAAAAGTAATAAAAATGTAGTATGACACCTGATCCTGGATTTTAAGAAAACATTTTTGAGCTAATCAAAGAATGATCTAATTGAGATTTATATTGTGGACAGATTGATTAACACACTGAAAGTGCAAAACTAAGAACCCTCTTCTACGTGGATCTGTAGTTTGGGTGAGAAGAGTTAACTGGGTATTTTGTTGACTAATATCTCAGACATTCCGTAATACATTTAAAAAATCAATTCAAGTGCTGAAGGAAAATGGGCATACCTAAAAAGGGAATGTTAGGCACATATATGAGTCTACAGAGCCTGCCTATGTAGATGTTTGCCCAGCCCTTTGCAGGGCTATATAAAGTTGTAACACTTCCAGCTGAAAGGAAACTGAGTGTGCCAGATCGGTAATGAATGATTGGTGTTCTGCTGCCTTCAGATCCCCCCAGCCCATTTCTGCAAACAGTCGTTTTATGGAATGTCATTTTGAAGCACATTCTTCCTCGGTGCTGCAGTGCCCTCCAGTGCTCAGAGAAAACGTTTTGACTTTCATTATAAGGAATCCAAAATACAGGCACCATTTCATACCTAATTGTAAGACTGAATGCTTCACAGTATTTCCGATGACTCTTTTGCTTTTTTTCCCCAAGTGTAAAGGCAGTAGCTATACCTAGCTGCCTCTTCCCAGTGCCCTCTGTCACCCTGATACGACCAGAGGAGCTTTCTTCCAAAAGCTGCCTCCTGCCTTGAAACCTGCACCAGAAGATGGGTCTGGGAATCCAGCTGCACCACAGAGCAAAAGCCAGCTGTGGCTGTCTCTGTAACCTGGGCACATGGCTACTGCCGGGTTGTGAGCTCCAGGTTGTAATGGATTTTCTTCCCTAGGGTATCTCTTTTGCTGCTTGAAACACTTTTCACAATAAACAAGATGCTTGAGGTGAATGATTATCACCTCAGTGAGTCTTGTTCTTAAATGGGTTAGAATGCTCCTCTCAACAAAAGCACTAGGAGGTGCTTACTGGCAAGTGCTTACTGGCTGTTGTTCAAGAATTAATTTTGAAGTAGTAAAGTTTTCCCAAACATTTAATGTTGTGAGGTATTTTAATGAAATAGCCTGGTTTAAGGAATAGAATTACTCTAAGTTGGTATTTTTTCTGTTTGAGTTACATTTTTGCTGTTGTATATTTCCAGTGCAGAGGTTTAAGAAACTACACCAAGTGCTTTCCTAAATACAAATGAGGGAATCTGCACATCCAGAACAGCCCGAAACAAACACTTGGTTAGACTACAAAAGTTAAGGGTGGTATTTTCAACAGACTAAAGTACGTAATTTTGTTTCAGGCTTCCAAGAAATGGCAGTAAGAATTCCTAACCAAAAAACAAATTTATTTTCATAGATTGTGTTTAATGGGGAGAATCTTCCCAGCATTCTCCCATCTATGCATTTTTCAGTCAAGAAGGCAGAAGGCATCTTTTTAGAGAAGTTGCAAGAGGAACTAACAGTTCTATAAACAACACAGAGAGAGCAATGTCCCTCCCACATTTTTTTCACTCTGTTCTACATGGGAAGTAAATGACTTACCCTGCAAAGGTGACAAACCTCTGGTTAATTCAAACACTTGTAGGTCAAATATAAATGACATCAGTCAAATGAGGAAAAAGGGTTGGGGGTGGGAAAGAAGTATACACAGACAGAAGAAAGAAGGAGGTCAGAGATGAAAACAAGTACTTGTTCTCATGAGTAAGATAGTAAGAATAAAGGAGCACCTCAAATGCCTTGCTCTGTCAAGTTATGATCTTCAATCTCCTTCTACCTTCTGGATTGCCAATTTTGTAGTGTTATGACCAACTAATGCATTAGCATAGCATTTCAGAGAAAGATTTAAAAATTACTTTTCTCTCTGCAATGATCTACCACAGAAATTGAAAGCAAAAATGTGAAGTTGGGTATTGATAACAAATAGTGGTAGGTTTTGGAATTGGGAGACCTTTTTTCCCAGACTTTAAGTGTGAATCTCATCCTAGGAAGTACTTGTGCTTTCAAAGACCTTTTTTTAGACTTTCTAAACACACTAGCAGAGATATTAACAAAAAGGGAAGCAGAATGTACATTATTTCGATAGTAGAAAGGCTCTCAAAACTTGTGTTTCATCTTTTTCATGTTTATACATCAAGCTGTAGAATCTGACCTTTAACAGGACCATCTGGATGTGCTTCCTTTCCCCAAAATATTTCCCTCTCTCTGAAGGCGTGTCCTCCCCTAACACAGTGCCTAACACTGACAGACTTAACAGAACTTTAGAATCTGCTCTGGCTACAGTTTTGAAGTACTTTGATCATTCACATGACTTTATCTTCACATAGTCTGTGAAGCAGCAAGGTTCCTAACCAACTTAAAGCAAAGCCTGCTCTAATGCAAAACTCCGAGGATAAGTTTAGACATATATAGCACTCCAGACCCTCATTCAAAACTGTTGGTGATGCATAAATAGAAGTTGTACAGATCTCAGTAGGAAAGGCTGACCCAAAAATGTAATATTATTCCAAATGTTTCAAATTATCTTGAACAGAGTACAAATAAAGGGTATACTCAGTCTGTCAGTCGCATATTATATTAACATAAAATCCATGGGCTACCAGTGCAAGGGTATTCTCTCAAAATTTTGAAGCTAAATTGACAAGCTAAAAAATTTCCCAAAGCCATGGGCATAAAGTTTCAGAAGCATACATGAAGCATGTGCAAGCTTTAGAAATGTTTCTTAAAGGGAAATTAGGCTACAACTACACTTGTGAATATTGCTCTCAATAGTTAATGACCTTAACCAAACCATAAAATTTGTGCATAAATTATTATCTGATCAGTTAGCTATCAGTTGAAGTACACAGAAAAGGACTACCATTTAAAAAAACCTTATCATTGGCAAATGAATGCCAATTAATGTGATTTGTATTTCTGCATGTGTCATTACTCTAGGACAGCTCTGACTTACAAAAATAGAAATCCGTAACATGTACTATTAATGTCTAATTGTAAATCCACAATAACAAGCACTGAATAAGAACAGTCACTAATTGCATTAATAATGCAATATAACAGCAATCATTTGATTTAGGACAAATTACTGCTATTCAGCCAAGTTTGCTTTTATTGCTCAGTTTGCCCTAGCTATATGAGTCTGATATGGTCAACAGAATAATTTTCATGGCTCTTTTGTTTAAAATATTGTGACTACACACCTTATTACCCCATCAAAGAAAAGTTGCTTCAAACCAGTATTTTTTCATGACTGGTCTGAGCTGAAGAGCTATGCTGAAGAAGTAGCACTCATTAACCATAGCCCTTCAGGGTTCATGTACACCCTCCTGTGTCACAAACAGACACACGGGGACAGTTATTTTCCTCTCTGAAATGCTCTTCTTGAATACCATCCTTTTCACTTTATGTCCCCAACTGATCCTTGAAGGTTTGATTTCTTATATTTATTGTAATTACTTGCACACTTGGGCACCATGTTAGATTCTTGTGTTCACTTCATAAACTGCCAATATAAGAGAGATTATTTCAGTTACTCTTCAGAAGAAATTCCTGCCTTGTATTGTCACTCATTCTATTAGATACTAAAAAAAAATACAGACATATTCTTATCCCAAGTATTTTACAGATTTGCAGTGTTAATAGTGATAACATGTGTTGCTAAATTTACAAATGTCTGAAGTATTTTCAGATTAGATGTAAGAGTTGCCATAGAAGACTTTTAAATAAAAAACCTCAAGACTTTGAAAGGATTTATGAAATTTAATTTACAGTAATTTCACAATTACAAGCCACACCTGATTATAAGCCCCACTTCCAGGGTGTCGGCAACATTTCATTCTTCCTCCAAATATAAGCCACACCGGATTATAAACCGCACTTTCGTTCGCAGCAAGGATCCGCGTGCAACTTTCACAAAGTTGCCAATTAGTAACAAAATCGTGGGAACACGGGGTTTACTGGCTCGGCCTGGGGCCATGCGGGCTCGGCCTGGCTCCCCCACTGCCGCCGGGGAGCTGCCCCGGCCCGGCTCAGCTCCCCCCTCCCTCGCCAGGGAGCGGCCCTGGCCCTGCTCCCCTGCCGCCGCCGGCCCCGGCCCTGCTCCCCACAGCTGCCAGGGCTGGCCCTGGCCCCACTTGGGGCAGGGCAGGCTCGGCTCGGCTTGGGGCTGCTGCATGCGCACACTTCTGGGTTGGCAAATTTCTGAACTTTCTTTCATATATTGACCACTCCGGATTACAAGCTGCTCTTCCGGGTTCAGACCAAAACTTTAGTCAAAAGGGTGCGGCTTATAATTGTGAAATTACTGTACTTTAAAAAAAAGTTGAATTCTAAATTATGGCCATTGATTCTGATCTTATAGTGTAACAGGAAAGCTGTTACTGAATTTTTACTGTTGCAATAACTGTAAAATTATATTCATTGGACTCATATATGCAAAGACAATCTAATATTCCTAAAAAGGAGGTCAGATATACTTCTTTCACCTAACTTCTTTCACCAGTCGTTTTGTATCATTTCACTAAATGTCTCAACTACATCCTCTGAAATAGGGACCTAAAACAAATATATGTCCAGAATTTGAAAGTTCTCTCTTCCACACATTTGAGTGTTTTCCCTCTCCAGAAAAGATTGCTGATATATATTCAGAAAATGCTTGGTAGCTGCCAAATACTGAACCAGGGGAACACAGGGAAAACTTTTTATGAGCAAAATAACAATAACAGGGGATGACATTGAAACAGTATTCTGTGGCAAGACACCCTCATTTCAATTCATCTGATAAACAGTGGATTTAGGTATTTGTTTATAGGAGGTTTTTTCCCCACAACCATATTAAAAATTGAAATTGAACCACAAGTTCTAATATCCCTTTCCAGCGTACATAAAATTACATTTCTTGTTACTGTGCTGAAATAAACCAAAATTCATTAGCAAGGCCTTGTTGTTACCACTTCAAATGACCTTCCATCCTGGTTCTACACCAAACAAGCCCTGAATTATGGAAATCATCATTTAGTTTGTGTTTCTCTACAGTGGCAGCTGAAGAATAGTGTATTGATATACACTTTTTCCTCTGAAGTTTTTTGTGAACCATGACAGCCATTTTTCCAAGGGTTGGAAACAGAAATAAAGGCACTAGATGGCAGCAAACATCTTAAAACTGGGTTCTTTCTAAAGTCTGGCTGGAATGGAACAGATGTAGGTCGCCTTCCAGCTGTGAAATGCCTTTTGGAACTTCTTCCCTGGCTCAGCTGTTAAAAAAGACTATCTTGACAAAAAGTCGGCATTTTCCTCAAGCTTGTGAAATACAACTTAAAGTCAGTTTTGCTGGTGTTGCTTTCTGTATGAAATCAGAAAATGCCCTTTTTCAGAATTCTACCCCTTCTCCCCCACACACATCTGTACTCAATTTTGTATTAATGATACATAATTGCATAGGGCTGAGTTCAGATGTATTCGCAAAGGCTTAGCTGTAAACAGAGGAGGTAACTTGGGCTGTATGTTGTGTTGGAGTTTGGCTGTACTGTACTCAGTATCAGCTCACCCTGCTCAGTGTCATCACTGACATTTAACACCCTATTTTCCTATCTGCAGCAGCTTTAGGCCCCTGAGTAAACATGTCCATTTTTCATGAGTGTCTTATCTGCCAATGCAATTTCCCTGAGCAGGATGATGTCTATTGCTTTATTAAAATATTGCTATTCAAGCTAACAAATACCTCTCATGCTGCTATAAAGGGAGTTAACCATAGACTTCCTACAGATTCTGGGAAGCCAGATGTTTCCTAAAGATTTGTTTTTCCTTTACTAGGAAAAAGTGGATAATAAGGGTTTTGTATGCCCCTTTGTAAAGTGTTCATTCACTGAAAGGATTAATTAGGCAAACTTTTCAAGGGCTATTCTTATATCATGCAGCTGTAAACTCAGGAACTAATGTAAGGTATAGGACTGAGCATTTGTAGACCTTGAGATGTTTGAGAACTTCCTATTTGCTTGCTTCATGAGGATGGATTCTGTGTGGTAGCATACAGGCAGATATCAAAGCAGCACTGAAAGACCATGCAAAACTCCTAATTTCCACAGAAAACTTTCAAATCTATACAAACTGACTTTACATGTAGAACACACCCTCTGCAGCCTACTGCAGCACTACACTGCCCAAGGCATACCCAGAAGAGGACTCAGGCCAGCTTTTGACAATGGTGACAAATAAATCCAAGGAAGTACCAGCTTTTTACAGGCTTCTGTGTCTGGCTGATTCTTATTTCATTGTCATCTCTTCATATAAAAATGGAGACAATTTAGCTGGCTTACAGTCTGAAGATACTGTGTGCCTATACAGGAGGAAAGAGTGTACAGCAATAGTAACACTTGAGGCATGAGATAAGGTGTGAGCCCAATGGTTTATATTCTTGATTCACAAGAATATCATAAATCCATGTCTCTGACAACTGAGACCTTACCTTTAATGAATGGTCAGAAACCTTTCTCCTAAATTTATTTTCCAGCCTTCTAATCACATTTTTTGTTGGTTTTCAGTTTGCTTATTAGCACTGCTACCTTGGGTTAATCTCCCTCTGCTTCTGTTTTTTTGACCTGCTGTTGCTCTTAAAACATGAAACATTTTCTATCATTTTTGTTTCTTCTTCACTGGAATCTTATCCATCTCTAAAATCTTCCCTTTCCCATAAAATGAAGAGTTGTGAAAAGGGGGAGGCTGTTTTAAAAGAAGCCTAGCTAAATTATTTTTCACTCAAGTAACATCATTGAAAATCCTAACCTACAAACAAATTAGATGATGCTTCATGTTATGTTCTGGCTTTCTCCTTGGGAATAACCCCTGCAAGGAGTATAATGTCAAACATTTAACAAATGCTTGTTCAAGCATCACAAAGTTCCTTTAGATCTAAATTCAGAGGCAGTGTCAATAAACATAGTATAAAATTTTTCAGCTATTTCCTACAAGGCCATTTCTGGAATTGCTGGAAACAATACTAGTCAGCTTCAGTGAATTTAATAAATATTTTGTCAGACCAGACAATTAAGTCTGGTGTTTATCATCCTGTAAACATTTATAGAACAGCATCCAGCAGTAGACTGTATGCTTTCTCTTATCATTGAAGCTCTGCATTTCACTGTACTAATGCAGCTTCAGGAAGCATTTTACTAGGAGGCCTTGAAGTAATTGTTAGGTTTAAATATGTAACTATTTATATAAATTAAGAAATAACTCTTGACACGGTTTGTTTAGTAACCATTAGGAATGAACTTTTTCAGATTTGTGAAAGGAAGAATCTCCTTGGTGTTCAGTACTACCAGACACAGAAAGACGTTTATGTCTCCTTCCCTAATCCTCTGACATAAAAGAAGACATTTTTAAAAAAATTCAAAAATATTACCTTGATTTTATCTGAAAATGCAGTGAAAGGCTGGAAACTCTTCGCCAAGTTAGAGCTTTTTCCCTTACAAGGAAATGCAGTTTTGGGAACAAATAGCATTCCAGTCTTTTCCCCAGTGGGCATTATGCCATTGTACTTGCAGACATTGTGTCATGGAAATGTGCATGAAGGTCTCAAACAGCTAAGAAATGCATTGCCTAGTTATATATTTATTTTCTATTTTAAAATTACTGTCTACTCTTATTCAATAATGGAAAATTGAAAAGCCGAGGCTTATTGACTACAAATTTTTATGCTTTACAGACTTAATGAAAAGCCAAACTTTACATGAATTTGAAATAGTTAATAAAATATATTCCTTTTGAAATATTTTGATATTGGTAGCAGCATTTTTAAGCAGGCATTTACGTAGGTGATTCCAGTGCTGGACAAACTTTTCAGTGGGAACAAGGAACACATTCAAAAGCCAAAACAAAGCCTTTTCCCATTTTATTTAAATGAAAATATTATTCTTCAGCAAGAATTTTAAAGAGATTTGTCCTTTATCACTCCCTGCTTTCATAACAGTTTTTTAAATATACATGAGGAAATTCATATCAGATGGCAATCTTTCCTTTCTGATTTTCAAGGTAAATGCCTTATGAGTGGGGCACTTTTCTAATTAGAAGGGGGTTTCAGTTATTAATATTCTTAAATTAATCTTTATTGAGAAGTTGCATTTATTATCAAAAGTGTGATTTCTGCTTGGAAACCTTTTTATTCTTTGATACAATTCCGTAAAAGCATGGTTTAAATCTACTTGGGTATTTTGACAATCTGCTGTTTTCTTGGGCAACACAGTTTTTAGTAAAACACAAGCTCCTTTATAGTTCTCCAACTTTTATCATTCAGTATAAAACATCAATTCAACTTTAGATGTTAAAAATTCTTTTTTGTGACCTATTTCAGATTGATTCTCAGCAATGAACTTGTGCTTTCTCCAGCCTATGCTGTTTGCTTGGTGGGGGGCCACAAACACACAGATTTCTATCTATGTGGGATTTTCCTAACCTCAGTATCCTCCTGCTGTCTTGCTGACAACAAAGTATATTTGAGATGAGGCTGAAGGATGAATGGAAACCTGTACTGGCTCACAGATAACTTCCATAACACTCAGTTGCTTGTGTCTCTTCAGTATTATCCCTGTTTTCCAAGACTGGAGAGTTTACATCAGAAAGAAGATAATCTTTCAAATGCCCTTGAAATTTCAAGCTCATTTACTGATATCAATGGGGTACCAATAATTCTTTGCACAGTAATATTTGGAGAATAAAGAGAATAGTTTGATGAATTGCAGACTGTAGTTTGCTCCCAGGGCAGCTGTAAGAAAGCATCTAGTGAAAGAGCTTTCAACAATATGTTTCAGAACTCTCAGGGGCTGTTTATAGTTTTGCTGCCCCAAGAAAGGATAATCTGAGGAGTGCTTTTGACCATTAAATTCCTGTTGATCACATCACATATTCCTTTAAAGCTTAACTTTCTTCTCTCTGTATTCTGTACAGTGAATAGATACTGCAGTGCATGATGATAGAAATGTGCATATACAACAACTTAGCAGGTGTTTAACCCTTTTCAAACAAGACTTCATACTGGCTATTGGAAAAGATTAAAGCACCAGAAGGAAGTCCCTGTACATTTGCCACTCCAAAATAAGCAAAAACAAGGGTATTTTACTGATAAGATACACTTTATTTCAAATTATGCTATCAACATCACTGCACATTTTTCCTATTTACCCACACATAAATGCAGATATAAGTTAACCTTCCTTTAAAGCTTTGCCAAGAGCAGAACAAGAATAGATGAAAGCTCACAAAATCCCATGGTTGTAGTTTACATTTTCAGTGCCCTGCTTTATATGGCATTCAGGGAAAAAGTGACACTGGTGTCCACTTCCATTGTTGGTACTATTTTGGGCTTGACTCCAGAGTGACCTGCAATTATAGCAGAGCTTCCTTTGGAGGGATATGAATGATGAATACGGTTTCCTTGTTCTTAAGCTGAATATTCTCTTCAGTGTCATGGTATTTTTGTATATGTTAAGGACATGATATTTTTAGTTATTAGAGAAGTTCAAAAAAATCTTTGCTTTCTTAATAATTACTATTTGTTGAATAAGTGGATTTTCCCACAATTTCTGTTTTTATATTACAAGCTTATTTCTATTCCTGCTTACTACCTTGGCAAGTAAAAATTAAAATTCAATTCATGCTGCTCTAATTCCATACTGCAGTTTCAAGATTAAATCCTCAGTGATAGTAAATAAAGCAGTTATGACTTAGCAAAGTTATCCAAGTAACAATTACTAATGATATCCTGAAACACACATAAGAAAATATATTTTTCATCCTTTTCAGCAACATTCATGTCTGTCCTGAAGCCTGGCTTCTAATAGCCAAATTCATCTGATAAATATGGATAACAAACTTATCAAATATCTTAATCCATTTTTCGAATAAAAAATATTTTATAATTTCTTAGTCTCAGCTTCTGCTTACAGTGAAAAAACTCCTAGGTAATAGAGCTCATGGAACAGTTCTGCTTATTAGGAAGCAGGTCTCTTGTTCTGGGAAGTTACTCTCACCAGAAACCAAAATTTTCTAGATGCAAAATTTTTATCCAAAATTGTTTGTGTTTAGTTTAAACAAAACAAAACAAAACAAACCCAACCAAACAAACAAACAAAAAACCTACCTGAAATTATTTTATGTACTAGCAAGAAGAAAATACACCAATACACCAAAAAAAATTAAACTGATTGAAAATTCCCTTGCTTTCAGAGGAAATTAATGCAAAAAATACAAATTAAACTAATTTGGATGGAATTAAAAAACCTATTAAAAATCCAGAGCATCTCTTCAGATGACTGATCAGTGACTAATAACAATTTCTGTACATACACACACACACACACTTATGAACAGTAAAGGATAGAAGCATTTATCAAGCCACTACACCAGTCTAAGAATTACACTGTTAGTTTGTAAATGGCCTTCCACATGCAACACTTAGTGTCTTGTCATTCTGGCCACCACTGAGTACAATGAAAGATTAAATTGCCATCACCACACCAGAATACCTTCTTTAGAAGGTGATTCTGTGTTTCCACAAGTAAATTTTTATTTTCAAATTTGTCTTCCCAGTTGTCACTCACAGTCAATGATTAAGTTGTGTTTCAACAACCATGAATGAACAACTCAACCTAGATGGTCTTGGGATCTTGCAAAACTAAATCTTCTCTCCCTTATGCATGCCCAAAGGGGTTACATCAGCCCTCGGAGCTGAGATCCAAAATCTGTGATCTATATTAAGGCTGTGCCACACCCTGGGAACTGGCGACAGAAGTATAGCAGTTGTTGGCTATATAAATTTATGCATCTCTGGGAGGCAGGTCATGGATTCAACTCAACAGGGCACATATGCTGAATTTTAAAAATAAGCTTTCTTGATCTATTCATTTTTAGCATTTCATTCTTGGTATATTTTTTCCCAGAGCAGGTCTCTATTAATGTAGTTTTTCACTTTTTGCAAAGTCATTGCTTTTGTGATTCCCTGGATGAGAAGGTTGTCCGTCAAAATGCAAACACCTCAAAACCCAGCATCCTCCAGCCTCCTCCAGAAAGCAGAGTAGCCAGGAGGACTAAAACAGCTTATTTCTCTGGGCAAATGCTCAGTTTGCCCCTGCAAATATCTGGAATTGACCCATAGCAGTGATCACACAGCATTGCAGTTTCCCCATTCCTCTCCTCGAGGTTGCCTTAGTAGGATTTGAGGAGGCCTCTAAAGGCATTTGTAATATAATTAATAAATATAAATAACTGCATTTATTAAAATATTATTATAATATTATAATAATAACTACACTTAAATATTACTTCTACATTTACCAACAACTTCTGTGCATGTTCAACATATGTAAATGCCTACATGACTTTCCCCATTATTGTTTGTTTTCCAGGCGGTGCTCTGGCCCAACAAGGCACTATTATGAAATCCCCGTAAGCACACTGATGGAACAACACACTGTTTTCAAAGGCAGGTAAGCTTTTAACATAAAAATCATATAGAGGGACTATTTTTACTTATGAATTTTCATTACTTCTGTGTCAAAATTTGTTCATATTATAGACACTCAATTCAGTAGTAGTTTCTGGTTTTTTGCTTTTTCTTCTCTGGTCAATCCATGAGTAGTGCTTTCTATTAGTCAAAAGATAAATTACATCAAATAAGAAAAATGGTTGCTCAGCAACTCAGACTCCCACTGAGCCTGACAGTGGTAAATGGAAGAAATTTCTTGAAGCTCTTATGTGATAGCTGAAGGGAAAAGAATATTTATATTATTTTAAATATCGCTGTCATGAGTGGCTGTAAATAACAATGAGACAAAAATGCACCTTTTGTTTATTTGTGTATTTTTTCCTAAACAAAACACACCTGTTTTTTAATTCTTCTTCCCAAAACAGGTAAAATCTTAAGCAGCTCTGTTATGGGGATGGCAGTGAAGGGGGATAGAGAAGTGAATGAAGCTAGTTCAATTTCATATTAAATTTCTATATTGTCTTTCACAGGTGTCTATTTCTATAGTCCGAACTGCTTTCATAAGTGTTTTCTCAGTATTTCTTAGCTGACCAGTGATCACGGAACAGTAGTAATGAAATAGAAAAGCCAGAGTGTGTGTGCATGTGTGGCTCTGAATTTTGTAGGGATGTTAGTTCTGGACCATGCCTCCTTCCTCTTCCTCATCTTGCCAGCCACACTCAACCAGGAAATGCTACAATGGCACTCATAATTAGGGCAGTAGTTAGCAACCATAAGTGGTAGAAATTATTTTACCAACTGATTGGATATGCCTCAAAAAAAAAAAAAATCCTTGCAAGTAATTATCAGTTTTGTAACATTTGTTTCCTACTCACTTTCCAAGCAGATCTGCAGATCTACTGGTCTAGAACAGACAGAGTTCTGCTCTGCAGTAACAGCGCTTTGATCAGTCTTGGTTTAACACAGACCTGACACTGACCATGTGCCGGATTTCTGCCAGTTCCCAGACACTGAGGAATCTAACCTCACCAAATTCCTATGAAGAGATATGATAAAGCTCCCTTCTTATCTATTTTGCAAACATGGCAGAACATAAATGTAAGATTAATGGCTCTTTCGCTCTAATAATGGAAACCACATGACCTTTATTAAAGTTAATAGTCATCCCTGTATTCTTATGTTTAAGATCTAGAAACTCTTTTTTCTATCATCATCAGAATATTAAAAATCAGTTGACTTTTTTCTAAGTGTAGTTTTCACAGGAATGATTCCTGGTGTAAGAATCTGTAATGAGAAGAAGTCTACAAATACTCCGTATCTGATTGAAATTTAATAAAATCACAGTACCAGCATTCTGCTGCTCTTTAAACTGGAAAAATTTATTTCATAATCCATAATATCTTATTGTTGTATTACTCAACATGGGAAATTCAAAGTGCAGCTCATTATTAGTAGGGCAGGTAGTCATTTTAATTTTCCATTCATTTGTAAACTAATGGGTGTCCAAGAGCTCTCACTTGAAAATTTAAACAATGTGATGTAGTTCTCTTCCTAAATTTGTCAAATGTTGCTGCTGTACTTTCACTGCTGTCATCAGAATAATAGATGTTTCCATTCTCTGAATGGAAGCTGAAAAACATTTTGATACATCTTTGGTTAGAGGTGCCCCTGGCTACAGAGCAAAACACCTTTAGCTGCCAATTTCTGTTTCTTCATCTGAGATAAACTAGCATTACTGGCATTATGTAAATCTCAGTCTCAAACAAGATGTATGGAGTCATTTAAGGAATTTTGGAAAACAAAAACATGTAGTTTAAAATTACCTTTAAATTACCATAGACAACACTGGTATGTTTTGATTACTTCTTTAGAGGCCATGTTGCAATTTTCTGTATTTTCACATTTCTCTAGAGACAGTGCATGAAAAAAGTTTTATTTTGAAGCTATTCTAAAATATTTTCCAATGTTTATATCTTTTGAATGTGTTCAGTGTTGACAGTTTACATCAACAGCTAGAGAACTTCCACTGTCACCAAGCTCTGAGACTTTCTTTTTACAAATCTCTTGACAGCACTAATTGCACCAAGTATATGTTACTTTTAGGTCTTATGGGACTGGAGTCCTGCACAGCATATGAACAGTTGAGCCTGGATAAATGCACCCAGATAATACCGCTACACTGATGTTTCAATGCCTGAAAAAACATGTGATTGCTAGCAATTTTTGAAGCCTAATCTGTGGGATGTATGCACAGAATTGTTATAATAAAACTTGCCTATATGTCTTAGGCCACTATTTGGTATAATACACTTTTCCAAACATTTTTCTCTTTGTCCGTTGTTTCTTTAACAGAGCTACATACAAAAAGTTCATGATATCTCAGGATAAACTGGCTGTTACAAGGTAGAGTTATTGTTTTTGAATTCTACAGAATGTCATAATTTAACCAAAAATGTCATGCTATTCTTCTGTTATGGGATGAGTAAATGAAACTCAGCTCTTTTAGAAAGAGATGGATGATTTCTCTAATACTTATTGAATGAATTAATGAAAAAACAGAAGGACAAAATTCCCATTTTTAGATAAGCTTGTTTTCACAAAACGGACACACAACTTCTGAAGCCCTGAACTTCTGAACTTCTGAAGTAGTGTTGTCAGCAGCCTGAATGGATATACTGCCTGATGCCCTGCAGAAAGGACCAGACCTTTTTCACAGACCAGGCCACATTCTGCAGAATTGGCAAAAGCAAAAGCAAGAAGAGGAAATTTTGTGTACCTTCTTTGGCCCTCATCAGAACTCATTGAATGCCCAGCTCTTTCTGTTGACAGGCTTTTTGTTGGCAAATTTGTTTTCCACTTAAAAAAATAAAAGGTATAAGAAAATGGCAACCAGAAACACTCCTCTGTGTCAAATCTGTAGTGTTTTGTCTCATTATTATCCTTCCCTCTTGTTCAAATTTTTCTATCAAGTTCAAATGCCAAGAGTTAAACAGAGATTTGAGAGCCACAAACACCAGTCACCACTGCACATTTGTATGTATCAGGGCAACAATAAAGACACAGAATTTTGAAAATTTGCATCATTAACTGAATTGAAAGAGACTAAATGCATTTTCTGAGGGAACTGAGAATGCTCGGGGTTTTATTCCCATCTTCAATGATTCATGAAACTTCTTATTCATAACAGATGTGTCCAGGCACACAGAGGAGAAGTTTGACTTGTGAAATACATATGTATTTTGAACTTAATGCTCCATACTTTTACACACAAAATGTGACCTTTGCATGAAGAGTTGTTCATAGTTTAAATGCAGTTTTGACTGGTGTTGTCAACACCACAACACATTATACATTCTGGTAGAACGCAAAACACCAAAGGAATCCCTGGATTTGACGCAGACATTCCAAAGGGAAAAATGTCTATCTGGAGAGGGTACTCAGTGGTTACAAGTTGCAAGTTTTATATTGTTTTCTGTTCTGCCCTGTTTGCTCTCTGCTCTACTGAGCAGGTTGCTGCCTTCACCCTTTGACATTTATCAAATGGTTGTTAAACCAGCTAAATATCTGAGAGGCTTCCTATTGGGCATCTTCAGAAGACCTTCACTCATATAATGATAGAGATACACTTGGGGAACAGGACTCAAAGCTGAACTTATTCACTAACTGGAACTTAATGTGTCAGATCAGGAAACTAATAAAACTTTTCTGTGATATGTTTGCTCTGATGAAGAGCTTTGCATCTGTATGCTTAATTCAACGCTGAATTAAGTTTGTAACTGTAGGTTTGTTTGCAGATGTCTTAAAAAATAATCCGTGACAGTATAGAATATAGAAAGTTCTGTTAATATACACATCACAAAAGAGCAAGATAGAACCGGCCTAAGGTAGCCCTCTAGCAAGATTATTCAGCATGACTGTAATGAATTTTCAGTCCCAAAACTTTATCTGCAATAAGAGTTTCAGGGTCAGAGAACTGCAGATATTTTATATCATGTCACCTTTTCAGAATTATTCAGTATACTGAGTACTTCCCCCAGTCTGACCCTGGCACGATCAGCAGCACATATAGTTATTTTCAAATGCTTTCAATTTCTATGTTTTTCCTTAAATCGGCTATTTGAAGGTAAAATACAGAAGGCAAAAAAATTGATACCAAATTTTAACAAACGTTGAAAAATAGGTAAAGCTCACAGCTGAAATCACAAAAGCCTTAATCTTGTGGTAAGGATGGTGACACACAGCAGTGATTAGACCAGAGTCCTATGCTGCATGAGATCTGAAGCCCAGGGCATTTAATACAGGAAGAAATCTTTCCAGCTCTCATAGGGTCTCTGCAGTTGTACATGGATTCCGAGACCACTAGAAAAGAATCTCCTATTCTCAGCATCTTTCCTGGATGAGAAGAACAGGAACATTATGGAGCAGGGACAAGTCACCAGTGTGGAAGGTGAATACCTAAGAAAAAACAAGAAGGATGGTACAAGAGCAAAAGGAATTCTTCTCAAAACTTTTCATGGATGTGACTGAACCAGACAATTTTAATAGCAAGATGCAATGTGGACCATTACGGTAGATTTAAGGTAGTAGAAAACCGGGGTTTTTTTTCAGCCCACAATGAAATAAATTCATACTTCCAGTAGTGATTATGAATACTGGCCACCATTTTTCATTTTACATGGCATTATAATACCCTATACCACTTGTTCTTTAGATACAGGGTCCCAGATAATCAAATGGAGGGAACACAAATAAAGCAGAAACACGTTTCCATCTCTCCGTGTTTTCATAGTCTCTTGACAGGAGTTCTGAAGCTTTCTTGTGAGTCCAATAAAAATAGATCAGAGAATTCATTTAATCAGACAAATATTAAAATAATAAAAAATCAAAACCAAGGAGACAATCTGATGGGTTCATTCACAAGGAAATGACAATGAAATGAGAACGGAGTTGACTAATAATATTTGTCTCTGATCTGTATTTTCAAGGTGAACCTTTGATGGATGTTTAAAAAAATTCATTTTCATGCAAGACAGGTGCATGACATTAATATTAAATTGCATGGCTCATTTCAGGTGTTTAATTTTTTTTCTACATTGGAATTTTCTGTTCTATCCATCTATTTTGGCACATTCTTATGTGACTATCACGGAAAAGGGCCCACTCCTTAACTTTACCCCTGTCAAAGAGAGGAGTTTTAAAACCTCGTGAGGGGATATATCTGCTGATAAATGCTAATTCAAATTGTCCACTCCTATAGAATCTGAGATATTATGAAAATGTCGTAACTACAACTAACTAAACAAAGCTATTTCTAATTTATATGTCAGAGATAATAATTCAATTCCTTAAATTTTCTGTTTTTTCCAGACTTGGCCTATCTTCAAATATGGAAATTTAAGCAAAATGAAAGTAATCTTACCTTAGTATGTGTTCTGATTGTCAAGGAAGTCTAGATACTCCTTGTTTAGGTGGAAGTGATCTTCATAATCATTACAGTAAAGTAAGCAATGTAGCACATGTAGCAAATGAAATGCACAAACAAGGAAATAAAAACAACAAAAAAAGGTGCTTTATTTAGCCAGCTATTACTGTATTTTGCAAGAAGGGGAGAGACAGAGAAGGATGAGAAATGGTCAGTTCATTCACTTCCAGGCTCACTTGAACAGCTGTAACTCTAAAATTGCCTTACTGAATTCAATATGGATTTAAGTTACTAGGCAAATTCCTACTCCATCTTCATTTTCTCATAGATATAATTGATACTCTAAAGCCTGCTTTGTGCACTGATCATTCCTTCCACATGCTGCAACCACTGCAATGCTTATACAGCCTGACAAAGGCCAATAAAGAATGACATTCAGTTGCCCTCTGAGAGTATTTTTATCTCATACACTGAATTCTTTGTTATGGTCAAAACTTAGAAAACAAAAGATTTTCTTTCAACTTGAAATTAGTACTCTTAAGTCATTCCTCAAAAATGGCACTATTTTGCTGTTCCTCCTGCATATACCTGGAAGTTACATCAGGATGATAACAGAAAGTCTAAGTTCGTTTTAAAAAGCAAGTAAGAAAAATAGGAAACATACTGCAAAAGTGGATCTAAATAAGAAACCACTAATAAATGTTTATAAAGCCATTGGATCCTCACTTGATTTGCTCTAAAAACGTTTACTAAGATTAAATGCTATTTCCACTTTTGTTAACTCAGGCTAACAAAAACAACTTGCTATTCATAGGAGCAGAGCAGGGGAAGTAGCTACTTTGTTCAGTCATATGAAGGACTGGATGGGAAAGAAATGTCATCTCATAAAAAAGGCAAGGGGTACAAAATACTCTAATGTTTTGTAAAATCCTGTTAAACTGAAGAAATGGGGGAAAACAGAGCTTTCTCCACAGGTGGTTACAGATTTCATGTTTACAGGTGGTTCTTCTCACTTTGTCCTAGGACTTCTCTGCCTAGGGCTGTTCCCACTGTACCCAGAACTGTCTGGCAGACAGAACTCCATCTCCAGCACCTACCACCCAGTCCCACAGAAGATCCTTCAATTTCTCTCACTTTACAATTTTTTTTAATCAAATGCAAGATTTCAATACAGTTCAATACAGTTAAATTTCAAAATGTCTTTTCTAGAGCATGAAAACCCTTGGCTCACTTGAAAATACTACCTTTGTTTACAGCAGTAAAATTAAGTATTTAGAAAGCTGAATTCTTATTTGCAGCTTGCTGAGGAATTCAGCAAGTACTAGCATTTTCCATGAAAGGATCTAGAATTGAAAGGGAAGTTGCCATACTGACATAATGGTCTCATTTCTGTGTATGCCAGAAGACTGCAGCAAGCTTTTAGTTAATAGTTTTAAAAAACACTGCAAAACACAAATGCTTCTACTGTAATACTCCAGCTATTTTAAGTAGAGCAACTAACAAAGGTTTTGTGTTTTCTGCGCAGCCACGTACCTCATAGTTTAAGCAGAAGACATTTCAATTCTGGAAAAGTTCACTTGATATCATGACTTTTGAAAAAAAATTCTGAAGTTAGAAAGATTCCTTGAGACTTCTGCACATTTCCAACATTTATTAGGAAATCCTATGTCTTCATAATTGTAAAGGGTTAAGAGTACTTGGACACTTGCTATCAAAAATTATAAATTCCTCTCAATATATTTTCAAATGCTTTTCTGTAACTAGTATATAATGATTTCTTCTGGGTGTGGATATGAAGTTGAACCAGTTTTCCTCTTTTGTTAGTATTTCATGTCCAGTTATGACTGAACTCATAACTCCATATTTAGTATTCTAATTTAAGAAGTAATTTTTTTGAAACACTGAAAGATATAGGAACTTTTAAATTCCAGGGAACAAATAAAAGAGGGTCAGTGGGATCTGTAAAGTGCTTTGATAAAAGGAGACAGAAGTCATGGAGCTAGGTGTCTGAAAACCATTTAGGATGCAAATTTAGGCCCCTCAATTTTTTTGAAGTTTATTTTAGGCTCCTCCTGTTTAAAAAAAAAAAAAAAGTTTGTATCCACAACTATGAAAAAAACCGATCATGCAGAGCATTTCCCAAACATCCAGTCTTACACCAAGAATATAATTCAATAAGTAATTTCTATTTTGAAATTATCTTTTTAATCTTCATTCAATATTGATGAGTAATAATTATTGCTTTTTTTGAGTTTGCATTGTTGATTTAAGTGACATTTTTATGATACATTTCTATCAGTCATTTCAGTTCTAAGACAATGGACAACTACGTAAAAAACTACATTGCAAGAGATTATGAAAACCTACCTAGTAAGAAATATGAACAAGACTGAGGGCTTGAAGACCTCTGTAGTATAATAAATCATAAGCAAATAGATTCCAGCTCTTTCTATGTGACAATTTTTCTCTTAATTATTAGGAATTATTTTAGGTATGTGGTGTTCAGAACTTAGGGACTTATAAATCCAAGTATCTTAAAAACTACAGTGACAGAAAAAGCATTGAGCAATCTTTCTCTACAGAGGGTAAACAAACCCCATATTTCTAACTCTGCAGCTTCCTATTGTCCCAAGAGACCTTTCCTTCATTAGAACTGACATTAATTTTCCAGCAGTTGTGGAAGGATAGGTAAAATGTACATTTATCTTCAAAACCTCATTGCTGCTGTTCTCGTGAAGCATTGTCTGACAGACACTTGTTTGAACATCTAGTAAATTATTGGTAATGACAAATAGGTCTTTAATCAGAAGTAAATGATAATAGGGACAACACTTGGCTCTTGTGTGTCACTTCAGCCACTTTCACCTCTTCCTGCAGCTACTAGTATTCCTGTAGTTTTCTTTGGCATAGGCAACACACACTTCATTATTTTCTCTTCTGTAGACCCCAGCAGACCCTGTGAAAAGCTCTCATTTGCATTGTATGGGTACAAAACACATGACGAGCAGACAGGCAGGTATCACCAGCAACCACCTGTGTCTACAGGTTGAAATCTGTATGAATTATACAATTGTCCTTACTGATAAGAAAAGTTTTTTATTCCAGTTTCTCAGAGTATCTTGCAATTAATCACAAAAATTCTTTCATTAGATGAATGTGGAGTTGCTATAATGCTACATATCACATTTACTACAAACCCCATTTATTCAATAAGGGAGATAGTTCATGACAGAGAAAGTGAAAAAATATCTATCAGACATAAACAACACATGCAAAATGTGAAACATATTTCTTAGCTGAGATTACATAGAAATAAAATACAGCATCTGTTTGCCAAACTCAGTCCTATAATGATTATCCTTTACAAATGTTTTTAGGAAATAGTTATGTTTTTCAAACAAGTATCCTAAGAAATTAGAAGGAGTTGCTACCATTTCAGAACTTCTTTAAAATATGTTTCCTTTAAAACTCCCTTAAAATATATCCACTTACTGCAATCCCATAAATTCACTTGCCTATACTTGATACTTAGGGGAAAAGATAGAAACAATCTAAGTCTAATCTGTATCTAAAACAATCTTGTATATCCATCTGTTTTCCAAACACCCATGATTTACAGGCTTCTTGAATCAGAGGCCACATCCACACCACAGTTTCCCAAAGAGCCCACAAGTGCATCAAACCCTTCAGCCATTTGTCTGGACTAGCTGGGCACAGAAAAGGAGGCAGAGGACACTGGAAGGGGAGTGCACTAAAGGACTATTTCACAGCGAGACACAGCTGAACCTGGCAGGAGCTGCTGGAGCACTTCACTGATGTGAGAATTAGGAGCCACACAAAGTCTCACTAGCCTTTAGTCCCTGCCAGCTTGACTTCATAGCTGGTGTGTATCTCCTGCACATGTGTGGTGTGCGGCAGCCAGAGGGGAGCTATCAAAGGCTCTGAATCAAGGGTTATCCTGCTGTAAACACAAAACCAGCAGGATTTAGGGAGCCGCATTCAGGCCAGATGGAAGCTTGCAGGAAGCAAAATATGAAAGGAATAGGATGCGGGTGTGAGTTGATCATCAAATCCTCACATTACATTTTATCACCAGATTCTGACCCATTACATGTAATTTTCAGGGCTATGGTATCTTCTAAGACAGTCTCATTTTAAGCCTCATAAATCTATAAAAATTCAGACCCTTCCAGTGTCACAAGCCCAGTCAGTGAATAATAGCACTTTTGTATCTGAGTCAACTGATCTAATTATTTCTCATGGCTTAGAAGGGATTTCAGACATTCACAACTGCTTATACAAAGCATCACCTATTTAGTATGAGAAAACATGGTACTAAAATTTCATATTATTATTTCAGGTCAGGCTGAAATGTTGCTGGTTTGATTGGTCACATATTTACAATTCACTTAACTCATATGTTCCTTCATCCTAACACTGCTTTTATAATATATGTTGGTGTTCTTCCTAAGGCTCCAAATGTATCCAACTCCAACTCCATCCTCGGTACATTGCTTGGATGACTCTGATTACAACCAGTTTTTCTTTTACTACCAAACTTGAGGTAATTCTGAAACATTAAATAATAGCAAATATTGATGTGTAAAATCCTGAATGTTGATATTATACAATCACAGCAGTTGGAGACTAAATATATACATAGCTCATCTATCACCTCTCTAACAGATTTAGATCTGTTTTATGAAAATTTAGCGTTTACCTTTTGCTCACATGATCTATGCCTGCTGCCAGAAATGGTGTCCACAACTGCAGGAGCTTCTAAGCCCATTCTGACTCTGTACCTAACCATGCCATTCTGCAGAAAGGAAAATGGTGTATGTGTTTTCCCTGCCTCTGCTGTACAATATAGAGATAGGATCCAATACTGAAATTTGTAATAGACATTCACTGATTAGAGTCACAGCTCCATGTCCTTCTCCAGCGAAATTCTTGCTGCAAACACAACTTTCCTGCCCAAGGACCCTATGCTGGAAGAAGGCAGGGGGCTGGCATTGGACATGTGTATCACAGGGAGGCTCTGTTCCTCCACCTGGACATGCACTTATGGGACCCAAAAGTCAGGTCTGATGGAGCCTGGAAATACTGTGACTTAGCTGTCAGCCATAGCTTTGGTACTTGGAAGAGGTCAGCACTGGTTCCTTTCTCATCTTGGGTTAGGTGGTGGCAGAAACTGGGACCAGGGACTAGTTTCTGTCACACACCAAGCTAATGTGTTAAGTGTGCCAGAAGCTCTGACTTTCGTTGTCAGGTGTTCTTTTTATTATATTTTTCCAAAACCACCACTGGTGCCATTCTGTCCTTCCCAGTTACATGCTTAGGAACATATAGGTTCACTGTCTCCCTGACGTCACAGGCTGAGACAACTATCCTGTTCTCATTATGCTCTGGGCTTGTTTTATATGTATTTTTCTTTCACTTGCTTCACACCCTAGCTCTCCATTCAGTTTCGCTGTTTTTTTTTCTGAAGCCTTTCCAGCTTATCATGCATTCCCTATAAGGTAGTGCACTGAATTTAGTGTGATTCTTTAAGTTAGGTGGAAATAAATCAACATGAAGATACACAGGTCCATCTTGTTTATCAGTTGGAATTCTCATATACGCTCCTCAGAAAAGATTTACAACTGTATTTTGTAGCAGACACAGTGTTCTTCACTCAGTTCAATTTTCAAGTTCTCCCTCAGATTTAGGAATTTTTCCTCCACTTGTCATTAACGTAAATGTTTTCTTCCTATTTCTACAGATAAGATCCTTACAGAACTCCCTTTTCCTTCAGAGATTTGATTTGAAAAATTCTTAACTTTTAGAAATACATCAACCTAATTCTTTGCCACATAGTATCATTCTCTTCTGTTGACACATTTTAGTTTTAGATTCTCTGTGCATCTTCCTTGCTGTTTTCATTGTTTCTAATGCTCATTTACATTTTAATTAATTAGTTTTATTTTATATCTTAATTTAGATCCCTCATTAAAAACCCATTACATTAGAGAATTAACATTAAATTAATAGAATGGAATAGAAACATCTGGAAAGAATATAAATTATATATATAAATTATAAAATATAAATTGTCTCCTAATTTGCCTAACAGTTTTCAAAAGGGAAAAACTGGTGGAACAAGGACTTTGAAGAACAGGATTACACTTCCCTCTAAATGTACTATCTCTGAATTTGTTCTTGAGATATTTAAGATCTGTGAGAAAAAAAAGTCCTGAATTTTAAACAACAGAAATGTCACTCTTTTCCTGTGCCTTTTCCTGTAGCAACTGATGACCTGCATTTTAGGATAGTAACAACAATTATTCTAAACCCATTGCAGAAAAAGGAAGTCAATGTTCCAGATGAGTAGCTAGGAGAGTGAGATTCAGAAAAAGAGACTTTTTTTATCCTGGGAGCAACGCTGCTCCATATAAGTAAGGGCAGTAGGAAATAAGGAGTTGAGTAGAATAAAAATGGTGATGATTCATATATATGTGTGTGTGTGTGTGTGTGTGTGTGTGTGTGTGTGTGTGTGTGTGTATATATATATACACATGTATGTATGTATGTATGTATGTATGTGTGTATGTATGTATGTGTGTGTGTGTACAGTAATTTCACGACTATTAGGCACACCCTTTTGACTAAAATTTTGGTCCGAACACAGAAGTGCGCCTTATAGTCCGGTGTACCTTATATAATGTACAAATTTGCAAAATTTGCCAACCCGGAAGCGCAAGCTGCAAGCCAAGTTGGGAACCGTGGAAGCCGTGGCCGCCGGGCGGGGGGACACCGAGATGCAGCGTGGCTGCGGGGGCTGGGGGGACACAGCGAGAAGCGGCGCTGCCGCCACCGCCCACAGGGAAGCAGTGACAAGTAACGAGGCCGCGGGGAAACGGTGCAGCCACCGGCACGGGAAAGTGGCGAGAAGTGGCAAGAAGCGCCGCAGCGGGAAAGCGGCGAAAAGTGCCGTTGCCGTGGGAAAGCAGCGAAAAGCACCGCCGCTGCCGCCGCCACCGCTGCCACCGCGGGAAAGTGACGAGAAGCGGCGAGAAGCACCGCCGCCGTCACCATGGGACAGAGGCAAGAAACGGCAAGAAGCAGCGAGAAGCGCCACTGCCGCCGCCATCGCGGGAAAGTGGCGAGAAGCGCCACGCCGTCACCGGCTGGGGGGAAGCCGGGATGCAGCGCGGCCGTGCGGTGGGAGCTGAGAGTTGTGAGCTGTGCCAGCCAGCGCTGGGGGCGGGCGGGGGTGCCGGGGCCCACCGCACGAGGAGAGCGCCTGGGGCTGCGTTTAAAGGCTACACCGATCTTTGAAAAATGTTTGCAAATTGAGTATCTGCCAGTAATTTGTTACTTTGTTGCATACCGCGCGGCTCCTCGCTGCAAAAAAAAAGTGAACTTTATAGTCCGGTGAGCCTTATGGTCGTGAAATTACTGTATATATATGTGCGTGTGTGTGTGTGTGTGTATACACATATATATATATATATATACACACACAGTAATTTCACGACCAGACTGTAAGGTGCACCTCTGGGATCCGGCAAATTTTGCAACTTTGTACATGATATAAGGCGCACCGGACTATAGAGTAGACTTTTTTTTTGCAGCGAGGATCCATCCCCACCTCTCCCCGCATGGTTGCTGGCCGAGGCCCCACCTCAACCCAGCAGCCATGGGGCCCTGGGCCTGCCTGTACCCAGCAGGAGGGGCGCCGCGGGCCCCCAGGCCCGCCTCCACCCTGTAGGAGGGATGCCACAGGCGCCCGGGCCCACCTTCACCCGGCTACCACAGCCATGCCGGCTCCCCTCACGGCTCTCGGCTCGCACTTCCATGTTGGCAAATTTCCGAACTTTGTACATTATATCAGGCACCCCAGACTATAAGGCGCATTTCCGGGTTTGGGCCAAAATTTTTGTCAAAAGGGTGCGCCTTATAGTCGTGAAATTACTCTGTAGATATACATATATATATATTTATATATATATATATACCCTGACTCAAAAATCTCACATTCAGAGATTGGGAACTGATTCTGGTATGTCAACATCCCACCATTTGCACTAGAAAAATTAATCTCTGTTGAAGAGAATATATTGTGAGCAACTGTAGGTCACTGAAGGGATTTATAAATGCTAACACATTTATTTTATTTAGAAAATAACTAACAGGCTGCTTATTCAAGCAGAATCTATAGAGGTGGAAAAGTTATGATGAAAGATTTAGTCTTGAACTATGTGGGAAAGTTTTTTCAGTATATGACTTTATGTTAAAAAATTAAGGCAGGAAAACCATGTGACTTGTGGCTTTAACTTGCTTACCCTATGTCACTCCAAGAGGAGTTTTGTATGCAAAGCTGTGCACTTTGGCTCCAGGGGTAATTATGCTGGCATGACTGACAAAGTCTATCTTGCAGGCAAACCCCAGGTTTTCCAAGGTCTGATGCATGGGGAATAGCTATGACTTCAGGAACATCCTGAAACATTCACCCCATTCACTGCCTAAACAGCAGTTTAAAATATCTGCTGGCACTATAAAACTATGTTAAACTACCATTTGAATGACACGCGGTGATCATCTCAATCAAACCCAACTAAAGCAATTACATGAATAGCATTGGTCGGATGGCTTTCCAATTTTGCACTCATACCCTTCTTACAGGCACCAAAAGGATTGTGCCTGCCTGGATGAGCAGCGGCAGATAAATGAGCAGCTCTGGCAAATAAATGCCTCTGTGTACTCTTCTTTTGCATGTGATATACACCCTTCAGCTCATTCAGGCTCTCCAATGTATCACACATATTTCACTATAACAGCCCCTGCTCTACTGCTGTTAAAATTTCAGCATAATGAAAACATTAATCATCAATCTTAACTTTTCTGTATTTTTTTTTCTTCTCTGTGAGCAAGTCATTACAGTATGCCTGATTATTAGGAACTAGGAATAAACTTCCCCTCTGTGAAAAACAGGAAACAATGTTTGGAGAGCAGACAAGTCTATTCTCCATGGAAAAAAACGTAGCAATGGGAAAGAGACTTGACGTCCTCCCAAATTAAAAAAAAAAAAAAAAAAAAAAAAATCCACTTTCATCTGAAGAAAAATAAATGAGATTACATATTCTTCCAGACTGACCTTTTTTCTAACCATGTATTTCATTGTAAAGTACACTTAAACATGAAGTATAGCTAGGAAAAGAAACCAAAACACTAGGAGTTTTGGACTATGCATTATGCTTACATCTTGTGAAATTCTTATTAAAATGTCTGCCATTGTAAATTCTGTTTTCAGCTGAACATGGAAAAAATAATGCACAAGATTCAAAGAGACGTCATTCCCCTACATAAAACACATAGAATATGCATGACCACCTGCTCACAGCTGTGGTTTACATGGGAAAGTCAGCCTGGGAAATAATACCAGCAAAAGCAAAGCAACTGCTCTGACCACAGTCCAGCTGAGGTCTTGTAAACATCAACAGATCTCTGTGGTTTTCATTTTGTTCTGCACTTTTTCCAATATTTATTAAATACCAGGGAAAACGAAAAAAAAGTAAAAAGACACAGTGAGTTTGGCAGTACTATGCGCAGTGCTACATCCATTACTTAATCAGACCCAGTTCAAAGCCATCTCCTGAGAGTCTCCTGTCAACTGTCGTATCCATTGCATTTGATACTACACATTTCTGTTGTATTGCACTGTTCTTCCTTTTGTACTAAAAACTAATTCTTCAGTGTGGGGCAATATGTAATTTTGTTGCCAGAGCACCTAAGGAGTCACAATATGGTTCCCAGTTTGGCCCAAAGGGAGGAAGTAACAGATGCCAATTTTTAACTGATGAACAATGCTTCCCTGTGTGTCAGCCCAGACATGTGGTTTGTGCATCTGGGAAGCTAAACACGGGGTTTAAATGTTCCCACTTTCACCCCACACAGCAGAAATTCTATGGAAATTTTTCTTTTCACCGTGCAGTCCAACAACTGCTCTGACTGTCGCAATATCACCATTAAAATCCCTGGGATGGCACTCCCTCTCTGGCCGCACAAGTGCCATGAGAATGCTGCCGTCTCAGTACAGAACATTTCAGAAGAAAAAGCAAATTTGCCAGTTATATGCAGCAATGATGTTGCCGAAGCTGACAGTTTTATTATCAGTTTTGCCCTTTTGGGTGGTATTTCCCAACTTGCAACAACAGAATCTCGGGGAAGGGACACACCTTTTTTCCTCTTTTTAAAGCATATTTCCAGATCTTTCTGTTTGGGGGAAAGAAAAGACTTGGAAAAAAATTAAACATACACAATTGTTGGGGCACAGAAGTCAGGGAGCCACAGCAAAGAAGCTAATAGTTAATTTTCATATTTTTAAAATAATTATTTTACCTGTGAACTCATTTTTACTGAAAAAATCTTGGGGTTCATACACCTGAGTTATTGCAATTGTAAAGGGTGCCTGCAGCCCTTCTGCAGGCTTACAGTTGTCACATTTCATCTCTGAGCTCCCAGCCTTCACGGATGCTGGCAGGAACAGTGCAACTGTTCTGACCTTACCTTGGCCAAAACCAAGATGACAAGAAAGGGCAACAAGAAGATCTGAACTGTTTATTCAAAGAGGAGAAAAACATGTTGCAAAGGAAAATACAATGAGTGATGCCTGTCAGGTACAAATTCCTACTTGGAGCTCACAGGAGATATTGTTCTTTAAAAGGCTTCATACTTTAAAATTGCCATGAACTGTAACCCTGAAACTCATTACCATTATACTACTGGGCTTAAAAAACATCAAGAAGACTGATGCATATGGGAAAATTCAAAAATTGACATGCACAAGGACATGAAGATGCTACAGAGAATTTGAGTGAGTGAGCAGAAAATGTATGACACAGTACCTGCAGCATGTAAAGATTAGGAGGTTTTATCCCAGAAAATAATACTCCATTGTGCTTGCCAAAGACTTGGCCTCCATCTGACATCAGACTGAGAGTTTGTTGATTAATATGTGTAGGATAACTTCTCTGGCACATTTCTTTAAAATTACTGGTTGCATTGTAGCTGTGTTTCAGATTTTACTCCCACCAGAACAAGACAGTCTGTTAAATGCACTCAGCAAATAATATGTTTACTGAATTTCATGTTGTATTAGAAAGCTATTATTCAAAGGAATGTTCTTAATGGTTCATTCAGCTCTGGGCAAGGTTCTGCCATATGGGCTGTTGCTGACTGAATTTGCAAATCCTCCTACACATGCAGCAAAATACCAAGGCATCACAAGAACAACTTAACTTTAGAAATCTCAGTCTCCTTTTCCCTTTGCTTGAAACAATGCTGCCATTTGATTATTTGAAAAATTCCACTTGGGATATAATGATCTTTAGTTCTAACATACCACTGCACTACCACATATTAACTTTCACTTTAGCAATTAATCTTGTAAACTCAAAATATTTTTTCTTTTTGTCTAAGGAATCTCAGGTCTGGGAACTACATTAAAAATAAAAGGAGCAAATCCACCAGTAATTGTTTCAACACTAAGTGCAGAGCAAAAGGCTGATAACCATATCTTAGAGATTTAGCTGAACATTTATCATAAACAGTGGGAATATTCTAGCAAGTTATACTTATCATTCATTAATCATAAAAATTGATTTATTTATATGTTGACTTTCCATTCAGGTTTTAATGCATATTATAGGCTGGATTCCACCTACTTTGTGGGTATTTTCTATTTAAATTCAGTTTTTAAACTGGTTGATTTGTTTTTACTGGCCACTGCTTGATACCACCTCATTTGTAGAGTTTAAATTAAAAAAGAAACCAAACCAGAGGCTGGCAGTTGTACACTTCTTCATATCTTTTTAATCATACTAAAGAAATTAAATACAGTAATTTCACGATTACAAGCCGCACTGATTATAAGCCGCATCTCCGGGTGTCGGTAACATTTTGTTCTTTGTCCATACATAAGCCACACCTGATTATAAGCCGCTCTGTCATTCGCAGCGAGGACCCGCGTGCAACAAAGTTGCCAATTAGTAACAGAATCGCAGGATCACCGGGTTTACTGGCTCAGCTCAGGCCGTGCAGGCTCGGCCCATTCGGGGCTGCCGATGGGGCCAGGTGGCCCAGTTTGGTGTTGCCACTCAGCAGGGCCGCTTGGGGCCAGTCGCCGCTACCGGGCTCACTGGCCTCTGCCTGCACCGCCAGCATTGAGTGGGCTGGCCCTGGCCCGGAGCTACCGGCCGCGCTGCTGCTGTGTTCGCTCCCCCCGATCCGGGGCCTGGCACTGCTGGCCCCGCCCCCACTGGGCGGGCTGACCCTGGCCCAGCGCTGGTCCCACCACCGCCACGTTTGCTCCCCCCAGCCCGGGGCTGCCCGCCCAGCCCCTGTTGCATTCGCTTCCCCCAGCCCGGGGCTGCCCACCCGGCCCCCGCTGCATTCGCTTCCCCTGGTCTGGGCCCTGGCGCTGCTGGTCCCCACCCCCGCTGGGCAGGCTGGCCCTGGCCTGGCGCTGCCGGTCCCGCCACTGCTGCATTCGCTCCGCCTGGCCCCTGCCACGGTTGCTCCTCCTGGCCCGGCACTGCCCTGCTGGGGCCGGGTGGTCTTGGCTCGACTCAGGGCTGCTGTCGGTTGGCAAATTTCAGAATTTTTTTTCACATATTAGCCACTCCAGATTACAAGCCACACTTCGGGTTCGGACCAAAACTTTATTCAAAATGGTACGGCTTATAATCGTGACATTACTGTATTATCCATAAATTTTACTTTCTACTTGTATTTTTGAACAACACAAAATTAGGGCTATCTATGGACCTGTATCAGAAGCAATCCTCAGGAAAAAAAATATCATGGTTATAGCAACACCATTTCTACTCTGGCAATGCACAGTTCAGAACCTGTTGGTTTTGGCATCAACATATGAAGGATCTGCCATAGAGACACGCCATAAAGTTCTGGAAAGGAAAGACAATGTTGCCAGTTTGTGTGTTTGGGAATTGAAAGCTTCCAGAAAGAGAGCTGCTGTGGTTATAGTCTTTGCTAGTTTCATAGAATCATAGCATATCCTGCATTAGAAGGGTAATGAGTCAAACTCCTGGCCCTGCACAGGACAGCCCCAAAAATCACACTGGGATCTGATGTCTGAGAGCACTGTCCAAAAGCTCCTTGAAGGCTGTTAGGCTTGGAGCTGTGACCACCTCTCTGAGGAGTCTATTCCAGTGCCCAACCGCTTTCTGGGTAAGGAACCTTGCAGCATCTTACCTAAACCCCTCGTGACACAGCTTTATGCCATTCCCTCAGGTCCCATGGTTGGTCATGACAGAGAGATCAGTGCCTGCTCAGGAAGCTGTAGGCTGCTGTGAGTTCTCCCCACAATCTCTTGCAGGCTGAACAGAACAAGTGGCCTCAGCCACTCCTCATAAGGCTTCCCATCTTCCCACATTGTTGGGGGTTGGTTTTTCCTTTCCTCTCTATCTGTGGATTTTCTTTTTCCCCACTGACATGCTAAGAAGCACTTGGCTAGGCCCTAGCACTGATGGTTAGTGACAGGGTGAGGGGGAGCCTCCCAGGTTCTTTTTTCAGAGTTTCTCTTACAGGGTGGTGGGGGGAACACCCAAGATCAGAGGCAGGTAAAGGAGGGTGAGGGGGCAGTTGCTGGCACTCACTCGTTCTGGCTCTGGGAGGAAGAAGGACGCTGGAAAACCTCACCCTGCCATCCCAATGCCGGGAGCTGCCTTTTCTGGTGTTGGACCCCGCACCCCTGCTTGGACACCTTCTTGTTTCAGCCTGCTATCTCCAAGCATCCTGTTGGAGCACCAGGACCAACACTGTGAAAAAAGTCTCTCCTCCATACCTTTCCCATCTGGGACACAGCTGCCATCACCCCCAGCCTTACTGCAGCCACATGGGATCTGCCCCTGTCCACTGCTGGTAACTGCACCACAGGGAAGGGTGCCTACAGCCGAGAAGGACTGGAACTGGGTCACTGTTTCTGTTTGCTGTTAACTTCATAGTTGTTGTTGTTTTGTTTGTCTTGTTAGATATACTAGTAAAGAATTGTTATCCTTTTCTGAGAGCCCCTTAATTTCAAAATTATATTAATTCAGTGGGAGGGTTTTATTCAAGGGAAGGCACTGCTTTCCCTAGCACACCTCTCTTTTCAGAGCAGGACATACATGTTCACACCTCTCTTTTGGACACTTGCTAATAGCTTTATTTCTTTTTCCTATTGTGGTGCCCCAAACTGCCCCCAGCACTCAAGTGCAGAGCAGAGGAGGACAATCCCCTGCCTTGCCCAGCTGGTTGTGCTGTGCCTGATGCACCCCAGGACAGGGCTGGCCCTCCTGGCTGTCAGGGCACAACGACTCTTGGTCAACTTGACATTGACCAGGACTCCTAGGCCCCTATTCTCAGCACTGCCATCCATCCCCTTGTTTCCCAGTCTGTCCCTACACCCAGGGTTGCCCCATCCCCATAGTGATAATATGAATGGTTGCATGTATGGCAAAACTCCATGGCATGACTCCAGGTGTGACATGAGAGCTTGTATGAAACTGTCATCTGTGGGTGGAAGAGAAAAGGCTGTGTCTTGTAGAAACTGCACAGAACTTCAAAGTGAATCTGACAGTGAAGTTGCAGGTCTGAGTGACAAGCTGTTTTCTGATGTTGTGCCCAGTAACAGGGAATATGTCTTCTAGGATTTGAGGAAAAAGATTAATATCTTCATTAGACTTTAGCATTTGGCAAAAATCCCTTAAGATAATATCAGGCAGAGGCCAGTCAAAACAAACTGGAAGTTTGATAATTCCAGCCAGTTTAAAAAATACTGACAATGAGGAACTGTTTGAAACTATGGCAAACTTTCAAGTTCCTTTTATAGTTTGTCTTGAATTTTACCCAAAAGAACAGTATCTTGGTATGAAAAATGGCATGCAAGAGCAAACAAAAAATTCCTCCATTTCTGCATTTTCAAATAATATATATTTGGTGCAAATTCCCCTCCTCTCCTCCTAAATGATCCTTAGCAGCTCTCCATTTCACTGTCATCACCCAATAAAAACTTTCATATGTTCGTATTCAGCCTTCCACTGGAAAAAAATCTGACCTTGTCTGAGCTATATATGTTCATACACCATATTGATACATGCTTTCCCTGGCCTTGCACCTGCTGGTGACTACATGGACTTGCCTGGTGGCTTGGTTTCACTGGACCCCCTCCAGCTAGGGAAATGTTGGGGGTTAGTTTTCTTTTCTTTTGTTCCTTCTTACCTATAGAATTTTTCCCATAAGTCACTAAGAAACACTGACTACTGGGCACTTATGGGCATTTAAGAAAACAAAGTGGCCAAACTCAGAGACAAGGAGGGCATCTGGTTGCACTTTTCTCTCATCTGGAGCTTTTCTCTTTGAGGGACAGAGATACTGCATGATCTTAGGCAGGAAAAGGAGGGGTGGGGCAGTTGCTAGCTCTCTCACTCTGCAGCTATTCAGAGGAGGATGCTTGGAACTGCTGTTGCTCAGAGTTGCTATCGGGGAAAGGAATAACCCAACCCAGAGTTCCTTCTCCTTCGGAGTCATCACCAAGGAACACCTGTACCCTAACCCTCGTCCCCGGCAGGCATCAGTTTAAGTTGTGGCAATCCCAAAGGAAAAAGCTCCAAGGGGTTATGGGATCACCCATATTAATGTCTCATAAATATTCCTGACCCTCATTTCCCAGTTATCATTACCACTCCCAGTTTCCAGAATGTTCCCACTCCTCATTTTCCCATTGGTCCCTACCTTCCCTAACCCCACCTCTGCACCAATTTCCCCTCTACCCATTGGACCCTGACCTTGACTCCACCTCCTTTCCTGCTTCCCTTTTATACCCTGGACCACTCTGCATCTTTTGTCCTCGGCCATCGACCCCTATAGATCTGTGTTTGGATTTTTGGGCCTCATCCTACATTTGTTTTCATCATTATTAAAGTTCTTTATGTTACTACTTGTGGTGGTTGCACCTGCTCTTCATTTATTTTCACCACTCCTACCCTGATATCAGAAGAACCCTGAACCCTGAAAAGCATTGTCGAGGCCACCCTTATCATCTGAGACTCCTTCTCCTTCTCCTTCTCCTTCTCCTTCTCCTTTGTCTCCTTCTCCTTTGTCTCCTTCTCCTTTGTCTCCTTCTCCTTTGTCTCCTTCTCCTTCGTCTTCTTCTCCTTCGTCTTCTTCTCCTTCGTCTTCTTCTTCTTCTGTGGGGTGAGCCTCTGCTTGTGAGAGCAGCCACTGACCTGGGACCTTATTAACACCTGCCTCACTAAAAGAGGCACCTATCACCATCTGCTCGGGTACCCAGGAATCCTGAACCCACCTCTACTGGCCCTGCTCGCATGCGGACTGCCGCTGTCCCAGCCCCTGTGCTTCTTCAGCACCACTCTGGGCTCTCTATGCTCTAGCCCTGCACCGCTCTGCCCTGCTGGACTTCCAGCAGTTCCAACTGCTGCCGCCAAGTTTCTGATACATCTCGTCCACCAGACCAGGATCTTTTGCTCATTCCTGCCATTCCAGCTTAGTGCTCTTCAGGGTCCTGCAGGGGCACCAGGATCAACTGCCCCAGGGCTTTGTAAAGCAAAGCTGCTCCTCCCTCCTTTGCCATCTCAGCCGAGAAGGCTGTCATGGGGTTCCTGGTTCTGTTTGTTATTAATGCCATAGTTGTTGTTGTTTTATTTGTCTTGTTATACATACTAGTAAAGAACTGTCATTCCTATCCTTGTATCTTTGCCTAAGAGCCCCTTAATTGCAAAATTATAGTAATTTGGAGGGAGGGGGTTTACATTCTCCAATCCAACAGAGGCTCCTGCCTTTCCTAGCAGACAGCTATACTTCAAACCGAGACAGCAGGAGTGACAGGACTTGTCCCTGCCAGCCTCAGCGGCCAGTCTGCCTCTACTCCCATGGGTCCCTGAGATAAATGCATGCAGACAAAGTTGTCTTCCAGTGTTCTTCTCCTTGCTCTCCACACTCCTAGAATTGCAATTCTTTCTCTGTGGCTGATGCTGGGAACCTGCCTTTCAATGCAAGACTTTCAGTTGAATTGTGCTGAGATATGTTTACTCTTGCTCTTATCTTCTCTGCTTGGTTACACTTTTGAGCTAACTATATGACAAGCACCCTGCCTAGATAAACAATCCCATACCTCAACCTAAAGAAGACAATTGTTTCCCGGTTCCTATGTGGCTGGAAGGTGTCAACATCCTTCTGCATGAAGATTTTGGCTCTGACATTGTATGTTTCACAACTGAATGCTCCCTTGCTTCACAATGTCTCCTTCAATAACACTGAGATGTTCAGAGGATTTACCAAGTCTTGCATTCACTTCCCAGAAGAGCAAGAGGTTCACGAGGAGCTTCTCTGATCACTTCTACCAAAGTAAGCAAAAGTTTTCATGGACATACTTTATGGTATTAATTTTCCAGTTGCTGACTTGACTCGCCATGTGCCATTAAGACAGCCTTGTGTACTAATCATGCGTCAGAAATGGAAAATTGTGTCTTACGGTAAATTAGATGCCATCCTCACAAAAAAACAAGATTAATTCCTATAGGTATGTGCTGGCACTGTTCCAAGCAGCTGGGTTTGCACAAAGCAGCCTTTTTTTCTGTCTTGGTTTTGAAAGACAGGTGTCTGCTAGGGAAGGTAGGATTCTACCTTGGAATGGAAAATGTAAATCACCTCCTTCTGAATTAGTATAATTTTGAAATTAAGGGCCTCTCAGGCAAAGATAAGGGGATAGTTATAACAGTTCTTTGCTAGTATGCATAACAAGGCAAACAAAACAACAACTATGGAATTAATAACAAACAGAAGCAGGAACCCTGTAACACTCCTCTCAGCTGCAGCATTTTCCCCTTTGGTGCAGTTCCTGTCGCTACCGGCAGGGAGCGCTGGTGGCTCCCGGTGGACAGGGCAGGTGCGATGATCCCCCGTGGCTGCAGGGGGCGCTGTGGCGCGAGCTGGAGGAGCACGCGGTAATGGCAGCTGTGTCTGAGACCAGAAGGGATGGAAAAGAGAGGCTTTGCTTCACGAACCCTGGGGCAGTGTCAGTCCCGGTGCTCCAGCAGGACTCTGAGGAGCACTAAGCTGGATCAGCAGGAATGTGCAGAAATCCCAGGGTGGTGGACAAGATGTATCAGAAACTGTGGCAATAGCTGGAATTGTGGAACTACCCAGCAGGGCAGGGCAGTGCAGGGTTACTGCGCAGAGAAGCCCAGAATGGTGCTGAAGAAAACAGCGGGGCTGGAGCAGCGACCCCTCAGCTCCCACAGGGCAGGGAGAGGCAGGTTCAGGACCCCCAGCACCCGAGCAGAGGGTGATAGGTCCCTCTTTTAGCGAGGTAGGTGTTAAGGTTTCAATTCAGTGGCTGCTTTAGGGAGCAGAGGTTCACCCCCAGAGTAGAAGAAATAGCTCCAACCATCCTCCTCCAAAGCTCTGAGACAGAGAGCATCTCCTGTCAGCCCAAAAGTCTTGCCCCCAAAATGTTGTGGTATCTCTCCCCTCAGAGAGAAACTCTTACAGAAAAACAAGTGCAGCCAGATGCTCCAGTCCTCTCCCGACCTTAGCCACTCTTTTCTTTTTCTTAAGCACCCAGTAGTTAGTATCCTAGCAACTTACGGAAAAAAATTCTATAAGTAAAAAAAGAAAGAAACCCAACCCCTTGCACAAAGCAGCCTTTTTTTCTTTAATAGATTTTGGTGGTTTTGTCCCTGTCTGTAAAAATTGCCTGTATTATTCTGAAAATAGAAGCAATTGAGCTTTCCCTGGCCTGATCTGGAGGAAACAGAAAAAAAGTTCATTTAGTTATGAAACCTATTTAATTTATGCTCTCAAAGTTCATCACAAAAACTTCATTTAAAATTATTTAGGAAAGCAAAAAGAGCCTCAAACACACTGTTAATTACCATCCATTTTGTGTCTCTCACCCATTCTGATTCCTGGGGAGTTCTCTAGAAGCTTTCTGTGTGCAACAATTGCACAACAGTATCCAAACCAGACACAAGATTTCCTAATGTACTCCAGTTTCATCCTGGAGAACTACTAAACACATTTATTTGTATGGCTTTCTGGGTTGCAAGGTCAAGTTCCCGGCATCATCATATTGCTTTTCCAAATGCTAGAACACAAACAAAGCTGTGCCCTAAACAGAGATCCTCATCTTGTATGAAGTTTTATTGTACAACAAGGAATATCTTTCAAAAAATCACACTGTGTTTAGTCAAAAGATATTTAAGGATTTATTCAATTTTAATTAATGCTTTCATCCTGGTTTTTTGTTTTCAGTCAGGTCAGCTTTAAAATGTTTATAAAGCAAGATTAGAAAGCTCAAACAGTGAGTTCTGCATGGTTGAATTATACAAAAATGAACAAAACTAATTCTAATACCATCATTAGCTTGATATCCTTTTCGATTTTTCAGTTTCTCAGGGGTTTTGTTGTCTGGGATTCCTTTTTCCTTCTTTAAAGCCTGTCTTCAAAGTATTGCTCTATCTTGGCACTTACCGCTTGCTTTCAAGCAACTTAATTTCAAATATGCCTATAAAACATATGACTTCTAATTTTCATTTTATTTTCAAAAGTATTTATTTGTTTAAAGTGTGATCAAACCTGGATTAAGGAACTGAGGCTAAGGAGACATTCAGCTAGAAAGAAGTCTACATATCTAATATATGCCTCCCTTCATTGTACTAGGCATCTTCATTTTTGAACAAAGAAATTTAAATAAATAGGTGATAATTTTTGAGGCTTTATTTGATACACTTGGAAAATATAGGCAAATTTTCAGGCCTAATCAATTGTAATCAATGATATCTCTGTTTCAATAATTACAGCAATTCACGATTACAAGCCGCACCTGATTATAAGCCACACCTCCAGGTGTCAGCAATGTTTAGGTCTTTGTCCATATATAAACTGTACCTGATTATAAGCTGCACTCTCATTCGCAGAGAGGACCCGTGTGCAACAAAGTAATGAATTAGTAACAGAATTGCAGGATTGCGGAGTTTACTGGCTCGGCTCCGGGCCAGGTAGAGTCAGCCCGCTCGGGGCTGCCGACAGGGCCGGGTGGCCCGGCTCAGTGCTGCCACTCAGTGGGGTCGCTCTGGACTGGCCGCCTCTGCCGCCACTGCCGGGCTCGCTTGCCCCTGCCCACCCCCTGCACTACCACCACTAGGCCAGCGCTGCCCTGCAGTGCAGGTGGAAGCCCGCCTGCACCCACAGCGGTGGCGGGAGGGAAGGACCAAGCCTGCCCACACCCACGGCAGTGGCAGGAGGAACTGAGCGTACCTGCGGCAGTGGCAGGAGGGGGGGACCGAGCCCTCCCGCACCTGGGGCGGCAGCAAGAGGTGAGGCACGGAGCCCCCCGCCTCTCCCCTGGGCCGCGGGGCCGGCAGGAGGGAGCCCCCCGCCTTCCCTCCACGTTGCCAGTGGCAGGGAGCCCACCTCCACCAGCCGCGCAACAGAGTAACCAATTTGTAACAATCACGCAACCCCAGGTTTTACTGGCAGGCGCTCGGCTCGGCGGCTCGGCTTGCACTTCCAGGTTGGGAAATTTAAGATCATTGTTCATATATTGGCCGCTCCTGAGTGTAAGCCGCATTTCGGTTGGGATCAAAATTTTAGTCAAAATGGTGCAGCTTATAATCGTGCAATTACTGTACTATCACAGGCAAGAGCCACCATCTTCCCAGGTGAATCAAATGTGCTATCCAAATTATATTCAATTAGAGACTTAACTACACTTACAAACCTGTGCTCTAGCTGTTTGCAGAGAGACATACAGGGCACCTGTGGTGAGCTAGAAAGTTCATTCGGAAGACATCCTTATGTACAAGGAGTTAGGCCCCGCCCTCTCCGTTAGCCAGTCACAGCTGTACCAGAGTTACTTAAGCCGGCGTTTGCCGAGAAATAAACGCATTTCACTGTCGACCGTATCGGTGTAGCGACTGATTTGTCTGGCGACTGGGATTGTAAGTGTGTGTGTGTTCGCCGTGGCCCACTCTAACCAGGTCGCCACTTGCCTTCGTTTTCCCCCAGCGAAGGCAACAGCACCTGAAGTGCAAGAGTCCTGACAACTTGTACCTGAACTGGACACCAAGTCCCACACAATATAATTAGGTCTTTCTGCCAATGCTTTTTATATGCAGTTAGTTTTTTAAATACTTGCATCCTACTTTCAAGCAGAAAAAAAATTACACAGAACAATAACTGAAGCTAGATCTCAGACAAACTCTGCATGCAAACTGAATCTGAATTTGAATCCAAGTTAACAAGTGCTTCCAAGACTCAAATAAAAATATTGCCTTTTCCAATCCATTATATTTCCTAAATGCTCTTTTATATGTAACTGAAATGTCTTGGATGTGTGAAAAGTTCCATACATTTGAAGCTTTGAACCATATCCAAGCTCCAGGAAAAAGGCCCATTTAACAGGAGGTAGATCTGTGTAGGTGTAGATAAACTACTTCATAGACAAAATGCCTACAGCTCTGATGCTAGGCTTTAACACTGATATTGCTAACTAGTGAAACACACTGCTGTCTGCTCTCAGAGCTACAACAAAAAATTATCAATACAAGAAAGCAGCTGCCTGTAGAGATACAGAAGAAACCCATAGAAAAGTTGGAGATGAAAAGGAAACATGTTAATAAGAGCCAGTGGAAGCACACAGGGCTTCCTTAAGAGCCTTCTGGTCCCTTGGGGGCTTTGCTTCACTACCCAGCATCCCCCATCTGAGCCAACCAGCTGGCAAGTGTCACCCCTTCCAGGACTTGGCTCCAAATCAGAACGGCCTTATTACAGATTAATGCTCTCTAACAAAAATTAGTAACTCCTTCCCATGCTTCAGAGAATTCATAAAAATATTTTCCTACATTTTCAAGAAAGTTAAAATTGTCTAATTGGATTGCAGCTTCAGGAACTGCAGGTATGCACCTGGAAATAACCTTGTGACAGTTTCAAAGCTGATCTGAAACTGTATTGTCATGCATTGTCAATCATTCAATTGACTGGCTTCCAAAGCTGCTGTCAGATCCTAAGTAATCTACAACTTACTGCATTTTAGGAAATATTTTTCAATAGTGACATCAGGTTCAAGTGAAATTTTCTAATTAGAGTTTAAAATCACCCATCACATCATCAAAGGGAGACCTGAAAGGGAAGGCAACTATGCCATACTTTTGCTAGAATGTATCTAAAATGGTAAGTAATGAATGTCCATTTTATGATTGCATTGTACATATGCATGAATGTATTTATGTGTTTATGATTGTCCATGTATGATTGCATAATTTTGTAACCAATTAATTAATTTGATGTGGAATTTAAGATGAAACATCTTTAATGAAATAGAAATCAAACAAATTATATGAATGAGCCCAGAAAAAGGTATTATGAGCAGGCAGTATCAGAATCAACACACAATTCTAACCTTTGATAGTTTTTCCTCTGTGGTGTCAGGCAGAAATTACTCCCACTTAGTGATTAAAAGAAGTTCTTCTCTCAGAATTCATTGTAATGAGCACACACTTTGTCACCAGAGATTTTGTAACAAGTAGGAGAATAATTTTTCAGATGGCTATGCTGAAAAATGTAAAATGTTTAAAAGTTTTCCAGTATCTGTGTATTGTAAGAAAATTCACCCACACAAAACTGAGCTTTGTCCAAGAAAACTTCCTTGGTTTTAAGCCTGTTTAATTTATTACTATTTTCCATTATTTTCCATAATATTTAGACATAGTTTGCTGCTTTATTTTATTTCTTTGGGTTTTGATTTTGATTGGTTCCTTGGAGCAAAGTGCTTGATGATCTTCTATTTTGGAAATCATAGATTTAACACACCATACTGGGAAGAACAGATTAGCCTGACTCTCAACTGACTGTGTACCATCATTATCAGAAGCCTGAGCCCATATTCCCTGGGACTGCTGCCATTAGGTCTTCAGGGAATGTTCCACCAGATTTTAAATGAGGAACGACATCCAGATAAAATGGCTGCATCCAAAAAGTTTAGACATCCTGTTTTAGCTGGAAGTGTATGTTGAGCAGAAAATAATTTAAGATTTCTTTTCTGATGTAAATAATCTGCTATACTTGATCCATACTACTTAACAATTTGAAACTGCACCATTATTTAAAATGTAGCACACAGGTTAGCAGCTTTTGAACTGATTGTGAAACCTGAACAAGAACAGAGCTTCAAATGGACAAAAATTCATGATACTACATATTTGTATTAATTCAAAGGTGAAAGATGTTTCAGAGAATACTAATGTCCCTCCTCGTGAACCACATTTGCAATTTCTAATTTATCATATCCTTCTATATCGGAGGCTGCTAAATTGGTTTAAATGAAAAACCACTCTGAACTGTATTTGCGAAATGTGTAGAATAACACCGGGATTCACAGACCCATAGAACAGCTTGGGCTGGAAAGAACTTTAAAAATCAACTAATTCCAGCCCTCCTGCCATTGGCAGGGACACTTTGCTCCAGATCAAGCTGATCAAAGCCCCATCCAACCTGACTTAGAATGCTCCACAGGTGGGGCATCCACAATTCCTCTGGACAACCTGTTCCAGTGTCTCACCACACTCACAGTGAAGAATTTCTTCCTAGTATCTAATCTAAATCTACTGGTTTTCAGGTTGAAGCCTTTTTCCATTGTTTTATCATTGCATGCTTTTTTTTTTTGTAAGAAATTCCTCACAGGTAAAAACTTCATGTGTGGATAAGAATATACAGTAATTTCATGACCATAAGGTGCACCGGATTATAAGGCACACCTCCGGGATTCAGCAAATTTTGCAACTTTGTACATTATATAAGGCGCACTGGACTATAAGGCGCACTTGTTTTTTGCAGCGAAGATCCGTGGTGCGTGCAACAAAGTAATGAATTAGTAACGGAATCTCGCAATTGTGGAGTTTACTGGTAGGTGCTCAATTTGCAAACATTTTTCACAGATTGGCATAGCCTTTAAACGCAGCCCCAAGCGCCCTCCCCATGCACGGGGCCCAGCACTTCTGCCCGCCCCCAGCTGGCGAGGCGGGGCTCGGGGTGGCACGGGGCTACTGAGGCTCGGGGCAGCCGCGGTTCATACCTTGGGGTTGCTGCAGTTCAGGGTGGCTCAGGGCCGCCACAGCTCGCGGCAGCTCGGGACCGTAGGCAGCTCGGGGCGCCTCAGGACCACAGGCGGCTCAGGGCACCTTGGGGCTGGGCGGCCTTGGATCGGTCCTGCTTTTCCCCTGCCAGGGCCAGGCGGGCTCGAATCGGCCCTGCTTTTCCCCTGCCAGGGCCGTGCAGGCTCGGATCATCCCCGCCGCCCCCTCTGCTGGGTCCGTGCAGGCTCGGATCAGCCCCACCGCCCTCTCCGCTGGGCCATGCAGGCTCGGATTGGCCCTGCTTTTCCCCTGCTGGGGCCGGACGGGCTTGGATTGGTCCCACTTTTCCCCTGCAGGGGCCAGTCGAGCTCGGATCGGCCCCGCTTTTCCTCTGCCGGGGCCAGGCGAACTCAGATCCGCCCCACTTTTCCCCTGCTGGAGCCATGCAGGTTCAGATCGGCCCCGTCGCCCCCCTGCCGGTGCGGTGCAGGCTCGGATTGGCCCCGCCACCCCCCCGCCGGGCTCAGGGTGGCTTGGGTCCGCAGGCAGCTCAGGACAGGGCAGGGTCGCCTGCTCCCTCTCTCCCTGTGTGGCTGCTGCTGGCCGGGGGCTGCCCGGTCCCGCCCCCCCTCGCAGCTTGGCGCTCCCGCAGCACCACCTTGCCTCGCAGCTCGGCTCACGGCTCGCACTTCCAGGTTGGCAAATTTCGCAACTTTGTACATTATATAAGGCACACCGGACTACAAGGCGCACTTCCAGGTTTGGATCAAAATTTTAGTCCAAAGGGTGAGCCTTATAGTCGTGAAATTACTGTATTCATTTTTCATGTGTTCTTGTGAGACTCTTGGAGAGCATTCACAGGATATCTCTGTGACACGTCTTTCCATTTTCTCCTGATACAAGATTTTGTATCTGGAGTTAATGAAAAGATGTCACACACTACACCTAATCTAGCAATTCACTATTATCTACTGTGTTTCTGAAAAGTTGATACTTATTTTCACAAGTATACAATATATTTGGGTATCATTTAACATGCTGAAGCACCTTATACTAAAGTCACTGTAAAGAATTCTCTATTAAATAACTGCCATGAGAATCAGAAACCCATTAGGAACACATAAAGAACTAATGTGGATAATTTGAAGTTTCCATTTTTGTGAAATCCTGCCCAGGGATGTACTTAATCATTGCTAATGTTTAGGGAGGAGCTCAGTACATTGAGAGAGAACCCATTACCTAATCTTCCATTAGCTATCTTCTTTCCAAATTGTCTTGTTAACCCCTTTATTGCCTGTGACTCATGATGTGAGCGACATACCATAAAACACAGAACTCCAACTGGGCAATCTTCTAATTTAAACAGAAGAATCGTGAAAGCTGGATGTATGCTGGAGGAAATCACTTATTTTCATTGGGAATTAACAGCTGCAAACTTGGCCAAAAGAGTCTGCTTCTGGAGGATCCTAGTTGTTTTTCTCCACTGAAAAATATTAAAGTTGCATAATCCATATTCATTTCCCTATAGAAAATTTGAAAGAATCTTGGTGACATCTGTTTGCCAAGTGAGAAACAGGAAACAACTGCAGAAGTTTCTCTACGACTGGAGGTTCAGATTTGAGCCTTAAAGAATGTAACCTTTGCTTTCACTAATGCAAGTAAGGACTTAATTATGGACTTGAAACATATGCATGAGAAGGAAAGAATCTAGCAAATCTGACCATACACTGTTTTGTAACACAAGCCTATTGTGGCTCCAAGAGATTGTAAAACTGGCCCCCGGGGATGGGGGCTGGAGGAAAGCAGATTACAGACAGCTACGTGAGAAATTATGGTCTCCCTTTATCTGGAACCCACAGCAAAAGTCATTCAAAGTGCAGGACTTTTCCAGGCTTTAGTCAACATATAGTGACAGGGAGGGTGGCTTATAAAAAAATTTGGTCAAGGAAATTCTCTTAATTTTCTTATAAATTCTTAAATGTCCTTAAAATTGATCCAGCCATAATATTGTGCTCCACGAGCTGTTTATGCAAAACTGAATGTGTATAAAATCACATATTCAGATCTACACTTCTGAAGTACGCTTTTCTCTGATGATGTGCAGTGCCTTCTTACAAGGCATATTTACACAGTTTTTGGCAGGACTTATCCCCAAACCAAGAGAAAAAATTACTTATTTTTGTTTGCTAATTATACCATTAGCTATGTTTAAAATCAGAGAAAGCAAATAGGTTGAAAATTTGACCCTAAACTGTATGTGGGAGGTAGGCTGCCAAGAAGAACCGAAACACATGTAAGTTTTGTTTTCTTAGCAGGAAAAAGAGTGAAAGCCTGAAGATATCTACACTGGGTGGTAAAGCTAACAGCAGAAAATCAAAGAAATCTTAGCGCTAAGCCAACAGTGTAACAAAAAATAGGAGTCAGCTCTTCAAGGCCATGCAGATTATCACTCCGATAAGACTGTGATAGAGAGTAAGAATTATTTCCCAGTATGGTGTTGACACTGCATAAGCTTTAATCTGTTGTTCTTTGGCTTTTGGATCTCTTGCTTCACAACACAAACACTAACAAATTGACAAAAGCTGTGTTTGCACATTAGAGCTACTTGCAAACTAGCATTTCAAGTTCAAGTTTGGACATACAAGCATACAAAGCAAAATGAAGTGGAAAGCTGTGATTTTAATGGGGATTTAACCTCTTTTGTTCTTTGACCTTTTGTGGCTCTCAGAATACATCAACGCTTCTGTCGCATGAGTTGCCTTATTGGCTTAGTTCATGCTGATACAGCCAAGCAAGCATTCAAGTGTGACTACAGTGTAGGGTTTGTTGGTATATTGCACTCTTTCTAACAGCAAGTACAAGAGTCTTATCAGCACTACCCATTGGGTAGTGAATCAGCCCAGGCCCAGCTGCAATCCCAAGCGCAGTGACTCCTGCAGCTGGACAGAAAGAGCTTCAGAGCTCAGGCAGAAAGTAACTTTAGAAAGAATGGCTCAGGCAGCTGGCAGTGCACTGAGTCTGGAGGAACTGCCAACCCAGCTGAGTATCTGCCCTGCTGTGAAGTCAGAGAAAGGCAGAACAACATTAAAACAGGACTGTAACACAATTCTATCAAGTCTGATTATTAAGAAAACAGAATACTGTAATAGGGGAGTTTTATTTCCCTTCCCGTTAAAGCCACAAGGCCTTCTTATCTGAAAACCCTGTAATAGAAGTCTCCCAGTCAAAAGTGCAGCAGGAACTGAGTAAGTAGAAAAGGAACCCACAGGAGAAAAAGAAACCACAGCAGGAGAAATGAAGGCCACAAGAGGGATGAGTCAAGATGGACCCAGCAATAGTTTGTGAACTATCTGTTTTATAACAGGTCTAACATTCTCTCACCGAACTGTTAAAGAAAACAAAAAAAGCAACTAGGTTTCTGACATTTCTCATAACAATCTATCTCTCACTTGAGCCCTCTTTTCAAAAATTCAGCTGATGATACAAAAGAAGTAAATTGGGTGATTCTTTCCAAGCATTTTTCTTTCCAAGTTTCAACTGAAATTCTGGACAGTAGCAGTGATATAGCAGCAACATTATATGGAAGAAAAAGATCTGCTAAGGGAAAAAGATGTCAGATTTGTAGTTGAAATCTGAGAAATTACTGGTATCAAACTTAAGTATTGTTAGAGATCATGAAGAGAGAAATTAGTGGTTATTGATCAGATGGAAAAGAGATTTGAATTTTGTAGGGACCAGATGCAATGTAAAAACTGCAGATGTAGTGTCCAGAGTTTTTCATGTAAGTGATTTAGCCTCAGAGGGAGACAAAGTTAAGCCTATTAGATTGAAAGAATCAGCAAAATTTAGAGTATATGGGGTATTCAAACATACAGAGCTGTCTAAATTCAAAAACCTTCATGTTATAGGCCAGTGAGTTGTGATGGAAGAATTGTCCACGTGATCTTGAAAAGAAGTAGCAGAATGAGTAAATAGGAGTTTGAGGAGAGAGCTGCTACAGTCATTTCGGCCTGATCGTCTCTCAGGTCAAAAGCCTCAGATATTTCCTTCACATAATGAGGGTTTTAAAGTTAATTCTTGCCATATATAACAGGAGGAATCCTTTTATCTTCCTCCAGGATTATGTTTTTGTAAGGCAGGTCTAGCTTTTGTTTGGGTATCACCTCTTTACTGCAACTATGCCAGAGCTGTATTCAGAGCATGCTTCACCCAGTTGTCACTTCTAATTTTTGACTGCATATTTCTATTTTGGGAGACCTGAGGTAGTAAAAAAAAACGCCAGGTGACCAGAAAGATCCTGTCTTAAGTATGGGACACATTCACTTATATCTGAAAATTAAGTTGTGTGACTTGCAGTTGTTTCAGAATTCCCTGAGCACAGGGGTATGTTGGACTGCCAGCTTGTACCATCTGTCAGACATAATCCTCACACTTCAGAAGGCTGGATTTCACACACTTAATAAATTCCATCCAAATCTCAAAGTGTTTCACACAGCCAGCTGAAGAATACTTCTGATAAGGTGTGCTTGTACAGCTTAACAGACCTCTATGGAATGCCATGCCAGCTTTTCCATTGAAGGAAATAGAGATAATGTTCCTGAACAGTGAATGCTGAAACTGAATGATTAAATAAGAAGTAAATGTACTGCAGAAGACTAAAAAGGAAATAACAACTGCACTGAACTAATTTTTAGAGGAACCCACTTATTTCAGTCACATACTGGTACTGGTATACCCAGTGCCAAATATAGAAAGGACAATGCATCACAGTAAGCAAAAAAATGATTCTGCATTTTTGTTCATTTTGTTTTTTCCAAAATAACAAAATCCATGGAACTGCTTTTGGAAAACTATCCTTAGGCATTAGAAGGTTGCCATCTGTTTTCCTTCTCTTCTTTCATCAAAGATAAAGCAGACTTACATATATTCTTATACATAAGGGGAATCCTGAAGAGCTTAAAACATTGCAATGGGCTGAATAGCCTTCAAATACAAAAATATGTGGAATCCCCTGCTGGGTGCCACCCAGCCTAACAGTACTTCTCAGACTGTGAGCTGAGCATTTGAGCTTGAGGCATTATCTGTGGCCCCTTTCCCCTATGTTCTCCAGTACCCAGAATAGTTGTATTTAAGAATGTTAGAAGATAAAAATTCACCTAATTCTTACAAAGTCCATACATAAACTTGTTGTCCTTGAATTTGTCTAATCCTCTTTGAATGTCCTGACACACAGGTGTCAGGTGGACACACAGGTGTCACACAGGTGGAACAGGCCAAAAGTCTTCAAAAAACACTTGTAGATCTTTCTTGGATCCCACAGATATTGTTTAGAGAACTTACATTCTAAGTTCTATATTCATTATGTATTTCAGGAAATGTTCCTTATTAATATATCACTCTCCTAAGGTCTCCCTTTGACCTGAGGGTTCAGTTCTCCAGCCTCTGAGAATACAGATTATCCTAACTGACTTAAATTCTTTTATCTGGAAATGGGATAATTCAACAAAATTGAAATTAATTATCACAAATGTATCTGATAGAATTTGGCCTGAAGCATGCAGTAATGTGCAAAAATAAGAAATATTTTTAATAAAACAAAACAACTTTGTGTGGGAAAGAATATTTTAAAATGTTTCATCATCTTTGTGTTTCTTGTTAGTCTCTCTTGGATTGTGGCAAAAATCGTAAACTTCAGAGGCCCAAAGTTTTTAGGCTACTTTAACTCTGTGTGAGTTTCCATTCCACATGGAGTCCAGTGTCTCTCTGCTATTTCTGTGTTTGCTCATGGCATGTTAGAAAGTTTACAAGTCATTGACCAACACTTCTGTTCTGGCATTATAAATGGGCATGGCCTTTTCTGCTCAATGTTTGTGTAAGTAGGTACTGTCAGAATGGCTAAAGAAGGTAATAAATAGCAATGCTGCAGTAACAAGAAGATTCATAGCTACACTGAATCATCTTAGTGAGAAAGAGTTGCAAGTCTCATCAGTAAATAGCTAGAAAATATTTCTACAGAAAGATTCCTATGATCTGTTTTGGATTGTTTCTATGAAGAAGCAGTTTCAAGGCCAAAGTTCTTTCTAAACAGTAAATAATGATCAACATATTACAGTAGGTATTAGGGTTTTTAATTGCAACTTAGAGATCTGAACTGAAAATCTGATAAAGATATTTACTTATTTTGTATATTCCTACATACTACATGACAATAGCAGCAGAGGTTCAAATTAATCATTACTTGTGAAAACACTGTTATTGTTACTAATTAAAAGACAAATAGACTTTTAAAATCCACAAATTCCAAAATAAAATGGAAATTCACTATCTGATATAAAACTTTAAAAAACATCTGAGTTGGTATTCCCTCCAGAAGTTTAGCACAGATACAAACATATAGCTGCTTTTCTCTATAATTGTCAGTAAAAAACTTTTAAGATTATATAAATGCGTTAGCAAAAGAAGAGTTAATTCTTTGAGGAAAAAAGCTTAATCTCTTAAAATGTTTTATTTAAGCTTCAACTTGTGTATATACGAAATTAGACTTAGGTTCACAAATACAATTCTACATGTAAACAGTAAATTATATAAACAGCTCACTCTTTACTAGCCATTTTACAGAAACAAGCCAAAGCATAAATACATACGTATGGATTTTTGTGTCTGCATATACACACATGCATGGAAGTGTTCCCAGATCTGCTGTGGGAACCTTGTCCCTTAGTGTACCCTGAATCTGCATTTGTAAGTTTGAAACCATGAAATTAATATGTTTTTCCTTTATTTATTTTAATATGGTGTATTATAGAATACCTGCACAAGAAAAGAAGGAAAATGATCTCACAATGTTCCCAGTTTTCATTTCCTCAGCTTCTGAAACATTTAAGACTATTAACTTGCTGGCAGGCTCCCAAGGAATTTTAAGGCATCTGTGCCTGTGCTGCTTATTTTAAGCTCTGTCTACCAGTGTTATGAAATCTCAAACTCTTTTGAAAGCAAACTCTTTTGACTTTCTTAGTAATTCCATTTCATGTGGTTCTGGCTTTCAGGTAGATTCAAGAATGACATAATCGCCTTTTCCCACCCACAGGTTTTGCACTGTTGCTGTTGGTAACACCCTTCCACGTAATGTGCAACACAAATCTTTGTCTGATTCCATATGCCCAGAAATGGAAGACAGCCCAACAAAGAGGACTAAAGCAGCTTCTTGGCTTTCTATCAATCACCATATGTTTAAGGAAGCTTCTTCAGGATTTTTCCTCTTAGTTAATGTTACTTTAGCTACAGTGTAGTTCCCATCAGTCCAAAGTCATGATACTTCCAAAGGATATGAACCAATTTCCCAATAAACTTTACCCCCGTTACTGAAGCAGGTATCTTAAATGTAGCAGCAGAAAATAAACAAACAAACTTAAAGTGATCCTTTTGTAATTTTTACTATAGTATTAATGCAAATGCACTCCAAAAAATACAGAATTCTTCTGTTTCATTTTAAAAAATGCTAGAACTTGGCTAGTATGCACTCATAAGAGCTATTGCAATCATATTTTGCATTATTAACAATACTGGATTACATACCAAGCTCCGCAGCAGCAGGATAAATATCACAGGGAAAAAGCACTTTCTGGAGTTTGTTATCAACATGCGAGAACTAGAAGCAATCTGCAATCCTGTCTCACTGTCCAATCTCACAGAGTCTCCTGGCTTACCTGAAGACTACAAGAGTGTTTGTACATGAAATATGGCATGCTGACATAACATGGGGAGTATTTCTTTGCCCTCTGAAAATCTCCAGAAATTTTGCTTTTTACAGTTATGCTTTTCATGCTTTGTCAGATTTTTAAGTATTGCACAGCAATGTGGCTAGTCAGGACTCTTGAATACAAGACTACTGAGAGACATTTGTTCAGGTCAGCTTCAGGGCAATTTCCTAGGAAATTACATTTCTGCTTTAAGAGCTGGCAGTGAACTGCCGGGCAAATAAAAAAGCATGTGTTACGCTCAAGGAAACTCTAGTCCATGTCCAGAAGAAATGGAGAATGCATCAAGTTATCACCATAAGAAATAAATGATCCAGCCTGGGAAGATAACAGATTTCCTTTTCTTCAGCAATGAGCCAATTCTGGAAAAAAAATACAACTGGGCAAAGTGAGGCAGTGACTTGGTATCAGGATGTGCAGTCTAAAGATAGAAGACAGTTCTCATGGGAACCTGTCATACTCAGCTACATTCTCAACTCTGCTGGGCCCTCTCCTAAGCTCAGTGCAGCTGAGAGTCATGCCTCTCTCTCACTCCCAGCAGTGAGGGATAATCCATTTGAACAGCTATCTAGCAGAAAGAAACCTGTGAGATAGGCTAGAAAATGAGACAAACCGATTGTGATGGCCATCATAGAGTGAAATCCACAGCAACAGGAATTCCATGTGAAATTGAATGACGGTTATTTCTTTCTCTAGACTCTGTTCACAGTGCAAGCCAAAGTAATAATTTTGTTTCTGTGATGAAAATTATCTGGCTAATACATTACAACACTTTTAGAAAAGGGATAAATTGAAAATCCTGTAAAATTCTACCTTGGTGTTAAAAAGTCCTAGGCACTCTAAAACACATCCTCTCAAGGCAATAGTTAAGTTCTAGGAAATTTTCACAAATTGCTCTGTCCTTTGCTGTCAAAATAAAATGAAAGATTATTTATTTGGCTAAGGTCTTAAAATTTTACTAAGCCTTTTTAACTCTGCCTACAATGAGATCTATTTCTTCTAGTAATGCAATTATTGTTAATGGGTTTTCTGATACGAAGAAAGAAAACTGATTTTATCTGCAGTGGAATTGTAGTAATTTAAAACATTAAATTCACCCATCGACATTAATAGTGACATGAGACATTTTAGTTTGTCATTAATAACATTACACAAGCACTTTCAAAATTCTTTCACACCCTATATATTTTTATGATACATAAAGACAAAAGAAGCTATATAAGTATCCAACTTCTATCATTACCTCATGGCAAAAAGGTGATATTTCTCTAGAAAGATGGTAAAAGTTTTTCTAAACAATCAGGTAGAAGGTGCATGTGATTATAGGCTGTGTCAATTGATATTTTCTTTCTGGAGCATTTCAAGGGTAAAAATCTGAAGTGCTTATCCAACCTTCCCGAACAGCCATACCTGTGGGAACACTTGGGGCAAGTTCTCAGTTACAATCATCACCCCACAGTGGTCAATCTTCAATGTAAACCCCAGCATGAATTGCTGGCTACAGCTGAGCCCACAAAATAAACATTTCCTCTGCTGCGTTTAGCAACACTCTTGTTAGGACATCTGTTTTTTGATAATATCCTCAAAAATACTGTTAAGAATATTGCAAAAAACAAAACCTGCAATTATTTAGCAGTATATTCACACAAAGCTTTTTTTTTTTTTTTTTAAATACCTAGTTAATCAATAGACAGAAAATACCAGATCATCTACACACACATCAGAAAAATCTGCTCTGAAAAAAATACATTGCCATGAGTCACTCATTATGAATTGTACTCCATACTGGACAAGTAAAAACTGTATTTATAATGATAATTATTATTGTTAAAGCCATGTTCTCCTCACTCTGATTTTAAAATTCCCTCATGTCCTGCATTTGAAAGAGCTGAATTTAGTTCTCAGATTTCAAAATATCAAAATAAAATAAAGAAGCCCTTGGAAATGTTGGCATTTTAGTGTACCTAATAAAATAACAAATTCCTGTACTATATATGCTTCAGCAAGTGTCATCAATGTATCAAGTGCTTGCACATCTCTTTTCCCATTCAAACTTGCAATAGAATTTTCTGCTGACTTCAGTGAGGGAAGTAAGAGTAATCCAGCCTAATGTACTGAAAATCTTCTGGGTAATTTCCAAACAGTTTAACAGAGAGTGTGTTCATGGTACCTACATATTGCTGCATATTATCATTTGGTTCATTTCACTGGTGACATAGAAGAGACTACACTATGTTGAGCTGCAGCTGACATTAATACTTTAAAATTGCTTTTAAACCATGTAAGATTTCTTATTCTTCTTACTTTATTTAAAAGTAAACTTTTACAGTTTGGTGAAAAAATAATGCTATGAATTAAATCAATTTTACCGCCAGTTTCTGCCCCATAAAATATTTTTAAAAGACTTTCTTTCAGATGGAAACAATACTGTTTCATTCATTCATAGGCAATACTTTGGCTCCATGTGCATTTATATAAGTAAGAAGAATTTTGGACCTCCTTTCTATCACATCAATAAGTTTTTCAATTCCTTTTCTTCCTCCTTGGCTCTCCCAGTATATTTTGTCAAGGAACAAAGACTGGAGCAACTTCTCACGTAAATGCTGGCTCCTCAGAACTGAAACTGCAGATGCAGGGAATCTGGAAAAGCACAAAGAAATTCATCAGTTTTTGCACTTACTCTGAATTGCAGTATTTATGTTGTGGTTTAGCAACCAGTTGTACAAATATAGGCTGCAATTCAGCAAAGGAAGTCCATGCATGCCTAATCATATGTATGTTAATTGTACCTTTTACAGCTGCAGGATTTTTAGATACATCTTGTCAATGTCTTGCCAATATCTTGTCTATTCCAGTAGCTTAGTGTCTCATACTCAAACTGGGAAGAAATTATCAATCCTTTTACAAAATCAATAATTTGAAACTTACTCATTGATTCCTTGTAGTATTTTGAAGTCAAGATTGTCCTCATTTCTGTCAAAGAAGCCCTTATTGTCTATAAAGGCCAAGTGCCTTTGGTCATGCCTTCTCTGAACTATGTGTGTCAGGTCAACAGCATCCTGATCATGGCATTTCAGCTTCAGTCCTTGCTGCATGCAGAAATCCTCCTTGAGAGGTTTGAATCCACAACAATTTCTGTCTAGTCGATTATAGATCTAAAACAAAGTACAGCACAGTGCCAAGTGAAAACACTACCGATGTACATGGGGCAAAGCATCACTGTATGACATTGCTCTCTAATCCAGCTGACAGGAAAACAAGCTCAGGACAAGTGTAACTAAAGACAGTGAAACAGCACTGAAGTGAAACTGGTTCTTATACCACAGATACTGCTAAAAGTAATTTCTCAGACTAGGTATTTTATCCATTTTAGAGCCATGATCTGTTATGTCAGCAGAAATTCTTTGGAAATAATGGAACAATACCATGTGTAACTGGAATAACATGATGGTGAATACAATTCTATTTTCTTTGTCAGAAGTTTTGGGGGTTTTATTACATTTTCTCTGCTGGAGAACAACAGAAATAGCACAGTCTGACACACACAGAGGATCTTCATTTTGTGGGATCTATTTGCCTAACAGTATGCAAAATAACTGAAAAGACTAGTGAAGGGCACAACAAACCATCAAAAGCTATAAAATGTAAGAACAGTGTATTTATAATTACAAAGCAGCCTCCTTGTGACATATACTTTTATGACATGATGGTTTAGACTATTTTTTTCCCATGCAAAACCTCAATTATTCATCCCACAACACTCAGCTGGAAAGAATACATAAATCTGGCCTAACTTTGGTGGTGTAAATGTTAGGCAGCTCTTTTGACTTGGTTGTTTCTATTCCCTTTCATAAACAATGACAAGAACAAGGCACATCCAGAGTAATGGATGCCATTTTAGGATAACCATCTAATACTGGAAGGATAAATCACTCCTTGAAAGTGCTTCTACCCCTTGAGAGTAGAAGAGAGTAAATATTCAACATTGCTACAGCCTTAAGCATGCAAATAGGCCTGGATTGCCCTCAGAAATCTCCCCCGCCTTGGACTTCCACATGTCCCACCTTTGCCCCTGGGCACAGGAACCCCCTTTAATCTCAGGTAGTTCAGGCCTCCTCTGAGTCCTTCAGAGGGAGTGTGTGGGGGTGTTCTGTGCAGCTTGTTCCTAGGTTGCTGTTGAAGTTCCTGCCTTTCAGTCTTGGAGCTACCTTGTCTACACCTGATGCTCACTGGGCTACAAACAGGGCCTGTGACTTTCACCATCCTTCCTGCTGGCCTGCCTCTCCTGCTGCTGGCCCTGCCAGTCCTAGAGTGGCCTTTTGCTCCAGCTCATCTTCCCAGAGAGCAAACATGCTCCCACTAGCAGGTGTTTAGAGACTGGAAGTCTGGTCTGGTGCATCTAACAATGAGTAGCTCATCGAAGGTCACTCATTATTCCTCACTCATTGTCCTTTTTTGTTTACTGTGAACTCTTCAAACTGCTCCAAGAACAAAAGCATTACTGTTCACATAAGCCTTCTAAAATTACAATTTTATTTTTGTAACATCCCAGCAAAATGAACTGTTAGGACCTCACCTCACCTCCCTTCTTTGCATGTTGAAATGAAAAGGCCACCTTTTTAATCAAATGAAATTCTGAGAATTCGTTTGTTTTGATTATGTTTGGTTTTTTTAATACATAGTTCATTTTCTAATTGTATTGCTGACAGTGTTTTGTTTCCAAATATCAAAATCCTGAGGAAAGGAACAGACTTCTCTTTCTCCTTTCCATGAGCAGCATTCATTATCTGAAGGCTATAGAGCCCCTATTACTTTCAGTGTTCTCTCTCCTGGGATCTCTTATTCAATCCATCCAAAGGTAAAACAGTAAAGCAGAGTGCTTCTAGAAGGACTCCTTTGATGTATAGATCCCATTCCTTTACATTTCTCTACATGTATTAAAGAGACAGGGAGATCATGTTCTTACATACAACCTCTTCATGATATCTTGCACAATTTCAGTGCTAAGACATAATGATGGAAGGCTCTGTAATTAATGCATATAGTTTAGCAGAATTTTCTGTCATAAATTTACATATGTAAGAGGTCCACACCCCCAAAATCAAAGAATCCATTTTGCTTGAGTTCTTGAAGTAGGCAAGTAAAAGTCAACTATAAGCATTTTATATGCTGCTCCTGTGTTTTACAGCATTTAAAACAGAGATTAGGAAGATCTATTAGAGGTGCCAAACCCATTTTTCTGGGGGAATTTTGCTTAATAAAGAATACTTTATACCGGTATTCTTTATTTCTGAAAGACTCATGAAGCACAGTTTATTTTTTTTTTAACATGGAACCTTTTCTTGGTATTTTTTTCGTTTTCAGGTTTTCATATTCTGCTACTTATAAACTTTGAGAGCACACAGATAAAATTGTAGTCTTTAAGAACTATGACAGTTACTTTCACTCACTTTCTGAAATGCATGTTCTTGTCTGGTAGCAACTGAGATATAAATCATTCTGATACCAGCTATTAGTACAACATTACAGTAATTTCACAACTATAAGGTGCACCCTTTTGACTAAAATTTTCCCCCGAAGCCGGACGTGCGCCTTATAATCCAATGCGCCTAATATGATGTACAAAGTTGCGACATTTGCCACCCCGGAAGTGTGAGCCGTGAGCTGTGAGCCGTGGGGGGAGCCGGCAGTGCTGCGGCAGTCGGGTGGAGGCGGGCCTGGGGGCCCATAGCTGCCGGGTGAAGGCGGGCCAGGTGGCCCGCGGTGCCGCCCCTCCCGGGTCCAGGCGGGCCCGGTCGCTCACGGCATCGCCCTTGCCGGGTGGAGGCCGAGCCGGGGGCCCATGGCTGCCGGGTTGAGGCGGGGCCTCGGTCAGCAAACGCGTGGGGGGAGCTGGGGGTGGAGCCTCACTGCAAAAAAAAAAGTGCGCCTTATAATCTGGTGCGCCTTATATGATCTACAAAGTTGCGAATTTTGCCGACTCCCGGGGGGGTGCGCCTTATAGTCTGGTGCGCCTTATGGTCGTGAAATTACTGTAATTTGTCTCCAGTCATGTGACGTTCAACCCTGTTATATCTTATTTCAACCAACCACTCCTGGATAATAGAAAAGCAGATTTATCATTCATCCATTTCTGCTCTACTCCTTCTTTACTAAGTCACTGTCTAGGGTTGGTTTTTTTTTAAAGAAAAATTATCCACTACAACTGTTACCTTGCTCCAACTTGCAGCTCACCAAAACCACTTCAGTCCCCTCTTGGGGCTGGGGAGGTGCAGGAAGGACCACAGAGTAAACAGAGATTTACAGTTGTGAACACAGTCAAGCTCTCTGTTTGGAGAAACAAGGAGTGAAGGAGAAACAGTATGCCTGACTCTTTAAAAAGAAATGAGTCAGTTAGGCTTCCTGCCTGATTTAGCTCCATTTTGGATATTTTAATAATAAGAAATAACCAGAAATAATTTCAAACTATGCAAATACCTCTGTTCCCCATTTTAAAAAAAATGAAATACACTAAAATTACTTCTTCTAAAAATCCTATGTTTGTTCACATGACTTATGAGGCAAGTAAGTCAATAAACATTTTACCTGCAAGAGAAAATCAAAGAGTGCCATCTTGGACCACTCATGATGATGGATTTCAGTACAGCCCCATTCAGCTTTGGGAACTTTACCGTTCTGCCAGCATTTCTTCTTCAATAGCTCCTGATATTGTCCCCATGTTAACCTCACTGAAGAATGGGTACTATTATCTGTTGGACTCAGTGAGGAATCCCAGAGAATAACAGGACAGGCTTGACCACCTAAAAAAAAGGAAAAAAAATATCATTGTTATAGTGCAATACTGGCAGTTTTATTTAATTGTTCTTTGGACATTGCCTAAGCATTAGTAATTTTACCATTTTACAGATCTGGCAGAAGAACCAGTCACAGATCAATATCTTGACATTCTTTGGTTAATGTGGTCTTATCCTCCATCCACAACCAGCCACCATAGGAATGGAAGCATAGGCATAAATGCCTTCAGTGTATGGAAGATTTTCTTTATCTGAAGCAAGAGATTAATGCACAAAAGTGTAAACTAAACCAAACTATTAGAAAGTTTATAGGTAGGTTAAAAGCCTACAATGCCATTGTGAATCAACAATGTAATTTTCTTCTGATTCCAGTGAACTGCTGATTTTCAAGAGCTGGAAACTTATGCCAAAGGGGTTTTCTTTGCATAATGGACATAGAGAGACCACAAATCCTACAGTCTAAGTGGATTTATTTTGTTATTTTTAGTATTTTAAACCTATAATGTATGACTCCATAGCTCTGAAAGGATATATGAGAATACTAGAGTGTGAGCTTAGCATGAATAAACTTGACAAGTTTGTGCATTTTTACCAAGATATGAGATCTGTTTTGTATAGCAGATATTTCAGCCAAACTCTTTAGTTCTTCTGTATAAAGAATATTCTACTCTTCCCTGAAACTAAGACAGAGGACTTCTCTTTGGTGAATTCTAGTGTTCAGCTTCACCATGAGAACAAACCTTGTCAAAATAAGCTTTTCCAGTATAAGAACTGATAAATATATTTCACATAGCATCAAGGAACAGACGTAACTATCTTATTAGGAAACTCTCCTTTTATTCCTGATGCAATGCTACTGCTGCTTAAACTGCTAAGGACCCATGACTGACCATGGCTTGTACATGTTAAGACAAATAAATCCTTTCTATTTTTGGGGTGTGTAGATAGAAGATCATAATATGTGTTAGTACAGAGAGAAAGAACCATTTAACTGCAAAGTTTAACTGTTGTTTATTAAAATGTGTTGGAGCACATATAAAACTTTAAAAATTATTCATATTCATCTTGAAGTTCATTAAACTTAGTCTACACTATTGCACTATTTATTGCATAGTTAAGTGCAGCCTAAATTGTCTCTTTGTCTACCACATGCCCATGGTGACAGAGACAGATTTGCAAAAAAAGCTTTTAGAGGTTCAGTCCACCTTCTTCAGAAGCAAACCAGACAGAAAACAGACCATGGAAAACAGCTACCAGTGCCAACAGCAAGGTAAAAGCTGCCAATGTCAATGCTCCACTTGTAAGCAGCCAGGACTGTGAAAAACAACCTCCATACAGCTGAATGAAAAAGCAACTTGCTCAAAGGATGCTGACTGCTGTAAAACAACAGGTAGGAAATTATCTTTACCTGTACCTAGCACTGAAACATGCAGTTCCTTCTCCCATTCACCAAAGTAGCATGACAGACCTGCCCCACATGCAATCTAGTCTAAGACAAAAGCCAACTCCTTTCCAAATCAGAATGCTCCTGATCTTCTCTCTGCCATGGTTTGCACATACGACGTAGTCCTTCCAAACCCAACTCAACCAAACACCTCTTTAATTTCCCTTCCAGTTCCCCAGAGTTTCCTTAGAAACACAGAATGTGTCATTCCACTCGGAACATCAATTGGCCTTTCTTTATGATCAATATTACCTTTATTAGCACCATGCTTCACACTCTCCTCCACTGAAAAAATGAGCTGAGCACTCCTGAAAATCAGGTTTCTCCTCTACAGAGGTTCCTGAATAAGTGCTTGGGTAACTTATTTAAGAAATCCTACCCATTCCTCCATCTCTCTCAATCTGGCTCTATCACCTACATTGTAGATTATTTACCCAAGTTAGGTCAGCTATGAGTTAGGCTTCTTTTCCAAGAAAGTTGGAGAAAGTTTATCTAAGCATTTGAAATTCTCACTAAAAAAAAAAAGACAGCTTTCCTCAGGACCAAACCTGATGTATTTGTATATCTCCAGTAACAACTTATGTAACTACTCATTAATTATTCCACAAATCAAATACATAAACAGTTTTCTAAGAAAACAGACATCTCCTGTCTACCCAAAAAGGACATGATAAACAATAGTACAGTAATTTCACGATTATAAGCCGCAACATTTTGACTAAAATTTTGGTCCGAACCCAAAGTGCGGCTTATAATCAGGTCTGGCTTATATATGGACAAAGAACGAAAAGCTACTGTTTTAGTTTGGAGGACAGGTGTCTGCTGAGAAAGGCAGGAACTTCTATTTGAAATGGAGAATGTAAACCCCCTCCCTCCAAATTATTATAATTTGGAAATCAAGCGGCTTTCAGGCAAAAATAAGGAAATTAGGAATAACAGTTCTTTTCTAGGGAAATCAAAATAGAAATACAGTACTACAAAGAAAGAAACTCCAAACCCTGACAAAGTCAGAGTACAACCTGGCACCCCGTCAGGCAGGGTGTTGGTAGCAGTCCCATTAAATGGTGGCTGCATCCTCCTGCAGTGACAGATGTGGCTCAGTTGGAGCAGTGCTCCTGTACAAGGTGCAGTTTCCCTCTGGAGCTCCAGTGGTGATGTGGAGAAATCTGGTTTTCCACTGGAGTCCAGTGGAGAAAGGGGCTACCTTAGTGTCCCAAAGCCTCTGTTTTCTTCTTGGTAAGAAATGTTGGGCTCTTCCCCCTGGTTGGAGCAACTTTCAATGGGATGCAGTAATTTTATCAGTCCCACAGTGGGACTCAATGGCCATTAGCAGAAAATGACTCCCTGGAGGAAGGATGGGTTGTGAAAAGGTAAAGAACAATGCCCAACCTGGTTTCAATGGATGGCCCATTAGCAGATTATCTGCCATTGAGATAAGGATCACTGTCCCCATCCTCAACAGATGGTGATAGAACAGATACCTTTTATCACACTCTGTATTGTAACATGCGGCTTATAATCAGGTGCGGCTTATATATGGACAAAAAACCAAAAAGTTGCTGAAACCCAGAAGTGCGGCTTATACTCAGTGCGGCTTATAATCGTGAAATTACTGTAATATAAATACTTGAAAACTATTAATAATATCATGCCAGGTTCCATTAAGACACAAAAACATTTTTAAAAGGCTAAGGTTAAATACAGGAAATGTTTGCATTTCAAAGGAAATGGGAGCAGAAAAGATGATCTAAAAAAACATCATTCAACTCTGTAATACAAATTGGATTACAGTAATATGAAACAGTAGCTTCAGAAAAGAGCTGTGACTCAAATTTTTGACACTTGCAGGAAAAACATGAAGAAGCTGAATTAAAACAGATAAGGGGTCTGACTCATAATTGCATGAATTGGCATGACCCCAGTGAAATCAGTGGAGCTTTTCTGATTCAAGCTTCATGAGGATGGGGTTGAAATTACCTGAACATTGAAGAGACCTACAACTAACCACAACTGGGAAGGGTATGTGCTTCTCTCATAGTCAGCTTTACACATTAACACAGAGCGGTACTGCTTTTCCACTGCTGCAGCTGCACTGCACTGAATCTTGCCCAGAGCTGATTGGCTTCATTTTATTTTTAGCTCCCCTTTTAGATCTATATATCTACTTAACTATCCAAAGGCGATCTTCAAAATTGTATGGGAAAGACTTTTCAAAGCTCATGATGAAACCACCTTCCTAGTAATTAATACACATTTTTGAGCATCAAAAGTTTTCTAAAAATGTCTTAGCTAAGTTGAGTAAGACAAAACAGAGAAAACCTCAGGCCACTGAGACTAGACCACCTCCAGGTACTGAAACTGGTTCATGTGCCACTTGGTGATATATCACTGCATGGCTTTTTCAACACAGGTATCATCTTAGATTTTCACACCCCATATAACTTTGAAAATAAACTGCATGCTTCTCATGTGGTTAGGAATCACTTTTAGCTCTCACAAACATTACTCTCATCTTGTGCTCTGACTTATAGCTACAGCACTTTTTCTAACTTCATCGAAAGAAAGTATTTTCAAACATGCCCAGAAGATAACACTAAAACCAGAAAATCTTTCATGAGGAAGTTTAAGTCCTTTCTCAAACTCACCATTGCTCACTGTAAGGTAGTACATCTCACCACTGCCATATTTGCAAGAAGAGTTTAAATGTCCATGTATTAGAAAGAAAGGATGATTTAGTGTGGAAAATGAGAGGGACCAGCACACAGAGCACAATTTTGAGAGTTTTAAGTTTTTTAGGGAAAATATAAGGAACAGAAGCAGAAAGCAGAGAGAAGTTGGGTCATGTATTCTTCTTTCTTCCCTATGCACCTCATTGCAATATTCTGTCCTGTGCTCATATGAATGTCAGTATTAAGGAATGCATGAAATGTGCATCAGTTGCTCTCTAAACTATGGACTGCATTATTGCTTGGACATTAACTTCTCTACCCAGCAGAATATTGGAAATATGCCTCGTACCCCTTTGAGAGGTACAAAACTATCTGGAAGTAATTTAGAACACTCCGAATGCATAAAGCAGTGTTAAGGTTTTATTCTTTGCCCTGACATTGGTGATTCATATTGCATAATTTTTGATGGGATGGCAAGAGCAGGCTAATAGCACAGGGAATAACACAGAAAAAACTAGACACCTTTTCTGATCATGCAGAGGCCAGTAAAGCAAAACAAGTGCAACCAGTGGAGCTATCATATCATTCAACCAACCATGAAAGGTGTTACTCAAAGGAAGAGTTTCTTGTATGTTCGGGGAAAAAACGAGGTTCTGCATAAATAGTGGATTGAGTACATTAGTGCATATTGTCTTCAGTTTAGTCAGACTCAGGATATCAGAAAACCAGAGAGGAAAGAGAAGTAGCCATCAGCCTGCAGTAGTTCAGTCCCTCAGCGAATGGTGCAACAAAACTGCATAGCAACAGCTATTGTGCCAAAAACTGAAGAAAGAGCCCAGTCTTGTTGCTACTATCCAAGGAGCCAGAGCACTATCCTTTCAGCTGTCAGCTGAGACAGAGAAGGCAGCCTGCCCCAGCCCACAAACTCCAGCTGCAGCTCAAGCCTAACAAATACTGCCACCATGCCAACCTGCGAATTCGGTCACTGAGCCGGCGGCCATACATGCAGGTCTTTGACTTAGCTCCTGTGCAAAGGTCATTAAGGTAGGGCTGTGACACCAAGCAAGGTCACTTAGGTCTCTTCTATTCCTTAGGTTAAGGTTATGAAATAATGAAATTTCTTAGCGCTGTAGTATTAATGTGACCATCCCAAAACTCAGATACATAAGGGTCAGCCTTCATTTATTCCACAATAGACACAATTTTATGATTATTTCTTGATGTTTTACAGGCTTCTTCCTTTTTTATAGGTGTTTTGAGACATTTTTCATATCTCATAGGTAGCAATGGAAGTAACAAATGACTGCTCGTGTATGCACAAAATCATCTTCTTTTAGACTGTTATGCCCAGCTCTAAAGGGTTTTGCTTACCTATACTACCCAGACTTTTTACATTCATAAAATTCATTGTAAAAGTATGAGAGACAGAGTTATCATACCTGATTTTTCTGTCCAGGATGGATGATGGAAAAATCAGACAAGTCGCAAAAAAAGTCAGTTAACACTTAAAAGTGTTTACAATTACAGTAATTTCACGATTATAAGCCGCACCATTTTGACGAAAATTTTGGTCCGAACCCAAAGTGCGGCTTATAATCAGGTGTGGTTTATATATGGACAAAGAACAAAAAGTTGCTGTTTTAGTTTGGAGGACAGGTGTCTGCTGAGAAAGGCAGGAACTTCTCTTTGAAATGGAGAATGTAAACCCCCTCCCTTCAAATTAGTATAATTTTGAAATCAAGGGGCTTTCAGGCAAAGATATGCGAATTAGGAATAACAGTTCTTTTCTAGGGAAATTAAAATAGAAATACAGTACTACAAAGAAACAAACCCCAAATCCTGACAAAGTCAGAGTACAACCTGACACCCCGTCAGGCAGGGTGTTGGTAGCAGTCCCATTAAATGGTGGCTGCATCCTCCTGCAGTGACAGATGTGGCTCAGTTGGAGCAGTGCTCCTGTACAAGGTGCAGTTTCCCTCTAAAGGTCCAGTGGTGATGTGGAGAAATCCGGTTTTCCTCTGGAGTCCAGTGGAGAAAGGGGCTCCCTTAGTGTCCCAAAACCTCTGTTTTTATCTTGGTAAGAAATGTTGGGCTCTTCCCCTTGGTTGGAGCAACTTCCAATGGGATGCAGTAATTTTATCAGTCCCACAGTGGGACTCAATGGCCATTAGCAGAAAATGACTCCCTGGAGGAAGGATGGGTTGTGAAAAGGTAAAGAACAATGCCCAACCTGGTTTCAATGGATGGCCCATTAGCAGATTATCTGCCATTGAGATAAGGATCACTGTCCCCATCCTCAACAGATGGTGATAGAACAGATACCTTTTATCACACTCTGTATTGTAACATGCGGCTTATAATTAGGTGCAGCTTATATATGGACAAAAAACCAAAAAGTTGCTGAAACCCAGAAGTGCGGCTTATACTCAGTGCGGCTTATAATCGTGAAATTACTGTAACTAGGGAAGGTGAGGGCAGCAGACAGGGAACTTGAATACAGTATTTTGCTAGACATTAAAAAAAGTCAGTGTCAGATCTGTGGGAATAAGGGAAATAGAACCTGTACAGGGATTTACTAAGCAGTTCTTTGAAACTGCTTTTGACAAAACGAATGACAGTTTTGAAAAGCCCATTTTTTAAGATTTTAATGCTACATCAAACATGTCTTGTTGGATCACATCACAACTGAGGCAAGCTAACACGATATGTCAGGGGGAGAGAGATATGTCATCCCAGAAATAGTGTACATTCATACATACATGCACAGACTCTAATCCTGCAATGCTTGCTTTCCCTTGTGAATAACTGATTCACACAAGCCATTGTGTAAAAAACTACAGAGCCTACCTATCTTAGCTTAAACACATATAGCACATTTAAATGAGCTAATTGTTCATGTTATTTTTAAGAATTATATTTTTGCTCATTTTCCTAACCCAAATATTTTCACATTATGCCAGACACAAGCACGCAAATAGTAAAGAGTTCAAGTAGTTATTAGGCCTCTGAGTTCCAGCATATTTCCAGGCTAAAGAAACCATGACAGACAAGGTGCAGTCACTGTTCCAAATGCTCTGATCAGCCTTTAGCTGGAAAAAATGAAGTGAGACCAAAATAGTATTATTTCTCTTCCCATCACCTAGCAACACTCCTCTTGCAATAGAAACTTAGCCAGTTATGAGGAAAAGAAAATTAGAGGGCAGAAAGAGACACTCTGTCCCAGACAGTCCAAAACATACTGTAAGGTGACAGACAGTGAGCAACACAATGCACAATTAGCCTAATAGCAGTTTTCCAAGGTTTGTAGTCTATCATCTCTGCAGCCACATTGTACAGAGTTCCCCCAACTGAACTACCTTAATGCCTTATGAAAGTTCTATAGCAATAGATCTTGTTCCTAAAAATAAAATAGGCATAATGTATCTTCCATGCTCTGCAAGTATGAATAATATTCAGAAGCCTCCAAACTGTTGTTCCTAGACATTCATTCCCATTGTTGTACAGGCTGCCAAAGGGAAGGTTTACAAAGCAGGAAGACACTGGAGATCACAAGGTTGTCTTCCTGCTGTCAGACTTTAGAAAATAATTTTAGCATTATGTTTCTTTTTAAGAAACTGATATAAAACTATTATAAACTGATATAAAAATATTTGGTACAAGCTGATTCCAAAGCAAGAAACGAACAGCAAAAACATAGCTAGCTACTTTTGCAATGACTCACTAAAATGCAGCAAAGTCCTTCTGGATTTGAAATTGTACAAAAATGCTGAGGACATATTTAAGAAGGTAGCAATTTTAAAGTAGTCTTCTAACTCACATTGTATGGCTGAATGCTACCTTCAATTTCACTAAAGGTTAAAAATCAAATTTTTAAGTGGAAACTCTATACTAATCATGTAACAGGCACACTGAGATATTTACTACGTGTTTCTTTGGATAATATACAGATGTGGGTATTGAACCTCAAAATGTACATCAGAATTCAATGAAATGTAGTTTGTTTGGGTTTTAACTACCAGAGGAAAGGGAAGCACTTTTTTAAAATTTTTCAGTTCCCAAGGGGATTAGAGCCATGAAAGAACATTCAAGCTTCTGCAGGCAGGTTCCCTACCTCTCTGAGCAGATTATCTGACCCTGTCCCTACCACCTGAAAGATTAATTTTTGTGACAAGTTCCAACAGTATTTTAGTAAAGTCGATTCTGAAAGATGTAAAGTTTATTTTAAAAAATCAGAAATAGCTACTGAATCATAGAGATTCTGCAATCTCCTTTACCAGTTTCACTTCAGGAAGTCTGTACAATGTCATGCAATCTACAGACTGCTCTTTCTCTTTTTTCTTGTTCCACACTTATGTGAGGAAATTGTTACTGCCCTCAGTAACTCTATGATATTTGATCCAAACTTTGGGGTATTCATGCTTTGGCCAGGATAACTGCACTGCAGAAGTTACACACAAACACTGGCTTTATTTCCCTGTAACAACGGGGTTAGTTCTCAGGCTCACAGGAGTTAAAGGAGGTGGCTGCTGCTGCCCCATGGCTAAAGTTGAGCAGGAAGGAAACCTCTGCACCCCACCTGCAAGCTGAAAACCACACAAATGTGTTACCTTGGAAGAACTCTGATCTCCTGCTTACAGAAGGTAAGCTCCTGTTTAGCCCCAAGATCCTGTCCAAATGAAAGGCAAACACCTCACTCATGTCAAGAGGTCTTTTTACAATTCCACAGCGTCCTTGATTACAAGCAGTTCCTGTAGTGCTGGGACCTTTTGCAAAAACTACCAGGACTGCTTTGTGCAAAGGTACTTCTTGAATGCTCTCTATGGGAGAGTCTGCCAGCATGCGCATGTTTAGGATGTCATCTTTGCTCATCCATGACGGAGGGCTCTCACTGTAAATCCTGATATTGCTTTCTGCAGGCTGGAGCTGTGACTTTACAGCTCCAGAAATCTTCCCAGGTCTCCGGTGACCTCTCTCCCTGATACCCATTCCTTTATGCCTGTGTTCATCCACTTGGTACTTTCTCGCCTCCAGAGCGATCGCTGCTCCCATTGTGCCTGTGGCATGTGTGGCCCATCCTGGCTGTTGGGCAAAGGCCTCTTCCCAGCCCATAAAAGTGGCTTTTGGAAAGTGCTGCCCATACGACAAAGGGATTGTATTTTTCTTCCTGCGTTTTGGCTTCACTGTACCTCTGATGTTGGCAGGCTTGCTGCGCTTGTACCGCAGGGTGATATAAACTACATTGGGTGGTAGCAAGGTCCCATTGCTACCAAGCTGGGCTTCCTGGAAATTGGGTGGTGACAGGGTGCCATCCAGTGGGATGCCCAGAAAAGGAGTTTGAGCTGCATCTTGGAGACTCCTGGAACTGATCTTTTGATGTCCTCCTTTGTGCTGCGGTAAAACGTGACCCACTTGGTTGACAAGGAATCCCAGGTAGATCACACAGGCAGTTCCCACTAGCAGATTTCTTCTTGTCCTTGGGCGCCTGCAAGTCCAGAGCCTCAGCACCCGTGAGGGCCAAAGGCAGCAAATGAACAAGTTTTTTATTTTACTTGGCTGATCAAAAGGGGTCATTTCTCTAGTGAATCCACATGATGAAAACAGCATAAAGTCTTCTGTACATTCCAGCCAGGATGATGATGCATGATTTCCCTTCTCCAATTTCTATTTCTCCTTTTCCAGGTAGCTTCCAGCATGGGTGATGGACAGAGGCTACTGATACGCCTGGGAAAGTGGTCAGCACTAAGGATGCTGACACTCCACCTTCTCAAACTGTTAAATTCTTATCAGCCACCGCAGGGGAAGTGATTGACTTCAGAGAATGAATGGAGCCAGCTGTGTAAGCAAAGTTTACTGACTTGTAGTCTAAAAGATCTATGTATCTTCTCTGCAAGCTGCAAAAATAAAATAGCAGCATTTCCTTTCATTACTCACAAATAGCATCTGTGACTTTGTATTTTCCAGAGAAAAGAAGTTCTACATGAGACAGTATGCATGTAGGAATTTGTCAGGATACATCTTTTACTTTTTCATTACAGTATAAATCAAACACCAAAACCTAAATACAGGCTCAGTTTTCAATCTCAGCTGGATTAAAAGAAATGCCTGTCAAACCCCGATCATTATATTTTCCTTACAAGATAAAGTCTTCACTAAACATCATGTTATGCTGTAAATGATCCAAATATAAACAGTGACTAGTAGTTAAAAATGCACATATTCAGAAATATAAAAATATATTAGAAGTGGCAAATTTCCCTAGCTGACTATGAATATAGTTCCCATAATTCATAAACAGACATTAAAACTGAAAGATGGTTAATCGTCTTCACTCTTGTGAAGCCATAAAAAGAATCAAGTTATAGTTTTTTTAAATAAAATTACAGTGGCTTACATATCCTTTCCAAGAAACAAAGAATAAGCACACATTGTATATATATTGCTATAAAATAAAATTTCTTACCTATTCAGCTTGACACATCCTTTGTTCTGGCAAACTCCTTAGGTTAATAAAAGTAACTGAGTAAAAACTGGCATCTAGAACATATTTCACTTTAAAGTATGGTTCACATTTAGGTATTTCATTGCAAGCTAAGAACTGTTGAGAAGCTAACTTTACTGAGAGGTGCTTGCATATGAACTGCCATAAACTTACATGAACCTCACTTTATAAAAAAAATCCAAACTAAACAACCCCACACACAAAACCACAGCAACTTCTATTTTAAATTCTGTAATGAAAAGTCCTGTGAAGTATGTGCCTTTCAAAAGTGCATTCCATCTATTTCTAACTCCTGAGGGCCCTCTAGTGCACTGCATGCAAATGTACTGAAGAAATTCCCTTTCCTCCATTTAGTTTTTTGGGGTTTTTTTGAGTTTGAAATACCACCCACTCCCTGGATTTTAGAACATGTGGGAATCATATACTGTGATGAGAAGCAAAAAAACCTCTGATATATGACTCCTTTCCTAGTCTAAGTATAAAATAATAAAATGTATACATTCACTGTAATTCAAATAATGGAAATATTCTCTTCTCCATAGCTAATACTACAGGAAAATAGACAATTAATTAGTTTATGCTTCATATTGGTCCAATATGAATTTATAAAAATTTACGAGTGCATTTTTTTTTCCACAAGCCATCACTTATCCTTACTTTTTGTCTAAATATGTACTGCCAAGTTAAAATTTCAGTATCCATGCCCATTACCAGTAAAAGACCCTTCCTGCCACCTGTTTTTCCAAATCTGAGTTTTTTAGAGGAATTGGGATTGTAAGAAATCTCTCCATCCACTTCTGTTCTTCTGTCTTTCTTTTTTTAGTTCAAATTTGACTGATGGGACATATCCCAAACAAAGAGAATTTATTCCAAAAGCTCCAGACAAGTTGCTTGAGTTGGAAATGCATCACACTGCAACAGTTGTTTTCAAATACCAGTTACTAACAGAGCTCTCCTCTGCTATAATACTTCTCTGAAATTCTCTGTAATCTACATAACCTTTCTACTGCTACTCCTCAACGATTATCTGGAGAAAATTATAAAAGAATATAGAGTCGTTCTTCTCATTTCATTTGTTGTCTTGAAATCATAATGTGGTGTACACACTGATGTGCAGTGGGGACTGCTGGGATATTTGAGGCTTTCTAAATGTTATAATAGCAATGGTATTTCCTTTATTTCTCATGTTCAGAAGAGGGAACTCAGGTACTGGTACATTCTTTGGAATGGATGGTGATAGAAAATCACCTAAATAGAATACAGTATCTTGTTAGTTTAACAAGATGTTTGTCTCTAATTTTGGATTTTTAAAAGGCAAAATATCAAGTGACTGGTGTACAGCTCCAGTGTCCTAGCAGATACCATAAAATAAGGAAGGTTAAAACTACTATGGAGTTGTCTGGGAAAAAAAACATTTTATCTTGTTTCAAAAGAAACAAAGAAAATGGGTTTTGTTCAGGTGAGTACTATTCTTCTTTCTGGAATGAATTATTCTAACCCAAAGCTGCAGAAAAGCACTAAAGGGCACTACTAAGCTGAAACAGTACTTCCTCTGTGGTCATAAAACATTTAAGACAAACTTTCAGAATAGTAGTTGTTGTCTGACCAAATTCTGGCCTACACTATTTCACTTTGCTACCTACAGCTAGTCTGGAATGTCTGTCAAATTTTGTATTTGTTCCTTGCTCTAAACCATAACTGTAATATGGTTTAATGTATCTGCATCCATTAAATTCAGCTTTTCATGTAATTTCTTCATATACTCTTATTTTATTCCTGTCCTTCCTAACGTCAGGAATATAAAAACTGATATAGGAAAACAGCAATAAACAGAAGAGGGGAATTAAAGAAGCTTTTTCTAGTCCTTCACAGACCTAGGTACAGTTTTTAAATGTGAATGAATAGCTGGATTAACTATTTTCAATTTTTTTTCTTTTTTTTTCCTTTTTTTTTTCCTTTTTTGTTTTATTTTTTGTTTAACTTTGAAATTCATCTCCATCTATACCTGCATTTGAAGAGGTTTTCTGCTGGACAAGCTGCAGAATCTGAAGCAGCTGGTGGCCTGTACTGCTCCTAGCAGGAGGTCTCTGACCAGTTTGCAGAGACAAGTGGAGTGTGCCAATGCCCACCAGTCACAATGCCCTGCATCTTAACTTCTCTTTATCCCTGGGCACCTGAAAGGATGTGGTTACAGACTATGCTCCTTAATGTGTGTGGTCTGGCTTTCTATGTGCAGGCACTTCAATGTAAAAGGTTAACATTTCTCCTACCACTTTTTTTCTGAATAAAACAACACAACACATACACTTGCACTGCCTTTAAAATTCTTTTTTCTGCGGGCTACCTTTGTGATTATGATATGGAACATTATTTCTCTTGGGTGCATTATAGCCATACTGTTTCCATAGAGACGTTCTCCTATGCATCTCTAAATGACACATGGACAGACATTTATGTTAAAATGATTGATAAATGGTGCATTCCTAGCCTTATTGAATCCATATGACTGACAACTTATTCCCCAGAGAAACAAAGTAAGCCCTTACTATGGATAATGCAGATTTAATTTGCAAAATATGAAGCATTACTTCAGAAGGTTCGTGCTGTGTTTGTAAGGAGATCAATTTGGGCTGCCATCTGGAAACTGTACTTCAAGAGTACAGAGAGAAATGTTTTCTTCATGACTAAACATGCTGACTAATAGTTTGTGCTCGAACTGGTCCAGATCAAATCCTTACAGGGAAATCTACAAAGATCTCTTCTTGATACCATGTAAAAGATTTTTTTCCTATTTGATTTTGGTTGCTAAACAACACAGGGGCTTCCAGACCAACAGGTGGTAATCTTTGTGCTTAAGAAAAACAAAAATGTGGATGCCCTGATGGGGCTCGTGGTTTCCTTGCCTTGCTGCACACCACAGAGCCAGCAGCTGTTGCATGGCCTCAAAATGTCCCTGCCTTCCCCAAGATGCCTGTCCCCCTCTGCAGGTGCCTGCAGCCCCCAGCCCTGTGACAGCCTCCAGCAGCCAGGGAGACCTCAGGAGCGAGAGGAGCTGCAAGGAGGCCATGCTGTCCCCTCCATGAGCAGCCCCATCTTGGAATCATGTCTCTGTTCCTGGGCAAATGCTGCCAAAACTTGGGTGCCTCCTCTGGAACACCAGTCTCGTGAGGAGCAGCTGAGGGAGCTAGGGATGTTCAGCCTGGAGAGGAGGAGGCTCAGTGGAGACCTTACTGGCCTCTACAACCACCTCAAAGGATGTTGTAGCCAGGTGGAGATAGGCCTCTTCTCCCAGGCAACCAGCAACAGGATGAGTGGACATAGCCTCAAGCTCAGCTTGGGGAGGTTTAGGTTGGACATTAGGAATAATTTCTTCACAGAAAACATTGTAATATACTGCCTAGGGAGGTGGTGGAGTCACCATCCCTGGAGGTGTTGAACACTGGACGTGACACTCAGCAAGTGATTAAACACTGAAATGGATGTCCAGGGAGGTAGAGCAGTCACCTTTCCTAGAGGTGCTTAAGACAGGATGTGGCATTTAGTGCACTCCATGGTCTCGCTGACATGGTAGTCTTGGCTCACAGGATGGACCCGATGAGCTGCCAACCTAAGATCACAACACCAGCCTGTTGAGGACACAGCTGCACTTGTACTAGAGAGGGCACCGTCTCATCCGCGCGCTTACGGGTCCAAGGTGTTTTCATTACGAGTGCATTAATTTCAGTTTTCTCTCAGCTATCCTTCCCCTCCAGGCGGGAAGTCGACGCCTCAGGACACACCCTCCGCCGTGGCGGCGAGACAAAAGCAGTCGAAAACCAACCCCCACTAGCCTCCGCCCCGCTCCCGGACAGGAAGAAGAGGCCAGTGGGAAGAAGCGGATGGAAGCAGGCGGATGGAGGCGGGCCGAGGCGAGGGGCGGCGCAGGCGCGGGCGGGAGGCCGCGGTGAGCGGGGGTGGGGCGGTGCGGATCCCGGCAGGAGTGGGCACGGAGGGGCGCGGGCGGCGGGGTTGTTGCTGCACGGAGGGACGGGACCGGCGATCTGTCGGTATGGGCGCATCCCGGCCGGCTACCGCCCCGGCGCGGAGCGCCCTAAAATTTGCCGCGGCGCTGAGTCGGGCACAGGGCGTTGGGGTAAGGAAGGGGCCGGCTGGAGCGGGGTCTCGGGTGTCCCCTCGGGGTGCGGTGCCGAGCGGCCGCTGCCCTGCCGCGGCGTTCGGGGCCGAGGGCTGGGCCGTGTTCCACCCGCCGTGCGGGCCTGCCCCGCCGCAGTCCCGGCACGGTGGCGTCAGTGAAACCGCAGCGGCGCGGGTGGAGCTCTCAGATGAGCGTTTTCCTTGTTCCGTGATAGCCCTTAGAGAAAACACTGCTCGATGAACGTCTTTTGGAAGAGATCCTCTCAGGAAAGCAGAGATACATTTCTCCATCGAGGGTTATGGTGTCACGTGGGACTTTGATCTCTGCCACCTCGGAACCCATAGGAGTGTCCTAAGTTCAAAGTGAAAATATCCACTCTTAATTGTAGATGGATAATAGGAGAAATGTGCAAATAAACAATCAACGTGACATGCAACATTTAAAAATACCCACTCAATTAAACAGAGAGGTTCTTTGGAACCTTAGCAACAATTTGGATCACCATTGAGATGAAAGCTCTCCAAGGCAGAGTTTCTTGATTTTGCCCCTGTCTGCAGAGATCACAGCAATGTGTTGCTATTGCAGTAAGTGAACATCATGATTTGTTGTGGGTGTCACATTTCTAAGGCAAGTGTGGAAATGGAGAGCACAACACTCCGATGGGGTGAACTGGTGAACTTAGTAGGAAAAGAGAAATGTGTGCCAGCAAAATTCAAACATCCAACAGCAAAATTGTTTTTTGGTTTTTTTTTTTTTTTTTCTGAATCCTGAAGTGCTTTTCAGTATGGGCAACTTAGTGGGGGAAAAAAGCCTTCAATAACAGTATCAATTGCAGTTGCCTTTGCTTGAGTTTCAGAAACAACCACTATGCTTTAAAAGCGTAGCAACTTCAGCATTTGGCATTTGTTACCCTTTAAGTCTTTGGAGGCACATTTGGAAGTCCATCTGGCAATAACATAGGATTGAAGAGAAGAGGCTTTTAGTGAACTCACAGAAGCTCTCTTAAGTGGAAAGTATGTAGAAAAAATACAGTCAACTTTATGCTGTGTGACAATTATTTGCTCTTGACATTTGATCATACAATATTAGAACTATTTAGCTTGGAAGGGATCTGGAGGTTGTTGGTTCAATTCCCTGCTTAAAGCAATGATGCCATCAAAGTTTGATCAGGTTACTTCAGGCCTTGCCTGATTAAGCTTTCTCTTGAAGGATGTGAAATGCAGTTGAAAGTTGGGTGTGAAAGCCAAATTTGGAGCAAAGTGTCCCAGGTTTTGGAAAGTTACACAGAGTTCTAAGCAGTGTGAATGAAGCATAATTAAGTGGAAGCTGTGTTTTCTCTCCATGTTTGAGGTGATAATTCTGGAGTTGTGCAAAAAGTCTTCATTGTGCAGAATATAGGGATTTTTGGAAGATAGGAAACAAACAGTAAAGCATATTGCCCTGCAGCACAGTTCTCTTACTAGATACAAAACTGAAATATTTTTGAAGTAACGTTTCTCTGTGCAAAACTAAAAAGACTGATAAACCACTTTAAATAAATAAGTCATTATGCAGCTAAGATACTAACAGCCTTTGAAGTTTGAAGGCAAAAGTGGTGATTCCTGCATTCACAGAGCTGCAGTGTAATCAGCTTTATTTCTACATCCTTAACACCATGAAGGTCTTCTGGACAAAACCAATTCTTGTGCCTTACTTGTCCACTAGATGAATAAAATGTATTCACTCAGTGAGTCAAGTTTGATGGAATGAAGCAAGCTGATGTCAACCTTTATGTGTATTACAGTAATTTCACAACCATAAGGCGCACCCCCCAGGAGTCGGCAAAATTCACAACTTTATAGATCATATAAGGCACACCAGACTATAGGGCACACTTTTTTTTTGCAGTGAGGCTCCGCCCCCAGCTCCCCCTGCACGGTTTCTGGCCGAGGCCCCACCTCAACCTGGTAGCCATTGGCCCCCGGGCTCGCCTCCACCCGGCAGGGGTGGTGCCACGAGCCACCGGGCCCACCTTCACCCGGCAGCCATGGGACCCCGGGACTGCCTGGACCCGGGAGGGGTGGTGCTGCAGGCCCCCAGGCCCACCTCCACCCGGCAGGGGCAGTGCCGCGGGCCCCTGGGCCCGTCTCCAGCTGGCTGCCGTGGCCCTGCCGGCTCCCCCCACGACTCACAGCTCACACTTCTGGGTAGGCAAATTTTGCAACTTTGTACATCAGATAAGGCGCACCGGACTGTAAGGCGCCCTTCCGGGTTCGAGGGAAAATTTTAGTCAGAAGGGTGCGCCTTATAGTCGTGAAATTACTGTAATCTGTTTACAGTAAATTCACGAATACAAGCCGCACTGACTATAAGCCGCATCTCTGGGTGTTGGCAAATATTTTGGTTTTTGTCCATAGATAAGCCGCACACGAATATAAGCCGCTCTGTCGTTCGCAGCGAGGACCCGCGTGCAATTATTAACAGAACGGCGGGAGGGCGGGGTTTACTGGCTGAGCTAAGGCTGTGCAGGCTCGGCCCGCTAGGGGCCGCTGACGGGGCCAGGTGGTCCAGCACGGTGCTGCAGCTCGGGGCTGGCCACCACTGCCCCTGGGCTCGGTCACCCCGGGTCGGCGCTGCCCCGCGGTGGCAGGCAGGGACGGAGCTTCCCCTGCTCCTACGGCAGCGGCGGCGGGCGGGGACGGAGCTTTCCTGCGCCCGTGGCGCCGGCGGCGGGCAGGGACGGAGTTTCCCTGCTCCTGCCGCGGCGGCGGCGGGCGGGGACAAAGCACCCCGTCGGCTCCCCGAGCCGCGGCAATGGCTGCGCGGGGCTCCCGTCGGCTCCCCGGGCCGCAGCAATGGCGGCGCGCGCTTCCCCCCCCCTCCCCGGGCCGCAGCAATGGCGGCGCGCGCTTCCCCCCCCTCCCTGGGCCGCAGCAATGGCGGCGCGCGCTTCCCCCCCCCTCCCCGGGCCGCAGCAATGGCGGCGCCGGCTTCTCCCCCCTCCCCGGGCCGCGGTAGGGGCGGCCCGGGTCCCCCCTCTCCTCCCCGGGCCGCGGTAGGGGCGGCCCGGGTCCCCCCTCTCCTCCCCGGGCCGCGGTAGGGGCGGCCCGGGTCCCCCCTCTCCTCCCCCGGCCGCGGTAGGGCCGGCCCGGGTCCCCCCTCTCCTCCCCGAGCTGCAGCAATGGCGGCGCCGGGCCCCCCCCCCCCCCGTCTCTCCCCTGGGCTGTGGCAGAGGAGGAAAGAGAGCTCTCCCGCCTCTCTCCCCGCCCCCCGTTCTGCCTACACGGAGCGAGGCTCCACCCGCGGTGCAACAAAGTAGCGATTTGTAACAATCGCAAAATGCCGACTTTGCAGCTGCTCGGCTCAGCACTCTGGCAGGCACTTCTGAGGTTGTATTAGCCGCTCCTGATTATTAGCCGCATTTCCGGTTTAGGAGCAAAATCTTAGTCAAATTGGTGCGGCTTGTATTCGTGAAATTACTGTATTTATCTGTTCACAGCGTGTACGGTGTATCCTGTGAAATCAAGTCTTGGAAGAAGTCGTAGCATTATTATTTGCACTGCACAGTGTTTGCAGGTCCTGGGTAAGACATGCTTTGTAGAAGAGTCTTAAATACAGTGAAAAGTTCTTGGAGAAGCTTATCCTCTAAGCAGGAAAGAAAGATGAAGAGTGATGGAGAAAAATATAATACTAATGGAAACACCTGTGCCATTTAATGTGTCTTTTAAACGTCATCTCTGTTTCTCAAGTACTCAAGTTTGAAATATATTGGCATATTTCAAGGGGAAGAATTCTAGAGATTAAATTGCTGTATTAGTTGTGGAATCAAACTTTTCATCTGCTAATGTAAATAATTTCAGCAATCACTGATGACCCTGCTGAAATTGTAGATGAAAGCATAACCTCAGCAGATACAGTTTTCAGTGTCCTGAGGACTGTGGAGAAGGTAAGACCAGGTAAAATAAGATGAAAGAATGTTCAGCAGCTCAGTTCTTGTGGAGACAGTACAGTCACAACACTTTTTGCAAGACTGGGCAAAATTTTTACCATCCTATTTCAACCGCACCACCTACGATGGGGAAAGGGAAACTGCACTGGGATGGTTTTTGATTGAGGATTTCATGTATATTGCTGTAACAGCATACCAAGTATCCTGTTGCCATTTGAAGTTAAATTTCCAAATACTTTTCTTATATGTAGTCTTTTAAGTGTTGTATTAAGATTATGTACACAAAGTTCACATTGTTTTGATTGTCCTCAGAGACATCTTTTCTGTCAAAGTTATACTCCATATCAAAAGTATATATGTAGCGCATCTGTGGAGTGTAACCCCAAGATGACTTTCCCACTTTAAAAAGAGTCAGAGGTATTCCAGGATTAAAATAATCTTTGCCTTTCTTATTATACATATGTGGAATGAACAAAGAAATTTTAGAGGCCACTTCTCCCTTTGCTCCCCACAGTAAAATGAAACTTTTCAGTTTTTAGTATCAACTAGAGCAGTACCTGTGGTTACCTTACGATTCCATACTGATCTCACTGTGGCACCTATAGGATCTCTGCACCTGTTCCTCACTCCTTGACAATGGGTCTGCTATAACTGCGTCTGCCAGTTGAGATTTTGTCTAACCCCATATTTTGACACACCCCAGTGTGTCTCCCCCCCACCCTCTGCTTTGACCACAGGAATAAGGAATATTCTGATAGCATCTCCTTAAAGCATCAGTGCTTCCCAAAACCCTCACAGGTTCATGTCCTCATAACATTTGAGTGCACCTCTACATTCACTTTTTGTGTCTTCAGATAAAATATACAATATTGGGGGTTTTTTTTGTTTATCTGTTCTTAAGTCATTTATTCATGTTTTATGGCAGGTTTTCATGGGGCTGTACATGAGCCGTTTCTACATTAACCTCTTTGCAGTTCACTTCAGCTTTGAGAGATTCATAAGTAGGGTTCTTTAAGTTTCAAATTTCTAAACTACATTGGTATTAATAATTCACATACTTAATTCCAGTCTTTGATTCCAGATTCTGTCAGGATCTGGTGTAAAACAACTACACAAAAAGAAGCACCTTCAGTACAAAGATGAATATCGGGAAAGCTTATGGTGCTGCTAACATCAGTAATGGAACAGATCTGGCTATTGGCTTTACCTGTTCTGCAGTAGCTGTCCTTCTGTTTGGGACAAACTTCGTGCCTGTCAAGAAATTTGACGCTGGTGATGGTAAACAATTATATTTTTTTCTTTGGTTTGCTATTTTTGCTAAAAGGAATAATATTTTACCAGCAAATTACTAGAGTATCAAGGCCATCATCACAGCCTTAATCCAGAGAGTATGTTTAATTTTGTCTGTTGTTGTTAGGGTATAAAGCAATAATACTGCTTCAGGATGTGGCATATCTTTGGAAGAGTCTCTTTATAAGTTGTGCACTTTGTACTTTATAATTTGTGATGATGTATATTTCATGAGAATTTCACAATGGAAAGCGAAATGTTCTTTGCTTTACCTTTGTGGGAATTCTTAGATGCATACAGTGTTATTTATAAATAAAGTAAGAGTTGTTGGACTTTGAAGCATTGCCTTTCAATTGTGCACCTAACATAAAAACAAAAACTGAAATATGACCCTAACAAGACAAACTTGGGCTTTCAAGGGAAAGTCTTAGCACAGATAGCATAAAGTTAACTGGTCTGCCTAACTGACCCATCCAGAATCTACTGAGGTAGAAGAGAGCTGTCACTGACCATCCTCAGTGTCTGAGATTACTGGAAAAGCTTGAACTTTGAAAAAGTTTCATCCTGTGTAGTCTGTGGTAGCAGCGACTGGGGTGGTGGGAGAAGTTTGCAGCAATTGAGTATCATGTTTGTCAGAAGTCCATCAAAATTTTCATGTGTTTAAGAATCAGCTTGTGCAAACTTTGGCCAGCTAAGTGTCTTTTGCAACTCTGTAGGAAGAATGCATGATAAGGAAAAGGTTAACTGAATTATAACCCACCCTAAAAATACATTCAATACATTGAATAAATTATAACAAGGTTCCCTGACATTCACAAATGTAGTAACCACCTTTTTGATTTTTGTCTCTGCTAGTGTATCAAAGATAAACGTATTCTGTTAAGAGATTCACACATGCAGTATTCTACAAATACCCTATTGTGTGCATTTGATTTTTCCACAGGCATGTTCTTCCAGTGGATTCTCTGTGCCTCCATATGGATAGTTTCTTTGGTGGTCAATTTGATCCAGAATTGCCCCCGGTTTTGGCCTCTGGCTATGGTTGGAGGTTTTATGTGGGCCACAGGTAAGGATAAAGAGATTCCAATTCTTGAAACTTTTCCATGTATAAGATAGTAGTTATTTTGTAGTTATTCAGTTCTTTAAAGCCTCACTCTTAATGGAACTGTAACCTTATAGTAATTATTGTTTTATTGGGCTTTTTCTATAAGAGGCAAATTCACATCAAAGATAATGTTTAAAATTGTATAGAGAAAAAGTCTGTGTTCAGTGTATTTATTTTTTAAAAACACTGTTTCTTGCTACCTTGTAAATTCCTAAATTTCTTTGTTTTCCAACCAGGCACAGAACCTAAAGCAAATATATACAAGATCACATTCAATTTTTTAACTGACTTTAGTTTTGGTTTTTGTATTTCAGGCAATGTTACAGTTGTCCCTATTGTTAAAACTATTGGCTTAGCTCTTGGTCTTTTGATATGGGCTTCATTTAATTTGCTGACAGGTTGGGCAAGTTCAAGGTAGGTATGTTTTAAGTCTTAAGTCATTAATTAATTAGTTAATAATATAATTAATGTTGCCAAGTCTTCATTAATAACTGCAGTGAAAACTCACCTGTAGAATCAGAGAGTCAGTCAGGTTGGAGAAAACCTTTAAGATCATCAACTCCAGCCATTAACATAACACTACCAAGTCTACCACTAAAGAGTATTTATCCTATGTATTAAAACTTTTTCCTCCTCAGTGAAAAGTACTCAAGTTATCTCTTTTAGCTTTTTATATTTCCTCTGTTTTAATAGAAAGAAAATACCCAGTAAGGTTATTGATTTGATAAGTAATGTATTTCTTAATGTAAAACTAGTTCATATTTGTATTTTTTTCTTCTACAGTCTGGTCTGATAAAATAATTTAACTTCAGTTTTTAAATATACATATTTTTTTAAATGTCTGTTAAATTAAAGGTTATTTTTGTAAAGTAGGAATAACTTTTTGCAAGCCAACTGGAGCCCTGATGTAATACTGAAAATATATACAGTAATTTCACAACTATAAGGCGCACCCTTTTGACTAAAATTTCAGCCTGAACCTGGAAGTGTGCCTTATAGTCCGGTGCACCTTATCTGATGGACAAAGTTGCGACATTTGCCACCCCGAAGTAGGAGCCGCAGTGGGGGGGCGGTGCCGCGGGAACACCGAGTCGTGAGGGGAGCAGGCGGCACGACTGGCAGGAACCGTGCTGGGAGGGAGGGAGCTGGCCCCAGCCACTGCACGGCGAAGGAGGGAGCCGCCACCGCTGGCCCGGTGCGGACAGTGCAGAGGAGGAGGCAGGGAGCAGCTGCCACCGCCAGCACGGCACAGGCGTTGCGGAGGAGGAGGCAGAGAGCAGCCGCCACCGCCGGCACAGTGCGGGCGGTGTGGAGGAGGAGGGAGGGAGCAACCACCTCTGCCAGCATGGTGCGGGTGGTACGGAGAATGAGGCAGGGAGCAGCCACCGCCGCCGACACGGCGCAGGCAGTGCGGAGGAGGAGCTGCGCCAGCCGGCGCCGGGCGGGAGTACCTGGGTCTGTGGCAGCTGCGGCTGCCGGGCAGGGGAAACCAGGACCCGCGGCCGTGCGGTGGTAGCCAGGAGCTGCGAGCAACGCCTGCCAGGGACAGGCAGGAGTACAGGGGCCTGCGGCACGTGGAGGGCACCTGGGGCTGCGTTTAAAGGCTACACCAGTCTTGAAAAATGTTTGCAAACTGCCAGTAATTCATTACTGTTTGCACGCGGCTCACCTCCTCGCTGCAAAAAAAAAGTGCGAGCCGTGAGCCCAGCCGCAAGGGGGGCAGGAGCGGCCAGCCTCCGACCAGCGGGGCCACGCAGGCTGGGCGGCACCCCCCACCCCCTGGTCCCAGCCCCCACCGGCCGCGTGGGCCGAGAACGACCGCCCAGCCCCTGCTCACAGTCCCCACTGGCTGCGTGGGCTGAGAGGGATTGCCCAGCCCCTGCTCATAGTCCCCACCGGCCGCACAGGCTGAGAGGGATTGCCCAGCCCCTGCTCATAGTCCCCGCCGGCCGCACGGGCTGAGAGCGACCGCCCAACCCCTGCTCACAGTCCCCGCCAGCCGCGCGGGCTGAGAGGGATTACCCAGCCCCTGCTCATAGTCCCTGCCGGCCGCGCGGGCTGAGAGGGATTGCCCAGCCCCTGCTCATAGTCCCTGCCGACCGCGCAGGCTGAGCGGCAACCACTCAGGGAGAGAGGGAGCGGGCAGTGCCGCCCTGAACCGCAGCAACCCCGAGGTGTGAGCCGTAGCCACCCTGAACTGAGGCAACCGCGAGCCTCGCCTCGCCATCCAGGGGCGGGCGGGAGTGCCGGGCCCCGCGCACGGGGATGGCGCTTGTGGCTGCGTTTAAAGGCTACACCAATCTGTTAAAATGTTTCCAATTTCAGCACATACCAGTAAACTCCATGATCGTGGGATTCTGTTACTACGTAGTTACTTTGTTGCACTTGGCACGGATCTTTGCGGCAAAAAAAAAGTGCGCCTTATAGTCCGGTGCGCCTTATCTGATCTACAAAGTTGCAAAATTTACCGACTCCCAGGGGGTGCACCTTATAGTCCGGTACATCTTATGGTCGTGAAATTACTGTACTTAAGCAGAATTATTTACGTGAGTCAAGACTTCAAGGGCTAGGTTTGTAACTGTTTGTATAAAGTCAGTGCATCTATGTGAAACTCGTTAAATATTCCAGGTTTGGTTGGTTTGGAATTGACCCAGAAGAGGTATCAAGACCAATCTTAAATTATATTGGGGCTGGACTTTCACTTATAAGGTAGAAATTGATTCTTACAATTAATATCTCTTGTGTAAAATATATATTTAATAACTAACCACCAGGATGATTTAACAAGAGAGCAGATGTATTGAAGAATTTTTGGCAACTCAATTTACTTCCAAATTGATGAACTGTCCATACCTAGCTGGTTAGCGTTGCTGTAGAAACAGACATGTTATCCAGTATAGGGGTGAAATGGTTGTCCGCAAACACAGAAATATATTTTTATGCTGGTAGGTGTGTTCAAATCAAAGCAGAGATGCATGGATTGCCTCCTTAAGTTATTCTAATGGTTCACTTTCCCCAAATCTGTCAGAGGACAGACTGACTAAAAGAATCTTGTTGAGAAAACCTCAGATTTCTGATCTCACTTCACTCAATCAGGGATACAAATCTTAATCTCCTAACAATAGAATAGGCCACAGAACCCCTTCCCTGGTACTTTGGGGTCCATGAAAGGCCAGAGGCTTTGCATGTTTTCCTGTGTGTAATAGCTCTGTGTCATGTAAGTCTTAAGCCACACTTCCAGATCCTGCTCAGTGTCTTCCTTCAGGGTCTTTGGAAGGACTTTATTCTTTCTTTTTACATGTTTGTTTTTTGTATGAATGCATATGTTTTTGTCCAAACACAGAGGAAAGAGGATCTTTCTTTTTTTCATGTAGCAGTGTTCTAGCTTTCCAGCTGGGTGGCTGGAAAGAAGGCCCTAAATCCTAAGGGTTTACTGTAAGCATGCTGACAGAACATGAGCATAATGCCTTTCAGAAAAGGAGGGTATTAAGAGCATGAAGATAAGCCATTTCTGATTGGTAGGAGAGAGCTTCTGCGTTAGATTAAAGATTTTTGCTTCCACTCTTCTTTTTTTCTGTGAGTCTGCAGCTTTGTGTCCATTCCAGTTATATGTAGCACATGATTTTGGGAGGTAGTTGAGAAAATAGTTACAGTACTGCTATTCCTGCCTGATGAATTCATGCAGCTCACCATCTGCTTCCTGTTTCTGAGATATCATGGAGCAGTGACCAACAGGGAGAGAGATTGTGAGCAAACATGTTTTCCTGGCAAACTGCGCAAAGCCTGTGTATGTTGCTCTGTGAAGCTCAGAAGCAGGCTTTTCATTTTCCTTCTGTGTGGAATGTGTATGCTTCCTCTGGAGGAAACTGACATCCTTTTATATCTATGTTTATTCCATCACTGAGAGATGAATCCTTCAAATGGAAACATTCTGTTTACAACTAGGAGAAGAAATTCCTGGTTCATTGAAATGTTTTTCTTAAAAGTAAAAAACAAATCCTTCCAGTTCTGATTGCATGTATTTACCTGATCTCCTGGAGGTGGGGTTAAGAGTAGTAATATTACCCTTTCTTCATTTTATTCACCCTAATGCACTGAGCAGCACTGAGCAATATCCCCTTTCCTTCTGTATGCCCTGTAGCAGCAGTATTCCATCCTTCATATATGATGGAAGACTGAAAATTAACATTTTTCTTTGAGTGTAAAGGCCATTCTGTGCAGGTTTAAGCTGTTTCATATGGAATTTTCAAGCATGTGTTCCATTTATGGGTGGTTTGGTACAAAAGGGCACTGTTAGCTAAAGCATCTGTTGTTAATGTGGGTGTGACTACACACTGTTCAAAGATGTTTCAATCACGTTACGTAAGAAGAAAGATCTATAAAGTGATACAAAAACTGATTTATTTACTTACTTTCACTTAGGTTGTCTGTTAACTAAGTTAAACTAATAACTTAAAATTATTACATTTATATCTTTCTTATATATACACAGTAGTTTCATGATTATAAGCCGCACCATTTTGACTAAAATTTTGCTCCACCCCGGAAATACGGCTTACACTCAGGAGCGGATAATATGTGAAAAATTTTCTGAAATTTCCAACCCTGTAAGTGTAGCCAAGGTTCCCAGCCGAGCACCTGCCAGTAAAACCTGGGATTGTGCGATTGTTACAAATTGGTTACTCTGTTGCACAGTGGGTGGAGGCGGGCTCCATGCTGGCAGCATGGCGGGGGGGTAGGGAGGTGGGGGGCTCCCTCCTTTGGGCAGCAGAGCCCGGGGCAGAGGCAGGGGGCTCCATGCTGCCATCCCCGCGGTCTGGGGTGGAGGCGGGGGTCTCCATGCTGCCATCCCCGCAGTCCGGGTGGGAGGCAGGAGGCTACCGGCCCCAGGTGACCCCGCCGAGCGGCAGCGCCGAGCTGGGCCACCTAACCCCATCGACAGCCCTGAGCGGGCCGAACCCGCATGGCCCGAGCCAAGCCAGTAAACGCCGTGATCCCGCAATTCTGTTACTAATTGGCAACTTTGTTGCACGCGAGTCCTCGCTGCGAATCACAGAGTGGCTTATAATCAGGTGCGGCTTATGTATGGACAAAGAACAAAATGTTGCTGACACCCGGAGATGCGGCTTATAGTCAGTGCAGCTTGTAATCGTGAAATTACTGTAATCATAGTAAGTTATGAATTTAAAACAATTGAATTTTTAAATATACTGCAGTGACTCTAGGGTAATAAAACAAAGGAGTATGCCTCAAAATAAAACTTTCGTCTCTGGACACTAAATGTTATGTCCTTATGAACTGACATGGTATTTATTGGTGTATTTTTCTCTTCTGAGTGCTGTTATATTTCTTTTTATAAAAACTGAAGTCCAGAGTTCTTCAGCTTCATTAGAAAGCACACCTTTACTGAGAGAAAGTGTAAGTACTCTATAGTTGTTATTTTACAGCAGTGAAAATACATACCCATTTTAAAACAAAAAATGCATTTATTAGTCAGGTTTGCTAGGATTTATGGCAGACTACATAAAAGATAGATACGTGCTGATTGTATCTTAATCTGTGGATGTGGATATCATTTTGAATATTAGCAACAGAAGAGGTATTCCCAAGTGTTCTTTCTTATTTGTCAGCTTTAGACGGCTTAGTCCTTCCTCATTATAATGGAGATTATATAAAAGTGTATTACTTTGTTGTATGAGAAGAGGAAGCAATTTCAATTAAATGTTACCTGTAAAGCTGTCAGGGCGCTTAGGTGAAAGGCCAGTTTTTTGCCATGTTGCAGAGTCAGGAGACTGTCCAGAGTTGCTGTCATCATCAGCTGTGGCACAGGCTGGAGGCCAGTGAGGGTTACCAGACTGGCTGTTGCTCCTTAGGGACCACAAAGTATGCAAGGAGAGCCAGAGAACCACAGGCTCCTCCTGCCATTGTATCTTAGTGTTAGAGGTCAGTGCTCAGTGGCTATCTGAACAGAGAACCCTGAGAGTTTATAGCTGTGCTTAATGCTCACCAGAGGTTCCAGTCTACCAGACTGAATCACAGAAGACTCTTTAAGAACTAGCACATTTTAAGAAATAAAACTAAACTAAATTTACATGAAAACTCTTGGTTTTTTGCAGTCTATTAATGTTTCTGAAGATACCACTGAGGACTCATGGGTGAGCAAACTTTCTCCAGCAAAAAGGAGACTCATGTAAGTTGTTAACAGTTCTTTTGCTGGTGCATAGAAAGTAGTCAGAGAAAGTAGTTTAACACAGTGTAAGAGCAAAATTTATGTCCTGTGGTTTCCTAGCAAAGTCACACACTAATAAATAACAGGTTTTTACATACTAGTGTAGTGTGCAAATCTATATATGAATAATTGCACAGCTATTTGATTATTCTGTTTGCGCTATTGAGTGTGTCTAACCTTGCTAATTAAATATTAGGTACTACTGTGAAAAATATAATTTGGCAAAGTAATTAACAATATCAACTCAGTAATTACAGAGCTGGGTTTTAGCACCTGGTTGATTAGCACTCCAACATAGAAGAAGCCTGTGACATGCTTCCAGGTGTGTTTTCCAAGCAAATACATCTGGAAAAGGCATGGCAATATGGTAAGGAGACAGTAAAAGTGCTCCAAAGTGGAAGCAAGCTAACAGGAAGCCAGTGTGGGGAGCCAAGAGCACAGCAATCTGGAGATGGAGAAAGGGAACGAAGAGGTGATGAACCTGGAAAGTTATAAAGAATATATAGATTGCAACAACAAGGGTGAGGGTGGGAGCATGTTGAAATTAATTTTTGTTTGTTGTCCTCTAGCTCTGCTTTTAGGAAATCGTAGTTAGTTAATTTCCCATGTCATTTTTCTGGATTTCTGGCTTTTGCAGCAAAAATTGTCTGTTTTGCTTGGCTACAAAGTAGAGGGAAACTAGGTGAACCATTTCTCTACTAGAAAATAAAAATGTGCTAAAATGTATTCTTTTTATAGCTAGCAATTTTTATACGATGCAGTTTCTACCTGCAGTACTGGGCTTACATGTGTTATCTACTTCCTTAACTCATGTGAGGTTATTTTCTCCGATTGTTGTTCTTTTTAAAGAGGCTGTGGCCTGGCTGTAGTAGCTGGAATACTTTACGGTTCCAGTTTTATACCAGTGCTTTACATCAAGGACCATGGAAGAAGAAATGAAACTGCATACACAGGAGCGAGTCAATTTGGTAATGCCTAATAGATCACTTCTTCATTTCATCATTGTGTTCTGCTTTTTCAAAGGTATAGGGTGAAATTCGTCATATATCTGAAAATACACCATGACAATTTATCAATTCTGCACTACTTTAGATGTTGTCACAATCAGCCCTAGCACTCCCTTTTTCTCAGAGTTGAGTTATACCATAAAAAACGCTGAGAAACAGCCCAAAGACTACAATACTTAATTCACATGTGTGTTTCTGAAGGCATTAAACACTACCATTCTCAAAATAGAGTTTGTATGAGTAGAAAATGAGTTAAACAAGGGCATGAGTTTCCCAATTGCCAGCAGCAATAAAGGAAGAGAAGATATGATCATAACTGATGAGGAGAGCAGATATGTAACAACATAGGTAATTAAAACCATGTTGTTTTTAAATTGAAACCATTTAACATAAGCATAACTGCCATTTTCAAACAACATTCCCCCAGAAACATTTTCCTTAAGATTTGGGTTATACTCTGTCAGGTAATGCCTGCAGCACCTTTAAGAGCAAAGTACTGCTGAGAACACATAATGTAGCCGTTGTCATATGCAATTTCTCTTGAATTCTGCAATGTATGCATTCCCTAGCCAGGTGAAACATGTTGTCATTACCATAGCTGCCTTTCCTGTTGAGAATTTACAAAGAGACCAGGATAACCTTGCTATATGCTTCTGCTTTACCATGTTGGAAATACTCTCGTAGCACATACAAAATCCATAGAGGATTTGTTACTGTTCATAGTTATAACAATAATTATAGTGATCAAAATTTTGATACATTCTTCAAGATTAAAAAAGGACAAAACTGAGCTATGTTTAGCTTACATAGTCTTTGTGGTTGTCTTGCCCTTAAACACACAAAACAAGGATTCAAGAATACAAGAACATAATTACAACCTCACTTGACCATCTACAATTATGTAAAATCCCCACCCCAGTTTTGTAGCCTCACCTGAGGATTTTCTCAAGATTTTATTAAATTAATTCAGGAATATGTAATAGAGTTCTGAAAATAACAGCTTATAGAAGTACTTAGAAGCCTGTAATAAGTCAACACAGCATTTTGTTCATGTTTAATAGGTGTCATTGATTGTAGGCATCCACAGTTAGACTGGAAGCTGTGTTCAGCACAATGAGATTTGAATTCGATTTCTTAGGAGTAGCACCTCTATGTGTTTCTGTCTACATTAATTTTATCAATGAAAATGTGTTTTTTTAAATGAGTAACTGATGTTCTTACTAACATTTTGTAATTTCTCTTTCAGATTTAGATTATGTTTTTGCACACTTCAGTGGAATATTTCTTACAAGTACTGTCTACTTTTTTATCTACTGTGCTGTCAGGAAAAATAAACCTTATGTTTATCCCCAAGCCATATTGCCAGGTATGACTGTTTTTTAAAATTAGCAATTCATTTCAGCTACTTCTTCAGACCATTTTGCAATGGTTGCTTCAAGTTGTGTGTCAGAATTGTGGTTCACCTTTCAAGTATCTTCATTTGTCTTCTTGTCTCTTTTGAAAGAGCGCTTCTATTAGGTTAATTAAGGTTAGGAGACAATGATAACTTCTAATCTGAAACTAGAACAAAGTAACGCTGCAGATTTTCAAAAATTGTTTGCCAGAGTGGAGAGCACATTGCCCAGAAAACAATTAACTTTAATTACAGTAATTTCATGCGTATAAGGCACACCTTTTTGACTGAAATTTTAATCTGAACCCGGAGGTGCGGCTTATACGCCGGGTGCACCTTATATATGGACAAAGTACGGAAAATTGCCGACACCCGGGAGTGCACCTTATACTTGTGAAATTACTGTAATTTGCTACTTCAGTTGGAGTAGCTGATTTTTATCTTTTGAGCTTTGGTTTAGTTTGCCAGAGCCAGCTTGTTAAAGTAGTTAACATGCTAAAATACATATATACAATTGCTATATTATTCTATAAGTATAAAACTTCTGCAAGCTGCTGCCTATACCTTGCTATGCATGTTTTTGATTGGGATTTGTTTTTCTAGGGTTTGTTTCTGGTGTGCTTTGGGCAATAGCCAGTTGCTGCTGGTTCCTGACCAATCACTATCTCAGTGCTGTCGTGAGCTTTCCGATAATTACAGCAGTAAGTATGTAAAAATAAAATCTCGAACTAGAATTAAAAGTGAATGTGTTTTTTACCCCTTTGTTTTTGGAAGTGAGTTGAAATTATGATGAGTCTAGGGCATTTTTAGTCAACAATATACAGTGCCTCCTCTGCTTGTCTGCACTAGTTTTTGGATTTTTGGGAACATCAAAGACTGTGATAGGCACCATCTTGGCCAATGTCTAGCATTAGAAAAACTAGAAGAATTGAGAGTGTGAGTCTTTAGATTATGTATAAACCAAAGCTTTGTAAACAGAATTACATCAATATTAACTATTTAATTGAAGTGATTAAAAGAAAAATTATTTTATGTTTTCATCCCAGGAAGTACATTTTGATCTGGATGTTTTTGAATTTGTGAATTTTATCCCCTAGTAGTCATTTTGCTTGATTAAGTCAGGCGTTTTTTTCTTTTTACAGTTCTGGAACAAACAGAACAGATTATTTACTACTGAAAATAATGTTCTTATGCGAATGTGTGGAAAATAGGTTGGCTTTTCTGTCTCTGTTTTATTCCTGTTTGTGATACACCTTTAAAGCATAAATTCCAATTACTAGGTAAAAGTAAACTTTGAATTTACTCTCTTGACACTGCACTAGTTGGTGACTCAAAGGTGGCAAATGAGAGTTAATAAATATTAAGACAAAAGTTTTGCTTAACAGCTGTATTTTGGAAGCAAACTGAAGACAAAAAACTTTAATAGGGACTAAACTTTGCTTCAAGGTGCAGTAAGTCAAAATATACCCTGCAGTATGCAATGAAAAAAAACTAAAACTTGGGATCATTCTAATTAGAAATTGAAGGATTAATGGAAATTAGCTTTAGTAATTTAGTTACCAGTATGCCTAAAGGGCAAGGATGAAAAATGTAAGGATAGCACTGATGAGAGACTCCCTATCTGGACCATAGGTTCAGAACTGCTGCTTTATTTCACTCTGTAGAAAAGTTTTAGAGAGATATTCGTCACGGCCCTTTAACGCTTTGTTCCATTTTTTATAGTGCATTCCTCTCACAACACACATTATCTGAAGTGAAATAGCCTGTCAAATAATAGTTGACCATGTCACTAGGAAACAGCTCTCACACATATATTCATGAGACACTTCTTGTTGTCTATATCTGTGTCCCATCAACTCCATTGAGGATGAAGAGAGGTCACTGGCCAAACATCTGTCAAGTGTTTCTCAGAACAGCTCTAATGGGAAGCATTAACAGAGCCAGTTTTTGCTTCGTACTCAAATATTTTCTCATCAGAGATGAAAATTCAGATCATTGCTCACTCAGGGGAAAAACTGTATTGCCAAGAGTGCCTGGAAGTTGCTGCTGTGTATCACTGTTTGCTGTTAGTCAGGAAACCTTTACAACAGCACCATGGAAAATCAGGAGTTTCCCTGACCTGTCTCCCTGGCTGGCTTTGTGTTTTGTCCAGATGCCATCTACACGGGAAATACATCTATGTTTCAGTCTCTTGATACCATACTGAGTGATAAAATAAAACTTTGTCGAATAGTTAATCATGCTAATAAAGGAAATGTTAGGAAATGTTGTGGACTGTAATTTGGAATAAAGTGAGGTATGTTATGTGGAGTTTATTGACAGAACATGTAACAGTTGGACTAGACTCTGCAGTGTAATTAAGAAAGAAGTTGTGCCTACTGCAACAAAAAAAAAGCAGTTTCTTGACTCTTTCACCCTTCCTGAAGATTTTATTGTATCTAACTTTGTAAGGTTTCAGTGATATTTATGTTTTTGTCATGAGTGCTTCATTTTTACAGAATGGAAAGACCTAAATGAGTTATCCAGGCAAAATTCAACTACCCTGAGAGCAGTAATGAGAAGGAGTAAATTCTAATGAAATGCTGTAATGTACAAATTAATCTTACCCTTTAGGGTCCTGGCCTTGTTGCTGCAATGTGGGGAGTCCTTGTATTTAAGGAAATCAAGGTAATGTGTAATTGGGTCTCTTACCTAATACCTCTTGCTTGCCTCTAGCTCTAGAAATAGCATGACTTGGTATACAGCTGTACCTCAGATTTCTCCTCCTTGCAAGTATTGCATTATGAAACTGAAAGTTTTATCATGCAATATTAAATTTTCCAAGAAACCTGAAAAACTGAACAATTTTTACAGGAATGAAGATTTAAGTTCCACAGTGTATGAAGAGCAGTGAATGTAAATGAAGCACAGGCAGGAGGCAGGATACCAGGCACTGCCTGAAGATAGTCTTCATTTGAACCAGTTCTTTCAGTGGGGCAGAGGAATGAGCTGTTGTCCCAATAACACATCAGCAAGCAGATTACATTTGTCGGGTCAGGTTCAACGAAGGATGTGAAAATGCAACAGGTTAATTGACCTTTCTAACTACAGTGTAGTATAAAGATCCTAAATTAATACAGCAGTGATGGTCTGCAACAAGCTAATTTACTGGATTTTAACATATAGGGCAGAAGTTAGGTTTCTTGTGGAATTTGAAGCACTGAATGCTAGCAGTGTACAGTAGTTTCACGAATACAAGCCGCACGGAGTATAAGCTGCACTTCCGGTGCGTCGACAATGTTGCTGTCTTTGTCAATAAAAAAGCCGCACCCCGAATATTAGCCGCACTTTCATTCGTAGTGAGAATCCGTGCGCAGCTTTCACAAATTGGCCAATTAGTAACAGGATCGCGGCATAGCGTGGTTTACTGGCCCAGGGCGGGGCCAGGCAGGCTCGGCCCGCTCATGGTTGCCGACGGGGCCGGGTGGCCCAGCTCAGCGCCACGGCTCGGCGGGGCTGGCCGGGTGGTGCTGCCGCCGCCGCCGGGCTCGCTGGCCCCCCTCTCCCGTCAGCGCTGCCCCGCTGCCGCGTTTGCTCGCCCTGCCGGTGGGGCTGCTGCCGCCGCCAGGCTCGCCGCCCGCCCCGCGCCGCATTTGCTCGCCCTGCCGGCGGGGCGGCTGCCGCCGCCGGGCTCGCCTCCCGCCCCACACCGCGTTTGCTCGCCCTGCCGGCGGGGCGGTCGCCGCCGCCAGGCTCGCCGGCCACCCCCTCCCGTCTGCACCGCCGCCGCGTTTGCTCGCCCTGGCCGGCACTGCAGGCCCCCGCACCGCCGGGCTCCCCCACGCTACTGGCCCCGATTCTGCTGGGCTTCCCCCGGCGCCCCACAGCCCCACCCGCCGGCCTTCCTGCTTCTGCCATGCTCCCCTGCACTGCTAGCCCCAGTTCTCCCGGGCTCCCCCACCCTGTTAGCCTGGGCTCTGCCGCCCCCCCTGCCCCGCCCTGCTGGCTCAGGCTCAGCCACTCGCCCCGCCTCTGCCAGGCTTTCCCACCTCTGCCGGGGCCGGCTGGGCTCCAGCTTGGCTTGGGGCTGCCGCGGGCTCTCACTTCCATGTTGGCAGCTTTTAGAATATTGTTCATATATTAGCCGCCCCCGAATATTGGCTGCACTTCCGGGTTTCCACCAAAATTTTGGTCAAATTGGTGCGGCTTGTATTCGTGAAATTACTGTAATACCAGGTTCTTTTTGCCTATCTGTCTAGGATCCATATTTCCCAGTATTTTTGGTGACTGTTCATCAGGCATCATTGGATGTAGAACTAGAAGTTCCACTGCAGATTAGTTTTGCACCACAGTAGAGGATAATGTTCATTATCCAAATCTTTGTAACTCTCTAATAAGCCTTTCATTCTTTTCATATAATCTCTGCTTAATTGAGACTTAGTACTTTATTCTACTTTTTTTTTCAAGTGTTATCAATAATGACAAGGTGATATTTTCCTTTTTTTTTTCTTTTGCCTGTACAGGGACTGAAAAACTACGTGCTACTGTCAGTATCATTTTGCATCATTTTGGCTGGATCACTTTCCACAGCTTTTTCTAAAGTTTGAAAGGACCTTCTGGACCAGTAGATGGTGCTAGTGTTTAGCACAAATAGAACAACAGTGTTGGTAGATCACAATGCATAATAATTTTCATAATGTATGTCCAACATTTACCCTAACTTGCTTCAGCCAAGTGGAAAAGGAAAACATTAGGCATGAAAGAAAATCTGGAAATATTTGTTTTGATTTTTCTTGGTATAGTAAGAAAATCAAAGGACTTTATTAATCAAAGCTGAATTATTTTATTGTTACTAATTATTAGTTTTATTCATTCAGGTGCTAAACTTTATGTCATCATAGATTACAGTTTACTGCTGTGATGGTGGATAGTGATTTTAATTTTACTCTGTAATACTGTATGTTTGCAAGCTGATTTGTTATTAAAACATTCTTACTGACTTAAATAAAAGATATGTCTTAAAATATTCCTTATGAAACTGATATGCATGAAGATAACAAAGCTATTTTTTTATTTAGAAGCATTATTCTTTAAAATCATTAGTTTACATAAAAATGTTATCTTCCAGTCACTTCAGACTTGTGAAGGAAATAGAGTAAAATGGGTGCTGAGAAATAAATTAAGTAATTTCACGATTATAAGCCGCACTGACTATAAGCCGCATCTCCGGGTGCCAGCAACTTTTCATTCTTTGTCCATAAATAAGCCACACCTGATTATAAACCGCACATTACAATACAGAGTGTGATAAAAGGTATCTATTCTATCACCATCTGTTGAGGGTGGGGGCAGTGATGCTTATGTCAACAGCAGATATTCTGCTAATGGGCCATCCATTGAAACCAGACGGGCATTGTTCTTTATCTTTTCACAACCCATCCTTCCTCTAGAGAGTCATTTTCTGCTGATGGCCCATTGAGTCCCACCGTGTGACTGATAAAATTACTTCATCCCATTGGAAGTTGCTCCAGCCAGGGGGAAGACCCCAACATTTCTTACCAAGATAAAAACAGAGGTTTTGGGACGCTAAGGGAGCCCTTTCTCCACTGGACTCCAGAGGAAAACTGGATTTCTCCACATCACCACTGGACCTCTGGAGGGAAACTGCACCTTCTACAGGAGCACTGCTTCAACTGAACCACATCTGTCACTGCAGAAGGATGCAGCCACCATTTAATGGGACTGCTCCCAACACCCTGCCTGACAGGGTGTCAGGTTGTACTCTGACTTTGTCAGGGTTTGGAGTTTGTTTCTTTGTAGTACTGTATTTCTATTTTAATTTCCCTAGAAAAGAACTGTTATTCCTAATTCCCATAATTTTGCCTGAAAGCCCCTTGATTTCAAAATTATACTAATTTGGAGGGAGGGGGTTTACATTCTCGATTTCAAAGAGAAGTTCCTGGCTTTCTCAGCGGACACCTGTCTTCCAAACTAAACCAGCAACTTTTTGTTCTTTGTCCATATATAAGCCGCACCTGATTATAAGCCGCACTTTGGGTTCTGACCAAAAGTTTAGTCAAAATGGTGCGGCTTATGATCTTGAAATTACTGTATGTTTGTTTCACAACATTGTTCATAATCACCGCTAATAGGGACTGTTTATTTTCTGACTTGTGGCAGCTAATATATGCAGAGCATATTGTCTGACTCTCCCCGTAGTCTTTTCTTCAGTGCATTAGACAACTCCAGCTCCTGCAGTCTTCCCTTGCTTGTAACTTGTAATTTCTCTTTGTCTTTCCTGTTAATAGAATGGTCTGGCTGGAAGGGACCTTAAAGATGATCTAGGTCAAACCCTTCTGCCAGGGACAGGGATGCAATTCACTAGACCAGGCTGCTGAGGACCCCATCCAGCCAGACCTTGAACACTTCGAGAAATGGGGCAGCAAGCACCTTCTCTGGACAGCCTTTCACCACCATCTGAGTAGAGAATTTCATGCTAACATCTACTCTAAACCCAACTTCTTTGAGTGTAAAACCATTGCCACTTGCCCTGTCACTGCCTGTATAAAAAGTCCCTCTCCCTCCTTTTTATACACTGCCTTAAGCTTCTGGAAGGCTGCAGTGAGGTTTCTCTGAAGTCTTCTCTCAGTAACTGGACTAGGTCTGTGTAGAATACCAAAACATGGCAGTCAAGCCACAGTCTTTCAAAAACCAGGAGCGGCAGTATGGGTGTTCTTCCCCATCCAATTTGCAAGCTCTGTTCATAGTTACACATCACATCTTTTTGCCATCATGGTTTGATATTGTTAACATGTTTAGATTGTAATCATAATTTCTCCTTTCTCCCCTCCACCTTTCTTTGTATTCTCTGCACCAGATTTGATCTTAGAACTGTTACTCAACCTGCTTTTTCCCATCTTGTGTTGTTTATTCCTACCTAGGTGTCAGAACTTGGTGTCTTTACAGTTTTTTACCGTCTAAGGCATTTCTCTAACTTTGAGCTCTCTGTTAACCTTGTCCTCCAACAAGGCAGCTATAAATAATAAATAATAATTGTATAAATAATTATTGAAAAAGCTGCATGATACTGGCCTTTATTTACATTTTGGTATCTAATACTTCTTTTTACTTTTCAGGGAACAATTGATTAACCTTTGAGTACAATTTTCCTGTGTCTTGCAGTGCTTTTATTTAGACTACATTCTTGGAGCTTTTACATAATATCTGATAGAACTGTTCAAGTCAAGGTACATGATGTGTTCTACCCTAATACCTGTTATTGAACAGAAAACTGGTAATTTTTTCTGTCCAGTACCCAGTCAGGCACAATTTGTCCTTGAAAGATGTTTGACTGTTACTTACCTAGCCATTATTCTGTTGATTCAGACAAGGGAAAGTAATATATTCATTGTTTTTTAAATAACTTGAATTAAATGGGACATTTATTAATTTCATTGGTTCTGTTTAATTTCTTAAAGATTACAGTCTTAAGGATTCCCTTCCTAACTATTCCAGGAATATAGTCCATGCCAGAAAGTTGCTGATAGACAAAGAACTGACAAAACCAAAATACAATATCCTCAGGCTCCTCAGATTTACAGATATGCTTTAATAGGGCAGTGAGGTGCATACTCTTCACTAGTTTGTGTAGTAAATTACTAATGTTTCAGTCCTGCTCCCTCACAGGACAACCTGCCTTGAGCAAGCAGGTGACAACAGAAGGGCAGGTCCCTGCCCTGCACAGCCCCTGCTGTCCCCACAACCTGTCTCCTGGACAGTGGGAAGCCACACTCTCAGTGAGCAGTGAACTTTGCAAGAAACTCCCTCCTGCTTCAGGCAGGGGCTCAGGGCCCTGTGCAAGATGTGCCAGTGCCCTTGCATGGAGGATGGCCAGATGGTGCTGATTTTCCAAACGCACTTGCCTGTGCCTGGTCCACCTCAGGAGCAACACGGATGCAGGCATGCTATCAGAGTTTTGAAACTCAAGGGCATCATGGTGTCTAGAATTATGATCACTTTAGGTAAAGAGATGTCACTTCTAGATAAAGAAACTTGGATGCGATATTCCATGCTGAACTGTATGGGAATTGTTACAAATCTTACGTTCTGTTCATCTCTGTAACAGCCATGATTTTAAAGGCTCAGGATATTATATTTAATATAGGAAAAAATCCCAACCAAATCAGTAACCAGAAGGCTTTTCCTCTTCACAAATAGTCATGGACCCAGCTCAGCTGTGGAGAAAGTACATGGTTCTGTGGCTGCCATTATTTCCGTGATCATGAGTGGCAGCACTACAGACCCTTTCCGCTTTCACTTTCTCCCATCCTCCATGCATTCCCTGGGATAGATGATCTTACAGCCTCTGCTGTCTCTCTTTGAGGGATGCTGTTAACTTTTAATACGGGCATAGTGTCCATCTACTGGATACTATTACAGGAAACAGTTAAATCTTGCGGGGCAGGAGCACCTTTGCATTTTCTAGTTTTTGTACAAGATCACTGGTTATCTGAAAAAAAAAAATAAAAAATAAAATAAAAACAACCAAAAACCTGAGCTTCTGTCGTTAACGATTGCCGTGTAAAAAAATGTTTGTAGTCTGATGCAGTTCTGAAGCTATCAGATATGCAGACTTAATTGCTCACTGCTAGGGTGTTAATCAAAATTCTTGCTTATGACAACTCAAGTATGACCTTTATTAAAATGGTTTTTAGAAGCTATCCTATTGGATTTGACTTGTTGATTGCAAGAAAAAAATCTCACCTCTTCTAGCACTTTTCTGTGAAAAATCCCATGTGGTATTCTAAAATAGTTTTTGTGATGTTCACTTGGAATATCTTGTATAAATATTCCACTCATTTCTGAGATTTTCTTGGTCTTGACGTTTCCAGTTAGAAATAGCACTCTTGCTTCTTTCGTGTGAGGCTGCTGGATTAACAGCATGTTTATAGAGCTATTTGTACAAAACAGTCTGGAAGTAACTGAGTTTAGCAAGAGAAAATTCAACAGCTAATATAAATTATCATGGTTCTGTTTATATCAACATGTTTTTGTATAAATGGAAGAATCACATCTCTTGGAGAAAACTAAGTTTTCAAATATTTGTTTATGCCTGTTTAACAACTTTTAATAGCATATTTGAGCTTGCTTTCAGAATTCTTCTCTGGTAATACTTAGAGACAAAGTAACCTTTAAAATATAGGTAAACTGGGAGTTTCTTAAGGTTTTTGTGCAGTCTTGTGAACCGGGGAACTCAGTGTCATCTTTTTTTAGATTTCTCTTACCTCCTTATTCCTTTCCCTTTGTTTATTATCAAAGGGTATTTTGAGCCTCACTGCCCATCCAGTTTTATTTCTTCATAATCTTAGTAAAAATGATTGTACCTGGAAAAATAATTTAAATACAATTGCTCCTATCTTCAGAAGTAAACAGTAAAAACTGGTGCTTTTTTATTCCTAGATAAATTTTATATATTCTTTGTGTCATAATTTTCTTTTTCAACAGATATTCAAGATTAGTTAAATACTATTTTAACCTGATCCTTGAGCTTTCTTACATCTGGCCTGAAAAGAAAATGAAAATTAAGATGATACATACTAACAATTAGTGTCTTTTTCTTTTCATTTTGACCTTGCTTTCAAGTAGAAAACCGATGTTTAATGCCCTATTCCATAATTACTGAATGACTAATGGATCACACTTTCCTTTAGCAATATGTAATGCTGATAGGTAGTGACTGTGGAGCATTTTATTGAATTACTGAAGTGGTGTTTCTTACATTCTTCAGGCTTAATATGCAACATTTTTAGAAATCTAAAAGCATATTTCATTTTTAATGTAAATACCAAAGAGTTCTTGTGTCTCTTGTGTCCCCAAAGGGTCTGTTTGAAAGTCTAACCTGAGAGAAGAAATAAAGGAAACAGGACCTGCATTAGTGTTGCTGCTGTCAGGCAGTCGTGCAAGTAACTTGGCATGACCTCAGGTTTTGGTATTCATATTGGAACCAGTTCTCTGGTACTGACATAAATCATACCTTGAGATACCGCACATCTTGGAGGGCCATAGCAGGGAAGAGGTGAAGAGGGAGAGCTCTTTCACCTCACTACTTAATAAAGTGAGAGAACTGGTGGCAGCAATTTTTCTGTGCCTGTTGGTTTGCTGCAATGAGGGAAACTGTCAAAACACTCTCAGCTAGTCTCACTGGTCCTGTAGGCTTGCTGCAATGAGGGAAACTGTCAAAGCACTCTCAGCTAGTCTCACTGATCCTGTAGGCAATCTTCAAAGGGCATTGTTCATTGACACCATTCAGGGATTAGAGTAAAAGTGGTTCTGTTTGTGGATAGAGGCTGGGGAGAGGAGCACAAGTTCAGGAGTTGCAAAATGGTAACTGCTCCCCGCCTGTATTTGTGTACCTGAGCTTTTGATTCCAGGCAAGGAAGAGCCCTGGGATACAAGGCCCAGAGGCCCTTCGCAGATCCATCTTAGGAGAAGGGTTCTAACTGCAGGTTATTTTCCAGTTGATTTTGTGCACAGTTGAAAGGTTAGAACTTGTAGAAAAGCATGTCATGGCTTGTGTTCCTTGAAGCATTCTGTGCTCCTCAAGTTCAAAGGAAATGGTTCAGGCTGTTGGCTTGTCTTACTTCCAGATGCACTTGTAGTGAGCATGCGTGACCTCATCATCAATTTGTGCTTCAGACATTTGTGTTAGTATTTTTGAGTGAAGTAGTTGAAATTTAGTCCGTAAATCCAAAAACTATCTAACTAAAGCTTTATGTGATAAAAAAGGCCTTGTTTGGATGTTTCTAAAAGTTGGCAACGGAACGCATTATGTGGCTTTGGTAATGTGAACAATGATACATTTATTACAAATGAATTAAGAAGTTGAAACTTGTGACTTGCAACATTGTGTTTTCTTGACTTTTGAGAGGCTAATCACCATGAAGTTTCTTTCTATTCTTCTAACTTTGCAGACATTGAAGTAAAAAGCTTGTATTTTTTTCTTCTCAATTACATCGATTGCAGTTTAGAGACAGATTCTTTTTCTTAACTTCATGGGCAACAGTTAATTCAATAAAGCGATAGAGAATTTCACAAAAAGGAGCATAAGCTGAAATATGTAAATGTATGGGGTTGGTGACACCTGCTATTCTTCAGCCGATTGCACCTTTTCATACTTTTATTTGGTAATTGTCATGTCAGCAGCATTTCCTTTTTTTACAGGAAGTAGTGGTAATCCAATTAGACTGACCCAATTAATAAACTTCTGCTACTGAATCTGGATTTCACTCATTGTTCTCATTAAATGGGTCAAGTTGATTAAAGATTATGCACTACCTAGCTGTTTGCTAGTAACACACACCTTGCAGTGAAACCAATTGATAGGATTGTAAGGAAGGTTGTGAAATTACAGGTAAAAAACCAGTTACATTAACTTTCACCACTGTGGAGAGGTCACCTGAGGCAATTCTGGGAGTGGGGAATAGCACTTTAACCTAACACATTAAGAGCATGTCCCTGCTACTTTTTATGTGATTGTTAGGACAGAACTGCTCTTTCCTAATACCTTTTCTTTTCCTCTTTTTTTACTTTGGTGAGAAGATTTAGCTTAATTTTTTTTAATCTGAAGTTAAGCACTTTGCAAACATTTGTAAATTTACTGTGCCCTGCTAGGTTTGCAAATTTATTTGCTACTTGTCCTATTTAATATAATTTCCATGCCTTTACAGATAACATCTTGATTTTTCTAAAAAATTAGAATCCTGGCTGCTGTAAACCCAGTTTTTCATATGATCTGTTATTTATTAGCTATGGCTTACACATTGCATATTAAATATTGTCTACTGTTGATGGCTGGGGCTGTTTAAGGATGAGATGTATAAAGTTTCATAGTCTCAGTTTTAAGTCTTCATAAAGTGTCATTGTGATAACTGCAACTTAAAACACAAGAAAATACCTTGTTTACTGGACCTCCATTGGAATAAGGCCTGACCAGGATTTGGAGACCTCTTGCATTTCTTTCGTGAGAAAGATCCCAAAGAGCCTGGTTAGACTCCAGTAAATGGACTTCAGAGTGGCTAGAAAGCACAAAGAGCTGCCATACCATGAAATTACTTCTGAAAATTTAAAAGAATAAAGCACTTCAGCAAAGTTGTTCTGCTCTGTCGTATGTTAGTTTGTTATGTCTGTGTACCTGTTGCTAGAAACAGCTTTCAGATTAATGGCAACTTGCTGATGGAAAATTAGTCAGAATATAAAATTTTAGGGCTACCATCAAAATATTGCAAGGAATATTACAGATTCAAGTTACCAAGTTATGTGTATCTGCAAATACCTAAAGGTGTAAATATCTATGTATCTGTGTAGACATGTAGAGATGATACACTCTAAATTAGGTCCTTTTAGTTAAAAAAAGATATGAGAGTTTTTGCAAGTAGCTACCTGAAAATGTCAATTCAGTGATTAACAGCAGTTGAAAAATACTAGCATGTTTGAAATTATTAAACCGTAAGTGGGGAAATATCACTATGCCAGTGTATAGTTCCAATTCACTGAAATACATGTTTAATGGATTTTTAAATGTCATGCAGAAACAATACAATCTTCCCTTTTACAGAATAATTTCTTCTTTAAGTAGTGCAAAACTCAGTCTGAATTATAGAACCAAAATGTGATAACAACACATTCATATATTAATAAGAAGAAACACATCAATATAGATTGATTAATCACTATGGGTTATGCAAGAAAAACTGAGCACACAATGAAGTTTTCAGAAATGAAGTTTGAAAGACAAAAGAGAGTGGCTTTTTCAAAGAAAGCATAGTCAGTGTTTTGAAACCTATTCTCAGATTTGGTTACCCATTAGTATTATAAATGGGTTCTGAGGCAGTTAGTGAAAGGTAAGGCCATTTATGATCATCAGTCACTACAGCTGATCTGAATGGAACTTCTTGCTCAAGTCTTTAGGCCACCTGATTTTCAAAAAGAGCTGTTTCATGAGACAAACTTTTTAGTTACGGACATAATAATTCAAAGTCTAATATTTGCAGACTTCAGCTATTCTACTACATATAGAGAGCATATAATATTAATTTCATTAAGATGGTCATATAAATTCCATGGCCAGGTTAAGCACATAAGTATCTTTCCAGTGTAATTTTTCAACAACTCTCATTATTGGGATGTTCCCAAGCAGTGTAAATGTTGTGGTAATACTGACATCCAATACTCAAACCAGAACCTAAACTTTAAATGTAAAAACAGATTTAAAATCTATTTACATTGACCAAGACCATTACAATTCGTAATTCAGCAAAATCTTTGAAATATTCCTTCTAATGCAGAACTTTGCACAAAGCAGAGGCTGTTTCTGACAGATGTAATTCTGACTGTACTAACTCTGTGAAAGATTATACAATTATTTTGGTTTGTATCTGCTGTGTCTTCTGTTCTGCTGCTCACTGCACAGCCAAGAAATTTCTCCATGGAATCAACACTACTTTTGATTAGGGGTGATTGTATTTTTTCTTCAACCTATGTCCGAATTTGTCACCATGATTTGTGCTAATTGTGATGACAAGCACAAGGAAGAGGAAGTCAAAATGCCAAACTCCAGAAGATAGTAAAACAGAAAATGTTGAAGAGAGATGATGGAGAAAAGCAGAAGGAAAGGTCTAGTAGACAATAATGTGATGGGAAATATAAGCAGAACATTTATGTAGGGCTTCCACTAGAAGGACAATGAGCTTTTAATTAAGATGTGGCAAACAGGCAGAAATTCAAAAAGTACAGATGACAGATCAAGATGAAGATGATTATCTTTCCAGTGCAGTAATAAAATTAAAAAGAAATGAAGTTACAATAACAGTTTCGGATTATCTGAGTTAAAGGGATTTCAGCAACTCTCTTTGACATATTGAACTGATTATACTTCTAATTTAGGGACTGTGGTATGTTTTAGCATAATTTTGCTTGGCTAACAACATGGAATCTGTCTCTTCCAACCTTACACGGTGAAGTCAAGGAGGCTGAAAAGAGCAGTCTTTGTGTAATTTTATCTGAGAATGCTTTCAGCATTTCTCCCCAATCATTGCAATGTGTCAGCAGCATAATTTATTTTCTTGGTTACTCAAGTAATTGTTCAATTATTTCTCTGTGTGTTTGTCCTCAAAATAAACATGACTTTGCAGAAGTTTCCATTGTGTCTCATTTTGAAACCTGTAGGCACTGAAGCTGGCTAATAATGTTTGAAACTATTAGAGAAAGGACATATATAAAAGAAAAATAGTGGTTTAGTCATCTTGTGGCTACTTGAATGAATATTAGAAGCAAATTCATTTAGAAAAAGTGTCCTTGTGTTCAACTAAAAATGAGAGTCCGTAGTTAGGTCATATTTCTGTCAGTTTCATGAGGGAAACAAATGGTGTACTACAGGAAAATAATCTTTCAGTTGAAAGTATAGTTCTTAACAAATAGGATTGAATTGAGCATTATGCTATCATTTTATTAAAAAGGCAGTGTCTCATTTAGTTATCCTAACATTATTATTTTTAATAAATAACTTCATGAAAGAAAATACTTCTGCTGGTTTTGTGATGTAAACTCAGCTAATTTTCCTATTTTTAAATGTTTAAGCCTAGACCCAGAGCCAGTACCTGCAAACAGGAAGTATGCATCTGTATACCATATTGATGCCAGTTTGAAGGGATTATCTTATTTCCCATTATCTTGTGTTCCACTTTAAAATGAGATTTGAGGGGATGTCCTTCAGCTGGAGAAGTTTCACAAGAGGATCTGAATGAGCTGTGTAAGGAACTCAGCAGTGGGTGGAATTGCAGATGTCCTATGGTGTGCCTTTAATAAGGGTGGCTATTATGTGGGAGTCATGACAGGGGAGTGAGTCAGGTGGACAAAATATGTGTGCCCAACCTGCATTGTGAACTGAAGTGCTTTGATCAGGAAATTATAAAAAACGTCTTTTAGTAGCCAGGATGCTTTGAACTATTCACCAATATGTTCTTATTTTGGCCATACTGGTGTATGTAAACATGGGCAGCTGCAAGGCAGAAGGGATGGATTCATCTGTCTCTCTCTGTAACCACATCCTTATGCAGTAGCAACTTGTACAGAAGAAAGAAAATCTTAGCTACTCCTAGAATCACTGCCTGTTTCTGAGATAAATATTAAAGAGATTTCTTTTTATCATATTGCAGCAGGTACCAGAATTAAACAGTTTTTTCCATTTTAAACATGAGTGGGGAAAAAAACCCACTGATTCCATAGCAGTATCATCATCATATGCTTTTTTATACTCCCCTTTAATTCTTCTGTATTTCTGCATTGTGCAAGACCAAATAGATGTGGTTATCTCAAACCATACTAATTCTATCTTTTTAGTGTAAAAATTTTCCTAACAATTGCAAATTCTGAAGATTCAGAGAAATTGTCATCACCTGAACTGAGCTGTCAAATTACTTAATATGAAAGATCCATAACATTATCATAGGTTTTATTGGTTGTTTTTTTTTTATTCACTTTTTTGCATATCCCATTTTTATTTACCTTTCTATAGAATAAGATCTGAGAAAAAATAAAGATGTGTATGTAGATTTGTACGGAAGCATAAATATAGATATGTAAAGAAGATGAACTTATTTTGCTACATTAAAATTCACAGCAGTGAAAATTTGCGTAACAGCATTACAAATTCAGGACTGTCAGTTGTCAAGAGATTTCTAATGCAATTTTCTCAAAAGTAAGTAAAATCAGAGATGTCTTATGGCAAACAACCATTGCAGATTTACATCCTGGGTGCCTTATCACACTAAGAAAGAAAAATTATTTTGGCTTTTATTTTTAATAAGATAGAAAACCAAGGGAAGTTATGCTTGGACTGTTCAGTGCTAGGAAGAGGAAGACTTTGAGTGCTGTCCAAAGCAACACATGCGGGAATGCATTTTTAAATGCTTCTGCAGAAGAGTTCTATATACTCCACGAGAAGGCGTGTTTAATATGAAGTACTTTCTCCTCTTCAGCACTGCAATCAATAAGGAAGTCAAACAAATAGAGAAATTAGTGTTGCTCATGGATGGTTTTGCTTTTCTGTCAGAATGAATCAAGGTATCAGTGCCTTGAAATGGGTTTGTGATATCTGCAAAATATTGGGAAAGAAATACAAACATGCTATGAAACTTCAGTTTAAGGGTTTGGGTTGGAGGTTCTTTGCATTTGGCATAGTGGGGAGGTGGGTGTGTGTATATGAATAAAACTTCTTTTAGCCCGTCTTAGGTTGCAACATGGGATGTGACCAAAAGTATGTATTCTATCACCATCTGTTAAAACCAGGTGGGGCAGTGTTCTTTATCTTTTCCATGACCCATCCTTCCTCCAGGAAGATATCGTCTGCTAATGGGCCATTAAGTCCCACTATATGACTGATAAAATTACATCATCCCATTGGGAGGTGCTCCAGCCAGGGGAAAAAGCCACGCCTTTCCTACCCAGATAAAAATCTGAGATTTAGAATACCAATATAACCTTTTTCTGCTGGATTCCAGAAGAAAACTAGACCTTTCCACATCATCACTGGACCTTTGGAGGAAAACTGCACCTTCTACAGAACCACTGCTTCAACTGAACCACATCGGTCACTCCAGGAGGACTGCAGCCACTCTATAACGGGACTGCTACCAACATCCTGCCTGACAGGGTGTCAGGTTGTATTCTGATTCTGTCAGTGTTTTAGGTTTGTTCTTTGTAATACTGTATTTCTATTTTAATTTTCTTACTAAAGAACTGTTATTCCTAATTCCCATATCTTTACCTGAGAGCCCCTTAATTTCAAAATTTTATTATAATTTGGAGGGAGGGGGTTTACATTCTCCATTTCAAAGAGAAGTTCCTGCCTTTCTTAGCAGACACTGTCCTCCAAACCCGAACAAACCCATAAAGGAATCCCCAATTTACATTATTTATATATCATTTTCATATTTTATTTTTTCATATCAGAATGTCTCCTTGCTGCAAAGAATCAAAATAAGGGAAGAAGTAGGGAGGAAACTCATGTGCTACAAAGGTTTGCTAAATGTCCTAAAATGCCTAAACTTCAATGCAAATATAAAGAGTTGTTTTCATTATATGCCAAAAAAAAAAAAAAAAAAAAAAAAAAAGCAAAAATAGTGTATTTAGATACAAAAATTTTTATCCTTAACTTATTCCAAAATACTGCTGTAACTAGGGAAGTGTCATGGTGATAGGAGAAAAAATGTAACTGTAGCAGAGAAGATTCAAATATTATTCTTACATCAAAGCATAACAGAGGCTGTTGATGAGTACAATATTTCCATATTATTATTGTTTTATAAATAATACGTATTTATTATTTTAGTTATGTAGGACTCCCACCACTGGCTGGTAATTCTGCTTCTTGGATGTTTTTCCTGAGGGAAAACCGGTTCACAGCAGTGCAAAGGGGTCAAGTGTCAGAACACACAGGAATAGGTCTGACATTATGAAATCTGAGCAATATGCCATGATGTACTTTAGGTAAATCTTGACAAGACTTAGTGGCAGAAAAAGCTTGTTACTCTGAAGAACTGTTCATTGGCATTCACCTTGGAGTCTGGGAGATCCACAATGTTGGCTTGGTAAGCTGTTTATCCATACTGCCTGGGCAGAACTGAGAGTGTATCTCAGGGTTTTGACTGATTTTACTTCTAATAAACACAGGGTGGGGAAAGAAGGGAAAAAAAGGAAAAAAACCTCACCTTCCAAAATTTTTAGACAGAACATATTCAAAACCAATAGAAAAAATTATTGTTATTTCTGCTATTGGCTGACTAAGAAACTGAAACAAATGAAAGTTAAAAAATGAAAGAAAACACTGTTTACATTTTTGCTTTAGAAAAGAGAGGCACCTCCTAAAGAAAAGGCATTCCCAGGTAAAATATGTGCTAAAACTCAAAATGCCGTCAGAGAAAGGATGTCTAACTGTTAAGCTTTAACATGCCCTTTCTCACCCCAAAAAAATCTCAAGAGATGTGTATGCTAAGCTGCTGGCTTTTGCTTCTAAACTTTTTTAAGTCATAGATTCCCAGATCCTCGGCAGGATTTTCCAGTTCAATAGCTTTCAAATTGTTTAGTTCCATATAAAACATGCATTTTAAATATGTGTAAATTAAAAGTGCTCTTACAGTGAAAAACATTTACTTCAGCAGATTCTCATTAATGGAACATGAGCAATTATCAGAACAGCATTCTTTCCAAGCTTAAACATCCGTATTTCTGATTTTCTCCTCTGTTCATCTTCACGCAAAATTCAGTTATATCATGAGCTAATCTTTTTGTTTGCTTGGTTTCGTTTCTAGGCATGGAGTTAGGACTAAGATCATTTAAGAAGATGTAGAAGTTTAGGAGGACAAAAAAAAAAAAGGCACTGGAGAAGTGTGTGGGTTTTATTTAACTTAGGTACAAATAGGGTTTTTTAAACACAGTGTTGTGTGTTGGGCTTCTAACTAATTGTTTGATAGGAAATCATTGCAAATCATCTGTTGAGGAAAACAGCATTTTAATGATGAAAGCTCATAATGCAAGTCTTAAAATGTGTGAAATAAGCCTTCCTATATGATTCAAGAGAAAAGAGATGTTTCCTGAGGAAATTTTAAGTGATGCAAGCTCAGAGATCAAGGCAATTTGGGATGTAATCATTGATCTAAGAATCAAACTTCTTCTCTAATCCCTCTTTCATTCAATTAAGTAAATCAAAACAGTAAATCAAAACAACTACCTCAAAATTCAACTTTATCTAGATATATAACACCTGGATCTATGTATTAGCAAATAATGGTAAAAGTAGTAACACTTCAACTAAAAAAGTTGAAGACAGCTTAGTGATGTTGAATACACTTAAAAGAACTTTCTCTCTGTTGATGGCTGAGCATCGTGTTCTTAAACATGATAATGAGGGCACACTGAGGAATAATCAGTGATTTTTCTGTCACTAAAAATACCAATAGAAAGGAAATAAGACAACATCTGCAATCTAAAACAACAACAAAAAATAGATATGCTTTGTGCACATTTTAGTCTTATTCAAGATCTAATGTAATCTTTTAAATTTTACCATCCACCACTCCTCTGAAGTAAACAGTTACAGCTCCTCTGAGGTAAATAGAATTCACACTAGATCTCTAATAGTTTATATTAATGCAAATCTACCTTACCTGTGGTCTAGAAACATAGACGTGACATAGAAAGCCAGGTAGCCAGGTATTTTATTGCTTTTATGCAATTTCATACTTTGAAAATATTTATTTTGAAGGGATGAGTAATTCCAAAATATTTTGTAAAGGCTATTATTTATTCTACCTATTTATTAAGGTGGAATGATGGGGGGAGGATTACTTATACCCACCACAAATAAGAAATTCCTTTTCTGATATGACATTTTAAAGTGTTTGATTGCTGTACTTAAACGGCCAAAGTTATTTATATAGCTAGGTATTATTATTATTATTATTATTATTATTATTATTATTATTATTATTATTATTATTATCATTATTATTGTTATTGCCTTTGGCTTCAAATTTAAAAATTAATTCACCGCCATCATTACTGCATAGTCTTTTGAATATAATCCAAGGTCTTCTGGCTGCATAAGCTTTAGCATTCTACCCTAGCACCTGTCACAATGCATCAGTCTCTGAACTGCACTTTACTTAGACACTTATTTCAGAGATGGATTCTGTGAGTTTTTTGTTTGTGGCTGTTTCAATTCAGCTCACAAACTGAGATTCCGTTATGCCTTGTGCTCCAGCTAATTAACATCTGAACAATATTTGTTTGTTGGTTTACAGAGTGATTCATTACAAGCTACGAATCACAGTTACTTCTGGGAAGGCTCCATATTGTTAAAGCATGCCTTGCAGTAAGTAGAACTGCTGAGATAATTACAATTTGAAACTTGAAACTTTAGGGTTACTTCAGTACAAGCACAGGAAGCTGAGGTTTGGAGGCATTTGTTTGAACCCATGAATAATTAGAAACGGTCCTATGCTTGTGAAATTGAATTTATTTTTAAAAAGGGTTAATATCATCAGGAAGGTAACTGGGAAATAATTTTGTCTCCATTATGCTAGGTAAGTAATGAACCAATAATCTTTTTCTCCCAGACCGTTGTATAAATGTCTGTCTCACAACATGTTTGCACCTGTTTTACAAATATTGTTCTGGATGTACCTTGGATTACCAGAAAATTGGAAATAAAAAGAAAAGGAGAGATTTCCTAATATGGAAGATGGCGCAACTATTACTATATTTGATGTTTTTATTTCAGTAAAAAAAAAAAATTCTTTTTCCTGCTTTGAATATGTTTGTATCATAAATACAGTAGAATTTTCTTTGTTGCTTTTAAAAGTTTTAGAAAACTCTTTCTAATAGATGGAATTTCTTAGATTTTAGTCTTCTGTTGAAATGTATTCTGATAAAACTGTTAGATGCTAAGATGAAATTATATTAAGAAATTCATAAACTGGAGTTACACAAATGTCATTCTATTTTTTCCCCCATTCTCTAAAATAACTTCTAATGAAAAAAATAGGGCAGCTGCTCCCCCATAATAAAGGAAAAGAAATTGTTTACAAAACTAATGTGGAAAATTATTCAAGCCCAGGTTTCAAATTGTAAATTTAAATTCTGATTCCTATCTTAAGTTTAAATTGCATATTGTGTCACACTAAATGATTTGCTGACAAGGTTATTTGCAGAGCTACATTAAGATGTACAAAGAACAGCATCATGGGCTCTGAACTCTTCCATTGCTGCAGTGGAATTTGTAAAGGGGCCCTGTGGTTCATCTGTCAGGAGCCAGCAATGGAGAAAAGTTTCTCTGTAGGTTATTTGACCCTTTCTGTAGATCTTTCTTTTTTCAGTGTGTTATTGACTTGCTTATTTCTCCTGGCAAAACAGATGCCTGTAAATGTTATTTCACTGGGTGAATATTCTAGGTCCTAAAAGTTGTTCTTTCTATATAACTACAAGTTTTATGTGCAGGAAATTACAGTGAATCCCCTCAATTAATCTTTTATCCTCTTTGATGTATTCTTCCACAAACAATCTCATACTGAAATGATAGGGAATTGAGCCCAAATTGCCATAATAGGTAATTTCTATATTGCTCTTTGGGGATGTCTTCTTCCCCTGCGTAGCCATGTGGTGCATTTTCAGGAGACTAAACAGACCCGTCCTACCCTTTCAATCATTAAAAAAAAGATATTTTCCACTATTGTTACATGCTGCAGTTAGGAAACAAGTATGATTTACAGTAATTTCACGAATACAAGCCGCAGCAATTTGACAAAAATTTTGGTGGAAACCCGGAAGTGCGGCTAATAGTCGGGGGCGGCTAATATGTGAATAATTTTCTGACATTTACAACCCCAGACGTGCCAGCCAGAGTGCCGAGCCAAGCACCTGCCAGTAAAAGCCGGCATTTCGCAATTGTTACAGTGTTACCGTGTTGCCCTGGCTCCCTGCAGGCAGCACGGGGGGCGGGGAGAGAGGCGGGAGAGCTCTCTTCTTTCCTCCTCTGCCACAGCCCAGGGGAGGAGGGGGGGGGTGCCGCCATTGCTGCTGTTCGGGGAGGACGGGGGGATGGGGGGGGGGGGCGCCGCCATTGCCGCGGCCCGGGGAGGAGAGGGGGGGGCCGCGCCGTCATTGCCGCTGCCCAGGGAGCCGACGGGGGGGGGGGCGCCGCCATTGCCGCGGCTCTGGGAGCCGACGGGAGCCCTGCACAGCCATTGCCGTGGCCCGGGGATGGGGGGGGAAGTGCGCGCCGCCATTGCCGCAGCCCGGGGAGGGGGGGGGAAGTGCGCGCCGCCATTGCCACGTCTCGGGGAGCCAACAGGAGCCCCGCGCAGCCATTGCCACGGCCCGGGGAGGAGGCGGGGTGCTTTGTCCGCGCCCGCCGCCGGCACCACGGGCGCGAGAAAGCTCCGTCCCCGCCCGCCACCGCCGCCGTAGGAGCGGGGGAAGCTCCGTCCCTGCCTGCCACCGTGGGGCAGCGCCAACCCGGGGTGACCGAGCCCAGTGGCAGCGGCAGCCGGCCCCGAGCAGCAGCACCAGGCTGGGCCACCCGGCCCCGTCAGCGGCCCCTAGCGGGCCGAGCCTGCACAGCCTTAGCTCAGCCAGTAAACCCCGCCCTCCCGCGGTTCTGTTACTAATTGCACCCGGGTCCTCGCTGCGAACGACAGAGCGGCTTATATTCGGGTGCGGCTTATCTATGGACAAAAACCGAAATATTTGCCAACACCCAGAGATGCGGCTTATACTCAGTGCGGCTTGTATTCGTGAATTTACTGTAGTTTCAAATGCTGCTGGTAGAATTAGCAGTTTAACAAAATGTTTGTGCAACTTGCTAGACTAAAGAACACAGTACTTAATTTCCCTCTGTGAGATAGAAAAATAGTTTATTTAATCTTTGCACCAGAAAGTGTAGCTCACTAAGAAGGTAAACATGCAAGTGATATTAAAGACTACTGCAGTTCTGTGAAAATATAATGCTTGAATCTACAGAAAGAGATTGTATATTTTTCAGAGAAAACTTCATATAAATTCTGTATGTTAATTATGAGTCTATTCATTACTAATTTATTTATATAAGTTAATGCACTATGAATAAGCAAAACAGGACCAGAAGTTGTACTTCTTTGTAGCAGACATGTTGGGACCATGCAGGAGAAGAAGAACAAAACTAGAGATACTGAACAGAGACCTTTAATGTGAACATAAAGTGCCGAACAAGTAGAATAAATCTAAATATAACAGAGGGCTGTCAAGAAGATCTACAAACAGTTGATTTAATTTGAATTTTTTCTCCAATGTTCTTCAAATATCAGTTCATTTATCTTGCAAACAAAGGCATTCTCAGAGAGAAGGAGAAGTGTGGACACATACCTTTGTAACAGTAGATTATTTTATTTGTGATAATCTCTTGTTAAAAATGGGAATTAGCAAAAATGTGTTAGCATTAAATTCAGAAATAGTTAATAACAGTAGCAGACTACCACTGCATTTTGCCAGATGTAGGAAAATCTGCATGTTCATGGATTTCTTTTCTTCTCAAATTAAAATAAAATGTTTTGGCAACTTGATCAACCTGATTTCTAGTTTCTTTCTTGTCATAAATGCTACATTCTTCTCAAACCATTCTCCTGACTTTCCTCTTGTAAACTACATTCTGTATGAAATTTGCTTATGTTACCACATCTTTTTAACCCTCTAGATCCAACCTATATTATCCTAAATGCTCCTCAGTGAGCTTTCTGCTGCAGTCGCCAGGAAACAGAGTGCGAAGTTATCATAAATGCAGAATGGATTTGCTCAGTTTTGAGACAGGGAATTGAGAAGTAAGAAATAGTCCATCAAAAACAAGACAATGAGAAATGCCCGGCATTTACCATGCTCGCAAAAATTGGGAGGAGAGGCAGACCAGTTTGTGATAAACAGAGCCAAACTAGCAAAGAGTGTGAGGGGTACAAGACTACCAGTAATAAGTGATAAATCCAGAACCCTAAACCAGCAAAAACTAATCTCGAGGCCTAAAATGTGTCCAAAGGGCTAAGATGCATGCTCCAGAGACAAAGTTTAAAAGTTCAAGTGCAATGAAAAGTTTAGAAGCCTTCGTCAGAAACCTCCAACGACCCCTAAATTGGAAAGGCGCAAGCGCAAAAAGACTTTTTACTCATTTTAATACGAAACCAAGGTAAGTGGGACTAGGCGGGGCTAAGAAACGAATATGTATTAAGTGTATTGTGTAATACTAAGCTTTTAGAGAATAAATAAAGCAATAGTTTAAAGTTTTGGTGTGCATACTTTGAAAAACATTATCCCCATGCACCTCAGTGCTGAATAAATACATACCTACTTTATAACTAATTTCTTACAAGTTATAGAGTCTGTTCCGTGTATCAGTTTGGTCAAAATGCAGTAGAACAGTAGCAACAGTGCAGTGCAGGAGTGCTTGACAACAAGGATAAAATGAAGTAATTGACACACTTTGCTTGTAGAGTTGATCTGCTTAAATATCTCAGAGGTTTTCAAAATGGGAGAAATAAGTTAGAGTACATGGGAAACTATATGCAGAGTTCTGGATGCAAGTGTTAGAAGACCCAGGTAAGCCCTGGCCTTCCCTTGTACCACCCAATGCTTCCAGACACTCCCTCTGTATGAGATTTGGGGCCTCCAAAACCTTTTATGTTCACTCTCTGCAGCAATCTATCCAAGGGAATTAAAAAAACAGAAAAATGCAAAAGAAACATATCAGAAACCTGTGTTATTTAATCAGACAAGATTATTTCCGTGGATGGGGACAGAAAGAGACACTGGCCTGGAATGGGCAGCTGTGAACACTTCTCAGAGAACTCCACTGAGAAAGGGTCATACCTCAGTGTGCCCTGTGTTTCCTGATGGTTGGTTTCAATGTTTCTCTGCGGTTACCACAGTGATATCATTGTTTTGTTGTGGTTTACTAGGGAAAGAAGTGACTTTTTCTTGATCCCAATTATTCGCATTGTATTAGTTTCTGTGTTGCCATCTTTTTCCTTTGTTTGAAATTAAATTAAAGGAATAAATATTTCATGAAAATTTTAATTTAATTGTGTAAAGGAATATAGAAAGCAAGAACCAAAAATAATATATATCATAAGCGACTTTGGGTTAGTTTTCCAGAATATGAGGGAAATTCAAACCTCAGAATTATATATTATGAGTCTCTGCAGATTTTATAATACAAAATAGAGGAAAAAAGCAAATGTCAGAGGTGCTTTTCCACATCATTACAACCTGTATTAGTTTAATATTTCTCCTTTACTGACAGCTAAGTTAATACAGCAGCATTAGACTACTGTGGGGTTCAAGGGTTCAAAATGTTGTGGTGCTTGTTCAATTGAATTACATCAGCAGAAGTCCTTAAAATTGAGAAGCTGTACCAGCAAAACCACATTTTTCTCAGTAGAGCTCACATAACTCAATTACTACATTGGTACAATGGGTTCTCTTTAGTACACTCTCATTTATACCAGGAGTGCTTTGCTTCTTCCATACCTGACTATGCTGGCATGGTAAAGCACAAATGAATTGAAAACATTTAAGAATACAAATGCATACTATTTCTCAACCATAAAAATCCCTATGCAGGCAGAAAAATACGTTCCATCATGAGCAATTTAACCAAGAGCCATGTTTCCCCATATATTATTTTCTATTTCTATTTGCTATACTCAGCTTAGCTAACAATTTTTTATTTGTGATAGTTCCCTTCCAAAATTATTATCACTGGGCTTGCTGATATTTATATTTTTAAAGACAAATTTGCTTCTTTAAAGGAGATGCCTGTGAAAGAGCTTTTATCAACAGAAGGACAAGGACAGAAGGAATGCTTTCCCTTGGTCCTTTGAAAGAAAGTCAGCTTTGAAAAGTCTTATCACTGTACTAAAGATAATGTTACAGACTGTTAAATCACAATTTGATTTCTCAAAGAAAGTTAATTAATTTTCAAATGCATTTTAATTGCATATCCTATGCATTTCAGCATAGCTCAAGCATTAAGTACATGAGACATTACTTTTCAATAAAAGGTGAAATGAACAACAGAGAACATTTGAGAAGTAGGAATTTTAATCAAAACTACAGTAATTTCACGATTATAAGCCGCACCATTTTGACTAAAATTTTGGTCCAAACCCGAAGTGCGGCTTATAATCAGGTGCGGCTTACATGTGGACAAAGAACGAAAAGTTGCTGTTTTAGTTTGGAGGACAGGTGTCTGCTGAGAAAGGCAGGAACTTCTCTTTGAAATGGAGAATGTAAACCCCCTCCCTCCAAATTATTATAATTTTGAAATCAAGGGGCTTTCAGGCAAAGATATGCGAATTAGGAATAACAATTCTTTTCTAGGGAAATTAAAATAGAAATACAGTACTACAAAGAAACAAACTCCAAACCCTGACAAAGTCAGAGTACAACCTGACACCCTGTCAGGCAGGGTGTTGGGAGCAGTCCCATTAAATGGTGGCTGCATCCTTCTGCAGTGACAAATGTGGCTCAGTTGAAGCAGTGGTCCTGTAGAAGGTGCAGTTTCCCTCCGGAGGTCCAGTGGTGATGTGGAGAAATCCAGTTTTCCTCTGGAGTCCAGTGGAGGAAGGGCTCCCTTAGTGTCCCAAAACCTCTGTTTAATCTCGGTAAGAAATGTTGGGGCCTTCCCCTTGGCTGGAGCAACGTCCAATGGGATGAAGTAATTTTATCAGTCACACAGTGGGACTCAATGTGCCATTAGCAGAAAATGACTCTCTAGAGGAAGGATGAGGTGTGAAAAGATAAAGAACAATGCCCGTCTGGTTTCGATGGACGGCCCATTAGCAGAATATCTGCAGTTGAGATAAGCATCACTGCCCTCACACTCAACAGATGGTGATAGAATAGATAGCTTTTATCACACTCTGTATTGTAACGTGCGGCTTATAATCAGGTGTGGCTTATATATGGACAAAAACCAAAAAGTTGCTGAAACCCAGAAGTGCGGCTTATACTCAGTGCGGCTTATAATCGTGAAATTACTGTACATTAAAAGGATATCGTTTGGGATCCACACTGCTGAACCTCCAGATGACTGGGTTTGTTTCAGAGCAGTGGTGTTGGATGTTACTATTACTTGAGAGCTGCTTTGCATCAGCTGCACTGAGCTACTGGTTACAGTTCACACCCAGCTGACAAGGCCCTGTGTAGTAATTACCACCAAGTGCCACAAGTCCCCTATTTACCTGGGCGATGGGGCTGCAGGCCAACTGAGAGCAGAGTGGCAAGACACATAGACAGGATAATGTGTGCTGCCTTTCTCTGGGACAATTTTTCTTTTACAGAGCTAATAACTTGGAATTCTTTTGAAAATTTGCACAGAAATTTTTCAAGCAACTTTGAAAACTTTCAAGTTGGATATCCCTATTCAATTCCCTTTAGCAAAGTACATTCAATGTGATATCCATTACAAATAGAGCCATTAAAAAGCCACTGAAATCATTTGCTCTAAACAGAGACATTTCTCCTAATGCTTGCTCTTTTGTTGCTTCTTATCTTTCAACTATTTGAAAGAGATGCTGTCAGTATATTATTTTTTAGAAAAGCAATTTCTGAATTCTGAATTCGGTTAAGACTATAAAATGTCACTTACAAAGTACTTTATTTCCTTCTGCTAGTTTTTTTTTCCGGTGTAACAATTTTCTCTGACACTTTTAACTCAATAACAGGAATTTTCAACTTTGAGGTGCCTGACCTCTTCCTTTATAAAAAGTCAGCTTTCAACTACTCTGCATTTTAGTGAAATAATCTCATAACATTTTCCATAGCAAGATGCTATGATGTAATTGCTGTTGAATTATGATCACTGCAAGATACTGTGAACAAGAAAAGCCTAATAAGCAAAGTGAAGTAATATCTAAGCATATTTTCTTTATATAAATAGTCCATTGCAAAAATTTTCTGTGTGCAAGTTTTCCTTTAATAGGCATTGTACTACAAATGTATGATGGTGGAAGGTATGTTCATTTTGAGGAGACATGGAATTATTTCAATTGATTATTTCTCAACACAGCTGTTCCTTTAACATATGGATAAAATTTTGTCTCCATTGTCAGCTGGAAAACAGTTAATTAGATTATCATCTACATGTAGAGACAATTAGGCTAACAGCTAAAAATAAGGCACCTGACAGACACAAGGCTTCCCCACACCTGTGTCCTGGTGAGACATTTTTTGTAGACTGGTGCTGGACTAAGGAAGGTTGTTTTTCACAAATACTTCTTCAAACAGGTTGTATAGTTTCAGCTCTTGGAGGTTTCACAGCCATCTGATGATTGGTAGGTGTTACTTAGATTATCATATTAGTGATTTCGGTTATAATGTGCTCTTGCTTTTGCTTAATTGGAAGACTGAGGTATTTCAGTTGTAACATTACACCTAAAATTCAGCTAGGAATCTCCTATATTTAATATACATAGTGCAAAGAACTTGAACACTGTTTGATGTTCACCTACAATAAACAAGAAAGTTATTGAATGCCATTATTGGCTTTCTACTGTTCCTTCAAGAAAAAAATCAGATATTTCAGGGTACAAACTGAGAACATTTTTAGTATGAAAACCACTTAAGTTGGGAAATGAAGTGCTATTAGAGAGGTATGATATTTCTTTTAAAAAAGAAACAAAACAAACAGTTTTTAGTGGAAGAGAATTCAGCTAATAATCATTAATTATAAAGCCACTCTAAATCTTGAACCTTTATGATTCTGCTGTATTTAAATCTTGAGAAAGATATAATGGAAAAAAGAACTTGTCTCAAAGAGGACAGTCCTTGAGAAGAATGAATTAAACAGAAGTTATCCAAGATGCTTTCCATTTGTACTGCTTGTCATACAACATCTCTTTTTCAGATTTCTCTTTCATAGTTTTAACGAAGTAGGGAATGCATTAGGGTGCTGTGAGGTTCCTCGGGGCCTTGAGAAGATGCCATATGAGGAGTGGCCAAGGTCACTTGGTCTGTTCAGCCTGAACAAGAGGAGACTGAGGGGAGACCTCACTGCAGCTACAGCTTCATCATGGGGGGCACAGGAGGGGCAGGTGCTGATCTCTGCTCTGTGCTGACCAGTGACAGGACCTGAGGGAATGGCCTGAAGCAGGGAAGGTTTAAGTTGGATATTAGAAAAGGGTTCCTCACCCTGAGGGTGGTTGGACCCTGGAACAGCTCCCCATGGAAGTGGTCACAGGACCAATCCTGGCAGAATTCCAGATGTGTTTGGACAATACTGTCAGGGCAGGTAGTGTGGTTTTTGGAGTGGTCCTACTCAGGACCAAGAGTTGGACTTAGTGATCTTTGTGTGGGTACCTCACAGTTAGGATATTCTATGATTATATGATATCTTCATTATTTGCAACAGTGTTGGACTAGTCCAGCTCACCCCACAGCATGAAATCTAAAATGTGAGCTGAGAGTAAACTTTGGCTCCTGTTGGGCCAGACTTTTCCAGAATGTGCTTTCTAAGAGTGCTTTAAACTTTTGATATGTACCATTAATGAAAGAAAAACACAGTGACTGTCTTAGACTAAGATTCCTAGGACATGTTATGCCTAAATAAGCAAAGGAGGAGAAGGCGACAAAATTGCAGGAAATCCTTCTGCAGAAGTTTTTTATTGCTTTTAAATCTGATGAAAAATGGGAAATAAACTGTGTTAGGATTCAATTCCCAAATTCTGTGGATGTCAACAAAAAATTATGCAGCGTTATTGATTTCAGGGCCTTGGATGCAGAGGACAAATTTTTTTTTGCAAACACAACAGTAAAATGCATATCTCCTGAATGAGAAAATAGCATGATGTTTGGAATTTTTATGGGACTATAATTTTATTCTTTGCAAGTGAATTTTCATTTTTGGTAGATAAATAGCCAGTCAGATTCACACAGGAGAGAAATTACAAATTTTATTTTCATTTCTTTGATAATAAGGCTAGCTAAAGGCTGCTCTGATCCCATTCCAATTACAGTAATTTCACGAATACAAGCCGCACCAATTTGACCAAAATTTTGGTGGAAATCCGGAAGTGCGGCCAATATTCCGGGGCGGCTAATACATTAACAAAATTCTAAAATCTGCCAACACGGAAGCAAGAGCCCGCGGCAGCCCCAAGCCAAGCTGGAGCCCGGCCGGCCCCGGCAGAGGTGGGAAAGCCTGGCAGAGGCAGGGCCAGCAGTGTGGGGGGCGGGCGGCAGAGCCTGAGCCAGCAGGGCGGGGCAGGGGGGCGGCAGAGCCAGGTCAGTAGGGCGGGGGAGCCTGGGAGAACTGGGGCTAGCAGTGCAGGGGAGCATGGCAGAAGCAGGAAGGCCGGCGGGTGGGGCTGCCTGGCAGCGGGGGAAGCCCAGCAGAATCGGGGCCAGCAGCATGGGGGAGCCCAGCGGTGCGGGGGCCTGCAGTGCCGGCCAGGGCGAGGAAATGCGGCGGCGGTGCAGACGGGAGGGGGTGGCCGGCGAGCTGGGCGGCGGCGGCGGCAGCCCGCCGGCAGGGCTAGGGAACGCGGCGCGGCGCGGCCGGCGAGCCGGGCGGCGGCAGCGGCAGCCCGCCCACAGGGCTAGGGAACGCGGCGCGGCGCGGCCGGCGAGCCGGGCGGCGGCGGCGGCAGCCCGCCTGCAGGGCTAGGGAACGCGGCGCGGCGCGGCCGGCGAGCCGGGCGGCGGCGGCGGCAGCCCGCCGGCAGGGCTAGGGAACGCGGCGCGGCCGGCGAGCCGGGCGGCGGCGGCGGCAGCCCGCCGGCAGGGCTAGGGAACGCGGCGCGGCGCGGCCGGCGAGCCGGGCGGCGGCAGCGGCAGCCCGCCCGCAGGGCTAGGGAACGCGGCGCGGCCGGCGAGCCGGGCGGCGGCGGCGGCAGCCCGCCCGCAGGGCTAGGGAATGCGGCGCGGCGCGGCCGGCGAGCTGGGCGGCGGCGGCGGCAGCCCGCCGGCAGGGCTAGGGAACGCGGCGCGGCGCGGCCGGCGAGCCGGGCGGCGGCAGCCCGCCGGCAGGGCTAGGGAACGCGGCGGGGCCGGCGAGCCGGGCGGCGGCGGCGGCAGCCCGCCGGCAGGGCTAGGGAATGCGGCGCGGCCGGCGAGCCGTGCGGCGGCGGCGGCAGCCCGCCGGCAGGGCTAGGGAACGCGGCAGTGGGGCGGTGCTGACGGGAGAGGGGGCCAGCGAGCCCGGCGGCGGCGGCAGCACCACCCGGCCAGCCCCGCCGAGCCGTGGCGCTGAGCTGGGCTACCCGGCCCCGTCGGCAACCATGAGCGGGCCGAGCCTGCCTGGCCCCGCCCCGAGCCAGTAAAGCCCGCTATGCCGCGATCCTGTTACTAATTGGCCAATTTGTGAAAGCTGCGCACAGATTCTCGCGACGAACGAAAGTGCGGCTAATATTCGGGGTGCGGCTTATCTATTGACAAAGACAGCAACATTGTCGAGGCACCGGAAGTGCGGCTTATAATCCGTGCGGCTTGTATTCGTGAAACTACTGTACTTCATGCAATGACAAGTTTCAGAAAGGCTACTCTAAAAGTGAGGACAGCTACAATTCAGTGATACAGTCACATCAGAGGGTCTCCACATGCCAAAACTGGAAGACCAAGGCATAGCACGGAGTGTGCTGATTGCCAGCTTCTTTAGTAGCCTTCTAAACTGTGGAAAAACTCAGCAAACAGAATAAAAATCTGCTGTTTTCCACTTACCAGTATATAAGGAATTAATTTTAGGAGGAAAAAAAATACTGGCTTATGATCTGAAATATATGACGTGGATAAAAGCTTTGAATCTACAGACTTCTTCAAAGACAAATGTGAAAGGTAACTGCTTGACAGTAGGCTTAAATTTCCTGTGTGTTACTTAAAGCTTCATTAGTTATCATTCCACAAATCAAAAACAGTCAAATGCTTCCATAGAAAGATTTTGCGATGCAAGGAAGGAGCAATCTATAGAAAATGTTTTGGTCCTCAATTACAACAGCATTGCTTTGCAGTATGTGATTTGGACATTGATGTGCAAACAAATATGCTATTTTGAACAGCTGTGGCAGAACAGTCAGAAAAAAAAGGTGGTCTAAAAGTCTGACAATATTGCAAATATTCATCTCTAGAGAAATAAGGCAAGAAAAAAGGAATAAAGCAATGAGAAATAGTATTTTTTTAGGTTTTTTTTTTATTAATTCCCTTCCCTCTATGCAGAAGCAAACAATTTATTCTCTAGAGCTCTGAAAGGTTAATCACTTACAGGAAAATAAGGATGTGAAGAATATCTAATTAATAAGAGGTAAAAATGTCAGACACCTGGGGATAAAGTGAATATTTCTGTTTTTCAAATCACTGGCTATTGCCATATTTTGAATACAAGGGAGGATTTTATTTTAAATAAAAGATTACCTTCTGCATAGGATCATCAATGCACACAAAGAAAAAAATCAGTTTGGAAGTGGTGAAAGACTGTGACAAGTATTTGTCTTTTTAGTGAATCAGTACAGCAGACAGGGAACTGCTCTGCTGTTGCAAGGCACACTCCCGTGCATGCCCAGCAACAGCAGCTGAATTCTTTTCAGACCTGCCAAGCTGTGAGACTGGATGCCCCAATAAAGATGCCCAGAAAGTTAATGGTAGAGTATATTCAAAGGGTGTTATACTACCCCTTTCCTAATCATCTTACTGAGCAAGGAAAAATAACTGAAACATAACACATAGAAATCTGTTTTCAAAAAAATGTTGGTTTTCTCCTTAGAAGGTTTTTCTGGGTCTTTCTCAAGACATTAAAAGGAGTGGCTTTCAAATCTTGCTCAGATATCCCTATTTCTGAGGTGAGTTTGCATCTGAACACTGCTAGAGACGTTCAAGATGTAGTATTTCACCTGTAACTTATGGGCAAGGGACAAATGAAGAATTTTTCAAGATGTATAAAATTCCTGATATATAGCCACTCATTACCCTTTTCAGTAGATTCCTGTAGTTGCTTAAGTTTGTCCTAGTGCTGGCGTCAGAGAATCCATATGTATTTTACATATTTTGGATTTAGAGCTCAAGAATGGAACGGTATTTTAAAGCTGAATGATTATTTCAGAAGGCTGATTCCCTAGTTCCTGTAGCAAAACAATAAATAAAGTGGTTAGTATCAAGCCTCCTGATTCACAATGTGTAAGTGCTTTTGGTATTGAAAAGTCTGGAGATTTTTTTTTTTTAATCTTGCTTTTTAATTATTTTCTTTCTGCTAATATGTTTTGTGTTGCTCTCTGTCTTCATGGCTCCTATGCCCAAAAATGTATAGGAATTTGTAGAAGCTGTTTTGCAGAATTGTAAATTTGACCTCTGAATTCTCCTGCTAACTTTTTTTCCCTTTATAAACTGCAATTAAGTCATTGGAAGAGATTGCCTTTGTGGTAAATACAATTTCAATGAAACACGCTCGAAATCATGTTCTGATTATACAACGTGTTTTGTAGGGCATGTTCCTACTACAGGCTGTAGCCTGCTCTCATTCACTTCCTTCCTACAGACAAGTTAATGATGTTCCTGCAATCCAGGGCAGTCCCAAAGCAGGCAAAAAGAGAATGGGGCTTTGGCTGCACGCTGCTCTTTGTTTGACAATGAAGGTATTTAAACAGGAGGGGTTTTTTCAGTTAGTACACTTTGTGATTGAAGCAGATCTACTGCTTAAATAACCCGACCTTTTTCACATTTAAGCACAATTTGGTTAATTTTTGTGAAGGACTGTATCTCCCAGGGCACCATGTTCTGTGGATACACTGAATGATCTGTCCTATATTTTAGATGTATCAGAGACAGAGTTAATTAAAATACATACATGCTGTGTAATGTAACAACAGCACTGAGGCCAGTCCTGACTCCCAAGGAAATTATCTGCTCTAACCAAAAGCTATTTTATCTCTACACTGTGTAACTGTTTCTTTTATTAAACTTCTTAAAATCATTTTAAGCATTTTAAGTTCTGCAGCTTTTTGGCTGGTGTTTTCATCAGACATTATTCATCCTCCTAAGGCATATGTTCTGCTTTCAGAGCAGATATGGGCACTTTTCAGTAATTTATTCCTGTTAAAAATTAAAATACATTTCAAATGTCTCCTATTGGCAGAGCTGGTGATGATAGTCTTCTTTACTTATCCACACTGCAGAAGATGTACAAACTGTAACAGTGTCAATTTTTTCTTATTAACTTAATCTAACACCTGTGAGATGATGGTTTATTCATTATATTCTTTAAATATATATATATATATATATATATATATATGTCCTTCTTGTACTTTTCTTATCTAGAATAGCGTCTTCTCTTACCATCACTTTTAATAACGTCTTGCTATGATCTTTTAATGATATCTTAATGATACCTTGATATTCTTATGCCTATTCTGGCTGTGAAAGTTTATCAGACAATTTTGTTTCTGTACAGGTAAGAAATTAGTCATGGAGACAATTCCTTTCATTCTTCTATGGACAACTAAAATGGATTCTAGAGAACTGACTCCAAACAAGCTTGTCAGTAAATTTGAGGCAAGGGTTCTAAAATGAGGACCATGAGATTTTGAAGTAGTACAAATACAGTCTCTACGATTTCTTCAAAGAAATGTGCCTGTTTAAATCTCACTGAAAGAGCCATGTCCTTGAATTTTAGGACCATCTTATGAAGAATATCCAAATAGCTTTCATTTTTAACCACAAATGCTACTTCTTTCTTTGGAGATATGCATAATATTTCTAAATTTATGCATAATATTTCTAAATGTTACAAATCTCCACATACACATACAAATAAATTATCCATTTCTTTAGACCAAAGGGCATCATATTTTTGGTGCAAGAATTCAAATGTGATGCAGAAGTTTATGATGGACTAAATAACTTCGATTCAGTTTGTCAAAGATACATAGGGTATTCACATTTTTAGAGCATCAAATACATTTTGGATATGGTTTGTGGGACGGTCTTCACAACAGACTCCATTTCTCTTTCAAGTACTGTTAGTAATAAAGCAGCTTTGTAGGTTTAGACAGACGTTTTCCACCGCCCTCTTGTCACATGCAATAATGTCATGTTAGCATGTCTGGAAAAGTAACAAGTACATCTTGCATCTTGACCATAATTAATTTTCTCACTTCTACCATTTCTAAAAGATAGAAGGTTCCACTCATTTTTCCCATCATGATAGAAAATTTCTCATTATACCTGTCCCAGTCTTGCACATGCCCACCATATGTTCACTTAGTCTCAAGGCAATATTGTTTTATAGCTCTTTCCCTTCATTAGGGTTTAATCCAGCACGTATACCTAGAGGGATTAAGTTTATTTCCCTTGGCCTTCATTTCTTCTGTGCTGAATTATACCACTTTCTTTTCTGTCCTATTGTAAGAACAAACCACTGATCCCTTCTGACAAGTGTTGTAGCAGCCCTTCCCAGTTTGAACTCACGTGGCTTTAAAAACTATTGCACAGAAAGAATGATGGGGTTTCTGGTTAATATTTTAGTTTTGTGTTCACGATATAAGTGAATTTTGGTGGGGTGTGTGAACTGAGAAGTGGACTGCAAAGGAGGAGCAATCTTAAACCAGACTCATCACTCTGAATAAAGGGTCAGACTTGAGAGACGTTGAGGAGGGGACAAAGCAGCTCTCTTGAAGCAGAGTAAGGGGAAAACAGACATTGTTTCAAGGCACTTTGCTTTTGTAAGGCTGTAACTCAACAAGGGTAATAGAGCTTTCTCTTAAAATGTGATCTTAGAAAAAAATGGCATCTCTTGGAGGATGCCTGGTGGGGAAGAGAACTTAAACTGAATGTACATAGTTATTTGACCATCTCTTTTAAGAGGCAAAATGTGTTGCAAATACTTTCCTTAAGAATAACCCTGAAAAGAATGCCACATAGCATTTGTAGTAGAAGCAACTAGTTCTCTTAATGTTTAGAGCTACTGCTTGTAAACTGAATCTTGACTGCTTCAAATGAGGTCTAGAGTTCTAACAGACACAAAATCCAGCTTCGTGTACTTGTGTTTTTATTCAGAATAACCTAATAGGGGACAGGATTCTTGTAAGTCTTTAAATAAAAAGAAGCAAAAACTGGGTGTACTGATCTGAATCCATAATTAACAACTCTCCATTAATGGAAATGATACTGAACTTTCTTGGCCCTTTATAAGGCAACTGACATAGTTGGGCCTTCATCTTAACTCAGGTCTTCTGAGTTGCTCTAGGGCAGTTCTGTTATCTGGAGCAAAAAAGAATTGTAACCTAAAAGGAATTTATGGAGGAAAATTTTTAGTCCTCACAAGAGATAATAAATGGATAGAAATTGGGTCAAGTATCTGGAAATAAGCTTATTAAAGGCTACTTCTTTGCCTCTTTTTCTCCTCCAGCCACCTCCCTCTCCTCTGACAGAAGATCCTCAGATTCAGAATTTCCTGGTAGCACAATTGCAGGTGAAACTTGGATCTCTACAAAGGCATTCTAGATGGATATGGTATGAAACTAGTTACATGCAGTCTGAGAGTTTAAGAGCAAATTACAGCAGCGCAATGTCTCTGTAAGCCAGGAAAGAAAGAAAGTGTAGCTCAGGCATTGTGTTGGCTGAATTCTGGCAGCTGCTGGACTTGCCTGTGAGCCATGAAGGCATCTGTGGAATGCCAGCTCCTCTTCTCTGACAACATTGGATACAGTGTGTGCCTGACGGTCTCAACTCCAGTTGCTATAAAAGTAGAAAAAAAAACCAAACCACCAACTAAGAATCTTCTACAGTCTAATCATACTGAGTGTTGCTGTGGGGCAGGTATTAGGCATTATTTTCTGATGCTCACCTTTGGAATAATGTTGGCTGCTGATTCCTCTCTGGAATATTTGGGATCTAAGAACACTAACAGCCCTAATATTTTGACCTTTTCTGCTTTTTGTTTCTGAAGCACTAAAAACAAATGCTTCATGCTTCTTTTCCAAGAATGTGTCTTCTTCTTTCCAAAGAAAATTAGCTGTCTTCTTACATTATAAACCTCTCATTATTTTCACTCTTTTTCTTCTGGACTCTCTATTGGCCATTTCCTTTGAAAACATGTTTCAAACACACCCAGTCTTGGCTCAGTGAGATCCCATAAGTATCAAGTGGAATAAAAGAATAACCCCTTACATATATATTATAATATGCTTATTAATATGCATCAATGTCCCATTGAGATTTGGGGGAGTTTCGCAACAATCCATATGCTTTGAAGTTTTTGGTTCATTAGAAACCAGAATTTGTCCTAGATGTAAATGCCATGTTAACCATCTTTAAAGCTACTGCATAAACCTTGCCCGTTTGCTCTCTATATGTGCATCTCTTTCATTATTTAAAATATTAAATAAGGGTACACATGTGAACCTGTCTTGCTCCCATGGAACATCTAAGGGATGTTTTTTGTTTTTCTTTAGGATGAGACAGATACAGTGACTTTGTGCAAATCTTTCTACTTGTTTATACAATTTTCCATGACATTGTTATAAAGTCTCTCCACACACAAAGTATAGCTGAAGCTCCACTGATCACTCTGAGTCTGAGATAAATCCTTTTAAAGAGGAGGTATGAGACTTCATTAAGACACAAAAATTACAGAAATAGAAATAAACTTTGGTAGCAGCTAACCAGAAGCACAGTGTGGGGGTACCAGTATTCAATCAAACTTTGTCTTGGCAGCTGCTTTGTTCTTGTTGTGGTTTTTGGTGGGTTGGTTGGTTAGTTGGTTGGTTGATTTTTTAAGACTTAGAATATGTTTCAAGGAATGAAGAAATCATGAAAGAAAATTAAGTTATTGTGGATAACTTATTCTTTATAACTCTCTATGTAAACCTGTTAGTATTTCAATATTAAATATCTCCTGTTTTTTCTAGATTTGCCAGTAAAGACTGTGAATAATGATAATATGTAAGGACATGTTTGCAGCAGAGAGGTTTCAACAAGCAATGCTTCTTGTTCTCTATATAGCAATCACTTTTTGAGGAATTTCGCGGAAGCATTACACTCATTGTCTGATTAGAGGTATAAAAAGCAATTCTATAGAGCTTTACTGAGAATTCTTATCTGAACAGATTCTTACCACTTTGGGAATATTAGTAATTAAGGGTACCTTACTGAGTTTATAATGGAGTCCTCAGCTGTGCATCGAAGGCTGTTTTGTTCTGGTCCCTCAGTAATTGACATTAACAATACTCGCTGCAGTGATGAATGAGGTTAGGATAACCTTCTGTAAGTCTCCTATTTATGTAATTTTTTTATTATTTTCTATAGGAGTTTGTACTACATCAGATATAATTTTTGAGATTCTAGATGAGGGGATAATTTAATTTTGATTCTATCCTTCTGGAGTAATTGTGGCTGAAATAAAAAGCTGTAATTTACATTTCACCAAAGTGTGAATGATCATGTTAAATTTTACTAGCATAAAAAAATACAGTTGCTCAAGTAATTCCAAATACTCCCTCTCAACTGCTCAAAGTCCTTCAAACAGAAACTGGTGTAATTTTTACCTAATCTAGTTTTTATTTGAAAAGGAAAAAAACTAGCTCACATACTTTAAACTTCACCTCCATTTCTACTTTTACCAATGATATTTCCATCTTTCTGGAAATTGTATTCCTCCCTCAGTTGAACTAGTAAGCTAGAGTTCTTCATTCAATTTGTTTGCTAATCATCAGACATGTATGAGTAATTATTTCTCAAGAAGCTTAATCTTAAACTTCACACTCAATATGCTAAATCTGATAATGAATTATATCCAGGCAATTTTATGTTCTCTATCAATTTTGTGTTGTTAGGGATTTAAAAACTAAAATAACCCCATCAGAATTCTTGCACTTAATGTCTTAGCTTGAAAACTTTCCAATTTTTATGGACTAATAGGGCTGTATGTTTTCTTGTACTTTGTCAAACATCTCAGAGCAACACCACTACAATTTCAAGAATCTTAAACCATGGAAGTGCTGTCATCTGCTTTTATCAAATCATTTTATGGGATTTTAACACAGAGGACAGTTTTCTGGGAAAATGAATATGCACTTTTAGCCTGGTTTGCCCTGTGAATGTCAAAGTCTAGTTTGAACTAAGTTATGGTTAATGGTAATGGTTTTCTATTACCTCTGACAGAAACTTGATCCCACTTCTGTGAATGATGTTCAGAATTTTACTGCACTTCTACATATTGCATAGCTCACTTGTTCAAGACTGAGAATGTAATTCTTGAATACCTTGCCTGTCCTGTTTCATGAAATAAAACAATTAATTTGATTCCACTGGGATTAATTGGTAGCAACAGAGTTTCTACAGAATATTATCCACTCTTAATACAGTACTCACTTTAGCAGTTTCTGCAGAACCAACATGCAGTGAAATTCCATTTTTATAGCTCTGTTTTATGCTTGAAATGGAGGAAATATTAGGCTATTTTTGTTTATTTCAGTAATTCTTCAAGGCTCTTAAAGAGTTTGCTGGAAAAATCTTCAGAAGAATTTGCTCTTCCTAGGAAATCACACTCTGCCCAGCTTGTTTTGTCATGCCTTTGGGTAAACAACTGAATGAGGATGTTGTTAGAAGATGAAAACCTTCTCAAGCAATTCCTCACCACAGCTTGATCCCAAGCTGAACAGGAGGGCAGAGTCTTTACAGTAAAACTAATAAAAATAGTTAATAGCCAGAGACTATAGGGATGGTTCTGTTTCAAAATCAGCCAAGTAAGCAGGTGTCTGTGTTAAAAGAGATATTTCTACAGCAGCAAGGATGGACACACCTCCAATAGAGTAAAACCATCCTACTCACCAGGGGCAGTGCTAAATGACTCACTCCTCAGTTATGAGCTTTCTATCTGGTGTTAGTATCTTCACATGCAAAGATTATACGTTTTAGCCATTTGCCTCAAGTGTCTTTTTTGTTTTAAATGTCACACCATCAAATTAATACTCAAAGAGTAATACCAGTCCTAAGTAAAGGCAGATTTACTGGAGATCTCTCTTAGGTTTCTGTCAGGGCATCATAATATTTTAATTTGTTACTGCAGATCATCTAGTTACTGTAAAATTAAAGGTAATGGAAGAGATACTCTTGAACAAGAAGTCTTGGAGAAGTTTTTGTTCAAACTTGTCTCTTCAACTTCTATTCTTTCAATAATCTACACAAAACTCTTGGGTTTAATGTGTTTGCTTTGTTTTCCTCCCCCTTCTAATTTTTTGTTTGCTGTTTGGTTGTTTGTTTGTTTGACCAATGCTTATCCCATCTTCATTTCTCTCAGCAGGAATACTCTGAATTGCTTTCTCGAAACTTGGAGTTCCAAGTTCTCAGCTCAAAATCATACTACGTAATTCTTTATCTTATGAGAAATGCAAATGCATTTCACATGCTATATACTCTCAGCAAGAAAACGTGCTGCTGTACAGTGGGAACGCCTGGGAATGCCCACCACACTCTTGCCAGTCTCTCTTTTCTCTTGTAAGGCAATTAAATCTGAAAGAATTTTTTTTTTTTCATAGATCTCAGATTAATTTGAAGATCACAACTCTGAGTATAATTGTCTGAATTTTTTTTTTGCCTGTAGCCAATTTTTTCCATATTTTGAGGGAAGAGTTCCCAAGAAATTTTGGGGGTGGGGGGTGCAGAGGGGGGAATCTGCATCTAAAATATCATGTATTGTGCAGAATTATCTCAAGAAAAATGCACTCAGACTTCCTTATAATTATGAGGTTCCACGAGTTGCTCTGTTCTTTGGAAGACACCAGCCTATTTCTCTGTTTGCTTTCTCTGTATGTCGGCATGAAGGAAATACAACCATCATCCTGCTTTCGACTAGGGGACATCAACTCTTTTGTTGATAACTTTTGTTGACTGTCTTGCTTTTTACTGTGAATCTTGTAAGCATTGAAATATAAAGTGAGGATGATTTTAGATTACAGAAACTGGAAATTAAACAAAAAGAAAAATCAGGCTACACTTCAAGGTCAGTTTGCCACTGGCTTTAAAAATAAGTAATGACACTGCTACAAATCTAAGTTGAGCACCCTCACCATGACTTTTTTTTATTTAGGCATGTATTCACAACATAAATTTTCTTCTATCTCTGGGCATTACTGCTTGCCAAAATTGTGGTTTTGTTAGCCTGCTCCTGTACATCCTAAGGTTCATTGCTGACAGTACCACAAGTGCAGCATTTTTTCACTGCTACCACTTTATGGTCACTTGGGGTTTATAAATCAGTTCTACAGGACAAATCAAGTGAAGCAAATAATTCAAGACTTTGAGGACATTTTTTTTCCTTTCTGATAATTATACAATTAAATCTTGAAATAATCATGCCTCACTCAAAAAGAAAAATCCCTAAACAAATGCAAAATATTTGTATATGGTCCCTATGTACAGTAAATTCACGAATACAAGCCGCACTGAGTATAAGCCGCATCTCTGGGTGTTGGCAAATGTTTCGTTTTTTGTCCATAAATAAGCCGCACCTGAATATAAGCTGCTCTGTCGTTCATAGCGAGGACCCACGTGCAACAAAGTTGCCAAATAGTAACAGAGCCGCGGCAGAGCGGGGTTTACTGGCTCAGCTAAGGCTGTGCAGGCTCGGCCCGCTGGGGGCTGCTGACGGGGCCAGGTAGCCCAGCCCGGCGCTGCCGCTTGGTGGGGCCACTGGGGGCCAGCCACCGCTGCCACTGGGCTCGGTCACCACGGCCTGGCGCTGCCCTGTGGTGGCAGGCAGGGACGGAGCCCCCCACCGCCTCCCAGAGCCGCGGCAGTGGCAGCCCGGCTTCCCCGCCGCCTCCCAGAGCTGCGGCAGTGGCGGCCCGGGTGCCCCGCCGCCTCCTCCCAGAGCCGTGGCAGTGGCGGCCTGGGTCCCCTGCCGCGTCCCGAGCCGCAGCAGTGGCAGCCCGGGTCCCCCGCTGCCTCCCAGAGCCGTGTCAGGGGCGGCCCGGGTCCCCCCTCTCCTCCCCGAGCCGCGGCAATGGCGGTCTGGGTCCACCCCCTCCTCCCAGAGCTGTGGCAGGGGCAGCCCGGGTCCCCCGCTCCTCCCTGGGCCACGGCAATGGCGGCGCAGGGCCCCCCCGTCTCTCCCCCAGGCTGTGGTAGGGAGCTCTCCCGCTTCTCTCCCCGCCCCCCGTGCTGCCTGCAGGGAGCCAGGCTCTACCCGCGGTGCAACAGAGTAGTGATTTGTAACAATCACAAAATGCCGACTTTGCAGCAGCTTGGCTCGGCACTCTGGCTGGCACTTCTGAGGTTGTAAATGTCAGGAAATTATTCACATATTAGCCGCTCCTGATTATTAGCCGCATTTCCGGTTTAGGAGAAAAATCTTAGTCAAATTGGTGCGGCTTGTGTTCGTGAAATTACTGGTAATTTCCTTCGTCTGTTCTGATCATTTCAGGCAGATCAGTCATATTCCCTCCTCTCCACTTTGTGAGCCCACAGAAACTTCTGTCTCTCTGCAGTTGTCTCACAGTCCCTTGCCTGGTTTTACAGACTTCTGTTATGAAACTTACACCTCACTCTTTCATTCTCTCCCTAAGTACTAGAGGTACCTTCCCAACTATCTTGAAACTTGAGAGCCTTGAAATAAGAAGTCTTGAAGTCCTGATTTGCTTTGTTCTCCTTCCAAGGAAATGCCACCATTTTCTAAAGTTGAAGTAGGCTGGACAGTTTTCCCTAATCCCTACCATTCCATTTTTCATATACAGTAATTTCACAACTATAAGACGCACCCTTTTGACTAAAATTTTCCCCCAAACCCAGAAGTGCGCTTTATAGTACGATGCGGCTTATCTGATGTACAAAGTTCAGAAATTTGCAAACCCGGAAGTGCGAGCTGAGCCGGGAACCCCGGGAGCCGCGGCCGCTGGGCAGGGGAAACCGGGAACCAGCGCGGCCACCGGCCGGGGAGAAGCGGGGGAAAGTGGCGCAGCCGCGGGGAAGCGCCAAGAAGCGCCACGGGAAAGTGCAGAAAAGCAGCGAAAAAGCGCCGCGGGAAAGCGTGGAAAAGTGGCAAAAACCCGCGGCGAAAAAGTGGTGAAAAAGCTGTGAAAAAGTGCCGCAGGAAAGCACTGAAAAGCAGCGAAAAAGCACCACCTGAAAGTGCCGAAAAGTGGCCAAAAAGCGGCAAAAAAGCGCCATGAAAAAGCGGTGGGAAAGCGCCGCGGGAAAGCGCTGAGAAGCAGCGCCGCCGCCGGCCTAGGGGAAACCGGGACGCAGCGCGGCTACGCGGTGGGAGCCAGGAGCCGTGAGCCGTGCCAGCCGGCACTGGGGGTAGGCAGGAGTGCCGGGGCCCATTGCACGGGGAGGGCACCTGGGGCTGCATTTAAAGGCTACACCAATCTTTGAAAAATGTTTGCAAATTGAGCACCTGCCAGTAATTCGTCACTTTGTTACATGCCACGCAGCTCCTCGCTGCAAAAAAATAGTGCGCCCTATAGTCCGGTGCGCCTTATATGATCTACCAAGTTGCGAAAGTTGCCGACTCACGGGGGGTGCACCTTATAGTCCGGTGCGCCTTATGGTCATGAAATTACTATAAATTCTTTTGACAAGTGCCAACGTTTTGGTGACCTTTCTCTTTGCCTGGTTGCAATGGTGAAGGAGATGTGACAGCCAAGACTTTACTTGATTGCATTAATGAATAATGTATTCAATAATCTAACAGTTGGATATCCTCCATCAGCACTAATAAAGTGCACACAGGTGATTCTTTCTTAGCTGACAACCCTATATGTTACTTTTTCAGTCATTTATTTAAATAGTATTTTGTTATCATGAGGAAAATAAAAAATACGTAATTTGATTTTGTTCCATGTTTAATCTGATTTTACAGTGAGTTATCTTAGAAGAGACAATCAGCAATTCTAAGTCCCTGCAGAAGAAAATGAGAAAAGATATTAAAATCATGTCTACAGTCTTTAATGAGTAGATATAAATGTGCTAATCAGTCTAGCTCGAAATCCATCAAAGCAAAAGCACATCAAGTAGCAGAGGTTCATAAGGTCTAGATAAAAATCCCTTTCAAATATTCTGTTAGTCTATGTATATGAATTTACATTTGTTAATAGGCTTAAATATGCACAACAAAAATGGATTCAGCTCTGGACTATTATCATGAAATATTACGGCACATCTATTAGTAGAGGGTAATTTCAATATCTTGCTATCTAAATTCAGTGTCTGAATAATTCAACTTTAGCACAACCCTCTTAGCAGTGTTAGGAGCATGATTTAGTGGGTGTGGAGGGACTCCCTTTGTTAGGATGCTTTTGCAACTTATAGGTGAATATTGGACTTCAAAAAGAGAAGACAAAGCACCCTTTATTTCCATATGTTAATCCAGGAAAGCATGTTTGGAATATCTTTGTTAGAATTGCATGCAATGAATCACATGTGATCTTGATTATATATGAATATTCAGGTTACACATTAAAAATATATATATAAAAAGACCCCTCTGAGACCCTCACCTCAACTTTTCAAATTCAGTTTTTTCTGGGATTTCACAAAGATGCCAGCTGACCTGAATCAGTCGGAATTCTTTCTAAGACTAGACATGCAGTGTCCTGGCAATCCTACAAATGCATCTGCATTGCAATAATGCGAAGAATTGTTCTTTGCACCTAAGTACTACTTTCAAAATATGAGGTTATCTATACCTGAGATGCATGTTATAGAAAACCTGAGAATAAATATCATCCCTTCATCACAACTGCCTTTAAAGCACTTTGATGTAATAAGGGACTTATAGCTTATTTTTGCTGTCACCAACACTCTGCCTTCTATTTTGTCATATTCAATGCCTTTTCATTTTGCATTCAGAGGCAAAATGGTGCATCTTCTCTTCCAGTCAGAATAGTGTTTTCCTACTCTTGAATGAACCAACTCCCAAAGACTTCACATCTACAGAATTATTAGCTAATGCCTATTTCAACAGAACGATACATCTACTTTAGACACTGAGTCATGAGGGCAGCCTCCCTTTCAGGTTTTGGTGAAATTTCAGGAGAAGATTCTTGGGCAAATCCTTTAATTCATATGTAGGGAATGCCAAAAGCAAATTTAAGTCAGTCAGCCTCTGTTCATAATCTCAAAGCCTCATGAAAACTCAGGAGTGTCATGTAATTATAGAACGGTTTGACTTGGAAAGGACATTAAGGATCAACCCCTTCTACTGAGACATTGAAGAAAAAAAGGAATCCTGTTCTGCAGTTAAAGACCAATTTTAGAAAAATCATTTGGTTTTTATATTATTTTAAATATTGTGCCCTTGTATTTCTTCTGACAATACTAAGAAGCAGCCTGCAGTACTTAATATTTGAAGGTGGCTATTGCCAAGTGGCTGTCGCTCCAGCATTCCTTTTTATAATGTTGTTTGCATATACATACTATTTCTCTCTCTTAACTACTCCATTATATATTTTCATCCTGTATAAGCAATCCAAGAGGGCACTGTTAAATGGTAACAACCAAAACAATCAACTGCACAAAATTCTATGTCCCCTCAAACCTTATATTTTGTATAAGGTAGTGGTTTTTCACTCATTTTCCTTCAAAATATTGCTATAATGCTACAGATCAGAATAAAACTCAGAAGGAAAGACCTGGAGAAAAATACAGCGGAGATCTAGATCTGAAGCTGGTGAGAGTCGCTCTCTTCTGTGTCTTTTTTCCTACAAAGTCTTGGTACAAAATAAGTTAGTGCAATTAAAAAAAAAAATCTAGTGTGCTATGTAATATTGTTTTCTGAAAGAAGAGCCTTTCATAAAAGTAACATAAAACCTGTGAGTTTGATAGTGGAAATGGGAGCTACTAGTTTGTTCAGTATTAAATCTGCAGTTGATTTTCTTTTAAAATTCAAAACTAAAGTTGCTCTCAATTACTTTCAGATATTGTATTTACTTCTTTACTTTTTTACTCTCATCTTCATCTAAAAATCTCATTTATAACTTAACATGCAGCTTTTATCCACCTATAAATCAACTTTTCATCTTATATAACTCTGGGGGTATGCCCCAGAGAAATGAGAACACTGGCCCTGATGCTTTCTGTGGCAGAAAGCTCAGAGCACAAGAGCTTGCAGACCTGGGGCAGGCTCTGGCAGCTTTGTTTTCTGTGTGATAATACAAGCCCCTTCACAGACAGTAAAAGGAAACAAGGGGGAAACATATAAGAAAGGCAGGGGCACGTCCTAGAGTGACTTTATGAGGCTTGTATCCCCAGTCATCTGCTCTGTTTGTGCTGGATATTAAGTTCTGTAGCTTTTGGACTGGTTCCAGGAGTGAAGGGGCACGTTGGGCACCAATTGACACAAGGACCAGAGCTGTGTTCACCTTGCCACTATGGTCCTGTGCCTTGGGTGAGTTCCACCCTGGGAACAGGAGCCCTTAGATGTGGCTCGAGCTGTGGCTCCATCGCCTTTTTGGCTGTCAGATTGCATTCAAAGGAGGCATGGAGGAGGTGGAGGTCTCCTGCATAGGATAAAAAGGATTTATTACTTTGGGGAATTTGCAGGGCAAAAGACAAAAATGGTGAAGGTGCAACAACTTAAATATGGGGGAAATTTAAGGGGAAGGTACAACTTAATAGCAAATGGAGAAATTCTGAGAAGGGATGAAGGGTAGAGTTCACAATGGCATCATCGAATGAGGGAGGTAGGGGACAAAACTGAGTCACATGGACTAATGAGAGGTGGAGTTTTAGGGGATTTCCAAATGGAAATTCCAAGCAGGAGGGGCTAGCTCAAAGCAGGATTGACAGGGAAGTCAGGATAGATTGGCAAGGTGGGTGGGAGGGTATAATTTTGGACTAAACCATTAACTTGGGCAATAACAGAACATACCACTAACATGAAACACACAGCAACAAAGGAGGAGAGAAGAGGTGCAGTTTGTTATCAGAGACTGCACTTGCTCCCCCGCATCCTTCACACAGACTGTGTTGTCTGCAGTGGATAGCAGGAGAGAGCTCTCCTTTGCTCTTGATTAGTTTCTGGCTAGCTGAGGCATAGAAGCTCCCTGGACTGTGGTTTTTTTCCTTTTTCTTGGAATTGTTTGAACCTGCTCTGGGCTGAAAACCCAGAAGAAGAGCACCCGGAGCTCACACCTGTGGCACCCAGGCCTGGCCTGGGCCGTGGCATTTCGCAGCACCAGGGGGACAGAGAACAGACTGAGTGAGCCAAGCTGCAATCCACAGAAGGGACTCTTCTGAATTTGTCATCTCTTCAGAGCAGCGAGAGGTTTTGTTATTAGTATTGTTCATTTTTGTGCTGGAAACTGCTTTACCTGTTAAATAAACAGTGGTTTTTTGCTTCTCTCCAGAAAAATCTTTTGCCAAAACCAATTGAGAGAAAGCTGCTTAAGTCTGCTTTCTAGAAGGACCCCATTCAGAGGTTTTCCTCCCAAATATGCCGTAAACCAAGACAGGCATAAAAGCAGGACAGCATGGGAAAGGGGGGAAACAGAGGAGAATGTTTTGGCTCTGATAAAAATCTGGGGAAAAGAGAAAAAAGGATTAAAATGTAAGGGAGTAGATACAGAAAAAGAGGAAATGGGAAGGAAAATCAGGTTTCAAGTTTCAATGGTAAAGTGTACCACTGCTATAAATACTCTTAGAACTATAAGAGAGGTGGGAAGAACAGTCTGTGATCTGGTGTTCAGAAGTCAGAGCTGAATAAAGGGAAAATTAATCACTCCTGAAAAACAAATACTTTATTCAAAGCACAGAATTATAATAGATAGTCACATTTGTCACTAGGTACCTTGTGCATGCAGGGCAGGCACAAGTCTGTATCTACAAACCATTTTGTTAACCTGTTATTAACTTTTGACTGTTGGACTCTGAGAGGTAATTTTAAGAAGGGAATGGGAGACAAGTCTTATGTATCGTATCGGTGCCAATGGTCTGTGCAAAGCTTAGCTGCTGACATTATAAATTGCACCCTGGCCAAATGGCAGCTATGCCTATTCTTTTTGCTTTCTCTCTCCCTTCTCCCCACGCTTTTTAAGGTTAGCAATTGCACAGCACATAGACACAGCAGAAGGATTTATTTACAGAGGCCCCAGTTTCACACCTTCTCATTAGTTTCCATTCCTCCTGAGAATATCCAGTAGATGTTGCAGAAGGTCAATATCTTCTGAGAATAGTTCAATAATATTCTGACCCCTCTGCTAAGTGTCCTGTACCCCTAGACATCCAAAAAACAGCAAGACAGTTTGTTAGAGAGTGATTTTTATTTATTTCATCTTGAGAACTAGAATGTATTTAGAGTGAATATTTTTTTTACATGCATAAACACCACATTTAGCATTCCATATGGGGGGAGGGGGGGCAGGAGTGTCAAAAAGTACAGACTCTAAAGATATTTATTCTTACTGTAGTGATGTTACACTGTATTTCAAAACATTGTGTTAACATGCAGCTGCTGAGCTGCACAGTTTTTAATGCTAAACTTTTCCATATTTCAATGGGGTCAAGAGAAAAGGAAGAGAAAATTAAATAGTTATCTTCAAAGCCCACCTTGCATAGAGCCAATATGTGACCTGAAAGCCTGCTTTGGGAAGTTGATGAATAAAAAGAATGAGAGTTGCTTATATTATTTTTTATAGTAAAGTTCAATGAATTATAAAATTAAATATATACAAATAAAGAATAGTTCACTATCATTGGGTATGTAGACAGCTGGTGCAATTAGTTCATTTTCATAATGTTGTATGACCTCAAGCCATAAAATTATGCACAGCTTTGGGTATTGGAATGTATGTCTGGCTTGAAACATGCGGACAGTTCTATTCTGTTTGAAGAACTCAGGACATAAGGAACCAAGTAAACATTAGAATATGAATTATGAAAAAAATATTTTCAGATAAAGATTTGTTGCAACTCTTCATTACCAGAGACTTGCTGTTAAGTGCAGTCGGGCTAGATTCAGAGTCTGAAAGAAATTGGATACTAGTAGAGAAAAATGTTATATCTTTTATGTCCTAACCATAAGATAGCAATCAGTGAGGTTATAATTTCATTCTACAAAATAGGATTATACATTTTCCCTGGAGTCAGATGAGTTAATTCAGATGAATCTTTCATTCTAAGAATGCCTTGAATGTGCCTGGATATTTCTACCTGAGGTTCTTGCTGTTCTGTTCACTTTTGCACCAAAATTAAGCATAAATCACAACTCTCTGCATATACCAGAAGTCTTCCTCACTTACAACCACTACCTTTATTTAAAAACAAAAGAGCGGTAATTGCTAAATGATATTCAAATTATTATCAACTTACCTTGCAGAGACAATAGCATTACTATCACACTGAGATTTTTTTGTTCACTTCACAGACTCATACAGACACCTGACCATCCTTATAGTAAATTACCAAAGCCAAAATGCACAACCCTTTTTTAAATACTTTTTTGCCTTTTTCAGTCCCAGGACTATGAACGGCATCATACCACCTTTAGAGTACTTTCTGGGTTTTTTTTCTCTGGCTCTACGAACAAAGGAGAAGGGGAAACAAGGTTAGGCTTAGTATAGATAGAAAAGCATTCTTGCTTGAAAGGTACTTTCTTACATGGCTGGTGTGGTAGACAGAGATATCACTGAAATCAAAGATGAGTCTCGCTCAGCTAAGAAGTGGCAATATGTTACTCCACTTCTGCAGATGACAAAGAAACAGAAAACAAGTCTGTTATAAGATGAAATACTATGGAAAGGTGAAACAAGCTGCAAAAATTTTAAAAGGTGTCTGTGTAAGCTAATCTTATTAGGTATGCTTATAGTAGTTGAGAAAAGGGTTTCATTGTCTAACGGGAAGTTTGAGGTAATTAACATATGTTAATATGCGCTGAAAATGATGGTGTGTCCCAGAAGGAAATAAGAGAAGACTTATTAGCAACATTAGATGAGGTTTCTAAGCACAAAAAAGTTTTTGTAGTTAGCTAGAAATTCAGAGGAAAATGAAAACGAGAAGGTTTTTCTCTTCTCTGATTTCAGTCCTTTGACTTAGTCGGAAAAATTTCAGAGACTTTAAACGGAGTTTCTTGTATGAGCAAGAGAAAGGAGCATTATTGCTCCTGGAAAAACTTCATGTTAATTTCAAGATCAACTTTGGGGGCTGAAAAATCTATGAATGGTTAAGCAGAAAAGTTATGATGGGAAGGAAAAAAATACCAATTCAGGAAGAGCTTTGCAAGTCTGACTTGTCAAATTGCTGAACTGTGTTTTTGTTCCCTTTGCTTTCAATGATGTATTGACACATTCTCTAGCACTGTGTATCAGTATATTTTCCATACACTACTTCAATGAAGTGATTTAAGGGAGAATCTGAAATTAAAATTCCTGTGTAAAACACTGACCTTCACCTCCAATTATATAAGTGAAATTGTAAGTGAAATCTGGCAAATCGAGCACAGCTGACAGAGATGGGTAGTTCACATATTCAAACCAGAATTATTTCCGTTCATCAGTTATGATAACAAGCTTTGATCATATACTCTCTATAAGCATACTTGCTCATGCCTGAGTCAGAATATAGGAAATCAATCTTTTCTACTTTCCTTTTGAAGTCATATTTAGGTACTGAATTGTGAGCCCATTCCAATTACCAGTGGTTCATACATTACTAAGTTAAGTTGATTGCAAACAGTCTACATGCATAAAACGTACATATTCTTGCCATGCAAATAACTACAGTAAATTCACGAATACAAGCTGCACTGAGTATAAGCCGCATGGCTGGGTGTTGGCAAACATTTTGGTCTTTGTCCATAAATAAACCGCACCCGAGTATAAGCTGCTCTGTGTTTGCAGCGAGGACTCGCGTGCAACAAAGTTGCCAAATAGTAACAGAACCATGGCAGGGCGGGGTTTACTGGCTTGGCTCGGGCCATGAGGGCTCAGGGCTGCCAATAGGGCTGGGTGGCCCAGCTCGGCACTGCCGCTCGGCGGGGCCGCTCGGGGCCGGCCGCCGCCACCGCTGGGCTCAGTCACCCCAGCCCGGCACTGCCCCGCGGCAGAAGGCAGGGCACAGAGCCCGCCGGCACCTGCGGCGGCGATGGGAGCCGGGGATGTAGCCTGCCTGCTCCTGCGGCGGCAGCACGTGGGGACGGGAGCCCCCCGAGCCACGGGGCCAGCAGGAGAGAGCTGCCCGCCTTCCCCCGAGCCATGGGACCAAGCAGAGAGAGCTGCCCGCCTTCCCCCGAGCCACGGGACCAAGCAGAGAGAGCTGCCCGCCTTCCCCTGAGCCACGGGGACAGGCAGGAGAGAGCTGCCCGCCTTCCCCCGAGCCTCGGGGCCAGCAGGAGAGAGCTGCCCACCTTCCCCACCCCCTGTGCTGCCTGCACAGAGCAGCTCTACCCGCCGCGCAACAGAGTATCCATTTGTAACAACCACGTAAATGCAGGGTTTTACTGGCAGGAGCTCGACTTTGCAGTTTGCACTGACTTGGTTTGCACTCCCAGGGTTGAAAATGTCAGAAAATTATTCACATATTGGCCGCACCTGAATATTAGCCGCATTCCCGGTATGGGAGCAAAATTTTGGTCAAAACAGTGCGGCTTGTATTCGTGAAATTACTGTAATTTGGGATAATTCTGGCCATTCTTTCAACAGGCAAAGATGCTGTCTTCTGGAAGAGATGGTCATCATTGATAGTCACTGGTAAACTGAAAGAAACAGCAGCACCTCAGCTAAATAAAATAATAAATATGGATTTGACAGCTACTTCTGGGATTATCACAAACATCTGTTTGTACTATTTTGTAGGTGTGTGTAAAAATTTATTCCTCTGGAAAATGTCTGCTACTTTTATTTTAAATATTGGCAAAGAAACTGTATTACATTATTACTGTATTACATTACATTATTACATTATTATTATGCCCAGAAGCATTTAAGTTCTACTCTGTCTAAATTTGTGCAGCAAAATATAAATTTATTAGTAACTTTGAACAGGAATCTGACAGAGAGTTTGAATTTCTATTTACGTAAGTAGACAGTGAAACAGAAAAACAGTTGGTGTGGCCATCAACCACAAGCACAGAACTTTGAGGCTGGTATTTTTTTCACTGATCCCAGTGGCTCTTCTGCAAAATATATGTTAGCTCCTATTCTCCCTCTGTGCTGATCATGAAAGGTTTTAGGGGGTAGAGCAGGAGATTGATCTTCTTAACTTCATCAGAAATAACTACTGCTTTCCACCATGAGAGCAACAAACACAGTTTTATTAAGGACCCATGTCAATATTCCACATTCTTTAGCCTATTGTGGATGAGTAATGCTACAGGAACAGACTGCTTGAGGAATTACTTGCATTACTCCCTAAAATGTTAGGTAATATCAGAAGCTGTCTTACTACAGCTTTTCAAAGCAACAGCCTTCATTTGTATATCTTCAAAGGAAAGTTAATCAAAACTAACATAACTACTTTAGATTTAACAATATTCAGACAAAATGTGCAATTAACAGATGCTTAATATTCCTGGTTCATGATCTTTCATTTTAATTATCTCTATTACTGATAATTACTCTTTTTAAAGTACATTCTGATGTCAGATACTGTGCATTAAACAGTCATTAGAGATCTATAACTGCGAGGTAGCCACTAAGTCATACGTACTGTCAGTGACTTGAAGCAGCAATTGTCCAGAAAATACAAGGGAAATCTTACTGCAAGGGATGCCAAGACCACACTGAAGGAAATACTGATCAGCAAATAGTTTCCTTCAGACCTTTTCCTGTAAAAGTTGCAAATATAATTATTCTTCTCCAATGGCTTTGCATGTTAATGTCCACAAAAGTTGTGCAAGAAGTGGTTTAAAAAAATCTTACTTTTTAATGACCCTTCAACTTTGAACTGAGGACCCACATAGATCTGAGATTTTGTACCCTTTGTTTCATGTTTTCTCTTTGGTCTGAGATAATTTCATCACTTGCATGTCACAGTGATATTTAGCTTTCACTTTTAACTAAGCTATAAGAAAACTGTTTTTAATTTAGATCTCAGTAACAGTAAAAATATGTAAACAACTCTTAATGTAGGTGTCTTCTTTCCAGGTGTTACCTCACTGCCCAGACTAAAGAAATGTTAGGTTTGGTTAATGACATGCACGATTACTCAAAATTAATATAAAAATAAGAGATTTTTTAACAACCATTTTACCTTACCACAAGTATTAAAAATTTTAAGAATTAAAAAGGAATAGGATTATCTGTGAAATTCAAGTAAAGCTAAACAAAAAAATGGGTTTTTTTCATTTGGAGGATTAATTACAGTAAATTACATTTTCCTCAGAATATTTGTTAATTAGTGTGAGACAGATATTTATGTCAGCTATCATGTGAAAATTAAATTGCTTACATTTTAAAAGTGATTAGTATTCAGCATGGATGCTGAATCATTCTACTGTTAGCAATTCAGTACAGTTTTTCATAAACCATATTGTTGGCAGTTTTGTTGTAATAATAGACTGAGATACATGATATTCTGCATTTATGAAACAACTAAATATTTTGTGATTCCCTATTAAAAACAGCACGAGTACAGGAAGATTTTAAGCAGACAAATGCTAAAATCCTGAAGCAATCTTAAAATGCTTTCTGTTTTTCCCCCTCACTTCTGTTAAGGTGAACAGAGTAGTCATGGGATCCAGTTGAAGCTTCAACCACTAAACCCAGCAGCTGGATCTCAGTAAAGGATTTGAATCAAAGACATCAAGATTGAGTCATGGTGAGTTGATTTTTGATCACTAAGAAAATCTATAGAATTTGTGACAGCAAGAAAAGATTCTGTGGAAAAGACATGTAAGTAACAATAAAAAAAAAGAGTAGCAGCACTATCTCTTTCTTGAGATGGTAATAAAATTAGAGAAGTGTGGGCACTATTTTCAGTTAGTCTTGTACATCAGGACAACATACTTGCTGTCTTTCTGTTGAAAGAATGCAATAAAAATCAATGTTCCCTGAGTTCGTAAAACTGACCACTGAAATTCCTGTAGAAAGGAGGTTTTTCTTCCTTCCTTAGTATAAATATAAGTCATGATGTCATATTTTAAAAGAATATTAAACAAAATGAAATTCTATTAATTTATTTTAATATTCGAAGAGTATATGCCAAAAAGGAAGCAAAACAAAATCAAAGTATTTCACACCTCTGCCAGAACCAATATATATTTGATCCATCGCTGACTGTCCAGCATACTGAAAGACAGACAGCATAGTGACTTTTCTTGATGGCTTTTCTTCAGCCTTAGAATGAATTGGCTGACGAAAATGTCTGTGCAGGAGAGTACTGTGCTTTTTAAAGAAGAGTCCAAAGCAAATATATTTTCCACTTCTACAGTTTTATAATGTTGCCCATCTGTGTGCTATCTAGAATTTCATGCTGCCAAATATGATCATAGCATCAAATTATAATTATACAATTATAACTTTTCCTGCAGGAAAAGATGTAATCTTCTTCATTCATCAATCTCTTGTACTGAAATTGGGTGTTCTACAAAACAAAGAATTAAAAAAAATCCAAATCTCCAGGGAACTCACTAAAACTCAAAAATTTCTTTAGCTAAGTGAGAGCAGCTCATGGCATTTTTCACTTGCAGATCCCAATATAATTTCAAGAAAACTGTTGTTGTGGTGGGTTCTTAGGGAAGCAATTGCCACCAGTGAGAGTCACACCTTTTTTCCCCTACTCTTTTCCACTCTTAATTTTCACAGAGGGACCCAACAAGGAACTGAACAACAAACTAGCGTAAGATACCTGCACCTGCTTTGAATGCCCTCAGAAACCAATTATTCTTTAAAAGAAAATATAAACTAATGTGTTTAATGCATTTTTATCCTTGCATTCTTTTGTTATTTGCCATTAAAATAATCATGTGCACCCAAATATTTTACAACCTAAATTTGAATAAGTTCTACTACTCAAAATATATTTCAAAAAGAACTTCTATGTAACATTATTCTTGATTTAAAGGTAGTTCTGGGCAAGAGCTTGTATCGTTTCCAACACAAGGAGACTGCAGTACTTGCAAAACAACAATTCTTTCTCTAGGAAAACACACGTGGCATGAAATAAAGGAGTCCACAAGTGGAGAAAAGGAAAAAAAGAAGACACATCACAGGAATGCCGATATGGTTGTTTTCATCAAACAGATTTTCTAGAGCCAAATTGAAAGCAGTCTGGCACACTTGGAATGTGATGTTGGCAGGAATATTTGGTGACTATGAATAAAAATGTAAACATCAGTCTTCAGCAGCCTCTAGTATATTACAATGGTTGTTTAGAACTTCTGGGAGCGCATATATAGAAGCTAACTCCATATACCCTATTACTGCTCCCTGTAGTCAGTAGAGCTTTCCAATAGAATGAAGAAATCTAGAATAATCCTTGTAAGTTTCACTGGAAACACAGAAACATGAGGTTCCTATTACAGATATCTAGATTAGGTGCCTTAATCTGGAGTACATGAATTAGCTATTTCTGTTTCATTAATCTATGCTTTTTTTTTCTTCTTGTTGTTGTGGTGGGTTTTTCGTTTGATTGGTTTTTGGGGAGGGAGAGTTTGAGAGATAGAGCTGGTGATAGAAGGCAGTACAAAGAAACAGTCTTCTCATTGTTCCTATACATGAATTCAGAACATCTGCCAACCACATTTTTTGGCTCAGCTGTATTTGTTCCTAATAAAATTGCCTGGATAAAACATCTAAATTGAACCAATATTTTTATTCTCCAAAAAAAAAAGTATTTAGAGCCCAATACGCATCATGTAACTCAGTCTGACCTCTAGTCTCTGCACTAGTGATAGGAGCCCATCTAGGTATTGCTCTCTGAATCATTACAGAGCAACTGAGCATTCTTTGACAGCCTTAGTCAAGAAGCTATGGGAGGGTAACATATGAGCTTCATAGGCATTGGTGGTTTTTTATGCATTTAGGCATTGCAGAGTTTTTATGACAAAACCTGAGATCTCTTTAGAAGTGTCATGTGAGAGCAGCTCAACATTTTATGACTGCTGTTTGGGGAATTAGCAACCAAATAGACAGCAAGGATGCTGACAGTGAATGAAAGAATTCTGGAAGTAGGGATTTCTACTTTAACTCCTTGTATAAACTGGCAGTTCTTTATCAAGGCAAGCCTAATGGCTTCCCTATCATCTCACAAATCGGGAACACTTACTTATCTTCTGTGCCCCACAACATAAACCCAATTAGGAAACTACATAAGACTTAGCAGCCTCAGAACTGTGCTCAGGTCTGTTACACTGCTGCACTTATATTTACACCCCTGCTGTGAGGGGTGACTTTATGATGCTTGTATCCCCAGTCGTCTGTTCTGTTTGTGTTGGATATTGACTTCTGCAGCTTTAAGACTGGTTCCAAGAGTGAAGGGGAAGAGAAGACGTGCAGTTTGTTATCAGAGACTGCACTTGCTCCCCCGCGTCCTTCACACAGACTGTTTTCTGCAGTGGACAGCAAGAGAGAGCTCTCCTTTGCTCTTGGTTAGTTTTTGTCCAGCGGAGGCACAGATGTTCCCTGGACTGTGTTTTTTTTTCTTTTTTTTTGGCACTGTTTGAACCTGCTCTGGACTGGGGACATAGGGGAGCACCTGGAGCTCACACCTGTGGCTTACCAGGCCTGACCTGGGCCGCGGCATTTCCCAGCGCTGGAGGGCTGAGAAGAGCCTGAGTGAGGTGGCACACATCAGCTGACTCCACGGCCCTAACAGGACCAAGAAATACATTTGGGAGCAGCTTCATGCAGATGCTATGCAAAGTCCGTGAGCTTTTATGAAAATCACTGGACAGCACACAACAGTAGGAGCATTAGGAAACAAAGCACACAAGTAATGGCAAATATTTCCTCTGTGCCTCTGGCATGCTACATCTTCCAGTGAGTCTCAGGATGGCAAAGGAAATGGGACATGCAGCACATAATCAGTGGCCACACCACATGGGGAGATTTTCAGTGATCAACTCCTATGTCACGTGCAATTTTGGCTATCTTGAAATATGGCAAAATACTCCATACTAGAACACTTGGGAACTTTCAAAGTGCTGCTGATTGTATTTTTTTTGTTCCCTTACAGAGAAGGAACTGCCAATCTGCATGGAGCATATTGTACCCAGTTAATTTTATAGACCACGTGGAAGAGGGGCTTATGTCCTTGATGAATAAAATGTCAATTTAAATATAGCTCTCTGCTTGTTGTCTAGAATTGTGGAGTCACATTTAATTGGTTTGCATTGATCTTTTGAAAGTGCTTAATAGTTTAATGCAGTGTTTTGACAAAACTGTAGCCTTCAAATAAAAGGAAAGTGTGGATGCTACTGGCAATTTTATTTAAATTTTCTGTTGACCAATATAACGATTTATGACAAGCACATCTATAATCCCCAAGATTTTCTGGGGTTTTTTAAACTATACAAAAAAGTGGAATCTCAACAAAATTAAAATGTGGAGCTTGACAGAAAAACATTATTTTATTCGATATGTAACTCTTAATCTGTGTCCCAAGGAAACACATATGGTTTTGAACAGGGATAATAGTAGTGCAGCACTACTAGAATGGAAGTCTACAATATTCCTTATAGGTAGTTAAGCATTTATGAAGGTATTTTACAGCACCAAAACAAGAAAATTAATTCCTCTATTTGACTGTTGTTAATGTGATATTCAAGCAAAAATTACCTTGCGAGTTTATGAAGGAATTACAGTAATTTCACAATTACAAGCTGCACTGAGTATAAGCCGCATCGCTGGGTGTTGGCAAACATTTTGTTCTTTGTCCATACACAAGCTGCACCCAATTATAAACCGCTCTGTCATTTGCAGCAAGGACCCGCGTGCAACAAAGTTGCCAAATAGTAACAGAATCACAGGATGGCGGGGTTTACTGCTCGGCTTGGGCTGTGAGGGCTCGGGGCTGCCGATGGGGCCAGGTGGCCCAGCTCGGCGCTACCACTCGGCGGGCCACTCGGGGCCAGCCACCGCCGCCACTGGGCTCACTCGCCCCGGTCTGGCGCCGCGGTGGCAGGGGGGCATGGAGCCCGCCAGCACCCGCGGCAGTGGTGGGAGGTAGGGATGGAGCCCGCTGGCACCCACAGCAGTGACAGGCAGGGATGGGAGCCCCCCTGCCTCCCCCTGAGCCGCGGGGTCAGCAGGAGGGAGCCCCCGCATCCCTCCGGGCCGTGGAGCCAGCAGGAGGGAGCCCCCCGTCTTTCCGCGGGCTGCGCTGCCTGAAGGAGGGAGTCCCCCGCCTTCCCTCCCCCACCACACCGCCTGCACAGAGCCTGGCTCCACCCGCGGTGCAACACAGTAACCAATTTGTAACAATAGCATAAAGCCGGGTTTTGCTGGCAGGTTGCTCGACTCAGCACCTCGGTTTGCACTTCTGGGGTTGGAAATGTCAGAAAATTATTCACATATTAGCTGCTCCTGAGTGTAAGCCACATTTCCGGTCTGGAAGCAAAATTTTAGTCAAAACGGTGCAGCTTGTAATCGTGAAATTACTGTAAATATTTTGCAAATATCAGCTGTCAAAGTGGGAAGAAAAATATCCTTAATATAAAAGCAGTGAAATAAGTATTGTTTGACTTGGACTACCTTTGATTTCATTCTCAAGAACTTTGAATGAAGATGAAAAACAAAACCTTACAGGTTTGACCATTGCCACTGGTTCATCTTAAGTTAAGCTGCAAAACACAGCAGCTTCTCTAAAGCAATCAGGATTTGTTGACTGTTTCCAAGGGAAGGAGCCACTCCCATGAAGTCACAAGCTTTGCCTTTGCTATTGTTCAGTAACCCCTTCATCATGCTGTCATAGCATAAACTTTATATTTAGGTCTTTGAGGTATATACAAGGGAAAAAAGACTTCTTGCTGCCTCAGTGATCTGGTTAATAGGCATTATCAGAGCTCTTACCATGGTAAATTCTGCTTCAAAGTAAACTTTCAATAGCTCCATTGTGGCTCAATTAAACTTGTTTGTTCTATTTTTACACCAGCCTTGCCTGCTGGTTCCAAATATATCGCACATTCACACCTGAAGATGCCCCTATCTTTTCTTCATCTCTTGTTCACACTTTTAATTGACAACTTTTGAACTATTGAATGTCAATACCCACAAAGTTGCTATGCTGTGATAAACTTTAGCATGCAGTTTCATGTACTGAGTTGGACTTGTGCTAAAATGGACTTCTAAATTCTACACTGAAAAAACATGTTTTTGTGGGAATATTATGATGTTTTCAGTCTTTAGAATAAAGGAGCAGAGTTTTTCCAAATCCTCAGTGGCATCTATACAGCATTTGTAAACAGATGTGATTCTGCATTTCGGTGTTTGCCATGCCACAAAATATATATGTTTACATGACAAACGATATTTCTGGCTTTTATAAACTCATTATAATCCAAAAAAAGTATGCAGGTCTTAGCTGTAAAGTACTCAAATTCTGATCAGGCAATAAGGTATAAATATATATTCTCTGTTCTGAAATGTAGCCTACGGCTTCTGTGTGCCATCATGGTTCCAAATGAAAAGTGTACTCATGTCGTTTTTTACAATGTGGACAAATGAGAAGAATTTTACAAATTTTAAATCTGCAAACAATAGCTGAGGGGAAGAGGGAAGGAATAATTCTACAGAAATTTCCCCCAAATAAACCCAAACTATATAGGTATAAAGCATAATTTATATAGTGTTTCGTCTCATCATTTATTCTACTGACTAACTATCCCCATTATTAGAAAGTCACACATTATTTCTTGTTTGTGCTTATCTGGCTTTCAACTCTTCATGGTTGTTTCATATTACATCTTTCTGTGCTATATTAAATATCCCATCAGTACCCAGCAGAAGGAACTCTGCAGGAAAGTGCTTATAACCTATAATCAAGTTACAGTAAATTCACGAATACAAGCCGCACTGAGTATAAGCCGCATCTCTGGGTGTTGGCAAATATTTGGGTTTTTGTCCATAAATAAGCCGCACCCGAATATAAGCCGCTCTGTCGTTCGCAGCGAGGACCCGCGTGCAATTAGTAACAGAACCGCGGGAGGGCGGGGTTTACTGGCTGAGCTAAGGCTGTGCAGGCTCGGCCCGCTAGGGGCTGCCGACGGGGTCAGGTGGCCCAGCCCGGCGCTGCCGCTCAGGGCCGGCTGCCGCTGCCACTGGGCTCGGTCACCCCGGGTTGGCGCTGCCCCCCGCGGTGGCAGGCAGGGACGAAGCTTCCCCCGCTCCTACGGCAGCAGTGGCGGGCGGGGACGAAGCTTTCCCGCGCCCGTGGCACCGGTGGCGGGCAGGGATGGAGCTTTCCCACGCCCATGGCGCCAGCGGCGAGTGCGGACAAAGCACCCCGCCTCCTCCCCGGGCCGCGGCAATGGCTGCGCGGCGCTCCCATCGGCTCCCTGAGCCGCGGCAATCGCGGCGCGCACTTCCCCCCCCGTCCCCGGGCCGCGGCAATGGCTGCGCAGGGCTCCCGTCGGCTCCTGGAGCCGCGGCAATGGCGGCGCCCCCCTCCCGTCCTCCCTGGGCCGCGGCAATGGCGGCACAGGGCCCCCGTCAGCTCCCTGGGTTGCGGCAATGGCGGCGCCCCCCCCCCCCCCCCCCCCGTCCTCCCCTGGGCTGCGGCAGAGGAGGGAAGAAGAGAGCTCTCCCTCCTCTCTCCCCGCCCCTGTGCTGCCTGCAGGGAGCTAGGGCAACACAGTAACACTGTAACAATCGCCAAATGCTGGCTTTTACTGGCAGGTGCTTGGCTCGGCACCCTGGCTGGCACGTCTGGGGTTGTAAATGTCAGAAAATTATTCACAGATTAGCCGCCCCCGACTATTAGCCGCACTTCCGGGTTTCCACCAAAATTTTTGTCAAATTGCTGTGGCTTGTATTCGTGCAATTACTGTACCTTTCGAATTCTACATTGAGAAATAGAGCAAGCAACTCACTAAAAATATTATATTATTTTTTAGCATGTTTTTCATCATTTTTTTCCTAGTTTTTAACTTCCCTTTTCACTAATTTAATTTATGGAAAATGTCAGGAAAGTAGGTCAAGTATTCATGAACCTGACTGCATGAAAAGATAATCATTAAAACTCTGTCATTGACTTAACCAGATATTCGAAGCACTCTAGGGTGAAGATCATTGGACCAATGCAATAGAAAGATGTTGGGCTTGTTTACATGTATCCCAAAATGTTCTTTACCTACTTACCTCTAATTGTTGCTCTTCTGTTGGCCAGCTGATCACCTTGAACTTTTGAGTGAAAACATCCAGATAAAGAGCAATAAAACTCTTAAATGCTATTACACTACAAGGCCTTCACAAGTCATTAAAGGTAAGCATAGCCTCAGTTTTGTCCTTTCTTTAAGTTATGTGTCCAACAATTTCTTGTTCCTCTTCATGTTGCTTGCTAAGGGACACCTTGGTTTTGTCCTTTGGTTATTTGATTTTGGCCACCATGCCTTATCTATACCTTTGTAAGTACGGATCATCTTCAACCATCTGATTTCATTTAAATTTCCGGTACAGTTCTTTCCTGCACTAGAGAATTAAAAATTACCGGTAAAACCTATCTGATTTTTACTGCTCTGCCTTTCTTCCACCCGTAATAGTGTTGTTTACACTTTTATTCTAAATACTGCATCACTAAGGAGCAGCCAGATTTCCTCAGGGTTTTTTTTTTTAGATCAGTATCCCAGAAGACTTCGCCTATGAAACCTCTGATTTATGAAGTCTGCTTTTTGAAGCCTGCTATTTTTTTTTTTTTGTACTGCAACAACTTTTTGAGCCAAACACTTCCCACAGTTGTATTTTGTCCAAACATGTCAAAAGTTTCAGACCGTTTGGAGGTTTGTTAAACCACATGCAGATGCTATAAAGAAGAAATAAAAATCACGGACATGTATTAAGTATACAGAGAATAATGACTGCCTAAAGGTGGCAGCTTGTCTGAGGACTTTGTGATATTTTTTATTTCATCTCATGAGGACATAAAGAGGAGAGGAAAACTTGCCCCAAAGGAAAAATCTGTGCATCATTGCAACCAAGATGCAACATTTTTAACGCACATGCAGTAATACACACAGCTAAAACCATGTGACCAAAATGGAAATCTTATGCCAAAGGAAACACCAAATTAATTTAAAGCAAAACAAAAGAAGTATTTCAAAACTTTTTGGACAATTGCCTGCCTCACCTTGATTTTCCATGACTTCCATGATACTACCATGAAGAAAATGTTTCGGGAAAATCTTGTGACTTGATTACTTTTAGTAAAAAATTACGCAGACTTATATCTTGCTTGATGGTGAGATGTCCTAGGGATTTGACCTGCAACAGTTGTCAGTGAAAGGGATTTCACAGAAGAGAATGACCAGATAGCTCAAAGTGTAACTGGTTTTAGTTGCAGCAGTATTAAAATCTGGCTATCTGATTTTAAAACCAGGTAGATGTTTGCATGGAATCCCACCATGAGTTTAGATTGCAGGTTGCAAATATTTCTTTAAAATGGTACGAATTTCCCACCCTGTTCTGTAAGGACACCAGAGCACCTCCAGCTGTGCTCAGTGTGGATGGGGTGTATGCAGAATGCCTTCTGCTTTGGGATTTTGGATTATATTCTCTATTATTGGAATGCAACTATTTAAGCTAAAACTACTTCAGCACACAGTTATTGATTCATCTTTTATAATAGAATAGAAAAATAATAGAAAATAATAGAAAATAATAGAAAATTCAAAGGCTTTATATATTTATATATTTATAGAGAAACAGAGATCTAGAGGAAAACAACACTACAAGACATTTAAATGATGCCTGGATAAAGCATGAGATATACAATAATTGTTGCTTCTTAGAATTCCACCCATCAGTTCCCATTTATTAGTTTTAACATTTTGGGCAATTACAAAGTCAGAAAAGGAATAATGATTATTAATCTGTTTTTCATCAGAGATCTGCTGATTAAAGCTGATGGCTAGAAAGGTAGATAATCAAGACACATACATTAAATTGTGTGAGATCAAAACCTTTAGATATGCATCACATCTTTCAAGCAAGTAATAAAGGCTGCAGCTAAAAACTGTATCAGCTTTTTGAAATCCCAGAGCATTAATACAAGTAAACTTCATTGCTAAATTGCTGCTTTCAGACCACTGGAGTTACATTTCATTATCTGAAAGCTTTATTTCAGTTTACTTCAACAGAATGCAGAAACTAGGAATTCATCTGCCTGAGCCCTCTGAAGACTTAATTTCAGAGCACACCTGTAGGACAAAATGGAGTCAGACTCCATACAAAACATAATGATGGGCCCTGCTGTTTCCTTTAATATGACTGTGTTTCAGCACTAAGCAGTACTGATTGTATTGCCTCCTTTCATGTCAGAGCCCAGAATTTAGGGCTTTTGAGCCAGGTGAGAAAAATTTCATTCAATGACTGAAAGGAGTACACAAGGGATCAAGGGTAACAGAGTGAGCTGTTTCTTTTAACGAAGCTGCATTCCTGAACAAAACATAATCCCAGACTCAGCCAGAAAGAGAGTACAAAACAAAGTATGCCACTACAATTCTTGCTGCTCTAACACTTGTCTAGAATTTTTTGTTCATTATCCCTACCACAAAAATATTTGCTATAATTAACATAGAAATCATCCTGGCATAAAATACAAAAGCAGGCTAAATGCATTCTTTGATGTTATCTTACTCTTTGTTAAGATTATACTTTGTATTCTCAATGATATTAGAAAATTCAAGAATATTGTAAATAAATACCATCAAGGGGAAAAAATTATTTTTATAGGGTTACTTAGCCAAATACTTGGGAAAAACATAAAATATTTTTACTTGAAATGTTAAACTGTTACTTAGTCTTGCAAACATGTAAACTTCAGCTATGTTTCCAAACAAAATTAGGAAAAATACCCTGGACTCTAGGTCATAGCTTCCCATGGTTTAACCATACATTCTGCATAGTTACCTTAAAAGGTTTTCTCCACTTGTATTACTCACAGGGCTTTAAAACGGTAAGCTTAATATTGAAATGAATTTCTCATTTTGGTTCAAGCTGCTCCTTGAAATATTAATTTTTTTTTCCATGCGCAATTTAGTTGAAGAAAAGGAAGAAAATAAGAAAACCTCTGCTGATATAAGCTCCTTCATGACACGGTATCAGCTGCTCCCAGATTCAACGTCTTTGCTAGCTCTTTCAAGCAATTTTCTTTTCATACTTCTCAAAAAAAAAAGCTGCAGAATTAGATACAGATAAATGTTATACTTATTTGCTGATTGCATCCAATGCATATCTGTGTAAAAGAACAATCTAAATAGTACCCCAAACAATTAAATCGGACCTCCAGTGAAATTAGGTCCTAAATACTTACCAGCACTAAGAGAAGTGATCACTAAGTGATACTGATCACTTGTAATTATGTAGAAATGATCTTGGGTTTTCTGAATTTCACAGCTCCCTTCTGCTGTCTCTATTCTGTTTTTTGTAGGCTGCTTCAGAAATATAAAATGAGAATTGTAAATTAAGGCATTAAATAAAGGCACTGGATTAGAAACCATACCTACTTCACAAAATATGGGTTCATGTTAGAGAATTTATTTTCTTCACAACAGTGGCAAACTGTGGATGTGGATAGTCTTATATTTAATGTCTCAAATGCATACTTCATTTCAGTGGTTCCCACTTTTGATAGTAACTTCTTGTGTTATGTAACTGCCCCCTGATAAGCTCTGCTTCCCCTTACTTACTGTAACTCTCATCCTCTTCCTCCTCACTCCTTGTGTGTTTTGGGAGATGATATTGGTTTGTTGTTTTTTGACGTTTTTTTTGTTGGGGGGAGGTTTGTTCACTTTCACATAGGTTTGTCCCATATGTCTAATTGTTTCTTTTCTGGATTTTAGGTTAAATATTTTCTCAATTCAACTTTTTTTCTTGAAGAGAGCATTGTGGATTCACAAGGCATTGATGAGTAAGCAAACTGTAGACAGTTCAGAAGGCTTTTGGTGTCCACTGAGGATAATTTCTTAATCTGGGTGATAACCCAAATGTATTGCCATTCTGCCACCACACATCAATTTCTCTCTGACTTTGAGGCTGACTTTGATAGTTCTCTAACACACAGGTTTCATAGCTGAGTTACTGAAATAACCTTCCATTATTTAAACTTTATATACTATATTTTTTTCAGAATACATTCTATCAAAGTGGGACTTAATTGTCAATGTTTATATGTTTGGTACCATCTCATGTTCAAATGTGTAAATAAATTCCTAGTGAACATTTTATGAACGTTGCATTTTTGATATTCAGCTATTTGTACTTGGGATGTCTGCCTTTTCTTTAGACTCTTAGGTGCTGTAAAACAAAAATTGCACTACCTCCAATATGAAGGACAGAGATAACTTGGAAATGTCATACTGAAAAAGAAAGATACAGTTCATCTTGCGTTTTTCAGTCATGTACAATTTCCAAATGGTATAACAACTTCTGAAAGTCATTAACATCATACCTGTAATCATACACAGTCATAAAAATACTGTTGCAATCTTTAATCAGTCAGAAGAATGGAAATGGCTGGTTAGGAAGAGATATTATTAGCACAAGTTACATTTTTGGTTGTTTTTAGAAATGTACTTCCAACATTCCAGCTGCAGCTTTGAGTCAGGCACACTGGTGAGGTTTTATTTGATTTAGTCAAAACACCCAGATGGAACAAACAGCTGGAGAAAACTGGGGAATGAGGGGAGGAAACGAGCAAGTTTGCTCTAACTGTGGCCTTCTTCCACACTAGCTGTAGGAGGACAGCTGGGCAGGGTCACCAAAGCACCCAGTAGCAGAGGGTACTTTTGCAGAAGAGAGCTCAGAGATAAATTACTGCTGCTTGTACACAATTGTCTTCAGCCAATATACTGTCCCATCCACAAAGAAAAGATATGTAAGGGGAAAATAGTCATTCATTAATCTCTCCTCTTCTGTCTGCCTTTTTCTTGTGGAAAAGTGAAACTCATTGTCTGTGTTGCCTTCCATAGCTGCAGTCTTGAACCTAGCAGGGGAGTTATGATCACTCTGCAGCTGGGAGCTGTCACTAGAGCCAAATTTTGTACAATTATCTTCAGCTTAAAATAGCTTGGCAGAACTGATTTCTGTTTTAAAACTCTTGGTGGATATACATTTCCACTGTAAAAAAAAGTTTCTTCACTGTTCCTGTAGTAAAGCGCTGCAGGTGAGAACATTCAGCTCAGGTAATTTTTCTAAAAGAGGAATGTCTCTCCCCTTTCTCTAAATGCAAGTGTCAGTAATCCCAGCTTAGCTGCAGATGTGCTGATAAAAAGGGTCTGGAGAGGGGAGTGAGAAGCCAGGAGGTCCTACAGCAGAGGTGCCTGCATAGCTAGCCTGGCCCATTAGGTCAGGTGTCCCAGGCTCTTCAGGTTTTTTGAGGTATACTCTATTAAAACTCTGTAATTGTGAAATGGGAAGAGTAATCTTTACAAAAAGTAGTCCATTTTTACAGTACTGCTTGAGGCACAAGTATATGAAATAGAGAGTGATAAAAGTACTGTAGTACAGCTTAATCTTTGGAAAGAGATGCTGTAAATGAGGTATTTTCTATCTTTCTGTGCTTAGACATTCTTGTGCTAAAGAGATCCTTTAGTTTGCTTTGCTCTGAACTCATGGAACCTGGGTGTAGGTGTTAAATGAGGAATATATCCTCTAAAGGTAAGAGTTACCCTGTAAAATACAAATGTCTTATTCTCAGTTGTACAGTCTGCAAAACACACTTACAGAACTTTGAATGCAATGTAAATTAATTAAGCCAATTATGTTTGTTTGCACAGCTAAATCTTTTGGATTGTAGGATTGACGTACATAATGAAGGATTTAGATTTTAAATGCTGCATTCAGAAGCCTTATCTGTACATTAGTTATTCACATAGCTATAATACAAAACCTAGCTTTTGGTCATCAAATGGCTTAGAAAACAAGAAGGTCACTTCTTGGGCTGTCATTTCTAAGTATGAACAACATAATCTTCATGACTGCAGATGACAACATGGGCCCAGGTTTACTTTCAGTGCTTCATCCTTCACTTTCTTGTGTTTCATTAGAAACACAGCAAAACAGCTAACAATCTAGTCAGCATTTTCAGCTGAAAATTTCCTTTGTCTAATGAGTAACTCTTAGTAATAAAACCATCACTGGCGTAGCAATTGTCTTGTGGGTCTTTGATTTGATGCATGACATAAAGCATCCTTAAAAGCATTCCTAACTAAACCAAGGAAAATTCCAGCATTAGGAATGAGCAGAAGTATATCTGAGATCCATACTGCTCACTACTTGGAGAAGCACAGCAACAGGTAGACTTTGACTAAATCTATCTGCCTCATATAGGCTAAAACTTAGAGATGCAACTTCTCTGCTATGTATACTGCATCTGCTTGAAGCTTATCAGTTGTAGCATTGAGCCAGTTTGGTGTGCAGTATTTGTTAACCTTCGAAGGAGTAGCTGCAGCCTGCAGATAAGTAAACCTTTTTTCTTCAAGCTGAAAAGGAATTCTAACTTATTTCCTTTGTAGCAGATTTACCGCTTGGTGTATTTTTATTTTTACTAAGGAAAATTACAATGGTGATGCATGCAGCTATGCTTTGTTTACTTGTGTGAAGTTGCTTCTACCTAGCATGAACAATAGAAAAAAACCTACAAGGTGCTGGAACTTCACTAGCAACTTATTTTAAAGTGTCTAATAATTGGAGTGATTGAATTCTTAGTTCAAAATTTGATTTTGAACACTTTGTCATAGACACATGAGGGGACTCTTCTTGATAGCAAATGGCAATTATTTGGATTTAATGAAACATTAATGTATTCTGTTAGTTTGTGTTTTGGTGGCAGAATGTCTGTTGAATGTTTGGAGGAGGTTGTCATCCACAGATCTGACACTTAAGTTCCTTCAGTTTAGATAGTCTTTAAACTGAACTTTAATTATAAAACTGCTGTAAGCAGAAATAAGAGCAAATACTGACTGTCCCAGTGAAGTCCAATATCTTCTCAAAGCTATTTGAAAACATGCAATTCTGATGAGTTATTTTTTTGCTACTAAGGAATTAGGCTATAAAACCTATTGTTTTTTAAAAATATTTCTTAAACACTAATATGCCATGAGTTTTTACATTTTAGTCAGGGGGGAAACACTCATTGCCTTTCTAATACACAAACGAGTTTCTTCTAAATAAGAAGCAAAAATGCATTCAAGTAAGATAAGCCAAAACTATTTTTCAAAAGTTTGGTCTCTCCTCCTTTTTTCTGCTCTGCATTCCAAAGTTCAGCAATGCGTGTGTTTGTAACTCTAGCTTCTTGATTAAAATATTGTTATACTGAGAGAATGGACTAGAAAACTGCGGCTGCCTCTTTTGTGATATTACAAATGTGTAAGAAGTTTAGAAGAGAGATGATCTCGGATTTTCCATAAAACAAGTGTTTATTTTAAGCAAAATTAATGAGTATCCTTGCTAAACGTCCTTGAAAAAGAGGAAAGCTGAAAAGTGACGACTCCCCCTGGGACTGAGCTTCAGAAAATATGTGTGAGTGGTATGTATCACATTTGGGGGTTTTCCCTGTTTACTCTGAGGCAGAATATCTTCAACTTTCATAGTGGGTCAGACTGCTTTTAAAAGAAGCAGTTCGCTTGATTTATTATATTATCAGGTTAAAGGATCTATTCCAAACATGTGTATGGTTCCTACACATCTCAAGTGGTTATGACTAGATCGGAAGCAGAAAGCCAGAGAGGAAACTACACAAGAAAGAAAATCCTTTATAACTACACTTTATTTAGAGTGTAAGTTCTGTCTTACCCAGCACTGAAGAGGTAAAGCTTATATTTTACTTTTCCTTGAAAGACTATTTCACTTATTATTCACTTTCTTGGTTCAGTTTCTTCTTCTATTTTCTCACCTTGGAAGAGCTTTTCAGCTTACGCATTAGCCCTAGAGGATGTAGGACTTAGATCAACTCTTAAACAGTTGTTTGAAGTAAGTGTGATCTTACTTGATATGCTCAAAAGCTAGTTCCCACCTTATAAAATAAATATTTTATGGATATCTAATCCTTTTGATCTGTTTTGCCTGTACATCGGCTATTACTGGTACTATTATAGTAGATGTCAAAGTATTTTTTGGGGTTTCCATAGACAACAACCTTTTTGTAAGCCCCTCTCTGTTCTGTATTCTTTTATATCAGAGATCAAGAGACTGACAGTTCATAATGTCTATTTTGTAGACAACTTTGCCATAGCAACAATGCTATGATCTTGACTGTGATAAAGATTTTTTTCATTTTCTAAATTCACCGTTTTGTGGATGTGTTCATGCATGCACATATTTCCCTAGTCAGAGAAGCTCTTTTCCCTCAGTACCTGACATAGCTGCTCACAGGTTAACAATGCTGACCATTGACATCTTGACAACCTTTTTCTAAAAAAAAAAAAATTAAAGGTTTGAAGCTCTTTGAGTCCACATAAAATTTAACTCCTCCCTTGAGTTCATCTCAACTGACCAACATGTTTTGAAGCGTATCTTGCTGTGCTGCTAAATGTTAGCCTTCACATCATAAAACAGATTTTAACCATGTGACTGTTTATGTAATAGGGAATACCATGGTCTACTGGTGGCAGTAAAATCAAGGGCCAGATAGGAATGTTCCAAAGTATTCAAGTAAGACAAAAAAACCGTGAAAAAACTTTTCCTCATAAAGAATATATTTTTGAACACTTCATTTTTTTCTTTCAGATTGCTTTCCTTAGCATTAGTCATGAAGGGTGGTTAGCAAAGTGATAGGCTGATATCGGAAATAAATTACATTGTGCATTTTTCTATATTTTGGTGAGTGTCTGGATTGCTACAAAGAGACTGTATTTATAAATTTCACTTCCCCTTAGCTGAAAAACCTCCAGTTTTATCTAAACTACAGAAAACATTGGTTTCAAACACATTTGACTAAATAAAACTGTGCTTCTCAGATCCCTTGCAACATTGCAATTTTAGGAAGAGAAAGAAACAGAAGGAAAAACTATTGGACTATTGATGATATTTCTGGGGACCAGGCTGTGTTTTGTGAAGCAGCAGCAGCAGCAGCTTTCCTTGGGGTAGAGCTGTGTCCATGCACACAGCCCAGCCTTTGCCTGCCACAGAGCAGATCCTGGCCCGTAAGGCAGAGGAGGAACTGTGATCCTGGAAACTTTCATGTGCCTGTGTGCCGGGGAGGGGAGAGAGAGGGAGACCTAGAGCAAAGGCGAGTACGGAGGAAGGCAGGGAGAGAAGGGAGCTTGCTTCAGCCACTGCTGAAGGCTCTCAGAGGCAGACTGTACGTGCAGCGCTCTGGCTGGTGTGCAATTCAAAGGACAGCATCCACTGACTTGATTCATTGAATTGCTGAAGGACAGATATGACACCCAACTGCTGCTTCTATATGTTCATGCTTATTGGTACCAAGGGTAAGTGTCCCTGGCTTCCTTTCTTGTTTTGAACATTGCAAAGCAGATAGCTGATAAACTTCAGGAGTGGATTTCTTTTAAAAATCACAATATCTCAGTGTTATTCTACATTTCTTCATGTCAGTTATTTTTCAATAGAATCAAAGTGTAATGCAGTCTCTCAAGGTTACTAGCTACATGTCAGGATCAGATGTTTTTGCACTTAATGCCTCAAGAGTTACTATTAATCGTTATGAGCTGAAATTTAAAAATGAGAAACAGCTTAAACATTGCTTAAATACTTGCTGTAAATATTTGTTGAAGGTACCTACAGAACTGACTTAGCTCAGATGCCATGAAATCCGCATTTTAGACTCAGTTCAGTAGTTTGAAGTGTTACTGCGCAAGTGCTACTAGAATAGATATCTCTCAAAGGGCAGAATGTGTTCAGGTAATACTAATTTTTAGCATGATAGGCAGTATAATATGCAAGAGGGATTCTGAATTCCATTTTAGTTTTCCTTCAGATGCAAATCACTTCTGTGTGGTGGGAGTTACACTGGACATGCTGCTTGCTTTAGTGATGTTTTCTTCATTAAATTTGAGTACCTGTTTGTAAGTGGTTCTTATGACTTGGTAAAGCTGTCTCTGTGAATGCCTGTGATGCTGATCTGGAGGCTGAATGTTTCTAATGATTATAATTTTCTGTTAGTAATTATTAGAAATTGTTTTCTGTTGCACAATGTAAATACTAAAACAATGTTTCATTAATTGTGTAGATGTTCATATTTATAATATGACAGTTTTGTTAAAGTAACAGGGGCAAAAGGTTGAATTCTGTCGTCTTCCTCAGTATTGTGCAACAGTTTGTTCTCTTTCCTGCTTTTAAATGAAATAATTTTGTGCTCATGTGTTCATAGGATGCTGCTTAAGATAAGATTTTTAAGGGGTATTGCCCCCACTAGGAACTTGGAAATAGATTTCCATACACAGCTATTTTTTTAGTCACAAAATTCAGTTAAATCAGTGGAAAAACTCTAAGCAGTTCCTGTATGTTTTAGAGGAATACATAATTACGACACCTGCATGCATGAAAAAAACAGTGATATTAATGTATTGGAAATTCAGAAAGCAACAATAATGACAGTATGAAACCTGTGAACAAGATCTGGTTTCATGCATTTTCCATGAGCTATAATTCTATATTTAAAGTAGTACTTCCAGTTATGCAGAATAAAAGCATAACATAAGTGTTTTCAAGAAATTAAACCTTTACTGTTTTCTATGCCAAAGGATTAAAACACAGAAACATTAAACATTCACAAAAGATGTGCAAATTCTTTCTGTAATTTCTGCTGTTAAATTCATCTGTGCTATGGAGTTTATAAAATATAATGGAATATATTAAAACATACTGCAAATTAGGATAGCAGTAAGGACTGTGAATGAGGACCTACTAGTTACAATGGCCATTACCTTTTTAGGTATATACATCATACATAGTGTATTATAGAAAACGACATGGCTCATCTAGATTTGTTAAAGTGAGAAGTGGGGAATTCATAGATTAAAGCACATCCATGCCTGGAGTCTCTAGCACCTGTTAGGGCTCTGTTTTGCACCAAAATTAGTTCCTATTTAGTGTCACATCTCTGCACCTTGCTCAGTGTACAGTTCACAGTTTCACCGCCGTTTTGGAGCTTTAGCCAGCAATGTAAATTATAACCACACCTACAAGATGGCCGATTTCATCTGCTCAATAGGCTTCAACTCTGCTCAAGCTTTTAGGCTAGCTGATAATAAACATTCCTGGTATAACTGCTCTCAGAATATCTTTTTCTTTTTTTTTTTTTTGTGGACTGCTGCAAGTTCATCTGTATTTTGTTGCAGAGGTTTTATGTTTGGAGTTTTTTTGTGTGCTGTATTTTTTTTATTAATTTCTACAAAGTCACGTATCCTTCTAATTCTTTAAAAAGTAAAATAAGGAGTATATACTGCACAAAAGCTATTCATTTGATTTGCTCAGATCCATTCAAGCTGTGTCTCTTTAGTTTTTTCATTCAACAGCTAAAGTTCAATCACTTTTTTCACTCTCCTTCCTTGAGATTCTTCATTAATTTTTTTTATATATGAAAAACCTTTGCCTCCAAATCTAAATAATCAAAACTAATTCAAGCAATCGAGCTTTGTATGTACTGGTAACTGCCTGACTGTCTTCCCAAGTGGAATACTGTTCCAGCCAGAGGTTTCTATGAAAACAAAGCAACATCTGTATCATGGGTTTTGTTAGCACAAGAGCAGTGATTATAACATGGAGATAAGTAAATTCAGACTCCAGCTGTGGAACTGCCAGCACCGGATGTGTTGCCAGGATGAACTTCTGCCTGGGTGGGTCACCCTTTCTGCAAAGCTAGCAGGTCACTTCAGCTGGGTGGCTGGCATTGCACTGGCTGCTACTGCATCTTTTTTCCTAGCAAATAATCAGCTGTAATTGCTGCAGCCACTGTAGTGCGCAGTTGTGCCTTTAGTGTCCCTTTGATTGGCTTTTTGGGGACAAAAGCTATTTTATCCTCCTGGACCTTGGCTAAGTGACAGGATCTCAAACAATTCATTAATCAATCATTAAGCAAAACAGAAGAACATTAGTATTGAAAAATATTCAAAGTGAGCTCCAAAAAGGATTGACAGGCTCCTTATGAAAACAATTACAACTCTTACAGTTTTAACCCTTTGTGCTCTGTGCCTCTACTTGATGTTTCCAATCCTATTTCTTCCTTTAGCTTCCTCTTTCTGTTCCCCTCTCATAATTTTTTCCTTCCTTACCCTCACTTTAAAATGCCAAGGATAATCTTCTTTAAACCCATTCTGAATCTCTTTACTTGTTCTGGTACTTCATGCAGGTGACAACTGTTTTTGAAGGCCAAGATCTTTTATACCAAGTGCTTTCTGTCAAATGTGGGAAAGAGACAATCCTGAATCCTTCTGAAAATTGCAAGTTTATGATTGTGTTCCTGTTTACATAGTTTGTAACATATTTTAAGATTTCTTCCAGATTTATAAATAAGAAAGTGAAATTACTCCAGCATTTGCACAAAGCTCGAATAATCATTGTGTAATAATTAGTAGTTTGTTTATTTATTTTCATTTAACTTGGGCATTAATCTGTCTGGCTTTCCTGTAGTTAGAAGAAAAATGCGCATCTTGTTTAAATATATATATATGCAAAACATGAAAATATTGCAGAAAATCAGGCATGCAGGCTAGATTTCCTAAGGAAAATTTACTCTAATATCAGAACGTAGTAAAAAATATTATGTATTGGTAAACTGAAGCTTTGAAAGTTAGATCCTGCAAGTGCTGCTTGGGCAAGAATGTTTTCGTCTCTTTGTTAACAGCACCAGAAGCTACCCAAATTGAAAACCTGTATTGACTATTTATAGAAGCTCTACCAAACTTGAACCATTTGCTCTGAAATTTTATGTGCCATCTGTGGACCTTGAGCAAGAAGGCAAGCAAAACTTTAACAAATTTTTTTCTGAATATGAGGAACTATTACTTTGCCTACTTTGATCAATTTGGATAATCTTGTATTAAGCAAAGAATTTTCTTAAACAGTACTTTTTGAAGTATCCCTCTACAATATCACTGCGCCTGAGAGACAACCCTCAGACGGCCATCCCACTAGAGCTGATGAGGCTGCTCAAGCCTAGTTGCAGTAAAGAAAAGAATTCTCCTCTAATAGATGTTGTCTAATACTTGTTGTCACCCAGAGGATCTGTCACCAGACATCTCATCGTGCATTTTCTGTTGACTGCCATTACTCTGAAGCCATCAAATCAGACTTTGAAATGTCTGGTACAAGGCTGGGAGGCCAAGGAAGCTGAGAGGATTAGGAAGTCATAATTGTTGTATCTGAAAGAGGAGGTGAAAATGTATTGGGAAGGACTGAAAAAGGACAAGAAAACCAGAGACAAAGGGAACAGGTAGATGGGACAATGGAACAGAGAGTTGAGAGAAAAGACTAATGTGACTTAGAAAGGGAAAATGGGAATCAGGAGGACTATTAGTCCTGGAAAGTAGAGACTGAGGAAAGGGATGTGAAGAGGGAGCCAGCAGGGATCAGTAAATTAATTAAAGGAGAAGGATAGGAAGTTCTGAGAGAGGGGTGTGACCATCTGAAGTCAGAGAATGGTGAGATCAGAACTAGGATTCTGTACAGAAAGAAGGGGATGAGATGATGGAAAGCAGGTAGTGATCAGACAAGAAATGATGGGATTGAAGCATCTGGGGTGAGGTATGAATGAGAATGAGCAGAAAAAGGAGCTGTGCTTGGTGAGCACTGTGTTACAAAGCCAGAATGAAGCCCAAGATTGTCCTGTGACTTACTGACTTCTTTCAAAATGTCTCCTCCTGAGTAACACCTCTGGTTAGAGGCTGGTAATCAGTGCTGTCAGATCACTCTACCCTCTCAAAAAAACAAAGGTCTGGAGAGCTAAAGGATCTGATTAGTGATGCTGCATGGTATCCTGTTATAAAATGCTGGAGGGGAAAATGATTTCCTCTTCTTTTAGTTAGCTACCTATGTCAGAGAAAGGTATTAATTTTGCAAAGTCAGTGCTTAGGAATTTAGGCAAAGGACACAATATTAATTTGTGCTATGTGCCCATACTGAATTTTCTTCATGTTATAGCTCTACAAAAACACATACTTTGTGTCCATTAAAAGCATGAATCAAAACTTATGGTGAATTATGCTGTCCATATGATCCCTTCTTCATTGGCTATAGAAGATTAAGATAAAATGTGGTTGAGGATTAAAAAATGAAGGCTGTTTCATGAAAGAGAGTCAGGGAAAATATTTTTTTGCTCTAAAAACCTTACAAATGGATAATAATTACATAGCAGATTTTCTGGGTCTTTTTGGCTGGGTCATCCTCATGTGGCAGTGTTCATTGCATGGCTGCCACTGACATCTGCAAAAGCTGTGCTTTAATTAGTCTGTGAAACCGACTGATTCTGAAAGTAGAAACATCAAATTAGTAGAAACACTTGCTATACATATGTTAAAGTCTCAGCCTCCCATATGGGCAATAATATTATATTCTAAACTGTATTCTAAGTAATCTCTGAAGACTTAAAAGTCTAATTATTGTAGCTGTATGAGAACCTGATTAGGAATTTAATATTGTAGCTTCTAAGTGGTTAAATTGTAGACTAAAGAGCAAGATGCCAGTCATACACTAGAAGACTAATCAAAGCATAGATAAAATGCCTGTAATAATATATGGAGTTGTGTTATCAGAAGTGTATAAAATTTGAAGATCTTGAGTTTGAATTCAGACGTAGATTACATGTTGCTAATAACTGATATCGCACATAAAGTGTATGTGTATAAGCAAAGAAGAAATGCTTGTGCTCATTCCCTGCTGTGTCTCCCCCAAAGCTCATGAGGGATCCAGCATGCAGCTGACTGGTGTGACAGGGCAAGACAAATGCACCAGGAAGAAAGACTGATGGGAAAACAGAGGTTTGAATGAGTCTAAGGAGCCATCAGCTGTGGCCTGATGGGGAGATGCAGCCCTGGGAGGACAGGATGAATTCATGTCGGGAGAGAGGGTGAGCAGGCAGTGGGGGGAAGTGTCCAACAGCAGTGACACTGATCCTGAGGGATCTGTGCATGTGAGATCACTTAGCTGAGTTTATCCAGAGAGGATGTTAAATCACCCATTCCCCTGTAGCACAGCTCAGCTGTGTTCCACTCGGCTGTTCTGTATCAATCCTAAGCCTTCATTTGGTAAAAATGTTTTGTCTCAGTCAAGAAATTGTTTCCTCCAGAGAAGAGCAAGTGTCAATACAACACAAGGAGTGGGAGAGACTGTACAGTCACTGTGGCTCAAAGATATGCAAAAGTCTGAACATTACCCCTTTCTCCTCTGTCCTGCAGAAGAAATAACTGGCTTGACCTGGGTGAAGAGACTTTTCCCATCACAGACCTGATTGTCAATATTATGCTCAACGTGGGGAAAAAGGCATAGTGTTGGAGGGTGAAAGTGGTATTTTTACACTTAGAAATATATTTTTTCCCTGTTTGTTTTGGGGTTTCTTTCAGTTTCAATTAGAAAGAGATGGGAATCGATCAGCTCTTCTTTGGAATAACCTAAGATCAGCATTCCTTTATGAAACTGCCCACATAATATTTAAAGTCAAAGTTTGTGTGTATGGGGAAGCAAAGGACTAAATTAAGGAATTTAAAAGTCTCATGATTGAATGCCTTGATTAGTCTGGAGTACTTAATAGTAATACAGTTGACATAGGTGATCTGCATTTTTAGAAGTTTTATTCAAGAAGGCCATATACCATAAAAATACACTCCTTGACCTCATTTTCTGGACTCCAATTCCATGTTCAAATACGTGAATCAACTGTTATGTCGCTTTACCTAGAAATTATAGACACTGGTTTTCAGACACAAATTCTTTTCTAGTAATCAAGTAACACTACAAACATGCATTTAATAAGTCCTGCTTTTTATTCAGTATGGGTTCCCAACACCATGCAGAAAAATACAGCCACTTTCTACTTTTCCAAAAACATATCATAAAATGAAACAGCACCCTATGGGCCTGCCTGCTTCCCAAATACCCTGCAGAGCTGGCCTGGGATGCTGTTTCATGTAGAACAGAAGGATATTAGAGGCTCTTTATCCCAGGGTTGGTATCCTGTTTTATTCTTAGGCTTCCATGTGGTCAGAGCGGGAGAGCAGGATAAAAAGAGGAAGTTCCAAACCGGGGCACAGGTTTTTAAGGGTCAGGAAAGGGGAGGGGTCAGCCCCGGCCTCAGGCCAATCCCACCGCAGGGGCCAGTCCACCGGTCCTGCAGGGGTCACAGGGCTAAAGGGACATACCATTCCCAAAACAGTAAGGTATTGGGTTACAACATCTCACCCTTTTTTTGTTTAAAAGAAGAGAGAAAGGTATTAGGTTGTTAAAAGGAAAACAAACATTTTAAAACATGTTAAAAGTCTCTGAGTCTGCCGGAAGGTCGTCTTCTGTGTCAGTTCTCTCTCCTCTCCGGCGGCGTCTTCTTTTCGAAGCAACTGCGACTTGCTTCTCTTCCTCCTCAGCTGGAGCTGGCTGTTTAGGGACATAAGGCTTCACCCATTTCTGGGGAATCCACTGAGGGCCTGAGGGAGTGGATACGCACGCATAACCACGTCCCCAGGTAACAAGCTCATAGGGACCTTTGGTTTCCCAGGTTTCTGGATCCCTAATCAAAACTGGTGGATGCTCAGACAGCTTGAACTGTTTGCCACTGTTAAAATGACGAACCACTGGAGGATTCATGTTTTCAAATGAACAGTTCAAGAAATTGATAGTGAACAGGGCTTTGCACAGCTTCTGCTGTGGAGACATCCACACAGTTGAATTGCTCTGTCTAGCCAGAACCTGCTTGAGCGTCTGATGTGCACGCTCAATCACAGCTTGGCCTGTGGGGGAGTGGGGGATGCCTGTCTTATGTTCCACTCCCCACTGCTGGACAAATTCTAGGAACTCCTTGGACACATACACTGGGCCATTATCTGTTTTGATTTCCTTAGGGATCCCCAATACTGAAAAAGCTTGCACTAGGTGTTGTTTGGCATGCACAGCTCTTTCTCCTGCGTGGGCAGAGGCATAAACTGCACCTGAATATGTGTCAATGCTTACATGAACATATTTGAGGCGACCAAAACTGGGAATGTGTGTGATGTCTGTCTGCCACACCTCACAGCTGCCAAGGCCTCGGGGGTTAACCCCTGCACCTAGCGATGGCATGGCCTGGAGCTGGCAGCTGGGACAGGTGGCCACAATGGCTCGAGCCTGACTCCGTGTTAGCTTGAACTGACGGATCAGACCTGGCACATTCTGATGGTATTGCTGGTGGCTCAGCTTTGCCTGTTGGAAGATGTCAGGGAGGCGTGCTTGTTCTGCTGGGGTGGCAAGGGAGTCTGCCTGACGATTCCCTTCTGCGATCTCACCTGGCAAATCGGTGTGTGACCTCACATGCATCACATAGAACGGATGTTCTCTATGAGAAATCAGATAGATTAGTTTTGACAGCAACCTGAAAAGCTGCTCATTGTCAACCTCTTTGAGCACTGCCTGCTCCGCCCTGGACACTACTCCCGCTACATAAGCTGAGTCTGTTACCAAGTTGATTGGCTCTGAGAACTTCTCAAAAGCTCTTACCACTGCAGCCAGTTCAGCTACCTGAGGCGAACCCTCCACAAACTCAACATCAGCTTCCCAATGCTGAGTCTGAGGATTTCTCCAAGTCATCACCGACTTGTGGGAAGCCCCAGAAGCGTCTGTGAACACCGTGAGAGCTTTGAGTGGTTTCCGACTCCTTTTATCACGAGGAATGTGGTGGAATTCCTCATTGAACAGCTTGTGAGACGGGGCATGGACTGATATTTGTCCACTGTAGCTGTCCAGAGACAACTGGAGACTGGCATTGCTCTGGAGCAAGTGCTCGAACATCTCCTTTGTCAGCCTCTCAGGAGAGTTCCTTCCCTCCTCAGAGAGTTTGACTGGAAGGTGAATACATGTGAAGTCACAACCTGCCAGCTCATACAGTCTCATCCTTGCCTTACGAATCAGCTGAGCTATGAGTTCTTGTGGCTTTGTGATGGTTTTGGATCTTTGGTGGGAGAGGAAGACCCACTCTATGATTAAGAGCGAATCTCTCTGCCCCTCGATCCACTGGAATATCAAACCGTGTAAATGTGGTAGTTTTCCCAGAATTATGAATTTGAAAGGCAGTTCAGGCTTGTAGCGATGAGCCTGCCTCTCTGCTAGAGCTTTCTGTACCTTTTCGATTGCGGTTTTTGCCTCTGGGGTCAGTTCCCTGGGAGAAATCAGCTCTCTCTCCCCCTTCAATAAATTGAAAAGGGGCTCTAGGTCCTCATTAGTGAGGCCTAGCCAGGGCCTAACCCAATTTAAAGACCCACACAAGGAATGGAGATCTGCTAAAGTTTTTGGGTTGCAATTAATGTCCAATTTCTGAGGAACAATGGTCCTTGCAGTGATTTCCAGGCCTAGGTACTTCCAAGGTGGCATCCTTTGGACTTTATCCTCCTGCAATTGAAATCCAGCAGAGGTTAAAACCTTAACCACTAGGTCAAGCGTGTGTTGGAGTATAGAGTCATCGGGGGCACACACAAGCAAGTCATCTACATAATGTAGGATGATAGCTTCCTTTCTCTGAGCACGCACTGGGGACAGCAATGAGGCCACATACCACTGGCATATGAAAGGACTACACTTCATCCCTTGAGGGAGCACTTTCCAGTGGTAGCGCTTCATTGGGGCTTCTCTGTTGATGGTAGGAACAGAGAAGGCAAACCGTGGAGCATCTGCTGGGTGTAAAGGGATTTGAAAGAAACAGTCCTTAATATCTAAAACTGCCAATTTCCAATTTTGAGGGAGCATCGTTGGAGAGGGCATCCCTGGTTGAAGTGATCCCATGTCTGCTATAATTTTGTTTATTTCCCGGAGATCATGTAACAATCTCCATTTGTCCTTCCCTGGTTTCTTAATTACAAATACCGGGGAATTCCAAGGACTTGTAGTTTCTTTTATGTGTCCTTTTGCCAATTGTTCTGCTACAAGCTCCTCCAGCGCCTTGAGTTTTTCTTTACTCATCGACCACTGAGCTGTCCAGATTGGAGAATCATCTAACCATGTCAATTTGTGGGCAGGGCGCTCCTCAGTGGCCGCCTTTAAAAAATCCTGAGGACTTTTGGGGATTACCATTTTCATTCCCCACTGAGACATGGTATCTCTTCCCCACAGGGGGCACTTATAGTCTGTAACAAACGGACGGACACTAGCTATTTTTCTATCCGGCCCCTCAATTTGCACGATGCTTTTTGATATTTTTGCCAATTTGATTCCCCCTATACCTTGGATTTTGCCTGCCACGGGTTGCAATTCCCATTGTGACGGCCACATCCTTTCGGGTATGATCGTCACATCTGCCCCTGTGTCCAGCACCCCCTCCACATGGAGATGGTCTGAACCATGGGTCAGATTGCATGCCACAGAGGGTTTTTCCTCACCCACCACCTCTGCCCAATAGACTTCAGGTGATTTTTCTTCTGCTGTGATTTCCTTTGGAACAGGAATGGCCTGGGCGAGGATTTGCCCCTCGTTCAGGTAACAAGGTGGTTGTGAGCAGCGTGCTAAGAGAACGAAACCTGAGACATTTTCCTTCTTGGATAATGGAAGTAGTTCCATCTCCAAGGGTGTGTGTGCTGTGTCCCCCATAACTAAATACTCACAGCGCAGTTCCAAATGCAACAGCGTCAGGTTCAGTGAAGTGCTAGACAGATCCACTGTAATTGCTGTCCACTCTGTTGACATAAAACAAACACCTTTAGTGGTCTTAAGATTGAGACGACCAAAAGGCGTCCAACCCTTGCTAATTGAATATTTAACATTAATGCTATCATTAATCCCCACACCATTTGTCCCGTCCTCCCCCTTATTTTTAAAGAGAGAGGTTTTTTCCCGTGTGGAACCCGCAGTATTTATATCTTTGCGCGTTATGGTATTTATGGCGGGTACGCGCTGTACACCTAGTTTTTTTGTTTGTTGGTCTTCTTCTGTTTCTGGTTGTGTGGGCAATCCCTTGCATAGTGTCCTGTTTTCTTGCACTGGAAGCAGGTGATGTGCTGCAGCTGCTGTGGTGGTACCGGTTGCTTCCTTGGTCCTGGTGTCATAGCTGCTGCAGACCTTGATTGTGCTGGTCCTGGATTCCTCTCTGGTGCACTGAACAGTTCTGCTTTTCCGGTGCAGGCTTCTATCATCTGTGCTAAGCTAGGTGGTGGGTCGAGGGGAAGACTAAGTATGACCCTGCGACATGATTCATTAGCGTTTTTCTGAGCCATCTCCTTTAGTAGCTCTGCCTGCACCTTTGGGTCCGAGACTTGTCTCTCCACCTGTGCACGGAGGCGATCCAGAAACGGCAAGAAACTTTCTGAAGGAAACTGTTTAATATTAACATAACTACCTGTAACATCAACAGTAGGTAATTGATGGAAAGCTTTTTCTGCTGCTAGAGAGATCTTATCCAAAACAAATTTAGTTAATAAACGTGCCTGTTTATCAGGGTTTTCAAATTGTCCCTCTCCTGTTAGGTGTTCCTGTGTAATATCATTATCATCCTCATCTTTTGCACTTTCTGGGCTTTGTTGTAGTTCTTGCAAAAGCACTCTTAAAGATCTTTTCCAAATACTTTCCCATAAATCAAATTCAGAAGGGGATAACAAACATCTGAATAAATCCTTAATATCATTGGGTACCATCTCATTAGAACTAAATGTTGCTCTTAAAAATCCTTTAAACATTTCACTGTGTCTACCAAATTCTCTTTGAACCTTACAAATTTCCTTTTTATCTTGGTATGTCAGTGGCTGATATGTTCTCCTGCCATTTCTCCTACCCATATAAGTGACAGGAGCCACAGACGGAATCTGGGTTTCCAGATCCAGGGTTTTAGGGATAGGCACTACCCCTCCCCCTGCTCTGGGCTGTGTTATCTGTGTATTCTGTCCCTTTGCAGAGACAGTGTCCTGAGGAATGGGCGGAGCCGAGGGCCTTATCTCAGAGGGAGGTCCCATAGAACCTGCAGAACCAGTATTCCCACACCCACCCCCACCCCCACCCCCATCTGTGCTAGCTTGATAGCTTGGGGGAAGGGATGGCAAAACCTGAATAGAGTGAGAATTGCCCTGAATACCCAGGGGCCAGGATGAGTTTGGGCAGGGGTTTAAGGGTGTTAGCAGGGGAGAAGGAGTATTATGGGAAGAAGAAGAGTTGAGAGCCATGTGGCTGGAGCCATGTTGGGGTCTGCTTTCAGCAGGAGACACGTGGCTGACAGCCTGAGTTAGAGAGACAGAGGAGTCAGATTTCTTAGGTGAAGAGGGAATAACACATGTAGAGGGACAGATACAAGAACTGGTTGTCTCTGAAGCAGTTTGCTGTGGCTGGCTGTTATTTTCTGTTTGAAGTAAAAGTTTTCTAATTTGCAAAAATATTGGGATGAACATTAAGGCTTTTTTATCTCCATTTTCGACTTTTAAAGTTAATAAATCTCCAATTTCATTCCAAAATAAAACCGAATTCATATCTTCCAAATTAAGATCAGATCTTTCTACAGACAGCCACTTAGCAAAGCGTTCTAGTTTTCTGTCTTGCAATCTTTAAAAGTTCTCTAATTTGTGAAGCCACGCTCTTTTTCAAATTAGAATGCTGGGAGCCCATATTTCCACAGCAAGTTACTCTAATATCTCACTACAATGCACAGTTAAAACACAGTAAGAGAAGGCTGCTAGCTGCTGGCAAAACTGGCACCTCCCCCACAGAGAATCACTGGCTGCAGCAAAAACGGCGCCTCTCTTTGAAATCAGCTGTCTGGCGTGATACTGTACACACGGCAGAAACTGTTTCAAGGCAGCCTTGCTACCCCCACCAGTGTCTCCGGCTGCATACAGCTCCAAAACCCCCAGGGCAGATGCTGTGCAGCCCAGCCCCCCGCACCTCGATTTTACAGAGAAAGCACCTCAAAATCCCCCTCCCCACGGAGGAAAATTTATACTTACCACTCTCTGCGAAGTACCGAGGAGCTGAAAAACTGTACTTTGTAATCTGTTCCAAATCTGCTCACCCTTAGGCTGGATGAGTTGTAGATTCCCCCCCTGTAAGCTAGACCTGCTAGAAAGCAAGTTTCGCCCACAGGGCAGTTGACTTCCCGTCGGCTTCCTAACCCTTCTAAGGGTCACAGCCTCTCACGTGGGTTTTAATTTAAAAAGCACCACGTTCCGGGCGTCAACTGAAACAGCACCCTATGGGCCTGCCTGCTTCCCAAATACCCTGCAGAGCTGGCCTGGGATGCTGTTTCATGTAGAACAGAAGGATATTAGAGGCTCTTTATCCCAGGGTTGGTATCCTGTTTTATTCTTAGGCTTCCATGTGGTCAGAGCGGGAGAGCAGGATAAAAAGAGGAAGTTCCAAACCGGGGCACAGGTTTTTAAGGGTCAGGAAAGGGGAGGGGTCAGCCCCGGCCTCAGGCCAATCCCATCGCAGGGGCCAGTCCACCGGTCCTGCAGGGGTCACAGGGCTAAAGGGACATACCATTCCCAAAACAGTAAGGTATTGGGTTACAACAATAAACAGGTATTTAATTGGTTTTTTCTACACTACATTTGGTTTTTCTACACCTCTAGGACATTGATGTTACATGAGGTCTTTCTCTTTCTTAATATGGTGTAGCGAAAATAAAACACCTTGTTCATCTTTCTTTTCTATCACTATTTGATTAAAATTTCATTTTTTCTTTTTAAATCTTTCATTTACATATTCACTGCTTTCTTATCATCATTCAACTAGATTTGTTTCTTGGTCTCTAGATTGGTTCCACAGAGCAAGCTCTCACTGCTGGCAATGAGAAAACAGTGTCAAGATCAGACACCATAATCTTTTAGGTTAGGTGAAGTGGTATGAAAGGAGGAGAAGGAGGGGCTATAGGCTGTGTGGAGGTTAAATCCACAGCAATCCATGCAAAAATATTAGCAAAACTTAGCTAAAGTGCATCCAAAATGGCGACACACTTCTGAAAGCTGTTTGTTGTTATATTTTCTAATTTGGATATCCAAACTTCCGAATATGTGCTCCTAACATGACATTTGTTTATGTACATTAATAAATGCATAAAATCGGCAAGTTATAATTTAATGATCTATTGCTCTTAATCTGCATTCACATTTTGATGCAACCTGCAAAAGAAAAAATAAGTCAGATGCCTCTGGTCGTGGGGTCCAAACAGCTGGACTACATTATCTCAGAGGTTTTTCCAACCTAAATGATTCCACAGTTCTGTGGTTTGACCAACTAACATTATTCACTTCAAGAAAGTCAGAAATCCTATTAACTTGAGATAATTTCTGTTTTATGCACTTTACTGGAGTGTCACAACTTTAAGTGGTGTTAAGTGTACTCGTAGTAGAATACAGCAGAGATTGGAAAACTTGCGATTTTTAAAAATTGAATCAAAGATTAATGAGTCAGAATCCAATAATAATGAACTTTTTAAGCACATTCTGCAAATTGATTTTTCACAAAATATTTCTGTGAGCTCTTAGAAAACAGATTTGCTAAAATACTTTCAGATTATTTTACTTCAAAAGAACAACAAAGGGTTCCATATTTTATAATACTTAAGGAGGGTGGAATCCCATGGTGCACAGGGCACAGCCACCTCCCAAATTTGAACTTGTAGTTCTATATTAAATTTAAATTCTTAATATTTATAAATGGTTCTTAGTAACAAAGGTATGTGAATAAATAAAATATATCAGATAATCCTGTCTCCAGCTCACCAAGAAATAATGTATTTTCATTGTTACAAGAGTAAACTTGAGTGTTCTTCAGACTTCACTTCAAATTATGCTGGCTTAGTTCCATTATAAGAACTATTATTGCAATCCTTTCAGTCTTTACTAAAACTACAATAAAGAAAAAAAAAGAAAAATATTAAAAAACCTAGTTAAGGCCTCCAAAACACTTTTTCCTCTCTCTGGAGCTATAGAAAAAGCATAACTGAGATTATTTTTTAAAGACTTACTTGAGATTGTGCTACTTGGAAGAGGAAAAATAGTGGAATCTGAAATCTTGGCTGATGTGTAGCTTGCTTAGTTCTAGAGATTTTAGCAAAATACAAGACAGGAGCAAAAGAAGATGGAGAAAGAGATAATAGAATCTCCCAATGCCACCTTTCAGGTTCTTTTTCTGAGACTTTTTGGGCTGGCTGCTCTCAAACATATTTTTCTATCATCAGCACTGCAAGATGCTGATTCTACCACATTGTTGGGGTTTTCTGGGGTTTGTTTCCCAATCACAAGAACCTATTAACATTGGAATAAATTGCATAACTTAGCTATAACTTCTGTTTTGGGATGGGGGTGAGAGTGTAGATACTCAACAGGAAAAAAATGGAAGACAGGCTTGCCCTTTCTGACAGAAGAAAAGTAGGCAAAAGGTTATGATCTTTCAGGTTGTTTCTGCCTTGAGAACATGGTAATGATACCCAGGTAATTCTTTGCTGTTCTGCTCTTTTGCAAATAATGTGTTCTCAGAATATCCTACAATCTGACTATCAGCAAGTAATTCCCATGTTCATTGCTTTTCCAGTTTCATTCCCCTTTCTCATTGCAGCTTTCTCTTAAGGCTTTCCTACAAGTGATTTCTGTCTCATCTGCTGGATTTCTTTTTACTTCTATGCATGAACGTACATGTACACAAACTTCCTCCTGTATATGATATTTTTTCATGAAGTCACTTCAATCTGCCTTTTGTTTATGAAAACTTAAGAGAAATATTACAAATGTCTGCTGATTGTTAATTTAAATAATTTAGTTTTCACTACTCAGTATTTCTTTATGCATGGCTGACTGGATTAACTTGTTGAAAGCAGCAAGCCTGGAATGAACTTCTTTACAGTAATTTCTAACTGCTGTCCATATGTATTGAAATTCAGAATGCTGGTTATCTAGATGAGGTGAGTGATTGTTGCTTGAGGGACAGTAATTTATTGATAAACATCTGATTTTTTTAAAAAAGAGCCTACTGAGTATAAGATACAAAAATAAATGTCAGATACCTGGCAAATACAGCAATACAATAAACCTTTTACCCTAGGATAACAAAACTTCCAGATAAAAAATTCCAGGTATGAAGCTTCAGAGATCTTTTTTCATTATTTTTCATTACATGTTTACATGTTTAAATCATTAACTCATAAATGCTATGTTTCAAATGAGGGAAAAAAAATACTTGCAATAAATTTCTTTTCTTTTGGGGTTCAAAGAACCAGGTAATACACACTCAATAGTGATTGTGAGACAGAATCAACTCCTGAGAGAGGAGTTTCTTTTATTTTAATGGCTAACCATTTCCCTTCTAGGCCTTCCAGGTGGGATGGTGCTGACTAGCACAGTATATTTAACACATTTGTATTGGTGCCGTCATTTCTATTCAGTACCTAGCACCAGTTGAACAAAACCCTAGTGTTTTATATGGCCAGCTTTCAACTTGATATTACTCTGCTGTGAAAAAGAAATTAGTGAAATCGAGGAGTTACACACATGCAAAAAACACGGGGAAAAGGAAAGCTTACCTTGATGTGTTTTCTATTGGAAATCATGCCAGAATATGGAGTTAGAACTTGTTTCTAAACAGAAATAATAGTCAGATACAATTTAAATCCTGTTTATTTGGGGAGAGAAAGAAAAGGGGAAGTGGAGCAATAGAAAAGTTTGGCTCTGTTCAATGATTTGTGTCTTTGTTAAACACTGTGCTGAACCCTTATCCTCTGGGAATGCCCTACAAAATTTCATTTGGATGGAACTTATTTTACTTCCTATTGGGGCTTTTAGAGCTATTATCTCTTTGAATACTTCATGCACATCAGAATCTTTTTATTTTAAGTTCTGTGCAAGCAGAACAAAATGACAAATTAATAAAAGCCAAATCCTCAAGGCAAGGTGCTATATCACCAGTCTGAATTGTTCTAGTGGCAGTTTCTGGCCCTAGAGTGGATTTACCTGACACTTAGACAACAAGGATCTTCCAACCCTATAACTGGATTAATTAGACTGAATTATCTGTGGCATACCTGATAACTAGTAATATTGTTGTGAGATTGGAGGTGATATTTTCAAAAAGTTAGTACAAATCATCTGCTTTGGAAAATGCTTCTGAAATGAAAGCATTGTGTAATCCGCAACAAGATATAAAGGTACTTTATGACATTAAAATCCAAGATAATTACCAGATTGGCGTGCAACAGTCATAATATATGCACCATTTTTGCTAAAATCCATTGCGCTATAATGTGTCTGATGGAAACAAACATAAACTTAGCTGTGCAGTTCAAGTACTACATATTCCTAGATCGACATCTAATATAGTGTGCTAAAGACAAATGTAATGCAATAAAACCGAAAGTGTATTTCTAGTTGAAAAAGCAAAAACTAAACATTAAAAAAAATCTAGTGCTCTAGAAATGGATCTGTCATTCTGAATAAATAACACTGTGTCACTTGCACCCAATCAAGCCTAAAATTAAAAACACAATGCATATGCAGTACGTACATTTAGAAAATGTTATAGACTTCAGGGCTGGACAACTACCAAAGCAGAGGAGCAAATTGCGGAAAAGGCAGTATGGTGATAAGAGTTTAATTACACTTCTGTGAGTACTTTGTACAGATATTTAAATCCTTTAAGCCACATACACTTTGCCTCAAGGATTAGTGCCAAAGAATCTATTGCCACTAGACAAAGGTCTATTTTGGTATAAAAATTATGCCCAAGGTTTTTCTCCAAGTGTGTGTACATTAGCAGCACTAAAGTACAAGTGTATAAATTCTGTTTTTTTCTTGTATGAAACTGGAATCTATTTTCACCATGCTATATGGACAGTTTAAAATTTAGTTTTGTTGACATTTAACAAGGTGAGATTTTTGTTACATTTTCCCAGATATCGCTAGAAAGTTTCTCCTGAAAGAAAATTTTAGGGGAGTCTTTATAAAATTACATGATGAAAAAAAAAAAAGCATTCTTACTGGTAAAGTTATATAAGCTAAATAACTTATATAAGCTAAAACTGTGTAAAGTTAGTAAGCTAAATGAAATTATGCAAAAGTTAACTTTTTATTTCTATCCTGAAATACTAACTTCATCCTTGTCTCAGTCATATATTACTTAAAAATCCCTTGTTTAGGGGGAAGAAGCTGAACATAACAAAATCAGGAAAATTATCTAAGAATTAATTTCATCTCTTCATTCACTTCTACATATTGCTGTAATGGTCAAATTCAACAAAAAATTATTTTTAAAAATATCTTTTTAAAGTTGTTTTATCTTCTTTTCTTTCTGTTATTTGTGATTCAAATGCATCTGATCAAATTTGGTCAGTCACTAGTCACTTCTTTGTTAATAAGTAATCATCTTGTAAGCTATTCATAGTTGTAAACTTTTATAACCTTGTTCTGATGGTATCTTTATGAATGAAGATAATAGGCCTATGAGACCTGTTCTATGTTATGCTAAAGGTTTTTCAAATCCATTTCACATGCCCTTAATATACCTTTCAGCAGAAGGGAATATTTTTTATCTACTTTATATATATATATATATATATATATATTTTATCTACTGACGGCTTGAAGTACTCAAGTTGGCACAAAAATTACAGGTGAAATCAATACAAGTTACCTTATTTGGCTGATGAAATTCATGAGTCATTTTGGATTTGTGACACTGGATTTCATGTTATTCAAATTCTTGAAAACACAAAAATATTTTCCTGATTTTATGATATTCCTTTACTTGAACCTATATGTGACACAGTTGAGACTGGTGTGACTAGTAGGTACCAAGCAATGAGTAATGCCCTTAACTTAAGTGCTCATGGCTCAGTCCCAGAAGCCCAGAACTGTTCCTTTTCCAGGGAACAGTATGACTATACTCACTTGTTTTGAAGAACCTACAAGTTACTGTGTTAAGTCTGTGTTCTTACAGCGCACATGTGCCTTATTTGGTTTCTCAAACAGCACTTGTGACCCAATCACAGTATTTCAAAGAATGCACAAAACTAGCAAGCCTAATGAATCAATTTAATTGAAAGCCAAACCATGTTGTCGTGGGAACATCTTGTTCTTGGCTTTCCCAAACGCGTTTCTTCTTTTGATTTCATTTTATGACTGCTTAAAGAGGAGCTGTCATGTTCTTTCCCCAGTGATTCTGCATCCATGAAACAGTGGAAAAAGCCTTACTATCTATACTAGATGGCAACCCAACTCATGTTTATTCCTTTAGCAAAGGAAAGCAGAGTTAATTTAGTCTTATATTTAAAAACAAGCAGGGAAAGTTATCCACTTTCTTCTTCACCACAGGTGTCCTACAGCAATAAGCATCTCGAAGCAGCCAGTCTGGACAAGCTTGAAAGGTGCATAACAGGAATTCTTGTTTTCTTTCTGAAAATTTGAGATTAATTTGGGGGATTGCACAGAACCCTAAATACACCAAAGTCAGAAATATTTAATTTGCAATATCATGAACATGCTGCTAAAGTAGAACATTTTCCTGTATTGAGACAGCAAGTGTGAGAAAGAGGTTTGTTTCTGGTTTTGCTGTTCATACTGATACCAGTTTACCTATTTCTTTTCTCTTTGATCTTGAAACATTGCAAATATTTTAATATTTATGCTGAACACTATGAAAAACAAATTTTCTGGTACAGAATAGCTGAAATGGGTGCAATTATCACTATGTCACGGCAATGCAGGAGATGATTTTCTCTACGAGGTATACAAAGAAGAGGCTCTTTTAATTGGTATCTGTAAAAACAAACCTTCTGATAAGCAAGTCTGTCACGGGTTTATCACTTTTCATCTTCTTTCAGCTGCTAAAAAAAAGACAAACAAGATACAAGAAGAGTGGTTCAATTTTTTCGTAGTGGAAAATCAATCAAATGTAGAAAAGCCAACAAATTTAATACCACATCACAAAGATGGAGAGATAGATCATTATCTTGGCATGATGAGCTCCAACGTCAGTAAAGTCTGTATTTGCAAAACAATAACCATAATTTTTAATTGCTGTTGTTGCAGTGCTATCTTTATCCATTTTCCTCACATAAAAAACTGAAATTAATTTCCCCAATCCAAAATATAATTGTTTGAATATTATCTAGCATTTTATAACAGTCTTTACGGTCTTATCTCCTGTCTACCTTTGTCAGCTTTACCAAATATTTCCTCAGAGAGCTGGAGGCATTTCCATACATAAATCTGCAATCAGCAGAGTCCAAATTTCTGTCTTTTTTTGTATAAACAAAGTGATCTTAGCAAGTCAGTGAACAAAGACCAGTGCTTTCACTGATTTTATAACTGAGATGAAGTTGTTGAGTTTTGAAGCTGTGTTATCTCCTTTCCCAGGCAGATACTTACATGCCAGAATAATCCAACATAGCACAAAATGAGTTATGCAGAGATTCAGAATAGATATCATCAAGGTTATAAATGTACAGAGAGTTCAAAACATTGAACATCATGAGGGACTTATTCCTTATGGCAAAGTACAGATTTCTAAAATGCAACAGCAAATTCATTAATTAGTTCAGGGATTAATAATATTTGAATAATTAATAATTTTTGGAAGATGCTGTAAAATTCCACTGAATGGTGCTGTGAGAAAATAAATTGCTTTCACTTGAAATTTAAACTGCATGGAGACCAGCCCCTTTAAACACAAGGTTCAGATCAGTCTAAATATGTCTCCAGGTGTAGAATAAAAAGCTTGACAAAATGTGAGAGTTTTTTTGATGGCCTGTCTGGGATGTTTTCATTTATGGGGGCTTTTTTCCATACTGGTATCTCTTACCAGATGTTTTGGTAGGTAATCAGATTGTAACAGGCATTTAAGGAAGCCTCAATGTCCCGCTCTGCTTTTTGCTAAGAAAGAAACTTAAGACACTGAGTACTATGCATACACAGTTTGCTTAAGAGTATGCCTACATAAGTTTTCTTGCTACTTATTTTTGGGTGAAACAAGTTAATGTTCTAAATACATCATGAAACAGTAGAAATTTAAGAACAATATGCAATTGTGAATTCACCCTGTGATTAGGATGTAGTTTTATTTTTCGTTCATGTAAAAGTCTTAAGGAGCTAATGCTGTTTGAATAATTGCATAGGTTTTATACTTGTGGATAAAAGCAAATAAAATTTTCAAAATCATTCAATGGTGGTTAGCTGGAATATAGTACTTTCTATGCAGGATGCTTCTTACAGCCAGGATAATTCCGTACATATAGAAAATATTTATTTCAGTTTTCTGCTGCTACAGCTCTTACATTTCAATTTTTGAGAGTTGTAAACTTTGTCAAGGGCTTAACTGGAAGAAAGTTCTTCTGGAAGATATTTTTAATGCATCTGAAGTACTTGGCTGAATTTCAAGAGAAAAATGAGTGCAAAAAATCAGATGATGTCAAAGAACATTACAGTACAGTAATTTCATGAATACAAGCCGCAGCAAGAAGACTAAAATTTTGGTGGAAACCCGGAAATGCGGCCAATATTCCGGTGTGGCTAATTTATGGACAAAAAAGTGATATCTGCCCTTACCTAGTATCATGCTGGTCCAGTCCCGAGCCAAAACAGTCTGAAATCCATGGTTTCCCGTTGTTCCAACAATGAACCAATCAGAGAACAGCTTATTGTCTGCCTGTGGACGACGGCATTACTGGGGGACGGGGGGGTATTTAGCAGGATGAGTTCCTGTGCCTCGTTCTTTTTCGGCGTGTTCTGCCCTCGGCATGTTCTCTTCTCGGCTCATTCTCCCCTCGGCGACTTCTTCCCTCGGCATGGCTGCGGAGAAGAGAGTAGCATACGACGCAGAGTTTAAATTGAAAGTGATTAGCTATGCAAAAGAACATGGAATAGACCTGCAGCTAGAGCATTCCACGTTAATGAATGCATGGTACGCAGATGGAGACAGCAGGAGGACGAACTTCGTCTCGCAAGGAAGACAAAGAAAAGTTTCCGTGGCCGCAGAGCACGATGGCCAGAGCTGGAAGAAAGACTTTATCAGTGGATTTCTGAGCGAAGGGCAGCTGGCCAAAGTGTATCTACTGTTGCCATTCGGATACAAGCCAAAGCAATTGCAAATCAATTGCATATAGAAGAATTTCAAGCAGGAGCGTCTTGGTGCTTCCGCTTTATGAGGCGACAGCAGCTCTCTGTCCGTACACGGACCACGGTGTGTCAGCGGTTGCCAGCGGACTACAAAGAAAAGGTAACCAGGTTCCGGAGTTACTGCAAAAACAAGATCTCTGAAAATAAGATACAGCCAGATTGTATAATTAACATGGATGAAGTCCCCCTCACATTCGATATGCCGTTGACGAGGACCATAGAGCACACCGGAACACCGACGGTACCGGTAAGAACCATGGGGAATGAAAAGACGTCGTTTACAGTCGTCCTCGGCGTTTCGCTAGCTGGGCAGAAATTACGCCCCATGGTCATTTTTAAAAGAAAAACCCTCCCTAAAGAGAGATTTCCAAATGGAATAAAGGTTCATGTTAATTCAAAAGGCTGGATGGATGAAGAGGTAATGAATATTTGGCTAACGGAAGTTTACGGTGGCACATTGCATAGGTTCTTTAATCAGTTACCGGGACTGCTAATTTTGGATTCCATGCGTGCCCACACGACGGAAACCATGAAAGAAATCGTGAAAATAAAGAAGACGGAGCTTGCTGTAATACCGGGTGGCTTGACCAAAGAACTGCAGCCGCTGGACATAGGTAGTATTCGTTCCTTCAAGGCTAAAGTGCGATCTCTGTGGGAAGAGTGGATGTTGGAAGGCGAACACTCCTATACCAACACCGGGATGCTGCGCAGGGCAAGTTATGCTACAGTGTGCCAGTGGATACTGGATGCCTGGGGTAAAGTAACTACCCGAACTATCAGCCGAGGGTTCGCCAAAGCCGACATCATTCCTGGACTGACCAGCAATGCCATCGAGAGTACCGAAAGTGATAACTCTGATGGTGAAGGTGCGGGCAAAACCGCCTCACGTTCGCTGGATCCCACAGTTGCTCAACTGCTGGTTTCCGATACGGAGGACGAAGACTTCGACGGTTTCATGGAAGATGAAGCTGCTGATGAATCGGCTGATGAATGAAAAATGAAACTGTTTAAAAGTTTAATAAAAGTGTGATATTTTTCTGTATTTTTTTAAGTGTTTTCAGTTTTCTGCAGCTGCGCGGTTGGCCACCCTTGTGCAGCTGCGCGGGTCACTGGGCTCACGCGGAGGAGGCGGTGGGTGGCTGGGGGGGGGGGGGGGGGGGGGGGGGGGGGGGGTTGAGGGGGGGGGGGGGTGGGGGGGGGGGGGGGGGTGCTGAGCGGGCGGGGCGGGGCGGTGAGCGGGCAGGGGGGGCGGTTGAGCGGGCAGGGGGGGGCGGCTGAGCGGGCGGGGAGGGTGGCGCTCGCTGAGCTCACAGGACAGGCGGGTTCGCGCCGATGAGTGTGGGGGGGAAAGAGCTGAGTTCGGGGACCTCGGCCGCTCGCCCGTGGGGCTGAGCGGGTGGCCGTGCCGGCACGGAGATGTGGCTCCGCTCGGTGCTTGGCTGCCCGCCCGCGTGGCTCAGCGGCTGTTTAAAGGCAAAGCGGATCCGTTGGGAATGCTCGCAAAATGACCACACTATTGTTCGTGTCTTTTTCGGCTTGTAAATAAAACTTGCAAGGAACGGTGCCGCAGCTATCGTCTGTGTCTTTTTTCACTTGGAAACAATGTTTCCGAGGTCGGCAGTAAGCCAGTAAGCCCCGGCAATCCGCGATTGTGTTACTAAATGACGACTTTGTGAAAGTTCGCTGCGAACTAAAGTGCGGCTAATATTCCGGGTGTGACTTATCTATTAACAAAGGCAACAATGTTGCCAACACACCAGCAGTGCGGCTTATACTCCGTGCGGCTTGTATTCGTGAATTTACTGTAATTTCACGACCATAAGGCGCACTGGACTATAAGGCGCACTTTTTTTTGCAGCGAGGCTCCGCCCCCAGCTCCCCCCGCACAGTTGCTGGCCGAGGCCCCGCCTCCACCCGGCAGGGGCGGTGCCGCAGGCCCCTGGGCCCGCCTCAGGCCGGCTACCTTGGCACTACCGGCTTCTCCCACAGCTCACAGCTCACACTTCCAGTTTGGCAAATTTCACAACTTTGTACAACAGATAAGGCTCACAGGACTATAAGGTGCACTTCCAGGTTTGAGGGAAAATTTTAGTCAAAAGGGTGCGCCTTATAGTCGTGAAATTACTGTACTTGTTAATCTGGGAAAGTTGTGTGAAAGATTTATACTTTGTATTTGCAAATAGCCCGAAAAAATAGTTTCATGTTTCAGAATTAGCAGTTTACTATCTGAACAAGCATCACATCACAGTTAATAAAGCAATTAAATTTAAAATGAAACTTATATTTGATTTTTGGTGGTTATTTCTTTTTTTTTTATAATTACACATTAAGTCAAATGGTAGCTCTAAGGTGATACTGCTTTTTGAAAGCACTTCAAAAATTAGATTAACAGACCCTTGCGTAAAGGTACTAGGTAGGTTTAGGGAAGCTTTAGAAGTGCAGAACACTGGATAGCACTCTGTCTTGATGATGCTTTTCTCCATTACCAACATATTGTGGACTGAACAAATTTAATTCTAGAGTAATTACCCTCTCCATAGTATGCTCTTGGAAAGAAGTTGATCTCATAAGACAAGAAATCTGACTTGATATCTGCAATCCATTACAGAAGAAATAAATGTCATATTTCTTAGGAAAAAAATAATGATGGCAGAGTTTGTCTCTCAGGTACACTGGTGGGACTGGTAAGGCATCATGCATCTGCAAATGTGGGTAATTGCAGCTGCTGCAGCGCAGAGAAGTGAAGGACAGAGGACAGGTAGAGTCCTCCAGCTGCCCTGGAGTCCTTCATCAGCACCACTCTACCTTTCTCCTCAGCACTGCTTGAATGAAGTCCTGTGTTCTCTGAAGTTCCTTTCTACAAAGCATGGGATCAGCAGAACAGCACCCGTGTATCTAAACTTCACACTGGTATATTCTGACCAATATATCCACAGTTTTTGGATGAGACTGACAACGCTTCTGAAGGATTCAAAATTGGCCCCTTCATGATGTCTTACTCCATTTTCAGCAAAACTGTGTCACAGATTTGATCTTAGTTGCCTTATTCTTAGATCCTTGATCCATTTACACCAAGAAATTTCTTTAAAAGTTGAATGTAATCAGACAATATACATCTGACTTAATATAAAGAGGCTTGTCTATCTGGGTCTAAAATTTCAGCACAAATTAATGTCATAGAATGGTTTGGGTTGGAAGGAGCCCTAGAGATCATCTAGCTCCAACCACCCTTCCATGGGCAGAATACCTATAGCTTATCTGGCATGTTGTTATCATAAACAGCACAACAATCCCTTAAAATAGTGGCTTTAGGTCATTTGTCTTGTATAATTTACATTTTGATCCTATTCTGAGGATGAATAGGGAGGAATTACCTGTTTGCTTTATATCAAAGGAAATTTTAGTTAGCTAAAAATATATTTTTGCCAAGTTTAACAAGTACTTCATATAATATTTGGAATTTAATATCAAATGAAGTAATACATTTTTGTTGATGGATATTCTCATTCAAATGTAAATGAGTACTTACAAAGGTATAATATCAAATACCTTTAAACATATCATAAAATAAATATATTTTTTCTGGTCCTATTTAGTCATCTGTGACTCTTTGGAAGATCATGTTTCTGGAGCTGGCACCAGGTGCCCCGTGGGCTACTTTCCATGTGGCAATATCACAAAGTGTTTGCCCCAACAGCTGCACTGTAATGGTGAGGATAACTGCGGGAATCGGGCTGACGAAGACAACTGTGGTACGTGGCTCTGACTTTTCTTTGTGTCTAGAACCTGTAGTCACTGAAGCCCAGGCAGTGCTCACACCAGAGGCGGCTGTGGAGTGTCAGACATAGGAAAGTTTCATGCTTTTCATCAGAGGATGCAGCAGATCTGCTTTAGCTAATAAAGGAACCCAGCAAACCATTTGTTAGAGAAAGAAGAATGGGCCACATTTTTCCTTGTATTTAGTATCAGTTATCAGTATCTAATTTCTTCTCTGCTTTGAACTTCTTTGTCATTTTGGTGTCTACAAATGGATGTATGTGATCTATCAAAGACTTGCTGAGGAGAGATAAATGTATGCTCCAACAGAGTTTATGAAAAGCTTAATGTGACTTAATGGGGGAAACAGAAGAAATTTCAAGGTTTTACAGAAATTATTTATGCCCTAATTTGGGAGAAACATGTGCATCTGTGAGTAATGTGCAAGCTGCGTTACCAGCAGACCAAAGTGGTTGAAAATGTAAAAATCCCGGGGCATACACATAGTCAGGTCACTTTTGCATGCTGTTTTGATCTTTGTCACTCCCAACTCCTCCATATGGTAGCTGTGATCTTGACTTGGTTTGTAGGCTTTGGCTTTACTGCTACTGCAAACCAGGTAGGGCCAGAGCTTTCTGCTTATTTGTCAGTATAGCCCTAGCACAGCTTTTGTCTCTGCTGAGAAGCATCTCTCATGCTGTGTTTGGACACAGTTCAGAGGTGGCACAGACCTGGTATAGTCTGAAAAGGGGCCCCTACATTCTGTGAGGAGAGAGCTTCACTGGTTGTGAGCTAAGAGCACAGGGAGAAAAAATCGACCCTAGCACATTTTATTTACTGCTATTGTCACATTATTTACAGCCTGGATATTTTCAGAGGTGCTCTTCAGAGCTGCTGATCCATGGCAGATGGGGGAAGTAGGCTTCCTATTCCTTGGTAGTTTTCCTGTAGCCATGTGCACCTGACAGCCAGGTGCACAGTGCCCTGCCTCACACGCTGCCTCCAGCTCCCCAGAGCCAAGCAGTTGAACTGTTTGTCTGTCCCAGACAGGCACATCACCATCAGATCTGGGTGGGAGGAGTGGGAAGAATTAAAATATTAGGTGAAAATTCCATGTTATGTGTACTGAAAGAAATTTTCTGAAAGAAATTTCAAACAAAATATGGTAAATGTATTTTTCATCAGCATTCTCAGCAAAGTCAATGAGGTTTTGAAAGCAGTTGTTTTCATTGCATCTGAAGCTGATTAGTGCACCCATGTGAAGTATCTTATTGTTATACCTATATAATTTCAGTGTCTTACTCCATATGAAAGTGATTTTAAATTCTAATCCCATATAACAGACCTGCACCATTTTGTCGTTTTTTACCATTTCCTCTTGCTATAAACCTACTTTCTGTTTTAAATAATCAAAATCCTGAACAAAAATGGATTGCTCTGCTTTTTCTGCAGTCATCCTGACCGACAGCAGCAGAAATTGCCAATGATCATGGCTTTTCATGTTTAAGAAGTCCAAGGACAAAAAGCAGTTGCTTTACCCATATTTCATTTCTGTATAATACCGAAAAGTCTATCATACAGTCTTGCTGAAAGATACAGCTTAATATGATGCTAATTAGGATATACCCAGTTTGGTAATGGGAGGTACAAAGGAGTATAGGTTCATAGAATTGTTTAGGTAGGAAAATAAATTTAAGATCGTTGATACCATTAATCAAAGATCTCTTTACATCTCATCTTGTTACTGACACAGGACAGAAGTATTCTTGGATTATGAATAACCAATTTTTAAAATTCGGTTAGTAGGAACATGGGTTGTCAGCGAGCAGAAAGAGGGCTGCAAAAAGTGATTTAAAACTGAACCCTGAAGCAGTGAATAACAAAGTCCTCAGTAATGCCTTAGTGTTCTTCTATAGAAATGAACATACAAAACAATTTAGCTGTGTCCATTGAACCCTCTTCTCTCTATTGCAATTCAAGAATGAGTTAGCCTTGAATTTTGAAAGCCTAAATTACAAGAGATTGTATTCATTGTCATTGTATTGATGTTCTGAGTAAAAATTTGCTAGTGGGAAAAAACTATGCTCCTGGTGTTCTTCTCATATCTTGACCCCCTCTTCTCATTTAGAAATGCATTAGTGTAATATTCAACAGTAATATTTTCTCAAAAATTGGTATTGCAGTCATACTTTGATATGGAATGTCCTGATGAGATTTTCTGCAATGACTCCAAATCTAGTAAGTGGAGTAACTCTATTTTTGATTATTCATCTTGCTTAAAATATAAGAAAAGAGGCCCGAGTGATTACCTCCTGAGAGAGAGAAACCATCCGTCTTTTTTTTCCCCTTTCCATTCCTGAGACCACTTCAGGATGCCTGCCTCATGCCAGCATTATATCTGTCTCCTTCTCCCCTTTTTTTTTTAATTTACAACTAGTTTTCAGTTGAAGACATTACTCTTGGTTACAGAAAAGAAATGTAAAATGAAATTATTCCATTGTAGTAATTGTTTCATTCAGTGCCATGGAAATTTTGATCTTATCCACAAGGTATTCTAATTAAATAGCACAACTTTTCTATTCCTGAACACATTTGCATCAATTTGAGGAACTTTGAAGTGACCAGTCTACAGGATTCAACCCAACTAGTGTGGGAGGGGGAAAAAAATCTATGTAGACCCTCAAAGTAGTTCAAAAATACCCTTTTTTTTTTTTTTGAAGGGGAGGTTGGGGGGGTTTAGTGCATGTATTTCAAACAAAGCTAGGTAAACAAACTGTTTCACTGACAGTAAGGATAAAGCACCATCTTATGTCTACAGCTGGATAACATGGAAACACAAAGCAAAATATGTCATTAGATGTTTCACTCCTGCTATATTGTAGTAATTCCTTTCTTTTTTTAATGAACAAATTTGCCTCATACCCCACTTCATTTCTAAAAGGAAATAATAATTATAATCTTTTTAAGATTTTATTTGTAAGAAATTGTTGTAGTCTCTGAGAATATGTGCAGTATTAATCCTGTTTCAGGCACCGTGTTTCCGGTAACAGCAAAACACGATTATGAATATTTCAAACTTAACCAAATCCTCACTGAGGGATGTGTCTTCAAATGTGCTGTAACCACTGCTCATATGCAGCCTAGGCACACAAAGATTGGTTTTGTGGTACCCTCTTCAATTCTGTTTCCTTTTTCACTTCCACCCTCCTGTCCAAATAATAAGCATAAAAATAAGGTCCAGAGTAGTGAAGAGTCATAAAAGTAGGATCATAGGTAGACTTGAGAACAGACTCAGAATGCTGTCTTAGTGCTTAACCTCAGGGTGTGGATCTCCTGCTTGCCAGCTCATCTTCAGCATTTCCTCCACTTCTGGAAAGGAGTGAATTATAGCTGATATTTCACAGTAGAGTGAAGCCACTCATCTTTGAAAACTCATGCCTTTGTCACCTAGTTTGCTTTACAATAATCAATAAGATACTGAGCGATACCCTGAAGGGGAAGAGCTTGAGGCAGTGTAGTAAACTGCAATAAGAGGAGGCAGCTGGCAATTTATCCCACCTGCAGTGATGGGAGACTGCTTGAACTATAGCTAGATAACCTTTAATGTGCATGGAAAATGCAATCTTACATTTTGAACTTGAAAACATAGTCCACCAAGAGGAAGCAGGTATCTCTGCAAATCTGTCATGAAGTTAATATTTTAAATAAAAATAATTTAAAGTTTTGCAATTTGTCATAAAACTTATGGATTTGAGGAATTTCCTTTTTTAGACTTGAGAGAACAGTAAATTTTACTCTGCTATTCTGTTCCATGCTCATCCTTGCTGAAACACCAAGTTCTTTATTACCCTGAGGGTATTGTGAAGCAATGTATCTATTTGCAAAATTCAAAATGTGTAAGGAAATAAGATATAGCAATTTCAGTATTCTTCTGTGCCCAAGCTTGTTTAAACATCAACTTGGCAAAGCAGTGCAAGTTTGATACTGTTTTGTCCTACTATGTTTGATTTCAAACACGATGGCTTTGGCCTGATTTTCCAGGGAAGAGCTTTTCTCATTTATTTACAACTGTAAGATTAAATTCTGTTGCTACTTGGCATTTATAGATGGGAGGTTAGAACATATGTTTACTTGATTGCTTTTTAAAAGTGAGTAAGGATAAATAGGCATAATCACAAATTCTGCTTGCCTAATGCCATGGCAGTGTTGACATGGGAATTGTTCCTAAAATAAGCAACAAATATTTCTCACATTGTAGACATTACTGCTGCAATATGACTGTTAATGCAGTCTAAACTATCTCTAGGAAAACTCTTTGATGTCCAGTGGCATACTAAATATGCCAGGTATGCATTCCCAAGTACAAATCCATGGAAAGAAGAGTTTTGAGATCTCTGTCTTCACAGTGATATTTAATGATAAAACAGAAACAAAACTAACAACAGTTGATAAAAACAGCACTTATCAATGCAAAATAAAAATAACAAAACAATATTTATGTAGATTTTCACTGAGCCTACGTGTGTTTTCTCATTACAAGGTGTGTTTCTTTAGATGAAAAAATCTTGACATGAAACATTGGAAAAAAAATTAAAAAGTTAATCATAACATAAATGTACTCCATGCATTTGGAAGAAGACAGCTAAAACTGTCAGTAATGATCCATGGTTATTTTTGTTTTTAAAATATCTAGAATAGCTTTAGACACACAAAAATAATGTTCTTTCGTATACTTCTAATTAAATATTTAAGGTTTAAATCTTACACTTTGTTTTTTGTTTTTGTTTTTTTGTAACTTCTCTGATATATCTTCTACTTGGGGGGTAAATGAACAAGTTTTGTCCTAGGTAAGGGTCAGCTTTCTCTGACTAAAATTATCCTACTATTGCATGCATTGATAAAAGTACAATGTTCTCAGTCGAACAACTTTTATGTAATTATCTCTGCTGGATACAACACTGGGTCAGTTGCCATTTTGTAGTCATAACATACTAATTAAAAATTGATGCAAAAATTCTTAATGCAGCTAAATTTTGAACCACTGAGAGACTGAATAGACCTTTTTCCTGTCTGATTTTCTAAGATCTTAGTTGCAATGTTGTTCCTCATATTCCAAACATTCCGCTGGGTCATCAGGACAATTTGGTCACTAGAACTGTAAATTAAATGTGCTTTTAATAGGATGCTAGTTTTTCAGGAGAAGCCTGCCACTCAATTGCAGTGAAGCTTACCTCCAGTTTCTTGTTTCAAAACCATTCATCAATTGCCAGATTTAGTTTGGGAAAAATATAGAAATGTAATCAGATCTCAAAAGGCACCGGGCTTTTCTATTGGACTATACATCCCACCTGGCCAATTCGAAACATACTTTATATGTCTGAAAGACCGAGATGAATCCCTATTGCTCTGTCACTAATATAACTAATGCTATGTGGCAGCATCCTGTAGCTACGGAGTCTAAAAACCCCTTATATGTAAAGTAGAGATACACTCATTTCTTTATAAATAATCCTGCTTTCAGATTTAAAATTTTTTCTAACTTCCAGTGGGGTTTGATAGCACACAAACATGTAGTCAAAATCTATACAGTTATTGGATTTGCTGTGTTCTGTTGTAACTTAAAACACGAACAGTATGACTGATGTATATCTTCAGTCACACCACCTGGCAAAGCCAAGCCCAGTGGAAACTGAACTGGACTGAGCCCACTAGAATCAACAGAGACTTCCACTGCTCTCATTGAGCAAAGAATCATAACTTACCTAAGTTAGGAAACTAATACAAAGCTCTTATGTTTCAAAAACCCAATGTTTGCTACTCATGTACCAGCCTTCCTCGATAGATCTGGAAAAGACTGGAAGCACTGTGCTAGGGTTTTTTTTTTCCTTTAAATGGAGAAATCCAGCTTGTGCAACCTGTCACAGAAACATCAGATATACAGTCTCTTCCTGTGCAGTCTTTGATACATACATTTAATAAATAAATGCCTCAATCCTTTTTATCTCAAACTTAATTGATTGAGGAAGGACAGTTTAGTCTTTCCTTAAAATTAGTGTTACTGTCATATCACACTACTAAATAACTCTTAAAACTCCTTCTCAGAACTTGTTAATATAGGCCCTTCATTTTATGCTAATAAATCTCCAGAGGAAGTGTTTAGGCGCAAGTAATACAAGTATAAGTCCTAGTTAGAATAAAAGCATTTTAACATAAGAATTGTAAAAAATGCAATCACCAAAATTCTTTTTAATTTCAAAACAAAAATCACACGCACTGGCCCTAATCCCTTGCACTTCTGCAAACCAGATTCTTTTGCCATGAATGGGACATTAAAGTCCAGCAACTATTGTTACAGATTTAACAACTCTTTACATACATAAAATAATAATAAAAGGGAGAATGGAAGAAAAAATGTGCTAGTGTTTAATTCTATCTTTTTTTGTAAACAGTATCTTTAATTATGTATAGCAGTTAAAGGAACAATGTAGCCTGTGGTATTTTGAGAGCACAGGTTTCCTCAGAGTTTAAAAATTTGGTTTCTGGACAATTTTGCTGATAGTTCTCTAAAACTTTTTTTTGGCAGCTAGGCAATGGTTGCAGTGTGTCTGCATTTGTTTTTTAATCACAGTGTCACAGCCACATTTTTCCAGTCTAGTGAAGCAAGAACAGGCATTCAGATTTAATTTGTTTCTGACTCCAGAGGAGTTTTTCTCTGGCTAAGTGTATTTACTATTGTGTTGCTCTCAGCCCTAAGAGTTCTCTGAACAAAGGACAGCATTCAACTCTCCAGCTGTAAATTCACCTATAGACATTCATCACACACAGAAGTTTCCTAAAGAAATGGGGCAGGGAGTGGCTGTTTGAAGTCTTGCACCTATTTGCCTCTAAAAACACAGACCTCATCTGCTACCAGGTGACTGGCTTACCTTACTAAATAAGTTATAACTGGCCAGTGCTTTTTTTAAAAGGGGCCAATAAAAATTCAACAGGATAAATGTAGTACCAGGTTTATAATGTAATGCTGTTTTTGTATATGTTTCTTTGAAGGCTTACAATCGCACACAGAATTATTGCGGTTCTGTAGGTTCATTAAACCATCATCTAGATTTCCATAGCAGACATCTAAATTTCTATGGGGTATTTCAAAACATCTATACAAAAGATATATGTTTTAATATTACAAGATTTCTAGATTTCTCATAAGGGATGAGAAATTTCATTTTTGTCTCAGCACATTGCAGAAAAACTTGATGTTTTTTATATTTCAAATTAATATGATTAATTAATAATGTTATAGTTGGTCTTGTTTTCCAGGCATGACATTTTTCCCATCACACTTAAAATACAAGATTTGAGTGCATGAAGTGCTACTCATTTTTGAGCCTTAGACAGCAAATTCTGTTAGCAAAGCATAAAGTAAATATTTTACTATCAATGGTATACTCAAAATGTGCCAAATGCCGGGGAAAAAACAGGATTTTCTAGCTCTACATGAAATTTTTCCTATATGGCCAAATTTTATTGTCACTGCCATCAATCCACAGTATACGGCACTGAAATAATGTTTACTCTGATACGCAGATATCAGCACATGGAATAGTTGTGCTGAAATTTTGAGGGCTTTTAATCAATTTTGCTACTGTGATTTTCAAATATTGTTTGTAACTAAGGGGAACTTGCATTTCACTAGAATTACTTCTCTCCTGGTCTCCAATATAGTGGCTTACTGCCAAAGGAACTTTCAAGCAACAAAAGGTTGTATTCATGCTATTGGATTGTTTTGACTTTAAAAATTGAATGTACTTCAAGAAAAACCAAATAGAAAATGCGAATAATGTGTATAGATTAAGAGTATTGTTATAAAACTAGAAAACTCTATGCACATGTTTCACAGGAATAAAGATGCAACATTAGGAAGAAGTTTATCTTTTGGAAATTTGAACCTGCCTGTTTTCTGAAAAGTAGTAGTAGATTAATTAAATTACTTTGAAACCAAAAATAAACTTCTCTCAGTATGTAATCTAGTTTATCCAGAGAACTGTAAACCTTATGCAAATTGATTTGTTTCCTGTCTGGTTTACTATGACTGCATTGTCACATATAAGCAGACAAGCTGCATGTGATTTCAATAACCAGCAGGTACAGGACACAGTATATGTGCAGTGACATGCACATTGTTGTGGGGTAAATTGTCTTTTAATTGATTGATAAGGTATCCACCTCTTTAAACAGAGAGTGAAATTGCCTCCCAGTTTTGAATGCTCCAGGCACTGCAGTCCTCAGTTTTCTAAAATCTCTTTGTGGTTTTGGTCTTGCTGTAAGTTATGAGGCTGTATCAGGATGCCTTAAGACTGTGGGAAAGGGCAATTATATTCCTTCATCTGTAAATATTTTTAAAAGAAATGCTTCTTTTCTGGAGGTGTCCTGTTTTAGGGCAAAATTTGGGAGGAATTTGGAAGGACATGGGTTTTCCTTGTACCAAAAAATACTTTTGTGGAAAGACTGATGGTCACCTCTTGTAACATGCTGTGTTACATGACAAAGCATTTTAAAAATACAAACACATGGAATAAAGTCTCATATATTCACTCCTTAGTGTCAGAACCAGGGAAATGCAGAAAAATTATGTTTTATATGTTCACTGGCTTACAGGAGGATTAGAGTTTATGGCTCTTAACTGTATATTCAAATCTACAAACAAGTGGTTAGTTGTCCAAAACTTTCTGTGGACATAGTTATGGATTAGAAAATCCAAGAGTATTTTCATACTATATTCCTGACTGCAAAGCATTCATTTGGAATAATTACTACTTCAAGAATAATCTAATTTTAAAACCATCTTTCCAAGTTTCTGTTTAAAAATCTTGCCTTCTCCATATATGTTGAATTCCCACATATTGCTGAGTCCAGTCATACAAATGAAAGTCAATGGATGTGCTCCAGTTAAATATTCAGGAATAGTGATAGAGAAAACCTCATTATGGTCCTATCCACAGGGCAGTAGGCTTTTAAGGCACTTGCCACTTGACAAAGAATATGTTCTCATCACTTCATCAATTACAGATTCCTTGCTGCAGGCAGTCCTAAAACTGAGCTTCTTTGGAGCATTTGAAACCAATGTGAGAAGGTTTGCCGATACCTTTAATTTTGTCCAAAACACATTAGGCTGCTTCTGAATATTAGCTTAATGATCTAGAATGGCAAACTGCTAATGGATCAGAACATGCAAGGCGCTCTTAAAAAAGTTATTAAAATGTTCTTAAATGTCTTATCAAGTCTGTCTTTTCCTTCACTGGAGCAATTCCTGAAGACAGGTACTTATGTTTGCTTTGAATCTTTCATCTTTTCAATTTATGCATAACAAAAAATAACTAAATGAAGGATAGTTTACCTGAAGTTACTTTATCTTTCAAAATATCATTAATTGCTACATATAACACATCTTTTCAGGTAGACAGCAAAGAGGCAAGCATCTCTCAAAAACAGCTTCATCAACAGGGGGTGTCAGGTTGTACTCTGACTTTGTCAGGGTTTGGAGTTTGTTTCTTTGTAGTGTTGTATTTCTATTTTAATTTCCCTAGAAAAGAACTGTTATTCCTAATTCCCATATCTTTGCCTGAAAGCCCCTTGATTTCAAAATTATACTAATTTGGAGGGAGGGGGTTTACATTCTCCATTTCAAAGAGAAGCTCCTGCCTTTCTCAGCAGACACCTGTCCTCCAAACTAAAACAGCAACTTTTCATTCTTTGTCCATATATAAGCCGCACCTGATTATAAGCCGCACTTTGGGTTCGGACCAAAATTTTAGTCAAAATGGTGCGGCTTATAATTACTGTAAATACTTTTTTATTTCTCCCTGCCTATGTTGAAGCCAATGTATATAGTAATAATGTTTAGTTAAATATAAAGATTTAAAGAGAAATGTCCATGAGGAATTGTATTTAAGTATAACTAAACCATTACCCTGTGAAATTGCAGGGGTAAAGACTATTGCCTGTACATCATAAAGGTGATTCTATTACTGTAATTACTAGAAAAGCAGAGCCAACCTGAGAGTTTTCATAGAAATGTTGTTTTGCAGCAGGTATCCTTAAAGTGTACTGCTTTTAACCATCATGGATGCTTTGACTTATGAGTTAGTGAGTGCCGTCCCAAGAAGCATTTCTGCTACTGCGACAAGTTTATTAAAAGAAATACTTTAAAAGCTGAAGAGAAGACAGACTCAAATTAATAAAACTAAAATCCAATCAAAGCTTTAAAAGGCAAGTTTCCTTTCCCTTTCCAGCCTGTTAGTGGCTACCTGATCAGTCAATTTACAGGTCTCAGATATACAAGAGATTTCCAAGAAATGAAAAACTAACAGATCTGTAATTATTTCTAGCACCACTTTATCTTGAAATGTCCATTCTTTGAAAGGAACTAAAAGGTTTGCTCTCAAATTTTGCTCTTATAGCCATAAACTATTCAGATCCAGTATAAGCTTAACATGAACACTCTGACTTGAATAGGTTGCACCTAATGCCTTCTTCTACTGAAAAGCAGTGTTCCTTTGTCCTTCATATAGATTTTCAGGAAAGAAATTATAGGCTGTCATAGTGCAAGACATCCGTCTGTGCAAACTAGTCAGAGTCACAGTAATAATTTCAACTTTCCTGGACAAAGTGGCAAACCTGCATGTTTAAGGAAGTATGAAAATATGGTTCCATCTCATTTTTAGGCTCTTACATAAGTAAAAATTTCTGAAGTCACAACTATACTTTTTCAGCATGACTGCCACAGCAAATGTTGTTATTGAAGGTATAATAAGCTGTTAGTTCTATGCAGCTCATATTGTTTGTAGATGTGTATGTATGATTAAGCAGCTGTTTAAAGATAAGGTTATCTAATGGTGTATGAAACACTCTGGGATAAAGACCTGTATTAATTAGACAAAAATTGATGCAACTAAATTAAGTGAAGACATTTCTGCCTTTCATTTTTATTTGAATATCTTCTATTTGTGGTTTGTTTATGTTGTTTTGTTTTATTTCTTTTTGTTAGAGGACAACAACGGATGGTCTCTGCAATTTGATAAACATTATACAAAGGACAGATACAATAAACTGAAATCTCTTGCATTTCAGACAAAGACACCTGAGTGCTGTAAGTAATTACAGATATTATTTGAGTGATTATTATGAATGATTCCTGGAAAGAAATGCAGAGCAAATATATGCTTAGCAGGAAAACTAATGCTGTTTCATATATAGTAAAACATAATTAATATCTCAAATGAATGAATGCTAATTTGAAGCTAATTTCAGTTCCATTAAGGTTGATATATTTTCGGAAAGAGAAGTGTCAAACATATTTTAATTAGCATATGCCAGTTAGGAAGGCAATATAAATGTTTATCTAAATATGCTGATACTGCTGGAGAGACCATAGAATTGGATTATATTTCAGAGTGAAAGTAGGCAACATTGCTCCAAGTTCACTTCTTTGTACATCAAATGAAATTTGCAAACCCCCTCCACTTATTCAGGTCTTTGTACAGACTTTTTGATTCTGCTGTCTACTATGATGAGCAAAGACACCATTTTGGACCCATTTTCACCCGCAGAATTGTGCTCCTTCTAGCAAGAAGAGTGCTGAATAATGTAAAGAAATGTCGCAAAAATCCAGATTCCTATATATCATGCCTAAAGTTCAAGAGCTTTTATAAGCTCTTTCATAGAGGTAACATAATTTTTTGTGTCCCTCTATGTTTACTATTAGATTCCTCCCAGGTCTAAATCTGATTTGTAAAAACATGTGCCTTAATTGTGTTTAAAAGATCCTGCTATGTCTGTCTTTGTGCTCATCGTTCTTTTATACCATATTTCTTTTCTCCGTGTCTCATCACACCACACATCCCATTTTTTGCCCATATTCTTGTTCTCCTGGAGTGGCTGGTGATGTGCCAGAAGGGTGTACCTGCCAAGGGCTGGAGGTCTTCTGTGATGCTGCCAAATTACGTGCTGTCCCATCAGTCTCTTCAAACATAACCATGATGTAAGTAGAGAAGTAACCTGGTCTCTTGCTCTGTTCAGGTTTGACTGTCAATCCTGCAACTTTTTCACAATTACAGCCTTAGAATTATGATCAGCTGATGCTTGGAAAGTAATGTGTGTCTCTGTTGACAAGTACTTTAATATTTTAAGTCCAGATTTTCCTTACATAAAAGGGGAGAGAAGAAACTAAGAAACCAAAAAGTTCTGTGAACTGGTCATTTCATGTTTGCAACAGTGATTTGAGCTACAAACAGTTTCAGTATATCTAAGGAAATCTACAAAAGAAATGCTTCCTTTTAAGACAGAGTGCTTAGAACCTATTTCTTACTCTTTGATCCTTCCAATATTCCTAGTCTGTGTTCCTGTCTATGAAGTCAATAACCTTGAACTTGGTGGAACACCCTGCTGGACCTAATCTGTTTAGTTCTCCTTTGATATCTCTGAATATGCTGTTATTTGAAAGGATTTAATGTGGGTTGAGTCATTGCACAGATATGTATGTGTAAGCCAAACTTTTTTTCAGAGACCAGAATATGGTGATCTGCACTTGATTTCCACATTGGTGTTTGAAAGTCAGTTTTAGGTGCGGTGAGCAGGGAGTCCTTACCTGAGGATCTCTCCCATAGATATGGGTCATGGATCTTTCCTTTTGGTACCAATCAGTGCTCACACATGGCTAAAGTTCTCCTTGTCGGGTCCATGTTCAAATACTGCAAAACTTCATAACAAAAACTTATGGGGAATGTCAAACATCTATTAAAACTGTCTTCTGGCTCAGGGCCAAAAAAGAGTTCAAAAATCCTGACCCAGTTCAAGCTGTAGAAACAGTAGTCAGTTGGTTCAGCTGTCTTTGAGGCTAAATTCTCTTCTAATCAAACCATGTCCAGAAGGAATTTTGTTCTTTAAAGGACACTTGAATGTCTCCGATGGAGATGGGACATAGGGACACATGAACTGGGAAACACACTCTATATACATTTGAGGTTTGAAATAAATCTGTAGTTTATATTCAAATCTTTTTAATTCTTAGATTCAATTAATATTTTGTCCGTTTTTCCTGGGAACACGGATTATTTATTTTTTATTATTATAATGTACTTTTCTTACTGTTTAAATTGATACAAACATACAGAAAAACAGAAGTAGCATGTTCAGATGGTTTCATGTTGCTTTTGTTATTTAGCAGTGTGAGACCTGCCCTTATTAAATAGCAAAAGCACTAAGAACTTGGGACAGTAGTTTTACTGTATGCATTCATTCCTACAGGTCTCTTCAGAGGAATCTTCTAAGGAAACTTTCTGCTGATGTTTTCAAGAAATACCAAGATCTTAAAAATCTGTAAGGGATAAAATACCTATCTAGTGCCTTAAATATTCATTCTTTCCTTCCCCTGTATGTACACACAGAGAGCTTAACATTTAAGTAACAAAAGTCTGGTTTGTCTCACCCTTTGGTGTTTGGTTCAAGTACCTTGATGTGACATCTTTTTTGCAAAAAACATAATTTCTTCACATTTAATGGTTCATATTTATATATTTATTCTGCACATTTAATGGTTTAATCCAGAAAAATACTAAATTTTAATTTTGTCTGAAGGATGTTGCATTTATAATAAACATTAATATACCAAAATGAATTAAAGTAAGTTAATTTATTCTGGAAAAAAAAAAGTTTGAAATCTCAAACTTCTCATTATCATGGGAAGCTCATTCCCACGGCATATAGTTTTACTCCTAATTATGTCTGGTTCTGATCTGATAATGCCCAATAAGTCAAATTATTACAGCAATACAATGCTGTGTTATATTTTCCAGTGTGTAACATACATGGTGTTCAAAATTCGTGCAAGTTTTCTTTATATAGAAATAGTGAAATAAAAAATAAATGCGGGAGTCTAGAGTAGGGCTTCTGTGACCTATTCAGTGTTCTTTCATGGGAACTGTGTTGCACTGCAGCACCATCTTGTGTTCTGAAATTTAAGTCCCATTATGTCCCTTAAATTCCTAAAAGATAAGTTTCCATCGAAAGAAATAAATCCATACCTAGCTGTAGAAAACATTTGTTTCTAATATCAACTTCACACCCTTCTGATAGATAATTTCACATTTTCCAAAAGGTCTTTAGCAGTGTTTAGTAGAAACCCATTTTGTAAAAGACGACACCTGATTTCTTACTGCTTTCTAGCAGGAATGCATCTAGATGCTTCATTAGCTGGAATTTGATTTAAAGGACTTATGTTTAAATATTATTAATAGAATAATGTTATAATGTCTTAGAATTATTTGAAAAATAATTGGCATTTGCAGTTGATACTTTTAACTCATTACTTCATCAAAGTGGATAGTGGATAAAGAAATCCAGAATTTTAAAAAGTAATATCTTTAGTTTACAGAAGATTAGTAAGACTTGCTGTATATTTTTAAAGATATTATCTTAAAAATGCAGTATTTTGGGAATTTTCTGATACCACCAAAAAAATTATTTTAATTTTACATTTGCTTTGCAAAATTTTGGTTGTAGCAGAGATCTAGGTAAACACAGAGATCAGGTCACATTAGGTCCTAATCACTACAAGATTAGGACCTAATCAAGGAGGTTGCAAACCACCAGTCTGCTGTTCATCTTTGGCAAAGCTAACATCCGTTGGAATGATTTTCGTAATTCTGCTCTTTGTGTGAATTTCTTTTAAAAAAACCTTGCAATCTTTGCAGCTATAGCTATGAAATGGCTATTGTCAAATTCAAGGTATAAAAAGTATAACAGCTTCTTTTAAAGTATCAAATGTGCATTCAGTTTAGCTGATAGATTTTGATTGGCTACTTCTGTTTGCTTTAACTTTGCTTGCTTAGAGAAAAAATTGTTTTGGGTTTGTATCTTCCTAGGTATCTTCAGAACAATAAAATCAGAACCATATCTGAACGTGCTTTCAAAGGTTTATACAACTTGACAAAACTGTAAGTATTGCTTTTAGAATACTGAAGTAAAAAGCTGCGGGCAGAGCTCCAAGAGTCTCTCTCTATTTCATTCCATATTAGGAACTTCCAAAGTGATCCAAAACTTTAATTCAATGATTGAAATGAGGAAACAAAGGCAGATTAAGAGGTTTCTGTGCAAATTTACCTGGCAGGACAGTACTTTGAAAAGACAAGCTGGATCCATACTTCAATCCTATTCCCCAAATCCTCAGAATGGAAGAGAGACAGTATGGTAGTTACCCTGCAGAAAGTCAAAGAGAATGAAGGAGTAAAATGAAAGTGAAAGCTTGTAATGAATGAAAATTCTTTAACACGGCATTTTGGTTTACAAGTGCAATTCAAAGTAACCAATATAGATGATGAAAGGAACATTTTTTTCTTTATTTTGCAGCAACTTTTTGAAGGGCATTTCTAACTTTTAATGGAAATAGTGAAAAAGACAAAACATAATTGCACTGTTTGGTTCAGAATTTTTACTGCAGTGAATTTAAAAGGACAGTTTTAAAAAGTTGTACTTCTTACTCTTTCCATCACACAAAGCTGGTTGATTATCTGTTATTACAGCTGCTGTTATTATCACCCCAGATCATTTATAGTATCCCTCCGCATTCATTTTCAGCCTTTCTTTTTCCATTATTCTGGTATCTACATTTATGACTAATATCGTTAACAAAGACTGAATGGGATCCTGGGAATTTCTATGGAACAAATCACTCCACAGAATTAAACTGGAAAGGGTCTAAAATATGACACAGTGAAAATATTTAGCTGGCTGTGCTTTCTTATAGATACAACAAAGTGCTGTACATAATTGCTCTTAAAATTCTCATTAGAGTCCTGCCTTGCTCTCAAACAATGGTATGAAAATTACCATGGTAAAAAAAAATAACAAAATAGGAGTATTCTGGTAAATCATCAAGGAAAAAAATCTTAAAGCTCATTTTCATGTGTCTGCTGCTTATAAATAATCATTCCATTCATTCAACTTTGGTTCGTCTTGTTTTAGATACCTGAGCAACAACAAGATAACAAATTTGGAGCCTTTTGTCTTTGCAGACCTCCACAGACTTGAATGGCTGTATGTTGTTTTCTTATTTGTATATTTATTTGCTCAATAATTAATTAATTAATATAAATATTTTTATTGCTTTCATTTTGTGCACAGCATTATTTTACACTAGTTAATAACTAAGGAACTCCTGTTATACTGTTCAAGGTAAAAATGCAATTGGCTTTGGTGAGAGCAGAGAATAGTTCTTGAGCCTTAATAGCTTCAAGGATTGATGACTTATAACAATAGTAAACAATGTTTATTAGCAATTTCTTGTTACAAATTAATATATTAAATAACCAAGGCACAATAAAACAGTAGACGGTTGTTTTTTAGACAGGTCTTTTCCTGTAAATATTGTTTAAAAGATCCAAACAAAATTACTGTCATAACCTGAAATATTGGTTTATTACTGCTTTTCAGAGACATTTTGACTAAGTTACTAAAAATAGGCAAATAATATTTCTTACACTCTTCTGCAAGTTTGGGACTGTTGGATTGCCACAGAATACTGTCAGATTGTGTTACTTTGTTTTTACAGAGAATCCATTCAAAATGTCTTGATCAAAGGATTTAAAAGCCTCTAAGGAAAACCCTTTTTCTAAGTTGGAAGAAATTATTTTTTCTAAGTTACTTTTTTTAAATTATTTTTTTCTGAAAGAAACTTAATTCAATTAATATCTTAACATGTCAAGTGTGTTAATTTTTTTAAGTAGTTTGACTAGACTTGAAAGAATTCACTACAAAGCTTGTTAACTTTTATTATCTCTTCAATTTAAGAATGAAGTCAATCATCAATCTGATACATATTTACATATTTTGCTGTAATTTATAGGATAATTGAAAACAACAGGATAAATCGGATCTATCAGTTAACATTCTATGGACTCAAATCCCTTATTCTTCTGTAAGTATGAAACAAGATTAAAAAGGTGTTATTTAAAAGAACAGAATAGGAAGGGCATGCACATATAAAAACCTTTTTACACCAACTGTGCTTGCTCACCCCAGAGTGCTGGCAATGCACCTGCAGCTTTCCCTTACCCCAGGCAAAATGTGCTAGAATAGGAGGTTTTTGGCAGCAGTGGGCATGCAGTGTCTGGAAAAGTAGAGGAGGAAGGATGGGGAAAATGATAACCGGTGTCACTGAGAGAGCAGGGTTGAGGCACCTGCAGCACTGGGTTCCAGGTGTCCTCCAGAGCTGTGGTAGGACAGGAGAGATCCCATAGTCCTGGCCCCTGGTGGCAGCCTGACTCACCTCCCCAGTACCCTGTCCATGATCTCCCACTGCCCTCTCCAGCCTAAAAGATGAGGGACCATCTTTCCCTGCATCCCAGAGGGAAACCTCCCTCCACATCCCACTTCCTCCATCACCCGCAAAAGTTACATGTTCTGACTGAATAGTAGATTTGTATTGGATTGCTAAACTTCATTTTAATAGCTGTGAAATGGAGTGAACAGTTTTCCTTTATCTGCTCATTAGCAAGCTAAGGCTAAAATATTGCTGTACAGAATGCCACAGGGAAAATATATGCAAGTTGGAGAAAATAATACTACTCTCAAAACTATTCAAGATTGGAATGATTTCTTTTTTTGGAAGTACATAAGAGACATGATTTTTTTCTATAATGTAACTGTGCAAATATAACCAGATGTATTATTCCTTTTTTTTTTAGAGAGATGATGAATAATTCTCTTGCTCGTTTACCTGATAAACCTCTGTGCCAATATATGCCAAGATTAAAATGGCTGTAAGTCTACCTTATTTCACTGGAAAAATATTCTTTCATTGCCTTTTCGTGGCACTTCCATACCACATTTCCTAATGGGATGCTGGATCTTGCAGAGTGCCTGCTGGGTCACTGCAGGGCTGATGGCCTGAACTCATCAGTTAAGTGTGCAGAAGTATTTATTACATGTCTGCCTCTCACTCTCTTCTGTGTGGTCAAGTTCTGGTAGTATTTTTCTTCAATTACCTTAGAATAAGTGCCTGAGTTTATTTTCAATGATTGATGGCGTCCTTTTATATCACAGAGACCTTGAAGGCAACCATATCCACCATGTGAAAAATGTCACTTTCATCTCCTGCAGCACTCTAACTGTACTGTAAGTAATTGGATATGCTAGCTAGCCAAAGTGAGATGTGCTTATACTGAACAGTCAAGTGATTCATTATAGCTAATATAAGAGTTTCCTGAGTACTATGGTAATTTATCTCTTGAGTATGTTAAATTAAAATGTTTGTTTTGAAGTGAGCACCACAAAGAATATCTACTGTTTGTATTTTACAGCAAAATTCAGCATTGAAATATGTAAACTTCACTGAAGAGACTGTGGCTGATACTAAGATTTAGAAATTTTCATTATAAACTTTTTATTTGAGTCAAAGATTGCATAATGAGAACCAGCAAACATACAAGATACATACCTTGTTGTTTATTTTGATTGGTTGGAGGGTTGGCTGGCTCATCAGTTTTAGAATTTTCTCCAAAGTTTCTTCAGTGATGATGTAATCATCTTCAGAACATGTCTTCTACCTTTTGGTAGATCAGTAGGCTCCATGATGTGTGTCACTGTCAATTTTCAACATCTCTGCAGTACCCATGTTCTTGGATTTCTCGTCAATTTTTAAATCTAAGTAGTTCATTTAAGGAATAAGCTCAGTGGCAGATGAAATAAGGGTGAATGAAAAGTTGCACAACCATGTACCTGTGTCTAAGACATGATTAGGTCACAAGCCTTCCAGCCCACTTAATCTTCCTCCTGCCCTGAGTCAATTTACACCAGTCTTCCATGAGTGTGTGTGTGCATAGATATATGCAGAAGTGCATACCTGTATGGGATGCATAGGCATAAAAAGTTATTTACCAAATTATAAAATGGTAAACTTTAGATGCAATTATCTTGTTAACTGAATTGAGCAAATATTTGAAGATGCAGAGAACAGAGAATTTTTAAAGTTTATAAAACCTTATCTTCAAAATCAAATAGACACCAAGAAGAAGCAACGTAAGTTTTTTATTCTTTCAGGGTGATGAGACGAAATAAAATTAGCTCCCTAAATGAAAACAGCTTTTCTTCTCTCCAAATGTTAGATGAATTGTGAGTAGATTTCCTCTCTTATTTGTACAAGTTGCACATTTTTGTGGTTTATATTAGAAATATCATTCATCATAAATTCCATTCCATTTCATATAACATGCTCTGGAGATGGTATCCTTCCTTAGGCTATTTTTTGAAAATATATATCGAACAGGAAAGAAATAATCAATAAAATACATCATCTGTATCAATCAATATTGAGGCTTTTCTCACATTATGTTCCCTGAATAGAATAATATTAATTATTTTTTTATCACTACAATCTAGGTGCATGTGTGCCTTCAGTATCTTTTAGACCAGTTTGACAGTTTTGGTTGGACTGAGATCTTTTTTCTTCTGTTATTAGGACTCCTGCACAGTGAAAGTAAGGTGAAAGGTAGAGATTAAAAAGAAAAGTAAAGATGTGCTGTTTAGCCCATGTGGAAGAATTCCCATAATGAAAAAATATGTTTAATTAACTTGTAAGCTTCTACAAGCCAAATTAATGGTATTTTACTTTCTTTTTGATGGAAATAAAATAACAATAAATTATGCATCTAATGATATGTCTGAACTAATGAGACAAAGATCTCCTTGGTTCAGACAAGACCTGATAGATCTAGCTTCCTGCCTTGTTTTAACATCATTCTTTTATAGTCCAGATTTTTGATAACCAATAGAATAAATAATATCCTATTTGGTAAATAAAATTGTGCATATTGAAACTGCAGAACTACGTAGTAAAATTACAATGTGTAGTAAGAACTTACCACAACCTGTGTGTTTCTGCAGAGATTTGGCTAGCAACAAGATTGAATCACTTCCTCCATATATATTTAAGGAACTAAAGGAGCTTTCACAACTGTAAGGATTCTTGTTTATTATTACACATAACAGTATATTCCTCATTTGATATGATGCTTTCAGTCATATGTGTTGGGAAAGAGAAGAGTACTTCTGTTTGTATGCATCATTTATGCTCTGCCAAAAAACACACCAAAAGCAATTCTATATAGCATTTTGTCCAGAATAATTTTGTAAAAGTGTGCATTTTCATGTCTCAAAAGACAGCATGTTCAAATTCTGCCTTTTTCTAGAACTTGTTAGCACGTACAAGATGAGTTATGTGCATGAGAAATTAATAATTTCATGGGAACACTTAACATGATATCAGGATTTAACTGTTAAAGTAGATTGACCTCATTTTTACAGCAAGTTGTAAGGAATGTAGCCAAAGATTCTTTTGTTGTATTTACAGGAACCTTTCTTACAACCCCATCAAGAAAATACAAATAGACCAGTTTGATTTTCTAATTAAACTCAAATCCCTGTAAGTATCAAGTTTTTCTGTTTTAGCTTTATTTTCTTTGTGATAATGGGCATCTTCCTCAGTAGGACATGATCCAGAACATGTTTTGTAAGAAATTGCCCATGAAGAGTTTAGGGGAAGTTTTCGCAGGTGCACTAACACAGCAGCTATAAATTGATTTCTGCTAGTAGAGCTCCTCCTAAAACTCTGAGACAGTGCAGCAACAATCTTGCAAATCTGCAGTAGATTTAAGTATATCTTCACAGATCACTTCGGAATTTATCAGCTTGGAGCATAGCACAGCACTGGTTCTTGTCAGGCATCCCTTCAAAATCATAGAATAATTTGTTTTGCAAGTGACCCTTAAAAGTCCTCTAGTTCAACTCCCCTGCAATGAGCAGGGACATCTTCAACTAGATCAGGTTGCTCAGAGCTCTGTCCAGTCTGACCAAGAATGTTCCCAGGGATGAAATATCTACCACCTCTTTAGACCACCTATTCCAGTGTTTCACCACCTATTCATAAAAAATTTATTCCTTTTACCTAGTCTAAATCAAGCATTTTTTTAGTTTAAAACTATTACCACTTGCCCTATTGCCCTACTAAAGATGGTTGTGGGGATTAAAAACCAGATGTTTTCTTGGACACATATGCAGTAGGAGTTCATGATTCGACCTGATATGATTATGTGTGAGCTGCAGCCAGCAGTACACATACCTTTGTTTATCAGACCAGCTTCCTCACAGTGACAGGAATCCCCTGGCCAAGTTCAACTAAATTTGGTAAATGGCTAGTGAACTGAAAATACTAAACCTGTACCAGTATCATGAAAATAAGCAGCTGGGCACAGAAAATAATAACCAATTACTTCCTTAACAGCTAGGCTACAGCATGATTTTATTCTTTTATCTGTTATTTAACACCAAAGAACTCATAAAACTCAGTGATCATGGGCTTCCACATTTTTTAGTGAAAAAAAACTACAGCAATTTCACGATTACAAGCCGCACCTGATTATAGGCCGCAGATCCGGGTGTCGGCAATGTTTAGGTCTTTGCTCACGTATAAGCCGTACCGGAATATAAGCCGTATTTTCGTTCACAGGGAGGACCTGTGTGCAACAAAGTAACAAATTAGTAACAGAATTGCGGGATCGCTCACCCTGGCCCGGCACTGCTCTGTGGCGGGAGGGGGAGGGAGGCACGGAGCCCGCTTTCACCCATGGCAGGAGGGAGGCATGGAGCCCCCGCTGAGGGGCCGGCAGGAGGGAGCCCCCTGCCTCCCTCCCCGTGCTGCCAGCACAGAGCCCGCCTCTACCCGCCACGCAACAGAGTACCCAATTTGTAACAATCGCGCAATCCCGGGTTTTACTGACAGGTGCTCGGCTCGGCACCTCGGCTTCCACTTCCGGGTTGGGAAATTTCAGAACTTTTTTCGTATATTAGCCGCTCCTGAGTGTAAGCCGCATTTCTGGGGTGGGAGCAAAATTTTAGTCAAAATGGTGTGGCTTATAATTGTGAAATTACTGTAGTTAAATCTTCAGATAGATCAATAGGCAACTGTATTTTAGCAGTTTGTAGAAGACCAGTTCACTCTTCATCTGTTTGAAATAGTAAAAATAATTGGAGAAAACACTCCCTAGGATACATTGCAGCACTTAGATAAAAGTAGCACACTTCCATGTTGGGGCTTTCTCATGTCTGCCAGCAAAACTGCCCACCAACCCATATCAACTAACCACTAAGTCTGTACTTTGCTCCAATTTTGCCTAAATATGTTCAGAACTCACAGGAATATTACATTCAAATCTTTGAACAATGAATCCAAATAAGCCTCCCCACAAGGAGAACCAAAGACTCCTGACCAGTTGCACATCTAACCAGAGAATGGGATGGACTGGAAAAATACAGAACCTGAAGTTATAAAATAACTTCTTACAGAGTTAAACTTTATTGATCTAGCACTGCAGGGGAAAAGATATTGCTGCATTCATATATGTATATGTGTGTGTGTGTATGTGTACATATATACGTATAAAAAGGAATCCCACCTGTGTGTCATCAAAAAAGCCAGCATTTTTTCGTTCATGCTGTGTTCTGTGCCCCAGCTTCCTGCTGCTTTTGACATAATGAAGACTGAGTTCTTGGGTTGGTTTGTCTGTCCAGTAAAGCACTCCCTGGGATAAAAGAGAGAAGATATGTGCAAGTTGCTACTAGAACAAGTTATTATTTCCCTAGAGATGATGAAAGAACATCAGTAGAATAGTACTTTGAAAGGGTGACATATTAATCAGACATTCATGAATTCTCATGACTGAGAGCAGTACTAAGAATTCTCTTTATGAATCTGGAAGAACAGTGAGTTTATTAAAATTATTTTCAATTCCTTTTTGTTCCACTTCAGATTTTATGCAGACTTTTTGGTCAAGTTTCAAAGGGTTGAGACTTGATTAGATGTAATTAAAGTTCTTCTCTAGTTTCCTATAATCATAAAATCACAACTAAATGCTCATAAAATTTGTTTTTTTACTACTGAGTTTCTATGGCCTTTTACTGAGAAAAATATTTTTACAGCAGCTTGGAAGGCATTGAAATTGCAAACATCCAGAGGAGAATGTTCAGACCCCTGAGAAACCTTTCCCACATGTAAGTAGATTATTTTAGAAAGTTTTCTTTCTTTGGCCTGAATTTTAAAATTATGGAATACTGGATAATTGAAAACAAAGGTGTATGAAAAGCAGTATGTAAACAGTTGCTGAATTTTGACAATTCTTGATTTATTTTATTTTTCTTCTCTCAGAATATGATTTCTGAATAGTTACTAGATAGTTTTGATATTCTGACAACAGATCTAGAATAATCTCTCATCTGTTTCTCACAACCAGATACTTTAAGAAATTCCAGTACTGTGGGTATGCTCCTCATGTGCGCAGCTGCAAACCCAACACGGATGGGATTTCCTCCCTTGAGAACCTTTTAGCTAGCATCATACAGAGAGTATTTGTCTGGGTTGTATCTGCCATTACCTGCTTTGGAAACATTTTTGTTATCTGCATGAGGCCTTACATCAGATCAGAGAACAAGCTGCATGCCATCTCCATAGTATCTCTCTGCTGTGAGTATATCTAGAATATCTTTTCAGTCTGCTCATAGTGTGTATAATATTTGTTATTATATTGTTATTATAGTGACATATTTCCAGCATCACTACTTTAGTGATGTTGTGAATGAAAACACAAAATGCTGTTGCTTATATGCCGGGAGGTTGCATTAAATGCTGCCGTTGGCAGCTGGGACATTCCAAAGATTTCACGTTTTATTTTCATGCCGTTGGGATTCTGTCAAATTCCCACTTTCTTCAGCAAGAAGAAATTAAATTCCCATATTTAAAATACCCACAAACCTATATTTTACTATGCATTTCTCAGTAAGTAGAGAATTCTGCATGTAATTATTGTAATTGTAATTATTCTTTGCACAAACAAGAGATTGTTTTTGCAAATATAATCTATACTAGCTCCCCAATATTAAGAATTGGGGTGGGGTTTTTTTCATTTTAGTCCTGAAAGCAAGACAAGTTTATGGAAGAACTGTATGGCAGTACAATCCCTATAGTCCTGAGTCTCTCAATATAGGAGAGTCTATAAAGATTGTACAAGCGCAATTAGATGTATTTTGAAAGGCAGTTGTCAACATTTTATAAAATTATTGAAACATTTCTAAATACAGCATGTCAGTGAGTTTGAAACTTTGTTTTTCCCATAGAAACAATCTGAATACTATACAAAATTTTGAGCAAAATACCCAAGAACCCTTTAGTTCTGTGTCGACAGGTCATGTCCCCTTACTAGTCTTAGAAGACTATGCACATGAGTTCTGGACTAGCATAAGGTGGAAAAAATAAACTTCCAATGCAGCAGAGATGGCCTACTCCAAGAAAACTATCTTAAGGCAAATGTTAATATCAAAATAAATAAAGAAATAAGACCTAATAAAAAAGGGTTGCAAGAATATTTCTTTAAATAAAGCTGTGTATTTTTCTGTTTTCAAACCAATCTTACCAGAGCTTTAAAAAATGGAAACAAGTATGAAACGTGGACTGTCTGTCCAAATGAAAAGGAAAATAAAAAAAGGAAAAATTAATATAAAATTATACTGCATTGATTTTAATTCATTATAGTATTCCAGCTGTAATATTGATATATTGATTTGATATCTATGTATTAGCTAACTTGTAAGTAGATACTTTTATATATATATAGATAGAATAGATAGATAGATATAGATATAGATAAAGATATAGATATATAGATATATAGATATATAGATATATGTAGATAGATATAGATATAGATGATATAGATATAGATATATATAGATATAGATATAGATATAGATATAGATATATATAGATATAGATATAGATATAGATATAGATATAGATATAGATATAGATATAGATATAGATATAGATAGATAGATACATCTCTGTGTGTGTGTGTCTGTGTGTATCTGTTTTCCAATATACATATACAGAGAGAATGGGAAATTCAGATGTGTATATAATGATGTTAAGCACTGTACCCACAGGTGCTGACTGTCTGATGGGAATATATTTATTTGTGATTGGAGCTTTTGATCTTAAATATCGTGGAGAATACAACAAGCACGCTCAGTTGTGGATGGACAGTATTCACTGTCAATTGGTTGGATCGCTGGCTATTCTGTCTACAGAGGTGTCAGTCTTACTGTTGACTTATCTGACTTTGGAAAAATACATCTGCATAGTTTATCCTTTTAGGTGTTTGAAGCCCAGAAAATGCAGGACAATTTCCATTTTGGTTCTTATCTGGATAATCGGGTTTGCTGTTGCTTTTATCCCACTGAGCAATAAGGAATTTTTCAGGAACTACTATGGCACCAATGGCGTGTGTTTTCCTCTTCACTCAGAACAATCAGAAAGTTCAGGAAGTCAGATTTACTCTGTTGTGATTTTCTTAGGTAAGTTGCATTTCTTCTTTTTGTATTACTAGAGCTGCAAAGCAACCAGGTTTTCAAACAAATAAAATAGCTGTGATGTTCACACCTCCTTGGATTTAGACGCTCCAGCAAGAATTTAAAGATTATTTCCAAAAAAAATGCTTTACTTTATTAGATGTGTACCTACTTACCTTAAAATGCATGAAGGACTAAGAAAGTAGAAATAAAATATTGGCCATTGTGTTCTTGAATTAATAAACTATGTTAGGGAAATAGAGCAATGGTGAGGCCAGAGAAGAACTATTTAATTTTAATTAGATGGCAGTCATTTGCCAGTTATCAGTGAATAAAATGAATACCTGAGTAGCAACAAAAATTCAGTCTTCAGGTAAAGACATTTTCTGGCCACTTAATTCCATGGGACTAGCAGTTTGGATGAAATATTTTTCTTTATTACCCAGACTGCAAATAGGTGATGTAGAATTGCCATTATGATTTTAAGGTATAATTAATTTTAACTTTTAAACAGGTGTAAACTTGGCAGCTTTTATCATCATCGTGTTTTCCTATGGGAGTATGTTTTACAGTGTTCACCAGACAGCTATTATGGCTACTGAAATTCGGAATCATATTAAAAAAGAGATGATCCTTGCAAAACGTTTTTTCTTCATTGTATTTACTGATGCACTGTGTTGGATACCTATTTTTATTTTGAAACTCCTTTCTTTACTTCGAGTAGAAATACCAGGTATGTCCTTTCTTTTATGAGGTTGTTTCAACAGTACATGAATGAAGTGTTTCTTCTACTTCAGAAGAAAATAATTTAATGAAATGAACTATATTGCTGCAATTAACTACATGTCCTATATCTATATACATGTATACACAATATAATGAACTATATAGTTTTGCTATTTAACTATATTACTATAATCATGAAAGATTGAGTTTGAGTTACATAAAGAACTTACAGTAATTTCACGAATACAAGCCGCAGCAATTTGACAAAAATTTTGGTGGAAACCCGGAAGTGCGGCTAATAGTCGGGTGCGGCTAATATATTAATAATTTTCTGACATTTACAACCCCAGACGTGCCAGCCAGAGTGCCGAGCCAAGCACCGGCCAGTAAAAGCCGGCATTTCGCAATTGTTACAGTGTTACTGTGTTGCCCTGGCTCCCTGCAGGCAGCACGGGGGGCAGGGAGAGAGGCGGGAGAGCTCTCTTTCCTCCTCTGCTGCAGCCCAGGGGAGGGGGGGGGGGCGCCGCCATTGCCGTGGCCCGGGGAGCAGACGGGGGGGGGGGCGCCGCCATTGCCGCGGCCCGGGAGCCGACGGGGGGGGGGGCCGCCATTGCCGCGGCCCGGGGAGCCGACGGGGGGGGGGCGCCGCCATTGCCGCGGCCCCGGGAGCCGACGGGGGGGGGGCGCCGCCATTGCCGCGGGGGGGGGGGGGGGGGGGGGGGGCCCGGGAGCCGACGGGGGGGGCCCCGCCATTGCCACGGCTCGGGGGGGCCGCGCCGCCATTGCCGCGGCCCGGGGAGCCGACGTGGGGGGGGGCGCCGCCATTGCCGCGGCTCCGGGAGCCGACGGGAGCCCTGCGCAGCCATTGCCGCGGCCCGGGGATGGGGGGGGAAGTGCGCGCCGCCATTGCCGCGGCCCGGGGAGGAGGCGGGGTGCTTTGTCCGTGCCCGCCGCTGGCGCCACGGGCGCGGGAAAGCTCCGTCCCCGCCCGCCGCCGCTGCCGTAGGAGCGGGGGAAGCTCCGTCCCTGCCTGCCACCGCGGGGCAGCGCTGACCCGGGGTGACCGAGCCCAGGGGCAGCGGCGGCCGGCCCCGAGCGGCAGCACCGGGCTGGGCCACCTGGCCCCGTCAGCGGCCCCTAGCGGGCCGAGCCTGCACAGCCTTAGCTCAGCCAGTAAACCCTGCCCTCCCGCGGTTCTGTTACTAATTGCACGCGGGTCCTCGCTGCGAGCGACAGAGCGGCTTATATTCGTGTGCGGCTTATCTATGGACAAAAACCGAAATATTTGCCAACACCCGGAGATGCGGCTTATACTCAGTGCAGCTTGTATTCGTGAATTTACTGTACATAAAGAACTGCAAAATTCAAATAATTCAAGTCTGTCTGCCTATAATATCTATAAAGTGTACAAAATATATTTGAAAATCAAGGCTGAGTTGCATCAGCATTTCTCAGGACTTTTGCTAGTTCTATTGCCTAAATTTCTCAGGACAATATAGTGTTGTCTATCTTGATTTAATAATGTAACTTATTCTGAAACAACTTTATTTTACTAGCTGGTATTTACAGTTCAACTCATTAAATTATTTAAAGCTCTGTTTATCTTCTACATGCTGTGAATATATCCCTATGTAAAAATAATGTAACCTAAAAGACTAAAATTGCACCTTAATTTTTTCCTTCTCTTTGCAATACCAGTAGATGCCAGAAAAAAAGCCTCTTCATGCGGGGCTTGTAAACCCTGTTAGAAAGGACATGTGAGCATGAATTGAACAATCAGCAACAGCAGATTCAGATTCATTGGCAAGAAAATATTTTAGCTCAGACGATTTTGCCTCATGCGCTGACCAGGAGGGTTGGCAGTTGAGATTTTCAAAGTTTAGATTTGCATCTCAAATGTCTGGAAGTTATGCTGATTATGTAAAATATTCTGTTGTTTTAAATCTTTTAAAACTCTTCCTCAAGAAACAGTCAAACCACTTATGATATTTGAAGGAAAATATTGTGAAAAGTAGAAGCAGGTGTACTGTAAGTCAAGAAACCTTAAAGAAATCTTGCTGAATCACAAGGTAATCTTGGGTTCAGCAAATAATGTTCTGTGATAGATGAACCAGATTAAACAGTAATTACTCATTTCACGAAACTAAAGACATGACAGCCAGCTGTCCAAAGTGATACAAATTGTAAACTTCGTTTGATAGCATTTGCTTTTTGTCGGTGATACATTGGGACAGTTTTAGAACTAAGAACCTGCTTAATTCCAAAACTGTAGCCAATGTGATGGACACCAACAGGAATGTCTTCATACTGCGATAAAGTTGTAAAACTAGAGAGGGGCATGGAGGGGCGTACCTGAAGGAGAGAGTCATTAAGCGCTTTGTGCCTCTTTGAACAGTTTTGTAACAGTTTAATAATTCAAACAACGCAGTGGAGGGCATCCACTGACATCTTTCAGCCCTTTAATCCTGTCTCTTCTCCACCTGTCCCTCAGGTAACTTATCTCCCAAACAGTAAAGGATGAGAAAGGGATGCTGCAAAAATGAACAGACTGACATAGGCAGACAATGAACACAGAAATTCTTACCGACAGGAAAAGAAGGAAATTAGGAGGATGTATACAATACTCTTTTTTTCAGGGGGAGGAATGGAGAAATCCTGATGTAGAAGAGAAAACCAGGCTCTGAGGAGATACGGGGAGTGGAGGATAGTTTTGCAGGAGGACAGAACATTAGGAGCATCATCAGGACTGCACATCATCAGTCCTGGGAAGAGGATGGAGAACAGAGATAAGGAGCAAAGCAGAGACAAAAGGTTTTGGGGAAAGAAAAAGGGACTCAGCCAGAACAACAAGTCTGCCAGGACAAACAGGAAGCTATGGCATAGAAAAGAGGGATAAATGGAATGACAGGGATAATAATAAATGTCAGCTTTTGCAGGGAGTACTGGAAACAGAGGGAGATAAGAAGCAGTGCAAGTGTAGCAGAAAGAAGAAAAAGAAAAGCACCTATTGTGCCAGGAACCCAGCCTAAGAACACATGACCTTCCCCTCTCACCAGGAAGCTGTGCTGCATTGGCACTAAGTGATTATGCTGACTAAAGAATGCAAACACTGGAATGCACTTTACAGCTGCCTTTCTTTTTCCCTCCCTAAGGTACCATAACTTCTTGGGTGGTGATTTTTATACTGCCAATAAATAGTGCTTTGAATCCTCTTCTCTACACTTTGACTACACGACCTTTCAAAGAAATGATTCATCAGGTTTGGTACAACTACAGACAAAGAAGATCCAAAAGAGGTAAAGGCAGCCAGAAAACATACAGTCCATCATTCATTTGGGTAGAGATGTGGCCAATGCATGAAGTCACCCCAAAGATTACGAAGCCTGTGCTTTGTACAGACTCTTCTGATGCTTCAGTGACTACACAGTCAACAAGACTAAATTCACACACGTAATTACATTTTGAATCCTCACGGTGACTTTGGCACTGTTAGCTTCACATCCGTGGGCTTGCTGCTTTACAGCCATGAGGAAGGTGTGACATCAGGGCTCATGTGAACTACTGCGGGAAGAAGAGGGAGCCATGTGTCTGTTTGCAGGTAGAACTGGCATTTTACCATGTCACAGTAGTACCTGACATGTTGACAATTCATCCTAGATCAGAATGAGAAATTAGTTGTTTGGGGCTTATTTCTTCCAGAAGCCAACGGTGTGGGGGAAAAAATGAATTGTCATTTGAAACATCTCACCCTGAAAGCAGATAAGCAGATTGTTTCCAAATCATCTATTTATAGGGAAGTGTGTGTGTGTGTGTGTGTGTGTGTGTGTGTGTATTTTCTTTTTGCTTTTTCTTTTTTTAAGTTCCCATTTCACCAGCTGATTTTTTAAAGAGTTAATTGGTTTCCTCATTAAGAAGTGTATTTTCTCCTCAAAATTTCTCACTGGCTCTATTTAGCCTGCATCACCTCTTAAAAAGCTTTAAGGATTAATAGCCTAAGAAAAACATTAAAATTTCATAATTAGGTCCGTTAACTATATTTGTCAAAGGCAGACAACTGAAAATTATATTCCTGTTATAAATTTAGACTATTTCACTCATGTAAAGGCAATAGTGAAATTGTAATTATAGTTCTAATAGAGTTGCCAGGTTGGACAAGGCCTTGATCTGGTCTACTGGGAGGTGTCCCTGCCCATGGCAGGGAGAAGCTGGGACTAGATAATCTTTAAGATTCTAATTCAGGCAGAACCAGAATGGTGGTGAAGAAAAAAATAAAAAGGAGAGGTTTCTTTTGTTTCCTGGTTTTGTTTTTCCCAAGTGAGTCTCCCCAGCTTTAACTGGTAGCAGTTTCCCCCTTTTTATACTGAAAAGACTGGACTGAGTATCCCAGCATCTCGCTGCTGCTCTTTTCCTCACTTTTCTTAACAAGCTACCAAAAGTAGCTCACACAGCTTGCAGACTTCAACAAATTCCAGTCTTAAGGTGTGTTTCTATCTACAAGGGAGATGGTCAGATAGAAAATTATCAGTATTAATACGTGTCATGATATCTACATTTTAATTACTTTTTAAATGACTGGATGCATTTATAGTTAAAGTAAAGAGCACAGCCATTCAGTACTTTTTGAAGCATTATTTTACTTCCCAGAATTACAAGGGTAAAATAAAAAATATCCCATCTGAAACAATCCCCTAGAGGCAGTTCCTTCACATATTCTTACTGAAGAGAATCTTTTCTATTATGAATTATTACAACTTCCCTTCTTCTTTCAGTACCGTATTCAGTCTGATGGCCTAGAAGCCCCAAAAGGTAAAAAAAAAAGCTTTTTCTTTGCATTGATTAAGTTAAAAGATACTTCCAATGTTTGCATTTAACTTCTTAACAGTACAAGAAGTAGAATTTTGAAAAAGTGTGACTCACACTTCAACTGTTTACAGAATTTTGGATTATCTTGAAACTGAAGATTGTTAAGCATCTTGTTTCCACTACTGTATGTTCTACTGAAATAAAATATTATCTGCTGAACAAAACAACTTCTTTTCTACGCTGTTTTGCAACATTTTGTGTTGTAGGGGTTAAAAACACCCAAGCAAAATGCTGCCTTTGGATTGCCTTTAACTAGGACAATTAGACAGATTGAACAGAACTTCTTCACTCTGAGGGGCCAAGCCCTCACAAGGACTGTAACTGCCTTTGGTGAGATATGCAAGGATCCCCGACCTTGCCATTACTTGTTTTTCACGACACGCGATTATGGTTATATGCACTGTCACCTTTGTTTCTATCAGTAACAAAATAATAGTCAATACTTCTGAATGGTTGCAACATCTTTATTGCTTTCATAAGCAAACTACAGTGGGTCTTTCTCAAACTCCTGTAAGTAAAAATAAGGCCTGCTAAGAAGTCATGGCAAAGTCATGGTCTCCAGCAGCCTGCCACTGCATCTCAGCATAACTTTTCCACAGTGCTTGGTGAAGGTACAGGAGTGTCAGGACAGCTATTTATTACAGACAGTCATCTTTCAGACCAAAAGATTCTATTAATAGTAAGCTCTAGACCATCAAAGAAATCAATGATTAAAGCAAAGATAAAAAATAGAACCAAATATTGAAAAGCTCTGAAGTGCTTCCCCAGCGATGGGAGAATACATGTCACAGATTCTTTTCTAACTAATGGTAGCTTTTACTTACAGCTCAAATAATCTATCCTTCAGTAAACAATGCTGGTAAACTTCTACCCTGCAGAAATATATGGTACATCATAATGCACTTTATTACAACAAAAGGTAGGGTAAAATTGTTTGTAGTAATAAAACATCTTACAAAAAATAATCTGCAGTTTTACAGAAGAATAAAAATTGCTAAAAATAGTAGGATTTGGGATATAGAATTTTCTACAGCACATTATCCCATACTCAATGTGAAGAAAAAGTGTGTGTAACGAAAAACTGAAGTTAGTTCAAGTTTCTCCGGGGTTGGCAGGGTTTCTGCTGTTGACAGCTCTTAAAAAGGAGGATGACAATTCCTCCTCATAGAACACCACTTCCCTACCAGTAATGAGTTCTGAATGTAACACACATACTAACTTTGAATCTACCACGTTAGCACGAAAGAGAGAAAAAAGAGAGTACTGAGATCGCTTGAGCTTCTAAGAAGAACCTAAAAGTCAAAACTGATTCCCTAAACAAAGTTGGTAGACTAACATAAAAAATCCATACGAGAGCCCTCAAGTATTTGTGAAAGAACTCTGGGGGAAAACAAAACTCCACGTGAGCTCCCTAAAGGAAGCGGTCGAAATGAGCCCCGCTGCAGTCCAGGCCGAGCGGGCGGCTCGGCGGGCAGGGCCAGCGTCAGCCGCTGGGCTTCAGGGACTCGTAGCCCTCCCTCAGCAGGTCCCGCCACGTCCTGAGGAACCGGGCATTCTCCGAGCACTTGGTGGCCAGCTCCTCCACCTGGGCCGACACAGCCGACGTCGCCTCCAGGATCTTCGCCAGCGAGAAGGCGGCCTGGAGGGACGGCAGAGAGGTTGGGGGTCGCCGGCGCCTGGCAACGTCCCCGAGGGGGCCCCGGAGCCGCCCGAGGGCAGCGCGCCGCACTCACGTCGCCGATCTGCATCTCCACCTCCTGCAGCAGCTCCCGCGTGTCGCCGCCGGGCAGCCCCGGCGGCCCCGACCTCTCGCTCCCGCCGCGGACCCTCCGGGGCTCGGCGCCGGGCGAGCCCTCGAGAGGCAGCAGCTCCGCCTCGGCCATGTCCCGCTCAGCTCTCCCACGCCAGGAGCGCCTCCCACACGAGCACCGCCCACTGCACGCCCAGCCCCGCTCCCTCCGAGCGGCAGCAGCCGCACCCACCGCCCCCGACGACAGCGCTGGGAGCTGTAGTCCTGCTGCCGGGACGGGGCGGGGCGGACCCGCGGCTCGGCGCGCAGGCGCGGCGGGGTCGGCGTTGGCGGGGTGCGTGCAGCGCGGTTGCGGGAAGCGGAGAGTGCTCGGGGGCTGTTGCGATGCTGCTCTACTGCTGCACTTCCGCCGGCCGAGGTAACGCGCCAGGCCCGGCTGGAGGGCCCAGGGCCCGGGCTCGGGGCCGCCGCCCGGGCTGGGCTGGGGCGGCCGCTCGGCGCGGGATGTGGGGCCGGCGTCTGGCACAGCGCCGAGGCAGAGCAAAGGTCGCAGCTGGGTCGTGCCGGTGTCCGGGCGGACGCGGGGCCAGAGCGGGGCCGGCGGGCCGGGACCCCGTGCCTACCTCTGCCCGGCCCCAGCTCTGTGGCCCCTGGTTCATGCAGGCGTTTCCCATCGCTTTCCAAGTCCATGATTTCCCAGTAGTGTCGTGGCCCAATCTGCCTGTCCAGCGTTTGCACCCACCTCTGTTATTATCAGACATGTTCGGTGCAGAGTTTCACTTCTTTTGCATATGTGCAGAATAATTAATTTTTTTTTAAAATATGCTGTGTGAGTCTTAGTACTATCCGTTATGGCCGATTAAAAATAGTTCTGAAGGTTAACTTAAAGTTTCATAATATATATGTATGGATGTGGTGGTTATCAACGTTATAGAGTACTTGTTCTCAGATCCTCCCTGGTTGCAGGCAAAGGATAACTAAGAATCATGAAGTAGTATGATAATAGCTTTTGTGCTATGTTACTTAGGTATAGAATTCCTGTTAAGGAACCAACGTGGATAATACTTGCCACCTTGCATGTCCTAAGTGTCACCAGGCAAGGTTATGACACAGGGTGTTTGTGTGGCCTTGCCAATTGCCATTCTAAACTAAACATTTCAGTCAGCATGCTGCTTATTTATGTAGTTTTACAGAAATACTCCACTTTAAATATGGTATTATTCTTCTTCATCCCTGAAAATAGAAAATTTTTTAAGGAAGGAAAATTATTAGTCAAGGTACATTAATTCAGGGGCCTTTTAACTATGACTAGTTTTCGTACTAACCATACTAGGGTTTTTTATTACAAATCACACACACTTATTATTTGTTTCTAAAAGTGAAAAATGATGGCACATAGTAGCTCTCTGAAAAGAGTCCAAGTTTGATAATTTGAAACTATTTTTCATCCCTTTGCTTACAAAGAAATTCTGATTTATTCTCACAACAATTACTGTATCTGCAGCAAAGGTAAAAGTTACCTGTATCTACTGTTCTAGCTTTGGCTAAGCACTTAGGTTCAAGTCTGTGCTTTTACTCTAGACCACAGCATGTACTTTAGATGAACTGTCTTGTATTAGTAGTCCAAGTTGTGTGTCTCAACATATGTGGAGATGCCAGAGCTAAACTTGCATGTTTCTGCCATTGTTTGGTCACTTTTAATGCAGTCTGAAATAAACCTCTTGAAGTTCAAAATTAAATCAGACCTTAAAATGTGTTTCACCTGCATATACACATATTATCTTATGTCAGCTGTGCATGGCTGGCCTATGTACTGAGCCAAGAATGCTTAAAGGGGAAGCTGCTTTTTTTTTTTTCCTGATAAAAAATTACACAGCATCCTCCTAACTTGAAAATTTTAAAATCTGTGTTTATTGTTCCTCATCTTCATATCACCTGATAGCCTTTGGGAGGGGGAGGCTGTTATATTTGTAGTATTACTTGTGTCTCTGACATTTGGAAAATTTGGAAAAAATTTGGAAAACTGCTGATTTGACAAAGTTGTTTCTGGTTTTTGCAGCACGTCAGTGCTTTCATGCTCTAAAGCTGATAAAGAAAGATTGTCTTCTATCACTGCGTGTCTCACTATGTGCCTCTACTGCCTCTGTGCCTCGCATAACTACACATTACACAATTCATCCTCGGGACAAAGACAAACGATGGGAAGGTAAACACACTTCATTCTTTAAAGACTGCTTTATTATTATTGTCATTGCTGAGTTTTAAAGACACTAAAATGTGTTGCTGTGTTTTTCTCTTTATGGAAATTGTCTATGCTTAAATACAGTACTAATATTTCAAATGAAATTTTTGCTTACTATCTCACAATTAGTGTCTTTAGTGCTATAAAATAGTATCAGAAGAAACTTTATGCTTGTTTTCATACAGAAAATATGCAAGCAGCTTTTGGTTTAGTGATTATCACAACAAGATTTAGTTCTGTTCAGTACATATCTGCTTGGTTATTTCAGTTCTTACAAGGAGGGTTTAGGTTTAGTGAGAGAGAGGTTGGAAGAAATTGGAGATTGGCTTATGTTATTACTATTTTTTTTTCTGTTGAAGGAGTAAACATGGAAAGATTTGCAGAGGAAGCCGATGTTGTCATTGTTGGAGCAGGCCCTGCAGGCCTTTCTGCAGCCATTCGACTAAAACAGTTGGCTGCTGAGCACAGCAAAGAAGTGCGTGTTTGCTTGGTGGAAAAGGCTTCTCAGATTGGTGCACATACATTGTCTGGTGCTTGCATTGAGCCAAGGTCCTTAGAAGAACTCTTTCCAGACTGGAAAGAGCGAGGGGTATGTACTAGATTGTAATGAACTTCATATCTGACTCGTTCTGGTATGAGTTAGTACCTGGTACCATTAGTACAGTAGTTTCACGAATACAAGCCGCACGGATTATAAGCCGCACCCCCGGTGCCTCGACAATGTTGCTGTCTTTGTCAATAGATAAGCCGCACCCCGAATATTAGCCGCACTTTCGTTCGTCGCGAGAATCCGTGCGCAGCTTTCACAAATTGGCCAATTAGTAACAGGATCGCGGCATAGCGGGCTTTACTGGCTCGGGGCGGGGCCAGGAAGGCTCGGCCCGCTCATGGTTGCCGACGGGGCCGGGTGGCCCAGCTCAGCGCCACGGCTCGGCGGGGCTGGCCGGGTGGTGCTGCCGCCGCCGCCGGGCTCGCTGGCCCCCCTCTCCCGTCAGCACCGCCCCGCTGCCGCGTTCGCTCGCCCGGCTGGCAGGGCTGCCGCCGCCGGGCTCGCCGCCCGCCCCGCTGCCGCTTTCGCTCGCCCCGCTGCCGCTTTCGCTCGCCCTGCGCCGCGCCTCGCGAGCGCCGCGCCCGCCCCGCCCCGCGGCGCTTTCGCTCGCCGAGCGGCGCTTTCGCGACGAGCGGCGGCGCTTTCGCGGCGACGCTTTCGCGGCGAGCGGCGGCGCTTTCCGCGACGAACGGCGGCGCTTTCGCGGCGAGCGGCGGCGCTTTCGCGGCGACGCTTTCGCGGCGAGCGGCGGCGCTTTCGCGGCGAGCGGCGGCGCTTTCGCGGCGGCGCTTTCGCGGCGAGCGGCGGCGCTTTCGCGAGCGCCGCTTTCGCTCGCCCCGCTGGCAGGGCTGCCGCCGCCGCCACCAGGCTCGCCGGCCGCCCCCTCCCGTCTGCACCGCCGCCGCGTTTCCTCGCCCTGGCCGGCACTGCAGGCCCCCGCACCGCCGGGCTCCCCCACGCTGCTGGCCCCGATTCTGCTGGGCTTCCCCCGCTGCCAGGCAGCCCCACCCGCCGGCCTTCCTGCTTCTGCCATGCTCCCCTGCACTGCTAGCCCCAGTTCTCCCGGGCTCCCCCGCCATGCTGGCTCAGGCTCTGCCGCCCTCCCTGCCCCGCCCTGCTGGCTCAGGCTCTGCCGCCCGCCCCCACACTGCTGGCCCCGCCTCTGCCAGGCTTTCCCACCTCTGCCGGGGCCGGCCGGGCTCCAGCTTGGCTTGGGGCTGCCGCGGGCTCTCACTTCCGTGTTGGCAGCTTTTAGAATTTTGTTAATAGATTAGCCACTCCGGAATATTAGCCGCACTTCCGGGTTTCCACCAAAATTTTGGTCAAATTGGTGCGGCTTGTATTCGTGAAATTACTGTAATTAGCACCATTTTAAAATACATAGAGGGAACGAAACACAAGTGGGTACCTTCTTTTTAGTCTGTTTCCTGTAATTCAACAATGCTAAAAGTCTTTTAAAAACAAATATGCTGTGGCCTTTGCTCTTTTCTGTAGTAGTCCTACTGCATGTAACACGATATGTCTGGTGCAGCCTGAGGTGCCCTGCACTTGCTGCCTTTGTGCAAAATCCAGGTCCTGTGTACAAGTAGGAAGATGTTTGGCACCGTACCAATGATAGACTTGCTGGATCTGTACAATAGCTCTTTATGGAGATGGCAGAGAGTACACTGACTTCTGTGCAGACACTGTGGTGTAACAAAGGTCTAAGATGATTTTAGGAGAGAGGTCCCTGAGCAGCCATCTGACTTGTAGCCAGCTGCCTTCTGTCACCTGAGAGCTGCAAGAAGTCAGCCATCAACTCTGCCTTATGGTGATAAATCTGCTAGTTGAGCTGCCTTCTTTAAAAAGGTCTAAAATATTGATGTAGTACAAGCCTGTGTACAATAGATGTTATTTGCAAAGCCATATTTTTTTAACCTCAGTAGTTGTGTTGATTCTTGCCTGATGACTACCTCATAAAATACTTTATCTTCTCTCTTGTGATACCTTCTTATAGAAGTGCTATACTAAACCTGTACTTGACAGCCAGTTTGATAGTTTAATTTTGTTTTTTCTGTTGGATTGGCTAATAAGACATAATTCTCTACTTCTTCTATTTTATTTTTTGTAGGCTCCACTTAATACTCCTGTAACTGAAGACAAGTTTGGAATTTTAACAGAGACATCTAGAATTCCAGTGCCAATTCTTCCAGGTAAAGTTCAGTGAGGGAGAAGAGAGTCAGCTTCCTCTGTGTCTTCTTTAACTTCTCCATTAATCAAAAGAAGTTTGATTTGGTGTAGTGCAGCAAGTGTATGCAGACTATAATAGGTTACAGTGATACACCCTGTGTAGGTTATGGCTCTGATAACTCATGAGATTACCTTGAAGATAGTATCTGTAGATATGACATCTGCTGCATACAGCTTCAGTTATTTTGCTTAGTGTCTGATGTTTTATATGTGTGTTTATATGTATAATTTTTTATATTTTTTATATGTATATTTTTTTGCCTAGGACTTCCAATGGTCAACCATGGAAATTACATAGTACGTCTGGGCCACTTTGTGAGTTGGCTAGGTGAACAAGCAGAAGCTTTGGGTGTTGAGATATATCCAGGCTATGCAGCAGCTGAGGTACTAATGACATCAATGTGTGTTTATGAAAACTGGCTTTGAAACCCCCTTCAGTGCAATCATGATGATTTGTACATGTGCAGCATTCCTTTTAACTGATATGTATTGTTAAAACTGTGTTTCTCTGTCTAAATTTCCTGTCTTAGATCCAGCAAAGTGCAAGTGTATCATACAGTACGTGAATAAATACGTACTCTTCATGTTTGATCATTAAAGTCATACTGCTTAGAAGTTCTGCTTTAGAACTTTTAATGAATAGATTCAAAGTACAGTTTCATTACAATGTTTTTTGTTTGTTTGTTTAAATATTTCCAAAGGTACTTTTTCATGAAGATGGTAGCGTTAAAGGGATAGCGACTAATGATGTAGGTATTCAGAAGGATGGAGCACCTAAAGTAAGTATCTATCTTCCCCATAACTAGGGGTCTAATTATGGAAAATGTGATACCTCTTCTTCTACTGTCATCAGTAGTCTTGCTGCAGCATAAGAATAGTTGTAAAATTCAGTACCTGTCCTCCCTCTCTATTTGATTGGATTGATTACTTGTGAAAATTCTGGTCTCAGAACATTGTAAAATTTTTCCAGATTAGTAGAAAAAGCCTTCCCAGAAAAGTTGTCATGAAGGAGATTATGTAAGGATGTTTTGTCATATGTGAAATCTGGAAACAAGGGACAGAACTCCAGGAACTCCTGGAAAAAACATCCAAAGGTGAAATAGAAAGCTTTAGTCCATCTGGTAACTAGCAACATATAAGAGAGTGTGCTTATGCCTGGCTAGGTTTCCTTGATATATACAGCTGCAGTTGCACTTGCTGACAGTCTGCCTGCCTAGTTGGGGCAAGGTACACATAGAGTCTTTATACCTTTATGCTGATTGGTCATGTTTCTGCATCCAGGAGGTGACTACCTGCCCTAAGTGTCAGACTTAGATTTTTGTTTTTTCAGTGGAATCCAGAACCTGCCCTAAGTGTACTGTTTCCCTGTATAATATGTTGGGAAAATGTGACACCTCAGAGTTATTTGGAACAACTTTCACACAGAATTGACTACGTAAATGAGAAGTACAAGGTCTTTGTTTGCATTTACTTTCTTTTTTATAAAGTTTCGTTCTAGTTTCTTAGGGTTTCAAAGAAGTATTCACTATGACATTAAGTGTGGGCTATTTGTCCCCATTTAAGGTAGGGAGTGAGAAGAAAAGACTCATTCTTGTTTTGCGAGAATATAGCCAGTGGAGGAGTAAGGTATTTTTTCGAGTGTAATATTGTGTATCTGCTGTAGGAGACAGACATGCTCTTGTTTTCCAGTGCAGGCTTTGTCCAGAAGGTGGCACAAGTATCGTGTACAACTCCTACTGCAATGGAGCTTCATTGGGAGTTTGGGTTTGTTTTAAGATGGGAAGGAACAATTCTAGGTGTGTTTCTTAACATCCTCAAAACATAGATTTCTTTTTTCTTCCCCATTTGTTCTGGGAGATTGTATCAACTTCTTTAATGTACATAACAAGTGTGCATCTAGTGCAGCTTTTATTACTGCACTATCACTCAATTCAAGTTTTTTAGCTGTCAGTTAGGTCAGCTGGTACTACCTCAGTGCATAAAGGCTTGGGTAAGTAGATGTAGTTTGTATAACCTCCACCTTGCAGTCAGCACCAACCAAATAGAAATGACCGTGGTAAAAATACATTGTAGAAAGTTGCACATTGATTCTTGTGTAAATACTGAAGAAGGTTGTTAACTGTGAAATACAACTCTGTCACATTACTGAAATGTTTCAAAATAATGAATTTCTAATATTTACAATGTGGAGTTGTAGTAAATTTATTTTATGTGAAACCACTTCAAAGAGGACACTATATGTTCAAGAGGTAACTCTTAGTATCTTGTAAAATTACAGTAATTTCACGAATACAAGCCACATGGATTATAAGCTGCATTTCTGGGGTGTCGGCAATGTTTAGGTCCTCATCCATACATAAGCCGCAACGAACTATTACCTGCACTTTCGTTCGTAGCGAGGATCCATGTGCAACTTTCACAAATTTGCCAATTAGTAACAGAATTGCGGCATAGCGGGGTTTACTGGCTCAGGGCGGGGCCAGGCAGGCTCGGCCCGCTCATGGTTGCCAACAGCGCCGGGTGGCCAAGCTCGGCGCTACGGCTTGGCGGGACCACTTGGGGCTGGCCGGGCGGTGCTGCCACTGCCGCCCCCAGGCTCGCTCGCCCCCCCTGCCACCTGCACCGCCGCCGCCGCGTTTGCTCGCCCTGGCCGGCACTGCCGGCGCCCACGCCGCTGGGCTCCCCCACGCTGCTGGCCCCTGTTCTGCTGGGCTTCCCTGCACTGCTGGCCCCAGTTCTGCTGGGCTTCCCCGCGCCACCGGGCTTCCCACTTCTGCCATGCTCCCCTGCGCCGCCTGGCTCCCTCGCACTGCTAGCCCCAGTTCTGCTGGGCTTCCCCGTGCCGCTGGGCTCCCCCGCGCTGCTGGCTCGGGCTCTGCCACCCGCCCCCCGCACCGCTGGCCCCGCCTCTGCCAGGCTTTCCCTCTTTTGCTGGGGCTGACTGGGCTCCAGCTTGGCTTGGGGCTGCTGCGGGCTCTCACTTCCGTGTTGGCAGCTTTTAGAATATTGTTAATATATTAGCTTCCCCGGAGTACTAGTCGCACTTCCAGGTTTCCACCAAAATTTTGGTCAAAATGATGCGGCTTGTATTCGTGAAATTACTGTAATTTGTGTTCACACTGACAGTCAGAAATACAAAAAAATTTCACAAAATCCCATGACTCCTGTTTAAATGTAATTCTCAACTAGAGGGAACATTTTCATTTGTAAGTTACAAGCAGATTGCACCTGAGAGACAATTCCAAGCCAAAGCAGTAAGCTTCTTTTGAACCTGTGCTGGCTTACCTTGAGATTGTTTAATTGGGTGTTGCTGGAGAGCTTCATCCAAACCTGTTTTCTTTGTCTTTTTCAACATTAAACTTTCTGATTAAAATCAAGCTTTTTTCGTTCTAAAAAATTTGTAAACATAATCTATATTCTTGTCCAGTGTGCTCACAGATGCAGGTGATGTACTCATACAGTAGTATGCCAGTTCCCCTTACCTGGTTCTCAGCCTCATTGTTGGAATTTTTAATGAGAATTTTTTTATACTTGTATTTTATTTAGTTTAATTTTATTGTATGTTTTAACATTCCAGACTGGAGTAATGTCATTATTCTGAAGTAGTGGGTCCTTTTAGGAGCAGGGGTGATTCAGGTTTTTCAGATATGGTAGTTCTGTCTAGTCTGTGTCATGTGTGTTGGGGCACACACACACACATTTTATTGTAATGTGACTTAATGAGAAAATTAAAGTATGGTGTTGCAGGTGGAGATTCTTCGTTTGTCAGAGTTCCTTTGCACCTCGTGAATGAGCAGATTTGATAGAAGTGCCCTCTGATCTTGAAAGATTCTCTGATCTAGTAATTCACTGTGGGGCTGCTTTACTGGAATCCCCTTCCAAGACTTGCCAGGGGTGTGTCATGGTTAGGTGGAAAAGACAGCTGAACTAGAACCAAAATTTACAATGGTTTGTAGGTTCTGAGCTGTGTTACCAAGCAGTGTAAAATCACTTTATTACTCCCATTTTCTTGGTGTGGGTTTGGTGTTGCACAGACCTAACTGCTGATTAAATGCTGTACTTTTGCAGGCTACCTTTGAAAGAGGCTTGGAACTCCATGCTAAAGTCACAGTCTTTGCTGAAGGTTGTCATGGACATCTAGCCAAACAGCTGTACAAAAAATACAATCTAAGGGAGAATTGTCAACCCCAGAGCTATGGCATTGGATTGAAAGAGGTATTGCTTGCATAATTTTAACAATTAAATCTCATAAGACTTTAAGGTAGATTCTATTTGCTCTCTAGCTAATTTGTCTAAGACATAAGAATTAAAGAATTTGAGTTACACTTTCAGACTTCAGAATCTTTGCTGTTCTGAAGCTGATCAGAGCAGATGCTCCCTGAATGTCATGACTGTTCATTTCAGCTGCTGCTTCTCTTGTATCTGTTATAACTAGAGATACCTGTGTATCTTTTCTGTTAACATTTTCAAATTAGTAGTTCGTGAAATCTGTTTTCTGTACTTGTACTAAATGAGAGAGGGATTTGTGCTGCCTAATTTTGAGGGGCTTTAGTATATGAGGAAGGAAGAAAATAATTTCTATGGGCTTTCTATATGTTAGTGAAAGAGAGGAAAGTTGTTTCAGATGATGAGTCGTGGTCTCTGAAGCACCTTCTGGATGAGCCTGTACCTCCCTTCATTGGGCATGTAAAACTGGGATAGGAATGAGGTTTCCTTTTTAAAATATTCTATATTCAGGAAATATCACTCATGAAAAAGAGCTGTATTATTTTAGACTATGTTCAGAGTTTTGACTATAACATATTTATTACTTCAGTATGTGCTTACAGCTACAAAATATTGTTAAATGATTAGTTTACACTTTTGTAGAGAATAGCCACTCTAAATATGGCAATCTTAGTTGCAGTGTCTAGTATCATTAAAGAAGGGTTTTCCTGTAGACTTCTCTTGCTTCCAGATTAGACTGTATTTGATTTAGCAAATGGTGCAGTCCAGTAGGAGTGGATCTGAAGTAATTGGTGCTGATGAGCTGATATCTGTACTATGCATGCCTCAGGTTTTTTTACTTTGGACTAGCTGTGATCTAGTCACATAGACTGAGTGCCCTTTCATGACTGGAATGCTTTAGATGGACTTTTAGGACCCTGTCTTTTAGTTTACATGGAAGGAATCCAGTTCATGCCTCCCATGGCTGCTGTATGATGTGAGTCAAAGCACAGTAAGTGGGAAGAGTCAGAAGTCCTGCTCAAAAAATATGCTCTTTAATCTAAACTGGAACATTATTGTAGATGTGCCCTCTATGCTTGAGCTCATCTTATGGTGCTCAACTGCCCTCCTGTCATTAGACTGTGCTTGGCATGTACCTCTATGGTGCAAAGATGTTTTGTGAAATGAGCAGAAAATGGACTCACTCCTGAAAACATGAAAATCCTTCTCAGAGTTCATCATGGGTCAGTGGAGCACTGGAAATATGTAGGAGACAGCAGAGGTGAGACAATTTGCTTGACGGAAAATATTTAGATCAACTCAGGCATATTGCTTTGCCCTGACCTTGAAAAACTCACAAGAGAATTCATAGAATCATATGAAAAAGTAATTCTTTTAAGAAAAAAAATCAACACAGGCATTTCATTCTGTGGCATAAGTATCTGTCAAAGTCACTAATATTAGGAATCTCGTGGTTGAATGAAAATTTTGGGGTGTAGTACTGAAGTCTCAGTCACATTTTCTGATATACAGCATTTAAAGAGAGTGATATTGGGAAAATCTTAAATGGTAATAAAAAAAACTATACTGAACAGTTGGTATTTTGCTGTATGAATTTTTGCATTGCTCATAGGAGTAAAATAAATTTCTCTTATATGTAATTGTGTGTTTGTCTTTTGATATGTTATTGAAAGGCCATTACTTTGCAATCTGAAGTAATTTTTTTGTCATCTTCATTTCAGTTATGGACTATTGATGAAAAGAAATGGAAACCAGGAAGAGTGGAACATACTGTAGGCTGGCCTTTAGACAGACATACATATGGAGGATCCTTTCTTTATCACTTAAATGAGCGTGAGCCTTTAGTTGCTCTTGGATTTGTGGTAAGTAAAGTTAGTTTTTTCATTCTTGCTTGTTGTTTGATCTTTATTTTATGCAGTTTCTTTTCTCTGTTTTACTGAGAAAAATGTAAATACAAGAATAGGAACGTACCAAATTTAGTCCTTTCTCAGTCTTAAGTGTGCTTGTGCCCTTTCTAGGGAAGGCTAATTTGTCATTAATATTAATATGTCATTAATCCAGTGTCTCTTATTGAGACCAATTAGAAAACTTATGAATAATTTCTTAGCAAACCAAACAAATTTTGGTAAGGGCAAAACCAAATGACTAATCAAAACTGTGCTCAAAATATTCTTGTAAGTTAGGAAATCTAAATCAATCTAAATCACGTGTACTTTGTACAGTTCCATGTCCTAATTCACGTGTCAACCTTGTGTGTAACTCTGCTTTTTGAGAGAAGCGTATAAAGTGGAAACACTGCAGGCCTACAAGCAATGTCCCTTTAATTTTGACGTCTTCACTTTGTTTTTGGCGTTCTCGACCTCTGTTGGCATTGCCCTCCTTAGCAACTGCCTTTCTGAATTGGGCAGGCAGCTTCTTCCTGCTTATTACCACTTTATCAGAAGCAATGAGATTACTAGAGATAATCTGGTGTCATTCTGGCAGCCAGGTAATGCAAGGAGCAAGGATTGGAAATATTCTCTATCACCTACAGTTCAAAATGAAAAATTCACTATTTACCCTGTGCACGTGCTTCAACACAGACATTGTAAGAGTCAAGCATACAAATTGGACTTCCAGCAGCATGGGACTGAGCTGACATGTCTGTCTCCTAGATTTCAGAAGGATTATAGAGTGTGTGGAAAAACACTATTTTTGTCTAACTGTTTTGTAAGAAGCATTGAAAAGAAACTTGTTAGCTTTCTCAGACACACATACTTGTCCTGTACAGATTTCCAGTATTGGAATTAATAAGCACAGTAATTTCACGAATACAAACCGCACTGTTTTGACCAAAATTTTGCTCTCATACCGTGAAAGTGGCTAATATTCAGGTGCGGCCAATATGTGAATAATTTTCTGACATTTTCAACCCTGGGAGTGCAAACCAAGTCAGTGCGAACTGCAAAGTCAAGCTCCTGCCAGTAAAACCCTGCATTTACGCAGTTGTTACAAATTGATACTCTGTTGCGCGGCAGGTGGAGCTGCTCTGTGCAGGTAGCACAGGGGGTGGGGAAGGCAGAGCAGCTCTCTCCTGCTGGCCCCACGGCTCGGGGGAGGCAGGGATAGCTGTCTCCGCTTGGCCCCGCGGCTCGGAGGAGGCAGGGGCAGCTCTTTTCTGCTGGCCCCGCGGCTCGGGGAAAGCAGGGGTAGCTCTCTCCTGCTGGCCCCACGGCTCAGGGAAAGCAGGGGCAGCTCTCTCCTGCTGGCCCCACGGCTCGGGGGAAGGCGGGCAGCTCTCTCCGCTTGGCCCCGCAGCTCGGGGGGCTCCCGTCCCCGCGTGCCGCCGCCGCAGGAGCAGGCAGGCTCCATCCCCGGCTCCCATCGCTGCCGCAGGTGCCGGCGGGCTCTGTGCCCCCCCTGCCGCCACGGGGCAGTGCCGGGCCGGGGTGACCGAGCCCAGCGGTGGCAGCGGCCGGCCCCAAGCATCCCCGCCGAGCGGCAGCGCCGAGCTGGGCCACCCAGCCCTGTCGGCAGCCCCGAGCCCTCATGGCCCGAGCCGAGCCAGTAAACCCCGCCCTGCCGCGATTCTGTTACTAATTGGCAACTTTGTTGCACGCGGGTCCTCGCTGCGAACACAGAGCGGCTTATACTCGGGTGCGGCTTATTTATGGACAAAATACGAAATGTTTGCCAACACCCGGCGATGCAGCTTATACTCAGTGCAGCTTGTATTCGTGAATTTACTGTACATACAGTAGATATTCAAATCCTGTTTGATTTTAGATGGGCTGAGAGTTCTGATTCTCAGAGAGAATGGTAGGTAAACAGTGATGTTCTCTCCAGAGAGGAAAAAAATCAGCTTTTGTGTGAACACACAATCACTTTTTTTGTCATTGAACTTTATACCTATTTCAGTCTGAGATTATTCCTGTTGTAGGGTCACTTTACCCTTATTTTGAAACTTGTTCATTAATTTTGTCTTGTCAGCAACACAGATGCAAGCACTGCTCTGAAATCAGTGAGCTGCTACAGATACCAAAGTCTTAATTTGCTGCTGACTCATGATGTATTTTTTTACTTATCTCCAATAAAGCTCACAGGAACCAGAAATAATCCCATTCTCAAAAGAGAAAAATTCAGCAAGAGAATTGTTTTTGAGAGTATCTTAAAGATGGGAAATGCGGAGTATATATTGGATAAATTCTCAAATGCATAAGAATCCTGGGCATCCAGCTCACTGGCAGTCTTTTTTACCCCATTTTCTGCTTTCTTCATTGCTCCATTGTGCTTTATTACAATGGCTCACCTAACTGGAAATTATAATTGACTACTAAACAATTTGAAGAATTGTTTAAAGTATGAGAGCACAAGGACATAGCAATCAAAAAATAATTGTTTACCTCTTTTTTCAGCTTTTTTTGGGCAGAGATATGAAATACAAATTTAAAACAAGTTTTGCTGCTTTTCCCACCCATTAAATCATGCTTAATCCTTTTAATACCAAAGACAGCTGAAAGGAAGTTACAATGTATTTCAGGTGAAGACAAGAGCAGACTTGTAGCAGCAAATTTTTGGATTTACTTCTGCTGTACCATTTATAGAATGTATTTTTGTCAGTAGTTTAAGTAGAAAGATCCTGAGGTTGCTTTAGTATAAAATAGATTTAAAGACTTGATGTGGTTATATGCAATTGTTTTAATTTCAAATTTTCTTACCTTATTTTTATTAATGTGCACTTTTTCTTTTTTTTTAAGGTGGGTTTAGATTATCAAAATCCCTATTTGAATCCATTTAGGGAATTTCAGAGGTGGAAGCACCATCCTAGTGTACAGCCTACTTTGGAGGGTGGAACAAGGATTGCCTATGGTGCCAGAGCATTAAATGAAGGTGGTATCCAGGTAATTTTTTTCACAAGCTTTTATCTTTGAGTTCTCTATAGCCATGTATTTAGTGCTACACATTTGGGTTGCATGCTGTACCAAATGTTTTGCTGGACAGAAAACCTTGTCTTGCTGGGTACTGGCTGCTGAGATTTGCTAGGACTTAGGCTCTGTCATAACTGAAAATTTTCTGACATATTCCCTTTACTTTCTAAATGAAATACAGAATCATAGAAACATTTAGATTGGAAAATACCATTTACATTGAGTCCAATAACTAGTCCATCACTACCAAGTCCACCACTAAACCATGTCCTAAGTGCCACATCTATATGTCTTATCCGGGGATGGCAACTCAACCACTTCCCTGGGCAGCTTGTGCTTGACAACCCTTCCCATGAAGATATTTTTCCTAATATCCAATTGAAACCTCCTTTGGCACAACTTAAGCCCCTTTCCTCTCTTCCTGTCACTTGTTTCTTGAGAGAAGAGACTGACCCTCCTCTCAGTGCACCCTCCTTTCAGGAGGTTGTAGCAAGCAATAAGGTTCTCCCTGAGCCTCCTTTACTCCAGGCAGAACTCCAAGATGAACATCCCCAGTTTCGCTCAGCTGTTCCTCATAAGACCTGAGCTCCAGGCCCTTCTTGAACTCTGTTGCCCTTCTCTGAACACATTCCAGCACTTCAATGTCTTGTGAGGGGCCCAAAACTGGACAAAGAATTCAAGATAAAATATCGCCAGTGCTGACTACAGGGGAATAATCACTGCCCTGGTCCTGCTTGGCCATACTATTTGTGATCCAAGCTAGGATGCCATTGGCCTTCTTGGCCGCATGCTGTCTCATGTTCAGCTGGCAGGCCTCTCCATGTCCCTTTTGCTGGGCAGTTTTCCAGTCACTGACCCAAGCCTAAGGCACTGCATGGGGCTGTTGCAACCCAAGGACAGGACACAGCACTTGCCTTTCTGGATGTCAGTGTAACAGGCCTTGGTCCATAGATCCATCCTGTCCAAATCCCTCTACATCAGATCAACATTCCCACCCAGCTTTGTGCTCCCTGCAAACTTACTGAGGGTGCACTCAATCCCTTGTTCAGGTTATTGATAAAGATATTAACTAGGTGTAACCCCAGTACTGAGCCCTGGGGAACCCCACTAGTGACTGGCTGCCAACTGGATGTGATTCCATTCACCAGCATTCTCTAAGCCCAAACATCCAGGAAGTTTTTTACCCAGCAGAGTGTTTGTCCAAGCCATGAGCAGCCAGGAAAGTGGAATTTATATTGCAGTCGAATATATTCAGCAGCAAAGATGCCGCAGACAATCTTTTGTTTTGCCTGGAATCTTCAGGAACACAGGATAGTACCACTGATCTGTTCCTGTGGGCTCTTCCAAATTCCTTGTATATCCCAGCAAAAGGAAATCCTTTTCAGTGCTTGAGCCTTAAGTCACTGATGGTGCTGAAATTGTAATGTTGTTTGGCAGGTAAATCTTTACTTCTTCAAATACAAATACATTGAGTTTCTTTCATGCACAACTTTGAATTTCTGCTTTTTTGGGAGGTGAATACTTTGTTCATTTTGTTAACTTAAGTAGTGTAAAAAGTAAAATTTTGAATATATTCATCAAGACTTAAGGTCAGTTGAAAGGGTTGGAAAAGCTTGCAAAAAATGGTCTGGACTTTATATTTAACAGTTTTAAAGTACTTTCAACCTCTTAGCTTCTCATCTTGAAACACCAGGCATGGCAGTATATTCTGTACTCCCAAATCCATCTTCCAGATGCTCCTTTCAGTTTGGACCTTAAAACTAGCCTGAGTGTTCATGATCTGCAGCCTGTGTGTGGGGCCATGCTGCTCTGCCCTCTGACTCCTTTGCCTTTCCTTTTTGAACCTCTTAGTATAAACGTGGCTTCGTGCAGTTTTTGCAATACAAGCAGAATTTCATCACAGCGTCACACTTGTCAGTCATGTGGAGTTAGGCTCAACCCCAGTGTGCATTCCTGGCAGTGAGTCATGTGGGTTAAGGATGCAACTTCTTGATTACATCCATGCTACACATTTAATCAATCTGAGCGTTGATTTTGTCCATTCTGCAGTGGAAATAAGGCATATCATATTGTAACACAGCTGTGTTACTGGCTTATTTCAAAAACCATTTCCACTCCATTATTAACACAGATACAATGCAAAATACCAATATGTTTTAATCTAGACTTTTATGCAAGAAGAGCTTCTTTTTCGACCCTGTGTACTGGTTTCTCCATCACACATAGTCATTGAATTTCTGGCTTTGGTGAACTAGCCAGATTGTGCCTTTAGTTGCACCCTCCTCATACTCAAAACCTATAGCTGAAAGAATACATTACAGTAATTTCACTACTATAAGGCACGCCAGATTATAAGGCGCATTTCTGGGCAATTTCCGAACTTTTGCCAATATATAAGGCGCACCGGACTATAGGGCGCGCTTTTTTTTTTTCGCAGCAAGGATCCACTGCCGGCTCCCCCTGCGCAGTTACTGGCTGCGGCCCCGCCTCCACCTGGCTGCCACAGCCCTGCCAGCTCCTCTCATGGCTCACACTTCCGGGCTGGCAAATTTCTGGACTTTGTCCATATATAAGGCACACCAGACTATAAGGCGCACTTCCGGGTTCAAGCCAAAATTTTAGTCAAAAGGGTGCGCCTTATAGTCGTGAAATTACTGTGTATTTTTAAAATCACTTGCAGGCATTGTGCTAAGTTACACAGTAGAACTACAGATCTCTGCCTCATTGTTGGACATCCTTGTTGGAGTTTAAACCAATATGTCCTTACTTTGTATTATATATTATTATAAATATAAATTATTATATATATATTGTTATAAAATCATGTTTTGCTTTGTTGGCTTTTTTGGTGGTGATTTGTTTTTTTGATTTTTTTTGTATTTCCGATAGATTTGTCTAGGTGATTTATAAAGTCACTCTTTTAAAAGACTTTTTAATACATGGCTTAATAAAAAAAAGCTTTATTGATGATTCACTTAGGAAGAGTTTTAAGATTAGCTCTTCTTTTGCATGTGTTGCTTTGATTAATAACCGTAGCAATTTGACTAATTTTTATCACTGTAGTCCAGGCATATTTTCTTATGAAGTCATTCTGTAGTTCGTTTTTTATTTTAGTGACAGAATTGCATCAAGTGGTGTATAAGCGTTACCATCAACCTCAGCTTTTTTGTTATAGATAACCTTATGACCTTGATGTTCAGGTCTTTAGCACAGAGTGAAGGGTGAGAGTGCACATGTTTTTTAACATATGTGGAAGGAAGGATCAGAGTTCAGTAACTAAATCTCTGTTGCTACTATTTCTTATGTTTATTCAAATTGCAAAACAAAGCACTTAAATTCCCATGCATCCTCTATTTTGTCTCTATTTTATCAAAAACTTTTGAAAGGTTAAGAGTCTTGTGTGAAAAAAGGTGTTGCAGTTGTTGAGCAATGTATGCTATGAATACCAGGGGGAAAACCCTTTATACTAGCTCTTGGTTGCCAGAATTGATGCCTGGAAAGGCTGACCTGGAACAGAGACTAGACAGAGCAAAAGGAATAAAATAGGTATGTATTGAAAGGATACACTTTGGGCAGTGCAAGAGCCTGGCTACAAGAGCCTGGCCAGCGCTACACCCAAATCAAATCCAAGATGGATCCCGGTCACTTTTTATAAATTTTATAAATTTTACACTTTTATAAATTTTGGTTTATCCGCATATTGGGGTCAATTGTCCAACCACCAGGCTATAAAGTCTCAACCTCCTGGCTCGCCCCGTTTCCCTTGCAATTGTTTCTGCTTTTTGGGTACCAGTTGCCCTTGATTCTCTAGCTAGGAAAGGATTGTTTTGTCTAGCTACCCTGTGAAGAGAACTTGCTAATACCTAATAGGAAGTTTCAGAGTTATACAATAAGCAGCAGAGAATTGAGAAATACAGAAGCTAAAACTCAAGGCATCACTGACAATCTATTTAAGTTAAGCCCTGATTCGAGCTAAAGGGAGGAAGAAACATGAGGTTTCCTGGTAGGAAAAAACTCTGCAGGGAGCAGATGTCTCCCCTTCTCTAAAGCAGTCTTGTTTTGTGTCTGCATCTTAGGGGCATGATATGTTTCTTCCACTGACTGTGAAAGCAGGCACCAAGTGCCTTAGTACTAATAGTAAGAATTACTACCAAAGCTGCACTATGTGCTACCTTTTGTGTTTCATGGCTCAGCTTTAATCTCATTTATTCTGTAGCAGTATGTTGGGTCACTATGTTTCATATTACACGAAACAGTGGTTGCAGAAGAAAAGCACTTGTTTACCATCTTTCTATGCAATTCAGAGAGTCAGTCAAGAAGTCTTTCTATGCTTATGTAAGTGTTGCACCATTGAATCCTAATAGATAATATGGAATGGCTATTTTCTGTGAAAGGAGAGAACATCCTGCATACTTAATCCTTTTGAAATAGTGTTATGTAGCTGAACTTAAAACTTCTTGACCCAGAAAAGTACAGTAATTTCACAATTACACGCCGCACCGATTATAAGCTGCACTTCCCGGGTGTCAGCAACGTTTCGTTTTTCCTCCATAAATAAGCCGCACCGGATTGTAAGCCGCGCTTTCATTCGCAGCGAGGATCCGTGTGCAACTTTCACAAAGTTGCCAAATAGTAACAGAATCGCGGGATCACGGGGCTTACTGGCTTGGCCCTGCTCAGGGTGGCCACCAGGGAGCGGCCCCAGCCCCGCTCACCGCTGCCGCCAGGAGGCAGGGGAGCAGCGTGGCAGCCGGTGCCGCCAGGAGGAGGGAGAGGGGCGTGCCCGGCCGGTGCCGCCGCCACTGCCCCACCGCCACCCGGGGCCGGGCGGGCTCCACCTTGGCTTGGGGCTGCTACTGGTTGGGAAATTTCCAAAATTTGTTCATATATAAGCCGCTCCTGAATGTTAGCTGCGCTTCCGGTTTGGGAGCAAAATTTTAGTCAAAATGGTGCGGCTTATAATCGTGAAATTACTGTAAGTTGTAGTTGTGTTTTCAACCTGAATTACCTTTCCTATGAATCAAATCTCTGATTAAACAAATTGCACAAAACACAGAGGAAATGTTGTGTGACATAACTTTTTTTAATGGTTGCTATATGACTATACAAAAGTAAGCAGTCCTGAGTGACTAGTAAAGATGTAACAATTGAACAAGCAGAAGAAACAAAGCTTTTGGTTTTGGTTATCTTAAATTCCAAGGGGTTATACTTTTTGGACATTTCTCATGAAATTCAACTACAGTAATTTCACGATTATAAGACGCACCATTTTGACTAAAATTTTAGTCGGAAGCCGAAGTGCGGCTTATAATCAGGTGCGGCTTATATATGGACAAAGAATGAAAAGTTGCTGTTTTAGTTTGGAGGACAGGTGTCTGCTGAGAAAGGCAGGAACTTCTCTTGAAATGGAGAATGTAAACCACCTCCCTCCAAATTAGTATAATTTTGAAATCAAGGGGCTTTCAGGCAAAGATATGGGAATTAGGAATAACAGTTCTTTTCTAGGGAAATTAAAATAGAAATACAGTACTACAAAGAAACAAACTCCAAACCCTGACAAAGTCAGAGTACAACCTGACACCGTGTCAGGCAGGGTGTTAGTAGCAGTCCCATTAAATGCTGGTTGCAGTCCTCCTGCAGTGATAGATGTGATTCAGTTGAAGCAGTGGTCCTGTAGAAGGTGCAGTTTCCCTCTAAAGGTCTGGAGGTGATGTGGAGAAATCCAGTTTTCCTCTGGAGTCCAGTGGAAAAAGGGGCTACCTTAGTGTCCCAAAACCTCTGTTTTTATCTTGATAAGAAATGTTGGGCTCTTCCCCCTGGCTGGAGCAACTTCCAATGGGATGAAGTAATTTTATCAGTCCCACAGTGGGACTCAATGGGCCATTAGCAGAAGATGCCTCGCTGGAGGAAGGATGGGTTGTGAAAAGATAAAGAACAATGCCCCACCTGTTTTCAATGGATGGCCCATTAGCAGAATATCTCCCATGGAGATAAGGATTACTGCCCCCACCCTCAACAGATGGTGATAGAATAGATACCTTTTATCATACTCTGTATTGTAACGTGCGGCTTTTAATCAGGTGCAGCTTATATATGGGCAAAGAACGAAAAGTTGCTGACACCCGGAGATGCGGCTTATACTCAGGTGCGGCTTATAATCATGAAATTACTGTACTTGTTTAGGTTACTACAAAATTAATTCTTTCATACAGTTTTAATAAAAGCAGGATGCTAGATTAAGACATGCTGCTCAGTACTAAAGACTTTTGGAGGAAGGGTATGTTCAGAACTTACCTTCAGCAATTTGCAATTTAGGCTTTAATCAGTGCTTTCTTCTCAAAGTTCTGCAGTCAGTCTGCATTTTGAAGCTGTTCCTGGTCTAAAATCATCTTGGTAGTTGAGGGTATTCCTTAGTTAATATAGGTGTATAACACAGTATGTTAATACTATTGATCTGATACTTGCAAATCATCTTGGCTGTCTTAGGTTTGTGAGTTGACCATACTCTGACATTATGCTTACAGAATGGGAGTAAGATGGTGATATAAATCAGTTGGATGTGAGCAACTTCTAAAATAAGGAGGAAGGGCAGGCATGATAGCAAAAAGATTTGTGGAAAAAAACACTGTGATATGAGATGGAATGAGTACAACTTACTGTGTGGTAATCAGGGAAACAAATTGAGGTGTTTTATTTTTGAGCTTGAAAGAGGAAAACCGTATCAGTGGGTGATACTACTGGAGTTTTGCTGCAGATAAAGCAGCTCGGGAAAGGATATAAGGAAAATGTCACTTCCGTACTCAGCCCAACTCAGTGTCTGTGTTCCTATATGCATATTATGCTCAAATTCTGTAAGTGGAGTAACTGGTGAATGTTTAGAGAGTGCACATGCCAAGTCTGAAAATGGAAAGGACACTCAAGCTTTATGCCAGTTTAATTTCCAGAATGTTATTTTCATTTTAACAAACAAGAATGAAACAACCACCTTTCTGTTTTCTCTTCAGTCAATACCCAAACTCACATTCCCAGGTGGACTATTAATTGGTTGCAGTCCTGGACTCTTGAATGTTCCCAAGATCAAAGGAACACATACTGCAATGAAAAGTGGCATCTTGGCTTCAGAAGCCATTTTTAGTCAATTAATCAATGAAAATCTCCAATCAAAGACAATAGGTAAGATCACTTTGAGTTGTAATTACCTTGTGTTCAATTAGAACCACCACCAACTAACAGCAGTAATTAATGGCTGAATTAATTAGTTGGAAATGTGAATAAATAATGAAATGGGTGTGTTTAAAGTATATTTTATTTTTTTATTTACTATTGATAATGTCAAATTATTTAAGAAAGAAATTAATATTTGCTCATATATTCATAAGTATTGATCCAACTGCTAGAAGCTCTAAAGCTTATGCTTCCTGTATAAGTAAACAAGAATAGTTTTGTTCCTACAAACACAATATAAAGTAGTGCTTTGTGATTCAGAAAGCGCTACTGAAAGCCTGCCAAAACAGGAAAAAAAGAATAAAAAGGTGTGGATTAAGTGTAAGCAAAACTGCATGAGATTTTTTCAAATTTGCTCTTAGGATGCTCTTTCCGTTCAGTTCTTTCTTCTGTCTTTTAATCTTTTAATTGTCTCAGTTTCAGACTATGTGTATTTTATTTTATACGTAATACAAGCACATTGTAGTAATCACCTGGTCCTGACCACCTTGAGCTGTCCCCTTAAATCTGTTAATAAACTCTGGAGAGAGAGAGAGAATTAGAATTAGAATTTCAGTAACTCTGGAGATAAGATACTATAGCCAGGTGCCACATGATGATTATTTTAGAAATCTCCTTTCTGTACTGGTAGACTCAGGATTAATGAGCTCTCATTCAGCTTAAATGCACAGAACATGTGCTGAACAATTAAAACTTCATCTTGACATGCTGAAAGGTTAGAATTCACCTGAAACTATGAACAGTGTTGGTGGGTAGTGTGCCACTCTTGTTTGATTATGGACAGATTTTATATGCTGTTTTCCAGTCTTGTCAAGACTGGAATACTACAACCCACTTTCTTCTCCTTGCAGGGATAATGGGCTTTATGGGAAATACAGACTGAAGCATGTTTCATATGTAGACAGGGCTTAAAATTTATTATTTAGAACATTTATTTCTATACAGTAGTAATGGAGAATGGTGAAGGCAAAGCTGTCAAATAAGTTTCATTTGAAGAAACATTATTTTTTAAGATAATTACTTGACCTTAACTACACTGGTAGATGTGTCAAATGTGAAATGTTCTAGTATTTGTAAAGAATACAAGCAAAGAGTTTCAATCAAAAGTTTGCAGTCAAATATATCTCATGAATGTGCTGATTACAAAGAAATTAATTATCTAGCAGTGGCATTATCCATTGGGCCATAGCCATAGTTACTGGAATGGGACTTTGGTTGCAAAACTTCTTTGGAAAAAACTTTTGAACATGACATTAGAATTGCAAACCTGGCTTTGGATCACAGGTAGACTGTCCTGGTCAGCACTCATATTCTATGACTGAGTAGCTGCTTTTCCACAGAGGTGCCAATGTAGCCACCTGTCTGATTATATTTTGCTGGCAATTTAATGCTGCTTGTGGCTTATTTAATAGAGGCTACAAAGGAGCAGTACAGTAATTTCACGACTATAAGGCACACCGGATTATAAGGCACACTTCTGGGTGTTGGCAAATTTCCGAACTTTTGCCGATATATAAGGCACATCGGACTATAAGGCGCACTTTTTTTTTGCAGCGAGGATCCGCTGCTGGCTCCCCCCACACGGTTGTTGGCCAAGGCCCCGCCTGCACCCAGCAGCCACGGCGCCATGGGTCCCTGGGCCTGCCTGTACCCAGCAGGAGCGCCGCCGCAGGCCCCCCTGCACCCGACAGCCGCAGCCCCGCGGCCCAGCCTCCACCTGGCAGCTGTGGCCCTGCCAGCTCCCCCCGCGGCTTGCGGCTCACACTTCCAGGTTGGCAAATTTCCAAACTTTGTCCATATATAAGGGGCACTAGACTATAAGGCGCACTTCCGGGTTTGGGCCAGAATTCTAGTCAAAAGGGTGCACCTTATAGTCGTGAAATTACTGTACTTATCTGCCAACAAAACAGGTCTCTTGATTCAAGAGGCTGAAACGTTGTCTAGTATATTCCTAGCTTACAGTTCTGAAATTCTCATTTTGATGATTTCATTGCTAGCAGTTGCTTTTATTCAGCATTTATTTTATTATTTCAAGGATAGTCTTGATGTACTGTAGGTACCTAACAAGTAATATACTGCCTTAGGACTTGATGTGCAAGAATATGAAGAGAACCTGAAAAAGTCCTGGGTCTGGAAAGAGCTGTATGCGGTGAGAAACATCCGACCATCCTGCCATACTGTACTTGGTGTATATGGAGGAATGATATATACAGGCATATTTTATTGGCTGCTGAGAGGAATGGAACCATGGACATTAAAACATCCAGGTAATTTCATTATCTCCTGAAGAAGATTCTAAATTTGTATGTCAGTCTTTTCTGGTCTTAGTTTCAGCTAGTACACATCCGGTCCACTGGTGAGGCCTTAAAGTGTAGAAAAGAAATGGATGATAAAGCGTTGCAGCAGACTGTCGTATTAGCTATCACACAATGTAAATTAAGACATTAAAGTACTGCTTTTGTCTTGTGAAAAAGACTACCTTTTATGAAGTACTTAGTTCTGATGACAATGAAGTTAAAACAGCTTAGTTAAATTGTTCTTGAGTAACTGCAAATTACAGTAATTCTATACTGAAATTTATTAAAATGTATTTAGGACCAGATTTTGCTCAGCTCAAGCCAGCCAAAGACTGCACTCCTATTGAATACCCAAAGCCTGATGGAAAAATCAGTTTTGATCTCCTGTCATCTGTGGCTTTAAGTGGTACAAACCATGAACATGACCAACCTGCTCATTTAACTCTCAAAGATGACAGCATCCCTGTGAGCAGGAATCTGGCTGTATTCGATGGACCAGAGCAAAGATTTTGTCCAGCAGGTAGGTAACAAAAATGTGTGTTCTTCAAGAAGGATCCACCTGGCCTCTTACTTATTTCAAGCATTCTATCCCAGTTTTCCTCCCAGAAGGGGGTTCAGTTGCAGGTCTTAAAATATGTTAACAGTACTTTTGTGATGAAGTAACTGTTAAACATGTTAGAAGGGAATTAAGTCACATTAGTACTATACTTCCCTCATTACACTTGCTGGTAAGTAGAGTATACATGCAGGGGGAAGCTGTTCAGCAAAGTGATAGCTCCCTTCTTGTCTTTGCAGGAGTCTATGAGTATGTTCCTCTGGAAACAGGAGAAGGATCAAGGCTGCAGATAAATGCTCAGAACTGTGTCCACTGCAAAACATGTGACATTAAAGACCCAAGTCAGAACATTAACTGGGTAGTACCTGAAGGTGGAGGAGGACCAGCTTATAATGGAATGTAAACCAACAGAAGATCTATTCAGTGAACTCTGATCACCAACAATTACATTGGATTATTTTATGCTGCAGCATAATTAATGTACAGCACTGACATGAATGTTAAAAGAGTTTGAGACTAATGTGCCATTCTGAATTTTACATATGACTGTTGCATTAAATGGAAAGTTGGTGCCTTCTAGTTAAACCCTAGCCTTATTTAAATAGGACTTCTTTACAGCAGCTGTATGGCAGGCAAAAGTTCTTATCGAGGCTGACAAAGGAGCTTTGGATCTTGGATTTACTGTTGAAGTTCAGCAATTGCAGGAACCATATCTAGAATTGTGGGTGTGGTGGAATAATTTAGTACCCACCTTTAAAAACGTATTTTGTCTCTAGGTGGAGTGATTTACATGTAATCATACCTGGCAATCAGGGAAATAAATCAGTCTAGAAAATGGTCACTGCTTAAAAGTGTTACATTTTACATCAAATTTACAGTTTTGCTTGTCTGGTTGTCTTTTTTTCCTGATTATGATAATAGGTAATACCTATTGTAAAGTGGTTCTAAAAAAAAAAAGATACTTGCATCTTCATTCTACGTCTACCAGCACTTTTATTCCTTACAAAAAATCAGACCTGCTCTAATAGGAACTATGAAAATGCCTACATTCTTTTTGTGTGAAACTGCTTAGAAAGCAATTTTAAGCTGTGAAAACAACCACCTTGCTTTACACATTAGAAAAATACCTGAGTTGCAAAATTCAGTTACTACAGCTTAAAAAGAGAAAACCACATCACCTTTGAACAGTTTGTCTTTATTATTAGATTTTTGTGTTGTAAACACTGAAAAAATGCAGCAGAGGGCAAATGAAAGAAGCAGCTCCATTTATCCTTTTGCATGAGTTAGTGCATAGATTTAAATGTTTAGAAAAAAAAATCAAGCAAACATTTTAGCGTAAGCTGCTTTCTCCTTCTCCTTTTGGGCTTTTATCTTCTGCTTGATTTTAAGTGTTTCTGTCTGGATGGCTGCTCAAAAAGAAAATGACATTGTTACAGTAATCTCTTTACCTTAGGTCTCCTCATAGGTTAATACCTATGTCATTTCATAAAACTGCATTTAATCTTTGTTTAGGTCAGATATTAGCAGCAAAAGCCTCATCCCTTCCTTTGTCTCAACTGGGAAGGTAACCACATGGAGTGTGTAGCAAGCATGGTATTGGTGCCAACACAGGACTCAGGAGCTAAACATCTCACCCAATCAGAGCAGGAAATTAAGCTAGTAAGAGCCCTGTGAGATACAGACATCGTTAAGAGGAATGCTGCTGACCTACATAAACAGGTTTTCCTATGCAATGGAAGCATCACTGCTGTATAAAATCAGGTTTTCCAACTCAGTGGGTTCTGTGCTCAGAACATCAGTGTTAAAGAAGCTAGCATGTTAGGCACCATGCTGGTATGAATTCCAACTGAAAGAAACAGCTTATTTTACCTTTATCTTCAGGGGCTATTTCATGAGCCTTTTTAAGATCAGCCTTAAATAAAAGAATAATATAAATGAATGATATGACAGAATTTTACATTTAAAAAGAAAAAAAAAAAGAGGTGATCCTTACCAGTGCTTGATCAAGATCTTTATTCCCTGCCATCCTTGAGCCCGTCTGTAGAGAGCTTTAGTATTTGCTGGATCTATTTTAAGAGCCTGTAAATTTAATAAAATTGTCACATTAACATTTCTTATACTTCACAGCCTCCCATCTCCACAAATGGCACAATTCACACCAGCAGACAATCTTCACAGTTGGTTTGAGGGTAAGCTGTCAAAACATTAACTGTGTAAAAGGAATGCTATAATGCAGCACACTGAATAGCAAGTAACAGCTTCAGTACCACTGCACCAAAAGTGGTCTTTTGTGAGGGATGAACATATATGAGGCCCAAATGGAACAGTTGTGTGAGTGTTTGTGTGTATATAGACAGCTCTCATGGCTGAAGAATTGCTGCAGTTCAAAGTATCCTAACCTTGAGTCTCACAGGGCAACTCTCTATTGCAGTTCCTTCCTTCACACCAAAACCTCCTCAAATGGCATCATAAATAAAACACAGAGATTTTCTGCGAAAATTTTTTTCACTATGGGCTAGAGAGATACATGCAAGCAATCCATCTCATCATGCTTCAGGAACTTTGCCAAGTTCCAGTCGTTATGCCTTTTTTGAGCTGAATGTTTTCAATAATGTGCATATGCCAGCTCTAATATGACAATATCAAAATAGGAAATACAGTGGCTGGGCAAAGAGACTGTTCCACTATTTCATTACTTTGACTTTTTTTTCAGAGTACCTCAAATAATCTGGTTACCTTATCTTGCCTGTGAAAATCACATTTTTATTGCAGTTAGTTCTATAGTGTGTCTTTATTATTTTAAAGAATATAGTTTCTCAGTGTTTAGGGGAAATGCAACGTCACAGCAATGTGCTGCTTTAGTAATTTAATTCATTAACTTTACATCATTAATAGACAACACATCCATGTTTTTTTTTAAATCACTTGGGGACTGGCGGTTAATACAAAGGAACTATTACTGTGGGTGCTCGTCTTGATCCATCTACTATAAAGCCTTCAGCCTCTTCTGTGCTGAGAATCAGCTGTCTGGGTTGTATACGCAGAGGTAGCATTCTTTGGTTTTACCTTGCCCATGGTGCTTAAAGGTATTTCAGTGCAAGGTTTGTTTGAACAGGTTTAACTGTTCATAATTCATTATTTACAACAAAGCATGGATTCCAGGTTGTTAATTTAAATTGCTTTTGGCCTTGTGAAATCATAAAAGTGAAAGTTTCTCATTAACAATTACCTAGAACTTTATTATCTAATTTTAGGAAACTGGTGTTCTGATTAAAGCACTTGACAGAGTTATGAGACATAAGCTAAATACCTTACAGAAATCTATTTTAACTATGGAGTTGCCTTTATCTAACAATTTTTTAATCTTAAAAAAAAGAAGTGTGATTTTCTTCCCACAATGGCAAGTATTATTAGTTGTAGTAATTTCTACCTGTAACACTTTTGTTTCAGTTTTTACTGTTTTCTAGGTATGTTTCCTATTTTCTTCTTTCCTCTTTCCCCATTTGTCCATTCTGAAATATGGGTTTTCCACCACTGGCAGGCTAGAAAGCAAGCCAGCTTTCTAATGACTTCACACACAGATTAGCTGAGACTCCTGCTTTCAGCACAAAGCCCTAGGAGACGCTGCTCAAGATCCTTTGCTAACAGATAAGAGCATTCTTTCCTCTGTTTCCTTCAAAACATTGGAGTTTTACTGAATTACTTAAAGTTTCCTCAAATTTACTAAATTTGCACTATGCCCATGTCATGGTTACTTTTTTTTTTTCTTTAATTCCACTGGGGTTTTTTTTCCCAGATTTATCATTACCTTGTTTCTTTCTTCCTATTCAGTCATTTTATTTCACCACTAAGCCTACCTGAAATGTTAGTTACTTACTTAGACTGTCCCAGCCATGAATAAAATACAAGGCCATTAAATCTAGAGGCAAGTAAAACATTTTGCTCATACTCATCTTCCAGAGAAAAGTATTCCTCTTTCACTGAACACAATTTAACTATTTGTAATGTAAGAAGTAGCTCTGCAAACCAAACTGACAATGTGTGTTTCACCTGGCAGTAAGCAACAGCCCTCTTTTATTTCTAATGATTCATTTCAATTTCAAAGTCTTTTTAAAAAGTCACATATAGGAAAGTTAGTACTAACTTCACCATGAGCTTCTACTTGTTTACTTTGAAATCATAAACTTGTCAGAAGACTCTTTAAAAAAGTTTTGTAGTCTTGTGTCTATATAGGCCAATTCTTGAAACATTACATTTACCTCTGAACAACTCTCAATGGCTCCCTGCCAATCTGACAGTTTGAGTTTGCAAGCACCAATGTTTAGAACACAGGTCAAAGCAACAGTCTTTAACTTGGGTTTGTCTGACTCCTCTGCCACTGCTTCAGATGCTTCTACATACCTGCAGAAAAACAGATTCACACACAACATGTATTAGTGTTGCAATCCCCATTTTGTCCTGCCCTTAGCTATCTCTCTGCAGATATGTGTGTACCAGTCTATTCACACTACTTCTAAAGCAGCTGCAATTCAACTAGTACAGATTTTTATTAAACTAAATACATAAAACCCATACTAACAAAAACAATCAATTCACTAAGGAATGTTTTCCTGTTAGTCCTCCACTGTACTAGTACATTCTTTTTCTTAGACAAACGCATTATTCTACTGCAGGAAAACATTAGAATTTATCTCAGCTTATTCTCAAAAAACATGCTGCTCATCAGTGCCAAAAAATCAACACCACAGCTGCACCTTCCATATTCACAAGAAGCTTCATCTTGAGTTCCCTCAATAATCATTTAATTAGCTCAGGCATTTGTGGCTAAAATCTGAAGCTAACTCTACTTTGTATAAAGGAGTGTGGTTTATGAGCATTAACAACACCATCTTCTTCTCACTGTCTTCCTTCATGACTGTTCCTAAACTTCAAAACTGACACTGGTTGAGGATGGAACCACAGCACTTGCTACATCTCTGTTTCGAAAGTGAATTTCTTAATTTACAATGTGCTAATGCTGTCTGATTTTTATTTCCAGTGGCAAAGGTCTGCTGTGGATACAGAAGTTTTAACTCCTTAATGGTCTATTTAATAGAACTTCTGTGAGTTTTATTTTTAATGAAAAATTGTGCTTGCATACATTCACATTTTAAGCATGTCATGAATTAATGTAGTCTTTGCAGATCAGTGCCGATGTCAGTTCACTTTCTGCATGCCCTTTTTTGTTGTTCATATACAACCTTTGGAACACAAAAATTAGCAATGCTTTAAAAGTAAATTAGATGTAGTCTCAGGGCATGTTCCACTTGCTGGGCATCATGCAGAAGATGAGAACCAGAAGAAAGAGAAAACAGTTAAAAAGCAAGGAGAGTTATAACACAAATCTGTAGTAAGTTCAAAACAAATAGAACACATGTAAAATATTAATAAATCACACCAAAACATGAAAGACTGCAACCATTCTGGAAGTAAGATCAGAGCTTCCAAGTCAAAGAAATCAGTGAAGTAAGTATCAAGCGAGATAATAAGAAGTAACACATTTTTAAAAAAACCCTGTCAATTCTAACATATAAAATGTATTTTTTTAAAAAAGCTAAGAAGCAATAAAACAAGAAAAAGAACAGGAGAGTATAATGGTTACTGTACGTGAAAAGAAAAGGTCAGCTTTGTCAGATGGTGAATTGTACGTAAGCCATGGGATACCCTGGTAAGAGCTATTTTATTCCTATCAGTTCTGCTGAAGTGCCAGCTAAAGGTCATCACCCTACATAAAGTATTAGATTCTAAGATACAATAACAGGGCATGTCTGTAAAAGTATGGCCTATAAGGAAGAAATGGAAAGATCAGATTTGTTTCGTCTAGGAAAATTACTACAATTTCCACCTACAAGGACAAAATAAGCACCAAGGCAGCTCAAACAGGAACAGCCTTTACTGGGTATGCTTAAAAATGAACAAGTCATCTGATTGAAGGGATGGTGTAAGTATACCTGGCAATAGTAAGATACAACACAAAGATCTTTAAAGATCCATTCCAGCCTTTTTTATGTATGATTTCCAGAAGGTCTGCATAGAAATCCTTTATACTTTTAGGGTTTCTGTTTCTATGATGGGCTTTTTGAGGGCAGGTCAAGACACTGCATCTTGGGTTAATATCTGCAATTAAAGGATTCATTTTATGGTCCAGAAAGATGACATTTGAAACCCAGTCTGCTAAAACCTCAGCAGAAGCATTAAATATGCCTGATTTTTTTTCTTTACTGTTACTGTTGCTTAGCCAGTGATCACTAAGAAGGTTGGGACAAAGGTCAGTAAGTATAACTTTATTTTTAGGAGATGTTCATATACTTAAAGCAAAAAGCATGAAAATATAAAAGAAGCAGTATGGAAACAAAAGCAGAAAAACTATGGTTTTGAAGGCAAGTCTGAATTATACATGGAGTCAGGATGATGGTATGGACCCTCAGTAATGAATGGGCCACATTTATCTTTTAAACTTATCTATTTCCTAAACCTATTGCTGTTTATGAATTATAGAAAAAGTGTTTCCCTTCCTTGCTGTCCATTAACTACCCTGGATACTACTGTGCTTTTCTTTCCAGGTATGTACCAGCACAGCAAGAGTATTGTAAAAAGAGTATTTAGTCAGTTCTAAGCAATACTTCCTGCCTATGGCTCTGACCTAGCAAAGAGTAGACCTACTTGATTATGTAGCTAAAAATCAACCAGATGTTTTCAAGATTCAGAAGGCTCTTCGTGTAAAAAAGAAAAGAGCACTGCATCAGGCACTTTATAAATGTGCAGATCATTGCTTAACAGTGGTATTAATTTGGGTTACAGGAACTATCTGATTGAGGATGAGAACCTTACCGTAAACTTTTACTATACTTTTTAGCTGCCATTGCCCAATTTTGCGATTTGAAGAAAGTATTTCCTATATTCTTTGTGTCTTCTGCTACGGCCACAATCTTGTCAACCTAATAAAATAGATGGGAAATACAAAATATGAATGTATTTATGAAAGAAGTCATGAATTAACTAATGTTTAACAGTACAATCCCAGGCCCATCCTCTTTCAGGGTTTATAAAAATCTCAGAATATAAATACTCCAATTATAGTGAGAATACTACCTTCAAACCACTTCTGTAATATTCTCTACTTTATGTAGCATAAATGTCTAAAAGATTAAATTCTTAGTGGGTTTTCTACAGTATAAATGGTGAGAAAATACTAGAGAAGAATAGCAGTCCAACTCTTTTCCCTAAATGCTGCTACCCACACAGAGCTATACATAAGGTGTTGACCATTATTCAAAGAAAAAGAAGATACATTAAAAATTATTCAACCAAGACTGTCTTATTTCTGATGAAATGCTGTCTTCTGCTTCTCACAACAGTATCACTCATGTGAACTCTGCACACTGTCAAACTGGAAGTCATATCAAACACAATTCTTCTCCCTGAACACTTAAAGTATTAATGAAAGAAGAAAAGAACAACTGCCTGTCTTTTATCAAATCCATCACTTACTATTTCCAGAATCATATACACTTCAAGTTACTTCTTCAGTGGCAATAGCTTATAATTACTGCTGTCTATTCTACCCTACTAGAATCACTAACCTTGGCAAAAACTAATCAGTGTGAGACCAATGTCACCATAGTTTCTGTAAGCTTGGGTTTATATGAACAAGTTTTGAAGTTAAAGGCCACAGGCACCTGCCAACTTCAATTCTGCACCACATCAAATGTGACCCTAAAAAATCTTCATAAGTTGAAGTGCTTCTCAATGGCCAAGGAGTTTGTTTTCTAGCTCAAACGGATTTTTACTATTCTAATTCTCTATTTGGAATCTATTCACGCAAGCCCCCCTTTTCTTCCCCCTCTTGCAAATCACTGTTTGACTTACACAGTTGGCCTAGTTCACCTTGGTGAGAAAGTAAAAGCCTGCAGAAAGCAGCTTTCACCAGTCTGCTCTCTAACTGCCAAGGAAAGATCTTCCTTCAGTTTGAACAATCTAAAAAGTCAACAACTACTGGAAATTAAGAACAACTAGCTCTGATGTAGTAAAAACCTTTTAAAAGGCCGATCCTTTAGTTCCAATAAGTGGGGCAGAGTCTGTTAAAGGGTGGGTATTTTAAAAAGTGTGTAGGTAACAATATGAAGTTAAGTCATCTGCAGGATGGAGTTCTAGTAATTGCAATTTGACATTACAGCACAAACAAAAGTAAAAAGAAATCAAGAACAGAAAATAAGTGTGACAATTTTAAGTGAGGTTTTTCGTTACTGGGGGAAAAAAATGGGCTGCCATTAGCACTGAAAAAAAGAGATAACAACCCCTTCCCACACAGCCTTCTATTTTTTAAAATGGAATGTCACCATTTAATCAGGACCTCGATCCATTCTTAAGAAAAAAAGCTTAATGAATATCATCACAGACACCACGTAACTCAGATTATCTACAAATCTTGCAATCCGTAAAATACCCAAAAAGAAAAATACTTACATCTTCAAGTCTATATCTGAATCTTCAGGAAAATCTGGATGAGCATCTCCAGATCCATCCTGAGGAGTAATTCCCCAGTCATCTCCTTCCTTTAGCTCTCCACACTCAGCGATGATGCACAACTGAAAACAGAAGTACTGCTTATTAGGACAATTTTTAAAAAAAACAATAACTTCTAAGTGCTCTTTGAAATTTTGAAATTCCATAAAAAGACTTTTTCATCTGTTGTTTGGGTGCATTTATTTCAGAAACCCATCACATCATTAGCCTATCTTCATCAAAAGGCTTTTATCGCCCAAAGTATAGCATTCAGAGGATCAGCATTCCAAAAACACCATACCCACACTCACGGAGAGGCCGGAAGAGGAACTGGCAGCAAGCTGAGTGCAGCAAAACACAAGACATGGAAGTTCTACTACATTCGAGAAGATGGTTATTTCTTCAACTGCCAAGATTTTTAAAGTTAGAGGTATTAATTCATCAAACACCCACAAACTGCCTATGACCTACACACCAATTGCTTTTTCAGAAACACGACTTCTGACATAAAAATTACAAGAATTATGTATCATTTAGATGGGATTCTGAATTCCACCTTTTAATTTCATCGCCCATCCCACAGTTCTGGCAAAGGCTTCCACCTTCACAGCTGTGTTGAACAATAAACGGTTTATGCAAGGGAAATGTACAATGCAAGAACAAAAGCCTCATAAGAAGGACAATAAATGGAAATTACCAGTTAGTAAAAACAACTGTCTAATATTTAATAGATCTAAATATCTACACCTAGCATTTAGAAGAAATTATTATACATCATATCGTGAAATAATAAACATCATCCTTCAGAGCTTTGCATTTTTCTTACCTCAGCAGGATTTCTCCTTTTACTTCAACGTTTTCTAGTATTTTAACTACACCCATTCCTTTGATCACTTGGCCAAACACCACATGTTTTCCATCCAGGTGAGGAGTAGGCACAGTTGTAATAAAGAACTGAGAGCCATTAGTACTCAGGTCCTGCATTTGCCATGCTCAGCAGACCTGGTTTGTCATGCTGCATTGGGGAGGGAAAAAAAATCACTATCAACATTTAAAATATGTTATAAAACCATATGGAAGATTCTGTAAGGTTGATCATGAACACAGCCAGGACAGCCGTAACAACTTTGTAAACCAGACAGTTAGATACAAGTGGCAACTAATTTTACCTATCATGACTGAACAGGCCAAATGCTCAGCTCTGGGTCTTTACCTGCCCCCTACCAACTCTAGCAAGCACAGCCACATTTGTGACTTAATGCTGTAACACCTGTCTGTTGCTTCTACACTTCATCCCCTGCCACAGCTACTGAGTTTAGGTAGATCACCTGAGAAAAGAGTCACATTCCTCACTGAATTATTTTAAGACCACTGGCCTTAAGAAACGAGGCTAAACACCACTGAAACCAACTTTAATGTTGCATTACTGAGATGGGTATGTCGTGAATTTTATAAGGGCTATTCACACAAAGTATGATGTAAAACTGTGTACTTGAGAGAACTGTGGTCTTTAAAATGTATGGGTTGGTGATTTGTTTGGGGATTAAAAAATCCCCAGACTTCACTTTCCTAGACACAGTTTTTAGTCTGTTGGGATTTTTAACCATATAATTATTTTGCAACTTAAGCCCCTAGGCCTCAAACAGAAATAAAAATTGATAAACAGCCCAATGTAAGAAGATACTGTTTAACTTTTTTTCTTGCAAGTTTTGAACTAAGACTTCTGTCCCATCACAGAGATTACAGTAATTTCATGATCAAAAGCCGCACCATTTTGACTAAATTTTGGTCCCAAACCCAAAGTGTGGCTTATAATCAGGTGCGGCTTATATATGGACAAAGAATGAAAAGTTGCTGTTTTAGTTTGGAGGACAGGTGTCTGCTGAGAAAGGCAGGAACTTCTCTTTGAAATGGAGAATGTAAACCTCCTCCCTCCAAATTATTGTAATTTGAAATCAAGGGGCTTTTAAGCAAAGATATGGGAATTAGGAATAACAGTTCTTTTCTAGGGAAATTAAAATAGAAATACAGTACTACAAAGAAACAAACTGCATACCCTGACAAAGTCAGAGTACAACCCTGACACCGTGTCAGGGAGGGTGTTGGTAGCAGTTCGATATTAAATGGTGATTGCAGTCCCCTTGCAGTGACAGATGTGATTCAGTTGAAGCAGTGGTCCTGTAGAAGGTGCAGTTTCCCTCCGGAGGTCCAGTGGTGATGTGGAGAAATCCGGTTTTCCTCTGGACTCCAGTGGAAAAAGGGGGCTACCTTACTGACCCAAAACCTCTGTTTTTATTTCGATAAAGAAATGTTGGGTTCTCCCCCTGGTTGGAGCAACTTTTAATGGGATGAAGTAATTTTATCAGTCCCACAGTGGGACTCAATGGGCCATTAGCAGAAAATGACTCTCTGGAGGAAGGATGGGTTGTGAAAAGATAAAGAACAATGCCCCACCTGGTTTCAATGGATGGCCCATTAGCAGATATTATCTTCCCATGGAGATAAGGATCACTGCCCCCACCCTCAACAGATGGTGATAGAATATGTACTTTTTATCACATTCTGTATTGTAATGTGCGGCTTATAATCAGGTGCGGCTTATATATGGACAAAGAATGAAAAGTTGCTGACACCTGGAAGTGCAACTTTATAATTGGTGCGGCTTATAATTGTGAAATTACTATATATTTTGTTTTCACCTTAACTGCAAAAAATGTGTTTTTCATGCGTGTTATGAATGTCTTGTTTAACTGGGGCAACCAAGCCATGAAGATATTATTCTCCCCAAGTTGGTCTGGTTATTAAGTGCAAGGAACTCCATTTAATTCAAGTGAGGATGTTATACCAAGATACTAGTACACATCTAAAGCATTCATGCTGTGGTACTGCTAAGAAACTTGATACTGTGGGAAGGAGAGGGGCAAAAATAATGATAGCACCAAGGACATAGATTTCAGAGCTTAATAAGAGGTTGATTAATTTGAGATAACAGTCTGAGCCTGGTGTGTTTATGCATGTTTTTTCCCTACATTCTCAAGCAGTTCAAAGAACCTGTTGTTTTGAAAATTGCTTTCCCACATACTGTTTGGATTTCCATGGTGGCAGGGAGACCTCCTTGCCTAAACTATTCATCTGGTCATAAGACACAGTATGTCTGAATCTTTTCAGTCCAGGATTTGGCTTAGGTACTCCGGGAAAAGGTTAGAGAACTGAGAGCCAGAAATCACACCCAACCAACAGAAAGCTACTAGAATCTTGGCTTTGTCTGTTCTAACCTTGAAACCCACCCTGGAAGTCAGAGATGGCAAATGACAGAAGAGCCTGAGTTCTAGTGCAAGAGAAGGCAGCTGGTAGGATTGCAGCTCTCCAAAACAAATACACTTTGCATTGTAGTTGCTGGCAAACAAGTTAAAACACAAGGGTTGCCCCATACTGGATTTTTGCAAATACCATTTGAGGCTGGTCACTGCTTCATTGCCCCAGACCTATAAATCTTAGCTTCCCTCCCCCTCAATTACAGCTAACACTAGACAGTAATGGTTTGTAAACAAAAAAACAAGTAACAGTAAGTGTGAGTGTTGTCTTATACCTGCAGTTTTACCTTTTGTCTGTGAAGATGTGGGGGGACAAGTTGGAAATTTACACAAAGCAGTCTGGTGCCTTCAGTCTCCCCACTTATACACAGCTCCATTTTGTCAGGGACCAAGTTTTCAATATTAGTCCCAAATTATGAGACTCTCCCTCTATAAAGAAAACTATTGTCACTCATTAATTTTCTGGCTCTGCTTTGAAAAACACTGCAGATAGATGGAGTGTATTTCCCATTATGTTTTCTGCTGTCATTTTGTAAGCAAATCAGATTCTCTGACAGATCCAAGGCTTGCAAAACTATGCCATAGAAACAGTGCTTGGGGTTGTGTAAGTTGGGTGCTCACAACACTAGGTCCATTAGCTGGAGAAGTGGCATCAAGAAAAGCCTAGTGGGATTGATCTGAGATGTTAAGGTGACTACTGACAAAAGTTTAGCAATTTGCAACAGTCCATACAAACCAGTACAAGAACAAAGAGTTCCAGTGTCCTCAAACTTCAACAAAACAACTCTTTGTTTTCCAAGACAGTGGGTGAGAACACTGCAAGGCTGCTGGATCAAGTGCAAGAGCCAGTGAATTTCTACATAACAGAAACATTTAAACTCCCAGTAAAATCCTAATATACTTGGCAAATAGATACAGGAAACAAGCCCTCAGACTCTGTACAGAATCTATATGGGTTCTTCAACTCATCTATGGCACTCTGGTAACATTTGTTAGAGCTGAGAATTCAGAGTACAGAAATGGGAATAATGTCCATCATGTTCATAATTATCTCCAGATCTCAAAGAACAACCAAAACCAAAAAGTCATCTTCAAGGATGTGATCCCTGTGACAGTAGCAATCAACAGACACTGCTAGCAACAGTGCTGTGGGCACCACCAGTGTCAGACTTCAGAGAACACAACTGGAATTACCTTTATGATGAATACTGGAGTCACATCTCCAGCTATTGCTCCAAACTTTAGTCCTTTAAGTCCTGTGAGGAATAGCTAAGGGACCTGAGGTTTTTTAGCCTGGAGAAAAAAGGTTCAGGGGTTGACCTTATCACTCTCTACGACTACCTAAAAGCAAGGTGAGGGGTCAGTCTGTTCTCCAGGCAATCAGCAACAGGGTAAAGAGGAAATGGCCTGAAGTTGCACAAGGGGAGGTTTAAGGTTGGACATTGTGAGGAACTTCGTGACAGAAGGGGATGGGCTGCGCAGGGAAGTGGTGAAGTCATTATCCCTGGAGGTGTTCAAGACCTGACTGTATGTGGTACTTAGTGCTACACTTTAGTTGATGTGTTTGATCAAGGCTTGGACTTGGTGATGCTAGAAGTGTTTTCCAACGTAACAGACTCAGTGATTCTGTGAGCCTGATACAGGATTTTGATATCTGATTAGTGGAGGATTACTGTATTTGCTTTTCCTAAAATACTGTTTGGGGCCAAGCACAACTGCAGTCAGGGCTTTGCTTTAACCATGGGACAGTGTTGTCTGTAAGTTTTTCAGTCAATGTTGTTGAGAGTACCTCATATGCTACCACATATATCATACGAAAATGGTTAATGACAATGCTGACAATTGTTATTACTGCACAAGGAGCAACATCATTGAAACATCACAAACTGAATAGGATTACTGCTTTCAATAGCCTACCTGATAGTGAAAGTTTTCGTCTTCAAATTTCTCCCCATATATACTTTCTCCACCTGTGCCATTTTGGTTTGAGAAATCTCCACCCTGAACCATAAACTCCTTAATAACTATAAAAATAAAATAGTTTAAAAATGTATCAGCAAGGCACAAAAGGCATGAGAAAAAAAAAAGAAAAACAATTCTAAGATGGAAAAGCAATCCTTGTCACCAGCACCTAAATGGAACCAAAATCTTTTATTTATCAAGTGTCACCTAAATACTCCTATGTGGCTATCACTTAATATTTAAACTTTTATCTGAGATTAATTTCAACCTGTTTACAACTCAGAGTAAACTAGTTTTGCAAAATTAATAGTAAATTTATAATTTATTATTGTCAGTGCATGGTAAGAACATGTAATCATTAGAAGGATCAAAAAGTGAAAAACTTTACTGAAGAAAAGTTATTTCTTTAACAATCATTATTATTTAATATTATTTCAAATATTCATGGTAGACAACTTTTGTTACCAATAGGAAAACAGAGGATTTCCCAGAACTTACTTCTGTGGAAAGGACATCCTTTATAATGGAGAGGTTTTCCAGTGGTAGGCCCTATTCCTTTTTCTCCTGTACATAACGCACGGAAATTCTCAGCAGTTTTAGGTACAATGTCAGCAAATAATTCAAAGACAATACGTCCAACTGAAATGACAAAAAGAAAATGAGACATTTTTAATTCTTGTCCTTGGCATGGTGATAAGTTGAGCATTTTATGTCAACATAAACGTTTTAATTAATGTTTCAAGTTTTATTATTATTATTTATTTAGATTACTATTCAATTTCCATCTTGGGGTTGCTCCATGGCAATTGCTGGCAGAGTTACATTGGATTTTTAGCAGGGTTATTAGCAACAGTGAATTCTACTGTCAAAAATAATGTAGGAGGAATCGACAGATTCTGCCAAAACCTAATGAAAATGCCAAATGCATTTTCTCCCAAAAAAAAGGTATGTGGGAAATCACACACACATATACTAAAGCCAAATTATGAATTTTAATACGCAAACTTATTTTATATCATTTTAGTATATATGTAGTTTGTTCAATCAAAAGTAGATAGAATACAAAAAGACTGTTTTGTGGAGACCTTTAATCCATAAAAAAGCTTATGCTGAACATCCCTTACTCCTAACTCTCTTAAATCTGAATGTTACTAAGACACAGTAGTACTTTACATGTATATGAATAATGGGTATTTACAATTAGAGACACCACAAGCAATTGCTAAATCCAAAACTTTATAGATTTTAACTAAAGGAAATTTAACCTGAGTAGCTAACAGACCCTGTAATAGCTGATAAATGGATTCTATCACGAATTGTCATTCCTTCACAAACTGGCTTCTCACAGAGCTATTTCTCCCTCCTAGCAGCTGCCATCAGTTGATGCTCCTGTTTTCTTATCAGCCTCACAGTCAATTAATTAACATAACCTCACTCTACGGAAACTAAATGTAAATATATTTATTCTAATTAATACAGGAATGAAAACAAATTAGACAATTGAAGTCAATAAAAGGCAAATCATCTCACAGACTTCCTTCTTTTATCCTTCTAAGTAACAGAATGAATAAATGAAAAGCAGTATCCTGAAAGATTTAGGCAGTCCCTATCTTTATCCAAGTGAATTTTTTAAACCTACACTTTCAGGCACTACCACAGCTAACCTGTTGTTGTTTCCTTATTTCCATTTTGACCGTTTGCCCAGATTTTTCAATGACCTCTGGCAGCACTGGCGCTACCAAGAGAACCAGGGCTGCCAGTTTCCCCGAGCTTCCCCCGCGCAGCCCCCGACGGCCGGCCCGGCAGCCAGGCACGACTGGTCGTGCTGCGGCAGGTCCCCGGCCACGGCGGGGCCCAGGGCCGCGAGTCCGGGGGCGGCTCAGAGCGAGGCCACGCTCGGCACAGCGCACACGTGGAGGGCGGCGCGGGAGCGGCTGCACATGCGGGCAGCTCCGGGAGCCGAGGACGGGCAGCTCGGGGAGCCCAGGATGGGCAGCGCCGGGTGCCAGGGAATGCGCGGCACGGGGTCAGCGGCGGCGGTTGTGCCCCGACCCCCCGGCATCACCCCCGGCACCCCCGGCCCCATTTTGCCTTTCTCTCCATGTTCCTTGGGCCTGTTCCCTCTGGCGGGGGAGGCCCGTTCGCGGCGTGGCCGTCCTCCTCCTCCCGCTGCCGGGGCTGTGCGCTCGTAGCCCGAAAAACAGCGCCCCGCCCGGCCCGGGGTCCCCCCACGTCCTGAACGCTACGGCCCGGCCCGCCCCAGAGCCGCTCCTGCAGCCCAGCCCAGGCCCCCGACAGCGCCCCGACCTCGGGGGCTCGCCCGGATATCGTCGCGCCCCCTCCCCACCTCGCTCGCCCCTGATGTCCACATCGAAGAAGGCGCAGGGATTGCTGGCCTTGCTGCGCCGGGCGACAGGGGACGGGTGTGACATCCCGCAGCTGTCCGCGATCCCGGCCGCCCGCGGGTCAGGGCCGTTCGGCGCTCCTCCCCCACCGGCGGGGGGCGGGCGGCCGGTCCCCCTGGAGCCCTCAGCCCTCTGATGGCTGCTGGAACGGCCCGCCCCTGGTCCTGCCTCTGAGCGGCTTTAAGTGACTCCGAGATAATCCGCAGAGAAGGAGTGTTGCATTCTCGAGGTTATATACATGTAGAAAGCCTGGAAATATGGGGGAGAAGATTTTAGGTTTTGCCTGGGTTTATATTTTATGAGAGAAATGGCGGCTGTGTGAAAAGTGGTGATCCGTGGCAAAATGGGGAAATTGTCAAAAGTGACTATTATCACAAAAAGGTTTAGAAACACAGAATAACTCCAGCATTCTTAAGGTCTGAAAACAAAATATGTTTTCATCCCAAAGGATGAATATCACAATAATTGCTCCAAGGCAAACAATCTTTTTGGATATTTGTCTTCACCAACGAACGTGAGTGCTGTCAATACACTTGGTGTAGGGTTCCCAAGCAGGTGAATGGTTCAATATGGCCACATCCTGTACTCAATGGCATCATGGAGGCAAGGTATATGAAGCAAAAACAAAAGGGGCAGAAGAGTGCTGGGGCCGGACTCCTGATAACTTACAGTCTTTCTGGGAAGGCTGCTGATCAAAATACGCCTCTTTATTTCTTGAACTCCTCTAATCTATCCCAGAAACTTCTACATTCATTGTTTGATTCATTGTGTTCTCCAAAGGCTTTCTCCTGTAATTCATATCTATATGTTTGGACTTCATCAAGCTGTTGTATGTTGTCAACATTGGATGTGTCAGAGGGCAATTGTAATTCCCAGACTGAAAGAAAAGATAAAGTAGCACTGATATTAATAACTGCAGTCCATATACTGCATTGTAATCATTTCCACACATCTGCACGGATGTTGGGTAGGAGAGGTGATTGGCACGGAGTGCTATTACACATTGCATCTGGGAACCCTTAACAGAAGGAATAGCCATCTGGGAACACTTAGTGAGAAATCAGTGGAACCACACCAAGACATTTCTCTCTCTGAACCAGGTCATGCAGCTGTGTCAAGGATTTCACATGCTCCACAATGTCAAAGGCCATGATGTCAGTGCTTTGAGTCATCTGTAATTCGTGAGGCATTTGGCCATGGTGACTGGCTGGGATATTTTTATCATTACACTTAGCATAGATGAAGTGCAGTGGTGTAGAAGAAGCAGTCTCATACCAGCCATGTGCACTTGCTGCCCAGTAAGCCAACCATATCCTGGACTACATTAAAAGCAGTGTTGCCAGCAGGACGAGGGAGAATATTCTGCCCTCATGAGACCCCACCTGCAGTGCTGCATCCAGCTCCGGGGGTCCCCAGCACAAGAAGGATGACAACTTCTTAGAGTGAGTCCAGAAAAAGGACACCAACATCATGTAAGGGATGAAGGGATTGACTACAGGACCTCTTCTATGAAGAGAGGGTGAGAGAGCTGGGATTGTTCAGCCTGGAGAAGAGAAGGCTCTGAGGGAGAACTTAATGCAGCATTTCAGTACTTCAAGGGACCTATAAGAAAGACAGGGACAAACATTTGTAGTAGGGCCTGTTGTGATAGGGGTAATGGGATAGGCAAGGGCTAATGATTTTAAACAGAGGAGGGGTCAATTTAGATTAGATAAAAGAAAGGAGAGTGTTACAATGAGGGTAATGAAACACTGGAATAGATTGCCCCAAGAGATGGCAGATGCATTATCCCTGGAAACATTCAAGGCCAGGATGGGCAAGGGTCTGCAATACCTAGTCTTATTGAAGATGTCCTCGCTCATTGTAGGGGGGTTGGACTAGAAGACCTTTTAAAGTCCCCCCCAACCTAAAATATTCTTTGATCTCAGTGAGTCAGTTGCTAGCCAAGTGAGTAGAGTCTAGAGAAGTCTAGACATCAGAGTAAAGTGTGTGTTGTTGGTGTGTGTACCCTGCAAGAGCTGTTGGCAGTCAGGAAGAAGCAGTGATTCATTCTTCCAGGAGTAGACTTATTTAGTCCCTGCAGGTTTTTTTTGCTGGTTAAATTGGAATAGTCTAGATTCTAGATTAGTAATTCTTTTTACACCAGCTGCTTGGAAGTCCCTGTGTGCGAGGTCCTTTAGAGGTACAAAGAAAGAGGCATCCCCACGATAATTTGGAGATGTGAGCTGAACAACAGAGAAATCAAGTGATTTTCTCAGTGTCAGTAGGAGATTCTGGAAAATATGTGAGCTGAATTACTATCTCCCAAGCACTCCAGTAGCATAGTTAGTTTCATATTAATTTATAGTTATTGACAGATTGTAAACAAACAAGCATAATGTGACTTCTGTCAAGAATTTACTGAGTGATTTCATGTTCAAATTAATATCTTAAATTATACACCGAAATTATGCACAAATAACCTCTTCCATAGTTAGACTTCCATTATAAAGTCCTCTAAAATCAGTTTTCAAGCAGTAAAATAACCCCTCTAATCCTTTGTGATCTTGTAATTTAAAAATATTTCCTATCACCAAAATACCTCTTATCTTTTGACACTTCCCATCGTTTATGCACTAAAAGCCTATAAAATAGTACATTGAAAATACTCACTGAATTGTCTGTTAATTTTTTTAATTCACCTATTTATTTTTCCACACATGCAGGCTTGACTACCCAGTAAAGTAGTTTAAGCATTATCAATAGATAAACATGTTGTGAGTGCTAAAATCCTGAAGCCAATAGCTTCAAGGAAAGGTCTCCCTTCTGTCAAGTACATCATACTTGCCGGAGTATGACCTTCCAGCCTAATTAAATATCCCTGTTTGAAAAACAGGTGTCTGCTAAGAAAGGCAGGAGTATCTCTTTGAAATGGAGAATGTAAACCCCCTCCCTCCAAATTATTATAATTTTGAAATTAAGGGGCTCTCAGGTAAAGATATGGGAATAGGAATAACAGTTCTTTACTAGGAAGATTAAAATAGAAATACAGTATTACAGACAAGAAACCCAAAAAACTGACAGAGTCAGAATACAACCTGAACTCCTCGTCAGTCAGGGTGTTGGTAGCAGTCCCATTAAATGGTGGCTGCAGTCCTCCTGGAGTAACAGATGCAGTTCAGTTGAAGCAGTGGTCCTGTAGAAGGGTGCAGTTTTCCTCCAAAGGTTCAGTGATGATGTGGAAAGATTTGGTTTTCCTCTGGAATCTAGTGGAAAGAAGGCTGCTTTGGTATTCCAAATCTCAATTTTTATCTAGGTAGGGAAAGGCTTGGCTCCTCTCCCTGGGTGGAGCATCTCCCAATGGGATGACGCAATTTTATCAGTCATATGGTGGGACTCAATGGGCTATTAACAAACTTTATCTTCCCGAAGGAAGGATGGTTTGTGGAAAAGATAAAGAATGCTGCCCCACCTGTTTTAACGGATGGCCCATTAGCAGAGAGTATCTCTCATGGAGATAAGGATCACTGCCCCACCTAGTTTCAACAGATGGTGATAGAATACATCTGGTCATCTTGGTCAAATCTTTCATTGCAACCCAAGACATTAAACTCAAAGATCAGCCTGTTACAAAATCTTTGGTTTTATCTCTTCTTCCTTCCCTGACTAATTAGCAAGCGATCATTGATAAATGCATAGAAATGCATATGTAATTCTAAAACCGGTACTCACAATGGAACACACAATAAGCAAATTTATTTCATAATTATTCTAGCCTAGTTTGCATTCAAGAAATAATAAACTACAAAATAAAGTATTTATAGTTGTTGCAGATTTTGTTAAGATGGACAAATATGTATACATACAGACTAGGATTTTTTCCTTTTTGTTTTTCTTGCTTTTTTTCCACCTTTAAATCTGTATTAGACACTATAAAGAAAATAGAAGCTTAAGTATGCTAATTCCACTGGAAAATGAGTGCTTTTGGCTCAGTGCAGGTCTGCCTTATCTAAGGATATTAAAAGCCCTTTTGCTTTGTACAGAAGTAATCATTTGTGAGGTTTTCATTGGACTGACTGCAGCTTCAGAATATGATGCAGTACTGTTAGGATCTATCTGACAAGCAATTGAAACACATACCTTGTCATCTTTTCAGAACAGCAATCAAGAAGCTCCCAACATGCACATTCTTGGAAAGGATGCTTTTACTGCTGGCTGTGAAATATAGCAGCCACTCAGCCTTCCCTGTGCCGTGTGACAAACAGAGTGCCTCACGTGCTATTCCTGTGTGACCTGGCACATCAAGCATGTCACCTTCATGAGTGACATATGAGACAGGAAAAAAAATCTGGTTTTTCACCATCAGGTTTATTGTTAACCACCTGTACCAAGTCTTTTATTGCATAAAATTAAATAAAGAGGGCCCAGATTAAAATCATACTGAGCAGTTACTAACTCTGTGCAGATTCCTCTAAGCTGAATTAAAATGCAATGTTAAACAATGAAAGACCCACATGTTCTTGTCTGAGGGTGTTTAAGAAGAAAATTTTCCATACGGAGTGACATGACAGAAGCTGAAAAATAAAGTCATGCATTTACTTGTCACTAGCTTTCACATATGCTGATCCCTGAGAAGCTGTTAAGAACAAGCAAGAATAAGCAGACATTTTTGCTGTGTATTTTAGGTCTGCTTAAAACATGTTTTAGAGTCAACTATTCAGAGTAGTGTTTAGGACCTCAGGATGTGAGGAGGTGAGGAGGAGCATGCCTGTGACTTCTTGACCACAGTAGAAATCATGGCTTGCAAGGAGAGGCCCAAAGTGTCAGCTAGCAGCTGGTCACTGCTGCAGCATTGCAGGATATCGGTTTTGTTGCCAAACTCCTGCGCTCAGTTTTGATACAAATGTGTCCTGATATTACTGCAATTTCTTGAAAATGCATGCTTATCACAGTTACCACCAAAAGGTACTAAAAGATCAATTATGATGACTGCAGTCTTTCTTACATAGAAAATGTTTTTCAGTCTGCACCTGATTGGGTAGGATGGAGTCCAAGGTGATCTAGATCTGCATGGACTTAAAGACAAGACTGCAGCCAGCAAATAGGAAGGCCCATGACAGATTCACCACTGGAAATTGGGGACATGAGGATTTCCAGCTAGACTTTATATGGAGACCTGGGCAGGAGCTTTGTTAAGAAGAGAAACCAAACCAGGTTCTAAACAATATTTGAACATTCACAGGTATGGTACATTTTCAGGGTCTTCCTGGAGGAAAAGTAGTGTACCCTTGCTCTAGGAAATTTGACAAGATAGTTAAGTACAGTAGTGATTGCAGAGGACTGTACCTATCACCTTCATACAATCTAATTCTCTTCCATATTACTTGATATTTATATTTTGGTGATTAAAAGAAGACACTCCTCATCTGGCCATTCTCTTTGCTTTTAATACCAAAGACTGTTGAAAATTACAATGTTTCATAACATACATCAATATTTCCCAGTAATTTCGAATCAATTAAACTAATATTTCCCTTCAAACTCTCTTTGGGTTTTAAGTTTTTCACTGTTCCACACAGTGAAAATGCTTATCTGTATTATGGCAGCACCTCTGTGGCTCTATTCAGGGGCTGGGGAAAGTTGCTGCAGCAACAGCTCAAGTTATGTAATACTTCAATGAAGGATGAGTAAGCTGGTTTGCAGAGGGGTGCAATTCCAAGCTTTCCTTTTCTGTCAGTTTATGTCTCTGCTTGTGAAGTGAAATACATTTTACAATAGGTTTCTAAATCCTCTGTGGAGAGTAATTTAGATTTAATGTGCTAAATAGTAATAATAACAATATGGAGAGAGAACTATTCTGGGTATTTCTTAATATCACATTTTACTTGGTATGTTTGAAGTGGCATTAGATCTGGATTTTATTTATTTCACAGAATCAAAAATGTTGCTGATGCATTGCAAAGTATAGCAAGACTTAACCTGGGTTCATGTAACCTGAACAGCATGAATTACCACACTAAGCAGTAAATCATTAACAAACATCTTGGATTACCAAATTTTTTGCTAAATCTTCAGAGTTTACCTGTTCTGGCCTCTGGCTTCTTTTTGCAGTACCTCCAAAGCCTAGTTCTGACAACAGAGGTTTAGGAGCGTTTTGAATTTGTGCATTCAGGACTGAGCAGAGTGGAATGAAAGCATCCATAAAGGAATTCAACATTTCATCCAGGCATAAGTGATGGGGAGGCAAAGTGTCACTTGGACTTGGCTTTTAATCCTGCCTGTCCTGGACCTTTAACCTGGCTACATTTTCAGGAGACAATCTATAGAGAGATATACTATGAAACATTGATATGCATTGATATGCTCTTCCAAGCATTCAGCTATGCCAGGATTTGAATGATCCTTTTTATATATTGTCAGTTTCCTAACTATTCCCCATCTATTTCTGCATTGAGAATCTGGCTCCTTTTCCTACTGAAGTTTAAACAACTAAATTGTCTTTCTCTGCACGTAAAGAGTCTGACCCTCAAGCAGAATATCAGTTTTTGATTTTTAAAGGCCATTTTTATTTCCTGTATTTCCTAGAAGAATGGGGGCTGTAGACACATTATCTTGCTGTAAATGATCTTTGCTTGACAGCTGATATGGATTTTTTCTTTGCATCAGCTCCTATTTTGCACTCTGTGGTAAGTGAAAAATCACTGCATTGCTTTGCCAGGTGTTCTTTATAGCCCAACTCTGGGGTGTGACAGTACATTTCGATGTGAAAATTATTTTGTATTTATTACTTTGCTGATTCTGCTGTTTTCCCTTTTTTTTTCCCCCTCACAGAAATAGCCTTCAGAACACTAGAATCTTAATATGTTGTTATCAGTTTCAATAGTGATGATCACACACATTAACAGAACATAACGAGAACTAATTTTGCACTGACCATACAGCCAACATGTAGGGGTACATTTACATTGTAGGGTACTGCTATTTGTGAAGAGAGGTATCCCAGTTGTCTTCACTGACTTTGTCTTGCTTCATATTTTGGAGTGGCATCCGGGCATACAAAGTGGATTATTTTCAGATGAAACCAAACCACATACTTTTCAGAAACACATTCAGTGTTCCTCAACCACTTGACATGCATTCTGCTGATAGGACCAGACTGCAACCAGTCCAAAATAAATAGACTAGTAAAATGTTTGTGTAAAATGTAAAATGTTAGTGGTGTGGACATTGGGAGATACTGTTGTTAGCCTCTGATTCTGCCCCCACTGGTCAGCACTCCTTGCTAAACACTGATGGACCTTACAGGGGCAGCCACAGTGTTCAGTGCTCACAACTTTTAAGTTTCTCAGGACTGTTCCTTGAGAAATGCAGTCCAGTGATTATTTCTGGAGCTGGATGCCTAGATTCTCATTTTGTGTTGATTACTGTGTCAACTATGATGTCTTTCATCTTGTCCAGCCACATCCTGCTGTTTGCCTTTCTGTGTCCTTCAGCTTTGTTCGAGTGGATGACTCTAATGATTGAGGGCAGTAACAATTTACATTGGGTATTCAGTCTCACAGAGGAAGTAGTTAAAGCCCTCTGAGAATGGACCTCCAGGATCAGTTGAAGTACTACCAAGATTCAGTCTGGTGTTAATCAATGGTGCAGCTGATCAGATTATCAGGCCAGTAGACAATCACCTCTTATTTTAAGGGAAATCAGCTTCTCCAGATAGTGAACGGCTTACTCAGAAATACGTTCACCATCTCTTCTACCACTACTGCATGCTGATTTTACAGACAGCTATCGTAATGATTCTTTTACAACTATTATAATAACCACTACTCTACATGTCTCATCTTCCAGTTTCCTAAAAAGAGCAGGAAGTTATTGTGATTCTGATTTTCTTGAGGTTTTGGGAGGGATTTGATTGTTTGTTTTTGTTCCACCACAGTATGCAGTGACTTAGCTGGTTGAAAAGAAGCATTTGAAATCATGTTCTCTTGGTAGGTGCATCGAGGTGTCATCCTGCTGCTGGGCAAAACATGCAAACAATCCTTTCCCTCAAATTAAACTACTATAAAGCTCCAAATGATACCTAAATACTGTAGCCTCATCTAATTATTTGTGAATAGAATAGATCTGTGTGAAAATAGGCACCATTCTAGCAGACCTACCTGCTTGCAAAAAATATTGCTGCTTGCCTGGTCAAAGACTAAAGTAAAAAATTCAGATATTGTCCAAGGGAATCACAGGTATTTCTATAATTACATGCCAGGGATTTCTCCATTACAGACATTCTAGTACTGATTAAGGAGAAAATCACAAGAAAATCTTCCTGGACCAGTGACAGATTGGTGCATGGAGCAAACCAAAGGATGTGAGCTTCCTGAAACCAAATGGATTTTTGTCAGTCTGTGGGTTTGGCTGGTGTGAGAAGGATGGGAGGTCACTTGGACATCATATTCTGCTGTCAGCCCAAACAGGGAAACAGCCCCTTCTGATGCAGGCAGTGCTCTGTTCTTGCTTCACTGCACAAATATACTGTTGTAAATCACAAACACACACATGATTTACATGTGTGCACACACAGGGCACACATACATACACAAGCACTGCTCTATCTGTAGAGAAATGTATTGTAAAATACAAATTATCCATGTGTGGATGTGGATGAAAAACTCATGCTGGCAATGTGTGCTTGCAGCCGAGAAAACCAACCAAGTCCTGGGGTACATCAAAAGCAGAGTGGCCACCAGGTCGAGGGCGGTGATTTTCCCCCTCTTTGCTCTTGTGAGAGCTCACTGGAGAATTGCATGCAGTTCCCAACAATGAGCAGTTGGAACCGTTGAGCACCACAAGGTTAAGAGGACTGGAGCACCTCCCACATGAAGACAGGCTGGGAGAGTTGTGGCTGTTCAGCCTGGAGAAGAAAAGCTTGTGTGGAGACCTCTGTGCAACCTTCCAGTATCTTAAGTGGCCTGTGTGGAAGCTGGAGAGGGACTCTCTGTCAGGAACTGTGGTAATGGGGACAAGAAATAATGGGTTCGAACTGAAACAAGGGAAATTTTGGCTAGATATTAGAAGAATCCTTTTTTATGAGGGTGGTTAGGAGCTGGAACAGGCTGTTCAGGGGAGGTTGTGGATGCCCAATCCTGGAGGTATTCAAAGCCATGTTGGATAAGAAATTTGGTCTAGTGGAGGTGTCCCTGCCCATGGGAGTACAGTTTGTGACTAGATGACCTTTAGGGCCCCTTCCAGTTCCTTCACACGGATTCTCCGGTTTCGATGTATCCGCGCTCGCCGCGTAACCCCGGCGCACCCCTCACAAGTGGCACGGCCCAGCCGGGCGCTGTTCCTTTAAGGCCGCCTCTGTGCCTTACCACGTGCTGGGGGCGGGGCGGGAGCGCCGCGCAGCCAATGGGGACCGCCGAGGGGCGAGGCGCCACCCCGGCCCCGTCCCCATCTGCCGGTGGTGCGGGAGCGGTGCCTTGCTCTGCCCGGTGTCAGCCCCCGCCAGCCGGGAGCGTTCCGCCCCTCGGTCAGGTGACGGGTGGCCGCCGGGAGCAGCGTGGCTGAGCGGGCCGGCGCTCCTTTCGCCTCCGCGGAATGCTGGGCGGCTCCGCAGCGGCTCCGGGGATGCTTCCGCGGCCGCCACCGCTCGCCGCCCGCTGAGCCACTGCGAGGGGCGCGGCGGGGCCGCCGCCGGGCGGGGTGGCGGCATGGCTCCCACCCTGCTCCAGAAGCTCTTCAACAAAAGGGGCGGCGGCGCGGCGGCCCCGCACGGCCGGGCTCCGGGGGAGGGGCCCGCCTTCAGGTGAGCGGGGACGGGCCGCGGGGGCTACCGCCGCGGGGCAGCGGGCGAGGCGGCAGGGAGGCCGGCATGGGGCGCAGGTGTGCCGCAGCCCCCGCGGGGTCTCCCGCCGCAGAGTTTTCCGGGGGAGCGGCGGGGGAAGGGGGTGTGGCGGGAGGCACGGCCGCGCCGGGATCGCTCTCCTCCCGCCTTTCCCTCTCGTTGGGTCTCTCAGCCATTTTCTGCGCGAGTTGGCGGTGGCACACCCGGGAGCCTGGGTCGCTCGCCCCCCTGCAGCTGTGGGGGAGAGGCGCCGGGCCCCTGTCTGGCGTTTGTGTGCGGTTGATGTGATAACTCGTGCCCAGGTCTCATCAGCACAGGAAAATTAAGAAACGGTTTAATTGTTGTGACCTAAATGCACGTGCGCAGTCTGATGACCCGCTAGCATTAGGCACCTTTCACTGCCACCTGCTTTTGATGTTGTGCGTGCTGAAAGGTGAGGTTCAGTAGCTATCGCTGCTTCAGGGTTTATATGTATAACCTTTATATAATATTGATTCTCTGTATAATATTAGTGTTTTCTGAGCCTTCGGGGACAGCAATTGCTCAGGCTGGTGCTTTGGAGCTTTGTTCGTGTGACATCTGTGCCGCTCACAAGACCTAGCGGCTCGGGGAGCATAGTGACAATCACATGCATGCCCGGTAACCTCTGTGCCTGTTTTTCTGTGTAGCATGAGTTGACTGGTCTTGTGATCGGATGGTACACAGGGTTCAATTGGAATCTGGGCTTTCACTGCTGAAACTACTAAGGATGGTGAGGGAGAGCAGTGGACAGTATTTTGATCCATGTAATGCCATAGTGCCAAGTTCTCTAGAAAGATCACAGTGGTGGAACCATTATAATTTCAAAGATAGTCTGTGTGGGACATGGCCATTTGTGTGGCTAAAGCTGCAAGATCATGGAGAACAATGGTGTAAGGTGAATATGATGGTATATTGTAGTTACAAGATGATTCTTTTGAAAGTGATTTGATACAGTATTGGACCTGCTTTCATATTAGAGAGCAAATCTGGTTAATTTGGTGAAGCTGCAGGGTCTATATGCTGTACTTGTAACTGCAAGTTACTTTTGTGTAACTGCTAATTTTTTTAGCATTTGTTTAATGTTATGAGTTACAGTAATTTCACGATTATAAGCCACACTGACTATAAGCTGCATCTCCAGGTGCCGGCAACTTTTTGTTCTTTGTCCATATATAAGCCGCACGTTACAATACAGAGTGTGATAAAAGGTATCTATTCTGTCACCATCTGTTGAGGGTGGGGGCAGTGATCCTTATCTCCATGGGAGATAATATCTGCTAATGGGACATCCATTGAAATCAGGCGGGGCATTGTTCTTTATCTTTTCACAACCCATCCTTCCTCCAGGGAGTCATTTTCTGCTAATGGCCCATTAAGTCCCACTGTGTGACTGATAAAATTACTTTATCCCATTGGAAGTTGCTCCAACCAGGGGGAAGAGCCCAACATTTCTTACCGAAATAAAAACAGAGGTTTTGGGACAGTAAGGTAGCCCCTTTTTCCACTGGAGTCCAGAGGAAAACCGGATTTCTCCACATCACCACTGGACCTCCGGAGGGAAACTGCACCTTCTACAGGAGCACTGCTTCAACTGAATCACATCTGTCACTGCAAGGGGACTGCAATCACCATTTAATCGAACTGCTACCAACACCCTCCCTGACACGGTGTCAGGTTGTACTCTGACTTTGTCAGGGTATGCAGTTTGTTTCTTTGTAGTACTGTATTTCTATTTTAATTTCCCTAGAAAAGAACTGTTATTCCATAATTCCCATATTTTTGCCTGAAAGCCCCTTGATTTCAAAATTACAATAATTTGGAGGGAGGTGGTTTACATTCTCCATTTCAAAGAGATGCTCCTGTCTTTCTTAGCAGACACCTGTCCTCCAAACTAAAACAGCAACTTTTCGTTCTTTGTCCATATATAAGCCGCACCTGATTATAAGCCGCACTTTGGCTTCCGGCCAAAATTTTAGTCAAAATGGTGCGGCTTATAATTGTGAAGTTACTGTAAATATCTCCTTTATTATGGAACAAAACAGTGTTCTACACTGAAACTGACACTTCTAGATTACAGTAATTTCACGAATACAAACCGCAGCAATTTGACAAAAATTTTGGTGGAAACCCGGAAGTGTGGCTAATAGTCGGGGGCGGCTAATATGTGAATAATTTTCTGACATTTACAACCCCAGACGTGCCAGCCAGGGTGCGGAGCCAAGCACCTGCCAGTAAAAGCCGGCATTCGGCGGTTGTTACAGTGTTACTGTGTTGCCCTGGCTCCCTGCAGGCAGCACGGGGGGCGGGGAGAGAGGCGGGAGAGCTCTCTTCTTCCCTCCTCTGTCGCAGCCCAGGGGAGGACGGGGGAGGGGTGCGCCGCCATTGCTGCGGTTCGGGGAGGACGGGGGCGGGGGGAGACCACCATTGCCTTGGCTCGGGGAGCCGACGGGGGCCCTGCGCCGCCATTGCCGCGGCCTGGGGAGGAGAGGGGGGGGCTGCGGGCCACCATTGCCGCGGCCCGGGGAGGAGAGGGGGGACCGCGCCATCATTGCCGCAGCCCGGGGAGCCGACGGGAGCCCCGCGCAGCCATTGCCGCGGCCCGGGGAGGGGGAGGGAAGTGCGTGCAGCCATTGCCGCGGCCTGGGGCGGGGGGGGAAGTGCGCGCCGCCATTGCCACGGCTCGGGGAGCCGACGGGAGCCCCGCGCAGCCATTGCTGCGGCTCGGGGAGGAGGCGGGGTGCTTTGTCCGCGCCCGCCGCCGGCGCCACGGGCGCGGGAAAGCTCCGTCCCCGCCCGCCGCCGCTGCCATAGGAGCGGGGGAAGCTCCGTCCCTGCCTGCCACCACGGGGCAGCGCCGACCCGGGGTGACCGAGCCCAGTGGCAGTGGCGGGTGGCCCCGAGCGGCAGCACCGGGCTGGGCCACCTGGCCCCGTCAGCGGCCCCTAGCGGGCCGAGCCTGCACAGCCTTAGCTCAGCCAGTAAACCCCGCCCTGCCGCGGTTCTGTTACTAATTGCACGCGGGTCCTCGCTGCGAACGACAGAGCGGCTTATATTCGTGTGCGGCTTATTTATGGACAAAAACCGAAATATTTGCCAACGCCCAGAGATGCGGCTTATACTCAGTGCGGCTTGTATTCATGAATTTACTGTAACTCTTATTATTTTGCATTGTACTTAAAAATATTCTGTGTCAGAGACCAGTGCTGTTAGTTCTGGATTATTAGATTGTTGTTGGATTATCAAGTATCTCCATGAAGGCAGATTCCTTGCACAGTGTTTCCCTTAAAATCAGTAAGATTATTCCGTTTGGAGAATTTAGTGAATTTAAGGATTGTATTTTTCCTTCTTCCTGGGTTTTTTTTTTTTTTTTTTTTGGGGGTAAGATATTCCACACTTGGAATATCCACACAATTTGAGTGATGTGGCACTTCACATAGAAGCTATCATAGTGAAAATATGTAGGTTCCATAGGTACCCTTCACTCTTTTTATCTCCTATTTTTCCTCATTCCTTTACTATCTGATTTTTTTGACACACTTAAGGTTAATAAAATTACTTGAAGTATTTTACATGTGAATGGAGAGGTTTTTTTTACTTGTAAATATTAAGCTTTTTCCTTACAACTTTTTAGTATGCTGTAATACTTTTTTTTTTCTTTCCAATGATCTGTTCATGATCTGCAAGAGCATACTTACAGGGTCTTAGAAGCTTAGATGCAATGCTTTTAATAGACTTTCTGTTCAACAGTAATCTCTGTTTGGAGAGATGTGATTTGATCTAGATAGGAGATGTAATCCTTTGATAGCTTCTGTATTAAACGTATACTGGTCAATGTTAGATGCAAAATGGCAGAATAATTTTCTAATGACAAGACTGCCTTTTTAAGGTTTTTGAGTTCGTTTTATTCCTTCCAGGTTTTGGGTAGTGAGGTCCCTCCACACTTAATATGTCTTGCAGTGTTTAACTTTGTTAATGAGCCTGTGAGACCAATAACAATCTGTATCCCAGGGCTTTCAGTTGTTATGAGAGCCTTGGAAGCTTAAGTGTATTCACACACCCTCCTTACCCTGAGCAACAGATCAATCACCAAAAATCTGTCTAGTAGATAATGCCACCTCAAATTAATGCAATTTGACAACTTTTTGCAACTATGTTGTTGGGAAGCTTTGTGTTTTCTAGTCTTTCCAGGAACACCAGGAAAGGTTCTGTTGCAGAGGACTGTCAACCAGGCTTGCAGTTCGCCTGTAACAAGTACTGCATGTGCGCATTCTGTTGCACTCTCTCCTTTAACGGGAGCTAAATCTTGGTCACAGGTCCACGCTGCTTTGGCTCTGAAGGAAACCTCAAGCTTCAAGGTCCATGTTGCTTACCAGGATGAGCTGGCACAGCCTCAGAGCGAGAGACGTTGTGCCTATAGATGAATGTGGAGCCACGGGAAATTATTTCCTGTGTGCATGAATATTAACACATTAATTTGGCTCAGGAGTGCTCTTTTAAAGAAAACCTCTAAATTGTCTCCACTAACTGCACTTTGGCTCACAAAGCCAAGTGGCTTCAGTACATAAACTGGATTCCTTTTGGAATGAATGAAATAAGAAAGTTTTCCAACCACTAATGGGTATTCAGTCCTAAGGACCATACTACAGCTGATCAAAAGTAAAACTCCAGAACACATATAGTGTGGGTGTCAGGTCCTTAGCACCAATTAATGCACTCTGTGGAGGTAGTCTGGGCTGGAGCTAGTCTAAGCAGAACCCTTACCTGCTGGGTGAGGAGAATGTAAACATGAGGAGTAGCTGCTAATATAGAGCTATTGGGTTAGTAGGATTTTCTACTGGCTGAGGCCTTCCTTCAAGGTAATGGAATTATGAAGTGGTAGAAGGGTAGTAGTTAGAATTATAGAATAGCTTAATTCTTTTTTTTTAGAAAAAGAGAAATTATAAACCAGCTGGAGAACAAATGTGTGTGAGATTTGTTTCAAGCAGTTTTGTGCACAGACGTGAGCTTCTCTTTTTTTACTACTGCTTCTTGCTTCCCTTAACTGAAAATACATTTATCTGTGTGTAATATATATGTAAAGATATATGTTTGTGTATATACACACCCCTTTCAACAGAGGCAGTTGGGTGACTGTAATTGGAATATATTTCTTCTTAGCCTCTGAGGCTTTGGGAAAACCCTAATTACACAAGCAGTGTGTGTATTTATGTGGATAAATTCCCCTAAAACTTATATTTCCTTATCAAATGTTACTTCCCTTACAAGATTGGTTTGGTGTAGTTTGTACAATTTTTTGTAGTGCTACCAGGGTCATGTAGTCAGTGAAGTCATAGATCAGCTTATGTTGGAAGAGATACTAGAGATCCTCTAGTTCCAACCACCACTGTCTTTGACAGGGATACCTTCCACTAGATCAGACTGATCAGATCCCCATCCAACCTGGCCTTCAGCATTTACAGGGATCGAGCATCCACCACTTCTCTCGGAAAACTCTTGTGATGTCTCACCACCCTCACAGTAAAGAAATTTTTCCTAATATCTAGTATAAACCTATTCTCCTTGTTTGAAGCCATTCCCCCTTGTCCTGTAACTATATGCATTTCAAAATATTCCCTCTCCATATTTTTGTAGGCTCTCTTTAGGGAATGGAAAGCAGCAATTAGGTCATTCTGAAGCCTCCAGACTGAACAGCCTCAGTTCTTTCAGGCTTTCATCATAGGAGAGATGCTCCATCCCTCTAATCATGTGTCTCTCCTCTGGACTTGTTCCAACAGGTCAATGTCCTTTCTGTGCTGGGGACCCCAGAGGTAGATGCAGCACTGCAGGTGGGGTCTCGCAAGGGCAGAGTAGAAGGGTAGAATAGTCTCCCTGGCCTTGCTGCTTTTAATGTAGCCCAGGACACGTTTGGCTTCCTGGGTCGCAAGTGCATATTGCTGGGTCGTATCCTACCTCTTGGCCACCAGCATCCCCAAGTATTTCTGGACAGGACTGCTCTGAATCTGTTCATCCCCAACCTGTGTTGATACCAGGGTTTGCCCTGACCCAGGTGCAGCACCTTGCACTTGGTCTTGTTGAACCTCATGAGATTCCCATGGGCCCTCTTCTTGAGCTTGTCCAGGTCCCTTGGGCTGGCATCCCATCCTTCAGGTGTGCAGACAAGCACAGCTTGGTGTCATTGTTGAGGATGCATGCAATTCCATTGTCGAGATTCCCTGAGGGACGCCACCTGTCATTGATGTCCATCAGGTGACCATCCAACCAATTCCTTACCCATTCAACAGTCCATTAAGTTTTAGGGATTACATAGAGTATAAGCACATAGTGTCTCAAGTGCTAAGCATATATTTGAGTAAGATATTGGGGGGTGGCTTTAAGGAAATTGGAATGGGTTTCAGATTGTTTGATTGTACTTAAATTGATAGCATTTTTTCTGTAGTTGTTTACCTGATTCTAGAAGAAATTTCACATCAATGCTTTTCTGTACTTTTCAACGTAAAGTCTGAGGTTATGCTTAAGCTGCGGGTTTAGACTTATCTTTATTTCAGTCTTTGATAGTTTGATTTGGTTTTGGATTTTTTTAAAGAAAGTAAGTGTATTGGAGTTTTTGGAATACTGCTTTCACTGCTGAATATATAATTTCTGCATTGCAACCTGTGATTAAATTTCTTTGACATTGGTATGTGTAGTGAAAGACTTTGTAAGGTAGGGAATAACTTCATTTTATGTGGTGGTTTTTTTTTTTTTTTTTTGAAGGTTGTATTATTTCACCTGTATCTGAAACTTACATGCAGTCTATTTCTTTAGCTTTAAGTATCAGCTGCTACTTCTGGTGTCTGTAATGGAAGGGATATCATGTTGTAGCTACAGGATATCTATTTGGTAATAGTTTGTTAGCTTTGGTATATGAGATCATTTGTTTGGCAACTGGTACTAGTGATTCCTTTGGTCACAGTGCTGAAATCCTTGGTGATACCCTACTTGCTAAGCATTATTTCACAGTATTTATTCCCAGTCTGACAATGTTCCACCTTCTGAAAAAGAAAGCAATAGTGAGCTTGGAGTCTGCTTGTATGTCAGTTTGTTCAAATGAAACATTCCTCGGAATATTCTTGTGACCTAATTAGGTTTCTTCTTGAGCTTCTTGCCGTTTTGTAACGATCCGCGTAGCAATAACCCTACTGTGCACACATGTACATCTTCATACATGGAAATATTTGTAAACATCTGGCTGTAAACCCTTTGAAAAATACTTGAAAGAAAATCACTGTTTTATGTGCTGTAAAGGGGCAATCCAACCCAGGGCCAGATTCCTGCATGTGGGCAGGAAAGGTCAAAGAATAGATCTAAACTGTGCACCACAGCTGAAGGTGAGCCCTAGGCTTCAGCACTATACCTTTGTGCTGATGTTAGTCTTTCATCAGTAAAGTGAGCTAAAGAATAAGTTCTGCAAAAAGGGATTTGTTACAGTCTCACTCAAAAAAAAAATTCCTTAGAGAGGAAGTAATTGAAAGTATGGTCTTTTGACATGGAAACCGCACTTCTACCCTGGGGCTTTTTTGGAGGAAAACAATCCCCAGGTCCTCTGGTTTTGATCTTTGCAGGAGCTAAGGCCATTCTTCTTTAGTTGTTTGAATTTCCCCTCCCCTAAACACTGCTGTCACTGAACAACCTCTTGGTTTCCTCTAGCTTTGCTCTGAGTCTAGCTCCATCTCTCTTAAAGTTGCAAGAAGACACTGTTTTTTGTTTTAGTTTTTTTCTTTGCCACAGGTGACAAAATAAGGTATGGAAATGCACAAGCTACTGACATTCTGACAGGGATGGATATACCGTAGTTATTTAATTCCATGAAGAGATGAATTATTGCTTGCCTGTATGTTATTTCTGACATACAAGTAACTTATCCATGGAGTTTCAGGCATTGTTTCTTGAATCAGTGTGCAGTTGGATAGTAGGTGGTTGATTCCTTATTCTTAGGGCGCTTTTGCTGTTTACATGTCCAGAACTGGGTGAGTACTGTGCCACATACTATGCTCAGTTAAAGTGATATGGGGAATAGTAGCAGCAGAAAGCCTTGGAGGTACCTTTCCTTGTTGGTGGCCAACCTTAAAGCAGGAAACATTGCAATTTAGCACAGTGATGCTAATGCTGTGACTGAATACCTGTTGATAATAATGGCCTGATATGAATGAGAAAATAAAGCTACTTGGGGCTGAAAAATGTGGACAAGCATTCCTAAAAACTGAATTTGAGAGAAACATTTTAAAGACTGATTTAGAGCTTTGTTGCCAGTAGAGGTTGGCTTCGTGTAAACTTAGATAAACTTTGTAACTTTTCTTACATTAACTAAGTTAAAGTTGCAAAATAGCTTTATTAAATTCAGGGGAAAGGAAGATGGAAGAGTTTTGACAAAAATTTTAGTCATCAGTCATCATATTGTCCTACTTTGACGTTGTGAAATGCCTGGTAGTGGCCTTCAAGTCTTGGTTTGCTGTGAACAGTGAGTAACAGCAAATGAGCAAAAGACCAAATGCCCTGTGAGAATGTAGCTGGGATGGGGGCGAGGGCAGGGAAGGAAACAGGAAATGGAGTGGTTTTTCTCATATAGATAATCCTTTGTTCTGACTTTTCAGTATTTTGAAGCTGCAGAGGACTGTCTTTGCAAAAAAAAATTCTTCGGATTAATACTCACTATATGTGCTACAAACCTGGATGATGTACCTGTTCTTATAAGAATTCCTTCTGACACTAACAATCATGTTCTTTCATCATGTACTTTGCACCTTAGTGATGTTCATGGATAGCTTCTGAAGAGTAAATTCAGATTGGAGTCATGTGTTGTGTTTTATATTTGTCAAGAGTTCTAAGTGCACCCTTGATTAAGAGCACACTGTTGTCTTGTATGTAGCTTAGATTAAGCATTGTAAAAAGAATGTTCTTAGGCTGTCCTAATTACCAATATTTGCCATGTAAAGGTTTCCATGGGTACACTTCTTAGGCAAAAGATGAGGAATGCAATTCTGTAGGGTGGTGGTTAACAGGCTTGCTAGAGTAAGCAGGAAAAGGACTTTGAATGGGGTACTCATGTGAAGACAGCAAATATCTGTCTGAACTTTTTCCGTGTGCTTCCTGTGACAGTGTCAGATTTCTACTGGTCTGGCTAACAGGCATGGACACAGCAGTTCACGTTTGCCTGTCATGAATCAGCTCCACTGTGTGTGTTTTGCCTATGCTGCTTCTTAATCTTCATGCTCAGGTTCTTCTCTGTTCTGTTCTCTCCCCACCTTAACAGGGCCTTTCTCATGTCACTCCATTTGCACTGTTTGTCACTCGAGTACCTCAATGTCATGTTTTAATGTGCAAGACTGAGGTCACAAGACAAGCTCCTATGCAGGCTACAAGGCAAAGTGTTTTGAGGCACTGAAAGGATGAGCTTAGGAGTTCTGGCAGCAGTGCTTATGTCTCCCTGCATTGACTACAGCAAGTGCAGGTGAAATGTCTTTGGTCAGTCAGTCAGCACACTTATATTGTATTTAGAATTGTACTGATAAATGGGCACTAGGGCTTTACATCACACTTGCTACTGTTAAAACCGAGTCATGATTCCACTTCCATGGACTGTGCTGAAGTGAAACTTGAGCTGTGTATGATGTAATTACAGTGTGGAGCTTTCTCTGCAGGCTGTTCTCACTTCAGTGCAATACAGCTTAACTTTTCTCCTCCAAGGTGCTCGGTGAAATTTTAGATGTGCTAATTAAACAATTGACAATATTTATTTATTTTTCTAATAAAGATGCTAGCAGTCTGAATTTGGTATTAACACTTTCAAATTAGTACTTAATTTTTTATAACGGAATTGGAAAGTTTCTTACTATGACAACTCAGTTTTTGCTTTCAGTGACTTTACCAACTTTTATGAAAGAAAACAGAGGCTTGAATGAACTCAGTGCTCTGAATTTCTGTGCAGGGTATTTGTATTGAATTCTGAATCTGGATGTTATACAACACCTGAAATTGCTCAAATTTGGGGTTGGGTTTGTTAATACACAGCTCCAGGAATACAGAAAATCTGAGCAGAGTGCATTAGATAAAGATTTTGAAGGAAACTCCAGAGAGAAGGCTGTTGAATACGTAGTTCTGCTTCATAACTTCATAGTTATTCTTAAATTATTATTGTTTCACTGAATGTGGATAATTTTACAGAATGTAATACAATGTTGTAATGTTGAAACCCTCTGTGGTTGGGAAAAGATAGTTACTGTAACTTCTTGAAATCTGCAATTCACAGAAATTAGTTTATGTTCAGACAAGTTTTTGTGGTACATTGTGTGTTTCTGTGGGGGCACATGAGCTTGTCCAACTATTGCTGAACAGCTGAGTGCTTGTGTCCGTCACATTTACTTGCCTTTCCTTTAATGTTCCCTCAAAATGACCTTTTAAAAACTCCACATCTAATGCTTTGCTCTCTAACTTGCACTCTAAAATGGGTTGTACTTTTTAGGACAAATCATGCTATAGGATAGGTCTTGAACCTTTTGTTTCTGAAATGTCCTGTCTGGTTTAACAGCTTGGGTTGAACAAGGTGGGCGGAGACCTATGAGGCTACTGTGAAGGAAGGTGCAGGTGCAAGGCAGCAGAAATTTGGCACAGAAACCACTTTGCTCAGCTGTGGAGCAACAGGGTTAGTCTATGCTTGTGAGGACTTGGTCTTGGTGAATGGCTCCAATGACAAGATGCTACTGCTTTTTCCTGTTCTGTGCTGGAATTGGGTATTGGCTGGACATTTGTCACTTCCACAGTAGTGTTGGTAGAACAGTGTTGAAGCTTTCTCAATCATGTCTCTGTAAAGGTCAGTGATAGAACCAGTTCTTACAGTAGTCTGTGTTAAGCTGTCACACCATATAGAAATGATTATGGAGGGCTAATCCTCAGCTGTGTTGAGAAGGCTAGAATAAAGAACAGTGATTTGGTAACCACTTCAGTTCACTTAGCAGACAACCATGGTTTCATGCATCTTAGCTCCTACTTGATCTTGGCTTTTAACCTGGAGGAAGGTTGCTGTCCCGTGTTAGCTACTTGAAACTGCTTCAGAAGTGCAACCTGTGCCCTCCCAACAGTTGAAAGCATTTTTGGATCTCATCAAGTTAAGGACTTGGAAAAATTAACCCTCTCTCCTTATAAAGATATTTATGAGATTTGCCTGTGCATACAAATTATGCCTATAAAGCACTAAAATGGTTTCAGACACAATTCTAACTTTGGGAATGGGTGAGTAATACCTAATGACTTTGGTACTTGGGCAACTTGGAGATACATGTCAGTCACCTCCTGTTGGTTAGATCACAGTACAATTGAGTTCAAAAAAGTTCTACTACTAAATTTCTTGTGTTCAAAAGATCCTGTAAGCAGTCTTACAGACAGGGATGTATTTGGGAATGCTTTTGAAAAGAACTGGGGAAATAATGTACAGTAAATTCACGAATACAAGCCGCACTGAGTATAAGCCGCATCTCTGGGTGTTGGCAAATATTTCGTTTTTTGTCCATAAATAAGCCGCACCTGAATATAAGCCGCTCTGTCATTCGCAGCGAGGACCCGCGTGCAACAAAGTTGCCAAATAGTAACAGAACGGCGGCAGGGAGGGGTTTACTGGCTCAGCTAAGGCTGTGCAGGCTCGGCCCGCTAGGGGCTGCCGACAGGGCCAGGTAGCCCAGCCCGGCGCTGCCGCTCGGCGGGACCACTGGGGGCCAACCGCCACTGCCACTGGGCTTGGTCACCACGGCCTGGTGCTACCCTGTGGTGGCAGGCAGGGACGGAGCCCCCCGCCGCCTCCCCGAGCCGTGGCAGTGGTGGCCCAGGTCCCCCCCCTCCTCCCTGGGCCGCGGCAATGGTGGCGCGGGGCCCCCCCGTCTCTCCCCCCCGGGCTGCGGTAGAGGAGGGAAGGAAAGACCCTCTCCCTCCTCTCTCCCCGCCCCCTGTGCTGCCTACGGGGAGCCAGGCTCCACCCGTGGTGCAACAGAGTAACAATTTGTAACAATCGCAAAATGCCGACTTTGCAACTGCTCCGCTCGGTGCTCTGGCTGGCACTTCTGAGGTTGTCAGAAAATTATTCACATATTAGCCGCTCCTGAGTATTAGCTGCATTTCCGGTTTAGGAGCAAAATCTTAGTGAAATTGGTGTGACTTGTATTCGTGAAATTACTGTATATTTGAAAATAGCTGTTTCTGTTTGTCACTTTTAGGTAGGACTTGGTAGAAATGCTTTGAAATGCTTATGTAGAGCTGGACTGAATAATGGATGCAGGGAAAGGTATGCAAAGAAGACAACAAAAATGCAAACAAAACAATGTATTTTGTAGTGAATGTAGGTTTTTTGAAATGGTCAGTCAACTCAATGAACCCATGTGCACGTTGTTAATGCATCTGTCCAATTTCTTGTTTTTAAGCAAAACATGTCTGTGTGGAGTGGCAAAGATGACTTGAATCTCTGAATTAAACTTTCTTTACTGCTTAAAGAAATAATTCCGCATCTGTATTGAAATGTATTGGGATGTGAACTAGAAATTTGATTTGATTTTGGCTTTTTGTTTGTTTCATTAGAGTTTTATTCTTTTGTCCTATTTCCCTGAATCTGTAGTTGTTAGGATGGCTTCTAGTGAGTCTACTCTGTTAGACTTCATCTCAGGAGTAAAGCAGGTCTGTTGCAAAGTATTTTCTTGTACACTGTTTTTCTGCTGAATGCTAAAGGAACTTGACCGATTTTTACCTTCCTGTGAGGAGAAAGACTTCTAATTTATCTAAATAATTGCTACGTAAACTTGCTGACTGAAATTTGTTTGCATCTATCAATATGCAAATAATTCTTATTGCAGGACAAGGATGCAGCTGGATTTTCTGTGTGATTTCCCCCCCCCCTTCCCCCAAATATTTCAGGATTGATGGACTGATACAGGGCAGGTAAATGTTAGCATGCTACTGGGTGTGGTCAGCCGTAATTATGTACAAACCTGACTGGATAAACTTCTAAGTCTACTATAATACCAGTGTTTTTGAGAAAATGTTTGGGATCCTATGTGACTAGTTTAGAGTGGTTGGCTGCTTTAAGGAGGGAAGACTGTTTCATAACTTAATGACTATTTATACGTTCAAAGTCCTACACAATTGGTGGTAAACAGAACGTAAGTCTTTAGCATAGTGGCTTGCAGCAAGGGTAGGTTTGCCCATGCCAGTCAGCTGCAGGACTGTGGTTTGTTTGGTTGGTTTTGTGTGTAGTTTTTTTCATTGAGAAGGTATATGGTATGAGTGATTTAATTACTATGGTCTTCTGTACCTCGTCCCACGATGTGGTTCCTCCTTCCCATTCCAGTTAAACTTAAAAATAAATCTGTCTAAGCCTTCAAGATTTGGTTCTAGTTACTAGAAAGCTGCTTTCTGTGCTGTCTCCAAGACAGAGTTAAGGAAGGTGTTTTGGATGGAATAAACAAATTATAACAACAACAGGAGGAGCAAAACGTATTTTTGGCTACAACTAGTGAAAAATGCCGGAGCTGACGTTATATCTGTCCATGTTATCACTTCATTCAGTCTAAGTCAGGATTTCCTGGCATTCATCTAGACCGAGGCAATGGACTTTGCTGTTCATGCTGCGGCAACTTTTGGGTGATCGAGCATGGCCACTTGTATATGTGTTCTTTCCCATATTCTTGCCAATTGGGTAAATCAGTACTTTCTCATAAATATTCAACTTAGTTTTTCTTCCTTCCCTTCCTGGTTATTGCAGACTAACTTTTCAGCTGCAATCTCTATTTTAGAAGGATCAAAACACATCTTGTTCTTACAACAGTTTAACATAACCATTTACAGAGGTCTTACCAATATTATGTTAGCAGGTCAAAAACACTGAGCTGCTTCAGCTCTCAGCACTGTTAGAGAGCCACATCTGATATCTTTTCATAGAATGGAAATTTAGGAGGTAAATTTTAATTTCTTTTTAAGTGAAGTGATACTGCTGAGTTTGTGCTCTTGGGTTAGATAGAACTGACCCCTTCTGAAGCAGTTTCCCTTGAAAGAGGGACATGGGGTCCCTGGATAGCACTTACCTCTAGCCCTCCTTGAGAGCATTCTTTTGCACCAGGATGTGTGTTCAGAACAATGATGAGAAATGAGGATTTGCAATCTTTCTGCACCCCTGAAGAGAGTACCCTAAACTTCTGTCTGTAAAGCTTGAGAAAGTGCCAGATCCTCTGCAGTGCGCAAAGCCCTCTTGTGAATGCAGCCTTTTAATAGTGGAAGTGGAGGAAATTTGTAAAGAAATGGTTACTGTTAACATGCGGGTGGTTTTAGCTACTTTGAGTGAAGGCGTTTGTGTGTTATAGCAGAAAAAATATTTTTCATTTAGCTAAAAAAAATTGTGGGGAGTGTTAAACACTAGGCATTGTTCATCTATGTATTTACTTATGTCCAATAAAGAACATTTTTGCTTAGTAATTCTTTTTCATATTCTAAAATTAATCCTTTGAACCAAGGTTTGAAATCTATACGCAGCCTCTTTCTTAAATAAAAAGGATAAAATAGACTATAGGGTTTTATAGAGGAGGAAGAAGAAACAGGAAAGAGCAGGGAACCAAACCCATGCCTCAGGATATCAGCCCTAAGGTGTGGTGATGTCTGTCTTGGCCTGCTCACTTAGGTAGGAGATACTAAGGTCTGAGGTCTGTCAGTACTTTTATATGGCATTGCAATGGAGTAAGAGCTAGTACAGTGTTATTAATAACAGATTCTACCTTGCATTGCTGCTCAAAATTCTTCTTCAGATGTGCATAGTTCTTCCTTGTGTTTGAGAGAAGGTGGGGAAAGGCAGAGGCAGGATAAAAGATTTCTCCTAATCTCATTTTCTGGCAGAGGCAGTTCCCAGACGTGCCTTGGCAGTGTTTGTATTTAGTAGCTGTGTTCCTGGCCACTGGCCCAGTCACATGGCGCCGCTGGAACAAGTGACACGGGAATGATGCATTAGCTGAGACCCAGTGCTGCGTGCTGGAGGAGCTGGGGTGGCCTGGCCGGCCCGGCCGCCTGTGCTCAGCCACGCAGCAGAGACGCCCGGCCCAGCACTGCTTGCTCCCGGATGGCCGCTGCTGTTTGGCTCCAGTGAAAGCTGGAAGCTGGTTATTGCAGGTGCCTTGAAAAAATAAGTGGGGAAAGAAGCAGAGTCAAATCCTAGAGAGTGTTAAATTACAAGCAAATTTTCAGTTTTTTGAAATGATAAAGATTATCCCTATGAAAGAGTTTCTGCAAAATACTTGACTGGCTTTGAGTCAGCTGAGTTCTCCTGACTGTTGGAAGATACGGAGATGACCAGAAAGTGGGATGGAAAGAGGAAATTTGTTTAGACTAAGCACAACTTTCTGTGGGGAGGAAAGAACTAGGTAGTGGACCTAGGGTGCTAACCTTACTGCAGACTTTACCTTTCTTTGTTTCAAGACCTAATTTAACAAAAACCACGTTTCTCTTAATGGTAAAACAATTAAATGCATACCTTTTTTCATGCAATTACAAGCATTTAGCTCTTCTTTTTGCTGATGAGGAATTCCACTTCTGGAGCTAGTAACTGAGCACTGTCTCTGTCCTATTTGTGGTCTTACTTCAAACAATGTACTTGCTGGCTGTTTTCTTGTTAGGGTTTTTTTTTTTTTTTGTGGGTTTATTTTTTTTATTTCTGCATTATTACTGAAATACTCTATGAAAGCTAGCTCCCAAATTTCAGACTTGTAGATAAGCCAGTGAACAGTGATTACTGATAACTTAGAGAAGTTGAGTTGTGACGCACTGGTTTAATGGGCTGCTCTTTATGTTTGTGGAAAACTGACGTGTGCACTTTATAGTGACTCCGACTTACATAGGTCTGTTTGTTAACCTCTATTAGCAGCGTGTGCGTCTTGTCATTTTTTTGTGCGTGCCTGTGATGATATTGCTTTGTAACAACAAAGATGATGAAAAATGCTTCCAGCCTTGCAAAAATCCAGTATATTATCCTTTCCTAAGCAGGAATCTGTGGAATTCTAGCTTTTCAGTGAACAAATATATCCAATATTGTTTTGCATTTCATAGATGAACATACAGAATAATGCTTTAAAAAAGCAACCTTTCTATACAATGATTCGATACAGAGAACTTTATTTTTCTCCACCTGAACTCTTTCTTCAGGAAAATCTGTCCTGAGGGAGAGCAGTGCTCCAAATAATACCTTCCTTAATTTGTTGCATGACAAATCTGCAATGTATCCTGCCTAACTTGGGTGAAACTAGTAACTATGTATCATTCTTGAAGAAGGTAGTTCACCTGAGGTTAATAGGGCTTTGCCGTAGTAGTACTGCTAGTCGTTGTGGAAAAGGAATGTGGTGTGGCATCAGCCAGCTCTTCCATATCTGAGGTTTTAGAAAAAGAAGAAACAATGGAGTGTAAATGATTCAAATTAGGAGGGAGGATGGGAATCTGTCTTCCACATAAGCTATTCAATGGACTAAAAGAGGGAAAATCATCATTAAGCAATCCAAAAGAGATTCCCCTTCATCTTTAAACATGTGTTTTGGCACTAATCCTGAATGCCTGTCTAGGGATTTTTTGTGTATCAATTTTGCTAAGTGTATGTTTTGCAAAAACAAATGCTCACTGAAACAGCAGGTATGATTCAAACACTTTTCCCTAAGCTTCTGTAGCTGCTTCCAAAAGCTGTTTGGAAAATAAAACCTTGCATGGGTCTCTGAAAATATTCTCTTAGATTTGAAAACAGTGCTTAAGTTTTAGTGGACAGCTGTAACTTGCACAGAAAATTATTCTTAGCTACATCACATACATTAATTTCCTCTTTTCCCCCACCCCGAATTTTCTTGCTAAAATGTTACCTTGAGTTGAAATCATTTAGGCAGTTGTCTTGCAGTGAAGATGAAGGACAGGAAGTGACCTACAAACAGGGCAGGTGACATGCTGTCACATAGCCTAGAAAGAGTGATTAAACTCTGCTTCACAGAGGATTATATCTGCCGAGCAGGACACTTTCTTCTGTTTTCTCTGTTTTCTACTTTATATGGACTCTGTGGGTTTTCCATGTGTGGATTTATGTATTATTCTGTTCAGAAACTGTTCTGTGGATTTGCAATGTTAATTCCTCAGGTACTTTAGGATTTATATTATTCTACAGATGATTGTATTTACAGATGAGTAAGTTAAGTGCATCTATTTAGCGAGGTTACAGGAGTTCCTTGTACTAATATCTGATGTGAATTTGATAGTTTGATGAATGTTCCAGAATTTTGGTTTGTTTGGGGAAAAGGTAGTACAGAAGTGAAGAGTATTATTTCCTGATCTTAGTAGAAGTGTATTACTTCACTTATTTCATTCGCACTTCAAAGATGGCTGGTAACACTGGTGTTTAAAGTACTCTTCCTCAGTGAGGTGAAGGCTAGCGTTGTCCTCTCCCAGATCATTTCAATCACTTGAGAGCAGGCTGGAGATTTCACCTGTTTGCCGCATTGGAGGGGAAGAGTGATTGTGATCTGGCACTTGTCACTTGTCTGGGGATTGCAGTCGAGCTGTTTGTTTTTTTAAAATTGCTATAGGTTTCCCTCAGCAACAGAACAAGTTGTTCAACCTAACCTTGCTCCACTTTTTTGCTTCACTTCTATCCAGTTTTTAGAGATTGGGGTTAACTGTGATTACGAAATCATTTTAAGGGTGCTGTGCTATTTAGCAGGTAGCATGTAGCACTGGGTTTTGAAATCTAACTTCTAACTCTACTTCTGGTCTGGTTGACCATTAACCAAGTTATTTTCCCTTTTTAACCTGGAAGGGAAATTTCAGTAAGGCTGTTATCTTATAAAATGTCTAGAATTTTACTAATGGGGAGAAGGCCCGTCGTAATTCCTGGGAGACATGAGTTATGAGCAGATATGTCTGGATAACTCTTTTTAAAGCAAAGATGGGGAAGAGAACTTTCTGCAGTAGAATTACCAGAGCCTAACAGAACATCCTGTGTGCAGCTTTGGTCAGTGTAATACGAGAAAGATATTTAAGCTATCAGAGAGTGCCCAAGAGAGGGCAGCAAAGATGGTGAAAGGCCTTGAGCAGAAGCCGTATGAGGAATGGCTGAGGCTGCTCAGTTTGTTCAGCCTGGAGGAGACTGAGAGGAGATGTCATTGCAATTATAACTTCCTCATGAGGGGACAGGGAGGGGCAGGCGCTGATCTCTTCTCTGTGATGACCAGTGACAGAACCTGAGAGAATCACCTGAGGTTGTGCTGGGGAGGTACAGGTTGCATATTAGAAAAAAGTTACTCAGCTAGAGGATATTTGGGCACTGGAACAGGCTCCCCAGGGAAGTGGTCACAGCACCAATCTTGACAGAGTTCAAGAAGTGTTTGGACAGTACTTTGGGGCTTAAATGTGACTCTTGGGGATGTTCCTGTGTAAGCCCAGGAGTTGAACTTGATATTCTGTCTTCTGTGATCTGATTCCTTTGTTCTGTTCAAAAATCTAAATTTACTTGGCCTGGAGTATTTTATTAGTATTTCTGTCATCAGTATTGCCATTGAATTATTTTAAGAGGCACGTGACTGTAAATTCTCATTGAACCACTTGAAACCTGCAACAAACCTTTTCTCATTGTTTTCCTTCGTACATCTTAAAAAAAGCTTTTCAAAGTACTAGTGTCAAGTTCTTGTCCAAGTAAAAGTAGTATTTGTCCTTAGAAATAAAAGCATTATAGTGCAGAATATGTAGTATGTTTCTTGGTGTTGGTAGTTGGGTTTTTTAAACTGATCACCATATGGCAATGATGGCAGATTCTTACTTGCTCCTAAGCTATATGAGGTTGCTAGGGGTTGTCCGATGACACTTGCTCACATGAGAGCCATTAACAGGGTGTTGTAGCCAGTGTTAGAACAACCTTGCAACTAAGGGCGAGTCACTGCAGAAGCAACTATGCTGCCTTTTTTTTTTTTTTAAGGAGGCCATATGGTTCAGTCTTGTGACTACATAATTGCCAGCTACCTAAATCACATACCAGGAAGCAAACATAGCTAAAGTCAATATTAGCTGTTGTATCTGCTACAGCTTTGCACCAGGCTTAGTAGGAAAACCTCTGGCAGCAGCAAGAGCAAGTCCACGATGGCTTCTGAAACCTGAAAGTGATGTCTGTTCTATCTGGAATAATTGCAGGAATACATTAGCTACAGCTGTCTTTTGGTATTAATGGCTTATAGAATATATGAAGATTGCTTTGCCTTTTCTTCCCCCAATTGGAAATTCAGCAGATTGTGTTCCTTTATAGGGAAGAAAGCTGGTGGTAAATTACCATTGTTAATGGTTGATCGATAGTGAAGAAACCTGCTTGAGACTGTTTCTCTTCAGCAGGTATTTAGTTTCTTTGAGAGAACTTTAAAAGAGGATTTGTAGCTAAAAATATGTGTGGGGGTACACCAAAAACTGCAAGTGGCACTGGGGGACAAATAGAAAGAGCAAGAAACAACAACAGTGTACCACTTGGAAATAATCTGTCTAGTACCAAATTGGATGAAAGAATTAGAAAGTCTCTGAGAGATGAGAGTGTCAGCTGTGCGAACAAAGTGACTAGACTGCTACAAAACAGGTATGCATGTAACTTTTTTGATGTATATGATTTTGGACAAAGAAAGGCATTTTTATACAAGGCTAGATTTATAATCATGTGCCTAGAAGCTTATTATGTAAATTGAAAAAATCCTGTTAGAAGCTTATTCATGATGATGATGATGATGCTGACTAAAAGTCCAGAAAGTCTTTCCTATTTGAAACTGAACCAACCTTCTTGATTCTGATGTGTAAGATTTATGTATATGCAAACTGAGGCATAAAGGGTAATTGCCTTTCTTTTCAATTAAGGTTAAATAATCTTACCTTCTCTTTCTAGCTTCCTAATTAGTTTCCCCTCTTTTACTATTTTTGCCATCTCCTTTGTTAGTGGGTCAAGTACTAACAGTGTGAGGAACTGACAGGAGAGAATGCTGTGAAGTGGGGAAGAATAGAGGGGAACCCTCTGCTTTACTTGTAAATTACCTCTAATTTAAGCATTACATCAGAGTAATCTGAAGTGGAAATAGTGTTTATTTAACTTTTGAGTTGTCTTTTTCTGACATGTGTGAGCATGTCTCCAGTGTCTGACTCTTTATAGCTATGTAGCTGTGTTGAAAATACAGTTCAGGGTGGCTTTTTCCAAGTTTTAGTACCCAAGGGTGTTAGAATTACATTCAGGTCTAAGAAGCAGAAAAATATAGATAAATATACAGAGATGTTTCAGTCTGTTTGGTTCTCTGGCCTGTAGATGTTGCACTGAAGGAATGAGGGGTTAGTCACTTTCAAAAACAGTTTAAGGTCAACTAAACTGGTTTTTGAATATATATGAATAGGTCACTCATCAATTATTGCATGTATGCTGATAATTATAAAGGGTAAGCAAAAGCTTTCTTTGTAAACATTAGAGTTTGGAGGTCTGTATTAACTGAGAGTGTTTATTCAGGGCAGAATTAGGCAATTTTTTGTGCATTTTTTTCCAGGAACAAATAAGTCTGCTTTCCCCTAAGTAAGAAAGATCTTTCCTCCATGTCTCATAAATACAGTAAATTCACGAATACAAGCCGCACTGAGTATAAGCCGCATCTCTGGGTGTTGGCAAATATTTCGGTTTTTGTCCATAAATAAACCGCACCCGAATATAAGCCGCTCTGTCGTTCACAGCAAGGGGCCGCTGACGGGGCCAGGTGGCCCAGCCCGGTGCTGCCGCTCGCGGCCAGCTGCCGCTGCCACTGGGCTCGGAGCCACCCGCCGCTGCCACTGGGCTCGGTCACTCCGGGTCGGCGCTGCCCCGCGGTGGCAGGCAGGGACGGAGCTTCCCCCGCTCTTACGGCAGCGGCGGCAGGCGGGGACGGAGCTTTTCCGCGCCCATGGCGCCGGCGGCGGGCGCGGACAAAGCACCCCGCCTCCTCCCCGAGCCACGGCAATGGCGGCGCGCACTTCCCCCCCCCTCCCCGGGCCGCGGCAATGGCTGCGCGGGGCTCCCGTCAGCTCCCCGAACCGCGGCAATGGCGGCGCGCCCCCCCCCCCCCCCCCCCCCCCCCCCCCCCCCCCCGCCCCCGTCCTCCCCGGGCCACGGCAGAGCAGGAAAGAGAGCTCTCCCGCCTCTCTCCCCGCCCCCTGTGCTGCCTGCAGGGAGCCAGGGCAACACAGTAACACTGTAAAAATCGCCGAATGCCGGCTTTTACTGGCAGGTGCTTGGCTCGGCGCCCTGGCTGGCATGTCTGGGGTTGTAAATGTCAGAAAATTATTCACATATTAGCCGCCCCCGAGTATTAGCCGCACTTCCGGGTTTCCACCAAAATTTTTGTCAAATTGCTGCGGCTTGTATTCGTTAAATTACTGTAATTGAAGAAATGTTGAGCAAGCCCGGAGGAAAGTAGCTTATATGCACGTGTAGGAGAAAATGAAGCAAGCTTAAGCTTCTCTGGGGACAAAATTTTCAGGATATCTGTAAAGTAAGCTGTTTCAAACTTGTGACTGTCTTTCAAAAAATAAAAAATAAAAAAAAATTCCATAGCATTTTCCTATCTCTAGTAGATGTGATTCTACTGTTGTATGAACACAGACACCTTGATTTGATTTATTTATTTTGACTTGAAGGTAGTGTTTATTAGTTCTAGCATCTTCCACGTACAGGAAAGATACAGTCTGAAGGTAAGGTTAGGTAAGCTGACCTGCTGAAGCAGAGTGATGGTGTTGAAGGAGCCACTTCTTCCTTTGATTTTTGGCATTGTGCTTTTATCCTTTTTCCCCTTGTTCTGGCCTTGGCCTTTCAAGTAAAGCCTCTTGGAACTGACTCCCCTTAGGGAGTCAGCTTACTAAGCAGTCAGAGAACTGACTTGGGGACAAGAAAACTCATTTAACATCCCAACTAGCCTCAATACTTACTTGGAATGTATCAGGAACATTTTCTTTGTGCCATTTCCTAAAAGTATGTAGTTCCATGGATGAAGTGAGTTAATGTAAGTCATGCTGCCACCAAGAGGCGCAGGTTCCACTGCCTGCTATTCTTCCTTCCACAATCATGTTTCTGATTCACTTTCACGTAGTTGGACAGACTTCTGTTGCTGCGGAGAATTCAGTTTATGGAAGGATCCAACCATTATCAGAGCAGACACAAGTAACAGAAAGGGTGACATAGTTGCAAAAAGGGTGAGAGGATATGTGGGGCTCTTACTGTTGTGATCAAATAAGAAAACATTTTCAGTTGGAACAGCCATATTTAGCCTGAAATGTGAAGATACGCACAAGGTCATATTAATTTAGTTAATTCAGCTGTTTTTTAAGAATATTCAGGACCTGGCATTGCTGAATAAGCAAGAAAGTGATATAGAGATAAGGAAGCAAGTTTTTGGGGTTTTGGTTTTTATGCATGTGAAAACAGAGGTGGCCAATGAGTTTATGTACTGTCTGTATTCTTCAATACGCTGCTTTTAGATGATTGAATACTCCTGTTGTCCCTGTTTTGGGGATCTGTGTTACATAACCTCACTTAAACAATAAAGGGTGGAAGTACTGTGAGCAGTGCTCATCAGCTTTTGTGATAGGCCTACTGGTCATCCTGGTCATCCCACTAGTCTTGGGCCTACTGCTGGATTCCATATGGAAGTAAGGAGACTACATGGACTTGTATGCCTATATAAATTGCCTATAGATATGCTTGATGTTATCAAATGAGGATAGCTTTTGTAATGGATAGGTCTGCTGCAGAAACTGCATCATTAAAACATGAGTTTGATATTTGGTTAGAAGTATAAGAAGCATTATCTGAAATAACTTCCCTCAATTTGGTTTGCTAGTCACATAAAGCTCTGTATGATAGATTTTATGTAATTTCTTAGCCTGTTGCTGTCTGAATGAGAATGTGTTTGTAGTCCTGACAGATAGCAGCAGTCTTTAGTTCTGTTTAGTTTTGATCTTTAGCATGTTGTGTGGAAAAGGCTGTTAAATTAGTTTCTACTTGAATATAAAATCCGGTTCATGTCTTATACAGAAGTCAGCACTGCATGAACAACATGAGATTTGCTTTAGTGCTTAATGAGGGTGTTCATTTGTTCATAAGGAAACCTGAATTTGTGCAACTCAGCCTGCATACAAACCTGCATCAGTGGGCAAATGCAGGGCTAGATTGGCTTAATCTGTGTCTGAAATGAATCTTTCTCAGTTTAGACTTGCAGGCCTGTGGTCTGAAGTATGGATGCTGCTATGCCAGTTATGGAGATAAATAAGGCTTTGCTTTTGTATAGAATTTAAGATAAAGCCATAGAGGTGTAGCTTTTCTTTGGTGTTAAAGGAAGGAAAGACCTGCAACCTTTTAAAGGAAACAGTGTAGTTACTTCAGGTTGTCTGTTGCAGCAAGTAAGTAAATACACAGCTGTGTAACTGGAGAGATATTGGGGTATCTGGTACTGAACAGTATCAAATTCATGTGGCAGACTAGAAGGAAGTGTATTGGTAGCTCTGAGTTCTCTTGCGTTCAGTATAACTGGATTTTGTAATAGCATTGCACAGGCAGTGGGCTGAGAAACTAGTAACACTTCTTAAACAGATGGTGTAGTTGCAGCACACTGTGTAAGCAAGGTGTGTAGGATCTTTGTTGGGCAACTGTCAGCAATGGTATCAGGTCCGGTCTCATGCAGGTTAATGTAATGCTGTGACTGCCTTTGAAAGGGAAGGCTTGAAAGGATCTGCCTGCCTGATACACTCAGCAGTTCTGGAGGCAATGTGTTACATATATATCAGAAGTTTTCTCACTGTGGATGGCAAAACAACCTTTACCATCATTCTGTGATGGCAAACCTTGCGTATTATGGTCATATAGTATACCTGTATTAGAATACCTTACAATGGAGATAGGTATCTGGCTTATTCTGTCCCAAGATGTTTAAAAATAGACCTCCAGATTGAGGTCTTTCAGGTTTGAAAAAGATACCTATTTAGACTTTTTTGTTTAGCTATGTTGAAAGAGCACAAAGAAATAATTAAGCACTTTACTTAAAATTATTTTAAAATCGCAAGTCTGCAAGTGTACTTCTAAAGCAATTATCCTGACTCTAGAAGGATTTGATAGTGTTTACCTCACTATTGATTTATGGATGTTGACAGAGCATGGAATAAGAGAAATAGCTTAATAAATTCTAGTCTTTCATCTGTGCTCATCTCTCAATTATCTACCTTCCATTTCTGTAAAGCAGTTTGGGGAAGTTCCTAAATGAAACCTCCTTTTGGGTGGAAGATCAGTGTGACCTTGACTGAAAGTTTGTTGAACCAACAACTATTAATAACAGTTGTACTCTCACCCCCCAGGTGCAGTCCATCAGTGCTCTGTGACACTGCTTTATGCAGTTGTAGGTTTTTTCCATTGATTTTATTTTGTCAGCCACATAACCTAAAAAGTGTTTTCTGTAGCTGAAACCAAGCAAATCACCATGCTCTGATGTGCAGACTGACTCCTGAAATTAGGAAATGAGGTTTCTTGTCATTGCCATGAGGATCAGTTTGCCTGCTCAGTCCCTGTGGTAGTGCAAGTGAGGCAGGTCATGTGCCATGTTGTATCTCTGGAGAATGGGCAGATTGTGGATTGAGATAATTGTTTTGCTTCAGGTTGAAGTTCAGGTATCTCAGTTTCATGTACTAAATGATTTTTATTGTAGCTGGTGATGAAGTCTCAGTAATTGATATCTGCTCTGTAACCCCTGAAATGTCTCAGAAATGGGAGAAAAAGACTGGAACAACATAAACCTTGTATATCAGTTACATGACTTAAACTTTGGGAAAATCTTAGCTTGCATTGTCAGGAATAAGTCAAAAGGGATTGTATTGCTTAGAGATGGAAGAGAGGGTATAAACCTTTGCTTTTGAAAGGCTGCAGTAGAGAGAATGGTAATCCATTCTATTTTATTGTCACTTGGAGTATTGTGTAAAATAGTATACTTACCTTAAAACAAAGATTATCCAAGATGTGTACAGAGAAGAGAATAATGGTAGTTAAGGCCTGGAGCAGATTGCTGAGATAAAGTTGTGTTCTCTTTTTGGAAAATTTTGGAAAAAGATTTGATGAAAATTGGTATAGCTGTGCGTGCCTCTGTCAGTGACACTGAGCTTTGACGCTCCTTTGGAATTCTTTTTTGCTGGGAGCTATGTGGTTTGCACCCTAGATTTTGTAAATTCTGTACAATATGTCTTTGTCTAATACCTGTTTCTTTACTTAAATGAACCTGCAAAGTAAACATGGTATTTTAACATCTCCTGTTTCTAATCCGTAGCTGGTCCTCTTCAGAGTTTGACTTGAATGAAATCCGCCTAATAGTTTACCAAGACTGTGAGAGGAGAGGCAGACAGGTCTTATTTGATTCCAAAGCAGTCCGGAAAATTGATGAAGCTGTGGTTCAGGTATGAAATGTTAATTTTGCTGCTGTCCTACTGCTCTTTTTTCCTTTCCAAAAGTAGTTATTTTAGTAGGACAGTGTCAACTTCTTATTCTTGCAATCTTTCACTGTGATAGCTGCAACAAGCATGTGTTAGATTACAGCAAGCCTATGAACATATCTGATATTTGGTATTTGTAATATATATTTATAATATAATACCTGATATTTGATATTTATAATATATATTTATAATATATCTGATATTTGGTATTTACGATATAAATATGGTATTCAAATGCAGCAACTTAATCCAGATGTGCTTTCAGGCAAAGAAATCTGTTTCCCTTTAAACTGAGTATTTCTTCAGCCTTTCTAATGTTGGCTGGGTTTGCTTTTTGCAAATTGCTTTTTTTCTTAGCTCTGGCTATGCAATCCATTTCAGTGATATCCACCATGTGTCCAAAGGTGCTTTTTTTCCTTTGGTGTTTGGATTCGTAAAGTTGTTGCCTTTATGTGAATTTAAACAACTTCACTGGCTAACCACATTGTATTGTGTAAGCATGACACATGGCGATATATATGGCCATGTAAGTTTTGGTGAAGCATAGAAGCAAGAGCAGATGCTGTCAAGATGCAAGTTCTTTTTGCTTCTCTCCAAGCACACAAACTGTGAAGTAGAGCTTTCAGCAAACTCAGGTCACTTTGAAATATCAGTAAACCAATAGTATTTTCTGTTTTGTGGTAGTTTTTCTTGTTTTTTTTTTCTACTGCCTCTGTGTTTCTCTTCTATATTGAATTATTTCAAATTTTTGTTTGTTTTGAACTTTGGTTTTTTTAGAACCAGCAGCTTCAGCTTACTAGACTAGCATGGTTTATTTCAGAGCTATGTATATAATATACCTGTATAAGCCATATAAGAACAGTCACAACCTGTAGAACTTACTTACGATGATGCTTAAAAAGCAACAATCTATTTCAGTCACACTGTAAATATGCCACTGTGCTGAATCAGTAAGACTGATGAGCATCATCAGCTGATGTCTGATCATCTGCTTAAGAGCTTAAATGGGTCAGACTGGTTGTTAATCTTGCTTCTCCTCTTCCCCCACCCCATCCCAAAATCAAGGTCATTACTTTGTATCTTAAAGTTGTTTTAAAACTAACAACATCTTAGCAAAAAATACATTTCTGGCTTTGTTGAAATACTTAAATTTTTTCACTTCCTTGAATACTTTAGCTAAAAGTTAACTGCAAAATGTCCTATCAGAAACTCTCAATGCAACACTGACATAAAACAGATTATAACCTCCCTCATAATAAATGATACAGGCTATAATCTGTTTTCTAGCCAAACACTAATCCACGTACCCTTTTAAAACAAAGTACATTAATTTCACGACTATAAGGCGCACCGGATTATAAGATGCATTTTTTTTTTTTTAAGCGAAGATCCACGCAAAGTAACGAATTAGTAACGGAATTGAGCAATCATGGGGTTTACTGGCAGGTGCTCAGTTTGCAAACATTTTTCACAGACTGGCGTAGCCTTCAAACACAGCCCCAGGCACCCTCCCTGTGCTGCAGGTCCTGGCACTGCCACCTACCCCTGGTGCCTGCTGGCGCGGCTGCCACTGCCCCTCGCGGCTTGCACTTCTGGGTTGGCAAATTTCTGAACTTTGTCCATATATAAGGTGCACTGGATTATAAGGTGCACTTCCGGGTTTCGATAGAAATTTTAGTCCAAAGGGTGCACCTTATAGTCGTGAAATTACTGTACCTTTAACATATATGTGTTTGCATGGCATTCAAAATGATTTTGAGTGTTTGGTTGTTATCAAGCAGCAAAACTGAAACTTGAGTCATTTAAAATTAAGGCAAAATTACTTTCAAACTCAGTAACATTTAAATTAAAGTCAAGGAAGCATATATGTATACTGTGTGTCTTCCTGAAATGCAGTAAAACTCATTCGTGTTGAATATTCAAATACATTGTTTGTCTTTAACCTGTTAATTCTACCAAATGATCTGTTATTCATCCCTTGTTTTTGCTGTCTGTTCTTCTGTTTTAGAAATCTATTAAATCATTTGGGGGGCAAAAGTTGTATGCAATTCGGGTGATTAATTGTACAATGAGTACAGGAGTTGGTTTGTAAGAAACCCATAAGATGAGATTTTGTTTACATACATTTTGGCAAATATTACAGAACCATTCGTAACAATTGGGAATGATCTTCCTGAGAAACTAACTACTCCTGTCGTATGTGATACTACAAAAAGGTGTCTGACAGTGTGAATGTGAGAGCAGTTGTACACTTGCTCTGATGCTGGCATTTAAAAAAATATTTTAAAACTGATACATGTTTTTTGAACCAAATAAGAGTATTGTATATTTCTGTTACTTTTGCCATTATATGTTTAGAGATGGGAGTTTTCAGATTTACTTTAATAATTTTTATCACATTGTTCTGTTTTGACACAGAAAATGGCAGAAGAGGCTTCTGTAAAGACTTCTGCCAGGAACTGCCAGGCAAGCAATGGGAACAACATTTCTTCACATAGTCCTTCTATAAGCTGTATGCAAAATATCAAAGAACAGATACCGAAGTATCAGGTAATATTTGTTACTTTGTTGCTTTTGTTTTTCCATTTTACTGAAGAAATAAGTTTATTAAAGCCTTCACTTGCATGCATTGAATGACTTCAGCTTCTATTACATTGTAGCTTAATCAAAACCTTGAAATATCTACAGTAATTCCATGATTACAAGCCGCACTGATTATAAGCCTCATCTCTGGATGTCGACAACATTTCATTCTTTGTCCATACATAAACCACACCTGATTATAAGCCGCTCTGTTGTTCGCAGCGAGGACCCGCGTGCAACAAAGTTGCCAATTAGTAACAGAATCGCGGGATTGCGGGGTTTACTGGCTTGGCTCGGGCTGTGCGGGCTCGACCTGCTTGGGGCTGCCAACAGGACCAGATGGCCCAGCTCGGTGCTGCCTCTCGGCGGGGCCACTCGGGGCTGGCCACCACTGCCACCAGGCTCGCTTTCCCCAGCCCAGCGCTACCCCGCGGTGGCAGGCGGGGACGGAGCCTGCCGGCATCTGCGGTGGCAGGCAGGGACGGAGTCTGCTGGCATCCACGGCAGTGGTGGCAGGCGGGGATGGAGCCTGCTGGCACCCATGGCGGCGGCAGGCGAAGACGAAGCCCCCCTGCTCCTGCATTGGCAGGTGGGGACGGAGCCTACCTGCTCCTGTGGAGCCTGCCTGCTCCTGCGGCGGTGGTGGCAGGCGGGGGCAGGAGCCCCCCGCCTGTGCCCCGAGCTACAGGGCCGGCAGGAGGGAGCCCCCCCCCCTCCCCCCCGAGCCGCAGGGCTGGCAGGAGGGAGCCCCCCCCCTCCCCCCCTCACCGCAGGGCTGGCAGGAGGGAGCCCCCCGCCTCCCCCCCGAGCCGCAGGGCCAGCAGGAGGGAGCCCCCCGCCTCCCCTCTGAGCCGCAGGGCCGGCAGGAGGGAGCCCCCCGCCTCCCCCCCCGAGCCGCAGGGCTGGCAGGAGGGAGCCCCCACCTTCCCCCTGAGCCGCGGAGATGGCAACACGGAGCCCCCTGCCTCTCCCCCGGGCTACGCTGCCTGAAGGAGGGAGCCCCCTGCCTCCCTCCCCGCCCCCGTGCTGCTGGCACGGAGCCTGCCTCCACCCACCGCACAACAGAGTAACCAATTTGTAACAATTGTGCAATCCCGGGTTTTACTGGCAGGTGCTTGCCTCAGCACCCTGACTGGCACTTCCAGGGTTGGAAATTTCTGAACTTTTTTCATGTATTAGCTGCTCCTGCGTGTAAACCGCATTTCTGGGGTAGGAGCAAAATTTTAGTCAAAATGGTGTGGCTTATAATTGTGAAATTGCTGTAGTCTATCCTTAAAGTGTTGTTGAATAAAAACACGCGTGGGTGCATCTTAGCCTTTTGGTCTATCTTGGTCTTATCTTTCAAGGAGTTGTGAAATACATATAATAGCATTTTGTCATAAGGTTGTAAGAAGCGCTAAGCTGTTCTGTTCATGTCTGCTCGTTGTTCAGGTCAGTTGTGAAGAAGCTGTTGAACATGGTATATTAAGAGTCTCTTTAATCTGTCTTACTGTAACATTAAATTTTAGGTACTCTGGCTCTCTCTTAGTAAAAGCATTAGCATTTCACCTAGAAAAATGAAATTTGACACATATAGGTTAAGGTTGGAAAAGAAAATACAGTAATTTCACGATTATAAGCTGCATCATTTTGACTAATATTTTTCTCCCAAACCAGAAGTGTGGCTTATATATGAACAAATTTTGGAAATTTTCCAACCCGGAAGTCCGAGCCAGCAGCGGCCCTGGGCAGCAGGGCAGTGGCAGCGCTGCCCAGGCGTGGGGGCGCGGCAGCGGCCGGGCACGCCCCTCTCCGGCTTCCCGGCGGCAGCAGCCGGGCACGCCCCTCTCCGGCTTCCCGGCGGCACTGGCCGGGCAAGCCCCTCTCCCGCTTTCCGGCGACACTGGTGGGCACACCATTCCCCTGGTGGCAATGGCGAGCGGGGCCGGGACTGCTCCCTGGCAGCCACCTCGAGCAGGGCCGAGCCAGTAAACCCCATGATCCCATGATTCTGTTACTAACTGGCAACTTTGTGAAAGTTGTACGCGGATCCTCGCTGCGAACGAAAGTGCGGTTTACAATCCGGTACGGCTTATATATGGAGGAAAAACAAAACGTTGCTGACACCCAGGACCTGCAGCTTATAATTGATGCGGCTTGTAATTGTGAAATTACTGTAACTATATTTAACTGGAAGGTGATTTTCTTCAGAATTAACAAACTTCTCTTTGTATTTGCTATTGATGATCAATCTTTGAAACAAAATAAGCAACTGATGTGAAGATTGCATTTCTAAGTATAATCACAAATCATTTTCCAATAAAAAGGTTTCCAAGAAGTTTTCTATTGAGGCAAAGAAGGTGAATTTACTCATTTGAATAAGGAAGGCAGTTTATTTTTTCGGGATCCAGACCACTGAATCCACATCCTGTTAACATTTACAGCTTTTATCAGACTCTGTTATATGGGAATATTGCTGGACACAGCTGTTTCTTTGGAAATGCAGTAGATCTTTTTTTCTCTCTTGCCTTTGGAGGTCCCCTCAGAACAAAGGTAGCACTGCTTATCTAGTGAGCAAAATGCAGGATTTCTTCCCACTTTACTTTTTAAACCCACAGTGTTAAACCCACACTGAGTGCACACTGATCTTATTCATGGGGAAGATGAACTTTTGTGTTCTCCATTCTGAATACATCACTGTGGCACTAGGTTAAGTTGAAATAGTGTACCAAGTTATTTTTGACTTTGCTGTTCCCATCTTCTTGTCTGTATAGTACACCAGACCAGCCTCTGATGTCAATATGCTGGGAGAAATGATGTTTGGCTCAGTGGCGATGAGTTACAAAGGCTCCACCTTGAAAATTCACTACATACGGTGAGTGTCCTTTTCTGTGATGCACTGTCTTGTCAGGCACTTGGAATTGATGACTCACTGAAATGACTGTTTATCCTTTCAGCTCTCCCCCACAGCTGATGATGAGTAAAGTCTTCTCAGCCAGGGTAGGAAGCTTCAGTGGAAGCAGCAATAAGTAAGAACATCTTTTTTTATGTATATTTTTTTCCTTTCCCAACCAGTACAGTTGTCTGTCTGTCTTTCTCCTTTTGTAGTTCTGGTAGAAAATCAGGAGGGTAGCTGTGGAGAAGAATTCTCTTAATGGATCCTAGTTAGGCCAGCCAAGATTTTAATTTTAAAAAAAAATCTCCAAGTTTCTACTTCTTAATTTGTCCAGGACATGCGGTAAAGTTCAGAAATTAGGTGCTTTGGACAATCAATACCTCCATCTCCTCCTACTGTCAGAAGAGTGAGGAAGGGATATGTTGAGAATGTTTTGTCCCCATATCCCACTTCTGTTTCCTTCAACAAATATACTGTTCTGTTGTACTTCCTCCCCAAAATGGGAAAATATTAATAAACTGAATCCCAAGTGTCATATAAAGAAGTTTCCAATAACTCAGATATAAAAAATAAATGCCTGTTTCCTTCCAGTTTAAGAAACCTGCTTGTCCTTCAGTTTGGTTGTAAAGTTAATGTTCAGCCTTCTTTTATAAAATGAACCTAATTCTTAAACTAATATTAATGCCTATTGATCACATTCTCAAAGAACACTGGCTTTCCCCCCTATTTTAGCCTACAAGATAGCTTTGAATACATAAACCAAGACTCCAGCCTGGGAAAGCTGAGCTCCAATCAGAATGGTTTGGGAACCTGTCGCAATGGAAGTAATTTAGGTAAATATTTCCAGGTTCTATGTCTTTCTAACAACACAAGGCCATCTGTTCATTCAGTTATGGCTTTTTATTTCCCCAGTACATCACTTCCTTGGGTTTTTTTACTTTTTTTTCTTTTTTTTTTTCTTTTTTTTCCATTTTCTCTACGTTGCTTTTGTTTCCTAGGTGTGTTACAGCTGTGTAGCAGCAAACTGCTGCAGGGTGTGTCTGAAGGAGGTCCCCTCCGGCTCATCCGCAGTGCTTCTTTCTTTGCAGGTTTGTGTGGAATGCCAGCCACAGTGTGACCCATCCATATGTACACACAAATTCATCTCCTTCTGAATCTTTGCAGGACATGCATAATTAGTCTCTAGAAACAGAGGGCTAAAATAGTAACAACAGGTGTATCTGGCATATCCTTGAAAAAAATGGCAAAATTACTGTGTTTAATTTTAATATATATTTTATGCAGTGTTTTTTGAAGATGATTTAGCCCTTATGTTTTTTAGAGAACTTATGTTTCCTGGCTTATTGCTGGTTTCTTGCTAACATGCAAGTGTCTTGCTGGTATACAGCTTTTTCTTCTCTTATCTCTTGCTACTTTTTAATTTGGTGGTGGACATTCAAAGTTCTTGAGCTAAGTCTGGGAGGCTTTAAGGGTTTTCTTTCTTAAAGAGTATCAATTTCTTTAATTCTTAATCTTTAAGCTACATAGTCTCCTTTTACAGGCAGAGTGATGATCCATACAGGTGGGTAGATCTCAGACCTAATTACTTCTGTAAATTGCAAAAATGTGAACTGAAATACCAATGTAGTTTCTTCACAGCCTTTGCAAATCATGCACGCTCTACAATTTGAGTAACTCTGCACTACTAACACTTTGGTGTAATGTGACATAGGCTGAATGTTTCTTGCTGTGAGGCTTTGTGGACAGTAAATCTCAACTCAGCAAGTGAAACAGAAGCATTTAATGGACCTTGTGCTAGACTATCTCATTGTGATCTTAACTTGTGTTAAAGGACAGTCTTGCACACTCAGAGGTTATCAAGAATGATGAGTGAGGGTACCACCAGCCCTCACTTTCAAAATATGTCCGATTTCTGATAATGCAGACTGTATTCATATTCCTAAACTCCTTAGAGATGTTTTTACATTTATGTTGGGGCAAATAACCTTCCTCAAGTACTGTGATACTCAGCGTAGGCTACTGTTTGCTGCCACCTCTCTTCACACCCTACTGATTTTGAGCACCAGTACAAGATGTAATTTTTTTGGTGTATGACCTTTAAACTTAAACTTTTTTTTAAATGCTGACAAATAGTATGATGAATTATGTACTATTTTCTATTGATCTGTTTTGTTTGTTTTAGCACACAGCACACCTGTTGATATGCCTAGCAGAGGACAAAATGAGGACAGAGACAGCGGCATTGCTCGGTCAGGTATCTGCTGTCTATCTTGTTTGCATCCTTTTGTAATTGTTACAATTCTTTGTTTGAGTGATTCACCTGAAATACAGACACTTCATGACCTGTAAATCCATAATTGGTTTTATCTGTGAGGTGGTTTGTTTTCTGCATTTGCCCTGATCCTTCATGCAAAAATATTTGTAATATTCTCTATTTACAGCCACCATGTTCTGAGTTCTTAATCAATCTATAACTTGGAGGAAGAATTGGTTGGAGCCTTTACTAGAGCAAATGAAGAGAAATTGTTTTTTACACTGAGTAGGAAAATGAAGACCAGAAGTCATCCTGTGTATTGTAATGGGAGTGCAACAGCTCTTGGGAGGGAACACTTTTAATAAGAATAAGATACATTTTAGTGTGTTTTAGTAGGGACGATCTCCTACTTTATAACAAATGAATGTCCTCAAGCAGCAAGACTTATTTAAAATAATTGTCTCTCCACTTGTGAGTGAGTTGTGTGGAAAAGATCAGCAAGCAAGAGCAGTATTTATGAGAAATTATTATTAGAGTATAGAAGCAAAATATTTAACCAGCACTCTTTGTGATTAATTGTATGTGGGGTTTCTTGCTTTCTTCATAGCATCTCTGAGCAGTCTTCTGGTTACTCCTTTTCCATCTCCAAGCTCTTCATCATCATCTTCTAGCAGCTACCAACGTCGCTGGCTCCGAAGTCAGACAACCAGTTTAGAGAATGGAATTATTCCAAGGTGGTGAGTGTAGCACCTTTCTTCTTACAACTGTTTTGCAGTAATTTAAGCTAAACAGAGCTTAAACCTCTTTTCTTTAAAAGTACAAATCCTGTTATTAAATGTTCTCGATTCAGTCTATCTTCTATGCATATTGCATAGATTGCCAATGTAAAAAAAGATTAAGTTTTGGCTGAATGTGAACTTCAAAGCTCAATTTGGAATATAATTATTTTTATTGAATACTTAGTCTATGTATCAATATGGTGTGAATGTATAGTCTATGTATGAAGTCATATTCTGAAAAATAGATTAAAATGTTCCTGAAGGAGACAGTATCCTGTTGAGATGAAAGGGACTGTAACAGCACTACTGCTATAATGACTTTATACTATGATGAAGTCTGACTAGTGAGCAGTTAGTGAAATTTTCGAGTACAGTAATTTCACGAATAAAAGCCGCACCGTTTTGACCAAAATTTTGCTCCCACACCGGAAATGTGGCTTATACTGAGGAGCGGCCAATATGTGAATAATTTTCTGACATTTTCAATCCCAGGAGTGCAAACCGAGTCAGTGCAAACTGCAAAGTCGAGCACCTGCCAGTAAAACCTGGCATTTACGCGGTTGTTACAAATTGGTTACTCTGTTGCACGGCAGGTGGAGCTGTTCCGTGCAGGCAGCACAGAGGGTGGGAAAGGCGGGGCAACTCCCTCCTGCTGGCCCCGCGGCTCGGGAGGAGGCAGGGGGCTCCGTGCTGCTGGCCCCGTGGCCCGGGGGGAGGCAGGGGACTCTGTGCTGCTGGCCCCGCGGCCTGGGGGGCTCCCGTCCCCGTGAGCCGTCGCCACAGGAGCAGGGTGGCTCCATCCCGGCCTCCCACCACCGCGGCGGGTGCCGGCAGGCTCTGTGCCCCCCCTGCCGCCGAGCTGGGCCACCCAGCCCTGTCGGCAGCCCCGAACCCGCACGACTGAGCCGAGCCACTAAACCCTGCCCTGCTGAGATTCTGTTACTATTTGGCAACTTTGTTGCACGTGCGTCCTCCCTGTGAACGACAGAGCGGCTTATACTCAGGTGCGGCTTATTTGTGGACAAAGAACGAAATGTTTACCAACACCCGGCAATGTGGCTTATACTGAGTGCGACTTGTATTCGTGAAATTACTGTAATAGCCTGTGACGACTCTCTTGGCTGCTACAGGATGTTCCTAATGTGACTTCTGCCAAAACAGGAAGAAAAAAAAAGCTGTGATCAAAAAGCTTGGCTTCTGTTTTGGAATTTTATTAGGTTTTGTAACTCAGTGGCATAACAAAGCATGGAATGCAGCAGACTTTTCACAGCTAATAAGCAAATTCTTCCCTTGTCACTTGCAAAATAGCAAATGGTTCTTGATTATCCTCTCTCTGTACTCATACACCTGTACCCAGAGACAGAATGGAATTAGTGGAGACCTACTAGAAATTAATGCTATTTGGCCTTCCTTTTTCAGTTAAGAGAAGCATAAAAGCTGCCAGTTAAAATATGTGGTCAGTAAAAAACAAAAATTGAACTTCGTTTGAAAAGACTTCTTTCCCTAGTGTCAACCAACACATGCAGCTTTTTTCTAGATATTCTTAGTGAGTAATTTTTGGCGTGAAAAATTGTACCATGGTACTAATGTAGCAGTCATGCTTTCTAAATCACAGTTAGATTGCAGCTGAGAATAAACTGGTTGCTTTTATTGAATTAAAGTACTTTTTAGTCTAGTTTCCTAAAGAAATAAGACTGAGAGCAGCCCATGTAAAAAGGGTTAAGACATCTAGGGTAAATAAGATAATTTCAGCCCAGTTGAAGAAGTAGCCAAATTTTCACAAATACAAATTTCTGTAAAGTGTTCTGAAAGTTACAAATTGTTTAGAGGAATGTAGCCTCTTTGGGCTGCTTGCTTGCTGTTGGGAGCAGGGTTTGTTTTTTTTTTCCCACACTGAAAAACCTGTGCTGGGGGAGATGCTGGAAACAGCACTTCATATTTTTTCACTGTCTAGAACTGTTCTTGAACCAGGATTTCTCTAAGCCAAAAAGCCTCTCCGGATACTTGTTTTCTGCATACTTGCTAGAGAAACAGTAGGCTTCTGGTTGAATACTTCAGTACCATACAGTTTGCACCCCAGGTTGTTACAGCCAAGATTCTACAAGGCTGTGTGACTGATGTTTTAGGCAAATAGCTCAAATAAATTGAGATGTCTAGTTGGAAACTCTACATAGTCGATTGGCAAGCAAGCTAGAGCAGCAGTTTTCTTGAAAAGGCTTCCCTCTCAGACCTAAATTCCTCAGTTTCTGTTCCTAGGAAGCAGTACAAAAGCTTGTGATGTTTCTTAAATGCTGACTGACCATCCTTTCCTGACTTCCTTGGGAATTTCTGTCTGTGTATGCAAGTTCCTGATGAAGTTATGTTTTTGTCTTGAACTCTGTTTTCCCACAAGCTGTTTTTTCGGTGGAGTTTGCGTGTGTTTTATCCTGTGTTCATGGACTCATACCTCTGTGATGAGAATTTTTTGCATATTTTACTTTGTAAAACCAATTAAACTGTAAACAACTTATTTTTAGAATGGACTAAGAATGAATGCTTAACCCTGAGTGTTTCCTTTTTTTAATTGCTTCATAGTGTTCTATAAATATTACGGCTTCCATTTCAAGATAATTCTGATATGAAAAGACTTCAAACTTTTAATTATCACTCACTGATATTGCAGTCTTGACTTAAAAGAAACTCTAAAACCAAGCTATTTCCAGATGATCTCTGCTGCTCAGAATGTCTCCATGACTTTTTTTGTCTTTTTTTCCCTTTTCTCCTATAATTTCTCCATAGATTAAAACCCATTATTCAGTTGAAGTTTCCTCCCACAGATTTTTTCCATACTGTTCTACTTATGTATATATATAATATATATATATAAAAGGTGTTTTTTCAGTGAAATTGATCAAGACTCTTTAAGCAAGAAAAAAAAAATTTGTAAATTCAGCAGTATCCGTATCTAGCACTGTAAGGCTAGTGTTTATTGAAGAACAGGGTGAGGGAATTGCCACCTTTTGTATAATCACAGTAAAACTTATGCTGGGCTGAGATTTGTGGATATCATCCAGATCAGTTGTGTGTGCAAAGCAGCAACTTGGAATTTTATATCAGGTGGCTGTGGAACTTGACTTTTGAGTCTTGAAAATCTCCAAAGATGGAGATTCCACAGCCCGTTTGGACGCTGTTGTCCCCTTGATTGACCATTTTTCCCCCATTTGACATTAGCTGCAAACACAGTGAAAGGCACATTTTTATCCATAGGCTAGGCTGATAATCAAGGCATTGAGCACTATGGATCCTAATAGCAACACGTGTAATTGAGAAGAGACATAATTGTTGAGAGAAATGTGGCAGAACTCTCAAGGAAATAAACAGAACTTGGGGAAATAATAATGGTTGTAAAATAGCCGCTGTGTGGGTGGTTTTTCTTTCTGTATTTTTTTACAGTTTTAAGCAGAAAACAAATCTTTCTAAGCCGAAGTGCTTAGAGCACAACACAACTTTGAGCTCAGCAAACATTAAGTTTGTGTTTTCACAGTAATTACTAAGTGGTGACATTTTGTCTTCAGTTGAAACAAGAGGTTTTATTTTGTATGGTTAAACGCAAACATCCATCTTAAGATGCCAGAACACTGTAGGTAGTATAGGTTATATGCTTCCCAACTTCCCTCATGAGCAACAGTCCAGTTTCAAGAGCATCACAGATATGCTGCTGAGTGCCTAGAGAGGAACTCGAGTGCTGGATGCAGTTTACAGCTCCAAAGTTACCTTTAACCTTTTTTGGTTATGATTTTTGTGATGTATCTCCTTTCCCTTTTCTTCATCTCTCTCAAAGATAAATCCAGGAGGGAATCTAATAGTTCTGGTTCAGAGGAAAGTGTTCAGACCAGGCCTCTCTGGGGATTGTCTTCTTCCTATTTGAACAAGCACAGGACTTATCCATCAAAATGTCAGATATCCTCTGTTCATAAATATGTGACAGCAAAACCTTATGTAGTCAGTCAAAGGATCCCACAAATTATCTTCTGCTATATAGAGAACTATGAATAGAAGCTGAATTACAGTAATTTCACGAATACAAGCCACAGCAATTTGACAAAAATTTTGGTGGAAACCTGGAAGTGCGGCTAATACTCGGGGGCGGCTAACACGTGAATAATTTTCTGACATTTGCAACCCCAGACGTGCCAGCCAGGGTGCCGAGCCAAGCACCTGCCAGTAAAAGCCGGCATTCCACGATTGTTACAGTGTTACTGTGTTGCCCTGGCTCCCTGCAGGCACGGGGGGCGGGGAGAGAGGCGGGAGAACTCTCTTCCCTCCTCTGCCACAGCCCAGTGGAGAGACTGAGGGACCCCGCGCCGCCATTGCCGCGGCCCGGGGAGGCGGGGGGGAAGCCTGCGCCGCCGTTGCCGCAGCCCGGGGAGGAAGGGGGGTGCTCTGTCCCCGCCCACCGTGGCGGCAGGCAGGCTCCATCCTGGCCCGTCGCTGCCGTGGCAGGAGCGGGGAAACTCCGTCCCCGCCCGCCACCAGCGCAACGAGCGCGGGAAAGCTCCGTCCCTGCCCGCCGCCGCTGCCGTAGGAGCGGGGGAAGCTCCGTCCCTGCCTGCCACCGCGGGGCAGCGCTGGCCCAGGGTGACCGAACCCAGTGGCAGCGGTGGGCGGCGCCGAGCCCAGTGGCAGCGGCGGCCGGCCCCGAGCGGCGGGTGGCGCCCAGCGGCAGCCGGCCCCGAGCCCCGTGGCAGCGGCGGGCGGCGCTGAGCGGCGGCCGGCCCCGAGTGGCGGGCGGCGCCAAGCCCAGTGGCAGCGGCAGCGGCCGGCCCCGAGCGGCAGTGCTGGGCGGGCCGAGCCTGCACAGCCTTAGCTCAGCCAGTAAACCCCGCCCTCCCGCGGTTCTGTTACTAATTGGCAACTTTGTTGCATGCGGGTCCTCACTGCGAACGACAGAGCGGCTTATATTCGGGTGCGGCTTATTTATGGACAAAAACCGAAATGTTTGCCAACACCCAGAGATGCGGCTTATACTCAGTGTGGCTTGTATTCGTGAATTTGCTGTATCTTTCAGTACATAGGTAACTGTCCTAACAAATCTGTCTTACAGGTCTACTGAAGAAATGTTTAGTATGGCTGATGAAAGCTGCAGCTCCAATCCTGCAATGGTTCGAAGGAAAAAAATTGCAATCAGCATAATCTTTTCTCTGCCTGAAATAGAAGATGCCCAGAGAAACTTCCAGGATTTCTTTTTCTCTCACTTTCCTCTTTTTGAATCTCACATGAACAAGCTGAAATATGCAATAGAAAAGGTACAGAATACTAATTTGGCATAATGTGGAAAAATGTCAGTCAGAATGAAGTAGTCTAGAATCTGATAGATGAAGAGTGGGAGAAGGTGCGTGGTTTCAAGCTTGCCTCCCTCCTTACACATGCAGTCTTGAGCTTGAGCCCAGTGTAGGAACTCAGCATTTGCTAAAAGAGGTGGTTTCTTTTTTAGACAGAATTAGAATGGAGAGTTTTATGCTATGGGTGGTTTTTCTTTCCTACTTGCCATATTTCGCTCTGAGGTTTTCTTGACTCCCTAGAGACTCTGGAAATAATGGTACTCTGTCCTTTCATGCAGCATCTAAAAGAGAGAAAAAAATATTTTTTGCTGTCTTACTCTCCAAAATGTTCTCTTCTCTCCCCTTGTCCAGTGTTAGGGATTGGTCTGCCATGAGGTGGAGGGAGGTTGGCATTTGTTGCTGTCCTGAGTGGCTGTATAGGACTGGGGCTAGATCTTAGTTATTTTGACATGTTAATGAAATTTAAAAAGATGAAGAATGTGAATCCCTTAAGCAGCTGTTTTGTGTCTTTAACTCTTAATCAAGGCCATGATCTCATGTAGAAAAATAGCAGAATCCAGCCAGAGAGTGCAGGTTTATATCAGCCGTGTCATGGATGCCCTGGGAGAATTCAGGTGAGTTGATGGAATTCTGAATTATAAGGACAGCACTTTATATGCCCCGTGAAAGTTATTTGTCACTTTCAGTTATAAGCAACTGAATATAAGGTCTTGTATCTTAGACAGTCTTGAAGTTAGTGTGAATGAACTTTTTGCGTTGGTTATTGCATAAATGTTTTCAGAAAACTTTTACAAAACCAGCTCAGCCATTTTCCAAATGAGAGTGCAAGTAGTTGCGTAAGTGCAACACAAGTTGCACTTATGTGTTCCTGGGATTGTCAGTTAAAGTCTAAACATCAAGAGCTGGCTTCTGCTGATGCTTGTACTGTCGGGTGGATTGATGTACTCAGGCAGATAGATGTCTACTCCTATCCATAGATGCTGGACAATGTAACTGGCAAGTAAGTTGCAGACAAAAAGCTCTCTTTTCTGTACTTGAGAAAGGAAGGAATGGTCTAAGGCAAAAGGAGGTCAGCCCAGGAGAGAGAGAAGTCTTTAATGGAATGGAGTTTCTGTAATATATGGAATGTAGAAACAAATCTGTGCAGTGACTAGAGTGGGTTCTTCCCCTCAAACATATTTCTGAACAGTTTCTCTGAATAAAATTCACATGGAAGTGCAAAAATGGGAAGCCAAATACATAACTCGTATGAAGACACTGGGTTACTGATAATATGAATTAACAGACTAGTGTTCTGGACACTAGCTCGTTTAGTCTCCCAGATCTTACAAAAAAAACCCAAAAAACAAATAAAAATCTGGACAACAGAAGAGGAAAGGGGCTACTTATATTTATTTGCACAATTGAAACATGCATGTTAACACTGATTTTTGGGAATTTTCTTTGAGCAGAGTTACCATCTGGAACCTATATTCTGTTCCAAGGATTGCAGAGCCTGTGTGGCTTAATATGATGTCCAGCACCCTGGAAAAGAATCAGCTATGCCAGCGTTTTCTTAAGGAATTTACATTTCTGATAGAACAAATCAACAAAAATCAGTAAGCTTTCCTCACTCCTTTTTTCTTAAGGAAAAACTTGTGTGCTTCTCAGTGCATGTGAATATGTTAAAGCGCTTAATGGGGTGTTCTTTGCACATGTTACTTTGGACATGCTTTATTACTTTTGTTCTCCTAGGTTCTTTGCTGCTTTGTTGACCGCAGTGCTGACATATCACCTGGCTTGGGTCCCAACAGTGATGCCAGTTGACCATCCTCCCATCAAGGCCTTCTCTGAGAAGCGCACATCCCAGTCTGTGAACATGCTGGCAAAATCCCACCCATATAACCCTCTCTGGGCACAGCTGGGTCAGTATGATTTGGAAAGCTTCAGATTTTTCTGTAGAAAGCACCTTTGTGCATTCACTCCTTTTAGATAAGGGCTACTTGTGATCCAGGTCACATTTCCTGCTACCAATACATGTCTTTTGCCTGAGTAGTCGGAGCACTTGGAGGCCTCTTTGCATACCCTCTTTTTATTCTTGTTCCTTGTTGACATCCTCTTTTGCATTGTCTGGTTAACTTGTTACAGAAGTATTAAGGTGGTGCAAGTGCTGTGAATGGTTTGAGCAGTGTGGGAAAGAACAAGACAAAAGAGGTTGGATTGAGAGGAGCTACCTGGGCCTCGGAGGCCATTTGTAGTTGAAATTGGCTATTTCCCTTTTGTCTCTCTCTCACATAGCTAGGATAGAGAGCAGGGCAATAGATGAGAAGTTTGGCAACTGGCAGTACCTCCATTCACTTACTGTTACATGAATGGGCTTGGGGCAAGATATTTTTTCTATGCTCTGTACCTCAGGCTGGTCTCTGACAAATACTTTATAGCTTGTAAATTATCTTGGTACGAGGGACTAGATAATTGATATTGAATGAGTAGGTGAGTGAAAGCTGAGAAAGTAGTTCTGTCAGTGAAAATTCCTCCTCTTCTTGGCAGCAGATGAAAATCTGACATCAGACTGCCCTTCACTTTAGCTGATAATATGTTGCCATGTAAAATAACACACATGCACACTGAGGCAATGACGTGACTTACTCTGTGGTGCTAGTTCTGTTATTTCCTAATTGTCTCGGGCTTCTTATTCTCAGTAACCTCTCTGAAAGATTGATACTTTGGCCATGTAGTTGCAGTGAATTTTTTTTCTGGTTTAAGATTCTTTTAAACATTGTGCAGAGGTTAGACTGAAGGGAAAATTAGAAGTGTGTTCCTGATGTGGAGGACAAAGCCAGTCCTGGAGTTAGAAAAACCAGCTGGACTGAAGGTGTAAGCTCAGTAGTAGCTCTTGTGGTCGCTCCCAGGACTCACCACTGGTGACTAATCAAGAGTCTGTTTCTCTTTTTGTCTTGCCAAGTTCTCATTGCCTGAACTCAGAATGCTCTCTGATTTTGTTTCATTCTTCTGAAGCCCAAAATGCTGTTACTGTTGTGGTTGCAAAAACTGATTGTGAAAGTGAGATGTTGCCATCTGCTGGTCCTCTTTAGGAAGAGGAAGCAAAAAGAAAAAATCGAGTCTTGGCGCTTAAAAATGGAAATGACAGGATTTTGATGTATCTGTCTTTCCACTTTCAGACATGTATTTTCATTACATATCAATTGCAATGACATACTGATAAAATTGTAAGTCCCTCTGTTATGAAGACATACTGTCTCTTAAACATCAGCTTCAGTCTAATGTTATTAACAACAAGTATTAATATGTTTTGAAGATCACAATTTTGACTTGTTGTACTGTCTTATTAGTATTTATATAAAAGTCAATTGTGCAAACGAACATGAAGCCTGAATCTGATTTCCCTAGTAACTCTGCTCAACTCAAAAGTAAAACAATATATTCCAATTTCATTTCCAAATTGCTTTGTCCTTGTGGCCTGCCAGCCTTTGAGATGAGTTGAGGAGTCTGAAGCCTGCTTTTGGTTCCTGAGGAGTGAATTTGCTGGCTTGTTCGGCTCTGGGGATGGTTGCAATGGTGTCCCTAACAGAGGGAAGATGTCACCACTGATGCCACCACCCAGGAGTCTCTCCAGTCAGTGCACGAGTGGCATCATAGGAAATGGCAGATCTTAGCAGGGGAGACATTAAGAGAGCCATGGGATTACTATCTTATTGATCCTTGTTTTGTAGGAATGGAGCTGTGAGCCTTATTCCTTTTATGTTCTGTATAATGAAGAGGAGGCTGGACATAAATTGCTCTTTGGGGTATTTTGCTGTTAGTGTCAAAACTGGAGGCCCCCTTGCCCTCGGAAAAAAACTTTTTAAGATCTGTTTATAACTCTTAATATAGTATTGCTTTTTGAGGTCTAGTACAAAATCTTGATGGCAAGCTCTGTCCAGAACAGAATTTGAGCAGCCCAGAGGAAGGATTTAGTACCTGAAAGCAGTCTGGTAGATTAGCAGATAGCTTATCAAGCCTCAAGGTAGAGCAGCCTGCTTTCCACACTTTAGGTATCTGAAGAAAATTGAGCTTTTGCTGGCTGTCTCTGATGTGCTGGTGAGATTAACCATAGTTTGGTTAAGCAAAGACGATTTTGTGAGTGTTCTCTGATAGGTGTCATGTGAAGACAAGTGAATTAACTCATCCTAGGAATAGATAGGCACTTATAGAGTTAGCTGGTTTTTGACCAACAGGGCATGTGAACATTCATTTTCTGGCTATCTATGCTTACTTCTCCCAGAACTCTGGGGTAGTAACCATTTAGCTGATAGATGATTGCAAGCAGCTGGAAGATAATTGCCACTCTCACAAAGACATATGTTGAAAGTAGGATATGTACGACCTTAGTTCTCTTAAAAAAGCAGTTCTTCAGGATAAATAGCAAATAAGTCTTTCTTGGGGGGACTCAGATGATGATGTAGTAGCACCTACCTTTCATATTGCAGTTGTATCTTGATTATCTACTTCTCCACTGCCCCCTGCCAAAGTCAAATGCTCATGTGAGGTTGGCTCCCACATACACAACATGTGCCTTACTCAATAAGGTAGTTACATGCCTCTTTTTTTCTGAACCTCATTTATTAAGTTAATATTTATTCCTTTTTTTTCTTTTTTGATATCTTAGTCCTGAAAAACATAATATTTTATCTGTATAAAAATGCCTGTGTTTAACAAAAAGGCTACTGCACTAAACCGGAAAGACTTAGATGTGAAAGGAAATCAGTAGAAAGATAGAAAATAGTACAGCTGGCTTCAGAGTTCTGCTGGATCTACATTCTTCTTTGCTTCCTCTTGTGTCAGTTTCCAGGTGATAATGTCTTGTAAGCATTGTGTAAATTAAATCTTAGTGGCTCTTAACAGCAAGAAAATGAGTAATAGCAGCTGATTGCTCACAAAAGCCCTTCTGGACAAAAGCAAGGTGTAAGAAGCATTAGGGGGACTTGCTTTGTTGCTCTTTAAGACTTCTATGAATTTACTGTGAAAGAAATTAATGGTCTAATTGTGTCCATAGCAAATGCTGTTTCAAAATGTGTTGAATTTGAACAGTATACATAATATTACAACACAACATAAACCTGTGAAATTTTTGCTTTCCTGTGTAGGTGATCTCTACGGTGCCATAGGCTCTCCAGTTAGATTGACTCGAACTGTTATTGTTGGAAAGCGCAAGGAGTTGGTGCAGCGCTTGCTCTATGTTCTAACTTACTTCATCCGGTGCTCTGAGCTGCAAGAAAATCAGCTGATGTGGAGTGAGAAGGCTGGGGAAGGGGAGCAGGTGCTAAATGGAAGCAAGATCACAACTGCACTAGAAAAGGGAGAAGTGGAGGAATCTGATTATGTGGTTGTCACTGTAAAAAATGAACCTGCTCTTGTGCCTCCAATCCTACCTCCAAAGAATGATGGAAGTAAAAACAACAGTACTGTTGAGTGGCTGCATGAACCAGAAAGCACTCAGGCTGCTCCAACCTCTTCAAAAGAAAAGAGGGAAACTATAGGAAAGGACAGTCAGACCTCTGAAACATCTGTTGACTGTCTAACTAGCAATTTCTGTAAAGGAGCAGCTGATGGTAGGAAAAGAACTGTCACTGATACAGGAATCATATCCTACCACACTAAAGAATCATCTAAATTAGAGGACGTCATGGATGTAAAGAAGAACAAGAACCATAATGAGAGAAAAGTGGAAAAGCAGTTTTCTAGTAAGTCATCTGCCCTACCTTGTCCTGAAAGGTCTGGCCACAGGAGTTCATACTTAGAAAAGGTCACTTTTCAGATTGGAAGTTCAGCATCACCAGAGTCAGACTTAGAAGCTCATAGAAGAGAAATGGAAGAAAATCTGAATGCATTAATTAAAAATCCAGAGGTGATATATTGTGCCTCAAGTTCCACAAATCTGACTGTGGATGCTTCTCAAAATCAAGAAGACAATTGTGAAGCTGCCTTTATACCCATTGGTAAACATAATGTTTGTTATGCACAAATCCCACCATGTGAGGAGAAAGAAAGTATACTTAACCAGCATATGGAAAGTAAAGGAACTGAAGTGAATTTAATTAACTCAATATCTAGTGAACTGCTTTTGCCCACAGATAACATAGAAACTGTAAAATCGACAAACATGAAAGAAAATAGAACTTTATGTTCTGGCAATCTGGAGAACTGTTCTTCTGACTGTGTAGAAGCAGATTCTGCTGTCAAACAAGATTCCCCTAATGTACGTCCTAAAGATGTCCCCTATGGGGATTCTGGAAGGAAAACCTCCTTCAGAGTTGAAGGGGACATTCCAAGGAATGAGAGTTCAGACAGTGCTCTTGGAGCTAGTGATGAAGAAGGTGATTGTTGTATCCCTGATGAAGTGCATCACGATAGCATCAGCAAACGACTTGAAGAATTTACGGAAGTGGAACTTCCTTTGCCAAGGTAAAGAAGTCTGATTAATTTAGAACTAAATGGAGTCAAAAGCTGTAGCTACTTTGGAGTTGTTTAAAGTTTCAAGTCTGAATTCTTCTGGGATCATGACTAAGTTCCTTGCAAACAAATCAGTAGCAGACAGTGCTACTTCTAAGCAGATTTGGCAAAAACAGAGACAGAGCAGGTTTAATAAAGTTTTATGAAAATGGTATACTTCCAAATGCCTAGCAAAAAGTGATCGAACTTTTTATGTAGACTGGCTGAAACATTTGATGTAAACATGTAGATAGAACATCTGAGGACAAGCAAAACTTTGTTTAAAAAGATAACTGTTTAGATTTGACATAATTGTTAAGTCAAATGCAGATTTGGAATAAACATGGGCATACTATTTGAAAAATTTTGAATATTACAGGTGCACTTGGAGTTTGATGGTACTTAAGGTGAGTTTCTAGACTTACCTTAAGCATGAGAATTGAAGAAAACTCAAATTTAGCAAAATTGTAAGCTGCAGAACATGGAGCTCATATATCCCACAAACTCCAGTGCATATAAATTTGCTTATTTTCTTGTTTTTTCATGTTGTTAAATTTCGGCTTTTAAAATTCTTGTTTAAAAGAGCATCAGTAGATGTTTACTGGTGTGAAGGTTTATATATACTTGGAGTTCAACTGTTGATTACTATTTGCAATAAAAGCAGGCATGACTTTGCATTTATGTGAAGTCTGAATGCAGTTTGTCAAGCAAGCATCTTACCTGCTTTGTATTTCTATATTTCAGGTCAAATACCATCAGCAGTCAATGTGTGAAAAACTTTGGAAGATCACTTCTGGGTGGTTACTGTCATACCTATATACCTGATCTAGTGCTGCATGGAATAAATAATGATGAAAAACTCAAGCAGTATCTACTAGCAGATCTATTTCATGCAATTCATGTAAGTTAAAGTACTGAGTGAGAGAAGGAGTTGTGATATTACTGAAATCTGTAGAAGAAGGTTATTTCAGTCGGTTACTGTTTTTACTTACCTATTCTGATCAGTCACGCCTAGCATGTCTTCCTTTTTGAGGTAAAGTCTTGTTGAGGCCTATATGATACTAGTCTGTAGCAGAAATTACTAACTACAGAAGGTAATTGTATATAGTTAAGAATGTTGCTGTGCCCTTTCTCTACTGTAGGTACTCCTAAATTATAAAATTTGTAACTAAACTCTCACTGGAATAACTGTGTGACCTCAGTATGCTATTTAAAATGCTTATCTAGTAGTTGTCAGCAGCTTTTCTCTGTAGCATTTAAGAATCATCCTGCTGGCATGACTGCATTTACTATCCATATCAGCATTGTGTGTGCCTGTATATTCTTTAAGCAACATCAGATTGGTCTGGTGTGATGTTGGCTCTTCTTTGGTGGATGACAAATGAGCCATGAGCCTGTGCAGCTCTTGCTGCCAGGAGAGCCAATGCTCTCCTGGGGTACCTAGCAAGAGCATTCCAGCAGGTCAAGGAAAGTGAACCTGCCCTTCTGCTCAGCCCTAGTGAGGCCACATCTGGAGTGCTGTGTCTAGTCCTGGGCTCCATAGGTCAAGAAGGATGAGGAGCTACTGGAGAGCCAGTGGAGAACCCCAAAGATCATTAGGGATCTGGAACATCTCTCTTCTCAGAGGAGATTAGACTGAGAGGGGATCTCATTGATGTATATAAATAACCTAAAGGCGGGTGTCAAGAGAGTGGCCCTCAGCAACAGGACAAGGAGAAGTGGCCATAAACTGAAACAGAAGTTCCATCCCAGCTTCTGAGGAAGAACTTTATGTTGAGGATGGCAGAGCACTGGAACCAGCTGCCCAGGGAGGTCATGGACTCTCCCTCTCTAGACACATTCAAGATCTACCTGGAACTGTTCCTGTGTCACCTGCTCTAGGAGACATTGCATTGGCATGGGGTTGGCTTAGAGGATCTCAAGGTCCCCTCCAACCGTTGCTATTCCGTTATAGCCTACTTGATTGTGCATAGTAAAATTCCTCACATGTCTCTGAAATATTGAATGTACTTTCACCATCACTGAATCAGTATAATTATTACACTCTTCATTTTAAAAGAAACTAATCTCTTCAGGGTGGGGAAAAGTTCACGATTATAAGCCGCACCATTTTGACTAAAATTTTGGTCCAAACCCAAAGTGTGGCTTATAATCAGGTGCGGCTTATATACAGACAAAGAATGAAAAGTTGCTGTTTTAGTTTGGAGGACAGGTGTCTGCTGAGAAAGGCAGGAACTTCTCTTTGAAATGGAGAATGTAAACCCCCTCCCTCCAAATTATTATAATTTTGAAATTAAGGGGCTTTCAAGCAAAGATATGGGAATTAGGAATAACAGTTCTTTTCTAGGGAAATTAAAATAGAAATACAGTACTACAAAGAAACAAACTGCATACTCTGACAGCCTGACACCCCGTCAGGCAGGGTGTTGATAGCAATCCCATTAAATGGTGGCTGCATCCTTCTGCAGTGACAGATGTGGTTCAGTTGAAGCCGTGCTCCTGCAGAAGGTGCAGTTTTCCTCCGGGGGTCCAGTGGTGATGTGGAGAAATCCGGTTTTCCTCTGGAGTCCAGTGGAGAAAGGGCTCCCTTAGTGTCCCAAAACCTCTATTTTTATCTTGGTAAGAAATGTTGGGGTCTTCCCCCTGGCTGGAGCAACTTCCAATGGGATGAAGTAATTTTATCAGTCCCACAGTGAGACTCAATGGGCCATTAGCAGAAAATGACTCGCTGGAGGAAGGATGAGTTGTGAAAAGATAAAGAACAATGCCCCACCTGGTTTCAATGGATGGCCCGTTAGCAGAATATCTGCCGTTGAGATAAGGATCACTGCACCCACCCTCAACAGATGGTGATAGAATAGATACCTTTTATCACACTCTGTATTATAATGTGCAGCTTATAATCAGGTGCGGCTTATACATGGACAAAGAATGAAAAGTTGCTGACACCCGGAGATGCGGCTTATAGTCAGTGCGGCTTATAATCGTGAAATTACTGTACATGAAGAGAAATAAAATGGAGTAGTGACTTTTAAATATCTGAATCAAATTGGCAGTTCCAGTGCTGCTGAATGTAAATCTTGTCACTGAAGTTGGTATTGTCATTTTTTGACATGCCTTTGGTTCCCTAATGGACAAAAACATACATTGAATAGTTTTCTTATTTGCTACATCACTGTGAATAAAAGTAGAACCTCAGACTGAACTGTGGAAATATATATGAAAGTATCACATACTTGTATTTTGTTTCTGTTGCAGCATCCAGTGCTAGATGAGCCCATAGCAGAAGCTGTCTGCATTATTGCAGACACAGATAAATGGAATGTACAAGTAGCTACAAGCCAGAGAAAGATGATGGACAGTGTGAAATTAGGCAAGGATGTTTTGGTTTCGAGTCAAGTATCCAGTCTGTTGCAGTCTATTTTACAGCTTTACAAACTCAACGTCCCAGCTGATTTTGTAAGTATTTCTTTATTGGCAGTTGAAGCTAATGGAAATTGTTTAGCGCAGATAGCACATAGTGCTATACACTGTGTTGTAATATCAATGAACTAATGCCTGATATAATGCAGAGCTGATACAACACATTGAAAAGAATCCATACTACAGTCCAGTAATGGATACTGGTTTGGCTGTAATTTACATTAACTAGATAAGATTAAAGTTAACAACTCCAAAATGCATGTGCCAAAACCTAAGTTGTTTAGGCAATTTTAGCATGGTCCTCATGTGTTTATGTTTAGGACTCTTACATTTGTAACTTTTTTATATTTTTTTGTATAAATTCCACACTTCTCTACTCTGAAAGTTGTTGAAGTGTCTGTCTACTAAATCCTGTTTCTGGCAAACAACTTTTTATTCTTGGGGTTTCTATTAAACCCCATGCAGTGGATGCCTCTTCTGTCTCCCCTCCAACTAACTGTGCATCTGTTTGTTTACTTGACCCTTCTGTTTTATATGAATTTTAGCAAGTGCTGTCTTGGATAGCTTTGCTGATGGTTCCATAGGATTGATGGGATGAGATGCTTGGGAATGGGTGGGCTGCAGCAGGGAATGTTACTTTGTCGTGTTGCGTACTCCCTATCCCACAGCATCCTTTCCTGTCCTCATTTGTAGTGGAGTTCATCAGAGCAAATCAGTAATGCTGGTTTCGCTGATTACAACAAAATTACCTACAAGTCTGAATACAATAACTGTAATTCAATTTTTAGCACATGATTGTTGGTGAGGGGAGATGGAGTGGTTTTTTCACCCCTTTTCTAATAAACAGAAGTGATTTGTCCTTCAGCAGATAGTCTTGAGAAATTCTGCAGGAATCCATGTAACGACTGTGCCGGCAGATGGAAGAGGAAGACAGAGCTAACGCTAACAGCTCTAATTAGTATTGGTTGGCACTGTTTTGAATTAAGTTGCTGGTATTGATTGCACTAAGTTCTTCAAGTCAAATGCTAGGCAAAATATGTGGGTACAATTTTGGATGTTTTCTCTGGATTCTTCTGAGCTCTGAAAAATATGCAACTGTGGTTGAAACTGTATCTTAACACTAGCAGTCACACCTTAAATCCTGGCAATTTAAACTGAGTAGTTGCTTTTGCAACTAAAGTGTCCTTTCAGTGTTACCTTGGGATTTGTATATGCAGTTTCGATATCGTTTGTGTGGTTTGGGAGGTGTCTGGAGGCAGAATGATTTTCAGGGATTTTTATTTCCTTTTTCTTACAAAAAGGAGCTGTGAAGTGACAATGCTAGTAGTTTGTAAATTTTTCATAATTCATGTTAGAGACACCTGATCCTTCTGTCAGGGGGTTTTGCAACTCTGCTAAAACAGCATCGATGCTGGGAAACTAAGTGTTCCTAGATTCTAGGAGAAGTGTGACTTTCATACTAGTATTTTTATTGATTTAAGTTTGGATACAAACATATGTATTGATGTACTGATATCACAGATTACCACAATGCATTATGTTTGAAGTTTCCTTTAGGAGTGCATATCTCTTTACATGAAGTTATTGTTCAGATGAATAAGTATTTGCCAACAAGAAACAACCCAGTTTGAGACCAAATGAAAGACAAGTGGTGATACCTTTGTTGTACTACTACAGACTGATGGTACAACTACAGTTGTGCTGCAGAGGGTTTTGCAGTATGCACTGGTGAGAGGAAAGTGCTGACTGCAACTGCTGCATTTCAGGAATATGCCAAAAGTTTTACCTACACCTTTAAACTCAGTTTAAGCTGCTCTTCTATTTTTCAAAGTTACTTGACACTTTTTCCATTTGGTCAATGAGAAAAACTTCAGAGGAAGCTAATATAAGAAAAAGACTTGTGGACACTGAACAAGATGTGTTAGTGTACCAAGCTTGTGGGGAGAAATAACTTTTGATTCTTTGATGGTATTCAGAAGGAATAGATCACATGCTGTAAACAACCCTTCTTTTAAAATAGTGGGAGACTCTTCCTTACTTGCTCCCTCAACTTAAAACAAAAAAATCCATAATCCTTAACGCAAATACTAGAATTGAAACAGATTGAACTGCTACTTTGTGAATCGGCTGCAAGCCCCCCTGAACCACTGAGAAAGTGCTCATAGGCTTTTTGCATGAAGGCTACCTGTCATGGAAAAGATAAGAGTGCTTGCTTCCCTTTTGGTCAGAATCAGAAGTGATTATAATTACTCGAGTAAAAGTTTGCTGGAAGCAAATTGATCAAACTATTGTCAAAAACCTTCTGCCTTTTTTCCATTGGTGGCAATGACTTTACTACCATGTAGCACGTTTTTTAAATGCCTCTTTATTTTCCATTATTAAGACTCAATATTAGTTCAATAAAGAATGATTAAACATCTTCATCTTGCTCCAGATGATCAGAAAAATGCGTATTAGGCTACCTACAAGCCTGAGTCTCTTTTTTCTCATTAGTTTTTTAATTAACAAAACTGGTCTCACCAGGTCTCACTTCTAACACTGAAGTTTTTAATTCAGCTTCAGTACATGGGATGATGGCCTGAAGCTGTTTGCTGCTACTGTTTCTAATTGCTGTCTGTGCCTGCTGGATGATTATATGTTTGATAATATGAGGTTCTCCATGTGCTTCCTGCTTTCATCTCCTGATTTCAGAGACCTGAACTAATTTAACTTTTTTGAAGTGGTCATCCCTGTGAAAAGAAGGAATATATCAAATTGAATGTACCTTTGTCCTAGAACAAAATACCTGATAAGATTTCTTACCTACTCAGCTTGTGAAGACATGCTGCCTGCTGGCCTTGTCTTACCAGAATAATCCCTCTCTCTCCTTGGAGCCAAGTTCATCTACTCTGTTGTAGTCTGTGTATGAGAAATTGCCATGAATCACATGATTGTATTTAAAAATAATATGCATTGCTTGCATTCCACTGCTGGAAGAAAAGTGGAATGATTAAACTGATGTTTCAACTTTTACTATTACCTTTTGGCAATCGGCGTCAAATGTTTAAGCAACTTTAAACTAGAAGTACTTATTAATTATGAAAACAAATGCCTAAAATGGATTTCTAACTTAGTTGCTGCAGAAAAGCAGTCAGCAAAAGAGTTGTAACTAACTCTATGATGAATAAAGGCACTGGTGTCTTCTATGTCTTCAGTCTTAGTTTCTTGAATGGCACTAGAGCCTTAGAGCTAGAATGATAATTTTAGAAACTGCTGTCTAAACCAAGTCTTTCAGAAAAATAGTACTGACTTATAACAAAGATATCTCAATCCAAGAATTCTACCTTAATTCTTAGTAAGGTATTTTGAATGGTTTTGAATCTCGTTAATACTGTATAAGTCAACAGAAAGGCAGTTACTTGAGTGGAAATAGAGGTGTAGCTTGTGCAGCAAACTTGCTGCTCAAGAGAGCTGGAATGCCCCAGTTCTATGAGGGCTTTCCTCCTCGTGGGGTAGTATAACTTTTTAATGTTTATAGCACAATTGTAATAAATCCAATCGCCTCTTCTAGGCGATTCCACTCTTTTGGAGTGGAGGCTGAGTTTATCTTCTAAGATAGAAGGTAAAGCAATGTGCTTACATTTTTGTGATATTTGCATGCGATTCCAAAAGCTGTTCTGAGGTTTTTGGTCTGTGTTTACAGTGCATAATGCATCTTGAGGATAGACTGCAAGAGATGTATCTCAAAAGCAAAATGCTTTCAGAATATCTGCGAGGACATACGAGAGTGCATGTAAAAGAACTGGGAATTGTATTGGGGTGAGTATTGCAGGTACCAGTCAAGCAATGGCAAAAGCTGGGGCAGTTATTTTTCCTTTTCATCTTCGTGTTGACAGCTTGTTCTCACAAGGATTTGCTTCATATTTAACACTCGTTTTTCATGTGCCTAGTAAGTTGCAAAAGTGGGTTCTACTGAGCTATCTTGAAATCAGGGAAGAGACTTTTATACAGCAACAACAAAATACTTGTCATTTTTAAATCTCCTGAATTAAGAGGGTTTGGATTTTGTCCATTAGGAGGTTATCCATGCATTCTTGTGCACTCTCTTCTGTTGTAATCTCCATAATGGAAACTTCATCCCAACAAATACTTCAGAATTTTTGGAACAAAAAGGGTGCATTTGTATCTTGAGGAATCAAGAGGGTCTCAAAAATAAACAAGTGTTCTGTTCAGCAGCTGTCTTCTAATAATAGTACTTGATTGGCATATAACCTTTAAGGATCTACCTGCTGACAGCAGAAAAGGGAGAAGTAAATACACTTTCTCAACAGGTTTTTTAGCACTGTAGATTAAATCTAATTTATCACTTTCTACACTGTTCAAGATTTCATTTGCAGAAATGTAGTTGTAAATAGTGAAACCCTAAAATAAGCATTTTTCTCTCTGTGTGTTAAATATATATGAATATGTACATACATCCCGGCCTCTGAGCAGCTTCATATTTGGAAATAGTTGGAAACTAACCATTGCACTTGAGAGATGTTCCTTGAACTGTTATTGCATAATAATTTATAATTTCAGCTCTTGGTTGTTTTTGGTAGGAAGGTGCTACTATGTAGTGAACTGAGTTATATTCAAAACCTGAAATGCGTAATCTTCCATAAACTGATACTTAGTACTTTGTTAAACTGGGCTTCTTGGTGCCTACTCACTGGTAAGACTACTAGCTAAGGCTTTTGGTTCAGCAAATAAAAGATCTTTTATTTAAACCATAAAAGATTATATAGCACAGAATGTAATACTACGGTCTTTTGATTTAAGTGCTAATATACTTCTTGGTTTTAAGGATTATTTACCTGCTTTTGCTGGTGTTAAATGATTATTGACAGTAAATAATAATTGAACAATGAACTTAGTAATAGCAAGACTCTTCAGTTTCTTTAAAGTGGATGAAAAATATCATCTTACGATACTTGATCATCTCTTGCAAAAGTGACTGTATATTATTTTAAAGTCTGTCTCCTTTTTTTTTAATTTCTAGGATTGAATCCAATGACTTGCCTTTGTTGGCTGCTATAGCAAGTACTCATTCCCCATATGTTGCTCAAATACTCTTATAAATTAAATTCTCAGGATAGTCATTCCCTTAAAGTACAACTATGAAAATGGGAATGTTGAATGAAGAACAGAGGTGCCAAACACTGGTAAAGGGGAGCACTGATGAAAGCAGATGATGACTACATTCTACCACCTTCTGATTCTGATTTCAACCGGATGTTTTATCGGAGGACTTCAGTTTACATAACACAAAAGGCATTCAGGTTTTTCTTACAATCTCACTTCTGACTTAAATCAAGAGACTGCATCCTTGCATTTTATTTTTATTCAAAGGATAAAAGATAACACTATGTGGCAGACTGGATGCTGCCATCCAAAACGCTGCTCAAAACCATGAAGTACCAGTTAAAAGAACAAGTGGATTTTGTAATACTATGCTTGTGAGTGTGGTGTGGTGTATATTTCTTTGCTAGGGAGGAGGAGGAGCTGTAAACTCTGTACATAGCATTCCTGTATAAAAGTGTAATAGGTAGGACATGATTTTCTTGCAGAGCATACATGTGATTTTGTCTAGTAGAAGTGATGGGCTCAGAACAAGGAACCTGGATTCAGCAGCCAAATGTCATGTGGGAATGGAGGTGTGCGTGAGGTTGATGTGACTTTTCCCTTTAAGGACAAGAGGTTGAGATCTGTGGCTGCTTCTATTTTAATGAGGAGGTGTTCAAATGGGCCCATGGCTACAAAGTGAAATGGAATGGATTTCCAAGAGAGGGATTTTGTGGGAAAGCCTTATGGAACTTCTGCTACAAGTTTACATTTGTTGCCGATGCAACTTCAGTAACTGTTGATTTGCTGTATGACTGTGGTCCTGGGAATTAAACTTGTCTTGGTGTCATCAAGTATTGCTATCTCCAAGGAGCATGAATTTGAAAAACTTCTGAATGATGCCAGTGCTGTGAGCACGTGTCCATATGCACATACACCAAACAACTGGCACAAACTGAAGACAATCGGATTGGGGAAATACAAGATAAACAACCCCCACCAAACTTTTAGTCAAAAGTATCACTTTTTTCCAGCTACAAGTTGTCACTCTGAGTAGGAATAAAAGAGGAACATTGTTTGAAGTAAAGTGAAATGTAGGGGGCAAACCCCAATATTTGATATTACCTTGAACGTTTTCAATTGCCCTTTTTTGATTCTACAGAAGTCTTGAACTATCATCCAGGTGCCTTTCCTTACTAGGTTAACGACTCTGACACCAGAAAGTACTTCTCCGCTAGTTGATACTAGCCTTTGATGTTTCTAGAAAGCAAAACAAAATTTTGTACTTCACTGTTTTCACATAGTTGATTAAAATGAATGTAAAAAATACTTTTTTTGCATAAAGCACTCTTAAGCTGGATATGAATCTATGGACCAGGCTGAGGAGAGAGCAAAGGATCAAAACTTTCTTAAATGGAAAACTCAGTGTTGGACTGTTGTTTTGAGTTGCTGTGAATATGGTGTCTGAAATTGTCATCTTGCAAGCAAATTTCTGGCAAGACAATTGCTTGAAAATAGTGAATTCTAATAAGAAACTCCTGGTCACCAGTTGTGAGTTCTCCTTGTTGCTGGTTAGAAATTTTTAACGCTGAAGGGACACACTTTTATTAAAAGTGTTTTTATTTCCTACTACCTTGATGTTTGGACTTTTCTACTCTAAACTTTCAATTATTTGAAATAATGCAATGTGCTTATTGTGAATTGTTTAAATGTGATGGAGATCTTGATTAACCTTGTGTTGCTTTTTGAGGGAAATAGGCAGACTGGCCTACTGTGAAAAGAGGTTGTTTCCACGTAGAGGGATACTTAATATTTTGATACATTTCTGAAGCTGTTTCTTCTATGCTGGTTTTCTGAACTGACATTCCAAATGTTTCTTTTATTGCATTTTCATACCTCGCCCTAGTATTCTGCCTAAAAAGGCTAAAATCTTTCTATGGTTCAGTTCTTTTCCTCCTGCTTAGTAGCTAAGCCAACTTTCATATCTTTAGTCTGTGATTCCTATCTGCTGGAAGGTGAATTTACCTCTGCATATGGCTTTTAGAAGTTATCACTTTCTATTTCACAAGGTTAAAAAAAAGTGAGAACCATAGAGCAAGTCACATATTCCTAAACTACCCTCTCGATGGAGAATATGTGTGTGCATGTGTAAGACTATGAAACTGCTTCTCTGAGTGTATACAGAAATCCTCATGTACTTTCTCTATTTCATGTCACTCTTAAATAGTAGCTGAGATCATTAAAAGTGGGGTTTTTATCTGAAGAGACTCTGACAGTTCTTCAGAGAAAGGTATGCTAACATAAAGATGTGCTTTTTTTATCACAGAGTTTACTAAAGAGGACAGAGATCTGCAGACATTCAGTGATTTAAAGATTAATACCATAATCAGTAATAGACCTGATTTTACCACATCAACTTTTTAAAAAAATATCTGCCTTTGGGCAAGACATCAGTTAACTTGGTGGTGGCATCTGAGCTGATGGTCAAAAAGTATTTGTATTTTCTTCAGGCCAGGCTAAAACTTTATAGTTCATGCTGCTTTCTCTAACATTTTGCTGCTCTTCAGAAATTACACGTTGAACTATTTTATTCTCACAATTTTAGTTTTGGGGAAAAGAAAATTCAAAATGAAAATTCTTTATTACCTTTAAAAGGCTTTGGACTAATGCAAGCTAATTACATATTTCCCCTTCCACCAAATGTACTACCTCAGTTAACAGGATTCCTCTTTCTAGGGCTTTTTTTTGACTCAAAGTCTTTAACTTGTTTTTGGTAGCATCTTGATGTTTATGTAGATTGGTGTGGCATGACAGGGCAGTATTTACAGATGTGTTTTTTAGACATTTTTAGGGCATGTTTCTGGTTTTATTTTAATAGGATGAAAAGTGATATGAATGTACAACTGTTGAAAGTTGATAATGTAGCCTAATTTTCAAATATTCCAAAGTTGTTTTTATCAGTATTATGCAGGTTTTTTGTAAATTTAAATGCATACTTTCTTGGTTAGGTGGGAGTGCACAGTCTTTCCAAAATCCCACATAAATGCAGTTTATACACTGAAATTTAAAGAGTGTATGCTGTTTTCAGGCAAGACTAAACATAGGGGAGGAATGAACTGCTAAATTGTAGAATTTAATTGAAATTAATTCTTTAGCAATACCAGGACTTAAACATTTTAATTTAAGCAGGTACTCTCTGAACCAATCTATACAACTTTCTTTTGCCCCCAAAAAACTAATAGACACTGATCCTGTAATTCACATTTCTGATGGCATCCTCCAGAATTATAGATTGATTTTTCCCCACACTGTATTATAAGCATCTTTACTGGTAAAGTCAAAACCACTTTTCAGATGCATCAGACTCTAGTATATACAGGTTTATGCAAAATGATCACTTATCCTTCAAGTATAACTTCTATTTCAATTACAAGGACCCAAATAAAAATCAAGTCTGAACTACTAAATATAGTCTTGACATTTTCCCTTTTTTTTATTATTTTTGTTTTTATTTTGTTTTTTTGGTTTTTTTTTGGAGGGGGGGGGAGGGTTGAAGTCAAATGAGGCAATTTGACATACATGGCAAGCTTTCCATAGTAGAAAAATGTGTGTTGCTATTGCATGTTTGGAGAACATAGCCTTTTTTAGGAATGACTGAATACCAATGTCAAACTACATGTTTTTTTTTTTTTCTTATAGTTGTTTATGTATGGTATCATTTTGGTCAATTTCTTTGTGGCATTTGGTGCAATAAACTTTCTGAAATTAATGGAAGTGGTATTTGGTATCTTCCTTTTTAAAGCTTCTGAGCTTTTTTTGTATCTGAGGTCTAACAGCACATGGGCTATTAGATAACCCATTAGCAAAGTGAGTAACTGTTACAAGAAGTGTCTAGGAGGAAGGCTGCTGTGACTATTGTCATCCTTGGAAGCTTTACCCCACTTATATGTAAACAAGAACTCTTACAGTGTGAAAAATATGGGCAAAAATAGTGGAAAATAAAGACAGTGACTTTTGGAATAGGTGGTGCAGAGGTTCCACGCACCTGTGTGGCTGGTATTTAGTTCTTTCCATAAGCATTCGAGCTACCTGTAAAACGTGTTGCTATAAGATAATGACTCCAGTTTTTAAAATTGCTCAACTGAATAGGAGTGAGTGACCCCTCATGTCTACTAGATTATTAAACCATTAGTGGGTTTGATCTGATATAGTTTCAAATAAAGAAATCTTTTGCTTTCTCGCAGATACTCCATGGCTTCCATGACCTGACTTTGTATTTAGTGTTCTGAAGCTTCTTGGAAAATCCTATTTAGAAATAAAAACAGAACTGAAATGATCAGCTGTATTTGTGCTCCTTTGAGCAGGTCTGAGTTAGTGCTGATTTGCCCAGGAGCTTTGGCATCAAGGACTTGATAGTGAGGAGAAAACTCAGTTACCTCTCTGTTCTTTCCTCCTGTCATACCAGCTGTATCTGTACGCTGCTTATTCTGTGCCTTGCTCTGTTGTGCATTAAGTCCTTTATAGGTAGGTGAAGTGTTTGCAAAAAATAGGGTGCTGCTGGGTTAACATATTTAATTTGGCTCAGAGGGGCCAGGGAAGAGATGGGACACCTCAGCTGGGAACAGAAAGGGAATGAGACTGCTCCAGTCCCTCACCTCTTTGACACTTGTGAACCACTGGACTGTCTTGATTTGTGCAGTTCACCAGCCTGTTTTTCCATCCAAGCCTTGTAAGACTCCATGAAACTCCTCTGCTCCGATTTCAGTACTTAAAAAAAAATTGCAGTTAAGCTGTTGATCATATCAGCTGGTTGAATTTCTTTTTAAAGAGCACTTAGCTAGTCTCTCAGAATCCAAAAGTTCAAGATGGTGGCAGATTAAGAAGAGGGAAATGCAGACATAAAATAGGTAAGCACTGGGAAAGGGTGGAGACCTGCAGTAATGAGCACTTACAGGGTATGGCTGAGAGGGTGGCCAAAGATCTTCTAGAACTGAGAGCTGTTAAGGAGAAAATAATACCTAGATTTGAAAAATCCTCAAACTCTGAAGTCAGATTCTTTGATTTGTTCAGAAGATGTGACTAGAAATAACACAAATGTTAATGGTAAACAAACAACTGAACTATTTTCCTGCTTATGTAAGTGGCAAGAAGGATGACAGATCTGACAGAGGAGTTCTCCTCATATATAAAAATGGTTTCAAGGCTACAGCAGTAAACATGAACTATATTCCAAAGTAACTAAGTCTTGTACCAAAATTTCGCCAGTCTTTCTCTGTACTTTTCTCTCTATTTGAAAAAGTTATATAGCAAAGCTTTCTACTGATCATCTGTGCACCATATCCTTTGGTATTCTGTGCTTACTCATTTAAAGAGATCAATCAGGACAAAATATACAAAACAGGATTTTGGATATAAAGGACATAAAACCAAGTGACAAGCCATGAGACTGTGACCTGTAAAGCTTCTGATCCTGTATAAAATTAGCTTAAGTGGACACATGCTAGTAATCCACATGCTGGAAAATTACTCTTGTAATAGTTGCAATCAGTTGTCTGTCTGGCACAATCCCAAAGCTAAAACAGTTTAAGCAGTACAAGTAGAGTAGCACTTTGTCTTGAAATCCTAATGGTCAACACACAGCTGAAGGGCTTAGGAGTGACATCAAGTACTCAAATATCTCATAAACTGGATTTTTTTTCCATTTGGAGCTATAAAAGAGATTCAACTGTGATCTGACAAAATGGTGTTCGAGAGAGAGCAGACTTCTCTGAGGAATGAGTTTCTCACCAAGGAATAAAGCTTCCTCTCCTATGGACAGAGAAATGATTGTGGATGTGGAAACACAAACTGATACTTAGGTCTGCTTGAGATCTTCCCAGGGTGGGTTTGTGTGTTCTGATGAGAGTGCTGTAGTGTCAAGGGCTGGGGTATTTTGACTCACAAAAATGTTTTGCCTTCTGTTGTATTGAATTCCAGCACTGCATCTAACAAAATGGTTTCAAGTATGTCTGTAACATTGCCATTTTAGCTCTCTTTTTCTGCTTCATCTCTTTTTCCCTAGGCAAAATGAGCCTGAGGAATTTTCTTGTGTCACAAAATTTTTCATTTTCTACAGTATTACATCACTTTTTTTTCCTTTCAAGATTTGTGCAAGGCCTGTTAGCCTCAAAATGGAAAAAATCTAAAACTGTTCATTTTAGCTTTGAAAAATATAGGAGGATGCATTTTGTTGAACTAGTGTGTCATTCTGTACAACATACAACTTTTTTGACCTTGAAACACAACTGCTCTGAAAGCAATGTGAAATTAAAAGTCACATTTCCAAACCATCCCATCAGCTCCTCCTGCCCTCTTTTAAATGACTGACTCATGTAAGGACAGTGCAGTCATAGTGCAAATGCTTTAATTCTGTAAAGGTTTGTTTCTAATAGAGGAATTATGCCTTAACTTTTGATTTGGGGAACAGAGGCTCCTGAGCTGCCTGCATCACTGTTGATCAGGAATATTGGGAGCAGGCCGCCTGATGTGGGGGCATAAAACAAAAATGAAATTAGCACTGAGAGAAGGCTAACTTTTTTTCCTTTGCCCTTTTGTTACTGCAATGGCACTTCTGGCAGTCTCCTGTTACAGTGTTATGTCCCTAATGTGGAAAGGGTGACTGAACACCAAAATTTGCTGAGCAGGGTCCTCTGGATGCCGACCTGCTGCCATTGCCAAAGCCATGGACTGAGCAGTGCCCCTGCAGCTGGGACATAACCACCAGTGTTCCAGGTGAGTTTGTCAGGCCTCCAATATTGAAACCATTTTCTTTACGCTGAGCCATGGCTGTTCCCCAAAGATAGACAGCTGCCTCTGGTTTGCCATGTGCCATTTTCTTCCCACAAGAATGCAGTAGTCTCTCCTGTTGCTCAGGAATGTGTAAACACCCCAAACAAAAGATGCAAAGTCCATTTGTAATGTTGCTAAATAAATTCTGAGTCTCACAGGTAATTCGTTGGCAGCTGGGAGTGGCTGCAGGAGTAGCAGTGCATTATTATGTGTTTGAATTAAATAAGCTCTGGTAGCTTCTCAAGTGCAAGTGCCAATGCTGTTGATATCTAGGCAAGCTGATAATTAGAAAATGTTGTTCTTGGCTTCACAAGACCTCCTGTCATGAGCCTTGTGATGTTTAGAGTATATTGCTGCAGAGGGCCTAATCTAACTAGTCAATCCATGGTATCATACTAAATTTTACAGGGAAGCTGGCTTTCCTCCACCCTGCCTTGCTTCACTTCAAATTAGTATTCTCTCTTCTAAGTATACAAAGCTTTTTTGGCATGTCTATTTTTGTGGCAACTGCAACTGCTCTGTGAGCCTTTAAAAAAGGGCTGGTATGGGCTTTGCAATTAGTGCTGAGATTTTAGGTCTTGGTCTAGTTGGAGAGCTACGAGCTGAATGGTCCCACCCAGGAGGCAAAGCTCTTGAAGAACTTCTTAGGAATGGCTGTCACACTGAATCCAAGCAGCAATCTGCACCTGCAGTTCGTCTCGCTTTGTGTTGCAGAGTGTTGCTAAGTGCCATTCTTTTCTTAACAATTGGGAAACATGCTAAAAAGAACAAAGAGGTTAATGTCACCAGCTTGCCCTTTGCTGTGTGACAATTCCAATAGTTTGATGATGGTTGACTGCCAAAGTGCACACTGCTACCCTTCTTCAAGCTGTGACACAGAGCTGGGTTGCATTGTAGCTGAGGTTGAAATATGACTCTGAACTTTACAGTGTGCTGGACTTGCTCAAGTTAAATGCAGTTTTACCTACTCTGCGATGACGTATAGCACAGAGCATCCTCATGGCAGAGTTCCTCAGTGTAGCACAGCGCTTTGCAGTAGTAGTGAGGTCATCTCTGGATTTGCTAAACCTGTTTCTATTTACTCTTAACACAGCTTTATCTCAGTACTATGCTGGGTTAATCACACTGATTAACCATTCCTAATTCTTGACTAAGCTTGACTGGTGGCAGGTTGGGAATTTTCACCCTGTGTCTGTGGCTCATGATAAAATCAGCTCCTGCTTGTTTTCTCAGCATTCTGGTAATTACCACTTTTCATTACAGAAGGATGGGGGTGATTGGCCAAAGTTATGCGGGGATACTGTGTCAAAGGTTAGAATCTGATCTTCTGAGTCCTCAACTAATGACTTCTTCATCAAACAGTCCTACTGGCCAAGCTGGGCTGGGGGCATTTTTACACCTCCCTTTCCCTTCCTGGCAATTGCTTTAAAGAGTCAGAGACATCGTGTCCAGCATTCAGACACACCTTTTGTGAAATTTAAAAAGAGAAAATGTGGGCTCATTTTTATATACTGTGTACAATTACAATTCTGCCTATAAGGCTAGTTTAGCTAAAGTATCTGCCACATGGATGCTGCCAAATAAATGTATTTTGCTTTTCTGAACACCTGCTTCTTTGCTGTTATGCATCTTTATGTTTTTGCTTTAGATGTATGACTTACGTGGGAAAAAGAAACTCATGACAAGCAGCTGAGCAACACTTAAGGAGACATAGCAGCACTCAGTAATCACCCAAGGGAAGTGCTAGTTTTCAGAAAAATAAAGGCAGAAGTGAAGGATCAAAGTCTCTGGGTAAGTTTCTTGTTTGAGGCAGTGGGAAGATGTTACAGGCAAGCCTGTGGATCACACAAGATGTTAACTTACTGCTTCACACAAACAGCTAGTTTTTACATATTGGTGTGCAGGTATCCATGATGATGTCATGCTGTGGCAATGCAGCATGTTTATATCTGTCCATTTTAAAATAGAGAACAGTGATATGATCCAGTTTTTCTTGGAATTAGGCATATGGGCTGAAATATTGTAGCCAGTGTTATGGCTTTAAATTATGTGAAAGGATAATGGCAGGAGGCAATATAAAAATTAGCAAAAAAGTAAAAATATGGGTCATAAATGCCATTTGACTGTGTACCACTGTCTGAGCTCCTGATTCAGTCTTGGTGCTGCTTGTTTTAATCCATGTGGTAAGAATCCAAAGATAGAAGCAACCATGACTAGACAAGGTGTGACTGTCATTCTCTAAGGGGATAAATTGCCATGGCAGTCCTGGCTGTTGCTGTTGGGGAGATGGCTGATTTTGGCCAGCTGCTGGGTAGCTGGAGATGGTGAATAAGGTACCTTTTGGATAATTAGACAAGCATGCTAACTGTTTCAAAACAAAGGCCATTAAATGATTTTTTACTGCTGCTTGAGATTGAGTAATGGTTCTTGTAAAAGTGAATGTCTGAGAGGCACCACCAGTTTCTGAAGGATAGCAAAGGCCAAACCCACTTGGAGCCTGAATTTTTCCTCCATGTCAAGGAGAAGAAATGCAAGGTTTGACAGCAGGAGAAAGAGAAGGCCGGGTGCCTGCTATCAGAATAGTATTTACAGAATCCCAGAATAGTTTGGGTTAGAAGGGCCTGAAAAAGGTCTTGTAGTTCAACCTTTCCCTGCAATGGGCAGAGATATCTTCAGCTAGATCATGTTTCTCAGAGCCTCACCCAACCAATAAACAGTATTTGGTCTTTGTGTTCATGATGAGGATGAGTTCGGATCACACAGCTATCACCCAGTGCAGGTGCTCCTGCCAGCAAAGGGAAGTAGCTGCAGCAGGGAATAGGACAAGAGGTATGCCACTTTCACTGAAGTATGCTTAAAGCAGTGATGAAATGGGAATCTGGGGCAGTGAGTTTCACCTTAGTTAAGCCAGTCTGCTGCTGATCCCTTGTGTTTGCTGCTGCAAACATGCCCTTACCCACCTGCTTGCAGTAGGGGTCAGATGAGAGCTGCTGCTGTGATGCCTTGAGAATCAATAGCCAGGTGCAAGGATGAGAACAACTCCCCCTTCCAGCATCACCTCCCCATTACTTCAGCATAGCTGTAGCAGGAAAACTGCCCCCTGAAGGGCTGGTGAAGTACCAGAACTACAGCTGGCTGTAATTCCAAAACATGTGTTTCGTGGGACCAGTGCCAATCCTACTCCTTTTCTTCAGCTGCCGTTAGTGTAAAAGCTGGTTTTAAATTGCTTGCCTAGCTCTAGATTAGCATCAAATAACTCAGCTTTGCAAACCCCATTTACTGTTCAGCCAGAGGTTATCTAAGGTAAACTATAGAAATATATCCTGATTTCTCTCTTCCTTACCACAGAAACAACCTGTGAGGGTAGTTGTCATTATTTCTCACCTTAATACCATGCTAAGAAGAGAAGTAACTCCTGGAAAATTGCAGAATATATTTGTTCTGTTTCCATTATTTTCACTCTGCTGCCAGGCCATTACAGAACATTGTCAGCTGGCAGTGGGCATCAGCAGGAGCAGGAACCACTTCATCCAAATGTCTCCCACAGCTGTGAAAGCTGCAGAAGGACATTGTGTAGCTCTTGTTTCCTTCCAGAATATAGTCCTTGTTCTGTGTGAATTATGAGCACAATTGTCACTGCTCTGAGCACTAGCAAGGGAAGCTGCTGATAAATGAGGTGCAGTAGCAGCAGCTGCAAAATTGCTGTCCTGCTTACTGGGGAAAGGCAAAGTCATCAGAGAATTAAGATGAACTGCTAAGCATATTTTGTACTAAGAAGGCAGTTCCATAGGAATTAAAAGGGAAACACTGTCATATAGAAAATTTTCTAACTTCTGCTGGAGCTGCAGCTATTGTTTTTCAGGCCTAGTATTCCTTCATGCAGTGAACTGCCCCCACACAGCTTCTTCAAATAAGATCAAAAGGGTCAGCTGGAAAAATCTATAAAGAGGTGGAACAGTTCAAAGAAGAATGCAGAGGCTTAGAGCAATGACTGCTTGGAAGTCAAGGTCAAATTGTGCCTTAATAGTCGGGTACACCCAGGAGTTCAGATGTCTTCAATCAGACCCTAATGATCATGACTTGGTAGAAGACAAGGGTCCACATGCCATTTTTAAAGTGCTGTCTTGTGCATGGAAATGTGGCTGTGTGCCACCAAGAGAGAGTAAGAAAATGCTGTCTTCCTCTTTCAAAGCTTTTTTTTGCTCACGTGAGTTTGAAATTTCACACTAGCCATCCTATAAACAAAGGTCACTAGGGAACACTAAAGTGTTCCCTAAATTGTTCACTAAACCACTTGAGCTGCGTTGTGTTTGGCACATTGAAGTGCCACTAGTACTTGGTCATTTTATTGATTTAGAAAAAAATCATATTAGTGATATCAACCTCAAATTTGGTTTTCAAACTTCAGTGTGCCCTGCAACTGTTCTTAATTATTTTGGTCGCATGTTTCTACAGTTGAAGATTTGTGACTGTTTATACCTTTTGCAGTGTATTATTTCAGTTATACATGAAGTGCAGCAAATCTTTAGTTTCTGTCATTTACAGTAGTTTCACGAATACAAGCTGCACGGATTATAAGCCGCACCCCCGGTGCCTCGACAATGTTGCTGTCTTTGTCAATAGATAAGCCGCACCCCGAATATTAGCCGCACTTTCGTTCGTCGCGAGAATCCGTGCGCAGCTTTCACAAATTGGCCAATTAGTAACAGGATCGCGGCATAGTGGGGTTTACTGGCTCGGGGCAGGGCCAGGCAGGCTCAGCCCGCTCATGGTTGCCGACGGGGCCGAGTGGCCCAGCTCAGCACCACGGCTCGGCGGGGCTGGCCGGGTGGTGCTGCCGCCGCCGCCGGGCTCGCTGGCCCCCCTCTCCCGTCAGCACCGCCCCGCACCGCGTTCGCTCGCCCTGCCGGCAGGGCTGCCGCCGCCGCCGGGCTCGCTGGCCCCCCTCTCCCGTCAGCACCGCCCTGCTGCCGCGTTCGCTTGCCCGGCAGGCTGCCGCCGCCGCCGGGCTCGCCGCCCGCCCCGCGCCGCGTTCGCTCGCCCCGCACCGCGTTCGCTCGCCCCGTGCCGCGTTCGCTCACCCCGCCGGCGGGCTGCTGCCGCCGCCGCCGCCGGGCTCGCCGGCCGCCCTGCGCCGCGTTCGCTCGCCCCGCACCGCGTTCGCTCACCCCGTGCCGCGTTCGCTCACCCCGCCGGCGGGCTGCTGCCGCCGCCGCCGCCGGGCTCGCCGGCCGCCCTGCGCCGCGTTCGCTCGCCTGGCCGGCAGGGCTGCCGCCGCCGCCAGGCTCGCCGGCCGCCCCCTCCCGTCTGTACTGCCGCCGCGTTTCCTCGCCCTGGCCGGCACTGCAGGCCCCCGCACCACCGGGCTCCCCCACGCTGCTGGCCCCGATTCTGCTGGGCTTCCCCTGCTGCCAGGCAGCCCCACCCATCGGCCTTCCTGCTTCTACCATGCTCCCCTGCACTGCTAGCCCCAGTTCTCCCGGGCTCCCCCGCCCTGCTGGCCCGGGCTCTGCCGCCCCCCTGCCCCGCCCTGCTGGCTCAGGCTCTGCCGCCTGCCCCCCACACTGCTGGCCCCGCCTCTGCCAGGCTTTCCCACCTCAGCCGGGGCCGGCCGGGCTCCAGCTTGGCTTGGGGCTGCCGCGGGCTCTCACTTCCGTGTTGGCAGCTTTTAGAATTTTGTTAATGTATTAGCCACCCCGGAATATTGGCCGCACTTCCGGGTCTCCACCAAAATTTTGGTCAAATTGGTGCGGCTTGTATTCGTGAAATTACTGTACTTTGCAGCTAGCTTCCCTCACCAAGGGAACTGGAAACTATTAAAACTGTGCTTTTTAACCAGCAGAAGGAATAGAGCTGCCTTCTGCCTTTCACTTCTGCTGCTTTCTGGTGCAGTAAAAATTCAATTTAAAATTATGTGTAGACCAGCTACATAGTTGAACTTTGAAACATTGCAACTTTGAATTAAAAGCATTTTTTATTGTAGGTCAGACGCTGTACCATCTTCAGAAATGGCGTGAAGAACCTTGCAGAACTCTGTTTTGCTGAGCAGCTAAATTCTATCTGGTCAACATAAAGTAGACTTCAGTAGAGCTTTAAGACAAATTCTCTGTGCATTTCACTTGAGGTCATGAGCAGGTGTGAACCCTCAGGTTCTGAAATCAAGAGATAGGTCTCTTCTAAACCAGCTCTTCGGAGGAGCCAGCCGCAGCCTCTGTGTCAGGTAGGATATGGTTTTCTCCCATGAGTTGTGTTGGTGTCTGCAGGGCTGCAGCAGAGCTCTAGGCCTAGGCTTGGCATTTCTGCCTTAGGTCTAATACCTAGGCTACAGCATTTTCTCTTCCCTCCAGATAATCTCCCTTTCTTACACGTGCACTGCTCTCTCTTGGCACAGGGAAAGGCAGCCCAAGTGCAGGCCAGTGCATGGTGGCTGCTGGGGATACTTGAGCAGAACAATGATTTACTCCTTTAACTTGATGGGTCTAGACTATTTGGCCATCTCTGTCTGCCGTGGGGTTGTGAAACCTCTTAGCACGCTGCAAAATACCTCGACTATAGTAATTTCTCTTCCCCAAAGGTATAATAAAGTGAAAAGCTGGCCCCTCAGCCAGTAGTGCAGTACAGCTTCCATGAGGCTGCAGGGCAGAGTATGTGGCTGATTCATTTCTCTTTCACAAGACTGCCCGTACTGTGGTACAAACAGTGTTATTCCCAGGGGCTGGTCTCATTGAGGCTAAACATGTGCCTTCCTTTATCAAACTGCTTTCTGCAATTTCTGCACGTTTCACAAGAGGGTTGAGTTACCAGTGAGTAAAATTTACAACCAGAAACCTCGGGCCCTTTAGAAAACAAAAGAGTTAGAAGGAATTACGTGTGTTTAAAAAATTACTTTTTAGGTGTTCTGACATGCAAATATAACCAATGATAATGACAATGACTCTTTTTAAAAATTAAACTCTTTGCAGCCAAGAAATGTGATCACTCCAATAAAACAAGAACACTTAACTTGCAGAAAAGCTTAACCTGCAGCCAGCGTTTTGGCTGTTCCATAAACTCCCTTGGCTAACAGGCTGTATTTGTGCTGTCTCACTCTGTGACAAATGTGCTTGGTGCCACAGTGATGTCACAAGCCTGAGCCAATGGTACTTATGGCTACCAGCTGGGCTGCTGAGTGCTGGGAATACCACAAGCCAAGCAGATCCTGGGTTTGGTTTAAGCAGCTTCCAAAACCTACCTCATTTCTAATGCCTCCTGTCCCAAATCCATTGTTAATCAGGAAAATGTTGACCTTGTCTGCTATACCTTAAACAGAGCTGCTTTCTGGTCATTTTTCTGAGCTGACTGCTGCAGTTGGCTCATCTCAAGTAGACTTTCTGTAGGGACTCAGATAATAGTTGGTGTTCACTGTTGCAGCTGGAATCTGTGCTACTGGAGAAGGTCTGAAGTGACATTGGCTAAGAGATAGGGACCAAATTCAGGGAGAATTCTTGTTCTCATGAGAGGAGAAACCCCAGGGAGATGTTTAATCACTGCAGATTGAGTGATACTAACGGTGAAGTTTTTTATCCTTTGTGTTAACAATGATATTGTCATTTGACTGTGCAAAGTGCATTGATCAAGTTACCCTGTTGTCTTACTGGCCAGAATTCTTTCTTTCCTATCCCTACTTGGTCTATGGTATTTTTTCCCTCATGTTCATTTTGGCATATCTGATATTACGTGGCCAGCTTTCCTAGCCAGCTACGTGGCCATGCTTATAAGGTTTTGAAAGGCCACTAACAGATTAGTTACCTCTTTCCATTTACTGTCTCAGAAGGGAAACTGCTGGGACAAGATCTTTCAGGAATGTAAATTACTCCCTTTGTCTATGCTACAAATGAAGAAACAAAGGTAAATGTCACCCATGGGAGGCTCCTTTGGAGACTTTTCATGTCCAGCACTATTGCTTTGGTTCGTGTATTCCAAGCCAACAATGTTTTCTTACCTGAATTAGGAAATTATGGATTTAACTGATAAATACATGCATGTATTTTCAACAAATCACATGTGTGTTAGAGGTTCATTTGGAGTGCAAGGTTTGGGGATTACTGGAGTGCTTCTTCCTGGTCTGGAGACTGGACTGTAAGGCAGCAGAAGACTGACAGTAAAATCTTGTTTTTCAGGCTGCTTGATGTGAAGAGGGCAGTGTGCTCTGTGACCTGGCTGCCACGGGTGTGCCGGGGAGCAGAGCTCAGCATTTGTGTTTACATGCACGCGTTTTCAAGAATTCCAGCTCTTCCCTTGGGAAGAATGCTCTTTGCTCACCTTTTTCATTTCAGAGGGAATAATTGCCAGTGTTTGTGGGTTTTCTTCATTTGAGGTAGGTAATATGCAAACCATGGTGGCACATCCAGGCTGCAGTTTCAGAAAAATTTGCTTCAATGTAATGTTGATGAAAATCTAATGTTCCAGCTTTGAGTGAATGCATCATGTGTCAGGCTTTCAGCAGCATTAAGTTGCCAATACCTATAATAAAATCCTTATCCATCTGCCTATCCTTAGAAAACAGAAGTTTTTTATCCATAAAAAAAACCAGAAAAAGCTCAGCTACCATCCAGTTCTAAACCTGTTTTCTTATGGAACTAATCTGGTTGTGTCATATGCCATTTAAAAGCTCATATCGATAACAGAGGTATAATCAGTGCTTTTGTTTGAATATTTTGCTGCTTAGAACACTACTTTTCTCTCAAAATTTGTCTTGAGAAAGAGAGCATCTATTATAATTTTTTCCCAAGTTGCATGGATAATTGATGCTTAAGATGTTCATAAGGAAAAAAAAAAAAGCCTGTGAGTAACTGATAGGATGAAGGTTTTATATCCACGTAGCAGTTATTCTGTAAGGGGCTCAGAACTTCTAGGTTGTCAGCTATTTGTTGATTATTTGCACTCCTCTTGTACTTTGCTCAGCACTAATATCTGATTGTCTTTTAATGCTGCTACAGTAGCAATTTTTTATTACATTGAAATACAAAATTAAATTAAAATTAAGGTTTCAGAAAGCAATATGTAAAGGCAGAATATGAGGGGAATGAGAAAAAATATTTTTCCCTGTTGGGTGTTGTAGCTGTTACCTGGATGGCAGAGGCATGTTGAGGCTCAAGAGATGTCTGTTCATTGCCAAATTCTGAAACAAAGTGTGAGACAGGATTGATTAAAAACCTCTTCAGTTCTCACCTCTACCTCTCCAGCTTCTGCCCTGTCCCCTCCTGCATTGCAGCCTTTTTTTCCATCCTCTGCTCCTGGTTTTGGGCTCTTCTACTCTCATCTTTTCCCATTATAGTCACCACCTCTCACTCAGTATTGTTTTCACACCTTCTAATCTTTGGACCTGTTCTGTCTTTTGCCTGCTCAAAGGACATGGAGCACATGCAGAACTGGGCATATACACTGCACTTGGGTGACGGATTCTTATAGATTGCTTCTGAGAATGATGAACTGCTTGTCCCAAGCTGTAGGGCTTGGTCAGGCAGAAGCTCCAAAAGCACATCCTCCTCATGACAGCACACTCAATGAATTTCAGGTGTCCTTTACGGAGTTACTAGGTGAGATAGCTACCAAAACCCATTCCTTCTACTTGTTTTTTGTAATATAGGGAAGGAAACATACTTTTACATTCACCAATTTCTGAGATAAAAATGATCTGTTAGAGGTGAATCTTTTAAAAATGAGACTACCCATTCATCAAATTTGAGTGCTTTCTTTGGAAAACATATAATTTTTTAAAAAATAGTTCCTTAAAAAGTAATCATAATTACTGGCAGTTCTTAGTAGTAATATTGAAATACACAAACCTGACTTCTCTTAAATATCATGCAGGACAAAAAAGAGAAGAATTAATATCACAGACGGTACTATATTTCTCACCATCTACCTGGACTGATGAGAATTCTTTAGGTTTTTTTGCTTGGACATTTTATAAAGACAAAAAATTCAGCCAATGCAATCAGAAAAATTCTTCCCCTTCATTAACTAAGTGGTGAAGAGACAAATGGGCAAGTAAGTTTCTGTATTCAAGAGGAGGTTGCAGATTAAATGATGCAATAAATTTACACCTAGGCTAAAAGCAAATTTTCTTCTAGCATAAAAGTCAGATACATTTCACAGATACAGATACCTTTCAGATACATTGGAATCTTTACAGGAGGCAGGCTAAAATGATGGGGAATAGCTCTTTAGAGCTCTGGGCGAGATCATGTAGAAGTGATGTGTATCTATGATGATGTTCTCTTTGTCACTGGAAACAGGCTGCAGGGGCTGCAGTCATTCAGGACAGGTGAGGAGAAACTCCTTGAAATGCTGGATTGTCTTTAAGTATTTGAAGTTTTGTATGAACTAACTGGCTTCCAACTAAATGCCGTGGAATGTTGTCCACCATTAGGTAAACTGCTAAAAGTCATAATTACAAAGACTATTGTTTTTCCCAAGGAGAGTCCTAACAGTTCATTTTCCATATATTATCCACTTTATGGGACTGTATGTCTTATTTCACATGTGCCTCATTTTAAATATTCAGTACTATGTATTTTTAATTTATAGCCAAATATTTCAACATCTGAGAAGGTGGGTAAATGCTGTTTGCCTCACTTTTGTAGCCAAGGCATCTAGGGAATAGAGAAGTCAAAGGTTTGTGATATGATATATTGGCATTTAAGCAAATGATTAGCAGTCTCCTCAAAACTGAAAGCATGACCTTTTGTGAAATGGCATTCTTTTATTGAACAAATGTGTTTTTAATGTATTCTGTTATAGCTGCTTGCTGTTGTGATTATACGAAATTGAATTGCCTTTTGCAATAGCAAATACTGCAGTGGGAACAAAGGGACTGACCTGGTTTTGACTCTTTCCTCTTCTGAAAATCTGCAAATGCATTTGTTGTGGCCTGTGCAAATCAGTTGCTGCAAATATTAAATCTCAACTTCTATGGTTTTGCTACAGGGCAGCCTGTAAGTCATGAGTTAGTGATGGGAGAAATAAGAGAAACTTGAACTGCAATGTTTTAATGCTATTTTTTTTTTTTTTTTTAAGTAGAAGCATTTGGTTAAGCTGAGTAAATCCTTACTCATTTACTTGCAATTTTAACAGAAACGACAAACCAGCAGTGGCTGAGAACAGGTTATATGGATTCCTTGTGAAACCCCTTTGTGAGAGAGACAACATCCTCTTTCCCTTAGCTTAAGGCTGAGAAAACAGCAGGTCAAATTTCTGCTTGTACCAAAGCCCCAATTCTTGGTAGTCCTGCAGTAAACACAGTGTCAGCAATTGTAATTCCTGAAATTTCTAACTTGGAGGAGGAGACTGAGAAGGGTAGCCGAAATCCGTTTACTTTAGGCAGAAATGGAAGATATGTTCATTGCTGAGAATGTATCAGCAGAGGGCACAGGCAAGAAAATAATTTTGATAGTTCATTAATTAAAACACAAATATATTCCAGGTCTTGAACTGAAAACCTTGAAGTTTTGAACAAGTGTGCATCTGAGAGTATGGAGATAGGAAAACTAACTTCTTTGGACACAACACTGTGCAGAGTGAGGCATGACAGCTGTGAGCTGGAACTGCCACCTTCATCTCTGAAGGTGTTCTTGTTCTGAGCCATTTTGCTGCTGCTCTCTTGAGTAGATGAAGCTGAGTACATAGTCAGAGCCCATAAGAATATCCCCCTAGACCTTATCACTAGCCTTGCTTACATCTGTGGAGAGTGAAGTTGCCAGGAAGTACATGACCTCTTCATTATGAAGACGTGAGATGTTAATTATTGCGAAATGCATTGTTCCTTTTTGTCTTAAAGGAAAATGCCAGGGGGAAAAGAATGCATTAAAATTGGAAAGGGGAAGACTGTCAATAGTAAATTCTGGATTAAAAATTTGGGATAGGCTATTCTATTAATACACATGGAGGGAAATAGGCAGCCAGATAGACCCAGCAGGGGCTTCCTATGTAATTTGTGACCTTGAGGTCCACTTAGCACATGCTTAGGTTGGTGGTTCCTGGGTCTGCTTATGAGGATGTCTTCAGAACATGTCTGGCTTTGACAGATCCTTTCTCTTCCTCTTCCAGAATAACTCATAGCCCATACAGGGAGCATCTGCATCATACGCAATTGTAAATGACTTTTGCATAGGGAGATAACTCCAACCTTTCCTACAGCAAACATGTGATGGCTGGGTGCAGTTTGGCAGCTTTGTGTGTCTGATCCATGGTGGATCTGAAACTGGGCATTGCTTTTTTTATTTCCGTCTTATGTTTGTGTCTAAATCAAACACTAAGGAGTGATGAAGAAGGGTTGTCTGGTGGTTAAATGCATTCAAGTGTCAATATAAAACATGAAACTTTTTCTGTCTCTACCACATCTACAGCCAAAGACAAATTATTTAAGATGTCTGTATCTCAGAGTTTTCCCAACTATAAGATCAGGATGAAAAGCTTCTCTGGGTTACTGAATGACTTGAATGCTTTGATTCCCAACAGAAAGATAGAGAAAAAATTTAAAAGTATTTTCAAATTGATAGTAAAAATAGATAACCCCTAATTAATCTGCCACTGGATCTTCTCCACTTTGTCAGAGCAGTTCTGGTTCTCAGTGGAAAGAGGATACCCTGCACATCACACAAGATATACAGAATCAAACAAGAGTCAATCTCCAGCTTTCTCTGAGTTCTCCAGTGAGCATTAGAGTGTTAATGGTGAACAGCAGAGAAATGGCATATTTACTCTTTCTGATTTCGCCTGCTGTAATGGGAAGTAATTCTCCTGAAGTCTATGGGATTGCAGTGGTGTAAGAGGAGTATATGAATTTCTCTGCCCTCAGGCTGATGACAAAAATTGTTTATGACCATACCATAGCAAGCACATAGAGAAAAGGCCTCAGAGCAGGGTAAGATTCCTTAAATGAAATAAAAGCAATGAATTTAGCAGATGAGCATTTAAGAAGTAAGGGCCTGAGGAAGTCTTGCTGTTTGGCTGGTATACAGAACTCTCTGCAATATTTTGCCTTTCCACCCCAGCACAGAGCTTCAGCTCTTGAATCAAACTTCATCAAACATCTTTTACTGGCCAAAAAGGTTCACAGCAAAGCAAAAATGTTTAATCCCCTTAAAAGATAGATGCATAGGAGAAGTACTTGGAAAAGGGCAGCTGTTGTCTTTCTGGCTGCTCCAGCTTCATGATTAGTCTTGGAAAACAGATCAAAAGATGGAGGAAAATGATGAAGGAGGCTGAGGAATTGAGGGGACACAAACTGTTGCTGTAGCAGATGGTGACACCCTTGTATGGCAAACTCCAAGCATGAGGTACAGCCATGGCCTGTGACATTCCCCTTCCTGCAACAACAGCCCTGTGTATTGACATCCAAATGTGCATCCTTGCTCTGATGCTGATGTCCCAGAGGGTGGAGGTAGGTAGTGGGTAGGGAAACAAAAAAGGAGGGTAGATGGGAAGTAAGAGACTAAAGAGTAGTTCAACAATCTAAGTGTAGTAAGTATTTCATTCATATTAAGAATGAAATGGGAAAAAGAATGTTGCTTTTTGGCTTCAAGAAAGTGATATCGACCATTATTCCTTCAGAAATGGAAAGGAAAAAAGGCGTTTAATCTGGCCTTGGGACAATGTCAGGGCAGTTATTAATGGAAAATGGGATAGGAGGGTGCAGAAGCCACAGGTCACTGCCTGGGGGCAGCCAGGACAATGCTGGTATTGGGCAAGTGGCGAAGGACAGGGAGGGCAGAGTAGCAGAGACCAATTAGGAGATTATGAAGAACTGTATGTGGCAGGTGCAGGACAAACCAGGGAATCAGGCCCAGACAGCATGGATCCATGAAAAACAGGGTCCTAATTGACCAGCCTGATCTTCTTCTCTGGCAAGGTAATCCATCTGGTGGATGAGGGGAAAACTGTGGATGTAGTTTACCTGGACTTTGACGCAGTTTCCACAGCACTCTACTGGAGAAACTGGCTGCTCATGGCTTGGATGGGTGTGCTCTTCACTAGGTGAAAAACTTGATGTCCATCTGGATGGTTGGGCCCAGAGAGCGGTGGTGAACAGATTCCATCCAGCTGGCAGCTGGTCACCAGTGGTGTTCCCCAGGGCTCAGTACTGAGGCCAGCCCTGTGTAATGTCTTCATCGGTGACCTGGGTGAGGGGATGAGGGGCACCCTCAGTCACTTCACACATGACACCAAGTTGGGTGGGAGTGTTGATCTGCTGGAAGGTGGGAAGGCTCTGTAAAGGGGTCTGGACAGGCTGGATTGATGGACCAAAGCAAATTTTATGCAATGCAACAAGGTAAGGGGCTGGGTCTTGCCCTTGTGTCACAAAAACTCCATGCAGGCTACACAGCCCTGAGGGAAGAGCAGCTGGAAAACTGCATGGCAAGAAAAGAACCTGCGGATGGTGGCTGACAGTGGCTGAACATGAGCCAGTGTGTGCCCAAGTGGCCAAGAAGGCCAGTGGCATCCTGGCCTGTATCAACAATAATGTGGCCAGCAGGACCAGGGCAGTGATTTTCCTCCTGTACTCAGCACTGATGAGGCTGCACCTCAAATCCTGTGTTGAGTTTTGGGTTCTTCACTACAGGAAGGATATTGAGGTGCTGTAGAGAGTCCAGAGAAGGGAAATGGAAGGAGATTGTAGCAAGATGGGGGCTGGTCTCTACTCCCAGGTAACAAGTGACAGGAGAAGAGGAAATGGCCTCAACCTGCACCACGTGAGATTGATACTGGATATTAGGAAACATTTCTTCACAGGCAGGATTCTTAAGCACTGGAACAGGCTGCGCAGGGAAATGACTGAGTCACCAAAACTGAACTATTTAAAAGACATGTAGATGTCTTGAGGACATGTTTTACTGGTGGACTGGGCAGTGCTGGGTTAATGGTTCTACCTGGTGATCTTAAATACCTTTTCCAACTTAAAAAATTCTGTGATTCTTCAGTTCTGTCCCTGCTTCAGAACCATAGGATCTTCTTTGGGTCTGAAGGTGAGGGAATCTTGAAAGAGAAAGGTAGGCAGAGTTCACACCTCCCTTTCTTTGCAGCTGCTTGGTCTGTTTTCATCTACGATTGAGGATTTGGGTACATTCTACATATAATTCATCTGTTTAGCTAAAGGGGATTATATTAATGTAACTTTGAGTGTAGTCTTAAGTCAGGTTTATTTTTACAGGAGCATATTAACTGCAGTGCTTTTTATTTTTTTTTTCTTTAAATGACTACAGGCATGTCCTTTGAGAAGGTTGCAACAGTTTTACTGCAACAGCTGAAACTTTAGTGAGCTTTGTGAGGGAAACCTCCATTTGCCAGTTTCACACCCTCCTCAGAAAAATCACTTTTCACTTCTTAAGTCAAGCCCAGAGATATCTACCCAGTAAACTGCAGTAAGAAACAGGTTATTCCTTGGGAGGAATGGACAGCTTGTTCCAGGGATTTGAGGCTGGAAGTTCCTCATTGGAAAGCTAACAGGAAAAGTACCAGTGCTGAGCTGGGAGAGGGTGATTGGGATATGGGGGAAACATCTTTAAGGTATGCGGAGAATAAGTAGAGCAAGCCCAGGGAAGTCGTTTAGCTGGGGGATGGTCTTGCTGATGGGTGCTTAAACAGCTACATCGCCAGTCCAAAGTATCTCAGTTACTAAAAACTGCCTACAACTTAGTTATTTTCTTTTTCCAACAAGGAAAATAATGTCTTGTGGGAAGTCATGAGGATGGTATACCCAAGAACATTGCATATTTGATCACTAATCATATAAAGTAAACATCTTCTAAATATTTCAAGCAACATCTGTCCTAGTTTAACTACTGGTTTATGTTGCATTCCTTTATGGAATAATATCCCATAAAGCAGAGTGAGTGTCATTGCCATCCATTACAGGAATTAAACTTGCGGGATTTTCCTGCTTATTGAAGCTGAATGCCCTTCATCCTTTAAAAAATGCTTTCTTCTCATTTTCCACCATTGAATAATCCTGATTGTCCAAAAATTTCAGTGCTTGCCTATGATCTTATATCCTTAATATTTGGCTTGGATAAAAAGGGAGCATAGTAAGAATGTGATTTCACTCACAATGAGGGGAGAATGCAGGGGGAAAAAAACCAATCCTGCATCAATTTAGCAGGAATACAACCTTAGTTTTCTCGGGGTAAAAAAAAAATAAGACTAAACACAAACAAACAAAAACCCCAACCACCCATCTTTGAACCAGTAGAAGAGATTGGCCTCATACTCCAAAAAGAAGAAAAAAAAACCATCAAGGAATTACTTAAAATTGAAAAGAACAAACAGTAGCAAAGAACAATGTGGACAGAACTCCCCCTATAGTTGTGGCTACTGAGACAAGGCACATTTATCCTGTACTAGGATATATAGATTATATGTGCTATAATAGGGAATAATGTATTAACCCGATACATGTGTTGGCATTGTGAAGGAAAATATTTCATTTTTACTGACAGGCACTGCCTTCTTGGCAGATTTGCCAAAAGACTTACTATTTTACAGCAGAATTTACAATGCGTCACAGTTCTAAGCAGAAGTGTGGGTATATATCACAACTGAGATAATTCCTTTTTGTCACTGAAGAAACAAGGGGTTTTTTTAAATAAGAAAACCAGAGAAACTTCTGGTGTTACTAGAGTAGTAAAATTTCAGCAGTTTAAAAAAGTTCTGGATGTGAATTCTCTGTGACATTAAATTACTCAGAAGAGTTTTTTGAGACCATGAGATACTGGCATATATTGGTTCTTGAAATACCTCTGAAAAAGTCAAATTTTTCACTCCCAAGAAAGAGCAACCCCAAGAAATGCAAGCACCTTATAGCTCTGTCAGTTCTATAAAGAAACTGAGGTGTGTCAAATCACAGTTTTCCTATAGAGATGTTTACCCCTCCTATATCATCCCAAAAATGTTTCTGGTCTTACTGGATGTACAGTAAGATAAGAGTAGCTGAAGTTGTGCAGAAGAAGAAAGGTTGTGAGGGTGAGAAAAACTCCATAATTTCATAATAAGGCAGAAGTTCCAACATAAGATGAGGCCAGTCTGTTTTACTGGGTTGTTGCCAGCTCAGTCATCCCTGTGATAGAAGTCCTCCTTGTCCATGCAAGTGGTAAATCCTCTCACTATTGATCTAAGGATTGGAAAAGAGCTGTTCAGCATTTCAAATCATTGGTGAGCATTTTGGCTCACTCACCCAAGCACGAGAGAAAGGAGGAGAGGACAACTGTATGAGGCTGGTTTTCTTTGTAAGGATTTTTACCCCTGGATGAGGTTGATTTGTTTGCTGGTGATCCTGTGTTGATTGTCTGTGCTATCGGTGTAAATCCTCTCACTTCTCATCAACATGGAAACCAGTAACCTGGCATTGCATTGCTAATATTTCAATTTTTCTTTCCTGCAAAGGATGTTGGACTCAGGAGTGCAACAAAGGGTAATGGACAGTGAGACTGAAACAGCTAATACAATAATGCCTTTTTTTTTTTTTTTAAAAAAAAAAAGCTTAGATGTGGACTCTGCAAATCAGAGATAGCAAGACTGACCTAAAGAAGATACAGAGTTAGTTTCCATAGCAATGAAACCTATGAGTTCTCAAAATAGTCAAGTCTCTATTAGGCTAGAAGCAGATAAAAATAATTTCCTTACATAAGGGCATGTCAGATCTCATGCAGAAAAGAGTTTGATTTTAAGCACGTGGAGATAGTGGGTCTCCATATGTACCTGAGTCTTTTATTTGCCTGGGAAAGAAACACTCTTGGTGTGAAAAAGAGAAGTGTCTTTATGTCCCTAGCTGTCTCTTTTTTAGCTTTGACCCCCTTGCCCAGGAACTTTGTCTGCACTTTCTGCTAACTTTAATGCAGACTTTGGGTTTTCCCGTGGGACAGATCGATTCCATTTCACTAAACAAGAGACAGCACTGAGCACTGCTGCTTCCTGCAGACTCCCCTCTAGCTTGGCTGGGGGTACTCACAACCTTCCTCCTCATGATTTGGGTGAGATCAGATACACTGACAAAGAGGAGGAGCAAGCTCTGAAACAGGTGTGTTTGCTAGGTCGGCACTTGCAGGAAATATCCTCATCCCTTCTTCCCGTCCCTCCTGCAAGGTCTAGGTGGAGTTACAGAGACGTGACCAGTCACGCACTACATTTCCTCACCAGAGACCCTGCAGCATTCCAGGTGGAATGGCTGAGAGCGAATGAGACCTCTGCCACCACACCATGAAGAGCCCTGGTGTGCTGTACCAAGGAGGTGTGTCTGGCTACTCTGGTGCTGTCCCAGCAATGCCATGCTGGTGTTGATTAAACTATCATAAGCTGGATCTAGTTCACTTGGAATGATACTGCCAGGGCCGGACTGCAAATTTAAAATGTCTTTATCTATTTTCAGTTGTTTTGCTGTAAAAAAGCATAGGAAGCTACCAGTAAACATGCTTGAGCTGAGTCCTTTTGTAACCAGTGGTACTAAATCATATAATAGTTTGTGAAGCTGATCCAGAGATCACCTGACCAGAGCATCATGTTCCTTTAGAAAAATCTGAAATATGTTCCATGTACTCATTAATTACACCAAAGTTATCTAACTTAAAAAGGCTTTTCACAAATTAACACTGTTTCCAACACTGAAGAGGATCTGAAGAGAATCAGGACTGAAAGGTATGTCAGGGAAAGTAAAAAGCCAATGGTGAAAAATAATCCCCTGAATATTTCAGGCAGTTTCTTTAAAAAAAAAAAAAGAGGTGCTAATGACTCTCAGCATATTGGGAAGACCTAATTTAATTTTCTAAATGGAACCTTTTGTGAGACACTCCACTAGTTAATTGAATGCATTTCATTTATTTGTTTCAAACTTGGGTGATTTTGTTTTCCTATCCACCTTCCTGTGGTGAAAAGCAAATAAAATATTCCCCAGCTGGAAATTGCTGTCCCTTTGTTCATCCATCAATTTACACTAGGATTATTTTCCAAGCACTTAATAAGGTGCATGTCTTAGTCAATGCTTTATAAAATGACAGAGCTGCATGCTGCCTGGTGGTGCTGGCTGCCTTCCAGTGAAGGACCAAAGACAACAAAAGGATCACAGATTTTATGGAAGGGGTTTTTTTGTTGAACTTGTCACCAGGTTAGCAAGAGTCTCAGCACACACTCTGTAATAACCAAGTAAGCAGTAACGTTGACAATGACTTTCTACTCCCAGCACATGAGGAAGCATACCCATGCCACAGCTTAGAGAGCAATTACAGCTTTTGGAGACCAGCTGGCCCATCTGTTCCTGGTGCTGCTGCTACTACCAGCAAGGTGGAGTTCAGCTTGAAGAAGCTGCTCAGGCTTTTTCTTGGGCCTGTCTCTCACACTCATTGTGCTTCTGACACCACCTCTGCTGTGCCAGAGTGTACAAACAGGCAGTGTGGAGAAAAAAGAAAACTGCTTAATATTCTGTGAGAGCTCCTTGTGCTATGGATCACTGTGAAGGGAGCACAGTCCTGAGGGCAGCAGCTCCTGTCTGCAGCACACAGAGGTGAGCACAAACGGAAGGGAGAAAGAGGCTGAGCAGACCTGTGTCTGTGTGTCTGTCTGTATGGCTTTGCTCTCTCCTGCAGCACATCTGAGGCAACGCAGAGATGTGGTCGCATCTGCTGAGCAAGAATTGGACACCTTTCCACAATCCTGGGAGCAGCTGGGCATGTTTGGAGACCTGCCATGACTTTGAAGGCACTTCAGTCATTGCCTGCTGCTTTGCAGGCAAGTTCTAGGAAATTTGGGCATTTCTCATTTTCCAGTGGAGGTCACTGCCTTGCATACGTTAACATACTGTATTTCCCAGTGGTTATTTTGGGGGAAAGGTGTAAAGATACCATGAAATTCTTTGGGAAGTCTTTCTTTATAAGTGCCCCTAGTCTGTTTCACAGCTCTGTAATTTACCTAGGTTATGAATATCTCAGCAGTTAAAACTTGGTTGTGGTAAACCTCTTACACTCATATATTGCTGACATGCTATAAGTTCTTTGGCACATGCATGTTTGGTGGAAGAGCTCTGTCATTCTCATAAGGCTATTTTCTACTGCCGCTCTCTAATTTCTGTAATGCATTCCTAGCTGCAGATGATTATTAGTTTATAAACATGAGATTTCTTTCAAGATGTGTTAATCAAAATAACTGGCAAAATTAATTCTTATTGAAAAAGGAAATGGGGTTCTGTAAAAGAGTGCTCTTTCTTCAAAAGGGATTAAATATTCTCTAGAGAACTCTTCTAGCTGCTTAAAATGTATTGTAGTTTAACTTTCGAGTACTTCTATGGATTTATGACAAAATATCAGCTAAATACTTTATTCTCAATGGTTTTTGCAGCAGTGGGTGCTGGTGGTAGGATTTCATTAGATCAGTGGAACTTCAAAGTCAAATATGCCAGTAATTTGCCTATTCAGAGATTTTCAGAGTAGCTCCTTGTAGGGCACTAATCAGAGCAAATGTTAAAGAATTAATGAGTCGTTACCATGGACTTTGGTACCAATGTGTTGCTTCATCTTCAGCAGCCTGTCAAATCAGTATACTCTGCCAAAGAGGAACAGAAATGTGGTGCAATTTTAACTTTAACCCATACTTGACACACTCAAATAGTACTGGGAAAGAAGACTTAGTCCGTTTCCACCTGGGCAATTCAGAGAGAGATGAGACTATGAAACTAGAGAATGTGAAAAATGACAATCACTAGTTGCTTCTACATCATGCAAGTGCTGTAGAGGAAGTGGGCTTAGCTATGGATTACTCCTTTAAAATTTTTGAAAAAAATATCTAAAGAGTTAATAAAGCATCAGTTAGAGAAATGCCTTCCTGCAGAGTTTTTAAGCAGAGGAAGAGCAGCTGAAAATGTAAGGGATTATTTGAAATGCATCTAAAGGTCACAAATGGAAAACAGAAAAGGAATAAGATCCAAAGTCCATGACAGACTGTACCTCTGAGGTCATGGGACACAAATTCAACCAGGAAAGCAAATATCACTGGAAATAAGTCAAGGTTCGATTTTCAGGAATAAACTGTATTTTAAACTTAACTTGCTTGAGTGAGATAACCACATGTATTACATTTATCTTGGGGAGAGAAGGCAGCAGTGCAATGTATGTGTTTGTAAGCAACACTTTGAGTAGTCTTTATTTGAATTCCTGTCGTGCTTATCTGCAGGCAGGACTGGGACCATATGTTGGTAAAAGAATTGCTACAAATAGCTAAATCAGAGGCTCAACAGAACAGGGTGACTTAATTGTTCTCCCTGAGTTCTCTGCTTTTCATCTCACTTGATCAGTGTTATTGTTCAGGTCCTGTGCAATCAAACAGCACATCAGACAGATTAAGCAGTGACAATTGCTCAGGCAATTTCTTTTTCCTTGTCCCACAGAACTCAAGTTACTACCGATTTGCCCAAGCTGTACTTAAAGCAGTATCTGCCTTCAAACTGAACCATGTCCTCCAGTTTGTCTGCCCATTCACAACTGTCCTTCCCTTCATCCCTGCTACTCCTCTCTGTGTTTTCCTTAGGATGGTACTAAAACAACTGTATATGTCTGGTGGCTTATTTCAACTGCTGAACAATTTAGACATGCACTTATAAAAGTAAGCATTCTTGTTTCCAGCTAAACTCTAAAACAAGATTAATTTGTGGATCAGTGCAGGACTAGCAAGAGCAAGTCTGCACATCAGGAATACTTCTGCTGCAAGAGAAAACTGGATTTCTCTCCTGCAGCTGTCATAGCCTGGTTAGAAACATTGTGAGGAGACAGCTGGGTAGACATTGGTGCTTGGATTCAGGCACACTGATGGAGATGCTCATTCAGATGGAGAGGGTCTTGCCAGCACTTCTGTGACTGTCACAGCAACCCACAGCACAGAAGGGGACCCAGACCCTTTTTCCTATGCTGGGTTCCCCACAGCTGCCCCCTGAGCTGGCTTGGCTGACAAAGCTGGGTACAGCAAGGGCAGACTGCACTGGGATGTTCATCACAGCAATCAGTGGGGGTTATGTTTTATGGTGGGTGGGGTTTTGTGCACTTTTTTTTTTACCCTGATAAAGCATTTCGAGAGATAAGGGGAGCTTATAGCTACTCTCTTTCTCAGACATGTCAGAAGAAATAAAGCAAGGTTTTCCTGCAGTTTTCTCTGTCACACATGAGCAATTCACTGTACAAACTCCAAAAAAAGGAACAACAGCAAATTACTCTTAAAATTTTGGTTTGATTTGATTCCACTTGCCATTTGCACTAAAGGTAGATGATTCCCTGGTTTGGAGGGATTAAGCTCCCAGGTCACTTCTGCCTATGCAGCTGAAAATACAGCTCTGGTGGTCTTGTCTACCTCCTCTGGACCAGCTGTGTGTGTTCAGGCTCAAGTTCACAGAGCCAAGTGCCTCAAATCAGCTGAAACCATATTGCCTTCAGGGTCGAAAGCTCAAGTCCCTAACACCACCTACCTCATGCTTGCCTTTCCTTGTCTGGACAGACAGCCTGACTATTTCCAGAAAATGCCATCAACACCAAGGGCTGGTAGACTTGGGCCGAGCATGAGGTCAAAGCCGACATGACAGAGCAATTAAATAATCAGCTTCTGAAATCAGTGGCTATTAAACATCTGCAGCCCAGACAGTGTGGTGAGTGGCATAGAGCAGCGTTGAGGCTGAGGGTCTATTAGCTGAACCAGCAGCTCCTCCCTCCAAAGGCAGGCGGTACTTGGGAAGAGCAGATTACCTGCCTTCAACTCCTCTACCTCACCATGGCCATTAGGTTTGACATTGCAGGCAGGTTGTCCTCTGGGTTGGATTTGGACCATGCAGAGCTTTGTGTGTCAGGACAGGGCTTATCTCTGTGAATGCGTTTAGATTGTTATAATTTGTTAAAAGCTTAATCAGATTGGCATTTTAAGGGGTTTTGGCCCTAGCTCTCATGGAAAAAGCTCAATTAAGAAAAAATAAGCCAGAGTAAAAACCAGAAAAGGAGGCAAAAGATTTGTTTTAATCAGTAATTTAAGGAACTCTGCTCCTTGGGTTCAGTGTTGGGTTTTTCAGGAGCAAGGCTGGGGAAGACAACTGCAATTGCACAGAGCAGATTAACTCCACACACATCGCTGACCAGCAGACCTCACTGTGAAACCTGTTCAAACTTAAATACACTCAGTCCATATCAACACACAAAGTTTGTGTTCAAGTCTGTCACTGAGTTAAAATTAAAATGAAGTGTGGCTTCTGCTCCCATCTATCATTTTCTTTGCTCTCAGTAAGCACTTGTACAGACCTACAAATGTGGATGGTACTCCACTGACCAGGGAAATTGCTTCTCTGCAACAATTGCTCAGTGTGGGGGTGGTGGAGTGTGAGTGAGGGCAATGGTTTCCTGTGGTGGGATTGCATAGCATGAAAATTTTGGAGGTGGAAGTGCATAGCCCTTTTGCACTGCATTGATTTTTACTCTGGCTATTTTGGAATAGGGCTGGATGATTATTTTTCTGTGATTATTTTTCTATTTTTTTTTAATTCACTGGAAAACAGCTCATGCTGTTTATGAATTTGAGTTTAATTTTGCAGAATTTTCAAATGGGAAAAAAGAAATGTGTTGTAAAAACAGTTTCAGAATGTCTTTTTTCTTTTTTTCCTGTTTTGAAGTGGCTTTGGTTTTCCAATCCTTTTTGGTTTAGTTTATGCAAAATATTTTCTCTCCTGTGTTTTCAAATTGACTGACCAAATACAAATAACAATTCTTTCATCCTTGTTTGTGCAGACAAAGAGACTGTCCTGTCTGTTTTAACAAAGGAATTTTCTTTGCATTTATTCAAACTGATTCTTGTCTGTCCTCTATCAGAAGAGCTTCTGTATTCTTTATTGTGTAAATTTCACCACACTACAAAATAATATTTATGTCTCTACAAAGACATTATTTAAAGCATCATCTAGAAAAATGATACTCAAGAAACCAAAAGCATTTGTCTACAGAGAGAGTGCATTTGTTTGATGCAATCAAGGAGACAAGTAAGGGTTGCAAAGTGTCATCTCTATGGTGACAGCATTAAGGCCCTTGTTCAGCATGCAGTCTGCTTTCACTTTCAAAAATTAGGGGGTGTTAACACTGGCAGAAGCCCAGTGAGCCAAGAATTACTACTTTGCACAATATATTTCAAAGCATTATTCTAATAAGTCTGGGTGTCTTAAACACACTTAGCTAGAATTTCTCAACAGTGTATCTGTGTTGTAAATACAAGCACTGTGTTTTATCTTAAAATTCATTAAAGATCATATGATAAATCATGAGCTAGATGTTTTATTTTCCTAATAAATTGTTCTAAAAGCTATTTAACTTCACTAAACAGCTTAAATTGTCTTCATATTAATCTCTGTTGAGAGCAATAACTGCAGATCAAAAATGAGAGTAGTGAAATTTGTTGATGCTTAGTTAATTGAGAGACTCGAAATCTGTGTCTACTATTTGATTTTTCATGAAGATGCTGCTTCAGATACATTTTAGTACTAGAAAAAGTCCACTTGGAAGTATACAAAATAGGCTATAAAATCTATAGACTGAATACTGAGAGTTCATTTATGAATAGATGGCTGAAAATGGAAAAACCCATGTACCAGTATGCTAAATCGAACTTCCTTTGCTGCATAGCGGGCAGAGGGCAAGGCAGGAGGGCTTCTGGTCACCTATGCAGAGCTCAGCTTTTGCTGGCCTCTCTCATGGCCAGAGCTGCAGGATGTGTCAGGCTGTGGTAGCACATTTTATGCAGCAGCTTCTCCTGTAATTGAGAGACACCTTACATCTCCCTGCTTTGCTTCTGAAATCCAGACTGTGTGTTGGCACATGACAGTGTCCCAGGATGTACCTACTCCCATTGGATAAGTCTTTCCCAAAATACCGCTGCTTCCTAAGTAAGTACACACAGCCCTGCACAAGGGTACAAATTGCACCTTAGTACTCTGCACTGCTGCTGTTTTGGTAAGAACAAAAAGGATTTGGGCACATGCCAGTAAATTCAGAGCAACAGTATCACAAATACAGTGTATAGGTATAGCACACACACACACCTCTTCATGGAGCTTATTCACACATGCAAGACATACGTGTGAACCCTTATTTGTGTTTTCCGAACTTGAACTCACACCAGATTCATTTCAGGAGGAAATGTTTTTGAGTAATGGCAGGAGATGTTAGTCAATGCAGCATGGACAGTGTTCATCTTCCCTGTACAGACTTTGCAGGGAAATTATCAGTGAAGATTCAGGGTTTGACCTACAAAGGTGGTGTACAGCAGGAATGCAAAATAGATATACTGAGGGATCAAAGGAGGCTTCAGAGGGTCTGAATGATGCTGACTTTGTCTCCCTGCATCACATTGTCACAAAGGGTCAGCCCCTAGAAATTAAGTTACCAATTTGTATCAGATATCAGCTCCTTTCAGAGAGGTCTCAAGTCTCTCTCTTAGGTTTCTTATTTTCAATGGCTAGTTAGCTCAGACAATTACCCTTCCACCTGCAGCTCTTTCTTATCGTGTTACCAAATATATTCCTTTGCTTGTGAGTAGTTGTGAGTAGGAGGAAAACAAACAGGGAGAGTTTTCTTCTCTTCTCTGCATCCAGTGGAAGGATCAATAAGAAAGTCTACCCCTCTGTCTTGCTCTTCTTCCCCCTGGGAAAGGTGAGGGGAGGAGATAATCTCTTGTGAGTTTGGGAAGAGAACATCAAATGTCCACAAGGACCAAAAAGAACAGCTGTTTAGAGATGATCACCATGTGGTTGGTCTCTTCTATTGGAAGGGACTCCTGGTCAGCTGTAAATTCAATTTATCCCCCAACTTTCCTTCAAAGTTCTTCAGAAAGCATGAAAGACCCCTTAAGCTCAAAAACTGGTTTTGCATGAGCAGCTATAAGTCCAGGTAAATTTTATAACTGCAGAAAACTGAGGCTGAAACCAGGACTCTGACAAGAGTACATGCACTTAACTCTGCTTACTTGCCTCCATGGGGCATGGGTCCTCACTTCCAAGTTCACTCCTACTGCATAACACCAATGTTATACAATATCCTTTAACTCCCCAAAATTATTTTCTTTCCTTTACTTCAGGAACTGGTGCATCTGCTATTCCATTCATTTTTCTAATCCCAATTATACCAAAGTTTTTCAGTTCCCTAAATTTCTTATTTCTGCTTGCTTTTCCTAGAAGTCTTGCTCTGTCCTTGGGAAACCTCCTCCCTGCAAAGCAGGCTTATTTGCTCCCAGGAGAGACCAATTTCCCTTCCCCTCACTGTGTCCTCTTAATGAATTATGTCTATTTTCAACATGGTGTATCACAGGCAAAACCCATGAATAACTTATATACTTCCTCTATTTTGGTGTTTTAAGAAGGGTTTACTTGGATGGATATACAGTGTTCAATGCAGACATGCTGCAGCATGTTGTAAAGAGCACCTTAACTGTTGAAAAAATCTTGTTTAAGAAAAAGAAATGGTAGTATATTTTCATACAGACCCAATAAATCAAAAAATCCTAGTCTATTCTGGGCTTCTAAAACTACCATGCTGTAAACACAACAATGTTTAAATATAGCCATATCATCACATGTGAATTTGCATGCATATGTGTAATAAAAAATGTGGTGTATGCCATATCCACATATATACATTTAAATTATTTCAAGAATCAAGCCATAGGACTTTTTATTATAACCTCTTGCAAATATGAATTCAGCTGTAACTAGATGTGTAAGAGGTTTTCAAAGTAAAGACTAGAATGAGTGGAATGGGGAAAAATATAGGGTATCTGAATCCTGTTATCTACTTCTCCACCCCATATTCTACATGAGGGTGACTAACATGCACGTTTACCTAATTGCCAAGTGTCTGTAAGCATCTGTGAGCGGCTGCAAACCTGATGCCTTGTGTGTCTCTGCAGCATTTGGGAATCATGCAGACAGGATCACTTCATGGCTCATGTCACATTAGACCTTGCTTCCTCCTGCTCCTGCTGCATCCGTGTTTGCTCTAGTCATGTAGGATGCAGCCCACAGCCACTCAGGCTCCTTGGAAGCAGACATCGTGGGATGCCATGCAGCTTGCTGCAGTTTCTGATCTATCTGCTGTATTCTCTCTTGTTCCTTCCTTAGCCCATGATTAATCTTGGCTGTAAGGATGATTCAGAATGGAACTGCAAAGCAAAGCAAAACCTTCTTTCTGCATTCTGCAACTCAGGTAATTGCATAGACAAAGTCTTTCTCACCTCAATCTGTGCTTAACTCTAGAAGTGTTCGCTGCTGAAATTGCCGAGTTTCCTCACACACCACCCAATTTTGCCAGGGTAGTTTGTAAGATGACACATATAAAGGATGGGGGCTGGACACTTCAAATAATTGACATTGCTACCTATCACTGGAGATGTCTTTCCTGTGAAGAGAGAATGTTCAGCTTTCCTTGTTCTGTAATCATGTATAGCTCTGGGCCTAAAGACAGAGTAATCAGAGAAACTCACAGTTTAAATTACAGTAATTTCACGAATACAAGCCGCGCCAATTTGACTAAGATTTTGCTCCTAAACCGGAAATGTGGCTAATAAACAGGAGCGGCTAATATGTGAATAATTTTCTGACATTTACAACCTCAGAAGTGCCAGCCAGAGTGCCGAGCCCAGCTACTGCAAAGTCGGCATTTTGCGATTGTTACAAATCGATACTCTGTTGCACCGCGGGTGGAGCCTGGCTGCCTGGAGGCAGCACGGGGGGTGAGGAGAGAGCCGTGGGTCAGGGAGGAGGGGAGGGACCCGGGCCGCCCCTACGCGGCTCTGGGAGGCGGCGGGGGGACCCGGGCCGCCACTGCTGCGACTCGGGGAGGCGGCGGGGGGCTCCATCCCCGCCCGCCGCCGCGGGAGCAGGGGGTGCTCCGTCCCTGCCTGCCACCACAGGGCAGCGGTGGGCCGTGGTGACCGAGCCCAGTGGCAGCGGCGGCTGGCCCCCAGTGGCCCCACTGAGCGGCAGCGCCGGGCTGGGCTACCTGGCCCCGTCAGCAGCCCCAAGTGGGCCGAGCCTGCACAGCCCGAGCCGAGCCAGTAAACCCCGCCCTGCCACGGTTCTGTTACTATTTGGCAACTTTGTTGCATGCGGGTCCTCGCTGCGAACAACAGAGCGGCTTATACTCGGGTGCGGCTTATTTATGGACAAAAAACGAAATACTTGCCAACACCCAGAGATGCGGCTTATACTCAGTGCGGCTTGTATTCGTGAATTTACTGTATTTTTTCTACTAACTTATTTTAGTATTCTTTCTTTTTATTTATCTTACTTACAAAGCAACAATTTTATATAGCTGTGCCACTTTGTAAGAACGCTGTACTTGTTATACCTTTTGTTACACTGCATCTCCAGCAGTGAGGGGGTCACAAAATCCTTTTTCCTCCTCTGAAAATCTGACTGTTGAAAAAATGGTGTGCCATGAAACAAAATGAGTCTCCTGGTAAAAAGCAACTTTTTTTCATTTTTGATTGGGTGCCTACCTGTTAAAATGGTGCTTTCAGTTTTATTTGTATAAACATGTTCAGGAAATGAATATGTATTGGCCAAATATATGAATTTAAAGTAGTTTTAGTTTACTAAATTAGATTCCATGGTTTTATTCTAATCCACAATTAAAGTGGCTTGAATTCAATCTAATTTATATCAATGTCAATTTAAAATATAGAATACAGAGTCATTTTAAATAACAAAACCCAGTGATTTAAAAATAATTTTAATATCAGCCATAGATGCATCTACGAGGATTTTTAGTGCAGAGTTATGAAAAGGTCTGGATTTATGGAGTGAGGTGCTATTTGGGCTGTTCAGGTGCACACCCAGAAGGCACAGTGTAGGAAAAGCAAACTGAAGGTGTACTCTCCATTGCTGGTAGGACATCTGTTTGGAAAACCTCACAAATCCCACCCAGCCCGAGCACCTGAGTTTTCTTTGGTAGCAAGAGAGGAGGCTGGAGGGTAAGGCACAGAGCTGACCTCAGAGTTTGACTCCTGCTCAGGTTCACCAGCAACCTCTGCAGCACTGGTTCATGGTCAGTGAAACACAGGAATCTTTGCAAGGAGACCTGTGCCCTTTAAGGGTCTGGATGGACTAAATATAAATAAGTAAATCAGGTATTTTCTTTAGCAACACAGATACCTAGAAACTTAACCTGAAGGCTTGTGACTGCAAGCTGTGTCTCTGCCCTGTGCTGACAGGACAAGAGTATTACGGGAACTCATAAATCACCAAAGTCTCTGTAACATCAATTTACAACCTGAGATTAGTATTAATATTTTTTCTGCCCAAACTGAGGGCTGTTAGAGCTTGACGGCATACAAAGGCAGATTTTTGCCTTAATGTTTATTGCAAAGCCCTTGGATAATAGCTTCAAAAGAGATAACCCAAATTTAGCATGACCAATTTGTTGAGATCATTATTCTCTGAGAGGGACAATCCTGTTACAATTCTCATAATCGCTTCTATAACTTGGAACTCATAATGATTTAGCCTTTGAATATAACTTAGCCAGACAAAGCCCACATAGATTTCCAGCTGAGGAGGTAATATTTGTGACAAAAATGTAAAGTTCTAGAAATATTGCATCATTATAGTGGAGCACAGGTCTTTCTCTGGACAACAACCAGAGTTTCTTCTGCACTGCCCTAAAGCTTTGTCACACAGAGAGAATGTAAAGTATAGTGTGGATTCAGGCCTCTGAAAAAGCCACAAACCACATTTTTAGTTAAAAGGAAAAACATTAGAAGTGAAAAAGTCTCCTACTGGAGCAGCTGCTGCTGATGCCAGATGACTTCATTGCTGTTATAGATTTAAATCAATTCCCTGCTGGTTTACTGATATTTATGCTATTGCTTTTGGTAGTAGAGCTGTATTGATCCAGAGGCTGGGAAAAAAAAGTCATCCTCCAAACTGTCATAGTTGTCACAAAATAAAAACAAAAGTGTAAAACAGGATGGTGAGATTTCACATGGAGTTGCTCTTGAAGATGGGTAAAGCAAAACAGGAACTGATAGGAACATTTTTTGCGAAGCATTTTAGAACCAGAATAGTTTCTAAGTTTCTCAGTTAACCATACTGAATTTTCAAGTATAGATAATACTTGACTCCTATTTCTAGGCAAGGACTTAATTTCCAAGCCATATGTTTTCTTATTATGCATATTAACTGAGAATATATCACTTTGTTCAGAGACAATTAAGACAAAGATCACTCCAATACAGTTTACAGACCAGCCTCTCAGTAAAGGCTGACAATTTTGCTTTGACTGTGTTGCATTAGCAGGGAAGGACACCTTTAAAAATGGGATTCAGTCCTATTCAGCATGGGGCTAAAATTTAAGTATGGGCAGTCTATACAATGCTTCCTTTAATATCATATCCATATTTCCAGCATCCTTTAATCAGCTACTGAGCTCTGAGGAGCAGGTACTACCTGAGTGCACTTCTCTGAGTTAATTTGTGACTCACAGCATAGTTCCAAGGCCTCTTCATTAAAGGGTCATGTTAATTTACAGCATTTTTCAGTGCTATTTAGATATTGTGGGGAAATCTTCCCAAGATTGTTTCACTAATCCAGTTTACAGCACCGCCTCAAAACAGTCCCATTAGCACAAGTGCGGAGGCAGTGAATTGTGCCATAGGTGCAAAAAAAAAAAAAAAAGCAGGAACCTTTAAAACCGGCTTTGCTGACAGAGAAAATACAGCTTGGATTCGTGTCCTAATTTTTCCATCAGGTTCATTATTTTTCAGCTCTGCAGTCTGAAGTGTTCTGTAACTGTACGTTCACCTTTTCAGAGAACAAGCCACATTAATTACATATGTAATTTTTCTGTCTGGGCTTCAGAAGAAACAATGTATTTCAATAATTGGTAGAAATTGAATTGTAATTCAATAGAAAGACAGGCAGTCTCTCAGTACTTCCCACTGTGTGATTAACGTTCTGCAAGGAATTCCTTCATGTTTGTCATACAGAAAGCAAAGTTTAGATTTTTGTTCTTCATTGCAGAAGGAAGGGAAAGGGTAAACAAAGGAAATAAATTATAAATGTTCCATTAATAAGGATGAAGATAGAATGTATCTGTCACTGGGAAAAACCCTGGCTTCATTCCCAAGGGACTCACTGCCTCTCCACAGTTTTGGCTTAGCAAAGGCGTTTGAGTGGGCTATTCTTGGTCAGATAAAGAGAGGCAGTGCTGGCAGTTTACTCACTGCGCAGACTTGAAATCTCTGCAGTGTGCTCCCTAGCTGGGTCCAGATGCACTGATTCTCCAGGCACAGTGAAGGACATATTTATTTGATCAAGCTTTTGGAGAAAGCTGTGAGTATATTCCCAGAACAATAAATGGAAGAGATGATAGTAAGAATGACAATTATTTCAATAACGCTGAGACTGGTTTTCCTTTTGTTTCACTATTACTCCTGAAATATAAATTATAAGCTAGGACATTAAATTTTATTTATACTGATGTAAATAAATAATCATATATATCTTAGCAGTCTCATTCTCCAGTAAGCACATATGCTAGGAGGGCATATTTAAAAGCACAGAGTCAAATAATTGTTAAATACAGAGCCACTGCTTAAATTTACAACACCCTTTAGGGAATCTCCTACTCCCTCAACAACAACAGAAATAGTTCATTCTACTAGCCAAAGAGTAACTTCCAGATGGCATTAATGCGACCAGCTGAAGCTGGTGGTAGGGACTGCTACTCATGGTGAAATAGTTGTGCATATTTTGTGTAAAGTTTTAGAGAATAAAGGCTAAAATTGGCCTTGTCACCCTGAGATGAACATCTTTAACCTAACTTAAACCATATAAATATATAGCAAATGCCATGAGTTATGCTTGGTATTTCTCTGATTAACTGTTTTCAAATTAATTCCATGTGTGGACTTTTTCTATAGTTCCTGGTTCCAGTTTAACTGAAACCTCCCAATTGCTTTCCAGGATAAAATACCGCAGCTGGTGTTATCTAGCAATAGCTATTTCACGATGGCTTAATGAAAAGCATAAGCAGGCCCTAGACATGTGTTTACAACAGAACCTATTAATTTCCACACAAGCTGAAGGTACTCTGTGATTTTGCAGGAAGAGTGAGCTGCTCAGAAAACAGATCCCCAAGACTTGTGATTCTAAATCACTGATAAGGAGGTTTTCTATTATGTTTTAAAACTGCTGAGTCAAGCCAGACAAAGTGCTAAATATTAGTTTTTGAACAAAAGAGGAAAAAAAAAGGGGTAATGAGAAGCTGTTCTTTTTTTACAGGCTATAATTTCATTGCTTCAAATTTCAAATACAAATATGTCTCTCCACTCATCAGGGACAGCATAGATAGCATCAACAGTTCCTGCACCTCTCTGCTGTTTTTTCCCTTTGTTTTTTGCCTATCTTTAGAGAAAAAGGTACCTAGGGTATCTCAGCCTCCTGAATATACCTCTGAAGTCGTGATGATCACCTGCTTGGTGTAGGAATCCACCCTCTGAGAGCTACCCTAAGGCCACCATCTAACAAGAGGCCCCAGTGCTAGATGGGATGCCAGGTGCCATTTCCTTGCAGCAGTGCCAGTTCGAGCCCCTCCACCTGCCTACCTGGGGTGCCAAGGACACTGAAACAACTGCTTCTCAGTCACCTGGTAAAATGTTTTGGGGTTTTTTTCCCGGTTTATTTTTAACACAGGTCAGTTCACTGATCTCATTTTCCATGTGGCCTTAGTGGGTACCTTGGGAAGAAATAGTTGTGCCAAAACAAACAGTGTGAGATGGGAACAAGCAGCTGAAGGTCAGGAATGCTGAGCTGGCATTGTCCCGAGGAGCAGAGCAGCCAGAGCACTGCTCCCACCTCGCATGCACAGAGAGGTGATGCTGGTGCCTCTGGGTCCCTGGGGGCACTGTGTGCAACCAGGGGCTACAGCCATCAGCAGATGAAGGCTGCTGCAGAAGGATGGTTTGAGTCTTACAATATAACCCTTCTGGAGGCTCTGACATCACAAATAATGCATTGATTGTGGCACTTGCATAGTACAGGGTAGTTCAGACTCTTGTATAGCCATGTTCTTCTTTAGCACTTTCCTGTTTTACATACATGTTATGAAGACAGAAATAATGGGACCCTTAAAACATAAGAAGTGTTCTTTTGATACCCCAGTTAGATATCTTCAAAAGGTAACTGCACTGTATCACCTGCACTGTACTTAAAGCAGTATTTAACTCTGCTTTTATTAGCATTAAGGATAATGCTTATCATTATTTTCCTAAATTTCATTAAGAGCCTGAGGCTGGAAAAGTGCACAAGAAATAAAAACAAGCTCTACCTTCCTGTCAGCTGCTAACAGTCTTTCAAGCAGTTAATCAGAACACCCTATGAGAATAACAGAAATGATACAGTGAATAAGTCCTGCTTGGTCAGGTTTATTACTTAGTTTACCATCTTTGCTTCCTTGAGAAGATGATTTCTGAGGCTGTATGAGAAGGTCAAACCCCTTTTGACCGTAGGGTTGTCAGTCAGATCAGGAAATCAGTAGAAATTCTAGGCCACAGCTGTACAGGTATGTGAGTGCATTATTTTTTTTTAAATTGGATCATGACAAGGGAATCATATATTTTGTTGAAATAAGAACCAAGAAGCTTACAGATACTATTGCGTAAATAAATCCCATTTTATTTTTAAGGAATTATTTAAGGGATTTAAAAAAATAATCTTCTTATATTTAAACCACTGGAAATGCAACAGTAAGCATAAACCTATCTGGAATATTAGGAACTTTGAACACAGATGCTTGGTTCTTTATCTAAAGAGTCCTATGCTTATAGGATATCAATAATAGCTAATTATGAACCACTTGCTAACTTGTAAATCTGCAATAACACTCTTGCTTCACTACATGCAACAGAACTCTATAAATAATCAGGTGAATTTTACTTTTCCTTTTGCAAGGTATCAGTGTCGCTAATTGCAAGCTGTGCATTCTTGATTAGCAATTATGTTGCTGAGATTAAGTTACTTCTGGTGCTTTAAAAATAACTTTGACTATTCCTCTGGTCTCAGAATTGCCTGGTACAAATCTTTCACAGGAGTGATGCCTGTGTCACACAATACTGTAGTGACATTATTGGATTAAAGACAGTCAGCAAGAAGAGTCCAAAGCACTTCCCAAGATAAGTTTCTTGGGAAAAGTGCTTTCTGCAGAAAACCTATGCTCCTAAGAGTGTAATCCACCATCTACTGAGAATAACAGCAGCCTTACCATGATATTAGATGGAAAGCAGGGTAGAAAAGCTCTTTGGCAGAAAAACCTCTTAGGACAGCATATAGCACAGTAGCTGCATTGAAATGAGGTTATCCAACTTGACATTTTTTTCTGAAACTTGCTCAATTTTTTGAATGGCATTAACAATGCTGTAGAAGAGTTGAGTAGGTAAAACTGACAGGCTGTTTTCTTCTCTGGGTGCTATTTATACAACTTACACCATGGCAATTTCACCACTGTGTGCTCCTTCTAACAGAAGTGGGGATGGTATCATCGGCTTTAGTGAACAGACATTCATCATAACCTGCAGATATTATGCCACTGAATATGTTGGTGCTACACCTATATCTCGAATATCTTGTGCAGTTCTGATTCCCCACTCTTCTCAAGATTGTGAAATGATCTGTTAAATATGGAGAAAAGATACCGAAAGGGGTTGATGAGGATGTATTTATATATCAGTGCATTCTGTTAATCTTAACAACTGACTAATTAAAACTAATGGTAATCTAGAATCAAAGTCAATGTATTTGACTTCATTTTTTTTGAGGAAGTTGACAGAAATGTTCCATTCTCTCTCAGAAATGACTGAAATGGATGTGGTAGAGAGCTGTTAAATATCTTTCTGAAGATGAAGAAGGACAATTGCAACGTTTCATAAGCCAAAACCTAGAATTAAATTCCTAGAAACATGTTTGAATATCAAAGGGAATTATTTTTTTCACATAGTTCATAGCTAAATTGAGCCACCTTTTGCCACAAAAGAATTGCAAGGTAAGAACCTGTGAATGAGATTTAGGAGCAATTCTGGCAAGGATACTAGATGATATGAAATCTTAATCTGACCCCAAACTGCTGATTTTATGTTCCTGTGACTTGTACCTCACAGTTAAAGCTAACCGCTGTGTATAGCCTGAAGAGAACATACTCATATGTTCAGTGCTATTGGAACACATATACTGTATTACAATTCAATATATACTATCCAGATATTGGTTGTAGTATTTTGATATTTAAGAAATAAATAAAATATTGAAATACAATTTGTACAATTCTTATTTAATTATTGCAAGATAGAAGCACACTGAAATGTATCAGTCTCTAAATTAAATCATATTAGCATAAGTCTATACACAGACCATCACTATAATATAAAAGCAGTTTCTGAAACACATACAAATTCTTTTAATAAAGGTACATATTTTTGTTAGCCCATCAATTATATTCTGGGTTCTGCTCGTTTGTGCTCATACATTTGAAATTCAAATGGAACTGTAGTAGGATAACACTTCTGAAGCAGCTTTTAACTAGAGGCCCTGAGAAATCCTTGCTGATGCCCAGCAGGAGGTTTTCATTCAGCCCCTGGAGCAGAACCTAATTTTCTTCTTGAACACTGCCAGAGCTTTTTCTTCAATATGGAGGTGCAGGGCATGCTTTAAAGTAATGAATGAGAACTGCTGGGCAAGGCATAAAAGCTTCCATGTCGAAAAAACAACCAGTTCATGTTGCTGTCCCTAGGTGTGCACGCCTTTATGTGTCTAGGACACAATAAATAATCCTTTGTGGTTGAAAAATACCCAAATACTCGATATGAAAAATGCAAACATCAATTTTATTTTTCTTTTCAGGAATTAGACTGTCATGAAACAAATACTATGGTACATTTAAGATGCATTTAGTGTCAGCGCTTAATCTTTTTTACTGTGCTGCCTGTACTTTAATCACCGCTCTGTGATGTTTACCCAGGACACTGGACAGATGCTGGCAGTGCAGGTACACAGTAACACTGCCCTTTCCCTGTGTCCCTGGCACCTGCAGTCCTGCTCCAGGCTGAAGCAGCACCCCTGCTATCCAAGGGGCTCCCAGACCCCAGCACCATCCCCTACACCTCGTGATGTCCTGTGGTGGCAGGGTGTCCAGTGTGGCCTCTCCTTGCCCAGGAAGCCCAGCCCCTGCTGCCCGGGTGTGTGCAGGAGGGTGTGTGCCCACCACCACAGTGGCTGCCTGCTCTTCCCTTGATGCACTGTGACATATCTGTCCCTTGCCTGTGCAGTGTCCTGGTGCTGGCCTAGCCTGGTCTGTGGCAGGGGGCAGCCCTGGGGAAGCAGCCCCTGCAGGTGCCCATGCAGAGGGCTTGGCTCCAAGTGAGGTTCACATCTGTTTCCCTGCATTTAATAAGTCTGCTGGAGACTGCCCACTGATGATTAAATTATTTGTCTTCAGGAAACTGCAGTTGTAGAGACCCTGACTTCCTGGGTTTCAGCTGCTGTTTGCTGCTTCAGGGGTCTGAAAAGGTGGACACTGGGCAGCACCTGTGGCTCTTCAGGGTCTTCCACTCCATGAAATTGATCTGAGTGAAGACATGTGAATCTTTTTCTAGAGTTACTTTATCCATGGTTGACAGTAATTTTGTTGAGATTTGGGATTTTTTGGTGCTGGCAAAAGACATGGAACAAAGGAGCCCCATACAAAAATCTGTCTGACATGCCTGTCCTCCTCCTACCAATGTTCCATCTGTTGACTCCTGGTTTTTGGTTTTTTTTTTTTTTTTTTCTACTTGCAACCACCTTAGGGTACAAGTCACTTCCGTTTGTGTGAATCTAAAGGGATTGGTATGACACAATACAAATCCTCAATGCTTCAGCAGGACTACATATTAAATGTAAATGATAACATTAAAAATGCTCAGCAGGAGATTTCCAGTATTTTTCCAACCACATCTGAAATAAACTTCTTATCAATGAATAATAAAGAATATCAATGTTCCTTACACTCTGATTAAATTTATGTGGCAGCTCTGATTTTTGTACTGAAGTGTCTTTATTGTCACTTTAATAGTTTTCTTTATCCCAAACATCCCTACACGGCAGTTTCAGAGCATTTGATTGGCAGTGGCTGTCTGTGCATGCCCACAGGCACATGCTAATCTTCTAAGAACTGAGCTAGTGGACACTTTGAATCACCAAGGGTTACTTATTCATCAGCATTTTGCTGCTGTCTTCTCTTGAACTTTCAGCTACACCTCCCAGTATGATTTGCCTCAGTCTCTCTTCCTCTTCCCAGTCTGGTCTCCCATTTTCACTCCTCCTCCCTTTACTTTCCCACAAGTCAGATTTTTTTGTGCTCTGTCATGCAGGGCTGGGAGTGCACCCAGCCTCTGCCAGGCACATCCAGGGCTTGGCCACAGTTTCCTGCTGTCATCTGTGCTGGTCATCTGCAACGCTGTGCAGCTGGGAAACAGCACACACTGGTAGGTTCGAAGGTTGGCTTCCTCCTCAAGCCCTTGCCTTCATGAAGAAGTGTAGCCTTTGAAAAGAGCAGTGGGGTAGGTGTTATACTTCCACAAGCGATGCCATGCTTGTTAGGTGCGCTTCTGTTGCTACTGATTTTCATACAAGAATGGGCGTAACCTTTATTTTTGTTGTCTTTATTTATGCTACACAAACTTCTTCCACAGTTGATGGTGGTCCACAATTCTCAAAGTAAAAGACGACCCTTCTAGTTGCCATGCTTGTATTTTGTGTAGAAAAAGACTAATAAATAAGGTGAGATAAAAGATGCGAAAATACAGCTGCTGTGTCATTGTACTGCAGATTAAAATCACATGATTTCAAAATTTTCAGCATCAACAAGAACAGCAATGTCTGTAAAAAACATTGCAGAAATACATGAAGTTTTGAGGCAGCCACATGGTGGACATGAAGGCTTCCTTAGCCTAACAAATAAGCTGTTTTGTTCGGGTGGTCTGAGGGATGGAGGGAGACATGAGGCAGCACATGGTCTGCTTTTTCTATCTGAGCAGGCTTGTTTGCTCATTTCATTTTAAAAAAGCTTCAAAATGAGCAACATGTATCCCCCAACTAGGTGAATAGTTTTGTTTCTGTCCACAGTGTGGCATCACAATTTCAGCTGCAAAGACTTCGGCTGAAGATGCCAGGCCCTGGACTAGAACAACTAAGATGTGGACATGTGCTTTTTTGCCATCCCTGCTGTGGAGAGGGGGAGGTCAGAAAATCAAATGTTGGGATTAGTAATACAATACACAACAGTAGGAAAATTCACTAGGGCTTGCTCATCCGTTGCATCCTGAACACTTCTTAGAGCATATTCAAAGTCTTTTGCTTTGGTATGGAGTTTGGAGTTTTTAAAAATTGGTTTGGTTCCTTGGGTTTTCTTATTTCTTTTTTCAGTGGACTAAGCTCCTCTATGCATTTCGTTCCACGGAGCCATGGAAGAGCTGGCCTGTTCTCCACTGGCTCATGGAGCAAACTACAGGAAGACGTAACAAGGACTAACAGAACTCTGAAGTAGATGACCTGCAGCCACATTAATTATTGATCATGTTAGCAGCTGATAAGTTGTGCTAAATTGATCTGTGGCAAGATAATGTGAATTAAAAGCTGCTTAAATATTTAGTTTTGGGCTCTTTCTCTATGGCAGGAATTTGAATTAAAGACTGCATAGGAGTCATGACTGGAATAAACTTTTCAGTAAAGACAAGCTGTCAGAATAAAAGGTACTATCTAAATCATGATTTATTAGAGGAGGAATCTTGCAGGTAAACATTTTAATGGAGGACTGGAAATCTTTCCTCACAAAATTCTCTAAAGGTTGGAAAGTAGATTAAGATTTTCTTGTTATTAGTTTAATTCCTCCATATTTTACTTTAATTAAATGCTGCTGCATCTGAGGTAGTGCACAAAGCATTGCAGGGAAAGACTAAAATCCTGTAGGAAGTGAAGGAGGACTATTGGCTGAAACTCCATATGTTTGTTGCAGCACTGCAATTCTGTACAGCTGGAGCACAGCTTGAGTGAAATGAATCTGTAGATGTCTGATGAGAGGAAGTAAGGGGCTAATTCTGACATTGGATACATATATGTGTGTGTGTGTATATATATCAGGCAAAAGAATTTGCTGACAACTCTATACTGGGGCTTGTAACAGAAGGGAGCCAGTGTCCTGAACCAAAGTGTTTTTGCCAGTGAGGTAAGTCCCACTGAAGAAAAAGGTTGGCATCACTCCCTCTGAAGAAGAGCTGCTCAGATCCCCTCAGCATGCTCAGACTCTACTGCATTGCCTCACTAATTATTTTGAAAGACTTTATGATATCATGAATGGCGTTTTGAAGGCTGACATGCATTCTTGGTTGGTTTAGGTGCTGCAGCTCCAAAGAAATCCTTCCCTGGCTTCTCCTAGCCTGTCTACAAAGAAACATCCTTAATGTAAAGCAGTCTTGGTCCTGAAGTAGAAATGTGTTTTATTTCACCAGTTTAGTGCAAACAGGCTTGAGTTATCTTTAGTGAGAAGAGGAGGCTCCTGCCTACAGTAGTTTCTTCCTTACAGTTCATCTCACTTCATTCCTCCATGTACCAGAAACCACTTTGGTATTCAAGGGTATTTGTCTTGTTTTTTCTACGCCTTCACAAAAAGCTGTCCTCTGCTTAACATGCACATTTTTCCTTCAGAGCCATTTCCTCTGTAGGCTCTCTGAGCTGGCCAGCTGCCAAACAGTAGGGTGAGCTCCATTAAAAAGCCTTGATCATTGACAGGCTGTCTTACAATTTCTTTCTTGTTTTCAAGATGCAGATGGATGTTATTAGAAAGGTTTTTATTTTGAATGTGCGCGGCTTGTCCACATGGCTGAGATTAGTGCTCAATACTCATATAATACTTTTCATCCTCAAAAGGACTTTACAAGCTCCAGCCTTCAAAATGTCCCCACAAGGTAGGTGCATGAGTTTTGTTGTATGTGTTGTAACAAGGAGGGACACATGTTAGTAACTTGTTCAAAGATGTATAGCACAGCAAGCATTATAAAGGAAGGAATTATTTACACTTTCCTAATGTTCCTCTGTGATGTGTTCCTATGAAAAAAATGAATTAAAAGACTTCACCATGGCAACATATCTTCCCCCATGAAAGAAGTGATTAGTGACATCAAAAATTAAATTAAATTATCAGGTTATAGTACAACTAGATAAAAATGCAGCATTTCTAAAATTTATGAGGACAAATATGCTACTGCACTAAACTTCAATTAATGCAGCAGAACTGGAACCTACAAGGATTGTCAAAGAGACTCAAATTTAATAGAAGATTTGGAGCACTTGCCTCAAACCATACTTCAAAACAGAGGGAAATGATTACAGGAAGAATGATGAAAAATGCCTTCTCACTTGAAAAGACGGTGCAGGATTATTAATTTTTTCCTCTGCATGATTATAATTAAAACATCTCCAGTAACCTGAACAGTCCCAGTATAAACTCCCTTCCACTGAAAGTTCTTGTAATATTGTACCTCTTAGTGAGGAGGCTGAAATAAGCTGTAGCTGTAAAAGATATCTTTATAATTATGTATTTGCACTGAGCTTCTACTGACATACTTTGCCTTGCATAGACAAGGCAGTGGAAGTTTCCAGTGTTGACCAGCACACATAACCTGGCCAGGGACTCTCTGGGATGTGTTTTCTGAACTAGGCTGGCAAGACCTCGAAGGCTGTCTGATAATCATCATTTAAGATCTTTGTAACCTCAATGGGCCCTATGGCCTGCATAGGTAGCTGGAAAAATTGGCTTGGAAAACAGTAACTAACTTGGCCTCATAAGGAATAGTTGATAAGGCTGTGAGATGGTGAGGCACTTCTGAATAAACCAGCAGGGGCTGGCTGGGGGAATCGACAGGCACAAGGGTTTGCTCCACAGGCATACACCTACTTTATGCTTTCTGGGTAAATAGATTGCAAATAGCCCAAAAGGAAGAGGGTAAAGCTTGATAGGCTAAAGCAAGTGTATATTTTAATTCTGTTTCATCTTCCCCATTTTTTGACTGAGCTTTGCTTTCTTTCAGATTATTGGGGTTTTTTCCCCACTGAATGAATACTTGCATAGTTATATATCAATTGAATGAAGGACTCTGCAGAATCTCAGGAAAGATGTGGAGTGTAACTGAACTCTCTTGTGTGTCAGGTAGGACTGCCTGGTTGGTGCTGCGTTCAGTGGGGTGACGGATTGGAACGGTATTAACAAGTCATGCTTTTTTAACCTCAAAAAAGTTTCTTTTTTTTTTTTTCCAGAATACTTTGACATTCCATCTTATCTCCCTCTTGTTTCCCTGGTAAAGGTATCTGGCCCCACAAAGTACTCTGGAGAAAAAGGAAAAGCGAGTTAATTTCTGGCTTTATGACTACTATACAGTGTTTCAGGTAAATTGAGGGAAATTATGGGTACATAAATTAATGACATTTTTATTTAGGGAAATTACACGTGGAACAAGTTATCACATTTTTATGGTTCCTACATCCTTAGCCTTTAATGCCAGCTACCGTATTTCACTTTATAATTGTGCCAGTGTGTGCATCTAGGCCAATTAAGTATTTTCAGTTGCCTTCAAAAGACTTGCAAATGCATGCTAGAAGATGGAGATAATCATGTGATTCAAACTTAATAATTTGGGTTTAAGGTTAAGAAATGCTTTTTCAGGGCCAGAACTTAACTGCATGGAAAAGACATACGTGTGCTCATACCATGAGGTAATTTAGTGAATAGCTCAAAGATATATATTGATTTGGATATCTTCAGTACTTTTATTTCTCTTTAAAAATTACTAAAACAAAGATCTGCAAGCACTGCAGAATGAGTTCAGGCCACCATAGTCCAATTTTTCTCAAATGCCATTACATCTTCATCCACCTACAAATTCCTTTGTTATTTTCCACAAGATTAGCCTTGGAGCCTTCCAGTTTGAGGCCCCCACAAAGTGAAGTGCAACTTAATTTCCACATGCACAGATCTTTTAAGATCTAACCACAGTAGGAAAATACAGTAATTTCACGATTATAAGTCACACCATTTTGACTAAAATTTTGGTCCAAACCCAAAGTGCAGCTTATAATCAGGTGCGGCTTATATACGGACAAAGAACAAAAAGTTGCTGGTTTAGTTTGGAGGACAGGTGTCTGCTGAGAAAGGCAGGAGCCTCTCTTTGAAATGGAGAATGTAAACCCCCTCCCTCCAAATTATTACAATTTTGAAATCAAGGGGCTTTCAGGTAAAAATACAGGAATTAGGAATAACAGTTGTTTTCTAGGGAAATTAAAATAGAAATACAGTACTACAAAGAAACAAACTCCAAACCCTGACAAAGTCAGAGTACAACCTGACACCCTGTCAGGCAGGGTGTTGATAGCAGTCCCATTAAGTGGTGGCTGCAATCCTCCTGCAGTGCCAGATGTGATTCAGTTGGAGCAGTGCTCCTGTAGAAGGTGCAGTTTTCCTCCGGAGGTCCAGTGGTAATGTGGAGAAATCCGGTTTTCCTCTGGAGTCCAGTGGAAAAAGGGGCTCCCTTAGTGTCTCAAAACCTGTGTTTTTATTTTGGTAAGAAATATTGGGCTTTTTCCCCTGGTTGGAGCAACTTCCAACGGGATGAAGTAATTTTATCAGTCCCACAGTGGGACTCAATGGGCCATTAGCAGAAAGTGACTTGCTGGAGGAAGGATGGGTTGTGAAAAGATAAAGAACAATGCCCCACCTGGTTTCAATGGATGGTCCATTAGCTGAATATCTCCTGCGGAGATAAGGATCACTGCCTCCACCCTCAACAGATGGTGATAGAATAGATACCTTTTATCACACTATGTATTGTAACATGCAGCTTATAATCAGGTGCGGCTTATATATGGACAAAGAATGAAAAATTGCTGGCACCCGTAAGTGCGGCTTATAATCGTGAAATTACTGTACTTCCCCTAACTACAGTATTGATCTCCAAATTCAAATGACCTGAGTAGCTATAGCATTATTGATGGTTTCAAAAAAACAAACAAAAAATTGATTGAAAGGCCCCTCTTTGCACTTTGAAGATGGGCTGATGTGTGTTTTTAATCAGTTGTATTTACATTGACCAGGAGTATCAACCCACTATCTCGGTCAGAGGTTTACATATAAAGTGAGAGGGACCCTCACTGACAGTATGTTAGTGGTAAGTGTGGGTTCAGGATTACAGGTACTTCAAATAAAACTTCAGAAAGTCTATTTGAAAATAAACAAAATATCCATGCAATTACTTGACTTCTGGAGCACTGAGAGTATTTTTGTAACACAAGGGACGAAGACGGATTAATTAAAGCTTAATTAAATTAATTTTCTCCTGTACTTCAACTCCTCTGCTCCATAGGAAGAAGAATCTAACTTCATACCTGAGTGCAGTGGTAATGTAAGGGCTTGAGGTAACATTGTTAACTACTCACACCAACGGAATGAAGTTATACAGCTCACTTCCACCTGAGAAAATAACTATTTTAACAGTTCGTGCATCGCTAACAAGACACAGATGTCACCATTGGGCAAAAAGGGGTAAGACTGTTTTGCTGTTCATCATGCAGCTCTTCCCAGGGCACAGCTGAGCAGTGGTTACAGTGAATGGTTACAAAGGTGTCTCTCTCTCTGGGGGTTTTCATGCAGTGAATTTTTTTTTTAGCCAGAGACCGTCCTCTGCTGTAGCATTGTGAGAACTCCCTAAAAGCCCAGCAGGGCTCAGAGATAGGGAGAGGGTCCTTGGCTGTTTTAAACTACCAGGATTTTGTTGGTCTCATTGAAAGACAGGGGCTTTAATCAGATGAGGACCCGGGCTGTAAAACAAAGGTACACTGAAGCAGAAGAATGATCCGCCCCAGCTCTTCTCCCATCGAAGAATCTGCTTCCTCATGTGAACGCTGCTTGTGTATGAACAAGAGTGCGTAGATGCCAATCTCCACCCTCCAATTTATTTGCAGGAGAGTACTTGTGAAGTATTTCAAGACTTCTTTATCCCAAAGACTAAATACATAGGACTGACTCCATTCCAGCTAGCTTGAGGGGAAGGAAGAGAGATAAAATTTAAATATGGATACCGGGAGTGTGGGTACTGTGGCAGTGCACGGGGTTCTCGTCATTTCATCAGTCTTGTAACTGGCTAATAAGAGAAAAGAAAAAAAATTAAAAAAAAAAAAAGAGGAAAATTCTTGGCAAATAGCTTCCTCCAACAAAATCTTTGAGAGTTCCTGTGTTTTTCAAAAGTTACATCTTCCAGAGAGTCATTTATTTGCCACAAAGCATTAATCTCAACTACCTCTTTTTGTACAATTACTTCCCACATTTCAGTTTCTCTTCCTGACCTAGAAAACTTATTTACAAGATATACTTGGTTGCCTGCAGATCTTCATCTGCAACTTCCCTCTGCTACTTGTTCTGCTAAGCACAACACCAACGACAGAGGCTTTTTCTTCCTATTTTTTTTTTTCTTGAAAGAAAAAGTAAAACAGGCAGTGTGTTCCTATGTTTTTCCACCAGTGGCATAAGATGGCAATGGTGAATGTTCTCAGCACAAATCAGTTATTGCAGGAGTAGGAAGATAGTGTTTATCACAGCTAACTACTGAATGTTTAAAGAGTATTATGAGTATCTGTTACATAAATGAAACAAATAACAAAATTAACATAAAAACCCTGAGGGAAAGTGATAAGTTATTGCTGTCTGTCTTAGATCCAAGAAACACAAGGAACACATTGTGTAAACTTCTACGTCAGAGCTAGTGACTGCTCAAGAGTGCAATACTGCTTCTTTTTGTCTGGTCCTTCACATCACTGTTTTTGTATTACTGGAGGATTTCTTTCTCTAAGTTTAATCCTTGAATTTATCTTTATGCAATATGTACAGAAGCTGAAGGTTACAGTGGAAATAGGGATCTCTTTGTATTAAGTTCATTACAAAAGGAAAGGAATAGAAAGTCTTAATTTTCACTGCTGACCTTAACAGAGATTGTAGAATCAGTGAAACAAAAGTGGTCGTAATAGTGTTTTGAACCTGAAGTGTGTAATTTTTTTATGATCTGTCTATTAAGAATATTCTTTGAATACAGGTTCAGTGATGAGCTTTGCACACACAAGGTCAGGCATATTGTCATTAAATCAAAACAATTTCATTGTAAGCTTAGATTGTCTTGGTAGCTTGGTAGCTTAGCTTAGTGTCCATCTACCTGGAATATGCTTTCTTTGGATAGAGTAAAATTAGATTTTAATAGTCTTTAAATACAGTTACTGGATAGTTTCTCCCTGGAAGAATAGATCAGACACAAACTGATGGAGTCTGGTGTCACTAATTTGTAAGTAACAAAAATACCAACTTTTACAGAATTCACTGAACTTAAAGCTGATTCTATCCATTTAAATTGGGACCTAGTACTTGTCACATTATGATATAGGTGTGAATATGCTTTGCCAGGATATGTATGCACAGCAGAGAAACATTCACTTAAGTACACACCCACACATCCCATATGCTTTGAACAGATCTAAATGGTGACTGAAGGATGAAGAAGGCTGAGCCACATAAACATTATCCACAATGACTATTAATTTCAAGGCAAGGCAATAATTTATAAAGGTTGTTAAGAAGCAATGTAAATGCAAATGCTCTTCTAATAAGCACTGGGAGTATTATGTTGGAACATGTTTGTGATTCACCAGAGTGTGTTAAGCAGGGAAGAGTGTGGATGATTTCTGTGGAAGATGGTGACAAGACTAAAGAGGTGAAAACTGACAGGAATGTGGCAGCTGGGGATTCGGTCCAAGGAATAGCTCTAGCATGGGCTGACTTAGCAGTGCAGTAAGCAGCGTTTGGTGCTGGAGCAAGGACGGACAATATCTGGATAATTAATCAATAATTCATTACGGAAAAAAGCTACCAGCTGTAAACTTCATTTGTAGAATAATGCCCTCCAGTAATGCCAAAAGTTATGAATATATTCATATTTTTGAAACAGCTAGTACAAGCTAAAGCCAAATGCTTCTTTAATATATAGTATATAATAAAGCTGACTTTTAAAAAAATGAAAAGCGTTCTGAAGGCAGTCGGTGAAAATTAGGCACTTAGTATAGAATCCTGGTACTGAAAATAGCTAATATAGAGTGAAAGGTCTTAATAACAATGTTAACAATATTTTTTCTCATATAAATATTTTATACCTTGGTGCAGGAATAAAGTTCCTATCTCCTATATGTTTCATTCTCCTGGCAGAGCTTTTCATATTTTATTCATCATTCTGCATGATCTATTAGATAACTTTATCATCGAGTGTTTTATGAAAAGCAGTATTATTGGATATTAATGATCATCTGGCTATCTATCATTAATATGTATGAATTAAATTATTTTAAAGACTTGGCCAGCTTTGAATGAATAGTAATCCCATCTATATTTGACTTTATACAATTTCTATTTTTGATACTTTGGCACAATCATGTAATATTTGGGTTGTAGAAACATCAAAAGATTATTTTAAACAACACAACTAAAGTTATTTCAGAAAGAGTAAGCTTACATTTTCTTTTAGGAAATATATTGGCTTAAAAGCAAAACCTTGAAATGTAAGCTTGGGCTTTAGTTTGTTCTGTAATTTAAATTTCAAAGGCAATGAGTAAGAATGAAATATTTTTTTCCTTATTTGGGGTGTCATTTACTGAAATATATTATTAGAAATATATGTGACATCACATATATAGATCATGAAGCTGTTATGATATACATTCAACAGCTGAAACCATTCCTATGTATATCCCGCCTATATTAGTTCATGGATGACTATTTAGAAAGGAGTGGTGTGCATTTTTTAACCTATGCATTATTCAGAAAGTGTCATCTATCTAAAACAATACTGGCTTTGGTCTCTCTGATACCTTTGCCACAGGGCAGCACATGCAATATGAGATCCACATAGAGCATCTCTCCATGCTAGCAGCCTGTCCCAGAGCACACCAGATCTGAAGCACTGAGTTATTGCTGTGTGCTTTGTACTGTCCCACCAAACCAGCCTCTTTCACCACACATCCTAATAATGACAAAAGTGGTTCATTTTCTGTTTAAAAACCCCCTAAAATACTGCTGCTACTGTTACTAGAAACAACATTTTGCTGTGCCTCCCTCTGTCTCAGAATACCTAAGAAGTTTAGTTATTACTTTTGTGTCTTTTCACAGAAGAAGAAGCTTAGGCAGATGTCGACATAAGATCTGGGCTACACCTTCCCAGTGGGGGTACCAGGATAGAAGACCTCCCATCATTGCTTTTAGTCCTGAGGGTACAGCAGACCTGTACCTTGGTCACAAGCACAGAGGAAGTTTGGTAGTTGTTCCTGAGCTTCAGAAATACACGCTTGACCTTCAAGAGTTGCTGCTAATTTGTTCAGTGCTCACACAGTGTGTAGCATAGGCCTTCTGCTATGCCTCCTGGGTGCTGCTGCAGTACAGACACCTTTCCTTTTGTTTGGGCACCTTTATCAATACAGCTGAAGGGAACACTGTGTGGACTGTAAATTCCTCTCCAAGATCATGTAAATACTTGGATGGTACATGCTGTTGCTCCTAGTGTTAATTTAACTAGCTAAAGCTGGTTTGCACACATCTGCAGCTACAGTAGAAGTTCAATGTTAAATATTTCCAAGTGTAGGTATGCAAATAGTGGCAAATCCTGAATAAACGCATTATAGTAGTCAAAAATTCTTCTGTTTTTCCTTCAAGAAAAAAACAAAGGATGATTTTTCCTTTATGGTTCTCTTTTCTAACCTTTAGAATTTCATACATCTCATGAATATAAAAGGGTCATAAAACCTATAGTAAACATTCAAGGATTATTTAACTACGGTCTGTGTTATCTTTCTATCCCACTCTCTGGATCAGAGGTGCAGAGTGGTTGTTCCATATTGTGCCCACACATAAGTGATTACATATCAACAAATAGCCACAATAACAGAGGATGTTGTATAAAAAACTAAGAGACAAAACCACCCCTCTACCCAAACAAACAAGCTCACATGCTCTTCATCATAATGTAGAAGACACTAAAAACTGGAAATGTAAATGGTAGTAATCCCAGCCATATATAAATCCCAAAGGGTGAGAGACATTCTTGGAAATGGTGCCACCCCTAAAGAGAGAGCATCGAGGCTAATCTTATTTGAATGATGAGATCATCTCCCCCTGGTAGTGACCTTACTTGCACCTAAAATAATTCATCTATGATTTAAAATCTGACAAAATTGGTTTCTGCTGTCCAAAGGGGATGGCTACTGGTCTCAAGGTCAGCTCTGGAGGGGTTCACCAGGCCAATACCTCTGTTCCCTATAACTGTCTACCTCCATGAATGGCTATGGAAGTACCTTTTCATAGTTGCCAAGAAGGTGCCAGGAGAGAGTTTGGAAGGAGAGGGGCAATTCTGGGGGCTGGAGTCTTCTTCAGCTGCCGTGCCATCTCCAGGAGACAGATGAAAACAAGTACCTACCCAAAGAAATTGGAGAAAAAAGCATCCCTGGGCTTATAACTATACTGACTGTATATAATTCACTACACTCCCTCAAAGTGGCCATGTTTTATTTCTTACCAGGGTGAACAAACCAAGTGTTTAACTGAGTATCCCAAGAAACCAAATGTTTAACTGTGGGTGCCTAACTATAGGTGTAATGAATTAAAAGCCATGTGGTTAAGCCAAGTGCAAGCTTTTCAAAGCTTATCTTCTTAAAAATGAGGTTTAGCAAATGAACAAAATGCTCCTAGAACTGCTGAATTTATTTCCTTAGCTATTTAGTAACTGTTTGACCCATTTCAATTTACCACTCAAAATACATGGACATATTCAGGAGGGCAGATACCCTGTATTTCTAAGGCAAAATACTTCTCTAAAATAACATACTGATTACTTATAGCTATACAAAAAGATAGTATGCTGAGCTGTCATATTTTTTGTTGCAGCCTTTTAGTATTGTTGAAATATCAACACTGTATGTACTGCATGTGTATAGTTAACTCTTGGTTTCCTGGTGTAAGATGGGTAGGAACCCTGGAAAATGTATTAACATGATCAGAAAAACACACCCTGATCAAAAAAAAAAAATCCATTGTAAATAAGGATAAGGCTAGATAATTTATCCTGAAGAGTAACCAATAAGCAAAATCAATACCATGTCCTGGTATATATGAGTATTTTAAATAATATTGAGATTTTGTTGGAGCTGGAAAGCAGGAAGACAGTGAGACTAAGAGAAAATGTAAGTTGCAAAAACATTTGACACTGTAAATTATATTTTGTTGAATACTTGAAGTGAAAAATAAGGATTTCTGGAGATAATTGGATGTTTTCTCTAATAACTGTCCTTACTCTGATGGTTATTTGGTTGCTGATTATTTACTGGTTTATTGTTTATTTTTTTTCTATTCAGAAATAACTAGACTAATTTCACCAAGAGAAAAAACCCTGCTTAAAGGACAGTCTAGTATCCACCACGGAGGATATGAATAATCAGAAGTATTTGCATTATACGGATATGTTTCTTACAGACATTAAAAAAGATGTTAACACATCCTTAAATATTATTGAGAAATTGTTGAGTATATTCGTACGTAGTTCTCTGTGTACAGTTCTTTTATTCATTCATTCATTCACTTGCATCTATAACAACTAATTTAGTGTGTAATAGGCCTTTGACACAGATCTATAACCATTGAGATTTGTGACACTGATCAGAATACAATGAGAGCCCCCAAATCTCATCCTCTGAAGTGAAATATCCCTATGAATCACAGGTATTGTGTTACCAGACAGCACAGCAAAAAATTAACCAGAGCAAAACACTCGACTTCATGCTGTTGCAGCTAATACGTCTGAAATGAAAGATAATTGCATATTAAAATAGAGTGGGTAGCTCTGTTTTGATGTAGAGATATAAAGATGTCAGGCAAGCTAGGCTGCAGCAGCAGGGAATGGGTGCCCTGAAGTGATTGAGAGTGAAGCCCAAGACAGCATTCCTCACATTCCTGTGGCACTCCTTCTACACATATGCCCCCCAAAAAAAGGGAATTCCAGCACTCTGGATTGGTAGACTGAGCTTCAGAAAAGCTGGCAGTTTTCTATAGCTGCAGGCTTGATTAATTTGAAGGAATTATTATAATCTCTGGATGATGAACATGAGGCATATTTAAACTGTTATTTTCTAGGGCAAAAAACATGACATTTCCAATCTGCTAATTTAAAAAAAAAACAAAAAACAAAAAACAAACCCATAAGGACTTCTAGTAAGCAAGATATAGAGAATGTGGAGAATGTACAGCACTCCCTAGTATTTTCCCAAGATCTGCCCAGAATAATTGGTACTACTGCAAAAATATTTTGCTGACACATACGAGTGGGATTAGCCCAAAGAGCTATCTTTCTTAATGAGTCATATCTAGAAATTCAGTAGGTTTACTAGATTACTATCTGAAGACACAGAATTTTTGAGAGCCACTTATGTCTAAAGTGTAACTTTTTTTCCCTGGGACTAGCAGAGTATGTTTTATGAAGAAAATATGGTTATCCCTGTGAATTTTCACAACCAGAAAAATCAAAAAGATGACACTGCCTTACTTGGAATTGAAATGTGACTGCAAGTGACTGGAAATTAAACAGATTTATAGTGTAGACATTATTTACACTGTGTGATCCGTATCAGCGAAGGGTACACATCACTTGTGAAAGCAAATACATTAATAGTATTACCCCGCCGTTAATGGTACGTTAATAACACTTCCACGATTCGCGTTTGTCAGGCTGAGACGTGCTCAGTGCCGTGGTAAACAAAGAAAATCAGCCGTGTTGCAAGACCCTTTAGTCTTTAAAAACTTAAGTCCACGTGAGAAGAATCCTCCGCTAGATAAGCCCCAGAACAGTGATAAATTAACGATTTCACACCCTTCCCTTCCTCGTTTTTAGCCCATATAGCAATGACAGAGGGGACACCCGGCGGATACGAATTACTTTTGAGAAGCGTGGCAACAGGTGGCCTCCTCGAAGTCACTAGATCCGGCAGATCAAGTATTTATTTATTTATTTTGCGTCCAGCTTGCCCATCACCAGTATCTGCGCACGGGGGGCACCACGGAAGCTGCGATGAAGCGCGTCCCTCGGGACCATGACGGCAGCCGCTCAGACCTCTTTATGTGTGGTTAAACCCGGGAAGGATGTGTTCCCAAAGGCAGGATGCCAAGGCACCGCAGCCGGAGCGGACCCCGCGACCCCGGCGACCCGCCCCCCATTCCCTCCTCCGGCCCGCCTCTGCCCGCCCCCGCCGCTCCGCCTCCCGAGCCGGCAACTTCCCTGTCGCCGAGCCGGGCGCGGAGCCCCCCATCAGCCCGGATGGGAGGAGGAGGAAGAGGAGGGGGGAGGCGACGACGACGACGACGGTGCCCGGGGGGATGCGGCGGAGCGGGCCGGCGGGAGGTGTAGTGCCGGGTGGAGACGGAGCACCGAGCCCTTGTCACCGCCGCTGCCATCGGCGGGGCTCGGCCGCCGCCTGCAGCTCCGGGCGGCGGCGCTGCTGAGCCCGCGGTGCCTGCGCGCCGCCTCCTCCCCACTCCTCGCCCAGCGCTCCGGCCGCGCAGCGCCAGGCCGCGGCCGCCCTCCCCCAGCGCCTCCCGGGCGGCGGCGGGAGGCAGCAGGGGCGCGATGGCGTCCTACGTGGATAACAGCTTCCGCCAGGCAGTGATGAAGAACCCGGTGGAGCGGAGCCCCCAGGTAAGCGCCCCTTCCCTGCGGACCTCGCGGCTCCCGCGCACGGCGGAGGGGACGCCCCGCTGCCCCCGCCCGCCCCGCTCAGCTCCCAGCCCCCGCCGAGCTTCCCAGTCCTGAATTCCCGGTCGGCAGCTCCTGGGAGGGGAAGGCGCGCATTAACGCGACAACTTTCCTCCTACTCCCTAATTTTGGGGGAAGCAGAGGGAGAAACACTCTCTGGGTTTGTTTTGAAGATTGCTTCCGGTAAAAAGAAAATTAACTTCGAGTATAATTTTTTTCAGTGTTGTGTTTTTCTTTTTTTTCTTTTCCTTTTTTTTTTTTTTCCTCTTCCCTCTTCTCGCTGTGTGTTTTGTTATTGCCCTGTAGTACCGGTGGCTCAGGATTTGATTTCAATCCCTACTTTTACATAGCTGGCTGGAGCTGGCAGCGCTGTTTCATAATGTAAGGGCTGAGGTCAGTGGTATTCTTGGCAAGTCCTTGCTCTCCAAAGTAGGGTGAAATCCTTACACAATGGCACCAGGCAGGAATTTTTTAGATACCTGCGCCGGGCTCCTGGAGCCTTCTTTGTCAGAGGAGTGTGCGAGTTGAAGCTGTTTGTAAGCGTAGTTGGGTTTAGAGAGGCTGAGAAAGGTTAAGCTGGGGACTGGAGTGCGTAGAGAAACACTTTGACTTAACATGACCTGAAAAACAACCAAACTGAATGAGTTCCTTCTGCTCCCGGGCGGCTGCTGCAGTGGCTGTTGCTGCCAACTGTCCAAAGACTAATAAGCTTTACACTGATCCCCGCGTCAAGCCGCGGTTCAATAGCTAATGATACAAGGAGTTACTTTGCTTGGAGTTGTAATGCCATCTGTCCTGTTTTCTAAGGGCTTGTCCTGCTCTCTGAGCAGTCCCTGTATTTGGGTTTTGGGGAAGAGATGCTGGTACTGATTGTTTTGGCAGGCATCTGACTGGCTGGTGATGGTCTCAAATTGGGGCAAAGAGGAAACCTTGACTTTTGGTCAGCACCCATAAGTCATTCCTCCTGCTATAGATACACAATTGTGGTAATGTTATTTTTATCCCTGTGCTTATGGAATATGTGTGAGAAAATAAAACTTCTCATGGAAAAACGTACTGACTACATAAGCGTTGTATGTGGTGTGCCTTTTTGGCAACTCTGTTTTTTTGTTTTTTTAATAAAAAAAGAAAGCTGCTTCTGGAACTAAGTGGTACTAAACTTGTTTCTCTGTCCTTGTTTGACCTTTTCCAAATATCTCTTTGCCTTTAGTGCTGGACCCAGCCCTTCAGTGTGTTGTGAAAGCTGAAGGAGGCTGAGTACTCTCTCCTGGGGACGACACTCTCTGCAAGCTCGTAGCGAGGTCACTTGAGTTGTTAGAGGCATAGATTGCAGCTGGGGGAGCCTCCCAGCAGTGTCCAGCCTCAGGCATGGTTGTTGAAGCATGGTGGGGTGCTCATGAGGAGAGATGCTGGCAGATGCTCAGAAATCACCAGGTCAGGCTGTGGGGCCACCAGGCTGGGTTTAGGGCATGATGCTTCCCCTGTGGCATAATCTGTGCCATGTGAACTGTTAAACTGTCTCATGTCCTTGCCAGTTGGCCGTGCTGTCTAGAAGGGATAATAAGGAAACACAAAAAGGCAGAAAGTAAGAAATGACGCAGTGAGGAATCCAGCCCGAATGCAGGGATAAAGCCCAGTGAAGGGCACGGAGCAGAGAGCTAAATTGGGAACACCTGGGCTGCGTTAGTGCTGTAAAACTTCCCGAATCAGCACACTGGCAACCTGCTGTGGCAATCAGTGTGGAAAAAGAAGCCCACCCTTAAATCCATGGAACTGACACTGGCCCAAAATAATCCACAAGTAAGGCCAAATATGTGGGAAATCTAATGTACTGTTAGCACTGGAAGTACTTCAAACTAGTGATGCCCTCCTGTCGCTACTGGGGAGGCTGGGCTTGCAGCAAAAACTTGGTTGATGTTTTTGTAAATGGCTAATGTTGAATTGTGTGTGTGTGTGTTAGTATTCTACTGTTGGTTCTCTGTTCAGGAAGTTTGATTTTATTTTACAATAGTATTGGAATTTGAAAGAAATATGCTTATGCATATAATCTTTCATCATTATGTAAAACGGAAAAAATATATAGAAAGGTACAAAGAACTTGTTTTTCCTTCTTCCCTTAAAGTAATTTATTGCCTCTTTATTTGTATTTTCCTGTCCTTGCTATGCTATCTCTAAAAGATAGGTACTTAATTTTGGCTTTTGGGAAGTCATGAGGCTTTTTGAAAGTTGAGAGAGGGTTGGAAAGAGAAAATATATTTATCATATTCATGTCAGTGCAGGAAATAGCAAGAGAAGTATGTTAGTAGTATATTTGCTTCTAGTTAACAAACTCTTTGGGGCTCAGTTTCTCCCAAATCATGACAAGGTAAATATCTGTTTGACGTTACTATTCACTCTAGACTGTCAGGGTGCAAATTTGGCATCACGCCTTCACTGCAGGCTCAGAGAACAGGAGTGACAGAATGGTAGCCACTATGTACAACTTTGAGAAGTAGGTCTGATAAACATTGTTGGAGAAAGCAAAGTTAACTTGGCATGAACTTTTGCGGTGCAGAAATCTCTTGGTAATTTTGGACTGGATTTTTTTTTTCCTTTGGGTTAAACAATGTAGTTGCCACTGCAGTTGCTTTTGTAGTATCATAACTTTATATCTCTTTGGTATGTCCTCCTTTACAGAGTGTTCCTGAATTTTGTGAATCACAACTCAATATTCTTTTGGCTGGCTAAAGAAAATGCAATATAAACGAAAAGGATATATATGTGGCCTGTACTTCAACGTGCCTGTTGTGTAACTCTTCTCTTAAATTGATGTATTAAGCTATTCATTTTCTCTTTGAAGACGTGAACTAGGAAGTTAATATAACTACTTTGGGGAATCTAACTTTTAAATGTTCATAAATTGCAAATGGTTTTATGCCCTTAAGCTGTGAGCAATAGCAATCTAGTTTTTTTTTCTCTCCTAACATCCTCTTGTGTTGACTGTTATAGCTTTAAGTCTTTACAAAACAGATTTTTTTTTTGACATTATAGACCATTTTATAAAGTGTGCAATTTTTATACTGGTGTAGCTTGGCTTGAAAAAATAGACTTTTGTTTTCAAACAAGAGAAACTGAGCCCCAATCTTTCTTTTTCCTAACAATTCATTTGCATGGCATGGTATGTGAATAGCTAGTTGCTTCAGAAACTGCATGCTGTTCATTGTTTTCATGCCATGTGGTGACGTCTGCAGGAAGAAATGTTTTCAATGTGTGCCTTATATATGTTAGATGCCTAAAGTTTGCTTCTGGAAACTGCCAGTGTGGTACATGAAGGCAATTCAATGCAGCAGTAACAGATGTAACAGCATCGGACCAGATCTTCAGAGTGGAGGGGAGAGCTGTACAGAAGCCCTTAGTTCGATACTAATGCGTCATTTATTGTCAGAAGACATCTAAAGAGGATGCTGTTGTTAAGCAGATACTCCCTTCTTGAACACTTGAGAGGACAAGTAGTTTAATTATAGGATGTGCCTATGCTTTTTCCAAATAAACTTTCAGTTTGTTCCCCAATTGTGTTATTTTTATGCTTGTAACCAGTGATAGCATGATTGTGTGCAATCTTCAGATAAGCCAGAAATGAACATTTCCTTCTTGTTACAGTGATCTCTTAAAAAATAAATGCAAGGCTGTGTAGCTTAATAGGATCAGAGAAACGAAGCATATTATATGTGAGTCTAGCAAAAGAATATTTAGTCTTTAAATTCAGGCTGATTGTGTGTCTGTATCTCAAATACCCTGGAAGAATAAAATGATATTTTGAAAAAAAACTTACTTGGGATTTCTTTCCTTTGAAAAACAAAAATATTTTGGAACTTGAGTTTTGCTTTCAGACTGTCTTTACTGTCACCATGCTGCTGTGTTGCCATCTTTTTGAGGTGAGCATTTACAGAGGAACATAACTCCTGTTACCAGGCTGCTAACAGCAGTATAATGCCAAGAACTGATTCTGTTGCTAAATTCTCCTGCTGGTTCTTGGTAGCCCTGGGAAGCGAAGGACTGTGACAGATGATGCCTGGTATTTGGCTGTACTGCATTGATACAGTGGTCTTTCCATAATGCATCTTAGGGCTTTGTTATGTGCTTATTCAGGAGTACCCTTACTTTGCAAGCTTGGACATTGTTTCTTTCTGGGGAGCCCATTTGGCCAACAAAATTAGATTCTTAACTGTGCTTCCCGTAGTGGTGTTTAGGCTTTCTGCAGACTGCAGTGACTTATTCTGAAGTGGGGTCATGAGCCTGTTATGTTTTGTGTTAACATTGAGACCATAGTTAGAAACACAGCTTAATGAAGAAAAGTTGTTGCTGGTTCTTGATCTGGGCTTCTTTCTTGCTCAGCAGTGGGCTTCAAGTAGAATTGCCATCATAAAGTCAGCTGTAAGGGTAGCTGGTCTGAGCAAAAAAAAACAAAAACAAAAAAAACCCCCAACAAACCTCTAGATGCTGTAGGGGTTTGGAAGCTTGTTCGAAATGGTTAGCATACCCTGAATGTGTCTGAAACGACTGTAGTTTAAGTGGTGTCTTGTGGTGGCTCCTGGGTTGTAAGTAAGGGGAGGTGGATACAGATGAAACAAGTTACAACAGACTAGACCTAAAGGTCTAGAGACCTTTAACCATGGGGATTTTTCCTGCTGTGTTTCAGCACTTAACTGGGAGCATAAAAACTAAAGCAACTATTAGGAAAAAGCAAGACCTTTACCTGACAAAGCCAATACTGTATTTGTTTAGTACAGAAATAATACCAGAGAATGTATTTTGGAATTAAGTATACATTTTTTTCTCTTAATATTTTTCTCAAGCTAGTATTACTATGCAGCATTATTTCATGCCCAACAAACTTATAGTAATTTCACGACGCACCCTTTTGACTAAAATTTTGGTCCGAATCCAGAAGTGCGCCTTATAGTCCGGTGTGCCTTATATAATGTACAAAGTTGCGAAATTTGCCAACCTGGAAGTGCGAGCAGAGAGAGCCATGGGGGTAGCTGGTGGTACCGTAGCGCTGCTGAGCGGTTCGAGCTCCCAGCATTACAGCACGGCATGGGCTCCCACCACCTTGGCGAGGCACGGGTGCCCGACGCCGTGGGGTGGAATGGGCTTCTGGAATCCCGGCGGGGCACGGGTGCCCAGAGCCACGGTGCAGCACAGGCACTCGGCACAGCAGCGGGGCCTGGGCGCCTGACACTGCCGCGCAGCAGAGTTACCCGGCAACGTGGGGCACAATGGGCTTCCGGCGGCGCGGCTCAGGTGCCCAGTACCAGCAGCAGCCCTGAGCGGTGCCGAGCCTGCCCGACCCCGCACCAAGCCAGTAAACCCCGTGGTCGCAGGATTCTGTTACTATTTTGTTACTTTGTTGCGTGTGGCGTGGATCCTCGCTGCAAAAAAAAAGTGCGTCTTATAGTCCAGTGCATCTTATATAATGTACAAAGTTGTGAAATTTACCGACTCCTGGAGGTGCGCCTTATGGTCGTGAAATTACTGTACTTGTATGAATATATCTTTTTGTGGCTAATAAGTAAAGCTGAAAATCCTTGCATAGCTCAGATTTTCTTGTGAACTCTCTAATCTCAGTCTGTTGAAACAACCCTGGAATGTTTGATTCTGAATTTGCAGTGTCAATTTTCATGTCATTTTCAAAACTGAGGTTATGTAGTGCAGTGGGCTGCTTAGTATCCTGTTTGTTTTGAAAGACAGTATGCTTATTTCTCAGTCTTTCTAATGGGGATGTATGTATGTCTATATTTCCCCATAACCATTTATATCTTCATGGACAAGAGTTTTGAGAATGTCTAGAGTATTCACTTTTAAATTTCTTTTGCAGTAGTTCTCCCCTGTCATAGGGCTATTTCTGCATTATTGGATTTCTGTATCTTTTAATGATATGAGTTTTGGCAACACTTGCAAAGACCTCAGTATGATCACAAAGCCTTCACCTATAACACAGAAATAGCTGAGTTGAAGCCTTATCCTAAACACTTGTGTGCTTTCTCATTGCATCAGAAGATTGCAGCTCAGTTTGCTGTATGTATCCGAGCCGGTTTGAAACTGGGAAAGTGAGGGTTTAACTGTAGTGCCGATAAGCTCTGTGTAATTTCCTACTTGATTAATTGTCTGTTTGGTAGAATTTACTTTTGATTTCTGCCCTGCAGTGGCTGCAGAAGTGTTTGCCCTGGGTTTGGGCTGAGTATGTTCCTGTGAGCGGGTTTTTGTCAGCCTTTGTGGACACAGTCTCTTTTCTGCACTTGAAAACTGCAAGCCTTTCAGTGGCATTCTTGCCTAGGGAATGTACTGAAGTGAGCAGTGCTGGGCCCAAAGCCCAGGGGTCTTCTACTCAGTCCAAGCTTGTTTTGTCCATTTGCTTCCTGAGGTGCTATTCAGACATCAGAGGATGTGTCTGTACCCTCTGATGCCAAAGGGTCGGGACCCTCCCAGCCATCCTCACCCACCCCACTGGTGCGTGGAGTGTAGCCAGTGGTGGTGCAGGGGAAGCTTTGGTGGAGGAGGATTACTGTAAAGCAAGACTGCTTGCCATGGAGAGGCTTGCTCTTCTGCCAAAACTAGTAACGAGCAAAATCATCTGTTGGGCTTCTGAGACTGAGAGGACTGATAGCGGTTTCATGTCTTGGGTGTAAAAGTATAGGTCAGCTAAAGTAAAGGATGCACAAGCATTTTCCCAACATTGTGTTTTTTTTTTTTTTTTTTTTTTCAGTAAGAGGTTGGAGTCTCCTGTGGGTTATCTGTTTATTCATGAAGAACCCTTGGTACCTGAGGAAAAAAAACCCAACAATTTCAGTGTAACCATCCAAAGATGATTCATTTATTTTACTTTTATTACAATATACCTTAGCTAAGTTTTTTTTAATAAGTTATTGTTTCTTGATATCCATTATTTTAAAAAACCTGTATGCGTAAAAGTTTTTAAAAGTCTATGCTTATGCAAATTACTGAGTAGTAACTGGTAGCAGTAGGTATTCATTCTGTTGAATTACTGATCTGATTTTAATATTTTTTCTCTATATCAGAGTGTTGCAACTTAATCTGTTAGCATGCTTCAAGAATAACTGTATGTACACTGAACAGTCATTGTAAGAACTTTGACTTCCTCATTGAGGATTTTTTGTATCCTCATGAGAAAATATATTTTGGCTTGTGTTTTGGGAACTTTCCCACAGTTGGAGATCTAATTTTTGTGAGGTATTGTTTGGGAATTCAAAAGGAGCACTGGCAGAAAGATAGCTCTACAAAGATGCTTTGTGAAGGGCAGCTGAGCCTGCACGCCTTTTTTGCTGCAGCCAGTGTTGCAGATTTAATTTGCTGGGTATATTTTGCATGAAGGGCTGTATTTGAATAAGTCTCAAAATGGAAGTGGTGCTCTGCTTCCCTTTTTTTGAAGTTGGTGAAGTTGACCACTTTTCTGTAGAAGGGAGAGAGGAGCTCTACTGCAATGCTTTTCTTACAGCTTTGTTTGCAGTTAAAATTGGCTATTTGTTCTCTCTGGGTATCTCTGTTACCCCCATAGAGCTATAGATGTGTTTCTTTGTGTGTCTCTGTCTTGTCTGACCTGAGAAAGAGTGATTAAATATTTGATTTAGAGCAGTTCTAAGGAATTCTAGTCAACAATAGAGAGCAGCATGTATATCATTACCTGAGCAAAACACTGAAGGAATAAGAAAAAATTAAAATATTTAATTTTTTTTTTTTGAGGGGGCTGGGGGTAGGACATGAGTTTGCTTTCCAGAACTGATAAAAATTGAAGGAATATTCTGATACTAATATTTCTGTGAACAGCATAATTTTCGTATTTTTCTCTTATTTGTGTGTTGTGATAAACATGAACAACACAATGAAACAGCATCTGGTTTCAATGTAAATTATCTGGGAAGGGGTATAAATTTCATTTGTGGAGGATACCTGTTGATGACTGTCTTTACTGTGCTGTTTGTTTCTGTTTGCTTGCTTTTTGTATGTCTTAAAGTTAAAATAAACTTTGCTTAGTAAAAACATTTATTATGTAGTTGTTTTGGGTTTCTAAAAGAGAAGGTGGTTCCTGTTACCTGTGGATTGTTTCCTTAGTAGCTTGTTGTTTTATTTGTTTGTATATTTGCTGTTCTGTATTGTTAGGGATACTGGTCTCCCATCTTTATTTTACTTTATTGTAGTTGGGGAAAAAAATACTGATATAGCCTTTTCCATCTGAAGTTAGTCATTCACACTTTCTGCCCTGTTATGCAAAAAATGACTCAAAACTTAGAGGGATGTGAAAGAATGTTACACAAATGTGGTTTGTAAACAGTTGATGGGAAAACAAGGCTGTACCACCAATATCTGCTTGAGGTTTGACTTGCTGAAACCAAAGACTGAATCTTCTTTGGTACTTGGTGTTTCTTTAGCAGCAAAGCTAGTTGTAGTGGGTTGATACTGACTGAATGCCAGGCACCCACCAAAGCTGCTCACTCACTTTGTTTCCCATGCTAATGTTCTCTGCTGCCTCATTCCTGCCCATGCAACTGTTTGTGAGGCTACGATAAACACAGGATAAGTGGTACAATTTTGTTAGCTGAACAGAAAAAAAAGGATCTTACTTTTGAGAGAAAATGTAGTAGGATTTTTGCTTTCTAAAATTTAAGTGACTCAGTCTGGTTTAGATTGTGGCTTCAAACGTTTGTGTTGGTGCACCTGAATGTATGAAGACCTATGATACAAGAGATTAAAAATAAATGCTTATGGTTGTGTGTAGGAACCTCTGAAATACCGTAATCTCTCCCAGAGAGTACAGTAATTTCACGAATACAAGCCGCAGCAATTAAACAAAAATTTTGGTGGAAACCCGGAAGTGCGGCTAATATTTGGGTGCGGCTAATCTATGGACAAAAATGTGATATCTGTCCTTACCTAGTATCATACCAGTCCAGTCCCGAGCCGAAACAGTTTGAAATCCATGGTTTCCCGTTGTTCCGACGATGAACCAATCAGAGAACAGCTTATTGCCTGCCTGTGGATGGCGGCGTTACTGAGGGGCGGGGGTTGTTATCGGGGTGAGTTACCTCGGCGAGTTACCTCGGCAGTTCGATAAAAGTGTGTGATATTTCTCTGTACTTTTTAAAGTGTTTTCAGTCTTGTGCGGCTTCGGGGCTGGCTGGGCTTGCAGGGAGAGGGCTGAGGGAGCTGCTAGGCTCGCAGGGAGAAGGATGAAGCGGCTGCTCGCCCTGCTGGGAGAGGGGTAGAGCAGCCGCTCGCCCTGCTGGGAGAGGGGTAGAGCAGCCGCTCGCCCTGATGGGAGAGGGGTAGAGCAATCGCTCACCGTGCTGGGAGAGGGGTAGAGCAGCCGCTCGCCGTGCTGGGAGAGGGGTAGAGCAGCCGCTCGCCCTGCTGGGAGAGGGGTAGAGCAGTCGCTCGCCCTGCTGGGAGAGGGGTAGAGCAGTCGCTCGCCCTGCTGGGAGAGGGCTGGGGGGGGCCGCTCAGCTCACAGGGAGAGGGGCAGAGCAACCGCTCGCCCTGCTGGGAGAGGGGTAGAGCAGTCGCTCGCCCTGCTGGGAGAGGGGTAGAGCAGCTGCTCGCCGTGCTGGGAGAGGGCTGGGGGGGGCTGCTCAGCTCACAGGGGGAGGGGCAGAGCAGCCGCTCGCCTTGCTGGGAGAGGGCTGGGGGGGGCCGCTCACCCGCGGGGCTGAGCGGGGTGTCTGTGCCAGCACGGAGATGTGGCTCCGCTCGGAGCTCAGCCCGCGTGGCTGAGCGACTGTTTAAAGGCAAAGCAGATCCATTGGGAATGCTCGCAAAATGACCACACTATTGTTCCTGTCTTTTTCGGCTTGTAAATAAAGGGTGTGTCTTTTTTCACTTGGAAACAATGTTTCCGAGGTCGGCAGTAAGCCAGTAAGCCCCGGCGATCCCGCGATTGTGTTACTAAATGACAACTTTGTGAAAGTTCGCAGCGAACTAAATTGCGGCTAATATTCCGGGAGCGGCTTATCTATTAACAAAGGCAAAAATGTTGGCAACACACCGGATATGCGGCTTATAGTCCGTGCGGCTTGTATTCGTGAATTTACTGTATATGGTACTTCATTTTCAAACACTGTCTAGAAGTGTAAAAAAAGTAAACTACATGTAATGTTATGACATTATTTATTCTTGATGGATTTCCTAAAATGAGATTTTTTTTTTTCTTTTTAAACTTAAGGGGCATGTGTGAGAGATGCTTCTTGAGATAGATCTTCTATTTTTCCGGGGGATAAATCTCAAAATAAATTTTTGTAGGAAGTTTCTTGCTCTGTTTTCCCCTACTGGAATATAGCAATGGTAGGAAGCCTGGGTAGTAATGCTACCTTTGCATTCCCCGAATTGGGTGGGGAAGATGCTAATGCTTGGGTTTTGTTTGTTTTGTTTTGCATTGTTTAACTGAATCTTGTCTGTATTTACATTGATTTATTGTATAGTAGATGAAAATTGGATGCTGGTGGGCTCTCTTCCTGGGGTCAAAACAAATAAGTGACAATTTCATTGGCGCGCAAGTTAACAGACGTACACATTTTTCCATTTGGTATGTGAAGTCTATTGGGACATACCTAAAATACATACCCTCTGTTGTTTTTGTTTTGGGTTTGAGGTAAGTGCTTAATCTTGTCAGGAAACCATTCCCTCGCCCTCACAGAACATTTCCTCAAAATTCATGACCTTGCAGAAATCAGTTGCACATTGCATTATGTGGGTATCCAGCACTCACTTGAATGGTTCTGCGGAGTTTTGCAATTTGTCAGAAGACATGTGAGAATACAACAGCATACATGGTAGTAAATATTTAGATTCATTTTGAACTGAGGGAGAGAGGTTTGTCTGTGCAGTATTACACACTTCTTTTGTCCCCCACCAGTGAGGCTGTGGGTGTTCAAAGTGAATTCCCTCGCCAGTGCTGTAGGGCAGGCGGGTGCTACCAGAACACACCCCATTGCTGACTTCTACTTGGGTGCAGTAGCTCAGGCAGTTTTTGAAGGTGCCATAGCTATAGCAACAAAAAAAGATGGACTTTGGTTTAACTAGTTATGTCAGTATTTCAAAGTTGTGACATTATCTTGTGTTCATGTATGATGGTGCTTTATGTTGAAATAGCTTTGAACTTTATATGCTATTAGCTGCAAAATTACAATGTAATTGTTCTTACCTATTGCTCTCAACTTGTGGTCTTTACCTTTTGTGCCTCCAATTCCCTTTTCCATCCTGCTGCAGGGGAAAGGAAGGGGAGAGTAAGTGCGATGTGCTCTGGAATGTTTCTGTAAGAACACTAAATTGGGGAACACTCTTCCTAAACCACAACAGGAATTCTCCCTGTGAAATTCTTGTTCAGCTCTGGAGGAACCACAGTCTCCCAGAAGAGTCAAAAACTGGAAGAAAAAGCAAGTGCTGGATGCTGCTGAGGCAGAATGTATGCAAAGGTGTGTAACATGGCTGGGCTATTATCCCAGTTGCCAAATTCATAACAAGATACTGAAAGCTGAAGTGATGTAGTTGGTATGACATGTTTGGTGATTTCCTGTTGAGGGTGGCTAACAACTGGCAGTTTTACCAATGAAGGCAGTAAGCAGCCCATAAATTTAAATTATATTAAGAAAAGCAGTAAATGGGAGTGTGGTTCATAGATAATGCTCTGAGTATGAAACAAGATTTTGCAGTGGTTAATGATGATTGGTGTTCAGGTGGTGTCTTCCTCTAAACTCGATTAGTGCAGTAACTAAGTAGCTTGAATATATTCAGTACTAAGGAGGTGGTGAGCAAATGGTAAACATTCCCAGGCAGTTTTCACTCTAACTTACAGGAAAGTACACAGTAATTTCATGATTATAAGCCGCATCATTTTGACTAAAATTTTGGTCCAAACCCAAAGTGTGGCTTACAATCAGGTGCGGCTTATATACGGACAAAGAACAAAAAGTTGCTGTCTTAGTTTGGAGGACAGGTGTCTGCTGAGAAAGGCAGGAGCCTCTCTTTGAAATGGAGAATGTAAAGCCCCTCCCTTCAAATTATTGTAATTTTGAAATCAAGGGGCTCTCAGGCAAAAATATAGGAATTAGGAATAACAGTTGTTTTCTAGGGAAATTAAAATAGAAGTACTACAGAGAAACAAACTCCTAACCCTGACAAAGTCAGAGTACAACCTGACACCCTGTCAGGCAGGGTGTTGGTAGCAGTCCCATTGAATGGTGGCTGCATCCTCCTGCAGTGAAAGATGTGATTCAGTTGAAGCAGTGCTCCTGTAGAAGGTGCAGTTTTCCTCCGGAGGTCCAGTGGTAATGTGGAGAAATCCGGTTTTCCTCTGGAGTCCAGTGGAGAAAGGGCTCCCTTAGTGTCCCAAAACCTGTGTTTTTATTTTGGTAAGAAATGTTGGGCTCTTCCCCCTGGCTGGAGCAACTTCCAATGGGATGAAGTAATTTTATCAGTCCCACAGTGGGACTCAATGGGCCATTAGCAGAAAGTGACTCTCTGGAGGAAGGATGGGTTGTGAAAAGATAAAGAACAATGCCCACCTGATTTCAATGGATGGCTCATTAGCAGAATATCTCCCGTGGAGATAAGGATCACTGCCCCCACCTTCAACAGATGGTGATAGAATAGATACCTTTTATCACACTCTGTATTGTAATGTGCAGCTTATAATCAGGTGCGGCTTATATATGGACAAAGAACAAAAAGTTGCTGACACCTGGAAGTGCGGCTTATAATCGTGAAATTACTGTAGTTGTGAGGGTCTCAGCCTGAGTTGCATTTTGTTTTCCATTCATCCTATGGTACACATAGGCTGCGTGATGCATCAGATTTGTTGGGGGTCTTCAGTGGATTTGTTACAAATTTATACAAAGCACAAAAGGTCAGACTTTGCTTTGTGAATGGCCTGAAGTGGTCTGATCTGAAGCATGAGGTATTTCACATGTGCCATAGATAGGAAACACAAGTGGCTCTGCCAGCTACATGCTGACCAGGAGCAGGTGCTTGCTGGAACGAGGGTAGTTGAGTTTCCGTCCTTGTCACGGCTTCTCCCTTACTACTGAAAGCTGCTAATTAGCACCAATGCCTTGTTTTAATTCAAGATGACTTGGTTGGAAGATGCCAACTTCTTGGTCATAGACCACTGAGCAACTATCAGATGGTGGCACAATTCCACCTCAGCTGTTAAAAATGGCTTGAGGTAACAGTGCCAAAGGAAGGGTGATAGTTGTTTTAGCTGCATTTTAGTTGATGTTGTAGGTGTTTGTCAAGATGGAAATGAGGAGTATATACCATGTCTGCTGTATTTTAGACAGCCATTTATTTTATTACTATTAGCTTGTTATTTTATCAGATGCTCAGTATGGATAGATAGCTGGTCTCCACTAGTATTAAATCCTCTTTAAGAATCTTGTTCAACTCTTTGATTTAAGATGACTTTTAGAGGAATATTACTTGAGTAGTTGAAAAACTTCTAGACTACAGGATAATTCTGGAGAATGTGATCGATGCAATGCATGGCACAAAGGGGTAGAAACACTGTTAGCTTTGACAAACAGTTCTAAGAACCTGAAATGAGGAAAATTAAGTTTTGGGATAGAATACTTCTTTTTGAAGTATGTTTCTGAATGCCCAGGAGAATTATGAGTCCTTCTCCCTTCTTGTAGTCATTCTTTGTATCTAGCCTTGTGCTATGGTTTTTACCTCTGTCTTAGTAATTTGATGTCCTGTAGTTTCTCCCTTTCTAAACCCTCAGTGGAGTGCTTTTTCAATTTTGTGCCTTAGTCATTACTTCAGGTATTTTTCTTACTGCACTGTGTCTTTCTCACCTGCACTTAGTGCAGGGTGATTTGGCTAATAATTTATTTAATAATTTATTTCACATTTATGTATTTCTGAGTGGGAAATAAACTCTCCTTTATTTATAAATTGCAATACAGTGTACCTTGCGCAGGTTGTTTTTCACTTCTGAAACAAAATGTACAAACACTTCGAGTCTGTCCTCATCAGAATTGTCATATATCAGATTCCTACCTTTACCAGGTTTGATAAGCAATCATTGCTGTTTAAGGTCTAATGTTCTTACGTGAATGAATATTTTAAGTGAATTTACAAGTGAAGAGAAAATAATGGCACTTTCTTACAATCCATGTTGGCTTGATAGTAAGTGAACATTAACTGTGACGAAAGTAATGTGGTTTAGTGACACAACCTACATAAATTCAGTTGGATTTGCTGTTGACATTGGCCCACATTCCAGCATGCGAGTTACCTTACATTTCTTTTGAACAAAGAAGGTCTGTCTGAAACAGGTGCTCTAATGGTTACCCTGGCCTTCATAAATAGCTTTTAGGTGAAGTATTACTTCTGTTAACCATGAGTGACTTCACAAGGCACCTTGGTTTATTGCATGAGGTTTCCATTTTGTATTAAAAAAAAAAAAAAACATGGCCTCAGCTTCGTGGTGTTTGATGCCTCATAAGTTGCTGCTTATTTTTAGAGCACACTTATCACAATTTGTCAGCCAAATATTGACCTGTCCCCTGTGCTATTAGATAGCTGCTGAAATGCCATTCTCAAGATAACTTTAGCTACCCTGATTGTTTCAGGGTAATCTTAGTTTCAAGAGGAAATTATCTAAAACTTGCCAACTCTGCAGAACATGTAAAATAGTAGAAGATGGGCTTGTTAAGTTTTGCAACCATATCGTAAACTTAATGTGACAAACTGGTTTTGATAGTCTGTGGTAAGTTGCCTGAGTGTTGAAGTTTGAATGTTACTTGTGAACACTAGTGAAGAATATTTCTAAATTGGTTGTAAAGTGAACCAAGAGATAATGAAGTAATAGCTGGGCCAGTCTCTAGGCTGGTAAGACATGGCTACTTGCCCACTGTACATTGCTTTAGGAAAACCGTGTCACAATTTCTTTTAAGGAGAAAGGAAGGTTCTGCTTTAATCAAGTGACATTTGATATCTTGATTTCTTTTCCTGTTTCTTCTATTTATAGATGTCTTCCATTTGGGATTTATCTGAAAGCTAAGGTCAGGAAGTGCCTTTCTCCAAAAATGCTACTTGTTGTGGTTTTCTGGCATGTCCTGTCCCCTCTCCTTCCCAAAAGGAACTGTACAGAAAGTATTTTTCCACAATGAAACACAGATCATCAGTTCTGCTGTATCATGCTGTGACTCTGGTGTACACTGGTTCACCTCCAAAACCCAAACTTTTAAAAACCATCCCTTGCTTGGTGTCCACACAACACTTATGTGACTGATTAAAACACAAAAGACAGGAGCCACTTCAGTTTCAATTATTTCTCATTTTAATAGAGTCTACATGTGGAGGCAGAGGAACATAGGCTGTATCCTATTTGGTAGGACTCATTTCCCATTTAGTTTTTCAGATGACCTTAGTGACTTTGGCTTACATAAGGATGCATTTATACTCAGGGGAGATGCTCATCCGTTCCATGCTTCCACCAACCATGTAAGGCCTTGGAGGATCTTAAATATGAAAGGTCTCTCCCACCTTGGAGGTCATGAAAATAGCAAGTAAGTGATCATTAAACGTGTACTTTTTTGTGAGTTTTGGTGTATGAAAGAGGTTCTGCCCATTTTACAAACAAAAGGCTTAGCCGCTTAAACTAGTCCTCTGAGTGAGTACAGCAATCCTGAGGGTGGCAAAGATGTGGGAGTGCAATGAAGGCTTTTGACTAAATTGTTTTTTTCATAGTCAGGGTTCAGTGCAAGTGCAGTCCTTAAATTCAGGATTGATTTCTGACAAACAGCCCTGTTTAGTCATTCAGGCTTGCGCTATTGTTTATGCTGCAGCACAACTGAACTTGTATGCTGGTGCTATGACCACTTAGCAGGCATGCACTCTGAAGTGCATCTGAGGAATAAATAAGAAATTTAAAATGAAGTTATATTTCAAGACATGATTAAATCTTTAACTAAAAAAGGGTCATACACCTAGGTCTTCTTGTGATGTTCCCCTTTTAAAATTTATTTAAGCTTATGTTGTTTGTTGAAACCTCAGATGGCAAGTATCTCCTTTTTTGGAATATGGGTTATATAGTCTATAATGACTATTTTGTCATCTGACTTTGTTCTTACATTGTTTCTTACTTCCATATGCAGAAAACTATGCTTAGAATTAGGACTGTCAGCAGTAGTTGAACATTTTGTTTAACTTCATATTTGTGCATCTGGCTTTTGTATAACTTTTTATAATGGACCTGATTAGTATTTAGTACTTTGCATTTGCTTTAGGTGACTTTGCAATGTGTTGTCTTGAGCAGTTTTCAGGAAAAAAAATGGTGAGTTTAATTGTCACTTAAATTGTTAAATTGTCTCATCCTCAATGTGCAGTGCTATTTCAAAGGCTTATGAAGCCAGCTCTGTATGTCTGAAAGTTTTCATAGCTATTGAAATTCAGAATGTTCTCAATTTATTCTAAAAGGTAACATAGCATTTCTTAGGAAACAGTTGCAAACAAAATATTTTTCTGTATTGATCCTGTTTTTCACCTTTTTGGGTGCCCTGATAACTGGGATATCAGCTTTTAATTAATTTTTATTATTAATTTTTAATGAACAGAAGTGTCATATGAGTTCCAGTGATCAGAGTTTTTGTGAACTAGTGGACCTGTTCCTTTTTTTGGTCCAAAATATTCTACAGACTTGGCAGACAGGGTAACTTTTTGTTTTTACAACTTTTCTTTTGCTTTCAAGCAGTTACCCTAATAATTAGGCTGGTTTCTCTTGTATTCCTAAGTCTAACTTTTTAAAATAACAGGGACCTAGAATTGTGTCAAAAAAACCCTTTAACATCTGCCTAACTTCTGTCTTCTCTTCCAGCTGTAAATTGTTGAGGGATGGTATGCGTCTTTTCAGGTGTTTTGCTGTCTGCTGAAAGTTGGCCTTGAAACCACTGAACTTAGTTGCAAGTCAAAATGAGTGATTTTTCTATTCTGTTTAATGAGTGGATTTTGTAGCTTTAAAGTAAGGCAAGAGGCTACTATGTTGTGTGCTGAAGATGATCCTTTTTGCATCTTCTACTCTGTTTCTTAGTTTAGTATCTGCTGTCTAAAACATCAGAATGGACATTTGTCTTTCAAGATGGATGTGTGGGTTTGTATTTTTTTCCTCCAGAAGAAAATGACAAAATAATGTCCTTAAGGAGTGAAAAATGACAGAGTAGTGTCTGTAGATGATCTGTGACCACCTCCAGTGACAGACCATCAAGAAGTGGTGGTCTGCAGGCAGCACCACAGTGTTCAACAGTGGCTCCTTGGCATTGAGTCATTTCAGCAAATTCCAGCTCTTAAGGATAGCATGACCCTGCAATGCCTGCATTGCAGCTTCTCTGGAAGGATGACCTGCTCAGAGTACACTTAGAAAACTTGGAGATGCTGCAATCATGAGTCGTTTAGAAAATTTTAGATAGAAACCTGCTGTTCAGGGACAAACATATGCAGTAGTGTTTCAAATAGATTCCAACTTATTAATTTATAAATTCTTTACTTTGACAATATTAAAAGGAAATTATTCCTGGGGGATTAATTTACCATTTTAATTAATCTTCTCATGAGAAGATCTTCTGTGAAGATCTTGCTAAACATTTTTCCTGTAATTAAAAAACTCCAAACTAACCAACCAACAAACAAAAATGGGAAAAGAAGAAAAGCCACAAAAGGCATCTCTCTGTATAAATAGATGATGTGTGAGACCACCTGCTAACCAGAAAGTTGTCTTTTGATCTGAGATAGATAAGGAAAATAGTGAGAATCTCCCAGGTAGGTGTGAGATAATGACCTGGTAAGAAACCAGATACAGTAAAAATATTGCACTAGTTAATACAGCATCCCTCACACAGTGGGTCATCTTTTTGTGTGTTTCAGCTTGCATGTTATACCACCATCACCCAATTTTGTTTTTTTGATGAATAGAAGGCTTTTTTCCTTTCTCCAGCTGAGAATCTCCCAGTTATTACCAACTGTAATTTTAAATTTTTTCCCCCCCCTTGGTTACTCTTTTCATTCTACTGTTTTATTCTCTGCTTTTCTTATTCTCTTCATAGTTGCAGGCTTTCTGTGTGTGTAACTTTATTTCTGATTGGTTTGTGCTGCTAGGGCTCAACTTTCTAAAAGTGCAACATTATTCACTTTGGTAATGAACAATGCAAGAAAAATGCTTTAAGGGGTAAGAGGAATTCAGCCTGTCATAAGCACTAAAGCTTACAGATTCCTCCTTGAGCCTAAAAGCTATATGGGATTTATAAATCCCATGCAGTGTCAAAATCTGAAGGGTAGTTTAACAATTGCCCTGACCTCTCTCGGTATGCTGAAATGAAAAAAACCAAAAAAACAAAATCTCTTTGTTTTTTTTTTCTTCTTAGTTTGTTACTTATAAGATTGCTATTTAATCTATAGTTTGTAGTTTGTTTTATTTAAAAATGTATTTATTTTATTTATTAATTTATATTACATTCATTATTATATTTATATATTAATTTATTATACAGAACAATAAATAATAATTAAATATTAATTAATTAAATAATTAAATAATCATTAAATAATAATAATGTTTATTATATATTTATTATTGTGTTTATATTATATTTATTTATTTTATTTATTATTTTATTTATTTATTTTATTAAAAAATAGAGTTCCCAGTAACAACAACAGGATTCTGAAGTTATATACAAATTATATTGCGTTTGTATATAAAAAAATACTGTATTCAAACGTCTGTTTGCATTTAGATAAAATAAAGAAAATGACCTTTCTGTCCTGTGGGGTGTGTGTGCTTTCTTTGGTTTTGTTTTATTTTGCACTATCGATAAATGTGTTAGGGCAAGTGGAACTAACACAGCTACACTGAAATGGTATTACTTGGCAGGATGGAATGTTTAGAGCATATTCCTGCTGTTTCATATATTCAGTGGTGGAGGTGTTTTTTGTTATTCACTTTTCACAATGCTGTCTTCAGTTAGTGTGAGTTATAGTAACTATTAATACATAGCTAACATTTCATTATCATGGTCAGTTTGAACAAATAAAATATGTCTTTAAGAAAGGAAACAAAACTTCTCCACTTCATGTAGGAAAAATGTAAAATACCTTAAATGACTGTAAGAATGAAGATGTTCTTTCCAAATCATTATTTTCTATTTGGAATTGTGGGTTGCAGTTTGTCAGTCTTTCCCCATGTCTGTTAAAGATGTAATCTGGAAAACTGACTGGCACGTAAATTATTCAAATGCCATATTCCAGATTTAAAAGTATAGGTGGCATCCAGAATCAAGTATTATTACTTCTTAGTGGAACCCTGTAGGTACAGTAATTTCACGATTACAAGCCGCACCTGATTATAAGCCGCAGGTCTGGGTGTCGGCAACATTTTGTTCTTTGTCCATATATAAACTGCACCGGATTATAAACTGCACTTTCGTTCGCAGCGAGGATCTGCGTGCAACTTTCACAAAGTTGCCAATTAGTAACAGAATCGTGGGATTACGGGGTTTACTGGCTCAGCCCTGCTCGGAGCGACCGCCGGGGAGTGACTACGGCCCCACTCTCCACTGCTGCTGGGAAGTAGGGGAGCGGCGTGCCGGGGTGTGCCTGACCAGTGCTGCTGGGAAACGGGAGAGGGACTTGCCTGGCCGGTGCCACCGGGAAGAGGGAGAGTGGTGTCCCTGGCTACTGTCGCCGGGAAGAGGAAGAGGAGCGTGCCCGGCCGGTGCTACCACTGCACCCCCTGGGGCTGGGCAGCGCTGCCGCTGCGCTGCCACTGCCCTGCTGTCCGGGGCCGGGTGGGCTCTGGCTCGGCTTGGGGCTGCTGCTGGCTCGGACTTACGGGTTGGGAAATTTCCAAAATTTGTTCGTATATAAACCGCTCCTGAATGTCAGCCGCGCTTACGGTTTGGGAGCAAAATTTTAGTAAAAATGGTGCGGCTTATAATCGTGAATTTAGTTGGGCTTCCAAATAGTTTTGAGAAATATAGCTTCATCTCGGATTTTCTGTGAGCTGCTGCTTGTTTGACAAAGGAGAGGTGGAAAAAATTGTGGATTTGGATACTAAGAAATGCTTTAATAGTCAGTGTAAGCTAAGATTGGAAGGCAAAGATGTATTTTTGCATGTGTAAACAAATATTTTTATGCCAGGCTGCTTTGGTGTCTGCTGCCATTAGAGCTGGGTCATCAAGCTGAGGACTTGAGTGCTCTCTTTTCCAGATAATTTGATTTCTTATAAATAAACTCTGGCGTGGATTTTTGTGTCCAGCTCTTTTGAGCATCTCTGGAAGTTACAATACTTCCAGTGACAACAATGCAGAAAAAAAAATCTTCTGGTGTTTCTGCATTATGACTTGTCTGTAATTGCTACCCTGTGGGCAGCTGCAAGATGTTGCCTGTTTCAGAAGGCAGATCTTAAGGCTTTTTGGTGGTAGGCTGCTGTTTGGAGGGACCCCTCAGCCGTTTAAATTAGCTGAATAATTTAAAAATGAATTTTAAAATACCGCAACAGCTTTATCTAACCCTTTCTGTCTGCCACCCACGTGCACTTATTTTCAGCAGAAACACACCCAGGAGAAAATTATTTTTGTATATTTTCCAGCTCCTGCAGTTTGACTTGGTAGGTGAAGCTGTAAAAATCACAGTCTTGCTCAGGGGCTCTTGAGCAGACTTTTGTTAGGGAACCTGCTGCAGTTTCAGGTAACTCTGCTCCTTTTTTTCTAGCTAAAGGGAGGGGAGAGTGTTTTCTCATAGTTATACTGGTTGAGTTGAGCTGTGCATAGAGACGTGGTTGTTGCTAATGGAAGTTCTTCTCTTGCCTAGATAAGGTGCTGTGTGTCAACCTGAGCATCCCTGTGCAGCTGTCTGTGGAAGGCTTTTATTGAAATAACCATCTGTAATTGTTTTCCCCCCTTCAGAATGAAGAAAGTTACATCCTGTAACTCTGTAGAATGCATTCGGTATACAATTAGTGGTTTTCCATGTTAATGTGACCTTTTCTTCCTAAAGGAATGTTCTCCATTATCCAAACCTAAGAAAGGCAATTTGATATCAATATTTTGTCCTGTTTCTCTTAAGAGGAATTTAGTGTGGCTTATTTAGGGGAAAAAAGTGTTTGTATGCAAAATAAATGTAAAGTCCAGCTTGAAAATATGTTGGATTGTATCATATGACCAGATGCTAATATTTAACAATAATGTGGGCAATAGTTATGGTCTTGTTCAACTTGGAAATATTAGCTGCAGGCATTTAAAAATGTTAATACTCTTCAGTCCACTAGTCCAGACAGTTTCTGAATGCTGAGGAAGTTGTTAAATAATGAAGTGCAGTGATGTTTGCCAGAAGCAGCCTAACAGCCAACAGACTAGGTACTACTGTAGGTGACATTTTCACATGTAATAAATGAATATTAACCACTTTACCAGAACAAAGTCTTTCTAAGAGGTTGGTGGTTTTTAAAGGCTAAGCCCTAGATGAGAAGTACAGGAAAAGGAATGCAGTAGAAGAGGATAGGAGGTCAGAGTGCCTGGTGCAGGTTTCCAGGTAGCTTCTTTTTCTGCCTCTGTTAACTGTCCCCTCCAGCACTTGGCACTTGATCTGTGGTTCTTTAGAAAGACATATTGTTTCATTTACCGTAGTGGCAGAAGAAACTACCTTTCAGAGGGATGTTATATAAGGAGAAAGAAATAGACTTCAGTTTATAGCAATTCATCCCATGTTTTTGCTTAAATACAACTGAGGTAAATTTTAAGGTAACCTTATTAATTTTCATTTACCGAAGGAAATATGTGAATATCTTTTATTGCAAAAAATCGTGTGAAGAGCTTTTTCAGTATGGCTAGGTTTTTAGCTTTATTTCTACTTTATTTTCTTCTCTCCGCTATTTGTTGTTTTCTTTCAGATTTAGGTGGAAATGTGCTTTAACTGTAATTAGATTTGAGCATCTCCATGATTTAAATTAACTGTCCTGGCAAATCTGTTCATGCACTGATTTAATAGGCTCTAATGTCATATATAAATTGTATGCAGTAGGTTATGGGATTTTCCTATGTCTGGACTGAGAAGCTCAGAAGGAATAGGAATATCAGTGATGCTCTCCTGTGCAATGGCACCAGTCTAGCTTATGCTCTGATCAGATTTTCACACAAAAATTCTTCTGATCATGTCATATCACCAAATACTCATTTTGTTCTGAGGAGAAACGTAAATGTACTGGTAAAGCGGCTTTTGCAAATGTCTGCGCTTATGAAGACACAATGTGTCAGGTTTGACTGCTTTGCAGGCTGTTACTTTTATAGACCTGCCTAGAGAGAGAGAGAGTGGAGCTTTCATTTTAGTAAAATGTAGTGAAGCATTTGTAGTCTCCTTGCTCTCTTTCTGTACAAGTATTACTTCACCAATGAATTAAGTGACTGTTAGCTAATTAATGACTAATTGACTGTTAGCTAATTGAGCTAATTTTATGTCTGTGGTGTCAATAGGTATGTCTCATCTCACTATGCTGCTAATCATACAGGAAACAGTCCTATAACTTTCCAATAGATACAAAAGCATGGTGCAACTCACTAAAAACTGTGTTTGGAGAACAAAAAGGGTAAGGGAAGAATGCTAAGGTGGTAAATATTGCTGTATGAAACTATTAGTCAGGTTGACTTATAAGTAAAGCTTGGAATAATGGCTGTATTTGAGGACGATGAGCAGGAGCATGGATTGACTGTGCCTTTTGTAGTATTATTTCTGATTTTATTAGTCTAGCTAGCACATCTTTCAAAAAGAAGTGCTGCTGTTGTGAGGGGAGAGAGGTGAATCCATAGATCCATGATTGTATAGTTTGAAGAGGATAAAATTTTCCTATGGGGAGAACAGACATATTTTTAATGAATTAATAAGAAAAGTAACCTTTCTATACATTTATGCTTAACTACCAAACAGTGCTTGTAGAGAGAAAATTGAGAGCTAGTTAATGTTTCTGTCCCACTTTCATTTACAATATAGTACCTGCAAATACAGGTTTAGAGTATATAAATGTGTACATTTTTTTTATTGCTTGAAAACTGGTTATGCCAATTTGAAATTGAAATTAACACTGCTAATGTCAGTTAAACAAGCAAGAGTTTCCAATTTCAGTGAAATGTCCTTACATGGAATAATTACATTTTTAATTGTCTCTACTTAAAACTAGGCAAACCAAAAGAAAACAGAAGGAAATTATTGGTGCTGGCATTGGATACACTGCTAGCACTGGTTCAAAACACAAGCAACATTAAAAATTAATGCATCAAATAAAATTTGAAAGTATGAAGAAAATAAATAACATTTCAAGATGCCCATTGTCACCAATTTATTCTTTTACAGTAAAGTTTATAGGCTCTCTTATTTCTGTACGGGAAAATATTCTAAAACCTGACAAAGACTCAACCTTTGGTTGCTATTGGAAATGAAATCTATTTACTCCTTGGTTTCTTAAGACAGCCAAGTGTTTATTTGACTTTCAATGATCTTGAAGTGTTAGGAGTAGCATCTGTATTTATGTTTGAGGCACTCTTGTTCTCTGAAAGGCTTTATTGCATGCAAGGGATTGAAACAAAAATCATGGCATAATGTTCTTAAATACATAAATCTCTTAAGTTTTTTCTAATTCTTAGTTCCAGACTATATTCAAGAGAGGAGTTTTATTTTGGTAATTTGAAAACAGATCTTTTTCCATCATGGCTAAATAGTAATTTTAGAGACAACGCTACTTGTGTAAACTGTGGAGGCAAAAAATAGACTTCCAGTAGTTGTAAGAGCTTGTTTTTCATAGCTGTGTTGTTGCTCATAGGAAGGTTTGCAATTTGTTAAATTACAGCTTGCTCTGTAGACAGTGGAAAAAGTTACAATGTTTTTTACCTGATGCTTCTTTTTATATACTTTGAAAGCTGACATGCCATATTTGACTGGAAAAATGTTTGTTTGTTTTCTACACCTGCAGTGAAGAAGCAACTTCAAGTAGTCACTGTCTAGATTTACCACATTTAAAAGTGAATCATTTTAGTACTTTTGACAGCATGCATTTAACAGCACGTGTTGAGAGTAGCAAGAGGGACCAGCAAGTAGATGGAGCGGTCCATCAGCAGCTGCCAAAACTGTACATTGGATTTAAGCCATAGCTATTAATTATTTCTTCTGTGAAAAGGAAAAAAATGCATCAAAAGCTTTTAGGGCGTTGGGAGGGGAAATTCCTTCCCTCTGCTAAGCAGAGAAATATACTTTTTTTAGTCACAGCAGCTTCTTAAGTTGTCTAAACTAGTGGAGTTTGCTTATGAGAGGTTTCATATTTAAAGTTTCGTTTTTTGCAAATATACTAGCAAAAGGGTTTTCTGAAAATGTAACTGAGGCCATCAGAATTAATTTATTGTTTTTTAAATAAAGCTGTAAAAATTTCATCTAGTAAATTCTCTTTCTGTGTTTCCACAGAAGAGAAAGGGAAGACATGATCCAAAATTGCTTCTGTTACTTCTTTCAGGTATTGGAAGATCACCTGAATTTTTTTTTTGAAGCCCCAAAAAATCATGTAATGGTTTGGGTTGGAGGGGACCTTTAAAGGTCATCTAATTCAGCTGGGCAAAGAGCAAGGCCATCTTCAGCTCCATCAGCTAGCCAACCTGACCTGGAATGTGTCCAGGGAAGGGCCGTCTACCACTCCTTTGGACTGTCATTCACTGTCCTCATCATCAGAAAAAAAAAAAAATTGCAACACTTAAAATTACTCAGGCAACATCCTGTACTTTTGTGCTATCACTATCAAAGCATGAGTTGTGCTGGATTGAAAATAGAACTCAAGAAATGGGTGTTTTGGTGGAACCTGAAGAAAATGTTTTTCTTCAGATTTATATAAGCTACCAAGACCGCCTGACTTGCTCAGATTTAAAGGGATCTGTCTTGCAAAATCCCTGCAGTGAGTCACGAACATTTTTATCTCAGGAAACTTTGAATTTCCATTTCAGGAAGTGGAATATAAATAACCTTCTGTAAGAAGACCAGAAATTCTTTAGATAATACAAAATTTTAATAGTAGATAATAAATGACTGATATTTTCAAGGTTGAGAAGTAGTCAAGTGCAAGTTAATGGTATTTATAAAATTTTCAATTTTTTTCTAACATGTTAAATATTTTTCTAGATCACGGATACTAAAACAGTTGCAAAACCTGGAGCTGGATATGGCTATACAGAGTCTCTTTTAATTTTCTTCTTTAAAATTTTGAATTAGAGATTTGGAACAGGGGCTTGAGTTATTAAAAAAAACATAATAAATGGCTTAGTATGCACTAGTATTTCTTATTTTTACTTGCATTGGTAAAAGCTGTACTTTCAGTCAGCACAGACTGAAAAGATACTTTTGGGTTTTGTAAGGAATGGCTGCCTCCCAGTAGTCAAAGATGTCTCTTCTGTTGCATCATGATTTGCAGAAATGTCTGTGCAGATCATGACTCTGGAAAAATTCCTACTCCTCTGTGCTGCATAGCTGTTAAATAACTTTCATGTCCTTAAAAATTTACTCGAGGACTATGAGGGATGGTATTATTTCGCATGAGACAGACACCTGAAAATTTTTCTAACAATTTTTGTGGATGGAATACTTAATTGGCAACAGGGAAATGAGAAGAAAGATGCCGTTCATTCAGTGAGATGAGTAGTTTTATTAGGCATTCACAGAGGAAAATTTCCACATCTGCTCAGGCTGAGAGGAGAATGTGGACCAGGTAAGAAGCAAGAAGCAGAATCTTGAAGCTATTGTTAAAGACAGACCAGCTCCTCAAAGGTGAAGCATCTATTGGTGAATGATGCCACTACTTGCTTTTGAAACAACTAGGAGTGCTGCAACCCAAACGTATTTGGCAGTGCTGGATTTTAAGACCTTCTCAACCTTCCTCTATGGATTCCTTGTTTTGCTTTAATAGTGACTGGAATGGAATCTTAATGAATCAGAATCCTAAATTAGTACTAAAGTGTGCAAGGAGTTATGTTGCTGGTGTCTCTTTTGGTCCCAATCCTCCTCATGTTTTCCATGTTCTCTTCAGCAGTTATACTGTCAGGGATGGTAACTGATTGACAGCTATGCTTTGCGTATTGGACAAGTGAATGACAGAAGAAAAGTGTTCTTTGTGGCTTTGGGACAGTCCTGGTGTGTGTTGGGTGGAATATATGCAATTTTATGCTGATACTTAAAATGCAGGATTTAATTGCAAGAAGTAATGCCAACTCATTTGTGTAGGAAATAGGAAGGAAGTAAACACTGTAAAGTAAGTATGCAAATATATTGTTGTGCTCTGGGCTTATTAACTTGCTGTTATATCTTTATGGTACTGCTTAGTAATGGCAGAGATATCAATCCTAGCAATCTCTTTGAGATGGATTTCTTGAGTGATACTTCCGTTGTCTCAACTCTTAAATAAACTAGAGTGTAATATTGGGGGAGAAAAGCTAGTAAAAGTTTAATATTGGAGTGTAATTAAATAACAAGTTAACAAGTCTGTCCTTATTGGTACTGACCTGATGAAAAAGACCTTTCTTATGGTATCTTCCTATACTTGATAGTTTAGGAGCCTTAGTTGAATTTTTTATAGTACTGAAATATTTTGTTGTATGTGTTTCTTGCTTCTGTCATTTTCCCAGGGGCAGGACCTTCTAAGCGGAACCACCCTGGTATAAAGAGAACTCTTGAAATGCCAATGTCTTTCTCCACTGAGAAGGCTGTGCTGCATCCTACAAGTGCGTGATTGATGCTACAACCTTGATACTCCTTATATTCATGTTCAGAAATATTTTAAATACATTGAAGTGCATAAACTCCCTTGTAGTTTCTCTGTAGACAAGCTTCAGGTTGACTTAAAACTGGCTTTTACTGGCTAATTAATTTGAAAAAATAGATAAGAATTTTTACTAAGTGCTTAGGCTTTTACTAAGTAGTAAGGCTTCTTGAGCTGTGTGGTGTGATTACACCACTGTATTAGACACAGTATTGTTAGAAAAAAGGATGTGTGTACCGTTTTTTTTGGATAATTGAGGCATAAAGAGCATAACTGTCTTTGTTCCTGACCTTGTGAATTCATTTAGCTTGCAGTTCTGTTATTTTAGTTGAGATATTTTAACACTTGAACTTGGTGATAAGAGCTATATACCTTTCTCAGATGCTTTCCAACACTATAGTGGTTCTTGAATATATAAATTTTATATGTATTTGTTGGCATTTATCACCTTAACTTCTTAGCTTCTCTTTCCCCAAAACCTGTACTTTCAGTTTTTCTTCCCCTCTTCTTGCTTCTGCAGTCCATTGTGGATATTGTGGGCAATGACCTGCAAGGGTTTATAATAAGGTATGTCAAGTCTGTAGCTTGATTTCATGGCCTTGTTTTATACAAAATGTTGTAAAAGTAAGTACTTGATTTTCACCGAGAGGGAAAGTGAGATATTTTCCCCCAAACAAAATAATATATGTAAAGCATGCTGTCCAAGAGTTCATTAAAGGTCATTAGTCAGATAACTTAACTTCTTGACTTTCATTGTCATGAAAATATTTCCATGTTGCTGTGGCATGTCTAAAAATAGTGACTACATCCCCATATTTTTCTTCAGTTCCAAAAAAAAAAAAAAAAAATCCTGTTGATCATATAAAAAATAGCCAATGGATATCTACTTAAAAAAAAAAAAAATCAGTTTTGTTTTCTTGAAGATGTAGGGAGGTTCACCAAGCCAGAAGAGAGATGTTTGCAGATGGGAACTCTTCAGTTTTTTTAGTGGTAAAGACCTATCTTTCAAGAAGGAGTCCTTTTATTGTGTTCTTTCAGTTTAGTTCTTTAAGCCTCAGAATCTAAATGCCAATCTACAGTAATTTCAAGACTATAAGGCGCACCCTTTTGACTCAGATTTTCCCCCGAACCCGGAAGTGCGCCTTATAGTCCGGTGCGCCTTATGTGATAGACAAAGTTCGGAAATTTGCCTATCTGGAAGTGAGAGCTGTGAGCTGCGGGGGGAGCCGGCAGGGCCATGGCTGCCAGGTGGAGGCAGGGCGGCGCCCCGGCAGGCGTAGCCCAGCCACGTGGACGCTGCACGGAGGGGCAGCGGTCACAGCCCGACCCTGGGGAGAGGGCAAGGAGGGGCGGCGGGCACAGCCTGGCCCTGTGGAGGCAGCACGGAGGCGGGGTCGGCCACAACCTAGCCCCGGGGAGGGGGTAAGGAGGGGCGACGGGCACAGCCTGGCCCCGGTGAGGTGGCACGGAGCAACGTCGGGCATGCCCCGGCCCCGCCGGGTACAGGCGGGCCTGGGGGCCCGAGGCACTGCTCCTACCGGGTACAGGTGGACCCGGAGGCCAATGGCTGCCGGGTTGAGGCGGGGCCTCGGCCAGCAACCGTGCGTGGGGAGCTGGGGGCAGAGCCTCGCTGCAAAAAAAAAGTGCACCCTATAGTCCGGTGCGCCTTATATGATCTACAAAGTTGTGAATTCTGCCGACTCCTGGGGGGTGCGCCTTATAGTTGGGTGTGCCTTATGGTTGTGAAATTAATGTAATTGCCAAATGGAGAATAATCTGATGGAATACATTTTCTTAGAGTGTTTTCTCTGAAAACAAATGAAAATTATGCATACTTCTCCTATCTGAGATGGGGGGAGAGAAACAACAGTCGAGGACTTCAGTGTGCTCAGACAAAATGCAGCTCATTACAATAGTATGGATATTCTAGAAACTATAGCTTACTTTAGGTTATCTTTATGTTAAATCTTACGGCTTCATCTTTGCTCAAATTGTGTAATTTTTTCAAACAACAAAACTTTGGTTTTTCCCAAAAAGATACAATCTAAATAATGTTATAGTGAAGAATGGACTACCAAATATCCATCATGACTGAGGAAGAGTGGGGTGGTACGAGTTGTAAACCTGAAACTGGCAAAGCTGACTGTCGCATTGGGATGGGCACAGGTTTGTTGTGAGGTATTAGGATCGCCCTGGAATCTCAGAGTGTTGGAAAATTGTTGGTATGTGTTGTAGTGTGGTAAGGAAGGTGAAACAAACACCTGTAACAATACATTTCAATGTATCAATTGGATCTTTTACAGTGTGTGAGTTTCTGGCAGGGCTGTTGGAAAAGCATGGATGAAGGAAAATGAATTTTTACAGAGTAAACCAAAAATGACCAGCAATTCCTGTCTCCCTTGAATGAGTTGCTGCCAAAGATAATTCTGCTGGTCTGTAACCCTTCCTGAGGACTGCCTTCGTGGGCTTGTCTAACTCCTGCTCAGTCTCACATAGAACTATTTTGCTTCTCACCTTCTTGTTGTAACCCTTTATGTGCCTTTAACCCTCTAACTTTTAATGCTTGTAACCTAACTGTTGGTCCTGATAAGGTGTCCCTAAACCTCCTCATTCTGAGTTTGAAGTTAAAGGAGGTAGAGTGAAGATTGACTTTATTGGATGGTTATCTGTTCTATTTGCATAATTTAATGGAGGGAAGGAAAGAAGAGAAAGATGGTTGTGATGACTTGTGAGTGGCCTGGAATTTAGAAAACCCTAGAGAGGGGAGTGGCGGACAAAGAAGTGCTTATAGAATTAATGAACAAGGGGAAGGAAGAGGAATGGAATCAGAGTGTTCAGAGACCATAATTGGTGTTAGATACTGCACAGAGTTTGCTGCAGAAGACATGATAAAGCAGGTGTCTCCCCAGCTGCCTGGTGGCACGAGGTGGCCTGGGCTGTGCTGCAGAGGCAGCCGGTGTGCGCGTGCTTGTGGAGGATGTGCCAACTGATGCTGTGGGCAATCTTTCTGGGGCTGAATTTTTCTGATTCAGTTTTACAGCACAGCTGCTGTGTGGGACCAGCTCCTGGATGCAACTGTTGCTATATTTATGAAGTGCAAATGTGTAGGATTCCTCCTTGACTGCAGCAAGGAAGGTTATAGATAATAAATAGTAGTTGTTTGGTAATGAGAGAGGTGTCACTTCCCAAATCAGCTTAGGCTATGTTTTTCTTAAAAGTAATTGTAGTCTTTTGTTTGCTACAGCAAATGACAACTTTCACACAACAGAAAAAGATGGTGTACAGAAATTACCTTAACACCAAATCAATATGTTCAAGTATGATCTTGTTCAGTTCCCTAAATGGATTTTGTCCTTATGTCTAAAGCAGCAACTGGTGGAACTGGGGAGTTGTGGTACCACCAAAAAGTAACCTCCCAGAAAGCGCAACAGTGCAGGTTCCTCCCTTCCTGCGCCTCTTCCAGCTTTTGCCTGTATCAGGAGTTATTTTTAAATGAACTGAACAAAAACACTTGGGATTTTTCTGATCATAGTGAGACCTGGGGAAAAAGAGGGGTAATATTTTTCTTTTAGAAGTACTAATTCCAGGTAATGGGACTCATCATTCAGTAGCTATGCAAAGGATAAGCACTATGCTTTTAATGTCAATATTTAAATTTAGAGCTGGGTTCACTGGGCATGCTATATAATGTGGAAAAATGAGTTTAATACAGGAAATCCTGTTTGGGTGCTGCTGGGAGGATAGCAAAATAATGTACATCAGAAACAAACTTCTTTGGCAGAACCAACAGCTGTTTTTGAGCCTCATTTTGCATATATGGATAGCTCTGACTGTCAGGCTTTGGTTTTGGTGTTTTTAGTTCTCTAGTTTAAAAAAAAATCTCAAGCTAGTAATGTCTCTATATTTGTCTGGACTTAGTGAATGAATCTGAATTATATTCCTTCTACATTTCTCACTTTGTATCTATAGACTCTGCTTATAACAAATCTGGGCTTTTATTAGCAGCTTAGTATTTTAAATATAACTTTATCTATTCTTGCTTTTCTTAGTTTGTAATTGTGTGCCTAGTCTCATTTGTGGGCACTCAACTTTGAATTTACAGATCCATCTCTCCTTCCTTCTTTCAAAGGAACCTATTTATAGCTCAACAGAGCAAACACCTTAGCAGTGTTTTTCAAACTGTATAATTGCTGTGGAGCATGAGAACTAGAGAGCTGAGGAAATAAAATCACTGTTTTCCTAACTGTAATTGATTTTCCCCTTCACTCATTTCGTATAAATAAGAGGACCAAATGAAGGCTTAATTGACAGCAAATATATTCAATAGGGAAAGAATTAAAGGTAAATTGGGGAAGTAATTCTTTCATCTTCAAAGAAAATACTTAGATTTTCCTGTGTTGTTGACAGGAATGGTCATATTGTTTTGATGGGAATGCTGAATGGTCTGGAGTTACAGTAATTTCACGAATACAAGCCGCACCAATTTTACCAAAATTTTGGTGGAAACCCAGAAGTGCGGCCAATATTCCGGGGCGGCTAATACATTAACAAAATTCTAAAAGCTACCAACACGGAAGTGAGAGCCCGCGGCAGCCCCAAGCCAAACTGGAGCCCGGCCGGCCCCGGCAGAGGTGGGAAAGCCTGGCAGAGGCGGGGCCAGCAGTGCGGGGGGCGGGCGGCAGAGCCTGAGCCAGCAGGGCGGGGCAGGGAGGGCGGCAGAACCTGAGCCAGCAGGGCGGGGGAGCCCGGGAGAACTGGGGCTAGCAGTGCAGGGGAGCATGGCAGAAGCAGGAAGGCCGGCGGGTGGGGCTGCCTGGCAACGGGGGAAGCCCAGCAGAATCGGGGCCAGCAGCGTGGGGGAACCCGGCGGTGCGGGGGCCTGCAGTGCCGGCCAGGGCGAGGAAACGCGGCGACGGTGCAGACGGGAGGGGGCGGCCGGCGAAACTGGCGGCGGCGGCAGCCCTGCTGGCCGGGCGAGCGAAAGCGGCGCGGGGCGAGCGCGGCGCGGCGCGAGCGAAAGCGGCGCGAGCGAAAGCGGCGCGGGGCGAGCGAACGCGGCGCGGGGCGAGCGAACGCGGGGCGAGCGAGCGCGGCGCGGGGCGAGCGAACGCGGCGCGGGGCGAACGCGGCGCGGGGCGAGCGAGCGCGGCGCGGGGCGAACGCGGCGCGGGGCGAGCGAACACGGCGCGGGGCGAGCGGCGAGCCTGGCGGCGGCGGCGGTGGCAGCCCGCCGGCCGGGCGAGCGAACGCGGCGCGGGGCGGCTGGCGAGCCCGGCGGCGGTGGCGGCAGCCCTGCCAGCCGGGCGAGCGAACGCGGCAGCGGGGCGGTGCTGACGGGAGAGGGGGGCCAGCGAGCCCGGCGGCGGCGGCAGCACCACCCGGCCAGCCGTGGCGCTGAGCTGGGCCACCCGGCCCCGTCGGCAACCATGAGCGGGCCGAGCCTGCCTGGCCCCGCCCCGAACCAGTAAAGCCCGCTATGCCGCGATCCTGTTACTAATTGGCCAATTTGTGAAAGCTGCGCACGGATTCTCGCAACGAACGAAAGTGCGGCTAATATTCAGGGTGCGGCTTATCTATTGACAAAGACAGCAACATTGTCGAGGCACCGGGGGTGCGGCTTATAATCCGTGCGGCTTGTATTCGTGAAACTACTGTACTTGTGAGACAGCCCTGCTTCTGTGATCTCATGTGTTTATCGAAAGGGATGCAAGTATTTTAAGTTGGTTTTGGTTTTGTTGTGGTTGAACAAATGTTTCTAAGTAATGTTTTAACTCAAGTTTATGAACAAATTGATATTATGTGACTTGTTCAGAAAGCTGTTACGATACAGTTTATTTTTTTCTCAGTAGTGGAATACTTCTTTCGATCCATTCCTCTCATCTTTTTAACATAACTCATTGCTTAATACACGGAAGATGCTCACCTAGGAGACATGAGTTTAACACAACTGCGACCATTCTAAATTCTTGTGAGTCACTTTGAATAGCCCAGAGCTGGTGGGAGGATGAGGGAAAGTGGGAGAAACAATACTTTGTACCACCCAAATTGAGCAGTAAGTTATTGCTGCATGGGGTTTCTGAGAAATCCAAAATTGTTGGTCTCCAGAAGATGAAGCTTTAATTATACTCTCAGGAATGTTGCTTGCCCTTATTTATTCTCTCAAAATTCTAGTCAGTGTTTTCTGTCCAGTTTTATTCCAAGTTTTGAACTCCTTTCACAAATGCCAGTGGATTTTTAGTATAAAAATCTTCCATAATTGGTGTCAGTTCAGAGTTGCAGAAGGAGAATAATGTGCTTGGCACAGAGGGTGAATCTTGACACAGGCAGCTGACTGTGAGGAAAGAAAAGGCATTTTAAACTTAAAATACCCTCTTCAGAAGAATCTTGTAATGGAATTTTTAAGTGGAAATGAAAAAACCCCACTTACATTAGGTTCATTGTTGATTGCTCTACTGCCTGCAGTGAAGTTTTAGCTTCTCTTTCGGCTGTTTTGATTCAGTAGTTGCTGTAGTCTGTGCAACTCTGTTCTTGGTGACGGCATCAGGTAGGCATGTGGTGGGGTGTTTTGAAAGCTTTAATAGCAAGAAGAGTTCATTCACCTATTTGTAACTCATGGCATTCAAGGTGTGGGTGAAGGCTGAAAAGGGACTATGTCTCAGAGGTGTGAAAGAACTACAATTTCTGTTTCACCTCATAGAAGAAAATGATCTATGGTTAATCCTGTCACCTTCCTCCTCCTCATTATGGTGCTGAAAGATAGGAAGGATGTGTGCAAGGGCTGAGATGGCAAAGACAGATCCAAGTGAGCTCAACTTACTGGTTTGAGAATCCTGAAACCAATCACCATGCCTAGGCTGGTACTAAACAATGAGGAACTGGGGACACCCCTCTTCTTAGTAGTATTCACTTCATAATTGTCAAATTGACACCTGAATGTAATCCCAAGTGTCTGTCACTTGCTTACCTACGTGCCCTGTTTCTTAAGATGAAAACAAGCAGCTTAGCTTGGGACAGACACAGGGCAGGGACTGGAGAGGAGCGCGTGATACCACTCAGCAGCAGGCAACATTACCCTTGGTGAATCCTAGAGACTTTGTACCTAATCTGTTTAACTGTGTTACTGTTCCAAGCAGTGAAGTATGCAGTATAAACCTTTACCTATTAAACTCCCCTGAGCAAGACAGGGCACCATTCTGCCTGCTAATAGTACTAATAGCAGGAAATGAATGACTTAATTTCCCTCTCTGATGACAAATTGCTCTTCTAAAGTGGGCTGGGACATTGAGTTGGAATGAAAAAAACCCTTGTTAGTATTTCAATCATGGTGGTTTTTGTGATTTTCTTTTTTTTTTTTTTCTCCCTTTTTGTTTTCTAATTTTTTAAATATGTCTTCCTAATATGACAAATAGTTGAATACACTGTGTCTACTACTCTTTGACTTGGTAGAGTGCTTGTGGTTGGTCACATACTCTCTTTGTTCCTTTTTATTTTATGGCAAGGATAACCATAATCTTAAAAGCCAACCATTCTAATTATTGTGGTAATAAATAGTTAAAGTAGCTGTAGCCCAATGATGCAAACCATTGTACCATCTCCTACAGGTGTTTTCTCATAAAGGGCAGATGGCTGATATGTTACTGACTCCTCAGGGACAGCAAATTAGGAGAAGGCAGATATATTTACTACTTCTAGAAAACAAATTTAACTCCATGTAATTTCATTCTTTTAAAGGTTTCTCCTTGTTTCTGTCCTTGACAGAAAGGTTTATGTAACCTTTATTAAAAGCACAATGAAGAAAAAAAATACAGAATTTTGATCTTGCTGTTTCAGTCGCAGGCCTTTAGGAATTGTTTATGTGGGTGAGCATGTATAAGTTATAATCGTTTGTATATAGAATTTGTAGTATAAGTATTACCAAATCTAAGCAATCAAAAATCATGTGGTGGGCTTCAACTAATAAATTGGTTTATTAATAAAATCAGAAGGGAGTTTTTGTTTTTCTATGTGATACACTTGAACCGTTTTTTAGGACTGAAATAGAAGAAACCACTGACTGACTGAATCCATCTTTTGCCATGTCAGACTGGTATGCAGCAGAGTATTTCCTACACTGTTTGTATTCCTTTCCTAATTCCCATTGCAGTGGTGCTTGTGTTACTAGGTCAGCTTTGTCTTTTAATAGCCCAGTGTATATTCTAGTTACATTTATTTCTAGACAGCTGCAATTGCCTGTGATCTCTTCTGTGTTTTACCATAGCCAGCATTTTGGGGAATACTCTCTTGCAGAACATACTCTTTTCTGCAGCTCTCCTGGTTTTGAATTAATCTGAAGGAAATGACTAGATTGGATCTTGAGAGCAATTTGTAGAAAGGCTCAAGTAGTTTTGCTGTTATCATAGTACTTACTTCTCTTATGCTACATTATGGGCTCTCAAAACTGTCATGTTATCATGACTTACAAATAGTAAGCAAGTATTTTATTATTAGTTCATAAATGCTTTTACATTATGTATGACTTTTTAAAAATGCTTTTATTTCACATAGGCGTAATTTGGAAAAAAAGTTTAATAATGAAAATATTACAGTGATACTTTTTTATACTACATTGCTGTATTCCGTTTTAACTAAATACAGTAAATTCACGAATACAAGCCGCACTGACTATAAGCCGCATCTCTGGGTGTTGGCAAATATTTCGGTTTTTGTCCATAGATAAGCCGCACCCGAATATAAGCCGCTTTGTCGTTCGCAGCGAGGACCCGCGTGCAATTAGTAACAGAACCGCGGCAGGGCGGGGTTTACTGGCTGAGCTAAGGCTGTGCAGGCTCGGCCCGCTAGGGGCTGCTGACGGGGCCAGGTGGCCCAGCCCGGTGCTGCAGCTCGGGGCCGGCCACCGCTGCCACTGGGCTCGGTCACCCCGGGTCGGCGCTGCCCCACGGTGGCAGGCAGGGACGGAGTTTCCCCGCTCCTGCTGTGGCGGCGGCGGGCGGGGACAAAGCACCCCGTCGGCTCCCCGAGCCGCGGCAATGGCTGCGCGGGGCTCCCGTCAGCTCCCCGGGCCACAGCAATGGCGGCGCGCGCTTCCCCCCCTCCCCGGGCCGCAGCAATGGCGGCGCGCGCTTCCCCCCCCCCCCCCCCGGGCCGCAGCAATGGCTGCGCGGGGCTCCTGTCGGCTTCCCGAGCCGCAGCAATGGCGGCGCGGGCTTCCCCCCCCCTCCCCGGGCCGCAGCAATGGCGGCGCGGGCTTCACCCCCCTCCCCGGGCCGCGGTAGGGGCGGCCCGGGTCCCCCCTCTCCTCCCCGGGCCGCGGCAATGGCGGCGCGGGCTTCCCCCCCCCTCCCCGGGCCGCGGTAGGGGCGGCCCGGGTCCCCCCTCTCCTCCCCGGGCCGCGGCAATGGCGGCGCGGGCTTCCCCCCCCCTCCCCGGGCCGCGGTACGGGCGGCCCGGGTCCCCCCTCTCCTCCCTGGGCCGCGGCAATGGCGGCGCCGGGCCCCCCCCGTCTCTCCCCTGGGCTGTGGCAGAGGAGGAAAGAGAGCTCTCCCGCCTCTCTCCCCGCCCCCCGTGCTGCCTACAGGGAGCCAGGCTCCACCCGCGGTGCAACAAAGTAGCAATTTGTAACAATCGCAAAATGCCGACTTTGCAGCAGCTCGGCTCAGCACTCTGGCTGGCACTTCTGAGGTTGTATTAGCCGCTCCTGATTATTAGCCGCATTTCCGGTTTAGGAGCAAAATCTTAGTCAAATTGGTGTGGCTTGTATTCGTGAAATTACTGTATTTGTCTTTGTTGTTTCTTTGTAACTTGTTATGTTCTCCATATTTACAAGTGTTCTATGTGGCACTGCAGTGGTTGGTAGTGGTGTTCTATGTGGTATTTGTTAGAGCCACCCGTCTTTCTGGATCCTGTCTAAAAAAACAACAAAAAACCATAGCCAAATGTAACTAAAAATGTGGGTTTGTGTATATTGTTTGCTGTACCTTGTAATGATATTTTTATTTCCCTGTGATCTCTACATTTGACCAAAACTTCTATATTCTTGTATATGATAATGATAGTTGACTGTTTTCTTATGTGCCATATTTCAGTGAAGCTACTGCAGGTGCTCTGTGTCCTATGTGTATGTGCCCATCACTTGACAAGACCCACTGGAAGCCCAAGCATAAGTGACTTTAGTCTTGATCAGCCCCTCAGATTTTGAACATCAACCTTTGTCCTTTGTGTCTTTTGCTTGTGTTTTGCATCTGGTAGTTTATACTTCTGTATCCTTTTTTTTTTTTCTCCTAATGATTGTTGTTTTACCTCTCATATCATCCAGTGTTGTGTTTTGTTCATGGCTATTAGCAAAGATATAAATAAGATTATATATAGTCTCCTATTAAACATTTTGGAACAGCCCTCTTGCACCCTCAGCAAATTTGCAGATGACACTGAGCTGAGTGGTGCAGTGACACACCTGAAGGATGGGATGCTGTCCAGAGGGACCTGGACCAGCTCGGGAAGTGGGCTCATGGGAACATTGTGAGGTTTAACAGGACCAAGGTGCTACACGTGGGTTGGGGAAATCCCTGGTATCAACACAGGCTGGGGATGAACAGAAGCCCTGCCAAGAGGGACTTGGGGGTTCTAGTGTGTGAGAGGTTGGACATGATCCAACCATGGGTACTCACATCCCAGAAAGCCAAACCTGTCCTGGACTGCATCCAAAGCAGTGAGGGCAGCAGGGGAGGGAGGGAATTCTGCCCCTTTGCTCCACTCTGGTGAGACCTCACCTGGAACCCTGCATCCAGCTCTGGGTCCCCAGCACAAGAAGGACATGGTTCTGTTGGAGCAAGTCCAGAAGAGGCCACCAAGATGATTAGAGGGATGGTGCACCTCTTCTGTGAGGGAGGGCTGAGAGAATTGAGACTATTCAGCTTAAAAATGAGGACTTCAGGGTGACCTAATTGCTGCCTACCAGATGCCCCATCCCTGGAAGTGTTGGAACTAGATGTTAAGGACCTTTTCATCTGCAAACTTTTCTAAGATTCTTTCTTTACTGTCTACTAAGGTGCTTGAAGAAGCTTTGGATGTTTAGTTTGCTTTGCAATTTTCAGCTCTTTTTGATTTATGATGATACTACTTTGTCACATCCAGGTGACAAACTGTGGCTGCAGTTAAGGGAGCTGCTTATGCAAAGGAAGAGAGGAGATGACTTCTTGGGAGTATGGGAAGGTAGTAAAGACACATTTTTCAAAAATACCTGTCAAGATTTATCGTTACTCTTTTAAACCACTGGTATAGCAGAATGAGTTCTGAAACTGCATTGGTAATGTCTGAGCACTGAAACATCTGCAAATGGATGTAAACACGTGCTGGCTGAAAGTAAAGAGATTTTGCCAAAATAGGGATGTGAAAACCATGTGTCTCATTTTGTTCTTGGTCTCCAGTATACTCCTTCCTTTCTTCTGAGGGATAAATAAATGATCAAATTGCAGCTGGGTATGCCTTGGGTGTTTGCAGATCAAATTTTTGAGCAGGCTGCATTGATTCTATGAGTATTTTTTTCAAAACTATTGTTATCTGGAGCATATAGGCAAGCTGTCACATAGCAAATGCTGTAATCTAAGTATTGGTGATGCCAGATAAGGAGAAAAGTGTAGACTTGTTCACACAAATACTCAATTTTGTGTAAAATGACTTTTTTTCCCAGTTCATCTGGTAATTGTAAAAAGAACAATATAAGAGTTGCTTGTTAAAATTATGGTTATTCTTAAAGAAACTGAAGAATGTTCAAACACTTAATATTGAAGGTAATGAACCTAATTTCATTTAGTAAAATTAAAGCGGTGTATCTGTAATTCTTGGGATTCTAGGTTGAGTGCAAAACCTTGAATTAATTGAGCAAGAAGGTTTCCTTTTTGTGGAGGATGTTAAACACTTCTGTCAAACCATTTCTCAGAGCGTGCTCCTGCAAAATAACAGTAAGTCTTAAATCCCAACATTTTGCACTTGGAAGTCTGTGTTCCAGAAGATGAGTGGAAAAATTTAAATTTGAAAATCTACGAAAGTCGTTTGAGGAGATAATGCCTATTCAGCTCAAAGAAAAGAAAGAAAAAAAAAAGAAAAAGAAAGTATTTTCATAGACAAGGAAAGAAAGATGTTTTTTTTTTTTTTTTGTTCTCATTCTACAGCAAGTTTTCATTTTAATCTTAAGAGACGATAACTATTCAGTGTGCAACATAACTGTACAGAAAATATAGAAATTGCTAATGTTTATTCATTGACTACAAATCCAGTGAAAGGTTGTAGGGCTAGTAATCACCCGTATATTCTCTGCACCATTTCAGCATTCAGATGTCAGATACAAGTACAAAGTAAATTTGATCTGAAGTGTCTGTGCTATTTGTGATACAATGAAGTCGTATGGACTTTTTCTGTAGCAGAATCAATAAAAATTTATAAATTCAAAAGGCTACATAAACATTTGTGTAGCAAGTCCATGGGGGTTGGGAGCCATGCAGAGGAGAGGAGGAAGGAACACTCCTTTAATTTGCTCATGCTGTGATACCTTTGGGAAATAAAAAGTAGGGAGAACAGTATAGTTCATGTTCTTTCATAATCCTGTCTTTGCTGTGGCGGAAGCACTCAGAGGGGTTGTACTGCTATAGCGGTTCTTCCACAGAGTTTGTTTTGCTGGGATGAAGGTGATATTTCCTTATGCAGTAAGGAAGGTGCTTCCTTTTACCCCTGTGCGTTTGTGTTTGTGCTGCACCTGACTCGCTCCAGCTACGCCCTCTATTTTAAGTGGCTGTTACAGTACTGCTTTTTTGGCAGTAGCTCATACATAACAAAGCAACCTTACTGTCTCTGATGTTCTCTGCCTATTTTATGCTTATAGTGGTTGGAGTAGGAAAAAAAAATAAACTGGAGGAGGAGGAGGTGCTTTGTATAGTAACACAAGAAATATCTGCATTAAAATCTGCCCAGAAGTCACCTGGCAGCTATAGATTTGGACAGCCTGAAATACTTCTTTCTAAAGAGAATGTTGCATGGCCTTGTTATAGGGAGTAGTTTTACTAAAGGACTTCTAGATATACTCAGTTCAGTCATGTTGTGTATGCTGTCTAATTCAGATTATGAATTTGGTGCTGCAATACCTTTCTCTGGTATTCAGTTAAAGTAGACACACCATACTATTGCTGTGCTTTGAGCTAAAGCAATAACGTTTTCTTTCCTTTGGTCTAATACAACCTCTGTCGACTTGATCGAAAACCAGAAAAATACCTCTTTGTTTTTTTATGGTGGATGATGCTTCATGAGCGTTGTAGTATTTTTTGTTTTCACAGCATTTTTTTTTTAAAAGGTGAAATTTGTGTGGTGGGCAGTTGGGAAAACAAGCAAACAGTGTTATTAAAAAATACACTTTCAAAACGTTGTCCAGGACTTTGTCCTAAAATTAGAATACTTTTTTTTCAGGAAAAAGATTAGTGGCAAGTAAGTGTTATGTTAAGTACCTTGTTGTAAAAAGTTAATGTTTGATGACAAACTGTAGCTGATGAGCTTGTATAGCTACTGTATGCTATTGATATATCTGCAGGCTATGAAAATCATTGAAATCCTTTAATTGATGTTCCAGTGTTATTCCAGAAGAATTAGAAAAATGTACTCCTTTCCTTTAAAAAAATATATGAGAACTTAAATAATTTTGAGTTGTATGATGTGCATAGTTTGCCCTTAAAAGCCACTGAGTGACTTAACTTGTTTTCAAATTGGATTTTTGATCATGGTTCTAGATGTCTGTAGATTGTGGGATTCAGCACTAAAGGATTTTTCAAAGGATTTTAGCCTTTTAGACTAAAAGGACGTAGATCATCCATAATCTGTGGCTGTGTGAATTGGTTCAGACTTCAATTTTGAGTCTAGGCTTGTTCCTCTGTTTGAACTTGTGTCAGAGGGATGAGTATGTGTGCAGGCAGCATAACTTACTGTTAGCAGCCTTTAATGCTTTTCTTTAATAAAAGCAAGCAAGTCAGTTATGTGAAGAATAATGTAAAGCACTTGGTGAATACTGATGTCACTTTGTTATTGTTGATGGAAGTCACATTTTTTTGCTAAATACAGTCACTTAATTGATACTGCAGGCTTCTGGCACTATTGTGTGTAAAAATAGGGGTTTCCTGCTAGCAAGCACAGAAGACAAAGTTTCCTCCAACATAATGCTTGTATACTTTTGTGATTACAAAGCAAAGCAATTGTGTTCAGAGCTGTTTTTCCTATATTTATAATTAATTGAATACCTTGTGAGCACATTTTGGGTCTGTTGGGTTGGACTTTTTACTCAGAATTGCTTACAATTGTTTTCATTCTGACTGCAAAACTGGTGGTTCTGAAAATTCTTCTCCCTAACCCTATTTTTAGTTTTTTGGGTTTTTTTTCTTGCTACTCCCACCATATTTCTGAGGGCTTGCCTGCCTTTCAAATCCGTGGAGAGAACCCAAAACTTAAATGAAATTTGCCACAGTGATATAAAGCTTAGTACAGAAAAACCACCAAAGGTTGCATATGGCTTGTCAGGAATATCTGGTTTTCTGTCTTCCTTATATAGATACAGGAAGATACATCATATGTATCTTAAATTGAGGCTGTGTGGGAAAGTACAGTATTTTTCAACTCAGATGTCCCTGAATTTGGAGCCAGATTAGAATTTAATTGCCTATGAGTGCATGTTCTAGGTGCATTAGGAAAGATGGAAACATTTTTGTCTGAGGGGCGAGGTTTTTCCATAGGTTTGGGGTGCACCCCTACAGTAGTAGCCTGGCTGGTAGGAGCTGCTGGGAAGGGGGAGCTAGAAGACATCTTGGTGAGGCGTATGAGCTTTTTAAGGAGTGTTGCTCCTCTTCCAAAGCAGAACTGTCTTCTGTCACCAGCAGCTTCAGGGTAACACACAGAGCAGCCAAATCCCAATGGCGAGTACTGTAGCCAGTGCAGTACTGTTACCTTAATACACATTTTCTCAAGAAAAACTTAAATTATATTTTTGTAAACTAAAGGTACTGAGGAAATATCTGAGTATTTCTAATGTAATTTACAGTAATTTTATGATTATAAGCCACACCATTTTGACTAAAATTTTGGTCCGAACCCAAAATGCAACTTATATATGGACAAAGAACAAAAAGTTGCTGGTTTAGTTTGGAGGACAGGTGTCTGCTGAGAAAGGCAGGAGCTGCTCTTTGAAATGGAGAATGTAAACCCTCTCCCTCCAAATTATTATAATTTTGAAGTCAAGGGGCTCTCAGGCAAAAATATGGGAATTAGGAATAACAGTTGTTTTCTAGGGAAATTAAAATAGAAATACAGTACTACAAAGAAACAAACCCCAAACCCTGGCAAAGTCAGAGTACAACCTGACACCCTGTCAGGCAGGATGTTGGTAGCAGTCCCAATAAATGGTGGCTGCAGTCCTCTTGTAGTGACAGATGTGATTCAGTTGAAGCAGTGGTCCTGTAGAAGGTACAGTTTCCCTCTAAAGTTCCAGAGGTGATGTGGAGAAATCCAGTTTTCCTCTGGAGTCCAGTGGAAAAAGGGGCTACCTTAGTGTCTCAAAACCTCTGTTTTTATTTTAGTAAGAAATGTTGGGCTCTTCCCCCTGGCTGGAGCAACTTCCAATGGGATGAAGTAATTTTATCAGTCCCACAGTGGGACTCAATGGGCATTAGCAGGAAATGACTTGCTGGAGGAAGGATGAGTTGTGAAAAGATAAAGAACAATGCCCACCTGATTTCAATGGATGGCTCATTAGCAGAATATCTCCCGCGGAGATAAGGATCACTGCCACCCTCAACAGATGGTGATAGAATAGATACCTTTTATCACACTCTGTATTGTAATGTGCAGCTTATAATCAGGTGCGGCTTATAATCATGTAATTTACGATAGTGCTAATTTGGATTAGGGGGTGGTATGGCTTAATATAATTGCTGTAATCACAAGAAAAAGGTGCATCAGAGAGGAAGTCTTTGGCAATGGATCAGTGAAGTTGTATTATCTGATAAGGGTAGGAAGTGGTCTTTTTGTTTTTCCGCTTCTTCCTTTGTGAATTCTCTACTACTCAGGACCCTGGGATCCATCCTTGTCTTCTTGAAATGCAGTTTCACAAACCGGTACAGAAAGCACTTGGATTTTCTTGTGCTTCCCTACTCTTGTCTCCCTTGTTCTTTTTATCACTCAAGAGTGAGCTGCAGATTAGAGTGTGATATATGTTAAACCCATCCTAAACTCATGTCATAATAAAAGGTTCCTAAACTGCCATCTCAGTTGATGAGTAATATAGGCTTTTATTCTGTGCTATTTCTGTGTCCTCCTTGAAAATCTGAGGTAGGATTTAAATACAAGTCAATATGTACAGATAGGCCATTAAGTACAAAAATCTTAATGAAAGTTCAGATTTACGTTTTCCCCCAGGTGTTTTTAAAGTATCACTGGATGTACAGTGACAGCTCTGTAATCTCATAAATTATTACTGAAATACAAAGCTAGTTCCACTGTTCAGTGGTTTCTGTTGTTACAGTTCAGGTTTGTCGTATGTCAAGAACCTGGAAAATATGAGACTTGTATAAACTGTTGCATTTCTCTTCTATTCATCTTTTTGGTCCTGTCAATTCAAAGAAAGGAAAAAATACACCTTGACCCTTACTTCTAATCTTCTCATGTAACCGATGGACTGCTGAAACAACAACAGTCACATCTGATATAACAACATCTTATTTATAGATGGAAGCAGCTGCATCCTCTGTCTTTGCATGCAAGAAGACCTATTGTTTTCAAGTCTCCTGGTTAATGAGACTGTGGGAAAATGAAGGCCTACCATAAAAGCACTCTTAACGATAATTATTTAACTCAAAGAGAAACGGAAGATGTGGCTGGTGCAACTGGCTCTTAAGCTAGGTGTAAATGTAAAAGTTATCATTGCTGACAAGTTATAGGATAGCCTTGAGTTCTTATATAGTAGATAATGAGCATTTGGCTCATTAAAAATACTGATTTCCACAGGCCTGCAATTTCTGATGACTGAGGCCTGTGAACATTGAATAAGTTCAGTTTGTAGGGAAAAATGCCTGCCCTGTTACTACATTCCTTTGCCACCACTGAAGCCACTCTTCCTTCCCCACTCCCCCGGTGGGTTATGTGCCACGGATGCCCTGCTGTGCCATCAGCAGGTGCCTCTCTCCAATCCTCACTGGGTCATTGGGGCAGGCAGTCAAGTGGGGAGGGGGTGGCACTGTCTGGTGATAATTTTCAGCTAGGAAAATGGGACCAGCTTGCTGACCTCTGAATCTGTAGCATGAATTTGGGAGTTGTAATAGGTTGTCAGTCCTTTTGTTGTCATCCTCCTTTTTCCCCTCTGTTGGATGCCCTAGATGGAAGGAATGATTTCTGTCTTCTTGGGAGAGCTCTCCCACAATGAGGAAAGTGTCTGAGCATCATTATAGGTCCCTAGAAGTCTGTGGATGAGCAGCCAGGAGATCTTTTTCTGTCCCATTTCAGTCAGGTGTTCCCGTGGTGTCAGCACAGCCTGTGAAGCACAGAATGCAGCTCAGTGCAGTGTGTTCCCCCCTCGTGTAACACATGCTCTTAGGAGCTGTAAGGTGTTTCTCATATAGCTCTTATTGTGCAAATTAAAAAACCATAAATTGATTAATAAAAATATAGGATGATAGGAGCATTAGGAGTAAGCATTTATTTCTTCAGTGCAAACTCAAGTGGCAGCAGTGCTAGGTTGGTTTAAGGTCTTTTTTGTGAAATATTCTTTTTTAAAAGCGCGTACCTTTGAAATCTGTGCAAGTGGAAATCTCTGACTAAATAATTAAGTGTGGAAAGATCAACCAACATACAGGAACTCTGGTGTCTTCTGTAGAATATGTGTAGCTTACAGCTAGTTTGTCTTTTGAAAGCCATCTGTCCCTGGTGTAAGTGATAAAATTTGCTGAATTATTTTTTAACTGAATGTTTTTAAACAATCTACGTAACAAAGGCTCCAACAGCCCCTGAAATTTCTAGTTTGCATTGTCTTTTTCCAGGTTCTTGGTTATTGGTTTTCATTTTACCACCTTTCATTGAACTAGCATTTGGAAGACTGATATGTGATGCTTCCAGGCAATCATCCAGTCTGGGTACCTCAGAGCCTGTCTCTTGGTTCAGCCAACTTGATCAGCCTTTTAAAAAAAAATTAATTTTATATTAATTATATACAGTAATTTCACGAATACAAGCCGCACCAATTTGACCAAAATTTTGGTGGAAACCCGCAAGTGCGGCCAATATTCCGGGGCGGCTAATACATTAACAAAATTCTAAAAGCTGCCAACACGGAAGTGAGAGCCCGCGGCAGCCCCAAGCCAAGCTGGAGCCCGGCCGGCCCCGGCAGAGGTGGGAAAGCCTGGCAGAGGCGGGGCCAGCAGTGTGGGGGGCGGGCGGCAGAACCTGAGCCAGCAGGGCGGGGCAGGGAGGGCGGCAGAGCCCGGGCCAGCAGGGCGGGGGAGCCCGGGAGAACTGGGGCTAGCAGTGCAGGGGAGCATGGCAGAAGCAGGAAGGCCGGCGGGTGGGGCTGCCTGGCAGCGGGGGAAGCCCAGCAGAATCAGGGCCAGCAGCGTGGGAGAGCCCGGCGGTGCGGGGGCCTGCAGTGCCGGTCAGGGCGAGGAAACGCGGCGGCGGTGCAGACAGGAGGGGGCGGCCGGCGAGCCCGGCGGCGGCAGCCCTGCCGGCGGGGCGAGCGAACGCGGCAGTGGGGCGAGCAAGGCGCGGCGCGAGCGAAAGCGGCGCGAGCGAACGCGGCGCGGGGCGAGCGAGGCGCAGCGCGAGCGAACGCGGCGCGGGGCGAGCGTGGCGCGGGGCGAGCGCGGCGCGGCGTGAGCGAAAGCGGCGCGAGCGAACGCGGCGCGAGCGAACGCGGCGCGGGGCGAGCGAGGCGCGGCGCGAGCGAAAGCGGCGCGGGGCGAGCGAGGCGCGGTGCGAGCGAAAACGGCGCGGGGCGACCGAGGCGCGGCGCGGGGCGAGCGAGGCGCGGCGCGGGGCGAACGCGGCGCGGGGCGAGCGAACGCGGCGTGGGGCGAGCGGCGAGCCTGGCGGCGGTGGCAGCCCTGCCAGCCGGGTGAGCGAACGTGGCAGCGGGACGGTGCTGACGGGAGAGGGGGGCCAGCGAGCCCGGTGGCGGCGGCAGCACCACCCGGCCAGCCCCGCCGAGCCGTGGCGCTGAGCTGGGCCACCCGGCCCCGTCGGCAACCATGAGCGGGCCGAGCCTGCCTGGCCCCGCCCCGAGCCAGTAAAGCCCACTATGCCGCGATCCTGTTACTAATTGGCCAATTTGTGAAAGCTGCGCACGGATTCTCGCGACGAACGAAAGTGCGGCTAATATTCGGGGTGCGGCTTTTCTATTGACAAAGACAGCAACATTGTCGAGGCACCGGGGGTGCGGCTTATAATCCGTGCGGCTTGTATTCGTGAAACTACTGTATATATATATGGCTTAGTAGCTTTGACTTCTAGATCTGATGCTGGTTGTTTTTCTTTATAAAGCAGTAATAAGTGCTTTTGGAAGAGAATCCTATGTCTGGAATGTACTGAATAGGTAATTTCTTACAGTTCAAATTTTGGACTTCTTTCCCTATTCGCAATTAAAGTTTGGCTTTATTTTATTGATTGGTTATGCTGTTTAGTACTGATGGTTATGCTGTTCCAACACAGAGGATTTCTTATTTTATGGGAGGAGGGTGGGAGTTGGGTAAGGCCTTTAAATTTTTTTTTTCCCTTTGGCATCCATTCTTGTACTTTTAAGGTACAGTAATTTCATGATTACAAGCCACACGGACTATAAGTCGCATCTCTGGGTGTTGGCAAACACTTCGTTCTTTGTCCAATACACAAGCCACACCCAATGATAAGCCGCTCTGTCTTTCGCAGCGAGGACCTGCGTGCAACAAAGTTGCCAAATAGTAACAGAATTGCGGGATGGCGGGAGTTACTGGCTCGGCTTGGGCCATGAGGGCTTGGGGCTTCCAATGGGCCCAGGTGGCCCAGCTCGGCGGGGCTGTGAGGGGCTGGCTGCTGACGCCGCTGGGCTCGCACGCCCTGGCCCAGCGCTGTGCCATGTTGGCAGGGGGGCACAGAGCCCACTGGCACCCGCGGTGGCAGGAGTGAATGGAGACCCCTGCTCCCACAGCAGTGGTAGCAGGAGGGGACGGGAGTCCCCTACCTCTCCCCGGGTCGCGGGGCCAGCAGGAAGAGAGCCCCTCTGTCTCTCCCCCGGGCTGCTCTGCCTGAAGGAGGGAGCTCCCCCGCCTTCCCCACCCCCTGCGCTGCCTGCAGGGAGTCAGGCTCCAGCCCGTGACGCAACAGAGTAACCAATGTGTAACAACCGGGTAAAGCTGGATTTTACTGGCCGGTTGCTTGACTCGGCACCTCGGTTTGCAATTCCGGGGTTGAAAATGTCAGAAAATTATTCACATATTAGCCGCTCCTGAGTGTAAGCCGCATTTCTGGTGTGGCAGCAAAATTTTAGTCAAAACGGTGCAGCTTGTAATCGTGAAATTACTGTAATTAAAAACAAAGGACTTATTTCACTGGTCAGCTTGTTACTTGGCTTACACTGTAATGTGTTTATAGTAATTTTGGCTCTTGATTTAATTAATCTAGAGAGTTTTACTTATTGAATTAGATGTTTTAAATGGAAGTCATCAAGGTAATATCTTTTTCTTCTGGAGTGTATTTTTAGTTTTATAGGAAGTCATTATTAGGGAGATGTTTTGCAGTGTTTAGGTCTCTTGACCCTTATCTTGTTGAAAGTCTAGCTTCAGTAATCTTAGTATTAGACTGATTTGTTGCACAGATTCTTTGGTAAATAGATTAATCTCTGGGTCTTGTGACTATTAATCTTACTCTGCTGCTTAGGTTTGTTGAGGGATTTCCAGTAATTAGGACATCTTTGTGCTTGGTCTCAAAACAGTTACTGTTTTTTTCTGGTGCTGCAATGGTGAAGTAGTAGACAACCAGATGTGTTACTTGGTTACTTTTGCTTTTCATGTTGCATAAAAAGCTTATAAATGCCTAAGTGTTTTTTTCAAGATACTGACCTTCTAAAACCATATTAACTGTGGGATTTGATGTTGAAATGTCAGGAGATATTAAAATTAAAAAATAGACTTCTTTTAAAAAGTGCAGGCACTTGGTTGCATCTTCTGACACCTTACTGTGGTTGCTTGTAAACTGTGAGCTACAGCAAGGCTAAATCAAGAGCTTTAATAATGTCAGAATGTATTTCTACAGTAATGTGATTCTTGTTGAACTGTACCTAGGAGTTCAGAGAGTCACATGGTCTCTTCTTGCTGAGAGTTTATACTTATCAAAAGGGCATTTTTGTTTTACCTCTTCATGCCTTTTATTAATACAATGTTCTGGAGAAAAGTGTTCACACCAAGGGCAGTGGAATGCTTCTTGTTTGGGAATCTTGTGTATGTTTTGTTGCAAGACTTATTTCACTATACTGCTTCCAATTGAATTTTCAACATTTTACCATGCTTCAGACTACTTTAGGGTGCTTTTTAGTATCAACTGAATAGAGAATAGAAGAAAGGTTTTGTGTGATGCTGGTTGGTCAGGATTATTGTGTTCATTGTGTAAATGGTCCACCCATAACCCTTTTTCCATATGTGATGCATGTTGTTTTCAATAAAGCATGTACAGTAATTTCACGAATACAAGCCGCACCAATTTGACCAAAATTTTGGTGGAAACCCGGAAGTGCGGCTAATATTCCGGGGCGGCTAATCTATTAACAAAATTCTAAAAGCTGCCAACACGGAAGTGAGAGCCCGCGGCAGCCCCAAGCCAAGCTGGAGCCCGGCCGGCCCCGGCAGAGGTGGGAAAAGCCTGGCAGAGGCGGGGCCAGCAGTGTCGGGGGCGGGCGGCAGAGCCTGAGCCAGCAGGGCGGGGGAGCCCGGGAGAACTGGGGCTAGCAGTGCAGGGGAGCATGGCAGAAGCAGGAAGGCCGGTGGGTGGGGCTGCCTGGCAGCGGGGGAAGCCCAGCATAATCGGGGCCAGCAGCGTGGGGGAGCCCGGCGGTGCGGGGGCCTGCAGTGCCGGCCAGGGCGAGGAAACGCGGCGGCGGTGCAGACGGGAGGGGGCGGCCGGCGAGCGTGGTGGCGGCGGCGGCAGCCCTGCCGGCGGGGCGAGCGAAAGCGGCGCTCGCGAAAGCGCCGCCGCTCGCCGCGAAAGCGCCGCCGCTCGCCGCGAACCGCGAGCCGCGAAAGCGCCGCCGCGAGCCGCGAGCCGCGAAAGCGCCGCCGTGAGCCGCGAGCCGCGAGCGCGCCGCCGCGAGCCGCGAGCGCGCCGCCGCGAGCCGCGAACCGCGAGCCGCGAAAGCGCCGCCGCGAGCCGCGAGCCGCGAGCCGCGAACCGCGAGCCGCGAAAGCGCCGCCGCGAGCCGCGAGCCGCGAGCCGCGAAAGCGCCGCGGGGCGGGCGCGGCGCTCGCGAGGCGCGGCGCGGGGCGAGCGAAAGCGGCAGCGGGGCGGGCGGCGAGCCCGGCGGCGGCAGCCCTGCCAGCCGGGCGAGCGAACGCGGCAGCGGGGCGGTGCTGACGGGAGAGGGGGGCCAGCGAGCCCGGCGGCGGCGGCGGCAGCACCACCCGGCCAGCCCCGCCTAGCCGTGGCGCTGAGCTGGGCCACCCGGCCCCGTCGGCAACCATGAGCGGGCCGAGCCTGCCTGGCCCCGCCCCGAGCCAGTAAAGCCCGCTATGCCGCGATCCTGTTACTAATTGGCCAATTTGTGAAAGCTGCGCACGGATTCTCGCGACGAACGAAAGTGCGGCTAATATTCGGGGTGCGGCTTATCTATTGACAAAGACAGCAACATTGTCGAGGCACCGGGGGTGCGGCTTATAATCCGTGCGGCTTGTATTCGTGAAACTACTGTACTCACCAACAAAACACTTTCTGCGAGTTAAGTTGGATTTATGTGGGCCATCTCAATGTTGTGAGGGAATTCTGAGACTTTCTTCTGCTACCTTGAAGTCAGAAATATGACTTATTCTTGGTAATAGTCATATTAAGGATTCAAACAGCAGGCTGTTCAAATGAATGAAATGCTGTTAACCAGAAGGGCAATGAGAGCATTTTTTGTTATTTTAATTTACTTTAGAGAATGAGATTACAACCAGAAAATTGTCTTGTCAGACAGCCAGATACTGACTTCCTGGTCTTCCATTGCCAAATGCTCCAGCTTCTTCAGCTCTTCCCTCCCTGAACGCTCTGCCAGCTCGCCATGAGAGCCAACAGTGAGAGCTTGGGCTAGTCCTTTCCTTGTTTGTTGGGCAAAATGTTACCCATCAGAGATATAAGCATTGCTTTTTTTAATTTTTTTTTTTGTTAGAACTGAGAATTTGGTTAAGCTGTGCTTACTTTAAAACTAGCAAATCTCAATTTTTCTTGAGGTCACCTTTTATTTGTAACATACAAAAGTATATTCATAACTTGAAAGAAAGTAGGATACTCTGATTTGCTAACATAGGACATAATTTTAGTTACTGGACTAAGGAAAACTCTATATTAAATATTAACTTTAATTTAGAAAGCCTGGAAAAGCTGATCTTTTGTTTCAGGTCATTTGTGTTGGTACGAAGTACTTTGCAGGTTTGGGTTTTATTAATATTTAAAGAGTTATTCTGTGAGTTTAAAAATCTGTGTAAATATTTGTGTTTTCAAGTGTTTGATGTTCTCAACTTCTCAACTTGTGCCTTCCTTGTGATTCTCTGCCTCTAAGATTGTTACTTCCAGTTTGTTTGAATTTCTTCATTATATTGCTCTATTGTAAATCTTCTGTGCTATCAAAAAAGTTTGAAACTAGCTAGTGGACTCATAAGTGACAAAAATTGAGATCCTTGCAGGATGAGTACAAAAGCCTTCTTTTTTCAATCAAAAGAATAAATATGTTGCAATAAAAGATGGGGTCCTTGATTCACTTTTTTGATATGTACCATTGAAAGAACTTCAGCTCTTACTATCTCATATCTTTGAATTATATTCTGACTTTTTTCGGATCAGGTTTGCAAGTTTCATCAGTTCAGTATTCAGTTTTTTTTTCTTGACAACATCTGAAGTTAAGCTTAAAGTCAGGTTGTCTTTGCTGATAAACCTTTATAATTCCAGTCAAATTTCTTCTGGAAAAGGTGGTGTGTTTTTTATTTTCCCTCCAAGACTTTTTAGGTATAAGTGAATGAAGGAGAGAATTACAAGAAACTTTTGAAAAGTTTTGAAATCAGATGTGCTGCAACTCCATTAGCTTCTTACTGTGACTTGTGCTTATTTCTTTGGTTATGTCTCTGGATCAGTATTGAATGCAGTATTTGTTTTTCTTCCCCTGTCCCTTGGGAATTCTAAATCACTTGTAGCAAAACTAGGACCAGTTGGCCTTAGATAAATTCCCAGTTACCAAGTGAGACCATACCAATGCCACAAGATGATCAACTATTGCCAAAACTTCAAAAGGAGAAATGCCTAAGGATCTGTTGTACAACCCTGCTTCTCAGAAAGTCCTTTATTCCACTGTTTAAAACCTCAAAATTATGTAGTTAGTTCCCCAAACACTTAATATCTTTGAAGTAACTCCAGAAAACTAATTCCAGAAAGCACAGAATAAAGAAAGCTGTAGACTTTCTTACAGTGGCCTGAGTCTAGCATTGTCCTGTCACCTCCCTGTGCCCTCACAGTTGTGACCATTCCCCCAAATGCCTAAGGAGCATGACACCTCCACCAGCTCCATGATATGGTAAAGGATATCATGTTGACCCTGAACTGCCTGGAATTATCAGCTGATTCCCTAAAGGCCAAATGGTCTTTTCATATGCTTTTGTGGCTAATTGTGCTCTGTATGTGCCTTGTGTGTGACTGTAACCTAGTAAATAGCTAACCTCAACTAGCCACCCTCTTACTTCTTACTCAGCTGGTAGCTTCTGTAAAGTGCAAGGTCATAATTTCAGAGAGTATGTGCTCTTGCATTAAAGCTTGAGTTTAGAATCTTGTCATGTGCCGTGGGAAAGAAAATCAAAATATCCTTGGAAGGAAGCTGCTCTGTAATTTAAGGTTAGAAATCTATGACTTCTTCATATGCTAAAATGAAAATTTAATATTCCAATGATTAACTCCCTCCCCAGAAAAGCCCCCAAAACACAAACCAAGACATTTGCTGTTCTTGACTTGTAAGTTAAGTCTTAAAAAAAAACAAGAAAAAAAAAGCAGAAAGGGAAGTGCAAGTCAATGGTAAAAAAAATGCAGACCTTGACCCCTGGGTTAGCCAACTGTGCAGAGCCATCTAAATCATGACTGTAACTCTGGGGAATCTCCTCTGGCAAAACTTGCTGTTGAAACTGGAGGAACAACTGTCTCTGTCTGTCAGCGTGGTCTTTCATCTGTGCAGTACCCACCCAAGCAGAGCTGGCAGAAGACAGCACTTAGTACATGTGCTGCATCAGCACATAGCTTGCAATCATCAGGCGGTCTCTGGGAGGTTGCAAAAAGGTCTTCACAATCCTCCAGGGCAGAATTTAAATTTAGCAGGGCACTTGTGAGCGCAGGTTCCCCCAAACTGTGTGCAAGGCAGGTTTTGTGCCAGCACATGCACTAAATGTAAGTCAGGAAATAGTGTTTGGCCAGAGTCTAACTGCAGAGGGCTTAAATTGGTTACTTGTGGCTGAGATGCGCAACCAGATCTTGCCTTATTTTCAGTCCATTCAGCTGTGGGAAGATAAAGCATAAGCAGTGCAGTCTTGGTGCACTCACAGTACAGAAGGGAAGGAATCACACAATATTTTGAGTTGGATGGGACTCAAAAGGATCATCGAGTCCAACTCTTAAGTGAATGGCCCATATGGGGATCAAACTCATAACCTTGGCATTATTAGCATCATGTAGTAACCAGCTGAACTGAAGCTACAGGGTCCCCTATTTGAGAACAGAAATAAAGTATTTACAAAATTTACAAGAAAACTGTTGCATTGCTGGTTGTTTTCATGGACACATCCAGCTTATGTGTTTGTTCTAGGGCTCCTGGCTGCTCTTCGTACCTTCATAAGTGCCAAAACGCTTCAGTTAAAAGTACAGCTGGAAACTCTGTAGAACTTTTACCAGATTTTGCAGGATCGCCATTAAATGTGTGGGGTCTTGGAGCTACTGCTGGATTCATTCAGACTTTTTCTAGTATTTGAGACTGCCAAGAGAGGTGACAAGTTCTTTCCTCCCCTGGTAGTTTCTTTAGGGCTGTTTTCCCTCTAACAGCTACTTTGAGACCTCTAATTCATTTCTATGCTGACCGTCAACTCTGTGTCTGCCTGTTAGGGCTAAATGCTAGTCTTACTGAAACTACAGAAGGAAATGCATTAGAAATATAAGAAATTAATTGCTCTGAATTAAGGATGAGGAAAAAGCAAATGGTAGATGTATTTGCCAGTCTACAGCAATTGATAGTTTCACAAAGGAGGCAAAAATCTTATGTCTTTCTGAAAAAAATCAATGGATTTTGAAATGGATTAAGAATTCTGGTGAGGGAGGTAAAGTGAAGGGGCTAATGTGGCAAGGTAAAACCTTAGTTTGTCAGAAGCTCTCAGCTGTAGTGTGTGGGTCTTGTATGTAGAAACAATGACTTTCTAATCTGAAAATGCTTGTATTGTGTTGAGGATGAAAAGTTTGCCATCTACTGTTTCTTGAACTAGATGATTTGTCTGAGAGTGCTGACCATTTGCAGATTAAATAAATAAAACCTGGCAGAAAAGCCAGTCCTTGATGTGTGACACTAGAAATAATAATGATCTGTGTTAAATATAACTTATGTCTTCAAAGGAAAAAGTCTTAACACTTACAAACTTCCCTTTCAGTTTACCTGTGCTGTGATAATTTTTCAAAGATAGGTCAGATCCTGCAGGATGCTTCAGCTGAGAGGCAGCAGGCACACTGAGGAAAGCTTATGATGATGCAGGGATGGTGTAATTACTGGGCTGTATTTTTGAACTTGAGGGTAGTGAACAGGATGCAGAAAGCACCTTGTATTTCCACAGAGCTAGTTTTGATCCTGTTCTGTTGCTCCTGAGCTGACTCCCTGTGGAACTGCCTTCTGCATCTCACTCTCTGTGGTTTCTGTGGCTTATTTCTCCAGCAGACGAGTGCTGTCTAAATGTAGTGGAGGCTGTTGAGGGTATTGCCTGACTCCTGACTTAATGAACTCTTCCAAGTGGGGTTGGGGAGCAGAGAGCAGAAACAGTAATTAGCTCTGGAGATACCAACAGACAACCATGGAGACCAGAGCTAATAATGTACCTGCCTGGATCTCAGTTCCTCGTGCTGAACACCACAGGTGTGGTGTCCTTATGCCTTGCCCTCGCATCCCTCTGCAGCCATTTACCTCAGTCACCTTGGCCAGCCTTTGTAGGAGCCCTCTGCTGTTAGTCACTGTCACTAATCATCCCTCTTCCTCTTTGCCCAAAGCTCAGAGTCACCACTGATGAGCATGGTTCATCCACATATCCCAACAGATGTTCCTGGAGTAAGGCTCCTGGAGGAGGTGGTAGTGTTTCTGTGTGGATCTCCCACTTTTTTTTTTTTTTTTTTTTGTCATCCACATAGGCTATTGTATCTTTAGGAAAGGTTCACTGCTGTTTGAAATCGCCTTTGTCATTTCTGTCTTCTTGTGGCAGACTCGGGAAAAATGTGGAAAGGTGTTTGTGTCTTCTGTATTTTAGGACATTCGAGGGCTATGCAGGAAGCTAGTTAACTTTGGTCACATTTATTAGTACAGTCTTAAGAATGCTTAGGTGGTGATGTGGTACTTAAACCTGCTTAGAGTTGGGTTCTTAATTGGGAAGGCTGCTTGCCACTGAATGTGGTGTTCCGATGGCAGAGATTGCACCTATTGTCCATCTGAGTGCTTTTGGAAGGGGTGTGATATTCCACTGCCATGCTTCACCTGAACTCTGTTTGGAGTTGTTTTTTTATGTTAAGAGTGAGTCATCAGACTCAGGAGATAAGCAGTAATCTCTGATGAGGAATGTGCATACCTTTAATGTCTGATTTTGGAGACAACACGTGATTTTAAGCTGCTGTGAAGGTATTCACTTGGTTTAAGAACAAATGTCCTTTGCTCAGAAGTTGATAAAGCAATATCTTAAGATTTGGTAAATGGATGGCTATCATATCCTCAGTTTAAATTAGTTTGCAAATCAACTGGTAAGTTTTTGCATATCAAGATCTGGTTAAAAGTTTATAAAAAATGATGCTTAAGAACTAGGTCAAAACACTGTTATGAAACCAAGGGTGTGTATTTTATTATACAAGAGGAATTCAGTGTTGTATCTCTAACGTGTTTAACTTGCACTGAGCAAAGCATGTGACATATGGTCCTGCTCTGGAAAGACTGTGGAGAAACCTCTTTCCTTTTAATATGGGTTTGATTTAGATTCTGAGAGGCTGCCTGCTGTTGTCCTGTGGACACGGTTTTCATGTGTCGGTGTGTTTGGAGTCTCAATTCTGCAACGCTTGCTGTTGGTCCTTTAGAGGCTGCACCACCTGCTGACTTGTAAATGTTAGTCGGGGCTTCTGGGGAGAGAAATGAGTATAACATATGGAGGGACGTTTTTGAACTTCAGTTAAAAAAATTCAGCTGTGACTTGACAGCCACATATCTCACTAGCAGTTTGTAGAAATTAAACTCTAGTTCAGTAGATGGTTTGCAGGCCAGCCTAGAGCAGTCACTGCTATTGTGATACCTTGTGTTCTTGACTAGGAAGTCCCTGGTCACAAAAAAATAACTGGGAATATCTCTATCTCTTTATGGTTGTTGGTAGAGTTATTGAAAAACACATGCAGAGCCAGCCAAGTCAGGGAACAGAGTATGTGGCAGATCAGCTGAATTCACAGCTTCCAGCCTTTTCAGAATCTCCTCTTTTTTTGACAGTGAGTGAAAATCTTGTCTGTGTGACCAACTGCAATCTGGTAAAAATGCAATGTTTAAGGCAGGGAGCTGGCTATTGGACAAATGGTATAGGTGTTAGGTCTTGGTGTTGAACTGTCTGATGTATGGAAGTGGATTTGGATCTGATGGATGCCTTTTCAGCAGGTGTGAGGAGATGAAAAGGATTTCAAAGAGGTGAGAAAGAGCTATCTAGAGCTGCTAATTGGGGATATTTGAGAAGGGTGGTTCCAGATTCTCTCCTATGGTTTAACAGTACAGCCAAACCAGCCGAATGGTTTGTTCCCCTACAGAAGGGATTTTTTTTCCGGGGCTGGCAGAGTGAAGTTTAACAGTGTGACTTCTCTTACGTTCTTTAAACTCCTGTGCGGTTCCTGATGGTTTTCCCTTGAGGATGCTGTGCCAGGTAAGACTGAATCTAGTCCTTCCCTCTAAGGGCGGTGATGTGTTACTTAAGCTGCAGCTGCTCTGTGTCACTTCACCCTAACAGGCAGAGCAGACGAGCTGAGCCCAGCTCATCTGCCTGCTCTGCACCTGGCCAGAGTGGTCCCATGTGCCCTGGTGCTGGTGCAGTGTCATGTGGGCTGTCTGTGGGTGCCTGCATGACTTCTGCTGGTTGGACTTGGACCACTAAAAGGTCACAGCATAAGCTTGAGGCAGAGAGGAGGCAGCTGTGCCAAGTGGGGTGTGCTCACTGAGGTGTCAGATGCTCTCCCAGTACCTGAGAGAGTGTCTTTAATCTCAAAAGCAGTGGTCGCATCCTCTGTGTAAAGGAGGGAAGCAAACAACTAAAATTCTGAAGTACTTTCCACAGAATAATCATCAAACGTGAATTTATGAAAGTCCAACCCATTCAGCAATGGAGAGGCACTAGTTTGTGTTTTCCATCTGTTTTTTATGGTATTTGGAGCTGCTGCATTCACATTGCAGTGTGGTGGCCTGAGAGGGGTGTGCTTCACCTCCGTGATCCTACCGAAGCTTGACTTCTGTGGATGTTTGCCCATTTGAAGTGCAGATTTCTTAGGTGATTGGTGTTCTGCTTTAAGAGTGAAAATGTGTGCTGGAGTCAGATCAAAGCAGTATCCCCAGTAAGCCCATCTGAAATACAGAAATCGATTCAACCTTGAGTGATACTGAAAAAAACAAACCTGAAACTTACATCCCTCTCAGAATTCTACCATTGCTTATAGGAAGAGGAAAAAAACCCTCAAAAAAAATCTCAAAAGATGATAATTTGGAGTTATTAAATGCGGTCTCTGTTTCAGAAAATACCTGAGCTAAGAAATGAATTCAGGCTTGATGATTATTTTGTGGAAAGTACTTTAGGACTTCAGTCAGTTGTCTGTTTGCCTTCTTTACACAAATGAGTAATGCCAGCTCTGGAAGGATGTGACCACCAGTAGCTTTTGTGATTAATTTTTGGGTGAAGAATGATTTGACATGCAAATATGTACTTCAGTACGAACATTTGCCTGATAACCTGGGAATAATTTTCATGTTACTGTTGATGCTTCAAGTAAGATTTATATCTCATAGAAGCAATGCTGTGAAATATGCTGGAAATGTATCTGCTAACAAAAAAAACCCCACGACTCTTGGTTGTCTTGTGTATTTAACTTCTGGGAAAATTCTATCTCTCTAAATGAATTTTAATGCTTTCTTTAAAAACATGAGTATAAAGGATATATATTGGGGTATAAACTTTTGAAATTACAGTAATTTGATGATTACAAGCCGCACGGACTATAAGCCGCATGTCCGGGTGTTGGCAAACATTTCATTCTTTGCCCATACACGAACCGCACCCAATTATAAGCCACTCTGTCATTCACAGCGAGGACCCACGTGCAACAAAGTTGCCAAATAGTAACAGAATCGCGGGATGGCGGGGTTTACGGGCTCAGCTCGGGCCATGAGGGCTCGGGGCTGCCAACGGGACCAGGTGTTCCAGCTCTGCGCTGCCGCTCGGTGGGGCCGCTCAGGGCTGGCCGCCGCCGCCAATGGGCTCGCTTGCTCCGGCCCGGCGCTGCCGGCACCCACGGCGGCAGTGGCAGGAGGGGATGGAGCCCGCTGGAGCCCGCTGGCACCCACGGGCCGCGGGGCCAGCAGGAGTGAGCTCCTCTGCCTCTCCCCGGGCTGCAGGGCCAGCAGGAGGGAGCTCCCCACCTCTCCCCCAGGCTGCGCTGCCTGAAGGAGGGAGTCCCCCGCCTTCCCCACCCCCGCGCTGCCTGCATGGAACCCGGCTCCACCCGCGGTGCAACAGAGTAACCAACGTGTAACAATCGCGAAGTTCCGGGTTTAACTGGCAGGTTGCTCGCCTTGGCACCTTGGTTTGCACTTCCAGGATTGGAAATGTCAGAAAATGATTCACATATTAGCCGCTCCTGAGTGTAAGCCGCATTTCCGGTGTGGGAGCAAAATTTTAGCCAAAATGGTGCAGCTTGTAGTTGTGAAATTACCGTAGTTGTGGTGTAATATTTTCTCCCTCTTACGATTTTATTGTATCTGCTTTTTTAAAATTCATAAATATGAAGAAACTGAACAACATTATTTCCAATTAAAAAACCCCCAAACTCTCAAAATCAAAAAGAAATAGTGCAATTTTACTTCAGCAAATACCCACTGTTACCTTTGTGGTTGAGAAGGGGAACTTTATTTTTGTTTTGTTTGTTTTGTTTTTTGCTTTGGTTGGATGTAAGCCAGCAGTGTGAAATGACTCTAAGCCAGCCACAGAAAATAAGTCACTGTATTTTCTAGTGATTGTAGTACTACTGAGATATTTTCGTAGTAAGTTCTGGCAGAGCACAGTTCTCAATGCGTGCGGGTTCCTTTTGTTTCTGGATGTGAGTTGTCATGGCAATAAGCCAGGAGCTGCTACCTGGAGCTCCTCATTGCTGAAGCCCAGCTCAGTGGTCATGGTTTATGACAAGTAAGTTCTGGAAGAGTGTTCAGGGTCTCCTCTAGCATCATGGGGTTCTAGAAAACTCCAGTTTACCAAGTGGAGGTGGCCCTGATGATCTGGGTAGTTCTGAAAGGAGTATATTGCTGGCTGGGTTGGGAATTGATTTTTCTTGATGAGGGTAGAGCTTGTGTTTCTGGGTAGTTTTGGGATTTATTTGGTTTTTGTTGGCAAGGGAGAAAATGCACCAACCGGAGGGTGGAGTGTGATGACATTCAGCACTTGGGACAGTGCTGAAACCCCCATTTCATTGCTGAGCTGCCTTCTTCCCAACAGCACAAGAAGGGTTGTTCCCTTGTTTTAAAAGCAAGATATAATGCAGAGAGTTATTAACTGAGAAGTTAAATGCGAGCAGTTGGGACTGTTACAGCTTCAGATGCAGACAGATGATCACAGATAATTGTGCAGAGGTGGCTTACTGGGTTACCTTTTCATCAACTCAGGCACATTTCTGCATTATCCTGGTACTGAATTTACAATTTGTTCACAATGGAAAGCTTAAAGTATTCACAGGAGCAATTACTACATATCAGTTGATGAAATGCACCTCTTCTATGTCACTGTGACATTTTTGCTTATGATTTGGAATACCGGCCCCATTTAACACATCTGGTCCACCATGTGTTCATTCACTGTGAATACCAGTACACTACAAAGTAAGTGCATGTTGTTGGGATTTTTGTAATGATGCATTTGAAGAAGGAATAGCTATGGCTATGATGTTGAAGTACCAGGACCTAGGCTTCACAGAAGCTTATTTTTTTTCAGAAAACAGAGTGCCTTGTAGTCAGGGAGTTTGTATGTTTGTTTCATCCAGGTCAAATTTATAGTGATGTGCTTCCTTCATGGCAAGTTGTTTGACTGGCTTACAGTAATTTCAAGATTACAAGCCGCACCTGATTATAAGCTGCAGCTCTGGCTGTCGGCAACCTTTAGGTCTTTGTCCATATATAAGCCGCACCTGATTATAAGCCGCCCTGTTGTTTGCAGCGAGGACCCGTGTGCAACAAAGTTGCCAATTAGTAACAGAATCGCGAGATCACGGGGTTTACTGGCTCGGCTCAGGGCCGGGCTGGCTCAGCCCGCTTGGGGCTGCCGACGGGGGCAGGTGGCCCAGCTTGGCGCTGCCACTCGGTGAGGCCGCTCAGGGCCGGCTGCTGCTGCTACCGCTGCAGGGCTCGCTCGCCCTGGCCTGGCACTGCCCCACGGCGGCAGGCGGGCATGGAGCCCGCCCACTCCCATGGCGCTGGTGAGAGGTGGGCACAGAGTCCCCCACCTCCCCCCCGGGCCACAGGGCCGGCAGCGAACCCGCCTCCACCCGCCGCACAATAGAGTAACCGATTTGTAACAATTGCGCAATCCTAGGTTTTACTGGCAGGTGTTCGGCTCGGCACCCTGGCTAGCATTCTGCGTAGGGAAATTTCCGAACTTTTTTCATATATTAGCCGCTCCTGAGTGTAAGCTGCACTTCTGGGTTGGGAGCAAAATTTTAGTCAAAATGGTGCGGCTTATAATTGTGAAATTACTGTACTTATTCCTAGGTTGTGTGAACTATAGTCCTTGTCAGTAACCTGGTATTATGGATATTAACCTGCCTGCTTTGAAACCTGTATACTAATTAAGCACTCTTAAAAAACCTCCCAGACCCACCACTGAAAGTATCTGATAGCTGTCATAATCTTGCTCTCACAGATCTTGGGGAATCCTCTAAGCACAGCTTACTACTGACCATATATTTGGAAGGCAACCTTAGGTGATTCACCATGGTCTTCTTTTTGTGGACACCTTGTGTTTTGTGATGCTGCTTTCTAGACTGATGTCCTTCTGCCGTCACAACTTGGTGCCAACCCAGAGTTACTTTTTGACGATGGAATCCAGGACATTTGTTTATCACTTCATTTTTCCCTTTTCAGTTCCCGATTTTTTTGAAAGATTTTTTTTTTAAATTGAAAGCTGCCAATCATTATAGTACTGTATATTTGAAAAAACTTACATAAAACTGGTCTCTGCTATAAGTTGTTGTTTAAAAATAAGTACCACCATTTGTAGTAACTGATCTATTAGTTAGTGCAAGATTAATTTTTGTTTAATAGGATACTCGGTGTTATTTCCTACAGCTAATGAAAAATGTGGGATAAATAACCCCATCTCAAAACAATTTGATACTCTTTTTAGCATTAAAAAAAACCCAAAAAAACCCCTCTGCAACAAAATATATGAATATTTGTGCAATGAATATGAAAATGGTTTTAGCAGCCTTAATACAAGTCTTCAACTGGCAATGAATATTGAAAGGATGCAAAAAGACAACTTCATATATTTAAAATGGTGAATAGCTGAAATGACTTAGAATTATGGACTATGCTGTCACTAGGAGCAATCTTTTGTGGTGGAACTGTTTTCATTGCATTTGGACATGTGATCAGCCTTTGGATTTCTGTCTGCAGAACTTGGGCTTTTGTGTTAAGCATTTAATTGTCTGACTTCTGAGAGTCCGGAAAGCAGAAAAGAAATCCACTGCACTACCCTGTAATTTCCTATGCTCATTAGTTTGCTCATGGACTTCTACGGCATGGCAGGCTTTAATTTCCCATCTACCCTTTCCATGTTCATCCCCTCATTTTATGGAATGATTGTAATAATGAGTGTCTTTTATTTTTTTTTTTTTTTTTTTTTTTTTTTTTTGCTTTATTCTGCTGAAAGCTTTATGACCAGCAGAATACATTGAGTCAATTGGACTACTCTTGAGACAGTGTTTAAAAGTCTGTCAGTGTGGGTGGGTCGTTGAACCTTCCAACTCATTTTTATACCCTTCCAGTTAGGAAAGAAAAAATTCTAAAAGGCAGAAATGAGCATCTAATGAAATTGTCTTTTGAGGGAAGCTCTTTAGAAAGAAAAAAATCATGAAAGAAATAAAGTATCTTTCAAAGACAGGAAAGCTGATTCCAGTACCCTGCTGAAATATCATATTTCTCTGTAGTTTTTTTTCTGTGCTCCTATGTTGTTTCTCCAGCATCTGACATTGAAGCAGTAATTCATTTAAGTCTTTGGAAAAGCACGTTTCTGTTCTGTACTGGGACTATTCCCAGGAAAATGGGATTTCTCCTTTCTCTTTATGGAATTTTGGAGTTGTTCCTGATTAGCTTCATGCATGGGTGCTTCAGTTCCAGATTAAAATTGCCTGTCCTTTGTGTTTCTAATCCAGTTTAAAAATTCCCCTTGTAACCCAGAACAAATTCCCCACCCTCCCCATGGTGGAGTTAAAAATAACAATTTTTGTGTGTCAACAACTCTTAATAAGATCACTACAGTATCTCTTTTCCACTGCCTGGAGGAAGTGAAGGCTTGAGTTGGCTGGATGGCCTTCTGGTGAAGACTGATTCCCAAGCTTAGCATGCCTGGTTGCTGTGGAGTGATGTTTTGTTTGAATTCTCCAGAATATAATCCATGTTAGTTGCGATCAATGCATACAAGTTAAGATGGTAAGATTTTTCAGAACTTTCAGGTAAGTTTACAAAACTTACAGTAATTTCACGAATACAAGCCGCACCAATTTGACTAAGATTTTGCTCCTAAACCGGAAATGCGGCTAATAATCAGGAGCGGCTAATACAACCTCAGAAGTGCCTGCCAGAGTGCTGAGCCGAGCAGCTGCAAAGTCGGCATTTTGCGATTGTTACAAATCGCTACTTTGTTGCACCGCGGGTGGAGCCTGGCTCCCTGTAGGCAGCACGGGGGGCGGGGAGAGAGGCGGGAGAGCTCTCTTTCCTCCTCTGCCACAGCCCAGGGGAGAGACGGGGGGGGGCCCGGAGCCGCCATTGCTGCAGCCCGGGGAGGAGAGGGGGGACCCGGGCCGCCCCTACCGCGGCCCGGGGAGGAGAGGGGGGACCCGGGCCGCCCCTACCGCGGCCCGGGGAGGGGGGGGGGGAAGCCCGCGCCGCCATTGCTGCGGCCCGGGGAGGAGGGGGGAGACCTGGGCCGCCATTGCCGCGGCCCGGGGAGGGGGGGGGAAGCCGGCGCCGCCATTGCTGCGGCCCAGGGAGGGGGGGGAAAGCCCGCGCCGCCATTGCTGTGGCCCGGGGAGGGGGGGGGGAAGCCGGCGCCGCCATTGCTGCGGCCCAGGGAGGGGGGGGAAGCCGGCGCTGCCATTGCTGCGGCCCAGGGAGGGGGGGGAAAGCCCGCGCCGCCATTGCTGTGGCCCGGGGAGCCGACGGGAGCCCCGCGCAGCCATTGCCGTGGCTCGGGGAGCCCACGGGGTGCTTTGTCCCCGCCCGCCGCCGCCGCGGCAGGAGCGGGGAAACTCTGTCCCTGCCCGCCGCCGGCGCCACGGGCACGGGAAAGCTCCGTCCCCGCCCGCCGCCGCTGCCGTAGGAGCAGGGGAAGCTCCGTCCCTGCCTGCCACCGCGGGGCAGCGCCGACCCGGGGTGACCGAGCCCAGTGGCAGCGGCGGCGGGCCCCGAGCGGCAGCACCGGGCTGGCCCACCTGGCCCCGTCAGCGGCCCCTAGCGGGCCGAGCCTGCACAGCCTTAGCTCAGCCAGTAAACCCCGCCCTCCCGCGGTTCTGTTGCTAATTGCACGCAGGTCCTCGCTGCGAGCGACAAAGCGGCTTATATTCGGGTGCGGCTTATCTATGGACAAAAACCGAAATGTTTGCCAACACCCAGAGATGCGGCTTATACTCAGTGCGGCTTGTATTCGTGAATTTACTGTATGTTCGTCCTTAAAGCATGGCCTATGGAATTTCATTCATGAGGGCCAATTAAACATATGTAATTTCACATAAATATTTAATTCCTTTTTGTATAGCTGCCAATTCAGCATCAATAAATTATTTCCAATAACTTAGGCTTTAATTTATTTTAAGCCATGGATCTTTATGTACTATAGTAAGAATGGCTTGTAGAGAAATGTTGTTGTAGCTTACAGTGAAGTTAAAAAGAAAAATTTACAGTAAATTCACGAATGCAAGCCGCACGGAGTATAAGCCGCATATCTGGTGTGTTGGCAACATTGATGTCTTTGTCAATAAATAAGCCGCACCTGGAATATTAGCCGCACTTTAGTTCGCCGCGAACTTTCACAAAGTTGTCATTTAGTAACACAATCGCAGGATCGCCGGGGCTTGCTGGCTTACTGCCAACCTCAGAAACATTGTTTCCAAGTGAAAAAGACACACCCTTTATTTACAAGCCAAAAAAGACAGGAACAATAGTGTGGTCATTTTGCGAGCATTCCCAATGGATCCGTGTTGCCTTTAAACAGCCGCTCAGCCACGCGGGCAGGCAGCTGAGCTCCGAGCGGAGCCACATCTCCGTGCTGGCACAGGAGCGGCCGCTGTAGCCCTCGCAGCCCCGCGGGGCGAGTGGCCGCTGTAACCCTCGCAGCCCCACGGGGTGAGCGGCCGCTGTAGCCCTCTCCCTGCGGGCTGAGCGGCTCCCCCAGCCCTCTCCCTGCGAGCCGATCGCCTGCTTCATCCCTCTCCCTGCGGGGCGAGAGGCTCCCCCAGCCCTCTCCCTTCGAGCCCAGCCAGCCCCGCAGCCACACAAGACTGAAAACACTTTAAAAAGTACAGAGAAATATCACACACTTTTATCGAACTGCCGAGGTAACTCGCCGAGGTAACTCACCCCAATAACAACCCCCGCCCCTCAGTAACGCCACCATCCACAGGCAGGCAATAAGCTGTTCTCTGATTGGTTCATCGTCAGAACAACGGGAAACCATGGATTTCAAACTGTTTCGGCTCGGGACTGGACTGGTATGATACTAGGTAAGGGCAGATATCACATTTTTGTTCATAAATTAACCACACCCAAATATTAGCCGCACTTCCGGGTTTCCACCAAAATTTTTGTCTAATTGCTGCGGCTTGTATTCGTGAAATTACTGTACTCTAAATTGATAGTATAATAGGTGCAATACTGGCAGGCTTCTCATATGGCAGCACCCCTACCTGAATTTGAAGGTCTTGGTGTAAGAAAAAGAATGTTAAAAATTTGCAGACAAATACTTCTTTTTAATCTCTTTGTGGCTCAGTGATAAGTGTGTACATACCTGGGCATGCTCCTGCACAGCACTTACCAGTGTGTTCAGGTTTTTTCTACTGCTGGCACACTGGAGTTAAAGATGAAATACTCATCTTCATGTGTGCGTGGCAGTGATTTTGGTATCAGCAGTATTGGATTTTTCTGTCACTATGGAAGTCAGTTTTTGTGGTTTACTCCTGTGGTTGCAGGTCACTATTTGCAAAATATGAGCTCACCCTTAGGTGAGTGTTTAGTCCCCCTCAGGTCTCGCCTGCAGAAGGAGGTTTGGCTGGGGTAGCTGATGAACTCCCCCACCACCTGCCCTGCCTGCCTACCTGCACACCTTGCTGTCTCTGAAGGCAGAGACTTGTGTCATCTCCTGAGCTACTCTGGGTGAGAACCTGGCATTTCAGTGTGAGCCAGATGTGAACAAACCTACGTGGGAGTGGCCACTGCTCTTCTGTGCACATGGAAGTTTTTGTGTAAGTCAAATGGGATTGATGGTGCTGTAGGCCGGTCTCTTTCTTTTGGTGACTGCCTTGGCCTTGGTGAGCCAGTACAGGCAGCCAGACAGACCAGTGCTAAATCAATAGTAGGTGGGAAATAAAGGGAATGTAAGTGCTTGGTATAGCTACCCTAACTGAGAGTCATGTGATTTCGGGTGCTTGGGTGTGTGAAGAAAAGGGAAAAGGACAGGATCCTACAGCTACAATGAAAGAGAGGCAGGGCTTCAACAACCTGGGTTGCTCTTCGGATTTGTTGCTCAACATGAAGCAAAAACTTGGCATTGCTGCTCTTGTTAGTACATTACAGTTTGGGGAGGTCCCAGTCTGAGCTGAAATAACTGTTCAGTCAGCCATACAGAAATGCCTCTCTTCCTGCCAGCAGTTTCATGGTCTGTTGAAACCCATGAAAGACTTTGGGGTTCCACCTCCTCCAGGCTGCAGGAGGGTTGCCTCCATGACCTTGACACTAGAGCTCATGGGTCTCATGCTGCTAAGAGAGCAGCTCCAAGTTAGGTCTCTGTGAGCAGGTGCTCACTCTGGGGCTGAGGAGGTGGCAGGAATCAGCATGGAAGGACCAGGTGGGACCTCCTGTCTTCATTGTAGTGAAACTTGGAGTGCAGTCTGGAGTGGCCACATGAGATGGGGAGTCACTGTAGCCCCCTCCTCTTGGAGCCTTGTTCTCCTGGTGGTTGCCTAAGTGTGAACTAAAGAGAGATTATTTTTAAGAGATCATCCTTGCAAAATTCGCTTTCAATATACTCTCAGCAAGCCGACCTTTTTGAGCCTCAGGTGAATATTAGGTGCTTTGAAAAGTTACTTTGTTTTTTTTGTATCCTTCAAGACTGTGAATCAAGGCATTAGCTTGTTTTTTTTTTTTTTTTTTTGCCTTTTGATTTGAAAGAAACCAAACTATTATGAGATGAAAGCTGCTCTCTGCTTGTTTGCCACATCACAGAAATGAGTGGATTTCTTACTTGGAGAGCAGTGAATTTCTCAGGATTTTGCTTAACTGTGGCAAGGGATGAATAATTGAGTTTGGCCTGTAGTTTCACACCTTAATGCAAACCAGGACTGAAATCAGTATAAGCTTGCAATTTTTAGAGAGGTGTAAGTTTTTCTGTCCAAAATAGCAAGTTTTCATATCTCTATCATCTTAATAAAGTAAAAATGTCTTCATTAAGCTAGTATGAATTTGGGGCCAGCATTCTTGTTTGGTTTTCTCTGGCTTGTGTAACTGGCAAACATGTCTGAAGCACAAATCAAATGGATAGAAAGTCTGGGCATAAACATAGACAGATTTTTATTAGAATGGAGAGCAGAGGTAAGGTTGCAGACCAATATGTTTCTGCAGATCTAACTGAAGTTGAGCTGTGTTAAAACTTGAGTGTCTCTGTTTTGTTTCAATGTGCAGTCAGAACTTTAAAGTGATCCATCTGACACCACAGAAACAAGTAAATTAAGAAATAACACTGAATTAAACAAATTTCATGCTGCTTCCCACACAACCCAAGCATATGACTTTGGCTGCAGTACAGATTTAAGTGTAGATTAGATTGCAGTCTTTTAGCTTTCATTTAAATAAAAACATGCTTTAAAAACTACAGAAATTTGTGCTTTGCATTTAATTTTTGGGTTTGGAGTTTCCATTGAGATGTTTTTTCAAGCTGGTTTTTTTTTTTTAATTCTGCTGGCTGAATTAAACTAGAAAGCAGAAAGCTGCTAGTTCCTCCGCGCTTTTGGATAAGTAGTCCTTCCTGTAGCAGAATATTTAGCCAGTTGTGGTGGTGATGATTAGCGTTGCTCCTCTTGGCTGTTCCAACTCTTACAAAGTTATATTCGAAACAATGAAGGGAGAAGCTGGAGGGAATGACGTTCTCTGAGGTTTCGGTGACTCGCTCTGCCCTCCGGTGGTTGTCTGGGGACACGCGTTGTGAAAACAGCATCCAAGGAAGCATCTGTGCTGTTGTCACTTGCCTACTTGTACGTACCCTGTGCATTAGCTAGAGGCAGCTTCCAGGGACACTGAAGACTGGCAGAAATGTTTGTGTAAGTCACAGTGGGCTTAAATTTAGCTGCTGCTTTAAGGGTTTTGCTTAACTAGTTGGCATAAATCATGTAGGCGTGTCATGTCCTTTAAAGACAAGAGTTCTTTTCCTGAGAAATTTGGAAGTTTAGCTTTTGTCAAGTGTCTTGAATATCAAAATCAAAAACTTTCATAGCTTACATGCCTAAGTTTATATGTATGTGTGTGTTATTTTTATGAAATGATTTCATTTCAAGCACTTGGGATCTGCTTAGGATATTGCAATACTTGGCCTTGATGTTTCCAAAGGACTCTTGCATTTTCTCAGTTCACTTTGAATTAAGAAGTTGAAACAGTTGAAACAGCATTCAGTAATGAGTATTTTTACCAAGTAAGCGCAGTGTAATTTTTCCTGACATAAATGGAAAACTGATGTGACTATCAACAATAACTTGACATTCTGATTTTATTTTTTTTCAATTGCTTTCCTCCTCTTCAGTGCTGCAGGCTGACTGGAAGTGTGCAGAGCCTATTGACCATGCATGAATATGTTTTCTCTTTTGACTCTACTGCGGTTTTTTGTACTTTGCAGTTATTATGGAGAAGTTGATTGAAAGAGGTGTTGCTGTTTTTTTGTTACTTCAATTTCAATGCCTAACTTTTGGTGCTAGAGGGAGCTGTTCCCTGCCAGATGGATGTTGAAAGACCGCTTAAGGAATGGGCAGTAGCTCACTTTGGCACTAGTTGGAAACACCTAATGCATGGCAGCACAGGGCTCCTGGGAGACTCTGCTCACCTCCAGCCAGTCTGGCAAGTGAGCAGGTCACTGGCTACACCAGACATGTCTTTTCACACACTTTAATTTGTATGAAAAAAAAGTAAAAAGACGAGCCACTGCTGTATTTTCTGTTCAGAGCCTTCTATGTGCAGGGTCCCTCCATCCCAATACATGCATAATTAGTTTTGTCTTTGCTGTGCCCTTTTCTCTTCGAAGGACCAAGGCCTCTAGAGGGCAAGGGAAGAGAAGGGCCAAAATTGAAGTGAAATTGCAGCACTTTGGTTTGTGTGTTTCTTCTGCTTTTTCAAACTGAACATTTGCCTTTTCCACTGTGAGAAAAAGACATTCTTTTTGTTACAGAATGAGAGGCATCTATTTAGCCTTAGCCATTGATTGTAACTCCTGGTGTCTTTTCTGATCTGTACCATGGTTTTAACAAGTACAGCATGTATCTGTCTTTAACGGGGTTTCCTTTTTCTTTCTTAAATTCAGGTTCTCTCTGTGATGTCAATTCTTTGTTTTTGCCCAAAGAATATTCTTTCATTGTGCCTGAAAACTAGTATATATGTACTTTTTAGGCAATTTTAAATTCACAAATATTTCACAGTTATCAACCTTTCATAAATTTCTAGCTTTGATATATTCCATTACTTGAAAAACATCTCACAATAAGTTATGAGAGTTGTGTTGGTGTTAGTTTATTCTCAACTTTGTCAGCCTCAGCTAGTGGTTGTGGACTGTTGCTCAGATTTTTAATGAATTATGGATCATACTCTGTCTTTCAACTACCAAGTTCTGAAATAAGATAAAGGATGATAAAACAGCATGAAATCCATGATCCGAAGTTAAATCACTGTAACTTGAGGTTGTTGGTTTCACTGAAGCTTTCTCTTAAATGCTGTGGTTATTTAAAGTGTAACTAGAGCAAAGTCTCTAGCCTGGCATTAGTGTTTCCACAGTTACATTTTAGGATGTTTTAGTCTTGGTTGTTGTTTTCATATCTTTATTAATGTTTTGTCAGCTGGATATTGGAGGTCCACTATGGTTGAATGTAAAACTTCACCATATTATAAATAGGATCATATTTGTTTTTTCTTATTATCTCATGCCAATAATTTTCAGTTTGTCCAGCTTTTTTTTTTTCCCCTCGTTTAAGATTGTGGATTATCTTCTGTTTGAAGAGGATACAATTTTAGAAATATCTCTGTACAATGGGATATTCTGTTAGACTGTGATGTACTCTTTTTTTTCTTTTCCCATGAACATGAAACGACTGATTTCTTATGACCTTGCTTTACAAAGTAAATAAAAGTTTTGGGGATGTTGGCTTTGGAAAGCAGTACTGTGATAGTTGCAAAATAGTTCACTGTAATTCTGGACTAGGCTTGTTTCCTAGAGATAGAGTAATGACAGCAAAAGCAGAAAGGTTTCTGTATTTGACATGGACATGCTATCATTCTTCCTTGTGTGAGGTTCCAGATTACAATCAAAGGTGTTCTTGCAGTTTGCCTTTAACCTCCTGGAAGTGTCCCTACTACCCCTGTTAAGAGAGCTTTGGATACTTTTAAAACCAGTATTTTAACAGCTTGTACCAAACTGAGAATCCTAAAAATGTTTTCCTTGTTTTTGTAGGACTTGGAGATTGTGTATTCCTATTTACATGGAATGGAAGCATTGTCTAATCTGAGAGAGCATCAGCTAAGGTATGATACTTTGTCATTAAAAAACATATATGTTAATGCAGTAACAAGGCAAAGGAACAGTAATTTGGTAACCATATACTACTCTTGTGTACCCTACCTCAAACTGCCTGTCACTGCATTCTTTTCTTCCCTTTATTTTTCTAACACTTCCTCCTTGTATATCTGCATAGTGTATCTCTATTTGTTCTATTATGGATGCATTTGTTTTCTTTTCAGACTTTTGGACAAGAAATAAATACTTTACATACGGAGTACAAGTCCATATATTGATGAAATCATTTATGTACTATAGTAATCGTGAGAGCAGAGTTGTTTTTCAGATTCTGTTTCAGATGGTGCTTGCTTTTGTGTGGGAATTTTAGATGCATTGTGTACAACACATGCAAATAATACTTAATAAATACTAAGTAATAGTAAATACTAAATAGTAGTTAGTAAATATTTATATTTGATAAATGTCATCCACACTTTTTATTAAAATGCTTCATTTAAGCAAATGAATTCAAGTCAAGACTTTCCTGAGAGCTTCCTATTTTTTTTTGGTAAAGATTGTGTTTGTTTACTTTTTAAGTAATTCTTTCAGTTGTCTTCCCACAAGCACCTTACAGCAGGGGTTTTTAAGGGTATTTGGGCATTAGTTGGGAGACCAGCAGCTGCAGAAGGAGATCACATCTCTATGCCTTGTGGGTAGAGAGGGTGGATTACTGTTGTTTTATATCCGAGCTTTGACAACATTTGCAACATCTGAAGATGTTGAAGGAACATTGACTTGATTAATGCTGGTTTAGGTTCTAATGTCTGGCCTCTTGCTTCATCATTCTGTGGGAGTCCACATTCCCAAGCCAATATTCTGGATAAAATAAAAGGCGGGGTTTTCTTTCTTCCAAAGTGCTCGAGATGCGTTTTGCAATGTGAAGGTTAATTTCAAAGAAGTCTCTGTAATTACTTTTGCTTTGGAAGGAGGTCATGGTTACATTCAGTTGAAGTATTTTGTGTTATGTTGTTATATGCAGTACTCTAGCGTGTGAAGTTTTGCGTAGTTGGAGTTGAACTGATGTTAGCTTGTTTACAAAGATCAAAGTGTGCACACATGGTTGTGTGGTATATTGATGTGTGCTTCTTGGCTTCCTGTGCAGCATGAGGTTCTTGCTGGGGAATGTGTGGAACTTGTTCTCCCAGCATAGCAAATTCCTTAAAGAGAGCTTCTGTTTACAGTACCGTACATGGAAAAGGCTGGGCTCTCAGCAGATGTTGGACTGAAAGCTTTTATAGTATCCTTTAGGATACAACTCTTCTTGTGGCACTGGAATGCCAGAAAAACCTTGAGATTCATTAAAACTGAATGTATTAAATGCAGCCTCTAGTAGTGAATAGCTTACCATTTGGCTTGCTGGTGATCTCATCTGTAATTTATTACATTTGTTGGGGAAACGGATAAAGATCACAGTTGAGTGATTGAGCTAAAACCGGGCACCAGTATTGATCAGAACTAATTCAATTTTTCAAATATTTGAGGAAACTAGTTTGTACTACTTGGTCGCTGTAATTTCTAACTGTTCACTATAACACAAAAATTGAAACGCTTTGTTACTTTCTGTTCTCCCCTTTTCCTGTCCTAATAATGGGACCCAAATGCTGCACAAATGATTGCCAGTGGTGAACTTGTGTGACTTTATCAAGAAAGTGCTTCCTTCTATCCCAATTCAGAGGGGAACAAAACTTGCTTGTTAAAGTGATTCTGTTTCCTGTGACTCCTGCTCTTAGGTGGCACACTGCCCAGCATCGTTCCAGACCAGTAGGGCACAGACTATCCTTGAGCAGTATTTAAATTTTTAAATCTGATTCCTAGCAATGACTTCTCTTCTGGTATCTTCTCATCAGTAATTTCATGTCTGTGCTTCCCTTCCCTCTCAAAACAGAATCAGAGAGGGAAGATGAAAACCCAGGAAGGTAGAAGCAGACAGTAGCTTTTCAGTGTCTGTAAAAGATTTTGACAAGACCCAACTATATGGTGGAGAGAAGTGTCTGAAAAAAGATGGTTCTATGGTTCAAAGTTTTTTTGCTGTGCCAGGATGGAAGATTTTTCATTAGCTGAAATTGCTATGCAATACATAATACTTAATTTCATACAATAGAGTTTTTTCTGTGAGAAAAGTTCTCAGAGATGGTCCAAAGTGTAGATCTAAAACAGCAGGATGTGGGAAAGGCTATGGTAGTAAAACTTGATTCTTAATTTTTATATCTGTCTATCTGCAAACAGAATTAATATGTCAATTTTCTATTAACAATTTATGAATTGCTATGATACCACTATAAACCTACCACTTGAACAGAAAAAACATTATTTCTTAGTGGAATGAAGTAACAAATAAAATAATGTGAGAGATGAGTGCTAAGGTAACTTTTGTAGCAGTCTGTTGACTATTGAAATGAATGATCTAGTAAATGGCAGTTGATTGTTAAGTCAAACCCAGACCAACTTTTACAGGCCTCAAATCAACTTTTTGGAGACCTTTTGCCTGAGCAGCAATTCTTGAATGCTTTTGTCTGCTTATGATTGCTGGCAGCTGGTCATTGATATACCAAGAATCTGATGGTGGATTATGTGAGGAAAGAGAATTTATTTTGAGAATTTAAATATAGTTTCTTATTTGAATGTTCTCATGAACCTCTTAGGTAAATCTCTGTCTGACTGTCAAATAGCCTTGGGGTTTGCAGTCTGCTTCAGAGCTGTAAGACAGGCCAAGGGAGGCAGTGGGATTTTTTTGTCCCCACCCCCCCAGTAATTCACAGGGTTGTTTCCTTGAGGCAGTAGATAGAAATGGTATTGTGATTTTTCTACATCAAGTTAACATTGCTTTTCCTAGTATGTGGTAAGTTCTATTATAGTTGCTCTCTATTATACCACATTTGTCAGGCAGACAGGGAATATGAAAGCACTTTAATCCTCCCCTCTAGACAGAGGATTTTCCTGCAGGAAATTCTCTCCACTTTGAGCCCTCTGGGATTTCAGCATTAAAATCTTCCAAGTTGCTGAATTTTAGCAAAATGAGAAGCATGCAACATAATTTCTTGTTTTATCTATTTGGTTTGTGTTGAAAAAGAGAGCAGTTTTTATATTGTATCTCTGATTAGTGTTGCACATAGAACATTTCCCACCATTTCTAAAATTCAGAATTGTTTTTGTAAAGCTACTTGCTTTTTTCACATCACTATGAAAAATGAGAGCAACGTAATTTTTGCTTATTTTTATAATTTTTTTTATGGGAACAGCTTCATCTAGTGTCCTAAATCAAATCTGATCTTGGATGAACTAATAACTTAAATACTTAGATTTTACAATTTGTTCTCTTATGAAACAGCTTGGGTTTAAATCAGTGGTCAGTTTCTGGTTTCTGTGGAAATGCTGAGTAACTTTAGAAAGTGAAGTCTTTGTGATGCTGATAGCAATCATAACTAAAATTGACTTTTTCTCTTTCAGACTTATGTGTGAAACAGTTAGATATGAAAGGCATGAAGCAAATGAAGTACTATACTAGTAAGTATTTCTATTTCCTTTTGTATGATGTTCAAAGGATTAATTCATATTAAAGTGAGTTGAGGATTGTTTAATGCCAAAATTCCTTGCCTAGAATTCACAGTCTGTAAATATAAATGATCCATTTCATTTTCATCATCAAACACCACAGAAATTTGCTGGTGCCAGGGAAAGAGCTAACAGTGGCTCTTGCTTGTTGGTGCATGTTGTATTAAATTTATATAAAATTACTATATGGATGTGGGATGTCTTCTCGTTAATTGTCATTTAGTCTTACTTCAGTTTTGTGAAACTAGTAGTATTCAGCTTTTTGTGCCAGTAGTGTAAAATTGACAAATCTAACGTGGTTTATAATTAGCAGGGATGTGCTCTAGTGTTAACTCACATTTACAGTAGAGATCTGAGAATTGTAATTGCTTCATTTATGGAAGCAATTTATTGAAACAAAATATTTACTGGATTCTTACTTGCTGCCCCTAACCCAGACTCTAAATGCATATTTTTCTAAGTTGTCTGGCATTATTTGAATATTTAAGCATATGAGGAATGCACTTCTATACCTTCTTTTGTACATGAATAATTTTTTCCCATATGGAGCATCACGAGGAAGATGGGATTTGAGTAAACTCAAATACTGGACCTTGACAATTCAGCAAAGTTAAGTTAAGGTCTAATGAAACCCACTAATGTTATGTATAGGAAATGCGCAAGGTCAAAATCTATAGGTGGATAGATAAAATCTATAGGTAAATAGATAATTTTAATTAGACCAATATAATCTTTATTCATTTTGCACACTAATTTGCTAGGGTTCATTGTGCTGGTGATTTGTCCTTTTCTAGGCAGTTGGTTTGTGTCTCTTATGTAACAGGGTTTTTGTTTAGAAACAGAATTTTGGTCACTCTAAACACTGACTTAAATTTGAATTGTATGCTGAATGAATCCATACCCATATACTCGATGCTGGCAAAATTTACAGGAAATAGGTGCCTGAGAAAATGCAATTCAGGAACAGGAGACTGTGAAATCTGGGTTAACTGGAAGTGTATTTTGCAGTTCTTTTGCACTGATTTCTTTTGTCACTCCTTTCATGTGACTTCATCTTCACTTTGGTTGTTTGCCTGTCATTCCTATTTAATTGATTCGTGACATTTTTTCTCCCATGATTTATTCAGGAGACTTAATGGGCAGTTTGGCATTTTCTGGATATAGATGCTAATGCAAAATGTGCTTGTTCTAGCATTTCACGTCTCTGATTTAGTGTTTAATGGGCTAAACCTGAAAGTTAACAATTAATGTTTTTTTTAAATGAAAAAGTCCATATTTTGAAGCTAAAAATATATGAGCTGTTACTCTGAACTGTAGCTTTGCATTTTTTTAATGAATAATTTGAGATTTATTTAGTAAGAAAATCCCATGAAACCTGCATTCTAGTTTCATTGCTCTATTTTAGGATAATGAACTTGGAGGGATCATGTTTATTGTTTCATAAATTCAGCCTATGTGTTGAAGATGTACTCTTCTAAAAATGGAATTTCAATTTTGCTATGTACATGTTTGGAAAAATTCTTTGAGTACTACAGGAGAGCAGCAAAGTGGTAGCCAGGCTGGGATTGATCCATTCAGTTCTGAGCTATAGGAAATCAGCTTGGAACATGCAACCTGGTTGGTTTTTAATGAACTTACCAGAGTTAATCACTTGACACTCTTATTTTCATTATAAAGACTAAGGTATTAAGAGTATTAGATTTTAATATTTTAGATTGTTTAAGTTGCAACTTCTTCCCCCTGTCCCTTGATGGTATATTTGCATTGAAATCTGAAATTGGATGCTGTATCTGTTAAAATAGCTGCAACTGTTGGAGCTACTAATTGACCTGTTTGACCTCCCTGAAGCAAAACTTAATGTCTCAATGCAGAAAAGCTAAATCTTTATCTCTAAATGCTAATGGGTAGACTAATGCAGTTGCACTATTTATTTGATCAAAAATTTTTAATTGTGAAATCTCTGTGTCTATCTGCTTTGTCAGTGGTATGTATAAATTGTAAACTTCTATTGCATGTGTGCAACGCAAAAAATAATGTGCATTCCTTACAAACGCGTCTTTTATCCTACATTAAAAAACAAAATAACTGTTAATTTTCATAGTAGCTCTATGTAGAGCTACTTTCATAGTAAGTTTTTTTTTTTTTTTTTATGACCAAAAGGATAAAATGGAGGACATTGCTTAAAATTGGCTCATCTCATCTGCATTTACTTTACTATCAGTGGGTGTACATGGTAGTGACAAATTCTCAAACCCTACGGCCATCTCACTGTTTAAATGGAAACTGGGTTATTAGAAGTGGCAGTTCAGCTTGAGTTATTCATTTGCCAGTCATTCTACTCCTTTTATTTGATGAGGAGTTAATGTTAAAAGTGCTTAAAATCTGCAGAGCAAAACTCCAGAATTGAGGGTTACTTGAAATGCATATTTGTTTTGTTTTGTTTTTTTTTTTTAACTTGCTACTTTTATTCAAATCTAGTTAGAAATCTCATTTAAAAATATTTATTTTGGTTCACTTAATATATATTTTATCCAAAGAAAAAAATGTTCTGTTTTCATACCTGCATGGTAGTAATTCTTGATGTCTCCAACAGTGAACTTGAAATTGGCATTTTCTTTGGAAAACAAAGTTCTAGCAGATTTGTAGAGGCTGTTTATGCCTCTGGACAGTTGAACAAAATTTTTCAGATCAGAACTGAATTTTGTGCTATGAATCTTTGGCAATGAGTACTTTGGATGTAAGCAAACAAGTATGTGTCAAACAAAACAAGCTTCTCTTTTTCCTCCTCATTAGTCATATGAGGGTTGTATGTGTTTTTCAGCCATGCTGTTTGATATTTGTGTGTATGCATCAGTGGTGTTTGGTTTACTCTTTCTGTAAGGAAATCTTGTATATTTTTATGCCTCCCTTATTTTTTCACTAGGAATATTGGATTGGCTGATAATATTTTATGGTTTGCTCACTTGCAGTCCAAAGTCATTCAATAATAGTACCTTATGTTTCTGAATTGCCAGGCTGTAGCACAACATAGTTTTGTGATTACAATTCCTGTAGTTTGAGCAATTTAATCGGGAATTAACTTAGTTACTGCTTGTATTGTTTTTAAAAAATATGAAGGAAACCGCAGTCTAGGTTATTGTGAAGTGTTTTTTTTTTTTTTTTTTTTTTTCAAGAGATTCTTCAAACTAAATCCTGATGGCATATATGCTCCTACCTCCCACATGTCCCTACTGAGAAGATTTCATTTTCGATTAGGGTTCTTAATAATAACATCAAATTTTGAAGTCTGTAGGACTTTAGTAGTAGACTACTGGTTGTGATGGTGGTGATTCTTAAAAAAGGACAAGTGTTTAAAAAGGAGTACAATAATTTCACAATTATAAGCCACACTGATTATAAGCCGCATGTCTGGGTGTCGGCAAGATTTTGTTCTTTGTCCATATATAAGCCGCACCGGATTATAAACCGCACTTTTGTTCACAACGAGGATCCGTGTGCAACTTTCCCGAAGTTGCCAATTAGTAACAGAATCACAGGATCGTGGGGTTTACTGGCTCGGGGCCAGGCAGGCCCGGCTTGGGGCTGCCTCCCCGGCGCCGGGACATTGCCTGCCACCTCCCGTCGCCACCCCTCTGGGGCCGGGCTATGCCTGCCACCACTTGGCACTGCCCTTCCAGGGCGGCGGGCTCGTATTTCCGGGTTGGCAAATTTCTGAACTTTGTTCATATATTGGCCGCATCTAATTACAAGCCGCACTTCCGGGTTGGGACCAAAATTTTAGTCAAAATGGTGCTCTCTAATGTCAAAATGTTTGTATGCTTTTATGTAATTAAGTTTGCAACCGTTAATAAAATTCAACATGGATAAAGAAAAGTAGAAGTTGCATATATGAACTGGAGATTGGAGAGAAAGAAATGTTGTGTGTAAAACAGTTATTACTACAGAGAATGTTTACAGCTGAAATGAGAAATCGCAAGCTGATCAGTTTCTAAGTTACTGACTGGTAGGGAGGTGTGAGACAAAAAGCTGTACAATTGCATTGTGTCTTGATTTTTTTCCTCGTTCTCAATTTGTCATGCAGTCTGGAATCAAAAACATTGACTTGTATTAAGACTGTAGTGCTTGTATGGTGATGGAATTGGGAGGGAAAAGGGGATGAGATGCGAAGAAGGCTATAAAAAAGAAAAGATATTTAATTTCAGCTGATTATTTTTTAAACTTCCATGATTAGAACTAAATTCTCAGGTGATATCACCTTAACCAAGTTTTCTGAATTACATCACCGTGGCAAATCACAAGACTCAAACACATTGGTACTGGGCTAGTCATGCAGCCTTCTCCAGCACAGGCTTGGCCCAGCCATCAAATCCTGAAACAAAGGAAATCTGGAAAGGGAATAAAGGAGCACCACTTCTTGGTGCTCCTTGGATTCTTTTCTTAGATAAAAAATGTTAGCATCTTTCATGAGGTAGAGCAGAATGTCTCAAAAGTGCTACAGGGCAGTAGTTTCTATGCAAGGAGAGGTGAGAAAGAGATCTGTAAGTAGTCTTTTTAAGAGTGGGAATCCAAGAGTCACACTTAAGTCCTGCAATAAAAGCAACATCTATTGAATTCACAGTTCTTTCATGGTAACATATTGCCCTGAAGACCCTCAGGAGGACAGAAGCAGTGCATGTAAGCCAACAAAAATTTATGTCTAAGTTGCTGTATGTTTCTGCATAGCCTGACTTGAAGTGTGACAAAAATGAGCTAAAACTATCTTCTTTAACTATTTATGCACACACACTCAGAGAATATTCTGAGTTGGAAGGGACTCATAAGGATTGCCATGTCTATCTCTTAAGTGAATGGCCCATACAGGGTTCAAAAACACAAACTTGGGATCATTAGCATTCTGCTCTAGCCAACTGAACTAATCTCAGAGTCTCATGATTTTTAAATGGAACAGCACTGCTGAGACCACATTACTGAAATTTTATTATGATGGAATGCTTTTATAGATGCAAGATATGTGGTCTATAGCTATATATGTTTGCATCTTACAGTTATAAAACTTAAGTTCTAAAAGACTGCAGAAAGGAATTGCTAGAGAATCTCCCAAGTAAGAGTTGATAACAGGAGCTGGCCTCATGTTATGCTGGGGAGGTTTAGATTGGATATCAGAAAAGTTACAGAAGTGGTTGTCAAGCATTGGCACAGTTTGCCCAGGGAAGTGGTTTAGTTACTGATTCTGGGGGTATTTAAAAGATGTAGACATGGTGCTTGGGAACATGATGAACATGGCAGTGGTGGGTTAATGGTTGAGCATCATGATTGTGAAGATCTTCTCCAACTTAAATGATTCTATGATCTCTGTGTCAGTGTCAGAATTCTCAGGTAGATCTCTGCAGGCAATATATGTATTCATTTGTGCTTCTTCTACATCCATAGGTTTCTGTGGAAGTTCTGCAGCAGTGTATTTAATAATGCAAAGAAGTTCTGCTTCAGGGCTGACCTCTTCTGTTTTGTCCTGAAAATGTTCCTAAAGGTGTATTGTGCCTTCTGATAGTAGGGCAGTTGCCAAAATATCATTGGGATACTGCCAGTTCTGCACTGCAGTAAATCAGAAACACATATGTTGTGTTGTGGATACATTTTCTGTGGGGATTTTTTTAGGCAATGTCTATCATTAAAATAAACATATTCAAGGACTTGGCAGTTGTCTCTGTTTAAATAGACACTGAATCAAGGCTTCTTAATAGTGTCAGTGATCAGTGTTACCGACTGTTGGCTTTGCACAGCCAGTTCCAAATTTGTGTTATTGTTTCACCTAATTTTGAGACTTCCTTGAATGATGACTGAAGTAATGTTTTTGCACCTTCTTTACTGTAAATCTTTACTATCATATTTTTGTTGTAATTCTGAGAAATTTGAGACACTCAAAGCTTTGGTTTTGAAGACACATTAGGAAGTTGTAAAGATATAAGAACAGATTTGTCTGTCTTGACCTCAGAGTGTTTTGGACGCAAGATCATTTTATTTTGCTGCTTCTGTAATTGTTATCTGGTGATTTAAGAGCCTGTAATTTTTATTCTGAATTTTTCTTCTGATACAAAGGACTAAATCACTGTACAAATTTAATATCAAGACTTCAATGACAGTAGGTCAATTAGCTTTTTGCATATATTTGTATAATGTATTTATTGGTTGCATATTTAATCCACTGTCTTAGACTGACAGGCATTACTGACACTCTGTAATGATCTCTAATTTGACCAAAATTCTTGTTCTATTTCACTGATTTTATTTCAGAAGTGTAAAAAATGCAAAGAGCCTAAATACTCTAAAAATATGTATATACTTCTGATTATTTGTTTTCATGAATACTGAGGAATTGTTTCCTGTGGTTCATTCTTCTGCATTTCCCATTGTCACTACCAGGAGTCAAGACACCAGTTTTCATCTTAAATCTGTCTGTAAAATAAGTAAAAAACAGACATAAGTTGAAATATGTGCACTATTCAGTGATAACCATAAGCTCAAAATTCTGAGTTATCAGTTTTGTTACTGAATTTATTTTGACTGTGTCTTAAATTTATTACTATTTCTAATCTTCACTCTAAATATAATTTCAGTGTGTTCATATAAGAAGAAAAGTATTTGAAAATTGTGTGTGGCTGAAGCATCAAGTACCAATCTCTTTTACTTCTGTGTTTGGGATATACCTCAATGTGATCAAGAGCATCTGAAATTCTCTGGCAGATGTCGGGTAACTGCTTAACTGGCATAATAAGGAGGATTAGAGGCCATACTGACAATTTTAATAAGCAGTTTTCTGGTTATTCTGTGCTTGAGCACTACAGTGGGCAGGATCTTCAGGCTATGAGGTGCCTACCTGAGAGAATTGTTCAACTTGGACATGTTCGACATCCCAAGGCACTTCAAGGCTAATGTCTAATTCTGGCAATGATTATTCAGGTAAAACAATAAACTACCTATAGCTCTCAGCATAGACAGGATAACCAAAATGAGCAAAGAGAAACAGACAGATTAATTTGCTGGAACAATATCATATGAAACATAAGCTTACAGAGCAATGTTCTTTGGGATTTCTTCCTGTGTAGTGCTTAAATGTTGAAAGGGCTCCCAGTTCTGACATGTCAAATTTCCATTGTTCTACTTCTCTCAAGTGAGACCTGGAAACATGAGCAATGTCTTTGGAATTACTCTGCTTACTTTCTGGAGTTTATTCAACTTTGAACAACACTGATTATGATTACAGTAATTTCACGACTATAAGGCGCACCCTTTTGACTAAAATTTTCCCTCGAACCCGGAAGTGCGCCTTATATTCCGGTGCACCTTATATGATGTACAAAGTTGCGAAATTCACCAAACCTGAAGTGTGATCTGTGAGCCGTAGGGGAAGCCGGCAGTGCCACGGCAGCCGGCTGGAGGCGGACCCAGGAACCTGCAGCACCGCCCCTCCTGGGTCCAGGCAGTCCCGAGGGCCCATGGCTACCAGGTGAAGGCGGGCCAGGGGGCCCACGGCACCACCCCTCCTGGGTCCAGATGGTCCTGGGGCCCAATGGCTGCTGGGTGAAGGCAGGCCCGGCGGCTCGCAGCATCACCCCTGCCGGGTGGAGGCGGGCCCAGGGGCTCATGGCTACCGGGTTGAGGCAGGGCCTTGGCCAGCAACCGCGTGGGGGGAGCTGGGGGTGGAGCCTCGCTGCAAAAAAAAAGTGCGCCCTATAGTCCGGTGCGCCTTATCTGATCTACGAAGTTGCGAATTTTGCCGACTCTCGGGAGGTGCGCCTTATAGTCCGGTGCGCCTTATGGTCGTGAAATTACTGTACATGAAAATGTAATAGGTACACCTGGGTTTGTAAGTTCTTTTATCAAAACAATTACAAATGTTGTAGAATGTAGGATGATGGTATTATATATCCAGTTTAAATGTAAGCCTTGAATGAATCCGTTAGTGGTTGGAATTTTAAAGAATTACTGTCTCCATAAATCAAACCAGCTTTTTCACAATCAAGAAATTGTTCTTGCTGAATTCATGACCTTTTTATGACATAGCTTGAAAATAGTTCTGAATGGAAAGTAATTTTGGATGTTGATGATGACTTAAGTTAGGGGTCCTTCCAGCATCTGGAGTTGCTGGAAGTCCAGTGTTGGAGGGAGAATGACACTTCTGTTGTTTAGGTCTAAGGACTGACACAAGTGTAAAAGGAATATTAAGCAGTAACTATATGGAAGTAATTTCCGTGCTTGTTTCCACTGAAACCTGCACGCTGCTTAACTTTTCTCACAAGCTGTTTTAAAGTAGTTGCCTGAGACGCCAATGACCAGAAGGTGGGCAGAAGAGCAAAGACTTTTGTTTAGCGTGTACTTTCAAGTCCAGGTACTGAATTTTGCACTGAAGCAATGTCTTATTTGACTGAATTAAAGCATACTTGGCAGCAGTCGTCAGAAGACCTGAAAATTCTTGCTACTGTGCATACTTAAGATGTTCATTATCTCAGTTGAACCTGACTAAGCATGTGCTGAATATGATTCGTTATTCCAGAGGTTTTAGTAGTGCTGTGTCTCATTTTCATGGAGAATGAGAATTAAATGGATTGCTCTTTTTAAAATCTAGTTGTTCCTGAACAAGTCTTAAAGAAAAGTGATCTATCAGGACTTGTTAGGATAAAGAAAGACGCTACAGCTGGTATAGATATTTGAGATTTATTTGGCCTTTTGACAGGTTGATTTAAATCTTTATTGTAGCTGAATATTTTGGAGGATTATTCAGCACCTCAAGTAATCAGGAAATCTGAAAGCTAAAATTGGAGCACCTGTGCTACTGTAGACAGATACCTTACAGAATTTATATGTTTAGTGGACATGTTTTCTTGTGAAGAATTTATTTGATATGCCATTAATATATAATTCAGATATATATAGTTGCAAACATGCAAGTATTTCTGATTGCTTTATATAGCAATAAAATATTTATAATTAGAAAAGGAAGCTGTAGTTTAAAGTAGTATATATGTAACTGCTTGCTGATCTAGGAATAAGAAGCTGCCCCTTCTCGGGGCATAAATAGATAATAGCATGAAGAGTTTCATACAAGTACTGGAGACTGTGAGAAAGCCTGCAAACTTCTTGGATTTTGTCGGTCTGGGGATTTATAGGCACTTCTTGATGTTTGAACTTTGAGTACCTGTGAAGTCTCAGAGAAAACAGTTATATGCTAGAAAATGCGAAAACTTCAGTCTGAAAAGACTGTCTAAACTCATTAGTGCTGACAACCGAATGATGTCATAGGCCACTGCATAATTATGTTTCCAGACAGAACAGTTAATGACAGATATGAGCTTTCTTTGCATAGCTCTGTCTTCAGTTTTTTGTGTAATTTTCAAAGCAGAAAGATGTCCTGTCTAGCTGCAGGTTGTAGTTGTGTTAAAGGACTACATCAAGGAAGCTGGTCAGGGCAACACAACAGGAAGGCATTGCAATCCAGTTTATGACTTTCCATTTCTAGCTCCTGAATTCCTGTAAATAAAGTTCTCTGGTATTCTGGGAAACTGTATATAGATTCCCCAGGAAATCCTCTGCTCTAGAAAGTGCTATAATGCAAAAGTCAAGATTTTAAGCAGGTTCATTCAAATTTTGTTCAACTAAAGTGCAGATTATGAATAAACCCTGCACGTTGGTGGCTAGTTTGGTATTGGCTTTCAGTTTTGCACCATTTTAAGGCTGCTGCTAGAACCTGAATAGTCTGAAAACTTTATCAGTAGGTAGCTCTAACCATAGGAGTTATGAGAGAAGAACATTAAATCTTGAAGTCCTTTTCTTGTTGTTTCTGCAGAACACAAATCTTATTTTCAGGACAGAATGAGTGTGCATTGATTTTGTTGTTCTTACTGCCCCTAATGAGTGACTTTGGGGTTGACTTTGTTCTGATTCTCTGCAGGATAAATTGCTTGTGTCATCTAACTTTTAACAGTCCTATGTTTCATCCAGAACAGTAGCTGAGCTGAAGAAAGATTCCAAAACAAACAACTTTCCCTCAGTCTTGGACATTTGAAGCAATGTATTCTGTCACTTAAGGCTAACATATGGAGCAAAGCCTTGCCTGCAAAGGTCTTGGTGTGCCTTCTTCGAAATGTACATGTGTCGGTAGTTCCTGATTTCAATTATTTCCACTCCCACTGTGCATGTAGCCCTGCAAGAGTGGATGGAGGGTGCAGAGAGGAATTCAAAACTGTAAAGGAAGTGCTGTTTGCCTGGGTTAGGTGAGCTTTACTTTCAGTCTGATGTGGGTCGTCGAATCATTAAGGTTGGAAAAGACTGCTAAGATCACTGAGTCCAACCATTAGCCCAGCACTATGAGGTCTGCTACTAAACTCTCTCCCCAAGACATCTGCACATTTTTAAAATACTGTAATTTCACGACTATAAGGTGCACCTTCAAGCCTAAAATTTTCATCAAAACCCGGAAGTGAGCCTTATAATCTGGTGCGCCTTATATATGGACAAAGTTTGGAAATTTGCTGACAACATGGAAGTGCGAGCCGAGCTGCACAGGGCCGCGGGGCTCAACGGGGCCGCGGGGCTCGCACAGCTCGGCGGGCCCCGTGTGACTCGGCGTGGTTTGCGCGATTCCATTGCTTATTGGTTACTTTGTTGTGCGCGGATCCTCACTGCAAAAAAAAGTGCACCTTATAATCCGGTGTGCCTTATAGTTGTGAAATTACTGTACTTCCAGGGGTGGTGACTGAAGCATTTTCTTGGGCAGCCTGTTCCAGTGTTGGACCACCCTTTCAATATCCAATGTAAACCTCCCCTGGGGCAACTTGAGGCTGACTCTTGTCCTGTTGCCATTTGCCTGGGAGAAGAGGCCAACCCTACCTGGCTACAGTCTCCTTTCAGGCAGTTGTAGAGAATGATAAGGTCTCTCTCGAGCATCCTTTTGTCTAGGCTAAACACCCCAGCTCCCTCAGCCACTCCTCACAGGACTTGTGCTCCAGACCCTTCACCAGCTCTGTTGCTTTGTGGAGGTTTCACTGCATTTTCAGTCTCCTCATGTGTGACAGCTGACTCCTCATGCTTCAGTGGTTGTGGTGATGCTGGACAGCAGTGGCATCCTTACTAAACTAGTAATAGGAAAAATCTTACCTCAGCAGATGTCTTTCCTTTTTACATCAGCTTGACTGACAGGTGCCATGGACCTTTACCTTAACTCTCCTAAGCTGAAAAAACCCCCATGTCTCTTGTGGAAAGGTCATCAGCATCAATCCTGCTTCAGCTAATTCCTGATGAAGTGCTTACATGCCCTCCTGCAAACCCAGTCAAGGAAGTGTACTGTCTGCAATAAAGCCTTTTAAGAGCAATTTGCAGTTGTTCTTTGGCAGAAGAAATAGCTTTAGGGCAAATAAAGTTTCTAGATTCTTCTGTGGGCTCCTAGGGGTAGGCATTTTTCTAATAATGAAAGAAAACTTTATAATTAGGCTTATTCTCTAGAATTCAGTTTTAATGTTGAAAATAAAATATAAAATGTGAATGCAAAGAAAAACTTCTGAATTGTCAGTGTTCTCTACTGGGTAAAATGGTATTTGCATAAGTCCTCAGGTGGGCTGAAAAAATACTTTTATAGCTCAGCATCTACTTCTTCTGTAGTTCCTTCTGTCTTTCATTACGGGCACAAAAGTCCTGAAGAATGCAAATACATTGTTGATGAACAAATGTCAAATGTAGTACAGAAAACATGGAAGCTTGATTGAAAGCCACATGATGTTTGAATAGGATCGTGGAAAGTACAGAATCCTTAAAATGAAAGAACTGTTAGCAAAAGCTGGCTGCCAAGTGGCTTTGTTGATGCTTAATTCTAATCAACTGGGAGTATAACAAGTGTTAAAAGTGAAGGCGTTAAATATATTTTCATATGAAAGGAAAAGATGGATCAGTGTTTAATTCGCTCTTTTTTTTTTCCCTGAGAGAAACATGTGGGCTCTGGAGAAAGAAATGTGTTTGCTATACATGTGGGATTTTTTCAGGTGTTTTTCAGATGTCACAACTATATTAAGACACTACTAGTTGTAAAAAAGAGGAGAATTAATACCATATCTGTCTTTGCTCTTGAAGACTGTCTTGAAATATTTGTGATGTTTTGTTGACAGTGAAAGTTTTAGAAGAATACAGAGTGTATTTCAGGGAGGATACCTTGAATACAGACACATTCTGTAGTAATATTCCACTACTATGACATGGTAATATTGAAGATTTTTTATTTATTTAGATAATGAAAGTGTTGAGTTCAGTAGATATGCATGATGCAAATAGCTTAGAGCTTAGAAATTCTCGAATGTAACTGTAAAAATAAAATCAGTTATTAAATACGCATAAAGCAAAGGGAAAACAAATCCAATTAGATGATATTCCTCAAGTTTGTTTTATTTTTTTAATCAGTTCTTTCAGCTGTCAAATGAGCAGATGCTTCATTTGATTATATACAAAGTGGATAAAATATGATGTTCGTGACAGGTAAGTGAGAAGGAGCAACAATTTTTGAAGAGCCAGCTTTCAGAGAAAGAGAATAAACCTGTGAATTGGCAAAAAAAAAAATAAAACTGAGTTGGATGATTAACGGAGTGAAAAGTCATGCTGTGTGTGATCAAATAAGAAAAAATCACTTGAATGCATAATCATTCTAGGTGTTTGTTAAATGACTCAAAGGTAGATTCAAAAGTAGCCTTAAGAATTTGCTAATTGATCATATAAATGAACATATAAATGCGAATTTGCTTATTGAACATATTGACTGGTGCATGTAAAAGCTAGTAGCTACTTTTCTCTTTGGAGTTAATGGATCTCCAGTGAGAAGAGATAACTGAAGCCCCTTACAAATAGGTAGTTTGAGAGAGAATTAAAAAATTTAATCACCTCTTAAAAGGAGGAAAATAAAATCTTGCATGTTAGTAGATTTGTAAAAGTTAAAATACTTTCTATTGGCTTAATTTTTTTCTGCTTCAATTATTTTATCATTGGAAATGCCTTTCTGGGAGCATGAGATGATCTCCTAGGTTACTTTTGCTTTAGAATTATTGAATCTGAGACTATAGGTTCTGTTCTATCAGACTACTCTTTAATACTTGGTCAAACTGCCAGTTTTTAGGAAAAGGGAAAAAAAATCCCACCCCCAAGACCACAAAACTTACCTGATAATATAACGTGCTGTAATCCACATGGAAAAATTATTATTCACATCCTAGTACAGTTACTTCCCAGGTATTTGGGAAATCACTTTGTCTGTATTCATTGCTGAAAATTTCTTGTTCAAAAACTTCTAACTGTGCTAATTAATCCAGATTATTTGTTTGTAGAATGACAGCTATTAAAGAGTACAGTAATTTCACGAATACAAGCCGCACCAATTTGACCAAAATTTTGGTGGAAACCCGGAAGTGCGGCCAATATTCCGGGGCGGCTAATACATTAACAAAATTCTAAAAGCTGCCAACACGGAAGTGAGAGCCCGCGGCAGCCCCAAGCCAAGCTGGAGCCCGGCCGGCCCCGGCAGAGGTGGGAAAGCCTGGCAGAGGCGGGGCAAGCAGTGTGGGGGGCGGGCGGCAGAGCCTGAGCCAGCAGGGCGGGGCAGGGGGGCGGCAGAGCCCAGGCCAGCAGGGCGAGGGAGCCCGGGAGAACTGGGGCTAGCAGTGCAGGGGAGCATGGCAGAAGCAGGAAGGCCAATGGGTGGGGCTGCCTGGCAGCGGGGGAAGCCCAGCAGAATCGGGGCCAGCAGCGTGGGGGAGCCCGGCGGTGCGGGGGCCTGCAGTGCCGGCCAGGGCGAGGAAACGCGGCGGCGGTGCAGACGGGAGGGGGCGACCGGCGAGCCTGGCGGCGGCGGCAGCCCTGCTGACCGGGCGAGCGAACGCGGTGCGGGGCGAGCGAACACGGCGCGGGCAAACGTGGCGCGGGGCGGGCGAACGCGACGCGGGGCGGTGCTGACGGGAGAGGGGGGCCAGCGAGCCCGGCGGCGGCGGCAGCACCATCCGGCCAGCCCCGCCGAGCCGTGGCGCTGAGCTGGGCCACCCGGCCCCGTCGGCAACCATGAGCAGGCCGAGCCTGCCTGGCCCCGCCCTGAGCCAGTAAACCCCGCTATGCCACGATCCTGTTACTAATTGGCCAATTTGTGAAAGCTGCGCACGGATTCTCGCGACGAACGAAAGTGCGGCTAATATTCGGGGTGCGGCTTATCTATTGACAAAGACAGCAACATTGTCGAGGCACTGGGGGTGCGGCTTATAATCCGTGTGGCTTGTATTCGTGAAACTACTGTATAATACAAACCTAAAAGACTTACATTTCAGCAGTAGTGCTGTTGTATGCCTGTCAGCACAGGACTCCTGGGGAAAGATGGAGGGGTTTAGACATGTGTAACTTAATTCAGGTGCACATTTATGTTTTAGGAATTATATTTTTTTGGAAGAGCTGGGGTTTTTTTGAGTTTATCTGCTTTAACCTGGTTCTCTGCACTTACACACAATGTTGATTTTTTTTTAGACCAAGAAGTTTGAGGGTGATACAGGCCCATGTGAGAAGCAAGTGAGGCACACTTTAGAAAAGGCAGCTTAGAACACTTCAGCTATGTGAATCAAAATGGTGGTGTTTCAGCTGAGGGACTGTGTTATTGCTTTGTTTTCTATGGTCTATCAGTATAAAGAAATATTCCTGAAATCTTGATTTTGAAGAGGTCACTTGTCTGGTGTGTGGCTGACCAGCATCACTTTACTGATCAGGACATTGGCTGCTAGAAAAGAAATACAAGCTCCGTCTTCTTATTCAGCTCCTCTGTTCTCGGCCATAGATTGTGTCCCCTCAGTTTCCTTCAATTTTCTGTGTTTCTGTCCTTTCTCTAACTTATGTTATACAGTGGAAAATGCAAATGGAGCATGGGTTTCGTTTGGTTAGTTTGCTCTCAGCTCTTTTAGGCTAGCACATTTGTTTTGAGGACTACTGTGTATGTACTTCTTAAATTGCAGTTCTTCAAATTAAAAATACACTGCTAAAGTGTACATTGCCTACCAAGATTTAAGATTAGATTTTAATACTATGCTGTCATTGTTGTTAAAACATGTGGGCTGTTCTTACTTCAAGTAGACCTATTTGTTGCTAAAGACTTGAGACATACACAGTAATTTCACGATTACAAGCCACACTGATTATAAACCGCACTTCCAGGGTGTCGACAACATTTCATTTTTCCTCCATAGATAAGCCGCATCGGATTGTAAGCCGCACTTTCGTTCGCAGCGAGGATCCGTGTGCAACTTTCACAAAGTTGCCAATTAGTAACAGAATCGCAGGGTCGCAGGATTTACTGGCAGGTGCCGACCTTGGAAACATTATTTCCAAGTGAAAAAAGATACAGACAATAACTGTGGCAGCGTACCCTGCAAGTTTTATTTACGAGCGGAAAAAGATATGAACAATAGTGTGGTTGTTTTACAAACGTCGTTTTACAATGGATTTCTGACGGATCCGCGTTACCTTTAAACAACCTCGCAGCCACTCAGCCGCTTGGGCGGGCAGAGAGCAGGGCAACCGCTCAACCACTTGGGTGGACGGATAGCAGGGAAGCAACTCAGCTGCACAAGACTGAAAACACAGAAAAAAATACAGAGAAATATCATGGACTCAAATCGACAGCACCACCCTGTCGCCAGGGCTGCGTGGGCTCCAACTTGGCTCAGGGCTGCTGCAGGCTCTCACTTCCGGGTCTGAAAATTTCTGAAAATCGTTCATACATAAGCCGCTCCAGAATTCAAACTGCACTTCTGGGTATGGACCAAAACTTAGTCAAAATGGTGTGGCTTATAATCGTGAAATTACTGTAATTTAAAAAAATGAAGGTGCTACAAATGAAGTAATCTACATCTCTTAGTGTCACTAGGGATGTAGTTTTCAATAAGAATGCTCATTCAGTTCATAAGGATGAACTCCATTAGTCTTGAGTTCAATTACAGTAATTTCACGAATACAAGCCGCACCATTTTGACTAAAGTTTTGCTCCTACACCGGAAATGCGGCTTATACTCAGGAGCAGCTAATATGTGAATAATTTTCTGACATTTCCAACCTTAGAAGTGCCAGCCAGGGTGCCAAGCCGAGCACCTGCCAGTAAAAGCCAGCATTTCGCGATTGTTACAAATTGTTACTCTGTTGCACTGCGGGTGGAGCCTGACTCCCTTCAGGCAGCACGGAGGGTGGGGAGAGAGGTGGGAGAGCTCTCTCCTTCCCTCCTCTGCCGCAGCCCGGGGGAGAGATGGGGGGGCCCCGTGCCGCCATTGCCGCGGCTCGGGGAGGCGGCGGGGGCCCCGTGCCTACATCGTTGCGGCTTGGGGAGGAGGCGGGGGCCCCGTGCCACCATCACTGCGGCTCGGGGAGGAGACGGGGGCCCCGTTCCGCCATCGTTGTGGCTCAAGGAGGAAGCGGGGGGCTCTGTCCCCGCCCGCTTCCGCCACCGCGGGAGCGGGGGGGGCTCCGTCCCTACCTGCCACCACGGGGCAACGCCGGACCAGGGTGAGCGAGCCCAGAGGCGGCGGCCGGCCCCGAGCGGCCCCGCCGAGCGGCAGCGCCAAGCTGGGCCACCTGGCCCCGTCGGCAACCTTGAACAGGCTGAGCCTGCACAGCCTGAGCCGAGCCAGTAAACCCCGCCATGCTGTGGTTCTGTTACTAATTGGCAACTTTGTTGCACGCGGGTCCTCGCTGTGAACGACAGAGCGGCTTATACTCAGGTGCGGCTTGATTATGGACAAAGAACGAAATGTTTGTCAACACCCAGAGATGCAGCTTATAGTCCGTGCGGCTTGTATTCATAAAACTACTGTAGTTTCTCTGGATGAAGCAGGAGTGGTAAAAACTGAAGTACAATAGAGAGATTCTCAACACTGACTGTCAACATGGAATGAGACTTCTACTGCAGCTATTTCTAGTAGCCTTAATCTATTTTATTTTCTGGTTCAAACATTATTTGAACTTATCCAAAAAGAGACTAAGCATATGGAAAGGGATTTTGTATTACTCAAGGAGCAACATCTGAATCTGCAGTACAATGAACTGTGCCTGTATGACAAAGTCTTCCTCATCCAGTTCCTCTACAGATTGAAGAGAGGGGGAAAATAAACATTTTGCCTGTTTTGTTGGGAATTTATTCTGGTGCCAGGAAGAGACATTAAAAGGGCAGTGCTTAGCAGCAACAGATAATGATGACTGGCAAATCTGATGTGGGTTTACCATCTGCAGATGTTTCTGATGGTCTCTTGCCTTGTAGAAAGGCATGCTGATGCAGAAAGGAAAATTTCTGTCTTGAAGAAAGGGTTGAAAAGAAGATGGCTAGTATTGGGAAAAGATGCCTTTATTTATAGTGGGAAAGATGCTACAGCTCTCTTCAGTAAGAACTGTCATTCTTCTTCAATGCATTCGATAGAATACAATACAGCATATTTACAGCAACTTGGCTTCCTTTAATCGCTTACAATTCTATTTAATTTGAATTTGGCTGTTTCGAAATTGATAGATGTTTGTAATAAAGTCAGGTAAATGAAATTAAGTGTTCTAATAATGTATATATTTGCAGGTCGAAATTAGAATAATTTAATGGAATTACTTTTTAAATATTTGGATTGTGTCTTCCTTCCATAGTTTGGAGCATTTTTGCCTCTTTGATGTTCTTTGTAGTGCAAATTTGGTACTGCTGTGAGTAATTTAAATCAAGTGTTTTAAACTGTGTCTTTTTTTTTTTTTTCTTTTTTTTTTTATTCCAGCCCTGATGATATTGGTACCTGTTGGTATATCCTGCTGTCTGGTTCCGTCTTCATTAAAGAATCCATGTTTCTTCCAAGGAGCAGGTATATCAGCTTTGAATGTACTGCATTCTATATTTTAAAAATAAATCATAAGATGTAGAGAATTTTTAGAATTAAAAGGCAGTGCTTTATATTTAATGAAACACAGAAGAACAAACCTAAATGCATATCTCCTGCCTTTACTAGCTGTGGTAACTGTTTCATGCCTACTGCTAGAATTGAAAGTCCATCTTTGTGGACAGTGTACATCTGTCCGAAGTGTCATGCAGATGCTGTCAATTTAAAAAATAAAAACACTAAAACCCTGACAAATGGAGTGAAGTACTGAGTAGTCTCTTCCTGTGAGTAATCAAATTTCAAATTATAGGATACACTAGAATTTGAATGTGGATGTTTTCCCTTACTGTACACAAGTCTTTGGTGCATGTTTTAGCATGATCATGTTACTGCAGGTTTTGCTGCTTCTGTTGTGCTTGGTCTGAAAGATGGTGTCTGCTAAAAAAGGCAGTAGTCTCTCTTGAAATGGAAAATGTAAATCCTCTCCCTCCAAATTATTATGACTTTGAAATTAAGGGGCTCTGTCTTGGGTTACACTACAGGATGTGATAAAAGGTATCTATTCTATTACCATCTATTGAGGGTGGGGGAAGTGATCCTTATCTCCATGGGAGATATTCTGCTAATGGGCCATCCATTGAAACCAGGCGGGGCATTGTTCTTTATCTTTTCACAACCCATCCTTCCTCTAAAAAGTCATTTTCTGCTAATGGCCCATTGAGTCCCACTGTGGGACTGATAAAATTACTTCATCCCACTGGAAGTTACTCCAGCCAGGGGGAAGAGCCCAACATTTCTTACCAAAATAAAAACACAGGTTTTGGGACACTAAGGTGGCCCTTTTTCTACTGGCCTCCAGAGGGAGACAGGAATTCCTCCACATCACCACTGGACCTCCAGAGGGAAACTGCACCTTCTACAGAGCCACTGCTTCAACTGAACCACATCTGTCACTGCAAGAAGACTGTAACCACCATTTAATCAAACTGCTATTAACACCCTACCTGATGGGGTGTCAGGTTGTACTCTGACTTTGTTAGGGTTTGGGGTTTGTTTCTTTGTAGTACTATATTTCTATTTTCATTTCCCTAGAAAAGAAGTGCTATTCCTGGTTCCCATATCTTTGCCTGAAAACCCCCTTGATTTCAAAATTATAATAATTTGGAGGGAGGGGATTTATATTCTCCATTTCAAAGAGAGGCTCCTGCCTTTCTTAGCAGGCACCTGTCCTCCAAACTAGGACAGGCTCTCAGGCAAAGATACGGGAATAGGAATAACAGTTCTTTAGTAGGAAAGATTAAAATAAAAGTACAGTAATACAAAAAGAACCAAAATACTGACAGAACCAGAATACAACCTGACACCCCATCATTCAGGGTGTTGGTAGCAGTCCAATTAAATGGTGGCTGCAGTCCTCCTGCAGTGACAGATGTGGTTCAGTTGAAGCAGTAGTCCTCTAGAAGGGTACAGTTTTCCTCCAAAGGTCCAGTAATGATGGGGAAAGATCTGGTTTTCTTCTGAAATCCAGTGAAAAAAGGCTACTCTGATGTTCCAAATCTCTGTTTTTATTTAGGTAGGAAATGCTTGGCTCCTCCTCCTGGGTGGAACATCTCCCAATGGATGATGTAATTTTGTCAGTCATGGAGTGGGACTCAGTGGCCCATTAACAGACAATATCTTCCTGAAGGAAGGATGGGTTGTATAAAATATAAAGAACACTGCCCTGCCTGGTTTCAACAGATGGTGATAGAATGCATACTTTTGGTTACATCCTGCCTTGCAAACCAAGACGTTCACATAAGTGGTTTCATACATGGAAAAAAATGTTTGACACTCAAAATTTATATTGCTCCAGTAAAAATAAATATTTGGAGCTATGGAGAAAAATGCAAGTGATTGCAATCATTTCAGTCTAAAGTGACTGAATTTGATCATTTTAATGGAAGCAGAGCTGAATTATTTAAAAATGCTGGTTCAATGCATATTCATTCAGAATATTGTAAAAGACTCCTTTGAAGTGTATGCTATGTAATAAAATTTGTGAAAGGCAGAATGAAAGAATGACCTTTCTCTGTATAGTATCATGATAATGAAAGCACTGGAATTTTTTTTACTATTTTAAACAGTGGGAAACCACTTAATGGTTAATGTTGGTTAGTGTATGAAGCATTAGATCTTGAAATCTGCTTTCCAGTGGGAGGGAGAGCAGTGAAAATCTTGGGACGTCCATTTGATGTTGATGGCATGTTCTTGGTGCAGTCAAGTGTCTTGTGTCTGTTAGGGCACTGTTGATAAAAAGGTTGTGCCATCTAATAGTTAATGCTAAAGGTGCAAAACTGATTATTGGAAAAATGAGTACAGTAATTTCACGATTATAAGCTGTACCATTTTGACTAAAATTTTGGTCTGACCCCGGAAATGCGGCTTATACTCGGGAGCGGCTAATATGTGAAAAATTTTCTGAAATTTCCAACCCCGGAAGTGCAGCAGAGGTGCCTAGCCGAGCACCTGCCAGTAAAACCCGGGATTGCGCGATTGTTACGGATTGGTTACTCTGTTGCACGGTGAGTGGGGCCGGCTCAGTGCTGGCAGCGTGGGGAGAAGGGAGGCGGGGAGCTCCCTCCTTCAGGCAACGCAGGCTGGGGCAGAGGCGGGGGCTCCATGCTGCCATCCCCACGGCCTGGGGTTGTATGTAGTCCATGTCAACAATCTTCTGTACCTCTGAAATACAGCAATGCTTGTGCCTCACTCACTTAAACACTTGAAGCAAGGTGATATTAAATAAGATAAACAATGAGCTTGAGATTCTTTCTGGGAGAATGAACAAAAATTACATATCCTATAACAATAAGCAGAACATTTAAATGCTGTTCGTATAAAGAAATGTGTAAAATGACATCTGGGACAATGTCTGATACCTTAGTGAAGTGCAGGCATGGAAGTTGCCATAAGAATAGGTTTTACAGTTGTGGATGAAGTCAAGTAGATGTCAAAGCTGGTGTCTTGGGAGGCAAATGCAAGAGAGACAATTTGTTAATTAACAAAAATAAGTCTATGAAAGCAAAATTAAGAAACTTTAATTATATAAGATAGAAAGTATTTAATGAGAGTAAAACCAAAGTCATTCTAGCGAGAGGTTTGTGCTTAGAAGCTGTAGTCATTGAAGAATGGGTGAGGGCATTATTAGAACTTAGGACAAGGTTAATCAGGATTTTTTCTTTGTAAAAGAGTAAGTTGTGGTTGGGGTTTGGGTTCGTCCATGAATAAGGAACTTGGCAAAAGTTAGAAGGGCACCCAGGTTAAGCTTCTGATTTGGAATACTAGTGGCTAATAAATTATTTATTCATCTATTTATTTAGTAAATAATTGCCTGAGAAGAAAATTCAGTTTTTCAGCTTTACTTATGCTGCCAATGAACTGCTGGGAGACAAATAGCAAACTACTCAGATATACATACTGGACAGAAAAGAATGATTAGAAGAAATGCTAAAATAAAATTTTACAGTGCTCAGAAATAAGGGACTGAGACCTATGAAAAATCTGCTAAGAACTGATAAGGTGGTATTCTTTAATCTACAAAGTAGTGTTAAAAGTGGACAAAAGATGATGACTGGATAAGTGTTCGCTGAAACCAACTGTTTACATACACAGGGAGTAACTATTTCAAGAGCCTTTTGGAGCATTGTGTAATTCGTGCGTATTGATGCCCTACTGCTATTAAAATGAACTGGCTGTGGTTTAGCCAATGGAGCACATCCTCATTCATCACTGACATCAAGTGATAGGAGAAGACCTAAACATTGTAAAGTAGAGATCATCTAATTTTGATTTTGTTTGTCATTTGAGTAAACTAAATTTGCAATAATAAATTAGTATTTACACTCTTTTAGTGTGGATTTTTTTCAGTTCAGTCCATTAGCTTTGCCTATCTAAAAAACCACTAGGATATTATTTTGCAACATGTGAAGCTTGTTATTAAGAGAGCAGGATGAAGCCAAGAAGTCTGTGTAGGAGCAATCAAATAGGTAGAAAGCAAGAAGTATGTGCTTTTCTCCAAATCTGATTGACTCAGAAAGTTCTCTTCTCCCTTTCTTTTCCCAGAGCCAAACATAATTAATCTCTAAGCATGTCACCATCCAAAACTCCTCTTCCCCCCCCCCCCACCCAGTTTAAAACTATTGGGTTTTTTTTCTTTTTTTTGTCAGCCTGCCATATGCACCTGTAGTAAATCCCTTTAGACAGGTTCTCTGGGCTGCTGATCCTGCTCAGACTGAGGGCTTCCCCTTGCCTGTCCTCCTGTTCTTCTCAAACTCATCTTCATTGAATGATGGCTTCATTGAATGATAGCTGACAAAATTTAAAATAAGACACGTTGTCATCCAACCAATTCCACCCCACCCCCTGAATTTCAAGAGCATTTGCTATTCTTTGTTGGATTTCACTCTTCTAAAATGAATGTTTTTACATACCAAGCATAAGTAGTATCTCTGGATTATTTAGACACACCTAGTGGACAAATCTGCTTATAACCTTGCAGGTTTGTTCTCAGTCTGTGCAGAATTTGATCTTACTCTGAACTTGTTGGCAGTTGGCATGTGAGTCTGTAAGAACAGAATAGGGGCTGTCATTAGATTTAAACTGACTCTTGCAAGTACCTTAGTGCGTTTGACTGCATATGCTCAGCTTATTGTTTGCATTTGGATCCTCTATTAGCTGATTTTCTTGCATTAGTTTTAGATGTAGCATCATCAGACTGGTTGGTGAGTAACACCGGAAGTGCTCTTTTGTTGTATTTGTTTTGTCAGGTAAACTTACTGGCGTCTTTCTTCCAAATCACTGTGTCCGTGGCTTTAATTTCTAGTGTTGAGATACCATTTAAAATTCTTTCATCAGAGACACTAGATTTGGCGATAGTTAATATATAGATGGGGAAGAAGAATATTTAAAAAAAAAATCTCCTTCACCTGCCATGAAGCTGTGTAAAAGTCTAAGAAATGACCACATCTCTACTTTTGTACTGCTGTAGCTTAGGAACAGCACTTCTCATTTATTGCCCTCTCCCCTGCTCAAGGAGACTCCCCCAGATTGGACACCTCTCACTCCCCTCCCTTCTCTGGTGGGAGACACAAAGATCGTGAATTGGGATAAGAACAATTTACTGGAAGCATCAATGAGATAAAAAAAAATGGACAGTACCAACAGCAGTACTACTAAAACCTATGTAAAAAATAGTACAGCAGTCAAAAATTAACCAGCTTTGTAGTGTATGAGAGATGGGCAAATAGCTACCTGTTGAAATAGTTTGAAATGAGTGTCAAATCTGCCAATTTTCGGCAAAGTTTTATAATGTACTGGATGACTTGTAAAATTACTTTTAACTAGCTACTGGACAAGTCTTTAATTCCAAATTTAAGAAAATAAGTTGTTCAAGATGGGATATTGGAATACATTAAGTCCTAAATTGAGTATTTACCTCTGGAAACTGTAACATCTAAATCATGTCTAGTTTTTTTTGAAAATAGCATGAGTTTAATTTTATTTCCTTGTTGTAATACAGTTTAGCTTGTATTTATTCAAATGCCAGGCTATCAGCTAGCAAATATTGTTCATAAGATAAGGCTGGATTTTGTTATCTTAAATTATAATTTTGGGAAAATATACAATCCGCAGTTTTAAAGAATTGTGCTCCGAACAATTAAAGCTGCCTTTTATTTGGTGACATAAGGTAAAGCTTTATATTGCTCTCCTATTTAATTTCTGTAAATTAAAAAACTGACAATTTTTTTGATAGTTCAATGTGAGGAAGATCATCCCTCTTCTGTCCTACCCCTTTCCCCCCAATTTTCCTATTAATATTTACAATCTTCTTCCTTTACATTAGTGTATCAGGCATATAGTATACTAAACTAAACATTCCTTAATTCTTTCCTCCCATCATAACCATCAAGCTAGCACAAATTAGCACTCAGTCCCCTCATCATTTCCCCTGAGCGTCTGTACCCTGAAGCAGTTCACATGGTAGAATGAGGTTTATTTATGAGCTCTACAAAATAAATGACTAGAAAATGCCATTTCCCGAGGGGTGTCCTGACTCTTCTGTGTTTTCATGTGGCCACTGACAGCTACTATGTGACAATCCCTCAGAATGTCTTTTGGAATGGCCTCCAGTTTGCCTTGGCCTGCTCCATGCTCTCACCACATTTGGTCATTTGCTTGCACCTCCTATGGCATTTTTGTACCAGGACTTTGCTTCTAGTGTAGACTCCACTGGGTTCCTTTGTATTACAGTAATTTCACAACCATAAGGCGCACCGGACTATAAGGTGCACGTATATTTTTGCAGCGAGGATCCGTGCCGCGCGCAACAAAGTAATGAAGTAGTAGCGCCCCCCTGCCCACACTGCTCCCGGCGCTTGGGGCCGCCCCCTACCTCTCTGCCAGTGCTGCTCCCGCCCCCAGCCTCTCTGCCAGGGCTGCTCCCACCCTCTGCCTCTCTGCCAGGGCTGCTCCCACCCCCACCTCTCTGCAAGCGCTGCTCCCACCCCCCGCCTCCCTGCCCACACTGCTCCCACCCCCTGCCTCTCTGCCGGTGCTGCTCCCATCCCCCGCCTCTCTGCCAGCGCTGCTCCCGCCCCCCGCCTCTCTGCCAGCGCTGCTCCCACCCCCCACCTCCCTGCTAGCGTTGCTCCCGGTGCCTGGGGCTGCCTCCCGCCTCCCTGCCAGCGCTGCTCTCAGCACCTGGGGCCGCCCGGGGCCACCCCCCCCATCACTACTTGGTGCTCATGCGGCACTGCCCCCCCTTGCGGCTTTCACTTCTGGGTTGGCAAATGTTGCAACTTTGTACATTATATAAGGTGCACTGGACTATAAGGCCCACTTCCAGGTTCAGGGGAAAATTTTAGTCAAAAAGGTGCGCCTTATAGTCATGAAATTACTGTACTTAAATGGGAGCTGCAGTACCCAAACGTCTCCTGTATCTCCCACAGCTCACCTTGTGCCTGCTCTTGGCCTCTGTGACCACATGATCTCCATGACCGCAGCTATCTCTTAGCAGCAACGAAGTGCACAATTGCTGAGCAGATTTTCTCAGACTCTTGGCTTTGGTACTTGGGGTTTTCTGGTTTTCTCATGGAATGCTTCTGAGCCTGTCTGGGTGGTGAGAGCTGTACTGCTTGGGCATCCCACTGTGCCAACTTGCCACCCACGAACCTGGCTTTACACTCGGTTTTCGCTGCCTGCTCATCTGCTGTTTCCTTGCTTCAGCCTCTTTTCCTTCACTGCTGCTTCATCCAACCAGCTCTCCCGTCACTGCCTCATATGGCAATGGAGCTGCTTTCCCTTTGGCGAGTTCACAGATTTTACATACAGGAGCAATTTTTTAAGCTTTTTCCACTAATTAAAGGATATAAGTTTTGAAGGTGAGAGAACATCTGTTTTTCATTATTTTCAAAACTAAAAGGGATGTATGTTTAAATATTGATGGTTTAACCCTCTGGTCTTTCCCATACTAAAACAACTTAAAAAATGGATTGGAATATCTGATCATACTGGAGTGTCATTGAACAAATAATGGACTTCCTGTGAATGTGTGTAAAGCAATAGCAAAACTCAGTTTATGCAGAAATGTTTTGTCCTCATGCTAGTGTGTCATCATTAACTTATGAAAGTAACTTTTCAGGATAAAATTTGTTAGGTATTTTGGCAGGCCTCTTTGTTTTGACAGGTAATGAATATGAGGGTAATGGTGCTGGGGCAGAGCCCTTGGCTATCTACATGCATTTATACAGCTTTATGTATCTGAAACATGCTTCCTAATTTTTTTTGATGTCTGAATCATGCTCTTTTGTGTGGTTTACATAAATCTAACTGATGGTGTGTTTATATTTTGAATACAGAATTGCCTTTGATTGATCTTTTGAGTCAGTAAAATTATGCTGATATCTTTAGTCACCATGATAAAATATTTCAGTATGACTCATGTATTTACAACAGTGTATATTAATAATGGCTATTACTGACTGAAACCTATGAGATAACAAAATGAAACTGAGATTTTAACTGAGAGTGATCAGTATACACAAATATTTAAACCATGATAAAATCTCCTAAAAAGGGGTTTGTTTTTTCCCCCTAAGCAGGAAAGAGCATTTTAGAACAATGGACTTGTGGGAGGCTCAGAGTTGTACTTTTGGGAACTATTAGTTGTTTAGGCTGCAGAGGGAGTTGATCAAGAACTGTGTGGAACTTATTCAGCTTTTCTCGGGTTCTGAGTTGCTTATGGCTAAGGATTTGCATCATTGTGTTGGAAACATCAAGACCATGCATTGGATATTCGTAGAGAAAAAGAACTCCCCAGGTTATAGTTTCAATTCTGTTTTAAGAAGTTACTTGGAAGTGTATGCTTGGGATTTAGTTTGCCCTCGCAACTCTCTATCTTGAGTAGAAAAAGTAGCTATTTTTGCTGCTACTGGGTTTTCTTGTGACCTGTTTGTTGTCTTGGTATGTCTGTATCAAGGTGGTGTGTTCTGAAGTCTTGCTCATGAATATTTCTAAGGGCTAGTGGGAAGGCATAGAGTGTGGTATTGTTGTGGGCTAACCCCCCTGCTGCCTTGTCCTCTGTCTGGTTTGAATGCCTTGGTTCAGCATGTCAGTCCCATCCATTGAAACTGAAGCATGAAGGAGTGTGATCTTAGGGTTTCATATAGGAAAGACAGATCATAAACTGAAGGAGGAAGTTGGAAATAGTAGTGATGTCAGTCCATTTATGACTGTGTGACTATCATGGATTACTCACAGTAAATTTTAAATAAACATTGAGAAATAAATAATTTAGTAATTTCACGATTATAAGCCGCACCATTTTGACTAAAAATTTGCTCCCACCCTGGAAATGCAGCTTACAGTCAGGAGTGGCTAATATATGAAAAACATTCAGAAATTTCCAACCCCGGAAGTGCCAAGCCGAGCATCTGCCAGTAAAACCCGGGATTGCGCGATTGTTACAAATTGATTACTCTGTTGCATGGTGGGTGGAGGTGGGCTCTGTGCCGGCAGTGCGGGGGGCTCCCTCCTGCCGGCCCCGTGGCCCGGGGGGAAGGCGAGGGGCTCCGTGCCCGCCTCCCACCAGCGCCGCGGGAGCAGGCGGGCTCCGTCTGCGGGTGGGCTCCGTCCCCGTCTGCCGCCGTGGGAGGGGGCGGACTCTGTTCCCGCCTGCCGCCGCGTGTGCTGGCGGGCTCCGTCTCCACCTGCCGCCACAGGTGCCGGTGGGCTCCGTCCCCACCTGCCACCGCGGGTGGACTCCATCCCTGCCTGCTGCCACCGCTGTGGGTGCCGGTGGGCTCCGTTCCCACCTGCCGCTGTGGGGCAACGCCAGGCCAGGGTGAGCGAGCCCGGCAGCAGCGGCGGCTGGCCCTAGGCCCTGCCGAGCAGCAGCACCAAGCTGGGCCACCTGGCCCTGTCGGCAACCCCGAGCGGGCTGAGCCCGCCTGGCCCTGAGCTGAGCCATTAAACTCTACGATCCCACGATTCTGTTACTAATTGGCAACTTTGTTGCACATGGGTCCTCACTGCGAACAACAAAGCGGCTTATATTCCGATGCTGCTTATGTATGGACAAAGACCTAAAGGTTGCCGATACCTGGAGCTGCGGATTATAATCAGGTGCGGCTTGTAATCGTGAAATTACTGTACTAATTGCTTCGTACTTTCTGCATTTACCCACAAGACTGCATTTGTGCTTTTGGATGGAAATGTTTACTATTACCTGCAAGCAGAAAATTAGACTTATCACAGCATGTGTGACTGTGATTACTTATTGAGATTCAAACTCCTAGAGAAAATAAAATCCTGCTTACAAGAGGTAGCGTTTTACTGGAGTGCCTGATCTGACCATCTACCTTGAATTTACTAATCTCCTGTTGGTATCATGTTCCAAGTGAAATCCAGCACTCACTTGTGTGTGTCATTGCTGGCTTCCTTATGAGGTACTGGAGGAGCTGGAGGTGCCATGAGGCTGTGCCTGAGCCCAGCTCCCTAAGGGCTGGCTGGCAGGGAGGGCATGCAGGAAGTGTTTCAAGTGAGTCTGACTTCATCACTTCAGACACAGCTCCAACTGGAGCTGAATTAGTTAAGCCATAAATTGGTGGGCGTTGTGATGTCACCTGCTATTTCAACAAAATTTGTGATTCAGAGCACAGGCTACATGTCGCCCAAAAGTGTCCTTAGAGTTTGAGAAAAAGGTGTACAGGTTTCTTTGAATATGAATACTTAAAACTATTTTTACAGCTGATTTATCCTTTATACTATCCATCTTCTGTTCTACTGAGTAATTGAAGAGTTCATTGAGGTCTGAAACTGATCATGACAGTATCTGAGGTGTTGGGAAATAGAAGAGGAGACAGTTCCTAAATTATGAGATTGGCTGGTGTCTGGTGTTGTTCCTGTCATATTTCAATGCTACTGGAATTTTGTTTTTGCAGGGCTGATAAAATGTTAAAGGACTTAATCTATTACAATGGCATCTTCTGAAAACAAAAATAGAAATTCAGTGTTGTGTGTCTGGGGCTACCAGGCTTTCTTCCAAGTTTGTAATGACAAGATAACAATGAAGCTGAAAGTGTCAAATGACCTGAATATATTTTCAGTGAGCATGAGTTGTTTTGATTCCTCTTAAGGAGAAGGAGGGAGGCTTTCAGGGATGGAAATGCTCATGCTAGGAGAAAAGCAAACTTCAGGAACTCTCACAAATGCAAGCTCTATACCAGTTTCTAGATGTATATACTTAGAGCTACAGACTTCTGTCTCTTCCTGTGTGAAAGATCTGATGGGCTTGAGAAGGTCTGGATCAACTGCTGGTGCTCATTTGTGGAATGTTCAGAACAATTTCATATGCTTTCTATAGGGGAGATGCCATTAATTGGTGGTGCAGAGCTTGCAAATGAAAGAGATCCTTGGGTTTGGTTTTTCATTGTTTCATGCATGGTAATTGTAAGCTGGGTCAAGATGACACTTCTTACCACTGTCGGTACTTTTAAAATAAGTAAAGAAGTTAGGCTTTTCTTACATTGTGCTTTATTCACTTCAGTGGTGTTTATCTTCCCCATTGAAACTGCAGCTCTGAAAATACTTAAAAGTTAGGGGTATCTGCTGTAATGAAAAAATTGTGATATAGAGCATAGAAACAAAATATGCAACATTATAAATCCAGACCACTGCTTTTATGGAGAGTTTTGCCTGTGAACCAATTTAGGTTATTTTTTGCATTTACTATGCAGATTAAGTATAATAAAAATTTTTCAGTGAGATATTGCCAATGCCAATGAAAAACAAAATCTGAGGTAACGGGGCGGTAGATTTTATCTATGTAAGCATGAACGTATGTTAATAGCTCAAAGTAACTGAAAAGGACCTTAAGGAAAAAATACAATTAAGCAGAAGAGTTTAACAACCTAGATTCATGGGGCGCAATTTTTGAGCAGAAAGACAGGAAAAGAGAGAATGCTTTAAGGTAGCTGATAGAGGAAATGTAATCTTTGACAACTCTATATGAACTCTCAGATTCCTTTTCTTTAAGTCTTAATAAGTTTGGGTTAAAATTTTGACTGATTGCTGACAATATATGCTGGAATAGTGCTGGGGGGTTTTTTACATTTTTGTTATCTCCCCCCATTCCTTCCCCCCCCATCTCAGTGTGAAAAAGATTTATTGCACTGAAAACACTTTTATCCTGAAGACATTTTATTCTCATTGTTGAAAAATTTTGGTACTGTTTAGTTGATTGCCTGGTTTCTAAAATGTGCTGCAGTAAAAACTGGCCTTGTAACAGTATGATTTCATTGCTGACTCTTCTTTTTAGCTTATTTTGTGTCTCATTAGCTAGAGGCACCTTTCTAATCCCAATATTAGGGTCTCTAATGGAGCATGTCACAATTTGAAGTCATTGAGAACAACATCTAAGCAATCTTGGAAACATTGTTCATCTTTTCTTTTGCTTTTACTACTCTTCTCTACATTGTAATTATGTGATATATTTTATTTCAACAGTACTCACACTTATGTTTTCTTTCTAAAATTTCAGTTTGGAGTTTAATATTAAAAAGCTGTTTTCTGAAATCATAGTAAATTGCTTGCATAGAAATGGGGATGTGGAAAAAAAATGAGAACTCTTTCTGACAAGGAGAAGAAAATTCTCTGTGTAATAAAAGGAAATGGTTATTGAAAAGTTAAATGTGAGACCCATTATGTCAGGGTATCTGCTGCTGCTTACATTGTTAATTGTAGATATCTATCTGAAGAAAATTGTTGCTTTTTCACAATTGATATTGCAGCTGGTGAGATGTCCTGTTATGTAATCTCCTCCTTCTGATTAAAGATTTCCTCTGATTCAGTTTAATAGTACTTAAAGTTTTGAGTTTTAGTATAAACTTGCAAAACATCAAAGCCCCTTTCAGTTACTTGGGAAAACTGCATTATAGGATTCTTGCTGAGGTCAAAAGGAAGACCCTGTTTGTTTTATGTGCTCTCAGGATCTCTGGACAGGTTTTCTAAGTGTAATAAACTGAAGTAATCTGGTCATTGCTTACCTCAAAATAACAACAAAAATGTGCAAAAATAGCATGAAGAATACCAAAAGGAGAAGTTATACCCATGTGGTGAGAGGAGACAGAGGACTCTGCCCTTTCTTTGCCTCATGTGAACCTCTCAGGATCTAAACTTTCATAGACTTAATTTTGCTGAAGGAAAATCTGGATAAACTGAAGTAATGGTGTTTACTTATGTATTTGGAGGACTGTAGAATAACTGAAAGGAATTAGAAATATTGTCTTGATTCTTTTCATAATTTCACTACTGTAGTTCTTCCACAAATGGTGTTTTTAACAAAATTTTGATCCCTATTGTAGAAGACTTGAAAATGTCTGAGAGTTTTCTTTCATGATATAAAAATTTTCAGATGCTTCTGAAGAACAAAGCTAGGGATAAAGATGTGGTATATTTTAAGTGAGGAATAATTTATTTTTCAAATTAGAATATAAATAGCTAAAACAAAACTGTCACTACTACTCCACAGTTTTACTTTGTTTATTCATTCACAAATATACAAATTTATCTGAACACATCTGCATTGTACACTAATAGATTGATAGACACTCGTTATTGGGTAATGTGTTTAGCTCTCCATGTGAACGAATTAGTTATATCAAATGAGTTAGGCATGAAAGTGTATGTGGAAAGTGTCAATATATATGGTCTTGTTTTACTTCTAAAAACCTAGATGACAAGTCATTTTAGTAATTTAAAAGAACTGACAATTTTTAATACCTTTTACTATTAAAGTCTCTAGGGGGATTTAAAAATGCTTATTATGTATTTTTCAATACAAAAAGTCTTCATTTAGAAACTAGCACGCAAGGTCTTTGTATGACATTGGAAAAATACTCCTCTGTTTTAATGAATTTCATGAATGTTAATAAACCAAGCTGTGTTTAGAGAAGGTCTTGCCTCTTAAGTATTGTTTTCCAACAACTTCTCATTCTTTGAGACCATTATGTAGGTCTTGTGATGTCACAGTAATCTTCATGGCAACACAGATGTCATTAACATGAAGCATAAGCAAAGCTGTCTTTATTCTAACCATTTATTTATTTATTATTTGAAAGGATAAGAAAAAAAGTAGGTTAGGAAAAACCTTTCATCTTTGAATGTTGGCCGAGATAAAATGAGAACTTCTAATTTAAAAAATAAAGATCTATTCCCAGGTGTTTGGATGAGGTACCTGCCTTCTAGCTTTCTGTACTAGATATGTTACAAAGCTGGACTGCTGCAACAAGATAAATTTGTTGTTGCCTCTTGCTAGTAGGTTCCAGTTTTGTTTGTTTATATGATTGTATATTTAGTCTCTAAACACAAATCTCGAATTCAACAGAAAAATGCCATCAAAATGTTTCTTTTGTGTAGTACATGTCAAAAGGTCAGAGAGGAACACTAAGTGGTATTCTTGTCTGAAAAGCATTCAGGATCACCTGCTGCTATAAAGACCCTGAGCATCTACCGTTTTTACAGTAAACTTGCAAAACAGTTTGTTATTCTTAAAAGCACTTTTTCGGATGGGGTTTCTAACCATATTTTCAGCTTAATATTTTAGTTTTGATGTTCTGTTATGAAAAGATAAAGTAAAAAGCAACAAATGTGAAATTTTACACAATTACTTACAGTAATTTCACGAATACAAGCCGCACCAATTTGACTAAGATTTTGCTCCTAAACCGGAAATGCAGCTAATATGTGAATAATTCTCTGACATTTACAACCTCAGAAGTGCCAGCCAGAGTGTCGAGCCGAGCTGCTGCAAAGCTGGCATTTTGCGATTGTTACAAATTGCTACTCTGTTGCACCGCAGGTGGAGACTGGCTGCCTGCAGGCAGCACGGGGGGCGGGGAGAGAGGCGGGAGAGCTCCCTACCACAGCCCGGGGGAGAGACAGGGGGCCCCGCGCCGCCATTGCCGCGACTCGAGGAGGAGAGGGGGAACCCAAGCCGCCCCTGCCGCGGCTCGGGGAGGCGGCGGGGGACCCGGGCTGCCACTGCCGCGGCTCTGGGAGGCGGCGGGGGACCCGGGCTGCCATTGCCGCGGCTCGGGGAGGCGGCGGGGGAGCCAGGCCGCCACTACCGCGGCTCTGGGAGACGGCAGGGGGCTCCATCCCTACCTGCCACCACAGGGCAGCGCCGGGCCGTGGTGACCGAGCCCAGTGGCAGTGGCGGCTGGCCCCCAGTGGCCCCACAGAGCGGCAGCGCCGGGCTGGGCTACCTGGCCCCGTCAGCAACCCCTAGCGGGCCGAGCCTGCACAGCCTTAGTTGAGCCAGTAAACCCCGCCCTGCCGCCGTTCTGTTACTATTTGGCAACTTTGTTGCACGCGGGTCCTCGCTGTGAACGACAGAGCGGCTTATATTCAGGTGCGGCTTATTTATGGACAAAAAACGAAATATTTGCCAACACCCAGAGATGCGGCTTATACTCAGTACGGCTTGTATTCGTGAATTTACTGTAATCTTTTTACCTAAACTAGTCAAACTTGCTACCATCTTCACTATTGTAACCAGGTACAATTTTAAAATTAACCTCACTTTTCAAAACAGTAGTCTGTTATAAAAGAAAAACTGTGTGAAGATCATAAAGCATGTATTTCAGGGTTGACTGAGGGGACTTTATATGGAAGCAAACCTCCAGAATCTAGCTAATTTCCGACTATTCACTGTGGGTTTTCAGGAACTTCCTTTGAAGTGCTTTCAGTAGTCAGCTATAAATTAGCAGATTAATGCAACCTCTGATCTGGGTTGCATTTGCATAAGAATTAAATCCCTAGGAGTATTACATAGATAAAGCACTATAGTCTGTCATCCATAAGGATGCTAACTAAAAGTTTTCAAAATACTAAAGAGGTTCGCTAAAGTTTTCAGCTGGAGCTCAACTTCTACACATTTTTAGCAGGAATTATTTAGAGCATTAATTTACTATAAATGTGCTTATTCTGTGGTTTTAATATGGTCTGGTTAATCATTAAGCATTCTCTCTGGCTTGCTGGGTTCTTTGCAATCCCCTGATGCAGCAGCAGGGCTATTATCCTTGGCACCATGATTCCTCTTCCCCCACAGACAGCAGGTGGTTTGGATCCCAAGTCGAGCAAGGAGCTGCAGTGATGCCAGAGGCTTTTTTTCCTCTTGTGAAACACTCCTCCCAAGTTTTATTAAGTAACGTGTATTTAGCTGTGATATCTCAAGTGAGTCCCTTCCCTGACACATGAGCTGTTGTATCTGAGACTGTAAACATCTAAACTATCATATGACATTGGATAAACCTAATCATCCTTATCCGTGGCATGCAGTGAGCTCGTGTCTCCAGGATTTGCAAGTAGTTACAGTTCTGCAAATGCCTCTTCAACTTGCCAGCATCTCAATTTTGCTTTCAACTGAAAAGCATTTCTGTAAAGCAGCTACTTGCTTTTACTGAAAAAAAAACAAACTATAAATAGAACAACATTGTAGGAATTAAATAAGTTAAAAGAAAAAAAAAAGCTAATCTAGTTATTTTGATATGTAGATGACCACTACATTTTAATTAAACAGAATAGTTATTACAAGTCAAAAGCAGCTTGGTCTTCCCTTGCATCTTTACGTACTTTTCCTAAAAGGCGTTAGTTCAAATGAGAATCAAAGAAGTCAGCCTAAATTATCAGATAATTTTATCTTCTGTATAATGATGCCCTGTCTTTTAGTTGACACAACTCTTGCTTTCATGGTTTCCAATGTGCAGCTCTAACTGTGGGGAAACCTGCTGCTGCCTTCCCTGCTTGCACCATCCCCAGTGGAGCACTGCTTACGTCAGAGTGGCTCTGCATGCATGAAGGGCTCTGTCTTTTTTTCTGAGGGGTCAGAAAATGGCCACGCCAAGTTTAGTTTTCATCAGAGCACTTAAGCGTTCCCCTGGGAATGACTTGTGCATGTATACAAGCTTCTTAATTGTAACTTTCTTCTTTTCCTTGGCAAGGATGGGTTGAGTGGTGGGTCTGGGTTTCAGAGCACACTGATGTGAAACCAAGCTAAACCTAGCTTGGCTAGAAAAAAACATGTTAGAGGGACTGATGCTTTTCATTCTGATCTTGACATACCAAAATGAAATATGGTGGTTCTTAATGGAAAAGATGCATGAGGAGAAACTTGACTGAATCCCTTACCTCTCTAAATGGAAGATAGAAATTAGTCCCCATTTTATTTCCCATCTAGATATCTACTTGCTACTGCTCTATATTTCATCAAGGAATTCAGTGTGACTGGTTGCCTTTACAATTAAATCTAAATAACATTTTGATGTTGTTGCTACCTGAATGTTGATTATTTCATCAAGAGTTGATTTTGGGATTTTTTGGAGACCAGACATTCTGCTCGTGTTTGTTTCTGTATCATCAGATAATAATTGATGCAGTGATTGAAAGCAGTGCCTGCCATGATCCCCTCAGTCAAGGCACTGCTGTGAGGAAGTGGTGTGTGCAGGTGGGACATGCAGCACATGATCCATCCAGCAGGATGGGGACTCCTCTCTTCTCTGATATTGAGAATTGGAGGGTAGAGGGAAGATTGGAAATACAGTGGGATAGCACTTGAATGTAAATGGTGATGGTAATAATAGCATTTTCAGGGTGAGGGCTACCTAAGAGTAAGTGAAGAATTTTGGCTTACATAACTTAAAATTCTAAATGTACTTCATGCAATACCTCTGTATTTGATTTTGATAGTTTTCTGTATTTCTCCTAAATGTAGCTGTCAATACAAGCAATGTAATTTTCACAAAAAGCACTTTGAAGTATTTGGTTTATGTAACTTAAGATCCATTTTTATCTTGAATATGTTAAAAGCTTGAGAAACTAAACTGAAACCTTGTGCTTCTGGATTTGTTCATATAAAGTCTTGAAGAGATAAGGGTTGGTTGCAATGAAGGTGAGAGAAAGATAATATTTACTTTAATCACCATTTTTATTTAGATGTTCTGCATTGGCAAATACTGCACATCAGTGATCTTAAACATGTACCTCCCATTTGAAAACGTCTGAACAAAGAAAGTTTTTTAATATCTTGATTCCTAGAGTTTTGGTTATAAAATATTTCAGTATTCATACGTTGCATTTCTACTTTAATTATGTTGCAAATTTTGTTATTAAAAAAGCAAAATCTGTATGAAACTTATTTCCTTACATACTTATACCCTACAAGATTCTAAGAGCTTAAGAAACAATAAAATTTGCTACTTCTATTTTTCTTTTCATTGCAACTTGTTTAAATATAATAGTCTTTTTGATTCAGAGGAAGTGTCAATTAAATAGATTTTATTCTCAACCAGCAACTTTGTTCAAAATATTGCAATTACATTTACATAAAACTATAACAGTATTATTTGCTGAAGAACATGCACCATAGAAATGACCATACTTTGTGGAGCTTTCTTTGTGAGACTTAGAAATAATTTTACTAAAACCTTAAGCTAATGTAATATAGGGAATAACAAAAGAAATAGAAGTTAATATTACTTTTTAGAGGAAACCCTGAATTTTTGTCTGTCCTTTTTGCAAAATAACTGTTACTAGTGAAATTGAGTTTTCTGTATGAGTGATCTTTTATTTTTCAGAGGAAGAAAGTAAAGGGCTTAACACTGAAAACCCTTTTCTTGGGGTTGTGAGTTTTCCTTCAGATTCTGCATCACTTTTGATGAATGCATTTACATTCCAGTGCTGAGAAGTAACTTTCCATTTGGGAGCTGGGTTGACCTGAAAACAGGAATGTGGAGGCCCAGGGTGAGGGGACAGGGCTGAATGCTGTTAGAGAAACATTCCCTCTTCAGTAGCTGCTGCCTCTCTGGCGAGCTTTGAAAAGACCATCTATGTGTGTGTATGAAGATGTCTGGGAACCTGGGGAAGTGGATGGGTCGTGTCTGGAGAAAACTGCCTTGTCCTCCAATGTCATGATGATAACAGAAAGAATAGAACAAGTCACCTCAATACCTGCAACTTTTTAACTGTCTCTATGTGTAAGTGCTTATAAAAATACATGTGTTGCTTGTGGCTTTAAATATTTAATTGATGTACTTTGTTGTTTTATTAGTAAATCTGTTGAATTTGAAGGGGACAGTGGTTCAAAATTATTCTATTGTTGTTAGCCACAGGCATATTTAAACTACTGGAGTTTCATAATAGTGAAGAGTTTAAGTGAAAACTGAGAGTGTTAACTTGGGAAACGTGGAAACCCTTAATTTTCATTTAAAACTTGTCTTCTGTTAACAAGCATGAAACCTGAACTCTGATATTTCTGTACTTTAGCCGTCTGTGTATGTTTTCTATATAACAAGTTGTAAGCTGAGAAATGTATGTAGTAAGATACACTTATGGACGAGGGAACTGTCATCTCCGATTAGTGTAAATTCAATTTAAGAATGCGTTAAAAGTGAAACAAAATTGTAAACTACTTACATGCTTGTAAATTTGCTACAAGTATAAAATACCTACTTTTAATACATAATGAGAAAAAGGATTTTTTTAATGCTAATGACTTTATTTGGAAGTAATGCTTTTGAGTAGTCAAGTGGGAAATGAGACTTTTGTCAGTTGTTTTAAGGACTAGTAGGGTTAAGGAAAATACCAAGCTGTCCACTAGAAAATGTATTCCTGTAAATAATATTTTTATATATCTTTAGGTAGTTGTTTGGGTTTTTTATTTGTTTTATTTTTTTCTTTTGGGGGGATGGTTGATGTTGGTATGGTGTTTTTTAGTTAAAGTAGATTTATATTCACATTGTGCATTCCATACCCCTATGGGAATACAAGTACTGTGATAGAAAAGGACTCAAGAAGTGAAATTATCTCCAAGACAGGTACTGAGGAGAGCATCTGTGAAGCTTAATACTTGAAGAACGTCAAGTCAGAGCTTATGTGGTAGTAGGAAAGAAAAGTGTTGGAAAAACTGCTGCCAAACAAGGTTCTCTGAGGAATTTAGGTGAGGCAGCAATATCCTGACCTGGCAACCCTTCTGGCTTTCTAAATTACTCTTATAACCTCTGCATCCTATATTGACAGCTACAATTGTAAAGATACCTTTGAACTGCCTTATCTTCCTTAGGTGAAATTATCTTATGCACATCACCAATTTATAGAAAACAGTTGCAAATCTGTGATTCTTTCAGGTGTAACATTGACTTAGTAGTTGCAAACAAGCTATATTTAGGAGTTGAAATTAATAAGGGCTTAATAAGACAAATTTGATTTAAATTATTAAGAAATGGTATGATCCAACTGAATGTGAAGTGTGTATCGTGTAAAATTCTTTACTGTAGTTATTTCATGACTATAGGGCGCACCCTTTTGACTAAAAAGTTGGCCTGAACCTGGAAGTGCGCCTTATATATCGGCAAAAGTTCGGAAATTTGCCAACCCGGAAGTGCACCTTATAATCCAGTGTGCCTTATAGTCGTGAAATTACTGCACATTTTATGAACCTAAATGGATTTTAAGCTCTCTATATGCCTGTACTTCCCACAGTAAGGGAAGAAGTAAATTAGTCAAATCTCTGATCTATTGAAACCTGCTAATAAAGGCTCTCTATGTTGTACTTTAGCTAGCCAGTACTCATGTTGATTATTTTGTGAGAAATCTGGGCAGTCAAAGTCACTCTCTCTGGAAAGTCTGTCATCAAAATTTTGTAAAGACTATTGTTTAATCAAAGAAATAGAGCTGATACTAAGAAGACAATCTATCAACCCTTCCACTGGAACTTTATTTGCTTGGTACTGTTTCTGTGTGATGCCTAACATCCCACAAGCCAGCTTACATGCCTGCTTGTGATCCTTGTATGAAGTTCTTCTGCTGGTATTTCAGAGAATCACAGAATAGCTTGGGTTGGAAGAGGCCTGAAAGATCAGGTAATTCTAAACTCCCTGCTATAGGCAGGGATACCTTTCACTGGACCAGGCTCTTGCTCAAGAGCCCCATCCAGCCTGGTTTTGAGTAATTCCAGGGATGGGGCATCGACAACTTCTCTGGGTAGCCTGTTCCAGTGCCTCATGTTCTTATAGCAAAGAATTTTATAAAAGGCTTTACAGTTGGGGCTTTTTTATCAGCTCAGTAAATAGACTGTATCATGTATTGGATATTTGTTGCTTCTTACTCATGCTGATGTTTCAAATAACCTGTTTCCAATTAAATTGAGTTTGTTTGATGGCTATTTACTGCAGCTAAGCATTTTGGAGAAGATTATCACTGAAGTATATTTTTGTTCATCTTTTACTCTTGTGGGTAATGATAAATTGATTCAGATACAACTTACTGATTTTAATGTCAGTCTTATGAATTGAAACAGCAGGATTAGCAATGCCTAAAGATGCCAGTTGTTTCTCAGAGCTGCATGTCAAACAAAACACCTGTGTTCGAATGTGGTTCTACAAGAGATGGTATGCACTACTGTGATGAATCTTCTACTGCAGTTGGAGATGGACAATTCTGAAGTGCCCAGATGTAGTGGACAGTAACAAGAGAGTTGCCTAATTTTCACTGATTATGTGAATTCCTCACTGGTGATGAATTTTCACCAGAGATTGAAAGTCAGGAGGTTTAGCTGGTGTGACCATCTGGGAACTGCAATGCTTGAAAGGTCCTTTAACTTTCTTGTGCCTTGATTTACTTGTCTTCTTTCTTACAGAACTTCACAAAGTTTAGAGTTCGTTTGCAGCCCGAATGCCGTGTGATCTTTGCTCAGAGATAACATATATACATGTGATGCGCTGTCTGCTCTGATAAATTTCATGCTGTCATAAGAGTCTGAATAGTCCAGGAATGGCAGAGATATTTGTTGTGAGAACCAGTGTGTTACTTGAGGGCAGAAATCGAGAATTTTCTTTATAGTACAGTAATTTTACGATTACAAGCCGCACGGATTATAAGCCGCATTTCCAGGGTGTCGGCAATGTTTAGGTCCTCGTCCATATATAAGCCGCAACAGATTATTAGCTGCACTTTCGTTCGTAGCGAGGATCCGTGTGCAACTTCCACGAATTTGCCAATTAGTAACAGAATCGCAGGATAGTGGGGTTTACTGGCTTGGGGCAGGGCCAGGCAGGCTTGGCCTGCTCATGGTTGCCGACGGGGCCGGGTGGCCCAGCTTGGCGCTATGGCTCGACTGGGCGGTGCTGCCGCTGCCAGGCTCGCCAGGCTCGCTCGCACACCACCCCCCCTCGCCGCCTGCACCGCCGCCACCGCGTTCACTCGCCCTGGCCCGGCTCTGCCAGGCTCCCCTGCGCTGCCAGGCTCCCCCACGCTGCTAGCCCCGGTTCTGCTGGACTTCTCCATGCCACCAGGCTCCCCCATGCTGCTAGCCCCAGTTCTGCTGGGCTTCTTCGCACTGCTAGCCCTGGTTCTGCTGGGCTTCCCCGCGCCACCGGGCTCTCCCGCACTGCTGGCCCGGGCTCTGCCGCCCCCCCCGCCCCGCGCTGCTGGCTCGGGCTCTGACAGCCCCCCCGCTGTGCCACCGGCCCCTCCTCTGCCAGACTTTCCCACCTCTGCTGGGGCCGGCCGGGCTCCAACTCAGCTTGGGGCTGCTGTGGGCTCTCACTTCTGGGTTGGTAACTTTTAGAATATTGTTCATATATTAACCACTCCGGACTACAGGCCGCACTTCCGAGTACGGACCAAAACTTTAGTCAAAATGGTGTGGCTTGTAATCGTGAAATTACTGTAACTGAATTCATGGCTTCTGTCTTAATATGTTGATTATTTGTTCTCTGGTGCTAAAAAGGTGAAATCTAAACAAGTTATTCGAGAGTAGAAAAGCACATCCAAAACACAACTTTTTGTTTTTACTGTGTTTGCTAAAGCTTGAAACTTTTGCATGTCAGCAGTCATTAGCAACAGACAGAAGTTTAAAGTTGATACTTACAGACAGCAACAGAGGAGTAAGAAAGGTGGAGTGGAAAAGTGTATATACATTTTCTGTTGAAATGAGTGGTTGCTCCAAGGCTACAAAAATGCGTTGGCAAAAAATACATCAATATGTGTTTTCTGAGTGGAAAGATAATGTTTCTGTGTACTTCCAACTAGAATATCAAGTAAGTTGATTTATTAATCACAGTTTTTTTCATTTTTGTTTTTCAGTGAGTTGATTTACTTTCTCCTTTCTTTACTCCTCCTTTCTGTTTCTAAGGAAAAACTGTGGTATGAATCAGGCTATTGGCCAAGAAAATAAGTTTTGACACTTCTACAACAGTTTAATGAATCCGTATAATGGCTGCATTTTCTGATGTCTTTAAGAGCAGTTGAAATTGTATAAAATTCAAGATATTGTAGAGTAAAGAACCCAGTGTTTTGTTGCTGGACTGTAGGATGAAGCATGTGTTTGCCTCTAGGAAAATAAGCATTTTGTCTAGAGACTTCTTTATTGAATATTTCTTTTCAAGAGGCCTAGTATTCTGGAAAATTTTTTCTATTGTAAAAGTCCCATGTACCATTAAATGTGATTATTATTTTGATGAATAAGCACAACTGGCATTTCTTTTCAATATCTGACTGCCTTCTTTTTGAGCCTATAAATGTACTGTTGTCAAGAGATTAGCCTTTGGGGTAGCAAGTTAAATTGTTCATTTCTACTAATCGCCAGGCAGGACAGGAGCATAGATATGAACTGGCTAGATAGACACTTCTGAGTGATGTGCAAACTGCAGTTTGAGTTAGAAAATAAGGCTTAAAACAGTTATCTTTCATAAACACTGTAGCTTCAGTGTGTTTCCACATACTAGCATTAGTTAAAATTCAGATGTTAGGGTTCTGTTGAGTTGGGTTTGTCTTTCAAGGTGTTGCCCTGGGGGCTTCAAGACAGGAAGGTTTCCCACATCTGTTGCACAGTGCCAAGTGGAAGAAAGGGAAAGGCCAAATAATTATATTGTCTCTCAGCTATTTTAGGGTGGATTGGTTACAGCAAACTTAAAGAGAGGTTCTGAATTTGTGGTCATTTTGTTGTCTGTCCTGCCCTCCAGTCTGTGATGGGAAAGGCTGGCACTGACCTGGCATTCTTACCCAGAAGAAGAATCACACAGTCCCGAAACAAACTTTAGCCGACTGCTTTTCTTCCACTCCGATGGTGCATGATTGGGGATCTAACTGTAAAGGTCATGGATTTCACTGACTCATGTACTGGTTCTCCACTCTCCACCTTTATGTTTGCTCTTTGAGGATTCTTTTCAGTGAACCTTGCATGTGCACAGGTTTTCTAATACAGGCAGAGCTCTCTAGAAACCAAAATACAAAACCTTTCAGTTTTTTCTTACAGGGAACAAAATAGTATCATGTTTAATTATTGCACTATGGTGAAAATGTCTCATGAAAGGGCAAAACCACCTTTTGTCCTTTTCTATTTAATTTGGGAATATATTCCTCTTCTTTATTTTATTAGTTCATTTTAAGTAGAGAAGAGCTAATTGAAGTTGATCAGCCTTTTCATTCTTTCCTGGGTATGCCAGTTAGCTTTTGTTAAAGAAATGCAGATAGCCTAGGTAACTTAATACTGTAATGTTAGAAGATACTAGATCAAACTCTCTAATGCAGTTCAGAATCAACCATGCCTCTTCAGTAGATGACAGCTCTTGGTTGACACTTGTTTTGGTGTAATAGACTTATTTAGCAAATACTCTTAGGGAACTATGTAAATGAAAAATAGTCAGCTCTCACTGTCCTTGGGTCTTTATTAATTTTCGAAGGACGTATGCATGAAACTTCTATTGCACACAGGTATGTATGTCTTTTCTGTGCTTTACAATATCTGGATGAGATGTAAATATGCTTATGAATTCTGTTATAACTCTAATTTCTAACTGAAGTATTTTTGTTTTCCAGTTTTGGCAAGCGTTCTGCTGGTAGCTTCAGACGTGGATGTGAATGCATTGTTTTAGAGCCATCCGAAATGATTGTGGTAAGAATATTTTCAGTCAGTTGCTTTCAAATTTTACAGACCAGCTTTTGTAACACTTCCACTTCTAATAAGACTTACTGTTTTCTGCTTTCCACCTGATCTTTTGAAAAATATAAGATGCCATAGCTATAATTTATATTTTTGTTACATTTCCTTTTTCAGATTTCTTGTAAAACTAAATCTAAAGTTTTCATGTGCTAGCAGAATAGTTTGTGGGTGTTTTTTTTAAAGTAGCTTTATTATTACTGGTAAACATAGATGTTTTGAAGTATTAATCTTAGGTTAGTTTAAGTAATTAATGTTTGAATTAAATTTAATCTCAACCATCTCAGGTTTTTAAGAATAAATTTGAATGTTTTAAATTCTGCCAACCTTCCTGGGTGAAGGTGAGGGCATTTTCTTAGCAGCATCTGCTGTAGTCCAGTGGCAGAACCTTGTCTCTGAGGGTTCATAGGCTTAAAAGGTTTTAGTTGTCACCTCAGACTGCATCATGTGAACAAATGGGCTAATTTTTTCTTCTCTCTGTCACAGAGATACAGATCAGTTCATAATACAGGCATGACAATTATCTAAGCCATATAGATAGTTTAAATATAGACTGTGACACTAACCATATTTTTCCTAAAAAGTAAAGTTTCTGTAAAACGTGTGGAGGCTCAGAAAAATGTGGTACTACTTGTTAATTACCAGTTTCTGTAAATCACATCTGACCATCTGTTTGTTGTCCCAGGTTTGTTTTCTAGAAGTATACAATTTCACTGTTTGTAGCTGTGTGAATATATATCTGTTTCACATGCATTCCTTATTGAGTTATAAGGAAGAGTGGTATAAAGATAAGCATTGGGAAAGGAGATGATTAAACAAGAAATTTTTTGACTGATGGATAATGTTGGGTCAGAGACACGTTTACCAAAAAACATAACCTCTACAGTTTTGGAAAGATGAAATTAAATGCTTCTCTCAGGCTTTCGAAGGAATAATTACACTTTGAACAGAAAAAATCCTATCCACAGAGTAGTTTGGGCACACAAGAGATGTAGCAGGGTATGAGTGTGAAGGTGTCAGATGTGAAATAGATACTCCCTGCACAGGGGGTAAACAGTGCCTGCTCTTCTGGTGAGCCAGGGACTGTGCTCATCCATTTGAGTTAGTGCACTGAAAGCTGTATTTAGTCACATAGGCTGACTGACGTGTGACACTTCTGACATGGATAAGCTGCAAATTCACAGGAGTATTTGTCTAACATTTCACTGTTGAAAAATGTGCAGTAACCTTGCAAGGTACCTCATCTCTCATTCTGAGGGATGGATTTGAATAAAAGGAATTAACTGAGTCCCCTTATATAGCCAATGCTGGAAGCTGTGATTTTTTCTTAATTTCTTTGTTAGTCTCAAATAACTCCAGTGAGGTTTCTGTTAGTAGGGTTAACACAGAAGAGATGTTGATTTTCAACCAAATTACTGCAAAAAGATCATTCTCTTCTGGGAAAACCAGAATTATTAGTTCAAATATTTTCATGGCAGTTGTATAGTGAAGTCTTCAAATTCTGTAGACAGTGAAACTGAGAAGACTGATTTTATACTAGAATTTACCCAATAGGTATTTTTTATCCTCCCTGTTGTTGTTTTGAAGTGGTTTTTTTACACCTAAATCCAGTCTATTAGAAATCCTTTTATACCTTCAAAATATTTGAAATAATAAAACCAGTCCTGAAGAGTGAAGCTTTTGCCATGGATTGGTTAAGGAAGATGCTGAATAGATGTCAGTAGGGAAACAGGCAAGTGTTCTCTTGTACCAGTTTTCTTTTCATAATGTATGGATTGGTTTGAAATGTTTGTATTTGTGCAAGTGTAAGAAAGAGGTGAGGAAGGGAGAATTTTTCTTCTGTCATTTTTGAAAAGTGATCATATTCAGTGATCTTTTTCATACTAATGTTATTCTATTTTTTTTAGTAGTGGTTTCACACTTAGTGCTGCAAATGCAGGAAACTCAAAGCTCACTGCTGGTTTTTGAAAATAGGCTTTCATGTGTTTCAAACAAGAAGAAACATTTTTCTCTCTTGTGTGGAAAGACACATTCTCTTGCATCTGTTGTAGGTTGATTACATGGAAGAAAATGAGGAATATTTCCAACGTCAAGCATCTCACAGGCAATCTCGAAGAAGATTTAGGAAAATCAACCAGAAAGGGGAGCGGCAAACGATTATTGATACTGTTGACCCTTATCCTGTGGGGAAGCCACCTCTTCCTAGAGGCTACCATACGGTAAGCTGTCTGTGTTTATGGTTCACAAAAAAACATAAGCAGGAAAACCACTGAAAATAACATGGTGAAAATGGCTAAACTGACTGGTATTTTTTGAGTGTGCTTCTGTGGGGAGGTTTCTCTTCAAAATTACTGTCAATGTGACTCCATCAGTGTGTGAACTTGTGTGCAGCCTGCATCTTCATTCAGAGTTGAAAGTATGTTTCTTATGACTGTGAATGTCATGCATTATTTTTTACGGTTTCAGTCATTATGGGAAACTGTTAAGGAAATTCTATTCTCATTTCCTTTTGCTATTAAGTTACAGTAGAATTAGTTTAGTGTACTGTGTTGAAGGTCAGTTAGTGAAGTGCTCATTCACATATGTGATAACAGGTGTTGCCTGAAAAGGACTGTGCTGCACTGCAGTACACCAAATTGTGTTAAATCCATAATTTCTTTTCGGAATTGAGAACTTAAATGTGAAATTTAAATTAACTTCTTCTGGTATTTGCCCTTTATACTTGGATATTAGTGAGATATAAAGTTGGCCCATCATGAAGGAAATTATTTGGTTATTTGACTTCCTTGCTTTTGAGGGTGAGGGAGAGAATCTGTATATGTTTCCAGACTTTCTCTTGAGGTGAAAATAAACTAATAATTAAAACTTATTTTTCAAAGTATTTTATATGGCTTTCGAACTGAGAAAAGCTATATTAGATTGTTTGTTTTGTATTGATTCCAAGTGTGGGCAAAATAGTGAAAAAGCTGTTTGTCTTTGGCTCTCATTTATTTGTTTAAGCCCTAAATTGGGTAGAACCATAAAGGCATGGGCATAAATGACTTTGTGCATATTTAATCTCGTCGAGTTCCACATGTATGTAAATTTGCAGGATGAGAGCTTTAGTGATTTTAAAATGCCATCTTTGGTACAGTGCAGTTACTAGCTTTTTCAATTTTTCCTCCCTTATCCTTGTTCCTTGACTTGTTTACCAGTTCACTGTATATTCAGTGTGTGTCTATAAGTGTGTAGATGTTTGATTACATCTGTTAATTATACAGGCTTTTCCTCATGACTTGAATAATTACATTTTATGCCACAGTTTGGTTTTGTTTATACAACAGCTTTTAGGGTTTAATTTTTGGTGCAGTTTTAATTGCCTCTAAATTGAAGGTGAATTGAGCCAGTTCACTTGGTTTGAAGATAAAGCTTTTTACTGGCCTGCTTTTGCAAAAAAAAAAAAAAAAAAAAAAAAAAAAAAAAGGTGGTATTATACTTTGTAGGAATTACAGAAAGAAATACTTTCGTTCATATTATTTAGATATGTTTATTGTGCTTAGCAAACAGCGGTAGTGTGATTTTTACCTAACTCTAGAAGGGCAATATTTAGATTACACAATGCCATTTGCATTTGTAGGTCCTTGCCTGTTGTATAAATTTCACTTTAGGTGTGCCTGATGAATTTTTGTAAGCTTAACTGGTACTAAAAGCAAAAGTCCATCCTGTGCTATTCTGTTGTGCAGTTTCGTGGTGGTTTTGTGTGTTTGCTGGGAAATCCATTCTAGTGAGATTTCATATTAAGATGGAAGAGATTGCCAAATAAACTGTACAATTTACAATAGTTCCAGTCAAATGTTGCTTTTCAAAGTATAATAGAAGGCATATGACTGACTTTATTTTTTTCAAGGCAAATATGGTCAAATAAGCTCAAATGAGCTTTAAGATGTCGTTAAGACTCTTCATGCTGGTCCATTTGCTCCTATTTTTACAGTATTTGGTGATCTTGTAGACATTATTCTCTCGTTCACTTCTAGCAATGTTATTGCTTCAACCATACATGTTACAGGCTACATTGTCTTTTTGCTCTTCCTATTTTGTGTCCTTTGACCTCATTTTATTGGTCTTAATTTCTTGAAAATTTGACTGGAAAAAGCAGTGCTTTTGGGAAACACATAGGAATTCAAGATATTGTAGCACTTACCTTGTGGACTTGTTGTCCATCCATTCTTTGGTCAGCATCTGTCAAGGTGTTGTCTTTGTTTCTACATTTTAATTTTTGATGAAAAAGATGGAAGCATTAAGTTAAATTGAAAAAGGAATAATATGCTATAATTTTTTCAAGTTTGCTCTTCCATGTGCACGTGTTCTAGTTTAGGTGTTAGGTATATGAGACACAAAGCAATAAAGATGCTTTGATGGTATCCTCAAAATCTTCGCAATGTGTAATTTTCTTGTATTCTGTTTTACCCTAAATCCATAGAGTTAACATGTAGAATTATTATTTTGGTTGTTGATAAATAATTATGCTTTATTTGCAGTAGTCTCTGAATGCTTTTCTTCAGAAGGTTCAAACAGAATTTTCTGAAGAAAGTTTTCTCTATCAAAAGCATAGAGCGAATTGTGGAGATGAAATGCAGATGCGTGGTGTGCTTTTCAAGAATTGAAAGTTAAATGCAGAGCTCTCAGTTGCAGCATGGCTTTCTGCAGTAGAGCCCACTTGTATTGGATGGTGGACCCTCATTAACATGATTTTAACATTATCTTCGTAGTGGTGGAATTTACTGTGGCATGTCTGATAATGTTCATCTTTTCCTTTCCTCCTATATGGCATTCATTTCATTTTGGCTCACAGGAATGCACTAAACCTCAGGTATCGTAACTTACTGTGTATGGTCCACTAACAATTTACAGTAAATTCACGAATACAAGCCGCACTGAGTATAAGCCGCATCTCTGGGTGTTGGCAAATATTTCGGTTTTTGTCCATAAATAAGCCGCACCCGAATATAAGCCGCTCTGTCGTTCGCAACGAGGACCCGCGTGCAATTAGTAACAGAACCGCGGGAGGGCGGGGCTTACTGGCTGAGCTAAGGCTGTGCAGGCTCGGCCCGCTAGGGGCTGCTGACGGGGCCAGGTAGCCCAGCCTGGTGCTGCCACTAGGGGCCAGCTGCCGCTGCCACTGGGCTCGGGGCCACCCACCGCTGCCACTGGGCTCGGTCACCCCGGGTCGGCGCTACCCCACGGTGGCAGGCAGGGACAGAGCTTCCCCCGCTCCTATGGTAGCGGCGGTGGGCGGGGACAGAGCTTTCCCACGCCCGTGGCGCCGGCGGCGGGTGTGGACAAAGCACCCCGCCTCCTCCCCAGGCCGCGGCAATGTCTGTGCGGGGCTCCCATCGGCTCCCCGAGACACGGCAATGGCGGTGCGTGCTTCCACCCGCCTCCCCGGGCCACAGCAATGGCTGTGCGGGGCTCCCGTCGGCTCCCCGGGCCGCAGCAATGGCGGCGTGCCCCCCCACCCGTCCTCCCCTGGGCTGCGGCAGAGGAGGGAAGAAGAGAGCTCTCCCGCCTCTCTCCCCACCCCCCGTGCTGCCTGCAGGGAACCAGGGCAACATGGTAACACTGTAACAATTGCGAAATGCCGGCTTTTACTGGCAGGTGCTTGGCTCGGCGCCCTGGCTGGCACGTCTGGGGTTGTAAATGTCAGAAAATTATTCACATATTAGCCGCCCCTGAGTATTAGCCGCACTTCCGGGTTTCCACCAAAATTTTTGTCAAATTGCTGCGGCTTGTATTCGTGAAATTACTGTACTTGGGGATTTGTGGTGTAATACCATAATACTGATGTGACATTATGACTAAAATTGCCTTCTAGACTCTGCTTTGATAGTCCAGCAATCTCATTGTTATATAAAAATAGAAAAGAGTGAAGTTTACTGACAGCACAATGCCCAACTTGATTGACCTTCCTTGCTCTGACGCCCTGTGATGTGTAGGAAATGAGAACTATAAGCAAAAGGTGTATATCAAATATTTAGTATTTGGCCCACACTTTACTCAAGTATTGCCTTCATGACACAGAAGACTTCATCTCTGATTTTGACTTAAGAAATTGGCCCCCTGTCACCATTTAGTACCCGTATGTCAGTAAAATATGGAAATGGTGGTGTGTGACAGGATGAGGAGTAAAGAAACAAAAAAAGGCTTTGCCATGGTTTCTGAAAGCTTGTCTTCCATTCTGATGGTTTCTATTGACTTGGTATAAAGAGGCTGGATTTTATAGGCAAAATATGTCTAAATGGCCATTATCTGAAACACAACTTTGACAAACTAGGGAGAAGAAGGTGCCCAAATAAGTCAATTATCTTGGAATGGTACCAAAGCAAACAAAATATGGAAGTTTTTCCCAATATCAGACCTCAAATGCACTCCAAGTAGTTTGAAGATCTGAGTGGCATCTTTTAAACTTAAGTGGGGTTTGCAGTTGCTTCTGTCAAGGCCAAAACAAATCTCGAGCATCTGTCAGATATAATGTATTTTCAGTGCCAAGCCTTTTAGAATTATTTGACTGAAACAAGTTTGAATCCATTCTCCTGAGAACCTACATGTCTTTACTTCTGCTTTAGACTGGTGATTTTTGTTTTTTGTTTTTTGGTTTTTTAAAAATTTAAATACTTTAAAAGTGAATAGTCATTTGTGAAATGATTTTGAAAAAGGATAGATTTTCTGTAAAATCTTACTGCCAGTAAACGCTGTGACTACTTCAGTGCATCTGTGAAGAATTAGTCATGCTCAGTCTGTGTTGCTGAGCTGGCTATTCTGTATATAATGTATGGAATATTTGGCATAAACTGACACAAGGTCATAAAAGAAAAATCACTTTGTCCAAAATAAGGTGCTGTTCTTTAGTGGCATAGAGATTACAAGTAGTGATTTGTAACTCCCTGGTTTATAATAGTCTGTGGCTCTCTAGACTTGGTATGTAAACTGAGATGTGGGTTTTTACTAGTCTGAGCTGTAGTCTTTACTTTGCTAGAAGCAAAGTATCAAATCTTTGGGGTATATTTAAAGAGGTGCAGGTCGGCCTGTAGGAATAATGCTAAAGCACCTGCAGGCAGCCCTGCAGAGAGAGATGGTGTGTGGTGTTTTACTCCGTGTGAATCTCTATAGATTTGAATTAGTTAACAGACCTATGAAGTTTGCTGCTAGTGCATTCTCAGCTAGGCTTTCTATAGCCAGCTGCTGAAATTGCTGCAAAAGTTTTCTCTGCCTTTAGTGTAGCCTTCCTTCTCCCATTCAGCTTGAGATTCACGTGGGGTGACAATCCATTTATCCGGTGTTGGAAAGAAAAGAGCGGTGGGCACGGAACCGTCAATACCCCAGTTTCCATCACAGTTACAGGCATGTAACAATTTTATCCTCGCACACTGCTGTAGAGCATTGTGAGGTGTGATTAGGGCAGACAAATATTTCTTCTGGATTTTATTTGAAGGAGTTGACTGAAAATGTGAATGAGAGGAGGGCTGGAAATTATACCATGTCTAATGTTGCTGAGTCAAATCTGATCTGCAGCTATGGCTCCCTGAAAATATAAGGAAGAGAGTTTTTCTAGCTTTTTTGTTTTGTGTGTGTGTGTGCTATTTTTAGGAAAGGATAAGAGCCTACTCATTTAGTAGCAAATAGTAGAAAACTTTCTTCCTGCCCCTATCTTCTTTTAAAACTAATAATGCAAAGCATTGGCAAAGTAGCCTTTTTTCCCTGATGTTTGAATTCCCATTGTCTGCTGAGAATCTAAAATACCTGGATTGAATATTTGTGTTCAGAGTGTTCTGTTTTATGAAACGAATTTACCTTTACCTTTCTTTTATCTACAAAATGACATTATAAAACTGTTCTATATTATATTGCTACATTTAGGAAGGATTTAAAAAATACACGATTTTTTTTCTGCCTGAATTTGATGCAAAACCCTGGTTGTTTTCCTTTATCCAGTGTGTGGCTACCGAAGCGATGTGGAAATTTATAAGATGACAAGCACTGTTTTCTGGTTGTTAACACAGTAGATAAGAATTCCAAGAAATTGATTCAAGTTTTAGCACTTTGTTACAGAAGTCCAGTATAACTTGGGATGAGGTTTAATGTTATAAACCAGCAAAATACCATTGTTTCTCTGCATGTTTATTTATGGTGCATGTTGTAAAATACTTGTTGCTGCATATCCTTCCATATGGACCACACTACATATGATCATGAAATACCTCATATGTGCTTGCTTTTCAACAGTGTGGGCTTTGCAGTATCGTAATGTGGCTTGATAAACTGTATTCATGTTAGTGCATTGTATTTTACATAGTAAATTGATACCAGTGTCATAATGTACTTAGTTACCTTGTGGATTTCCAGTTGTTTTAAATTAGTTTTAATTAGTAGAAACAATTTCCAGATACCCAGTCTACCAGAAATTTGTTTAAAGGACCACTGTCAATCTTTCAGCCAAATAGCTGCAGCTTTTAATGTTCCTGATGATTTTTATAAATATCTAGAACTTCCATTCTAATATAAGATCACTTAATTAAAGGAAAAATACAAACAACAGTCTCCTTCATGACTATTCACATTAAGAAAAACTTGCTTTCTGGAAGAAAGAACCACATGATAGGATAGTGGGCAAGAAGGTGTGGTAGGCACAATGAAAACTTGGCTTTCTGAAAAGCTGTAAAGAATGTAGAGAGGTTGGATGGAAAAGCAATTTTTTAAGCATCCTTGACATTAGACGTGTTGCAAATGTATTTACAAAGGAATAAAGTGCCCAGAGAAACAAATGGGGTCAAATCCACTCAGTTGTCAGAAATGTTTGGAGTGCAGGATTTTGAGGGTTTTGGCTTTAGAGGCTTGTATGAGTTATGGTACCTGGACCTATTTAAATAGATGAAATATTGGGACTTGCTGGTAACTGATTTTTCCCCAGACAGGAAAAATGTGAAGAGGAAGGAAGTTGAGAAAGTTCTACTCTGTGGCTTATGCAAAATGAAAGCAAGAAGGTTGCCTCACATAAAAAGTTGAACTGAACTCACTCTGTTCCTGGTTATGACACAAATGAATTTAAGTAATGTCAGCAGAAAAACATAATTGTGCACCCACCTAAATTTGCAGACTATTGCTGTTGAGAAGTAGCATGGTATGCAAAGTTTTAAACATGTGGGCATAAATAATGCATGCTTGTTTGCCCAAACAAATTTGTCTCTATTAATAAACAAAATAGTATAAAATAATTTATTTAACATTTCTAGTGTTCATGTTGAAAATAAAATACACTGTATTGATTGTACCATTAATGAAATAAGGGGCTAGTTCTTAACACTGCCAAGCACTAGTGTCCTTTTACCAGGAAGGATATTTGTTAACTTGCTTTTCTTTGTCTATAAAATCCAGTGTGTAATTTCAAAAGCAACTGCTTTTACTATTCCATGATGGTGATGATCTGCTCATGATTTCAGATGAGCTTGGTGTGTACATCATAATGGGAAGTAGTAAAAAATACTAAATTGATATACATAGTCTGTATGTTTGAACACATCCAGTAATGTTAATTCCTGAAGAGGGTTACTGTGTTATGCATGGTAGGTGCATTTTGAAGTGAGACAATACAAAAATTGTAGGATAATTTAACCTGAAATGCGAAATGCTTGAGATGATTTGGGCAGCTCATGGTAACTGCTTTTAAGTTGGATGTTTCTTCATGGGAACATACACTGGTAATATTATAATAGCAAAAAGTTATTCTCATCCTCGTGTTCTGACAAAACACCACCTTTTTAGCCTCACAGCTTCCTTCATCTGTGTTGTAAGGCACTGTTACTGTTTCAAGTTATGTATTAAGTTTTGTATTTTTATTAATATATGAGTAATGCTATAATTTTATTTTGTGTAGCACTCAAAGCAAAATTGTTAGTTCATCATCCTTTTAGTAATTACTGCTGGCAAGCTAATGCAAAATTAATGACACGTGGTGTGTTATTTACTCAACTTGCAGCTTCTGTCAGACGTTGTCTATTTTTATAAATTACATCATCCCTACTGCAGAACTCATATCCATTGGGATTTACTGTTCTTCCATTCCCTTTAGAAGGGCTCACATTGATGTCATAAATGGATTTGTAATTGTGATTCAATTTGGAAACTCAAAGAGACATTGAAGCTATGCAGTATTTTCTGCAACTGAAGTGTCAGTAATATTTTTGAGGGTTTGTTTTTTTTTTTTTTTTACATATTAATGACACTAGGTCTTGTTTAGAGCTCGTAGAGTTGCCAATACTTTATGACCATACATATGTAAAACTTCGACTAATAGCATAGATTTTCCAGAGTGATGTGATTTTATTGCTTCTACTGACTCATGATATGCTCTTTTCTACTATATAAAAGATTGTTTTTCTGAGATGTAGGGTATAAAACTAACTGTGAGGTATGTCATCAAAGCAGAAAGTTGTTCATGCAGCAGAAAAATGGATTTTTTGTAACTCTTTTCTAAATTGATAATTGTACAAGGTAACTAAATGCAAATATTGAATTTCTACCACTTGGACTCAATGATCCTTGTGGGTCCCTTCCAATACAACAGATTCTGTGATTTGAGCAGAGGAAGATTTTAAAAAGCAAATGCATACATGTGGGAAAGGATATCGTCATTAACATGAGGTTGTTCTGTTAGAAACACTGTTTGTATACAAAGTACATATGGGGAAATGGGATCTGCCATATTATATTTGTAGAATGCCAGTACAGGTCCTTTCAATGCTGGCATTTCTGTACAGATGAGTATCATGAGTGATAGTAGTAGTGCAGTTATTTGCCCACTAAAGGTTGGAAAGAAGCTGTCGGTTCATTTTTTCCCAAGCATCTGAGCCAGATATGTGATCTGAGCTTGACATAATGACTTAAAGATAAAATTATTAGTATTATTAGGTGTTTTTGAGTACTTTTAATAAAGCCTTGTATTTGACTTGACTAATTTCACATTATCATTTTGCTGAGTGAATTTCAAAGCTCTAAAAAAATTAACAAATTTATTAGTTAAAATAACCTAAGCAACTAAGAAAGTATAGACTTAAAACATGGGGAAAATGTTATGTTCCAAGTTCCAAGAAGGCAAATGGCATTCTGGCCTGGATTAGCAGTGATTATCACCTTGTACTCAGAACTGGTGAGGCGATTCCTGGAATCCTGTTAGGTTTTGGGTCTAATTACAAAAAGGACATTGAGTTGCTGGACCAGGTCCAATGTGTGATGGGTAAACCCTTTTCAACTGTATGGGGTGGCTGTGTGTATTACAGTACATAGGCTAGATCCTGCTGAATGCAAATCCAATTATCCATGGCATTTATATTTACTTGCATCCTTCACTGGGTGACAGTTCAGTTCAGGAGAGCTAACAAGCCTTAAGTAAAGCAAAGTAATTGCCTTGAATTTACCACAAGGTTTCTGTGTAAGTTTGTTCCCTGTCCTTCACCACCCTGTTATGTAGACATACTTTTAAGGTATTTTTTTAGATTCCTTGTATTTACACTTTTCTGATGGAAAGATTTGAATTTTTTTTCATGAAAAAACCTTTTTGTTAAATGTAAGGTCTAGTTAGTATTAGTATTCTGTTGTATATGTAATGGGTTTTGAGTGCTGGGCTTTGAGTGGTTAGCCTTAATTATATTTGAATTTTCAGACAGTAAAGTTTTGATATGCAGCTGGAACAGCTGGCAGGTGTTATGTGTATTGTTGGTGTACCTGGAAGAAAACCCATATTGTGTTCTCACACATTTTCTTTATTTTATATGCATGTATGTGTGCATGTGCTACAGTGTAAAATATTTTACTTTTCCTTCCTTCCTTCTACTTCTAAATTATGTATTGCTCTTGAATACTGTAATTTACTGAATGTAAATGCTTGCAGCAGCTAACTGGTTTTAGAGTCTTCAAATGATCTGTGGGGCACAAAAGACCACTTTAAAAGTAAGAATTCTGACACCAGTCTTGGAAACAGTGTAGAATCATATTACAAGGGAAACTCAGTCTGGTAGGTGCACTTCTACCTATTTTTATTTAGCAGTTCTATATCTAGGTAGCTGATCTTATAATTGCAAGGGAAAAATGTAGTGTTACCTTTTCAAAATGGAGCATCTATCAAGTAATGGTAGTTGGCTTCCCAATTTATTTGATTAGGGAAGAGGAAAGGGAAAGGACATGGACATTTCTTAGAATTTTGTGTAAAGTTCTCTTTATTTGACGGATATAATGTTGTGATTTGATTTTTTTCCTATATAAAACCAATTTGGCTCATTTTGCTTGGCAATTATTTTAAAAGTAAAGAACATGTGAAATTATGTGGGGTTTGTTACTGATGAGAGGTCTGTATGAATTATTTCTGTACAGTTGCTAGAGGCAGAACATAAAGCTCTCAGGATACGTTAGTTCATCGTGCATTACACAAGAGAGGATATGTAGGGGCAGAAGAAGAGAGTTCTCCCAAAGAAAATGATCTTACATTGGTAAACTCAGATTTTAATTGGGAACCCCTGGAGTAGGCTCTTCAGAGAGTCTCCTGACATGAGACTGTGACTAGAGAAAAAAACAAGAGTTATTTCCTTCCAACAGACAACTGGAGCAAGTGAAAATTCTCTGTAACAGCAACCAGCTCTTTCAAAGTTAAATTTCCTCAAAACACCAGAGATAAGTAGTAAGTTACTCAGGAAGATGTCCAAGTACACATTAAAAAAGGTGAACAGACAGTCTAGTGGTTTTCTGCTGGCCTCGTTTACGTCTGTACCTTGAACAGAATTTCATATTCTTTCTTAAAGCTTCTAAGTAAGAAACTGTTAGAAAGCATATTGTATTAGCTTAGAATGAAAATACAGCCCCTTCACTACTGCTGAAGTCACCCAATGAATAAATAAGCAATGAAAACCAGCTAGCATTTACAGGAGACTGGAAAATCTGGGGTTTGTTTGTTTTTAATCCATTAATATTTCATATTGAGATATCGAATAATTGTTCCTGTGCCTTAGTTGGTCTAAGTTGGTTCAGTTCTATGCCACAACAATCGTCCTTGTAATGCGAATATGCCAGTGTATTTCAGGTAGCAGGCTTCAATGGGGCTACTAATGACCTTAACAATATAGAATTTGGACAGATGGTTGACCTCAGAAAAAATCCCTGAGCTTTATTTTCACATTTTAAAGTCCAACAGTAGAATACCGCATGAAAGAGGTCGTTATCATTCTTCTATAAAGTTTTCCTACATTGTTACACAGCAACGAGTGTGAAATGTTAGGGTTGCCTCGCATAAATTAAGGACTTGTGTCCCTGGATTCCTGCTGTGAAATTGGTATGGACACGATGATATTTGGGAGTTTTGGTGGATATTTTGTCAGGGTTTTTTTTTCCTCCCAGGCAATGGTCTGATTTGTATGTTGGTAGTGAATCTTGTCCCCAGCAGGTATGGATGTCAAAGTACTGTTTAGTTCTGGTAAAGACAACTTGCTGCACCTGTATGCTTGAGATCATGATTCTTGACCTTAAAAGTGTTTGCTGTTTTGCTTTCATGCTCTTTTCCCCAGTTTAAAAACAGAAAGCACTTTCTCACGGTCTCTGATGTACAGTAATTTCACAGTTACAAGCCGCATCTGTTTATAAGCCGCAGGTCTGGGTGTCGGCAACATTTCGTTCTTTGTCCATAAATAAGCCGCACTGGATTATTAGCCGCACTTTCGTTCGCAGTGAGGATCCATGTGCAACTTTCACAAAGCTGCCAATTAGTAACGGAGTCGTGGGATCACGGGGTTTACTGGCTTGGCCCTGCTCGGGGCGGCTGCCAGGGAGCGGCCCCAGCCCCACTTACCACTACCGCCGGGAGGCAGGGGAGCGCCGTGCCTGGCCAGTGCCACCAGGAAGCAGGAGAGGGGCTTGCCTGGGTGGTGCCACCAGGAAGAGGGAGAGGGGCGTACCCGGCCGGTGCTGCCGCTGGACCCCCCAGGGCCGGCAGCGCTGCCGCTGCACCGCCACTGCCCCACTGCTCAGGGCCAGATGGGCTCCAGCTTGGCTCGGGGCTGCTGCTGGCTCGGACTTCTGGGTTGGGAAATTTCCAAAATTTTATATAAGCCGCTCCTGAATGTAAGCCGCACTTCCAGTTTGGGACCAAAATTTTAGTCAAAATGGTGCAGCTTATAATAGTGAAATTACTGTAATTAACATGCCATTGTTAAATCTGGTCATAACAGTGATGTGAAAAAATTTTGTAAACGTTGGGAAAAACTTCCATCTATCCTGACATAATGCATTTTTTCCACTACTGAAGTACTGAAACAGTGAAGGAAATGAAATTAATCAGTGACCATCCTGCCAGCTGAAACCATTAGTACCGCAAATCTTATGATTAATTTTTAACATTTAATAATGATAATGTGTAGTTTTAAAGCCATGTCAATATGCATTCAACTTTAGGCTTGTGTAAGAACGAGCACTTTGTTTTGTGTAAAAAATCACAGGTAAATCAGTTAAACATCACATAAAGTGACTTCACAAACATACATATTACACATGATTTTGACCTAGAAGGAGCATAAAAGATGTGTTTATTTTTTGGTGTTTGTTTGTGGTTTGTTTTTTTTTTTTCTTTCCCTAAAAGCATTGTTAGATGAAGAGCATAAACAATTATGGAGTCCAGGGAAAAGTTTCTGTGCTCTGGTGCTGTGGTGCGCCTTTGCTCAAGTCAGTTTTATAAGCGAATTTAGATATTCTGGAAATAGAATGACTTGTCGCAGTTTGGATGAGTGACAATCCATAGGTTTTCTTCGCATCTGTTTAACATAGTTGTGGAACATAAGAGAATTCTATGGCAGGTATTTCAGATGAATGCTATGACTTGCTCCCATTTTAAGAGGAATGACATGCAAATAAAAAGTTTACTGTACTGAAAGCAGAGCTGTGCACAGAAGGTGACAAATGAGTCTGCTGTCAGAGAGAAGATTGGCAGTCTATGGCACATCCACGCAGATGAGGCACCAGCCCGACTGTTCTGGGCTTGTCATTATTTTAGAGATCTGGATTATAGATTCATCTCCAGCAGCAGTTCAACAGAAGGGCATTTGTTCAAATGGTCTGTAGCGTTAGTAAATATGTTATTAAACAGCACATACCACTCCACAGTAAGTCTTGCTTTGGTGTCACCAGTTGTGCAATGAACATAGTTATAGTGATGACAGTGCCACAGCCTTATTTAAAAAAAAATAAATAATGTGGCAAATACTGTTACTTTATTAGTGTGTTTTGGCCAAAGTGGTATTTTACTACCTTGGAGAGCACATTTGGTAATTTTCTTTTATTCAACAGTTTTATTTAAAGTTCTTGAAGTTCTTGAGAAAATACTAGTAGGGATTGGTATTCCTAGACTGTCCCATGTCTGCTTTATGCTGATACATAGGAATTTGCATGCATGAAGTCAGGTCATACAGCCGGAGATCTAAATTGCTGGCAGTAAATTTGCCTGAATACTTTAGGATAAGACTTACGTATTGTATGGGACATTTAAATGTATTGTAGCATTTTGAGTGAATTAGTGTTCTGGATTTTTGATGGTTTTGGTTGGTGTTCTTAAATCTGATGGGAGCAATAGATTGCTACGTAGTAATCTCTCTGGTGAAGTTAGTGGGAGGCAGAGAACGCCAGCATTATAAAATTCAGAAGCATGCTCCTGGGAGCTTAGTAGTTTTGTGTCCAATAGTCCTGAGCTCAAATTTAAGTTTTAAACTTCTAATTCTTTCCAAGTCAGGAGGACGGGGAAAGAGAAGATAGCTCTGCCTTATTTTCCTTAAAATTACGTACTACATTCTTGCACTCTTCAATTTAGCTGTTATTGCATCTATACAGCTATGTAGTATCTATGTAATTGTCCCTTCACTGTGAATGTTTTTTCTAGCTACTGCATGGAGTCATGCAGTGGCAGTAAATTTGGTGACCTTAAGAGTGTTCTGTTCGTTTTTGACTAGGTATTTGAACACGAAGGAAATGATACTTTACATTGTGTTTAAAGGGAAGGGGGAAATGTGCTGGTAATTTCTGATTTTGAGGTACTTCAGGAAAAGAATTGTCTCTGTATATGTAATCTGTATAAAAATGTAATTACTTCTGTAAATAGTTTTGAGTTAACTGCTTGAAACTGAGGAATTGAGGTAATCTGTTTTTACAGCATTTGTCATTAACCTAAAAAGGTTTAATACTCCAGGCATTGTTGGCACTGCTTAGGAGAATATCCATGTGAGATGATGTTCTAGAATGTAAAATAGTTGAGGGACATTACAGTCAGATGATATATGCTGCTGAGGTCTCTACCAATTTCTACCTAGAATTGTGTTTTGTTTGTGAATCCCTAATTCTGTGGGGTTGGTAGGGTCCTATGGGATAGCCCTAGGATGTCCATACATTTGTAGTTGCTTTTGAAATGGCTTTTTTGCGTTATTTTCTATGACTCATGAAGGGATACTAGATTACTTTTATAAATACAGTATTTTGAAAGCAGCCAGGAATAGCTCATCATGTGCAATTATTACATGTCAAGTTTATTAACATTTCACTTTAATGGCCTAAAAACATTTGAAAAACTGTCTTGCCTTTTTTTTTGTTTCCAAACTTTTAAATCTAAGCACAGGGTTCTTCCATGAGTTTTGAAAAACCCATGAAGAGAAAGTTGCAGGTTGGTTTTCTGTGATGTATTTATACTTGTTTATGATAGAAACTTTCCACAATATATGTTGTTCTCATGTTTTACACTGATTTAAATTTCAATAATTTTTCACTGTAACCCACAACAATTCATTGGACTTCTACTTTAATTATTTTTTATGAAAATAAATTGTATGTTTTGTGAACTGAAAATGGACGGTATGTACAATCACACCATACTTGGAAATGGTGACAGTTGAGGAGGAAGAAGTAGAAAGATGGAATCGACCATTTATTTTTAAAAACTGTTTCGACTCACTAATTGTCTGTGAATGGTGTTTTCTTCACCTAATTTCATAAATATAACTTTCTAAATTTTGATTGTAAGGAGCCTTATTTTTCTATTTTGGAAACCACAAAGGTTTTGTCGGTCTGATGCAAATGAACATCAATTAAACTTCATTAGGTTAATAAAAATTTTTGCATTAATGTACGAAGTACTGGCTTAATTTACTAACAGATGAGTAGAAGTGTGTAGTGGTGACCAGCATAAGTAGTAAGAAAGTGTGGGTTTAATCATGTTTTCAGGTTACTCATGGAGGCTTATGGCACAGAAATGTATGCTGGATTTTAGCTGGAAGTATCAAGTGGTGTAGAGAGGATGCATGTTGATAGTTGTGTGCGTGACAGAGTTCAGAAAGTCGTGTGATGCTTTCCTGCACTGGGGAGATGTTTCTGTTTCGGCAGAACTTAATTTTTTTTCCTGACATGAGCATAAAATACTCAAATTCTGCTCATGGTGCTAACCACAAGGCCACCCAATCAGGCTGAAGAATGTTTTAATTGCTTTGTCACCAAGTAATATTTTAAAATTTTGCACTAGAGGGAGTTTGCCTAAGCTTCCTAGAATTCATAACTTCTGCTACTTCTAATAAGCACTTCATCAGAAAATTGATTGTGCTCAGCGTTAAACTGTTTTGCAGGGCTTAAGCATCATTTAATGTTTTAAAATCATCTGTTAGTTGCACTGGCACATGACAAAGACTTTCAAAATTCTAAACCAATTGCTGTAATTGAATAATTTATCTTTTAGAATATATTGAAGACCAAGAGCATAACTGTCATTAAAGTCCCATAAATGTAAATACATTCAATTTAAAAGGTGCTGTATATGAATCTCAGTCCATTGAGTAATTGTGCAAAAAATAGATTGGATTATTTCAGGATCTTCTTTACTGTTGCTAGAATTCATTTCCACTGATTTTTATAGCCTCTTTTGCTAGCAATCATTGCCAGGAGTGAAGGAAATCAATGTGTAGCAAACTAAACTCATTATCAGTGTACATGTTAATTTGGGGGAAGGCAGCTGCAGATTGTATGACATAGTATTCTGTAGTATCCAGTTTTTTCCTGTGTATTTTACCTCTCTAACAACTGTTAAGTCTTTTCTTCTGTTGTCATTGTTGGGAAAAAAAAATACTTTGAAGTTATTGTAAGGCCAGATGGTCTCTGATTTTAAAGAATGTGTTGTGAAGATGTTAAAACTGTACTAATGTTGAAGCCTAATGGAAGTGTGTCATGTGCTTGGCTTGGCCACTTCTATGTCAAGTGGGACAAACCTGTGGCACTTAAGAGGTGCATTGTATGGAGCTGACAGTTTATTGCTTGAGCACATCCCCATTGCATTTCAGCTCCTCTGCAGCATGATTTTACTAACACAGCATGGGAAGGGCTGTAGTGTAAATGGGAGTGACTGGAGATATTTCTGAGTTTAAGATTCAATTACATTTTGAGGGGAGAATTACAAATGCCAAATTTATGTCAGTCTCTTCCACAGCCTGTATACCCTGTGTTTTTAGTAGGATTTGTGTATTCAGTGTACCAGGAGAAGCAGGAGCTCCATTCAGAAAGGATTGAAATGATGTGTTAAAGGTGTGTGCACATGTACCTCCCACATCCCGTGCATGGATGTCTCCGGCCTGTGAAAGGGAGAAGCTGCTGAAAATCTGAGAGAGCTCATCAAGTGCACTGTTTGTAAATACGTAATAAAAATGTTTACATCTCTGCAGCAGCTCTCTTTTGGGTGGAGGGGAAGGGGTGGTGATGTCTCTGCTCTAGCATTATCTTCTTGAAAAGTCGTGTTCGTTTCAGGATTTGGCGAGGTAAATGTGGGTCCTCATTCCCACCCTGACTTCAGTGGTATTCTTAGGAGCCAGCAGCAAACGGATCCCTCCCCTGTGGGGATGCCTTGATCTTCCGAGCTGATGCCAGACACAGGCAGGAGCTTGCTGTTTTATCTGCATTGTCCCATCTCCACCTTAATGAGTGAAACAGTTAAGTATCAGAGGGGGCGAGCCCCTAGGAATGTGTCTTCCATTTGACTCGAATATTTCTGTGGATAAAAGGAGAGGGAGGGAGAGGAGAGAGAGAAATCCACTTACATCACTCGAACTGCATTGAGTGTGTGCCAGTGTGCAGGTTAAGAGACAGACTTCAGTGTCTTTGCTTTCTGCAGGAAGCAGCAATGCCGTTTGTATCCTAAGAGGAATTTTTTATTTAGAAAAGGAAGCATTCTTTCTACCCAGGAAATGGCTTTCCTTGTGCGTTGCTATGCCAACTGCCTGCAGCCATGGTCTTCCAAAGTAAGCACAATAACGTAATTATATTGGCGTATTGCATTCAGACTCATGATTCTCTGGGTTTTTGTGTGTGTAACGGTGTTGTATTTTCGTTACTGGCTCTTTGGGCAGTAGAAGTGCTTGTCTTGATTGTGAGGAAACAGGCATCATAAAATTAAATGTGCATCAATGTCATGCTGCTAAAATTAATTGTGCAAACTTGGTTAGCTGAGTGGAACAGAGATCACTGGTCACTACTCTGTCAGCATCATTAGCAGCCAGGGGAGGAGGTCCCTATTCGCGTGCGCTGCCCTGATTTTGGGGGAGTGGAGGAAAGTGGTGGCGGGAGGGGGGAGGCTGCGTTTGTGAGTGTGTGATTGCAAATGAAACAGGAGTATTAACAATGCTTGACTGAGTGCTGGAGGCTGGTTCCTGCACCCTGACCAATATAGTACTGTCTTAAGCCTTTTTGAGGGAGTCTCTGTGCAGTCAGCCATTTTAGCTTTTTTTTGTCCTTTTTTCCCTCCCCTCTTTCCCATTCCTCAGGCTCAGGGAATGGTTTTGTTCCCTTGAATGGATGCTGGATATGTAGGGTTTCATCAGGCTCTGTACGTCCTGACATGCTTAGACTTTCAGTGTTGCAAAAATGGAGACTAATGCTGTCATTTGGATTGCTGCTCTGCACTACAAGTGCAAGGGGGGTTTTGAGCTTACCAGTAGTGACACTTTTAGCTCCAACTTGGCTTCATCCCCTCCACCTCTTTTTAATTTAATTCTGTAGAGGGTGACTTGCCATCCTTAAGATATTGGTACATGATGTGTAAATTCAGTTCAGCTTATGTTTCTTCATTATGAAACCACTTGCAGTCCCAGCTAACCATGGAGTTATGGGCCAGCAGGAGAAACACTCAGTAAGTATTGCAAATTCTGTTTGTTCTATCAATAACCTGTCACGGGAAAACTGCATGGAGATTGAAACTGCTTGTCATCCTGCTCACTGGCGTTCCTGCTTGTGGGTTTAATAGTGGGTTTGGAGGGAAAGCTGTCTCTGAGGTGGCATTAATGTCAGTGACTGTATTTAAAATTGTTTTTAGCTTAGAAAAGGCAACTCTGTAGGTTCTTTTTGAATGTTAAAAATTTACTGAAGAAATGCTGACATACTTTGGTTGGGCAGGAACCTTTGAGCGTTCAGTTAAAATCATTATGCATTTGTTAAAACTTTAAAGCACTATGTAAACTGTATAACAAGTGATATAATTGTGGGTGATGATAAGAATAGATTTATTCTGTCTAGTGTGTGGTACAAGTGTACTGTTGCCTTATAGCATGGCGTTTAACATCTGTGATACACTTACGCTGAAATGCAGAAACTGTTAGTAAAACATGGAATGAACAAAAGGCGTAAGTACTGCTGCTTTCTAATTGATCCCATGAGTCAGCTACACCTTTGTCATGCTTTAATCCCATAGGCTCCCTGTGTTTATTGTTTAGGAAAAATGCATTCATAAGCAGATGAGCAAACATCTTTTAACAAGGCCTCAGGTGTCAGGAATTAGAAATTTAGGTTTTGCATGACAAAAGGATTCTGCAAGTTCTATAAAAATGTATAGAACCTTATTGCTCAGATTGGATGTTTAAATTTTCATGCTAGATTTTATATGATTCAATACAGTTTTCAATCTTAAAATTGTTTCTTGGGTTTATTTATGAGTATGTGTTCTGTGACTGCTGTGTCTTAGAACATGGGAATGCGTGCATAGGAATATGAACAGTATGTTCAGCAGATATACTTAAAGAATCGTAAATTATGGGAAGAAGAGGTGATAGTAGGAACTTTTTGATTGAAGAACATTTTTTTTGCAAGAATTCAGTGTTGATTCTGTAGAAATACAGAAAGTAACCTAGAAATGTTTTAGAATGTGTCCAGTGAATTTTTCTTATACATGTAGCAACATATCACAGTTTCTTATTGTAGACTGTTTTGTTCCTTTCCCTTGTTAATTACATTCTAAGTAAAAGAGAGTTCATGTAACCAAACTGTTTGGTCCTCATTAAATATTTAGAACTTAATCTTAAAAAAACGCAAACAAAACCCACCTTCTTTCCTCCTGAAACTCAAGCCCTGAAGAAGCTGAAATAGAATAGGATACTTTGAACTTGCAAATAGGAATAAAATGAAAAAGCTGCATATGTACGGGGTTTTTCTGCTCTTTCTATTCTCCAAAAACGGCAGTGAAAAGTTCTAGACTTACTCTGGTAGCACAAGTAGTTAAACTGATATTAAATAAGTGCTTATAGATAAAGGAAAAAAATAAACTAGCTTTTTAGAAACTCTACATTGCAAACTGTCATATTCTAATTGTATAACTTTGAGTTACTTAAATCACAGAGATTAATTTCACTCTTCAGAATGGAGAGTGGACTAAAATGTAGTAACAGTAAAAGGAAAAAGGCCAAGGGTATTCCTTTACAAATGTCCCTATATGCAAGAGAAAGAAATCATACTGTCTGACATGCGGTTGTAGATTTTGCATGAAAAAAAAAGACAATTTAAAACTATATAGAATTTTATAACTAAACTGTTAGACTAGGTCAGCAAAAACCATTGCTTTGACAATGAAACTTTTCATGCCTGTTCAGCAGGTAGACAATATTTTTGTTGGAAAGTAAGGCTGAAAGATGTAAAATTTTTACAGAGAGGAAAGGAACTTGGAGCTTGGAACTCCAAACTTCCCTTGAAAGATAAGACTTTATCTTACTTTGCCTAAGAGAAAAACTTCTTGATTTAATCATTTCTGGTAATGAGTTCTTTTCATGTTAGTGTTTTCCCAGAATTGTAAATATTTTATTGATATGACTTGAACTTATTTCAAGGAGAGAGGCTTAATTACTTATGTGGCATCCTCACCCAGAGTCTCACAGCTTGATTTGCTGAAACTGAATACAAAATTCAGTTCCAATCTAGAACTGAATGCAAAAATCTACTGTGCAAGGTTTCACAAATTCATGTGAATTAATTTTACTTAATGCTGTTAAATCTTAATTTCACACTAGTTAGGAAATGAGAGTATATGGTTTAAATCTACTGTTCTATGAAAATGGTATGCAAACTGGCCATTGTGTTAATCATGGTGGAAACAGAGAGAGGAAGAGTAAAAAACACTCATTTTTCCTAGGTTTTTAAAATATAAAAAATAAAGTCATCAGCATCAATCACTGTATTGGTCTTATATACCTCATATTTCAAACTCTTTCATGGAAGAGTTTGAAGCAGTGCTACAAGTGCTACGTAGCTGAAAGTGATTTTCCTTGATACACAACTACAGTAATTTCATGATTATAAGCTGCACTGATTATAAGCCGCACTTCCGGGTGTCGGCAACTTTTCATTCTTTGTCCATATATAAGCCGCACCTGATTATAAGCTGCACGTTACAATACAGAGTGTGATAAAAGGTATCTATTTTATCACCATATGTTGAGGGTGGGGGCAATGATCCTTATCTCCACAGCAGATATTCTCCTAATGGGCCATCCATTGAAACCAGGCAAGGCATTGTTCTTTATCTTTTCACAACCCATCCTTCCTCCAGCGAGTCATTTTCTACTAATGGCCCATTGAGTCCCACTTCGTGACTGATAAAATTACTGCATCCCATTGGGAGATGCTCCAGCCAGGGGAAAGAGCCTAACATTTCTTACTAAGATAAAAACAGAGGTTTTGGGACACTAAGGTAGCCCCTTTTTCCACTGGACTCCAGAGGAAAACCGGATTTCTCCACATCACCACTGGATCTTTAGAGGGAAACTGCACCTTCTACAGGACTACTGCTTCAACTGAATCACACCTGTCACTGCAGGAGAACTGCAACCACCATTTAATCAAGCTGCTATCAACACCCTACCTGACAGGGTGTCAGGTTGTACTCTGACTTTGTCAGGGTTTGGAGTTTGTTTCTTTGTAGTACTGTATTTCTATTTTATTTTCTCTAGTAAAGAACTGTTATTCCTAATTCCTATATTTTTGCCTGAAAGCCCCTTGATTTCCAAATTATAATAATTTGGAGGGAGGTGGTTTACATTCTCCATTTCAAAGAGCAGCTCCTGCCTTTCTCAGCAGACACCTGTCCTCCAAACTAAAACAGCAACTTTTTGTTCTTTGTCCATATATAAGCCGCACCTGATTATAAACCTCACTTCAGGTTCGGACCAAAATTTTAGTCAAAATGATGCGGCTTATAATTGTGAAATTACTGTACTGTCATCTGTTCAGCAGGTAGTGAAATTATGCTGTGTGTGAAAGATGGCAGAGAAATGAAAGCAGAATTGTTGCAAAAATACTTTTGTTTAGTTGTTGTGTTTGATATACTTTACCAGATTTTGTGTAATTAAAAGAATCGTAAAATAGTTTGGTTTTGAAGAGTCCTTAAAGACCATCTTCTTCCAACTCCTCTGGCATGGACCCGGACACCTTCTACTAGACCAGGTTGCTCAGAGCCCCATGCAACCTGGCCTGGAATACTTTTGGGGAAGGGACATCTTCACTAGGTTCATTCTGTTTGGCTGTATTGTTGCTGGTTATAGGAGCCCTCTCAACCAGCTTTGTAGGGCTTTGATTATAATTTTCCTAATCTTAAATTTTAGGAAGATGAACAATGTTTCAAAAAATATTGCTTTGTGGATGTTCAAACAATCTCCTGAAAAGCTTCACATGTTGCATCTTATACCTGGCTTATTATGTGGAAAAAATCACATGAAGTTGTAGTACTCGAAGGTTCCCATTGTAGGCTTGGGCCTTGGAAGGTGTTAGCTTTTGATCTCATTTGATTTTTCCTTTCGTTTGTTGTTTGTAGGAACATTACTCAAGGTCAACTAAAAAAATGAAAAAAATTGACAGGTATAATGACTTGTAAAAATGAAACTTGAGATGCATAGTTCTTTCATGACTGTGTAATGATTACCACCTCAGGAATTGCACAATTCATTGTAGGGACTTACGGACAACCTGTAAGAAAGTACGTTTTTACTTCAGGTGTAATTGAAATAAAGTCTGCTAAAAAAAGGACAAGTTTTGCTGCTGGCACAGTGACACTTCTTTAGTGATCATGGATGCTGCAGTCTTTGATGTGCTCAACCTGTCTTGAATTACTAAAAAATATTGGAAACAGTAAGTAAAATTTTGGGGTTGTTCTTACCATATTTTAATTCACAAAGATTTGTGACCATGTGCTAGGGGTCCCCTCCCTCCCAGGAAAGAAAAGGAAATGAGTGATATTTTGAGGAGAAGTCTTGAATGAGGAATGTTCAAATATGGTTATTTTAGTTTCATGTGTAGTAAGGGTGCCTGTTGGCATGTTTTAATAAGAAATCTAGAGCTATACTGGAAATAATTTTCTGTTACTCGAAGAGATCATCAGTATTTTTTCTTTAACTCACATAATAAATGTAACGTAATATAGTTATTTGTCCTTTGAGTGAGCATCTCACAGCACTAATAAGTTGGTGGAAAGAGGTGTGGTGTTGTTATCAGATTAGCATAGTTGTTAGCAACTGTGGCTGCTAAGCTTTGGTCATTGCGTATACATATCTGGAAAAGAAATAGGTGTATGAAAAAGCTCAGTCTAGGTAGTAGTGACCTGTTAGCTGCTGCAGCTACTGATGGTTATAATTCTGTTCATCTTGATTAATTACATTGCTCTGGGACGTGATACACATTATCTTCTTTTGTTGTTAGGCACCTTTATTTTTAGCACTTATTGAAACCTGCTTCCTGGTTATTCTTTTCCTTTTAATTTGCGTATTTTGAAAAAAATTTCCTCTCTGGAGACCAATAAAGGGGTTGTGGATTTTTCATATGATTAGAAATAATGTTTCACCTCTTTATAAGTGCATTATGATAGAGTTTAATTGCACGACCATATATCTTCTGCAAGATTTATCTCAAGATGGCTAGCTCTGTAATGAGCAGCTGTTTTAGGTTTTGGGCCAACTTCATCGCTCAAAAGGCAAGGTTGTGTTTATGGTGTACTATTCAAGTCTTAGTCTGAAGAGAAAAGCATAAATATTATTCTCTTTTGTGGCTTTTCAAGATGCTTCTAACTATGGTGTTTAGGCAAATAATTAAAGTGGTGTGGGGCGGCATATCTTAATTTTCAGGAAGTCCTACTGAAGCAAATCTTTGGCAAATTATAAGGGAATAATTGTAGAATTAAGATGGTCATTCCACAGCATAGGAAGGTCTAAATAAGCATTCAGAGGATGGATTTTCTTGCTTCAGTTTTCTGTATTGGCCCAGTTCAGGCACTCACAGCCTAATGATCATGTGAAAGGTTGATTTTAAATGACTTGCCTGGCACCCTGCCTGAGATCAGTTGTAGACTCTGGCTAAATTCCTGTTCTGCAGGACAGCGTGTAACTGCAGATTTCCCCAAAAGCTTGAAAATGATGACATTTGGGCCATTTCATAGGAATGACAGTGAATGCATTTAGTGACCTGTAGAGATGGCAGTGAGAGCATTCTTGGCACACAGAAGATGTCCTGCTATCTTTCTGTTATGGTTTCAATGCCTGGGGATTGCACAGCGTATTTCAAAGTGAAAGGAGAAAAGGGAAAAACAAAACAAAAGAAAACCCACAAAAACATACCAGAAAGGCTGCCATTTGATGTAATGAAGTAGCTAAAATTTTTCAGGTCAGTGTAGATAGTTGATGTAGAAGATTGCACAGTAGCACATTTTTTAGCAAGTTTATAAAGTAAGAGAGTTTCAGGCCTCACAACATAACCATTATTATGGCTCTAGTTTGTATTGTAAAGTGCCCAAATCTAGTGGTACTGTTGGAGTGTTTGCAGAGTGATTTTTTTCATGGTGCAGACTGGAATGTGATATTTATAGTCACAATGCAGATGTGAACCTGAAAAGGAAAGTCAGCTTCTTCCAAAATGCTATTTTGAGACTGAGAGACTAAAGCTATTTATTATTACTGAGTTGCTGACACTCCTGCCTGATCATCAGACATGCTGAAAATCTAGTTGAAATTGAGAACTGCTGATACCCAACAATTATAAAAAACAAAAAATTATCCAAGCAACCAAAAATCCCAAATAACAAAAGAAGGAAAAAATCCAAAATCCCTTGACATAGTGTTGACTTGCTGCTGGTTCTATGAGTTAATAAAGGCATAGAAAAAAGATAAACTCTAAAAAGCAGAGCTAAGGTGTTGTGTTAAGTAGCCTAAGTTAAAATAACTTAAATATGGAATTCACAATATGCACAATGAGTAGCATGAAGTTCATTGTAACTAGAAGCAAGCACTAAGGAAATTAAGGAAATCCTGTGCCTCAGCATCTCAAGTTCATTATTCCACCTGCAAAATAATTGCAGTCTCTTGCTGAATACTGGCTCAAGGGTTTTAATCAGTGATGCTCAATGCTGGTGCTTCATTTCCAAGTGACACTAACTCAACAGTTTAGCGAACAAAACAGTAAAAATATTCCAGTGAGAGGAAGTAAGTTAGATTTTTTGGGAAGTTTCATTTTTAATTATCAAAGATGGGGGGATCTCAGTGGTATGTAAAGAAACATGTAGCTTATAAGAGGATTAGAAAATGCTGTGAGTTGTGCTGCTTTTTTCTGCAGTCGTGATTGCTGCTGGTACTACTCCAGTATGCAAAAGCGAGGGGAGGTGTCTCCTGTTCTGTATTCTGCTGCTAACATGGCCTGAAGCTTATCTGCAAAATACTTCTGTACTTGATAACTTTACAGACTGTCTGCAAAATACATGAAATATCCAAAGATAACAGGAATTATTTAAGAATATGAGCATTAGAAATTATGATTTCTACATTCTAAACTAGAATTGCCTAAACATTTAGGCTTTGTTCAGACCATCAGCACTCTGGGATCGTGGTGGGGTGGTGCTGGAAACTCTTAAGTGTAATTTTTTTTTAGACCTGTTTGAAGTTTATTTTTGTGCAATTGTTTTGCATACTTTTTATTCCTTGTTGCATTCTAGGCTTTAAATTGCTAGAAATTAGCCCTTAACAGCATCCTTGATGTTTGAAAAACTGAGCTAGTTTTACTAATCCCTCTATGAGTACACAGGGGTGTGATTTTTGCTTGACTGAAATAGAGACAAGATTTTCAGAATCTTGGGGTTATTTTATTAAAATCTGATTTTTGATGTCTTAATTGCAACAGCAGATATATGACCAGACTACTAATTATTTTAATTTGCTATTACTGATGCATTCTTTGTAGCTTTTTCTAAAATTTGAAATTAATAGAAGTAATACTGCCAGAAAAAAAAAAACAAAACTCCACCTGATAGGGTATTTCAGGACTTGTGTGAGTGTAATACTGAACCAGCGTTTCCAGTGTTTGAGAAATATGGTTAATGTTAAGGATTTGAGAAACATGAAATATTAATGTCTTGAGATTTACCCTTGACCAAAGAACCGTGTACCCACCACACTTCATTGTCAGTATTGCGTTTAAGAATGTGTGGCATGACTCTAGCAGTTCTGCAGTGTTTTTAGGATTCTAACCTCTGCCTGCTTAACCCATCAATCTGTTACAGAAATGTCACTGGCACTCTTATGGTATCCTGGGATTAGATTATTGGTGGTTTTTCCAATTTTGTCAGCTTGACACTAGTCTTTTTGCTGTGCATTTTGAGATGGTGATGATTCAACTAAGAACTGGGAGAAGAGTAAACTGTGCTGAAGGGGTCTCTGCTCAGTGGGTTACTTGTGAAAGCTGATCCTGTACCCAGAAGCTAAAATTTATTGGAGTGTTTCATACCTTCCAAGCCCCCTGTTTTCTGTGAGGATACTAGAAGGACAGATTAAGAACAACAGATTGCTTGCTGTTATGTGGGTGATGTTGAAGGCAAATAGCTTTACATTATAACAGTACCTGACACAAGCAGTGCTGCTGCTTGGTCCCTAATAAGTATGAGGTGTAGGGATGGAGATAAGCTATTGCCTACATTTATTTGATTTTATTTGTTGCTGAGGAGAGATGAAGACTCACAACATGTGTGTATATTGTTTTTAATTTACTCTTTTGGTGCTGGACCTGGTTATTAGACTGCAAGATTGTATTAATTCCATTAGCAAGAATGTTAGTCCTTTGGGCAAAAGGCTATATTTGTCTTTTTGGGTTGCTCTAACTGCCAATGTGAAACTTGCTGCCATGAACTAGCTTCATGGTGTTCAGCTAACCTGGCATTCTATACTTGGCCTAAACCTTAAATAAAAGTTTAAAATAAGCTAAAAACCTAAAAATAAGTGTCTTAGGTCCTTTTGCAATCACTGGTCTCCACTGCAGATGCTGGAACACAAATCCTGGTGTGTTTAGTTCCCTTTTCATGAAAAGTGAAAGAGGATTTTCCTAAATGGGAAGTAGCTTGCTAAACCTCACAGCTTGGACTGAGTAGTTTTCTAGCCTTTCCAAAGTACTGAGTTATAGTCAGTCAAGTTGATGTCTCCAGTAATACTGTGTGCCTTCCAAAGCCTGTCTGGAATGCCTTTAAAAAGTATCAGATAATTTGATCTGTCCAATTTCAATAGTTTCTGTGCTTTGTGGTGTATGGAGTATGATTGCTCTCCCTTTAATTCAAATGGATTTTCTGATTTTTCCTTACATGTCTTCTGAATTCCAGTTTAGTCACGTCTTGTAAACAACAGAGAGCTCTGAACCATTTGACAGAATGTCAAAAAGGTTTTGCTTTGAATGTGAAAACAGTTGTGACTCCCTACACTCAAATGTATGCGTACCTCCATGGCACTTCCAGCTCTTACATGCAGATGGAAATGACAATTCTCCTTTGGACTAGGAATATGCAAACTGCTATAACACCAGCTTTCTCTTTCAGTTCCAGCTTCTCAACATGGATCAAGAGCCAGTTGCTTCTCAAAATAGAGGAAAATCAGGCTTGTGAGTTAGAATGTGAAGAGCAAGTATTATATGTGCATTTAGGATCTGTTAAAAGCTAGTAAATGCCATGGCAGACATGGAATGTAACCTCCATGTAGCCCTTGCAGTGATGACTTATTTCAATTGTCCCAGGCTTGACTGGTGACCATATGCCAACGTTTGGTGACAGTAATGCATCCTCTTGGTAACTGCAGTTACCTGATCTTCAGACACATGGGGACAGCCAGGAGCCATGCTGAAAACCCAGACAATAGCCTGATGGTCAAATACCTCAGCCTGGTATTTCTTTCACTCAGTCTATAAATATTGCCTCATTTTATCTGACTGTAACCTGTTAATTGCTTGAAAGCATAGATGCTGTGTGCTGGGTCTTTTGGACAGACTAGGCAGGATTTATTAGTTTATAGCTTGACTCCAAACCATGGCCTTGCAAGTAAGAAGAATTGGTTTAAAGCTTTTTTCTTTTATTCCTCCTCTGAAGAATGATTTCATAAAAATGACGCTGTTCTATTTTGTGGGTCTCCCTTTGTGTGTGGAGTCATATTGGCTTGTTTTATCGTTAAAAATAGGCTCATACTGTTCCCTGCTGCTGTTTTTCCTGCAGAGCCAGAAGAATAGGAACTGGGCTGTGCTCTTAGGCCTCCATCCATAGCCTTGTTTCCTAAATGCCTATCTGCTGCTGTGTGCTGCCAACCTGCCAAATGCTGTAGGAGTTGCATGAATGCCAGGAAGGTCTAATGCAGGATGATTTGAAAAAGCATGGGAAAAAGAGAACATGGGTGCAGAGCTGGACCATAGACTTGCTATTGGTAGTGGGATTGATGGCTTGAAAGTAGGGTGATTAAGGACATTGTACCTGAATGTATTTGGTCACGGTAAAAAAAATATAAACCATGAAATATAAACTGAATTTTGGGAACTATTTATAGTATCCTAGGTTTACTGAACCACGAGCCCTGTTCTCATTTTAGTCCAAGTGCTCTTCCTTTGTTAAGGAGTTTTTTGGTGAGTTTTTTGTTTGTTGGTTTGATTTTTTTTTCTGTTTATTTTTTGGTTTGGGGTTTTTTGTTTGGTTGGTTTTGGTTTTTTATTTGGGAGTTATTTGGTTTTTTTTCTTTACATGTAAGGAGCTAAATAAAGGCTCTTCGAAACAAGCACTCTTTGCCTGTGCTGTTTCTCCAATCAAAGTACAATTTGACCTCTAAATCTTAATACATTTCTGATAACAAGCTACAGAAAAAAGGAATCTGTATTTTCCAAATTATTGACAGGCAGTAGCTCTTTTCTCTGTTAGGTTGCTCAGGAAAGAGTCAGATGTTAGATTTGGATGTGTCTCACTTGCCTTTTCAGTCTTGACCAGCATCACCAGTGGATTTTCAGATAGGTTTTTTGACCTTGAGTAAGGAGCTGACTATAGAGGGATTTTTTTTTTCTTTCATACACATAAATAATGTAGAATGTTATTTTTTATGTTGTCCTCACTTTTAAGGAATCAGGAGGAAAAGAGAAATACATGAATTTATGAATTTTGGTGCCTTACTACTTAAATAATTAACTCTGTATCTGGAAATGGATGTTCACTGGATTTTTTTCTTAAAGCAGCAGAGAAGACTTATATTTTATTTTAAATCCGAAGTTGTTCAAAGGTGTAGGAGCAGATTGAAAACTAAACTAAAATGAGAACAGTGTTAGTTTCTTTTAATAACTGTGGAAGTCTGTATGCTAGGTGTACCTCTCCTTGCCTGTTGGTGTATGACTTCTGCAAATACAGTAAATTCACGAATACAAGCCGCACTGAGTATAAACCGCATTGTCGGGTGTTGGCAAACATTTCGTTCTTTGTTCATAAATAAGCCGCACCTGAGTATAAGCCGCTCTGTCATTCGCAGGGAGGACCTGCGTGCAACAAAGTTGCCAAATAGTAACAGAATCGCGGCAGGGCGGGGTTTACTGGCTCGACTCGGGCCATGAGGGCTCGGGGCTGCCGACAGGGCTGGGTGGTCCAGCTCGGCGCTGTCGCTTGGCGGGGCCGCTCGGGGCTGGCCGCCGCCACCGCTGGGCTCGCTCACCCCGGCCCGGCGCTGCCCCGCGGTGGGAGGGGGGGCACAGAGCCCGCCGGCATCTGCGACGGTGGTGGGAGGCAGGGATGGAGCCACCCTGCTCCTGCAGCGGCAGCACGTGAGTACGGGAACCCCCCGAGCCACGGGGCCAGCAGCACGGAGCCCCCTGCCTTCCCCCGGGCAGCAGGGCCAGCAGGAGAGAGCCCCTGCCTTCCCCCAAGCCACAGGGCCAGCAGGATGGAGCTGCCCCGCCTTCCCCACCCCCTGTGCTGCCTGCACGGAGCAGCTCCACCCGCCGCGCAACAGAGTAACCAATTTGTAACAGCCGCGTAAATGCCGGTCTTTGCTGGCAGGTGCTCGACTTTGCAGTTTGCACTGACTCGGTTTGCACTCCCGGGGTTGAAAATGTCAGAAAATTATTCACATGTTGGCTGTTCCTGAGTATAAGCCGCATTTCTGGTGTGGGAGCAAAATTTTGGTCAAAACGGTGCGGCTTGTATTCGTGAAATTACTGTATTTTCTTTGATCTGACTCTGGGAGGTTCTGTTTGATTCAGTCTTACTTGTTTTGGAATCAGTAGGTTCTCAACAGTTGATAATAATGTCATTGTTGGATATTTTGGTGGGTTGTTTTGGTTGGTTGTTTTTTTTTTGTTTTGGTGGGGTTTTTTTTGTTTGTTGTTTTGGGGTTTATTTTGTTTTGTTTTTTTTCCTTTTATTTTTTGTTGTTGGTGGTGATTTGTTGATGTTGGTTTTGGGTTTTGTTGTTGGCTTGTTTGTTTTTCGGGTTGTGTTTTTTGTGTCTTGTGAGAAGATTAGACTTCTTGCATTTCAGGGCAAAGGATTTTTAGAAATTTCCATTTAGCAGATATTTTCCAAGGTCCTTGAATACAGCTGCATTTTGTAAATAAATGGTTACTAAAGTGGAATTTCCCAAACAATGGTGTGCATGTCAGCAGTGGGATATAGAAAATCTAGTTATCTACGTATTTCCTGTTGAAGGAAGAGGTTGTTTAGGCAGTTAAATGTCACTCCTACACCTGCAACTTCCATTAGCATTGTACATTAGTATTCCTTCTGTGATGATGGTACCCAGGGAAAACTAAACTTAGGAATTCCTGAGTTAGGGTAGCATGATTATTTTTAGAGGCTTCTATTAAGTGGAGGTTCAATGTTCTAACTGGGGTTTTATTCAGTTTAGCATCCAGAGATAACATGCTTAATCTAGTAATGACTAAAATGTCTACCACTTTTATGAAGGTAACTTTCCAAATCTCTTGCACCATGCATTACAGCAAACTGCTACTATTATTTTAGCACTGTTGTAAATGAGCAGTTGGTTTGGCTCTCAAATTATCTGGTCATTGCAAGGTGACCTAGTGCAGTAGTTGATGTAAATGCACACAGTACTCCAGAGTTTAACTTCTGGCAGATGGGACGAAAAGGAAGAATGTCTCTTCGTTATGTTTGTAGAATGGGTTGCAGTTACTCATCTTGGTATTTCAACCTGATTTCTGTAGTCCTTATTTTTCTGCAGTTTGGTAATCTGTGATATAAAAATCTCTTCCTGAAGAGATTTACTGAAATACTTTGTGGTGTCAGTAGAATATGTAAGTTGTTACATGGGTTGTGTTTTTAGGATGCTGTTGACACAAGGCAGGACCATACAGGATGATTTAAACTTTATGCGCACACCTGCACAGACATAAATAGATCAATTTCTAAAAGTCACTGAAGAATGTCAGCATTTTAAGCAGAATAACATGCTTCAATTGACAGTGCTTACTGTAAAAGCAGCTCTGGTTATAAAAGGCTTGTTGTATAAAAGGGACCTTGTTGTTTTGCTTATCATACAGTGTGGTTCTGGATGTTTGTGAAAATCAGGCAATTAAAAAGCCTAGGTGGGAGGCTAATGAAATATAGTGTTAGATATTACAGTTTTGAGCAAATATCACTTGGAGTATAAAGAAAAGCTCTGCAGGTAGTTCCAAAATTTATTTGATGTATTATTACTATAAAAGATGTTTCTGTGTTGATATGTATAAATAGTTTTAAATGGCTTTGCACAGTTGTTGCTGCCTTGTGCTCCAGGATTGAGAGAGCATGTTAGCACTTCCTAAAGGCTTCTTGATGAAAAAGGAAGAAAAATGATCTTTTACTTTTTCCCTTCCTATGATCACAGTGAGCACACACTAGTAAGTCTTTTGCCCAAAGTAGTAAATAGTTGTAATAGTTCGTAGAAGTTGGAGTCTTGCTCTGTGTGACAAATAGAAACTATGGAGGTATTAGAAATGCATAATGGCACATACAGTTTTAAAAGCTTGTGTCAGTGTAAAATATTTTCATTAATTTTCTTTGACTATGACTACCATCTGAGGAAAAGTGTAAAATAAAGTAGCAAGCAAATCTTGGGGTATTGCAGCAACATTCACTGCTGTTATATTGCCACAGCATGAGTACATTTGCACTTGCAAAACTCATAAATAATAAAGCTGTTTGACTAGTAGTCATGTTAGTATAGCATTAAAAATTATAGTTGCGGTCAAATCAAACCATTTGAAGATTTTTGCACCTTTAGTCATATGTAAAGGGAAATGATTGTCATTAAAAATTTTTATCTTGTTACTGTACTATTTCTTCATTAGCCAGAAAAATAGGAAGACTACCTATTCTATCTGTAATGCAAATATGAAAGCTTTTTACTCTTTTCATTGGTCTCAGAAGTATTATCTACAGACTTATAAGATTTTTTCAGCAATCTTTCTTTTGAAATTCACCTTTGAAAATAGCATAATCTCCATTTTCAATCAAAATTAATTGACGTGTAGTTGTTCAACTTTTTTTAAAAAATTGTAACTTTGTTTTAAAATGCTCAATGTTGTGCAATTACCAGGCTAAGACTAGTGATTATGGCAATATATGTTTTTGCTTTATATGAAAAAATGCTACAATAAGAACATTTGGAAAAACAAGCTTTAGCAAGGGCTTTGATGTCCACTTGTGTGTTATTTGTAATATTACAATTCTTTGTGGGTTTTTTTTTTTTTTTTTTCATTTTAGGTGAAGCAGAAGTGTGCAACTTTCATTGTCAGACAAGGAAAATAGTGGAAACTTCCACTCACTTTTCTCCTGAACTATTCCTTGATCCTCCAAAGTAAAGATAATCCTTTACTTAAAACTCCAAGGGTGGCATTGACATGGCTGCAGCCGTCAGACTTCAAACAAAATTTCTGTTTAATTGCTTGTGAATAGTCACGTCTCTCTTTAAATTTTCATCAAATTTCTTTCAGTTAATATGGTATTTATAGAGACAGGGTTCAGCTTTTGCATCTGTGCACAGGAACTCCCTAAGTACAGTAATTTCACGACCATAAGGCGCACCGGACTATAAGGCGCACCCCCAGGAGTCGGCAAAATTCGCAACTTTGTAGATCAGATAAGGCGCACCGGACTATAGGGCGCACTTTTTTTTTTTTGCAGCGAGGCTCCGCCCCCAGCTCCCCCCGCGTGTTTGCTGGACGAGGCCCCGCCTCCATCCGGCTGCCACGGCACCGTGGCCCCGCCTCCACCCGGCAAGCCCGACCCCGCCTCCAGCCAGGAGCCCCGGCCTCGCAGCCCCGCAGGCCCCCAGCAGCCCCAGTCGCGCGGGCACCAGGAAGCCCCGGCCTTGCCTCCACCCAGCAGCCCCTGTCCCGTGGCCCCGCGGGCACCTGGAAGCCCCGGTGCTGCCGGCACCCAGCAGCCCCGGTCCCGCGGCCCCACGGGCACCCAGCAGCCTCGGCCCCGTGGCCCTGCAGGCATCTGGAAGCCCCAGTTCTGCAGGCACCCAGCAGCCCCTGTCCCCGCGGCCCCGCAGGCACCCAGCAGCCCCGATCCCGTGCCCCGCGGGCACCCAGCAGTCCCGGTCCCGCAGGCACCCGGAAGCCCCGGTCCCGTGGCCCCGCAGGCACCTGGAGCCCCTGTCCCGCAGCCGCGTGGGCAGCCAGCAGCCCTGGTGTGCGGCCCACGCGGGCACCCAGCAGCCCCTGTCGGGCAGGCACCCAGCAGCCCCGGTCCCATGGCCCCACGGGCACCAGCAGCCCCGACCCCGCCTCCAGCCAGGAGCCCCGGCCTCGCAGCCCCGCGGGCACCCAGCAGCCCGGGTCCTGCAGTGCAACCAGCGGCCGCAGCCCCGCAGGCACCCAGCAGCCTCGGTGCTGCCGGAACCTGGAAGCCGCGGCCCCGCGGGCCACCAGCAGCCCCGGCCCCGCAGGCACCCAGCAGCCCCGGTGCTGCCGGAACCTGGAAGCCGCGGCCCCACGGGCACCCAGCAAGCCCCAGTCGGGCAGGCACCCAGCAAGCCCCCGGCCCCGCGGCCCCGCAGGCACCTGGAAGCCCCGCTCCCACGGGCACCAGCAGCTCCGTTCCCGCGGCCCCGCAGGCACCTGGAAGCCCCGCTCCCACGGGCACCCAGCAGCTCCGGTCCCGCGGCCCCGCAGGCACCTGGAAGCCCCGCTTCCCACGGGCACCCAGCAGCTCGTTCCCGCGGCCCCGCAGGCACCTGGAAGCCCCGCTCCCACGGGCACCCAGCAGCTCCGGTCCCCGCGGGCCCCCGCAGGCAACCTGGAAGCCCCGCTCCCACGGGCACCCAGCAGCCCCGGTCCCATGGCCCCGCGGGCACCCAGCAGCCCCCGACCCCGCCTCCAGCCAGGAGCCCCGGCCTCGCAGCCCCGCGGGCACCCAGCAGCCCCGTCCCCGCCTCCAGCCAGGAGCCCCGGCCTCGCAGCCCCGCGGGCACCCAGCAGCCCCGGTGCTGCCGGAACCTGGAAGCCCCGGCCCCGCGGGCACCCAGCAGCCCCAGTCGGGCAGGCACCCAGCAACCCCGGTCCCGCGGCCCCGCAGGCACCTGGAAGCCCCGCTCCCACGGGCACCCAGCAGCCCCGGTCCCGCGGCACCGCAGGCACCTGGAAGCCCCGCTCCCACGGGCACCCAGCAGCCCCGGTCCCGCGGCACCGCAGGCACCTGGAAGCCCCGCTCCCACGGGCACCAAGCAGCTCCGTTCCCGCGGCCCCGCAGGCACCTGGAAGCCCCACTCCCACGGGCACCCAGCAGCTCCGGTCCCGCGGCCCCGCAGGCACCTGGAAGCCCCGCTCCCACGGGCACCCAGCAGCTCCGGTCCCATGGCCCCGTGGGCACCCAGCAGCTGCGACCCCGCCTCCAGCCAGGAGCCCCGGCCTCGCAGCCCCGCGGGCAGCCAGCAGCCCCGGTCCCATGGCCCCGCAGGCACCTGGAAGCCCCTGTCCCACAGCCCCGCGGGCACCCAGCAGCCCCGGTCCCGCAGGCACCTGGAAGCCCCGGTGTGCGGCCCCGCGGGCAGCCAGCAGCCCCGGTCCCATGGCCCCGCGGGCACCCAGCAGCCCCGGTCCTCCAGGCACCGGAACCCGGGGCCCCGTGGGCACCCCAGAAGCCCCGGTCCCACAGCCCCGCGGGCACCAGCAGCCCCGGTGTGCTGCCCCGCGGGCACCCAGCAGCCCCGGTCCCCATGGCCCCGCGGGCACCCAGCAGCCCCGGTCAGGCAGGCACCAGTAGCCTCAGTCCTGCAGGCACCCGGAAGCCCCGGTCCCGAAGGCACCCAGCAGCCCCAGCCTCGCCTCCACCCAGCGGCCCCGGTCCCGCGGCCCCGCCTCAGTCAACAGCCCCAGCCCCGCAGGCACCCGGCAGTCCCGGCCCTTTCGGCCCCGCCTCCACCCGGCAGCTTGCAGCCCCGTTTGTCCCCGCCTCCACCAGCAGCCATGGCCCCTTGCCGACTCGCCCCGCGGCTCGCAGCTCTCACTTCCGGGTTTGCAAATTTCCGAACTTTGCACATCAGATAAGGCGCACCGGACTATAAGGCGCACTTCCGGGTTCAGGAGAAAATTTTAGTCAAAAGGGTGCGCCTTATAGTCGTGAAATTACTGTATTTATATCTTTAAATTTTTTTTTTGTTTGGAAGAGTACAGAGTACTTAGATATTTACTAAGAAGCTACCAGTAAGATAATCTAAAAACGTTTTTATGTTAGTCATAGTGGGTTTTATCTTTTTTCTTCCTCCATTGGTTTAGTCTGCTTCTGAACAATAAGTATATAAAAAATAGGCTCACTTCAGATTTTTCTGCTTGGATGTGTGATACAGATCTGGAAAGGATTTTTCTGGGTCACTGCCATTACACACTTGTGCAAGCACAGTGATAACTTTGCCTCTCTTCAGTTTGAAAGCCTTCTCTACCACAGCTCCTGTGGAGTCTGGTTTGGAAAATCTCTGTGGTTCATTAGATAGCTGCCTTCTTCAGCTTCCTGCTCATTAGGCTTTACACCTGCATTGCCTTTTACTGGAAATACTTCTTTTTCTTCCTTCCTATTTCTGCATAGTGATCATTCAGTGTGGGGTGAAAAAACTGTGTTCTTCCTGCACTTTGTCAAGTATTAGTTTTTCTTCTTCTCATAATCCTGGTAGTTTTTTTCTGACTATGTATGTATATGGCTTGAAGCCATCTTTGTTTAAAACACACAGCTGGGAATATGTGCAACATTTTCAAATAAGATCTCTGCTGGGTCATGGAGAAGACCCCAGAACTGTATTCTGGAGGATGCATGGTGTGATCATATTGGGTTCTCCTTCTGCTGCATCACCTGAACAATTCAGTCACCTTCTTATCAGCTGATACATGGAAACTTTTCAGAGTCATTTCTGACTGGGAATTTCCTAGGTTGTTGTTTTTTGTTTTAAACGGTCTGATTTAACATCTCTTCCTACTGCTCATCTCTTTTGTTGACAGTGTCTTTTAGCACAGTGGTGCGAACAGTTTTTTTCCTCTACTTGGAAAGTGGGGCATTCTAAGATATGTTGTATATCCATCTTTCATATCTTATCTCTTAAAAATAACAATTACCTAACTAGCCCTTAATTTATTTCCTTTATTCTAGAATTGTCCTAGTTTGGAGGACAAGTGTTGCTAAGAAAGGCGGGAGCTTCTCTTTAGAATGGAGAATGTAAACCCCCTCCCCTCCAAATTATAATAATTTGAAATCAAGGGGCTCTCAGGCAACGATATGGGAATTAGGAATAACAGTTCTTTACTAAGAAAATTAAAATAGAAATACAGTCCTACAAAGCACAAACCCCAAACACTGACAAAGTCAGAGTACAACTTGACACCCTGTCAGTCAGGATGTTGGTAGCAGTCCCATTAAATGGTGGCTACAGTCCCCTTGCAGTGACAGATGTGGTTCAGTTGGAGCAGTGCTCCTGTAGAAGGTGCAGTTTCCCTCCGGAGGTCCAGTGGTGATGTGGAGAAGTCCAGTTTTCCTCTGGAGACCAGATGGAATAAAGACTACCTTAGTGTACCAAAATCTCAGTTTTATCTTGGTAAGAAAGGCTTGGCTCTTCCCCCTGGCTGGAGCATCTCCCAATCAGATGAAGTCATCAGTCATACCGTGGGACTCAGTGGGCCATTAGCAGAAAATGACTTTTTAGAGGAAAGATGGCTTGTGAAAACATAAAGAACAATGCCCCACCTGGTTTAAATGGCCCATTAGCAGAATATCTCCTGTGGAGATAAGGATCACTGCCCCACCTGGTCTCATCAGATGGTGATAGAATAGATACTTTTGGTCACATTCTGTATTGTAACCCAAGACAAGAATCAATTAACTTTTCTTTTGCTATTGTAAGTTAGCTCAGTGCAGTAAAATTCAGTGATGTAGTTCAGTATTGAAGTGCAGTAGTTCAGATTGAATGGCTTCTGTTCAAAACTGAGCTTCATGAATGCCTGAAAAACTTGATTAAGCGTTGTTAGAGTGGCTAGAATGCTGTAATTGTGAAGTATTCCATGATCAGGTGTAAAAAACCCCACCACCAACATGTAGTGTGCAACTGTTAGCTTTTCATAGATCTTTGCTTTAACCAATTAAGATGTACCCAGGATATGTATTTTCACCTCTGGGCTAATCTCTTTACTTTTCTGTTGTGGTTTTCAATTTGGAGTGGTGCTTTAAAGCTGAAAATAAAATCTGAGTTCAGGTGCCATCATTTTTACCCTTGCTGGTGTAAATGCTTTGTAGCATCCCCCATGTCCACTTGTGAAACTGCTGTGTATGTAATCCAAAATGAGTCTATGAGATATATATGAGCATTCTATTATTTATTTAAAATATTCTGCAGCATTTAAAATATCTTGCTTGAAAATGTTTGAATTAACATTTCCTGTAAACATGTGTGCCCACATAAAGTCTTCTTGAACTTTTTTTGCTTTTATTTCCTTAGGCATGAATCTTTTGTCTGGTTTCCTGTGGAAACAAAGTTTGTAACCAGGTTCTCTGTTCCTTCCTCTCCCACAGTTACTTGTAATAGGCCAAAGAGTTCAAAATTTAACCTTACAAGCCTCCAAAAGATCTGAAAGTGGGCCATTTAGTTTCCAACCCAGCAGTAGTTCTCAGCATATTAAGCACCCCAAACAGCCACAAAAGGAAATATTTAGAAATACTTACTTGTGGGGAAAAACATCTACTGGAACATGCATTTTCTTAGTATGAAAATCAGTTATTCCCAAGAGAGAGATCTCTGCAAAACCAAGCTTTATTATTTCCTTTGGCACATATATTAAATAATGGGGAGCCCTTACAGAAATTTGGTGATTTAGCTCCGTTTTCTACTCTCTTTCCCTAGAGATACTTCAGAAGTCAATTGAAGTGCCTCAGAACAGTCTTTCCTTCAGCCTAAAAAGCAGTCATCAGTGGGTGCCTACTCGTTTGTTTTCATTATGTAGGCTTCCACAAGATGAATTCCTTTCCCAGTTTTATTCAGGGTTATTGGGAAGCTGTAAGTTTGTGGGAGGGTGTAGGCTGTGCAGGCTCTGTCAGCACTCTTAAATGCAAGTGCTTGGTGGGACAGCAGGGTACTACCAAGAGTGATAGGCTGTGTCCCTATGGCATATAGGGACTCCTATGATACAGGGACATATGCAGACATAATACACTGGAACAGATATTCTGCAACTCACAGTTCAAAGTGACTGAGAATAGGATTTGGCCTATATCTGATCACTTTATAAAAAACAGCAATCAAAATAATACAAAATACCAGACTCTTAACAAAAAACAAACAAGCATACACACACACACACACACCAAAAAAAAAAAAAAAAAAAAAAAAAAAAGATTTTGAAATTTGAAAATCCTACATAACTCCCTTCTGGAAAGCTTAACTTGCATTACACTCCTTGGAACAAAAATGATCAGACCATGTTTCTACATGTGGTTAAGGATGTCAAAGAGTTGTCAATACTTAAATGTGTATCACATTCAAAACAGTTGTAGAACAGTCTTTTTAGCTTGATGCCTGCAACAGAGCTGCTCTAACTTTAAAACCAGAGTCCATGTTTTAAAAGTACTGAATTAGCCTTTGTTGGCCAGTGAAGAAGTTACTCTTTTACTGGATATTTTCTGAGACAGGTTTCTGAGTAGATGCTGAATAGAAGTATTTTGATCTTGCATATTTATTCTGTTCATGGTAAATATGTTGTAAACGTTTGAGTTTGGATTTTCAGAAATCCAAGAAGAACTTCAGAAAATTGTTAACAATATTTAGTTTACTTTAGCATGTTTCAGTTCAAATCCATCCTGATAATTTTTTTTTTGTATTTGGGGTTTACTGGCACTGTAAACACCTGTATAAAGCAGTTTCTCTTTTTTTTTTTACTTCCACTTAATTTGAGCTGTTGCCAATAAATTGACATTTGTGTTTCCTGAAGGAATAGTGTTTATGCCAGGTTTTCTGAAGAAGACACTTGAATGTGAAATGCTGCATTGAATCTTTGATTCAAATACTTCCAAAAGGAAGAACTAACACATGCCAACACATTTGAACATACAACAGAGAAGGTAGATAAATTAAATAAGAATGAAAATGTTTCAGTGATGCATTTCCTCCTTTTCCTTTAAAAAGAGTTTCTTCTGAGAGGTTTTTCTTCATTCTCCAGACACACATTTAAATTTTACCACCCCTCTCTCTCTGCAGAAGTCAATAATGCTTTAAGCAAAGGATTCAATGCATGAAGTGTTCGTAGGATTAGCTGCTCAGAGCTATCAGATGTGGAGTAAGTGGCAGTCAGTGTATGTTTTGTAAGGAAAGCAAAATGAAGTTCCTGTGCATTTACTCTCTCCCTGAGACCAGCAGCTCACATTGCCTTAGCCTGAACCTCTGAATAGGTTTTTTGGGAGGCTAGCTGTAGCAAAATATCAATGGAAGAAAGAATTAAGAGCTTGCCATGAAAGATCCTTATAATACTTTTCTTTCCTTAATTTTGTTTTTGTTTTGGTTTTTGTTAGAGGTATTTTGCTGTGGGCTTTGTATACAAACAGCTGCTAAACAGCCATAGTATGCAATGTTTTCAGAAGACAGGCTATGTCCTGTGCTGTATTCAAGGTGGAGAACATTCTTAAGAGTAGGTCTCTGTGAAATTTCACAGAAGGATGTCTATTTGAGGAAAATACTTGAGGTATTGTTGTATAAAGTGAATGATGATGCAGAAGGCATAATTCAAGTCAAAAAGGAAATTTTTATTTAAGTCTTGCAGAAGTTTTCATAGAAAATATATAGAAGCTTCTCAGTCTTTCCCATCTAGGTGCAAGGAAATCCTGCTTCCCTGGGAATTGCATCTTAATTTTATTTGTATATAGTTTACACTTTTAGTTTAAATTTAACTCTGCATGGACATGTCAGCCTGCATCAGGTCTGTAGATAAAATCAATAGAAATTACTTTGTTATTCTGTAATTACTTACATGGACTGCTGTGTTTAAAATCACTCAACCATAAAAATGTTCTCCTTGATGTCTCTCTTGGTTAGTGAAAGATTCATGTTGAAAGAGCGTGTTGATGAATGCCCAGCATTATTACAAATATTCTTCCTTATCTTATTAAATGCCATGAATGTGGGCATAGCTTTAAAATACAAAATACAACAGATGTACAAACATTTAATATAAAAAATGTTTATATAAAATATAGAAATTAAGTGTTAATAATTTTATAGGATACTGAAGAATGCTACCTTTGTGACCTATACTTTTGTAGTGCAATAAAAATTTTAGGATTTCTATCTTGGGTGGGGGAAAACATTATGAAGACTAAGGCACAGTATTGCTTTTATTTGCCTGCTGTTGTTCTCGGTTAATTAAAAAAACCAAACAACAGAATCCCAAAATGAGTTTGTTGTAGTTTACTGAGATTTGTGGAACTAAGTGTGTCACCTATAAAAGAAATAAAAAACTTTAAAAAAGAATTTATTTATTATGGTGCCTTTTATTGTACAGTAGCTTCATTATTTTCTTAGTAAAAAGCTGCTACAGAATAACAGCTCAGATGCATGTGTTTGGAGGTTGAAGAATTAGTGCTTGCTTGTGTTTCTTTAATTTCAGAAAGTGGAAATAGAGGTTATAAAGGTGATAGTTTGTGTTGTTTAATGTCTACTTGCTTAGCCTATCTCAGTGGAGCTTAATTATATATAAAATCATTAATTGCATAACACAATGTTACATCTTTGCTCTCTTTAATCTCATCATTTTTGCAGATGTACTTCAGTCATTTTGCAGGCTTTATAATTCTTTCATAAAGTGCTGAGCAGCCTTCAGTAGAAGACCTTGTTTATAAAAGGCTCGCTGATATGTTTTCCTTGCAATGAGTTTTATATTGAAGCTTTCCAACCAGAATTTGTCTGGCAATTTAAAATTACAGTAAATTCATGAATACAAGCCGCACGGAGTATAAGCCGCATATCCGGTGTGTTGGCAACATTGATGTCTTTGTCAATAAATAAGCCGCACCCGGAATATTAGCCGCACTTTAGTTCGCCGCGAACTTTCACAAAGTCGTCATTTAGTAACACAATCGCGGGATCACCGGGGCTTACTGGCTTACTGCCGACCTCGGAAACATTGTTTCCAAGTGAAAAAAGACACACCCTTTATTTACAAGCCGAAAAAGACAGGAACAATAGTGTGGTCATTTTGCGAGCATTCCCAATGGATCCGCGTTGCCTTTAAACAGCCGCTCAGCCACGCAGGCAGGCAGCTGAGCTCCGAGCGGAGCCACATCTTCGTACTGGCAGAGGAGCGGCCGCTCTGCCCTCGCAGCCCCGCGGGGCGAGCGGCCGTTTTAGCCCTCGCGGCCCGCGGGGTGAGCGGCCGTTGTAGCCCTCGCTGCCCCACGGGGCGAGCGGCCGTTTTAGCCCTCGCGGCCCCGCGGGGTGAGCGGCCGTTGTAGCCCTCGTGGCCCGCGGGGCGAGCGCCGCTCTGGCCCTCGCGGCCCGCGGGGCGAGCGGCCGTTGTAGCCCTCTCCCTGCGAGCCGAGTGGCCGTTCTACCCCTCTCCCTGCGGGCTGAGCAGCTCCCCCAGCCCTCTCCCTGCGAGCCGATCGCCCCCTTCATCCCTCTCCCTGCGGGGAGAGAGGCTCCCCCAGCCCTCTCCCTGCGAGCCCAGCCAGCCCCGTAGCTGCACAAGACTGAAAACACTTTAAAAAGTACAGAGAAATATCACACACTTTTATCGAACTGCCGAGGTAACTCGCCGAGGTAACTCACCCCGATAACAACCCCCGCCCCTCAGTAACGCCGCCATCCACAGGCAGGCAATAAGCTGTTCTCTGATTGGTTCATCGTCGGAACAACGGGAAACCATGGATTTCAAAGTGTTTCGGCTCGGGACTGGACTGGTATGATACTAGGTAAGGGCAGATATCACATTTTTGTTCATAGATTAGCCGCACCCAAATATTAGCCGCACTTCCGGGTTTCCACCAAAATTTTTGTCTAATTACTGCGGCTTGTATTCGTGAAATTACTGTACATTCTTGTGTTTGTCTTTCACATTTTGCATTTATACTTGTTTTCACATATAACTGCATTTTAAAAAAATGAAACCCCAAATGAAAAAAAACCAAAAATGAAAACCTCAAAAAACCCCAAACAACAAAAAAATAAACCAAACAAAAAACCCACCAGAATGCTATTTAAAGAAAGAAAATGTTTTGATATAATTTCATTAATTTTTTTGGCTGTTCTCTTTCAGTTTTATGCTGTATCCAAGGATTTTCATTTCTTGTCCGGTAAACATTTTCAAAATTTATTTTTTTTTTTAAATACTGTGTTCGTAGCTAAGTCCAGTGTTTCGTTGCGAAAAGATGCCTTTTGTTATAATGAAAGGCATACTGTATGGTAGGAGAAAATAATTATGTTCTTAAAATAGGAGGAACATATTCAGAGCAAAGTAGTTGTTAGTTTTGTATGCATAACACGGTGACTCACTTTGAGGGTGGAAGTAATAAAATCATGCTTTTAAGATAGGAAGATAGGATTTTACGGTATTGTACAGTTCTAAATTGATATATATCTTTGCCCTTAAGACAGTTTCACATAATTGTTTAAGTTTTCTTTCAGTTTAGGGTTTTCAAGAAGTAAAAATTGGGAGTTCCCAGATGTGTTGTTTTAACTCTGGTTCCTATCCATGCACGCAATCTGTATAAATGTGTGTACGTATGTGTGCATACTTGCGTATTAAGACCTACATTATAAAATACAGTTTTCACTTCTGTCAAATTAAGACTAGGGCTTATTTTATCAGGTCACGTTTTCTACTAGAAAGTTTTGTCCCTGGTACATGTGATTTGAGCTGTGCATATATCACATTAACGTTTGTCATTTAACAATTGTGCTTGAGATGAGGTCATCAGGACAGTTTCTGACCCTTTTAATGACTATCAATTATTTAAACTGGTGTACATATGCTGTGTTTTGAGACTGTATTTACCTAAGAACAAATCATGCTTTAATTTTTCTAAATTGCTATGTTTTTACTTTGTGTACCATTTCCTTTTGATGGTGTGACTGAAAGTGTTCAGTAATGAAGTTAAGAAATATTGTAGGTGTTGGCTTCAGCAAAGCTGTACTTAAGTGTGGTGCTTGCTCTGTAAAATATCTAAGTTGCTTAATAATTTAATAATAAAGTGATACACAGGGCAAACCTACCTATTGTCATGAAGTTAACTGCCCGGAGATGGTTCCTAGGAAATTTTTTCACTGAGTTATAATATTATGGTTTCATTATGTTATTCTCTATATTCCACTGCAAGTAAGAAATTGGATGTAAATATTCTCGTTTGGGGTAGACAACTTTTTGCTGGTTGTTGAATGTTGCATTTTGTCCTTGTTCTGCTTAACTTAAAAGCATTTACCAAATGTTGTGCTCCAGGAGTAAAAGGTTTGACTGGTTTTGGGTGTGTGTGGCAGGGTTTTGGTAGTGTGGGGCCACAGGGCTGGCTTCTACGAGAAGCTAACAGAAGCTCCCCCCATGTCTGATGGAGCCCAAGCCAGCTGGTGCCACGAAGGACCTGCTACTGGCCAAGGCTGAACTCATCAGTGATGGATGGTAGCACCTCTGGGATAACACAGTTAAGAAATGGGGGTGTGGAACAAAAACTTTGCGATTGCAGCCACAGACAAGAGGAGTGAGAATGTGACAGGAACAGCCCTGTAGACACCAAGGTCAGAGCAGAAGGAGGGGACAAGAGGTCCTCTGGGTGCTCCAACAGAGATTTACCCAGCCTTTGGTACAGGTCATGGGGAGGCAGCTGGGCCTCTGCAGCCTGTGTGTAAATCCACAAGGAAGCAGAGATCCACCTGCAACCTTTGGAGGACACCCACACCACAGCAGATGGATGGCGGTGGAAAGCCCACAGTAGAGCAGGCTCCTGGCAGGATTTGTGACCCCGTTGAGAGAGGAGCTCACACTGGAACAGGTGTACTGGCAGGACTTGTGAGCACAGCAGAGCAATTTGTGAAGAGCTGCAGCCCATGGGAAGGGCTCACTTTGGAGATGATAATGGAGAACTTCCTCCTTTGGAATGAGAAGAGTGTGAAAGTCTTCCACCTGAGGAGGGAGGAGCAGTAGAAGCAGTCTGAGATGAACTGATCACAGCCTCCATTCCCTGCCCTTCCATACCACTGCAAGGGAGGAGGTAGTGTTTGTGAGTGAAGTTGAACCTTGGAAGAAGGGAAGGGTAGAAGGAAGGCATTAAGATTTGGGTTTATTTCTCATTATCCTATTGATAATAAAATCAATTAATTTGTCCCAAAACTGGGTCTGTTTTGTCCCTGGCAGTAACTAGTGAGTCATCTCTCATGAGCCTTTCATTGTATTTGCACTCCCCGGTCCAGCTGAGGAAAGTGATAGAGTGGCTTTTTTGGGCATCTGGTGTCAAGCCCACCACACTTTCTTAAAAGACTTAAGCAGATGTGAGTTTTCATTGTCATCTGTACTTTACTTTTTTTCTATTGTGTACAATGCAAATATTAAGTATTTTAAACAGCAGTTAGCAACTAAAATAGAAATGCATGTATTTCTTACATACATTTTGCATTCAGTTTACAGTTCAAATGTTTCAACTTACTTAATTTTTGTATTTTATTTTTTCTTCATGCAGTGTATCACCTAAACTTTGGGGGGTAGGGCAGTTGAAGTGGTTGCTGCTTTTGGGCATGTAACACAGAGATGTAGTGTTCTGCAAAGATGTGAGCATGTGCTTTCTGCTTGTAAATAGTCCTATTTGATTAGGATCAAAGTGACTAGTTAGGTTGCCTAAAGAAAAATGCCACCGTCTGATCTTCTGTCACCACTTGGCAAGTCCAGGTCATGCAGTGTGGCTTTGACTTGAGGAGTTACTCTGAAACCAGTAATTGCCAAGCATTCAGCTGATTGTCTACAGCCAAAAAGATTCAGAAGGCTTGCTTTTAGTTGCAGTGTATTCCATCAGTTTTTGTGGAATCCCCTGCCTCTTCCTTTTGCCTGTGCGGTAGCAAAGCATAAATCCTTGGTGTTAATTTAAAACATTGAGTGCAATCATTATATTTATCATAGCATGATTTCACTTTTTAACATACTAACTGGAGTTGCTTAGATGAAAGGTTCTTTAAAATTTTTAATGCATTGATAAAAAATAAATGTTGTTAATGGTGCTGTAAAATTGAATGTTTGGCTGGGTGCCACACTGTGTTCATATACAGTTCCTTATAGAGTTAATATTTATTTGGGATTGCAATAATTAGTGCTTTATAAAAGGTAAAAGTCTCAAAATATATTTGTGTAAGTTATCATTAAATGTATGGATCTTAGATGATTTGTGGTTGTATCTTAAAATAATATATAGGATTTCTACTTTGAAATTAACATGGACTGCTTCAATTATGAGAGACTGTACTTTGAGAAATAGTCAGCAACACATTGCAAAAACTGGGGCAGTTCATTTCCCTTGCATTCTACTTATGGAATATGTACTTATTTGCAGAATGGCTCAGAAATGATAAAATTGTATAGTGGCCTGACTATCAGTATATATGGTTCCATTATATGTAAATTCAAACTTACAGATTGAGAAGTAAAGTAGCAAGGACATCAAATACTATAATGCACTCCCTAATGCTGTATTTTCTCCTTCTGGTACTTCATTAACAGTAGTGAGCATAACTAGATTTTTCTGGAGGCAGCATTCATGGCTCTGTGTATTAGAGTATTGCTTTTCTTAATTGCCTTTTCTTTGTTAATGAACATCAAATCTATCTCTGGGCTTATGTAGCTTTTAGGATTATTAGTATTTGGTTGCTGGTTTTAGTCCCTCTTTCTGGTAAAATACTAGGAAATAATTATTTAAAATGTAGCCATTTTTGCTATCACCGATGCAGTCAATCTGTGATAATGAAGAAATCCTTTTCAGTTGTATTAGAATAGGAAATGCCAGTCAGTCAAAATAAGACTAAGGTTTGCAGTTGTCTGTAATTTCACTGCAAATCCTAAAACCAAGATTCTTTTGGGGCATGTTCCATAAACAGAACTAAACAAGGCAAAAAGCAGTAAAATCATTCAATATCTTTGGTCATGTAGAGCTAATAATTTTTTCAAGCATACAGTAATTTCACGAATACAAGCCGCACCATTTTGACCAAAATTTTGCTCCCACACCGGAAATGCGGCTTATACTCAGGAGTGACCAATATGTGAATAATTTTCTGACATTTTCAACCCCAGGAGTGCAAACCGAGTCAGTGCAAACTGCAAAGTCGAGCACCTGCCAGTAAAACCCGGCATTTACGCAGTTGTTACAAATTGGTTACTCTGTTGCGCGGCAGGTGGAGCGGGGGTGGGAAAGGCGGGGCAGCTCCATCCTGCTGGCCCCGCGGCTCAGGGAGAGGCAGGGGCTCTCTTCTGCTGGCCCCGCGGCTCGGTGGGAGGCAGGAGGCTCCGTGCTGCTGGCCCCGCGGCTCGGGGGGCTCCCGTCCCCGCATGCCGCCGCCGCAGGAGCAGGGTGGCTCCATCCCCGCCTCCCACCGCCGCCACAGATGCCGGCGGGCTCTGTGCCCCCCCTGCCACCACGGGGCAGTGCCAGGCCAGGGTGAGCGAGCCCAGCGGCAGTGGCGGCTGGTCCCGAGCGGCCCCACCGAGCGGTAGCACTGAGCTGGGCCACCCAGCCCTGTCGGCAGCCCCGAGCCCTCACGGCCCGAGCCGAGCCAGCCTGCCCTGCCACGATTCTGTTACTATTTGGCAACTTTATTGCACGCGGGTCCTCGCTGCGAACAACAGAGCGGCTTATACTCAGGTGCGGCTTATTTATGGACAAAGAACGAAATGTTTGCCAACACCCGGCGATGCGGCTTATACTCAGCGTGGCTTGTATTCGTGAAATTACTGTACTCTCTTGTGACTTGGAGTGGACTTTTTTCTCTAACCTTTTATACTGATCAGCTTATTCTCTCCTAATGTTGGATGAGGTCTTATATCCATTTCCATCCAGGGAGAACCAGCGCCAAGGTAGCATTCATAATTGACATGGATGGACACATTGCACGTGACATTTTTCATACAGACACAACCCCTTAGAGATGAGAATATCTGCCTTGAAATCTGAGTTGAAGCAAAATTAATGAACAAAGATTTTTGGTTTTAATTATTGAAGAATTTATTGCACACAAAAATTGATACGTTAACATACTTTTATTAACTACCTGCTAATAATGCAGGCTTCTTGGGGAGAAAAATAATTTGCCCCTGAAATAGCATTTAAATATTTCTTCAGACAGCAAATATTTTACTTTGTGAAAGTTGGCTTTCTGAAGTCTGGAAATGTTTACAGTTCTTAAAGATTTTCATGGGGGCTGTGGTCATAGAGCAGTAGTGGAAATATACATCACAAATCTTGATGAATGGTTGTTAAATGATCAAATATACTGTCTCAATCCATTCTTCAGCACTGCATGTGAGCAAACTAATTTCAGGACTATAACTCTTTGTAATTGTATCAATCTTCCCCCATTTCCTATTTTCTGTCGTATTATTTGGCTCAAAGTATAATGGATAGCTCAGTGACTTGGATTTTCCTTGTCTCTAATGTACTTTGTCAACTTGAGAAACAAGAGTTTACCAAATGCAGAGCAGTGCTTGCTGATTTTTAAAAGAAGTATGTGACTTTACTCCCTTGTCCAGCAGAAAACCATTGATTTTGAAAGTAGCACAATATTTATATGTGTTTTAATTCTGTCCAAACTCCATAGCAAGCTACTGAAGAGTTTTGGCATATTGCTTCACTAATGTTTGTCCTGAGATACACGTTTTTCTTAAATCTCTTATATTTGCAACAATTTGGTGGTATTTTGCTGAACCTCTGTGTGAGTTAAAAACATTGCATAACTCAAAATTTTTATGCTTCATTCTGAAGCTCTCGTGGTTTTCTTAAATAGTTGATCTGGAAGAGAGTAAAGTGTGACATACATGATTTGAATTAGTTTTGCTGTGTATCTCCATCAAATTGTAATGATGCTTTTTCTGCTCCACCTATAGCTTCCTGCAGATTTCACAAAGCTGCACCTTACTGACAGTCTCCATCCACAGGTGACCCACGTTTCATCTAGTCACTCAGGATGTAGCATCACTAGTGATTCAGGAAGCAGCAGCCTTTCTGATATCTACCAGGTAAGACTGGAAGGGATGCTGATGGGAGGTGCAATTTTGCATTTAATAGCTGAATACCCTTACTATTGCCTCTTACCAGTTTTTATCTGAAGAAGTATTCAACAGACTTCAAAAAACTTTTTGTTTGAATTGTAATGATTTCAGGCTTTAGATGTGTTGGGTTCATAATGTAGAACCTATTCAGTGGAAAGAAACAAATATGGAGTGAGCAGCCTGCTTGAGGGGCATATTTCTATTTCCCCACCCTGTAAAAGTGTGATGCCAACCCCTTAGCAGTGGTTCCTCTCCTGGCCGTCCTCAGAAAGGTGGGGAGGTTGAACTGGTGATGCTTTTTAAAGTTATACTTCTGAGGTGGCTTCTTCAAAGCTCTGTGCTAGTCATTTGGAACAGCTTGAGTTCAGAGAGACTCTGAAACTGATCTAGAGTTTAAATATAATTTGAAAAAAATGACTAAAGTTAAATAAAATGAGGAATTATGCATTTTTCACTTGATGTTTATGGTTCTTGCTATGTCAGAGGAGGATCTGTCCTGATAGGGAAGTGTATCAATTTGTTACTCTGAGAGGAAGGAATCAAATCCAATTTAAATGTATTTCTATCAAAATAATCATAAAGTAGTGAGACAACTTCAACATGAAGTACTGTTAACTAGAAGAGGAATAATGTGTTTTTGAGATGCTGTAATTTAAACAACAGGAAAAGCCTATCTACATAAAGTTCGTCTGTGGTCACAGTTGTAGAAGTTGTCTCTTTCAGGTGAATAAGCTTATAGGCTTCTTTTTGTGGAAGAAAATAGGCTATAAAAAGGTCACCGTTCAATTTAGACAGTAATTGTAATAATGCAAAGGTTTATTTTTGCAAAACTATCAAATTAGCTGAGCACTTCATGCATAGCATATGTCAGTCAAGTAAGTTTGTCAGAATTTCTTCTGAAGACAGGATTTCTTTGAGACAGGATTAAGGTTTATACTATGAGAGTGAAGAAGATGTAAAGTCAGTGTTATTCTTCTAGTCTTCTATAGATTTTCATTTCTTTCATTACACACAGCTGTAGGTGGCATGTAGTTACAGTCATACAGTTACTCTTGAGATAAGTTGGAAATACATTTTTTTGCAAAGGCTTTCAGCAAAATGTTCTTAACTGTGAAAAAGATGATTAAATTTCTGTGTAATTAAAAAAAACCCCAACCAAACAACATAAAAACCTCCTAAAGAAACCTCAGGAAAATACTTCTCTATGTAGTTGCCAGCCTGACTCATAGTTTGATTTGCAGTGTTGGAATCAACATAATGGTTTGTGTTTGGATAGAGTTAATGGTTTACTGAAGTACTCATATAAAGAAAATTTACTTAAGTATTCTTCTAAAATGAATTTACAAACATAATGCATAATCCATTCTTAAAAATATTATCTAGTTTCTTCAATTAATGTGTAATTAATACCACATATAAAGGTGACTTGGCACAGACATATCAAGAACTGTGTAATTGCATAATGTCAAAGTATGAATAATAATCTAGGCCCATGTCTACATCCAGAAATATGACCATGTATTGTAGAGTGCAACATCAAGTTTTTGTCTTAATACATATACTTGAAGAAATGTTTATTAATTAAATGGTAAATTCAGGTGTGGAACCTGATAAGGTTCTTAAATTCTTGAATTTAGCTTAATGGTACCAAGTATTGTTTGCCTTGATTTTTCAAATTGTGGCTAATCCTTAGTTTCTGGCCTCAGTTTCAGTCATAAAGAAATGTAATGTAGCAGTGTTAGGCTAGGTCAAAGTACTGCCAAACCCACGCCTGCCCCCTTCCTCCTCCAATCAAAATAAAATGGCTGTAATTTGAATCCTTTAGGGCCAAGTAAAGGATTAAAGAGAATTTTTTTTTTAAATTAAGAGTGTGGATCAGTCCATTCTCTCTCAATTGTTTTCCTTGTAATTCTCTCCCAAGTATTTATTCAAAACAATAAACCATAACCAAGTCATCAACATGTTATTTTTTACTTCAAATTTGATAAGTCTTTGGTAAAGCTCATGGTCATTGTTCCTTGATTCTTATTTTCTGTATATAATGGCATTTTTCTGTTCAGTGGAGTGGACTTCTGTTCATTATGACTAAGTAGGAAGTAATGGTTTAGAAAGATCATCATCTTGTCTTGCACTTGATAGAAAAAACTTTTAAAAAATTATAATGTTATTTGGATTATTACTGTTGAAATCTGAGATAATATGTTTTGCATCCTGTAAGTTTTAGTTCTGTAGCCTTAAGAGCAGCTGCTTCCAATGAAAATATGTTCATGGCCTTTTAAGATTTTTTAAATAAATTATGAAGCTGAATCTTCAGATGCTTTCAGCATTAAACTGAGAATACTTTCTTTTAAATATTAATGCCATATCTAAATTTGTTTGTCAAACGTTGCACATGAAAGAACTTCTTTTAGGATAAGAAGTACTTACCAAAATAAAATCAACCTTTGTGTTTACCCCACCCAAGTTTCAAAAACACATCAGATGCCAATTAATAAGCTCCTTAAATACTGTTGGTTTTATTTTAGGACGTAAGTTCAAGTGACAAACTCTGTAGGGGTGACTTGAGAGGAAGGGGATGCTGAATGTCAGTAGGTCATGTGTTGGCTTATACTTGCCAAGAACAATTCCTTGCTTGTTTTTTTGACTTGGCAAAGCAAATCGTTCACTGCTGCTTCTCATGTATGGCTGCTTGCTCTTGATTCCTAGGCTTAGTTATTGATTCTTAAATGAACACATATTCCTGTTCCTATATGCTCCTAAATGCCTCCTATACCTTCTAAATATATTACCAGGTGATTGGAGAGTAAGGAGATCTAAGCTCATTATCCCCCCTCCAGTTTTGGGAAGCATTGTTGTTGGCTCAGCTCTTTGCCAGCCTTTCTTTGCTGCATCCTGTCCTCAGACTGGTGGCTTCCTGCCACACTTACATGCCCTCTGGTGCCTGCCCAGATACCACTGTTGGTACAGGAAACCAGGAACATCCTTTCTGAGACCCACCCAGGAAATGTATATTGCTTGGAAATTTTCAAGATGTCAGCTTTCTCATGATTCTGATATGGTAGCTCCTAGAAGAAAGGTCCACCCTTCAGCAGCTCTTCCTGAGGGAGACCAGTCTTTTGTGTCTCAAACCGGAGAGTCCCTGCAGCCTGCCCTTTAGTCACTGTATGCAAAGTAAAGAGGTTTTACCTTAAGATAAAGACAGTCTTTTTGGCTCTATCAGCTGTGGAAGTGCAGGGCTCTGGCTAATGCCAGAATGGCTGGAACAGCTCTGGTAAATTGTCCTGTGAACTGCCACCCCTGCCTTTTTCAACAAAGCTCCATGCAATTCCTTATTGCTCCTGTAAATTCAGGGTCTCTTAATCTACTGTGTAACTTCCAGAGTCCATGTTCTGTATGCCTTTGGTCTTGGCAGATGTCGCTCTGTTCTGAGAAAGAGGCAATTACTGGAAGTAAGGGAGGACACTTTTCTTGGTGTGTGTTGTCTGGATTGCTACACATTCCCATCTTTAGTGAGAAAACTGCTCAGACTGACTTCTGTGAAAGATTGGGCTCCTGTATTGTAAATTTCAGGGGTAGATAATGAAAGAACAAATATGGACAGCACTGAAAATCTTGGACTTGAAGGAGTTTTAAGGTATTTCATGGACATTTGCAAGCGTATCAATGTAGTATGAAAAAGTAATCTTAGAATTGTGTATGATTTCTGTACGTGTAATAATTATAGTTGATTGTAGTACATATGATAACTATTTAATAAATAAATACATAATTATAGTTGCATGGGTTGCATTTCATCCTAATTATTGATATTATAAACTGTTGCTCGGTCATCTGAAAGCTAATTTAAAACAAAACTCCAGACATGATTTCTCTCTGTGGAGACACTGAGTCCAATGTTTCTATGTGATGTGAGGAAATATTCAAGGTAATGTGACTTCTGCAAGTCATTTCATGAGACGAGTAGAGCCAGTGTTCTTGGTGTTTTGTATCGGTATCAGCTTAAAAAATTGGAAAACAAAAAGTGAGTAGTTTTGGTAATAGACATTATTATTTTGATTTTTTAGTTATTTTTTAGCCCTTAAATGACAGTGGTTGAAAAGTAATGTGGAGATGGTGTTTTTTGAGCTGAGCATGGCTTCTTTCTTTGTTGGCTTCATGGAATTGAAGGACTGCACCAGGCAATGAACATATTTCTGGTTTGTGCAAGGAGTTTCTTCTATTCTTCATTTTTTTTTATTCTTTTTGTCCCTGGTATTTTTTTCTCTTGCATGTTTGGAGATTTTGGATTGTTGATTCAGGTGGTAACAAATAGGTTATAAGGGGAATTTAGTCTTCAAAATGATAAAATGTGTTTCCTAAAGAAAATAATTAATTTTTTTAAAAAAAAGGGTTAAAATAGTCTGTTTCAAATACTAAGAAAACAGTAGTTTGTGTGGTTACTTTTACAGATTTTCTAGTTTTTTGTCATTGTTGTCATCAGTTGTAAGTTTTTCCCAAACAGTTTAGAAAGAAAACCCTGAAGGCTACTTAAACTAGAGCCAGTCATCTTGTAAGCAGCTGTTCCAAGCCTTCCACTTCTTTCCCTTAGTAAGGGTGGATGTATGTGATGAAGCAGTTGTTTCACTGGAGCAAGAGTTGATTGTATAGAGATTGCCTTTAACTTCTTCTAATCTGTTTTCTCAAGAAATGCAAAACTTGACTGGAGGAGGAGGAAGTGAGGCAGTAAATGAAGTAATCTTCTTTAGCTGCTTGTGTAGGTCCATACACATCTCTCATTACGCCCATCTTCGTGGTGCCTCTGAAAAATAAAAGACCAGTAGAGTTGGGATTAACCAATTTCCTCTCCTGCCAATCTGAAGTGACCAGAAGGGTCCACCATTTCCCCAATCTGTCCAGTCTGACCTCGGGAGAATGAATGCTATTCTTCTTTTCTTAATCCTCTCCTTCTTCCCAAGAACTCAGACAAGGCTTCTTTTAGTTTACATCTTTTCCCTGGTTATTTCACAGTATTTGTTTAATTGGCTGTTACCACTCAAATCTGGAAGTGTGTTTGGACTTCAAGATCCTCAGCAGTTGAAGCAAACTAGTTTTTTATTGGTGAAGTATTAACCTTTATAGCCACTGCTTAAAATTGGTTGGATTCTCCTTAGGTGTCAAATATTAAATACTCCGTCGACTCAGGCGTGAAAACGTCTGTCTTAAGTCTCTTAACTCTTATGGTGGTGATATGACAAATAAAATATTAGGCTGTCACTGTTACAAGATTGCTTTGAAGCTTCAAGAATTTTCTCCACAGTTGGAAGGATGACATGAGAAATTTGCTATCGCAGTTGGTATTCAGACTATGGAGAGACAGTGTTTTGTACTTCAGGCTGCAACCAGGGTTTTTCTTGCACATAATTTTTTAAGGTTTATTTAAGTGAAACTAATTTCTCTTTTTGCCCAAGAAGCAAAGTACAACATGCACCCAGGAATGGTAATTTTGAGGTGTATTTCATCCTTGATTACATGCTCTGAGAAGATCTAAGCTTCATGATTGACTGTAGTACAGATTCTGTTGGATATTCATCGTGTGTTTGGGTTTTAGGTGGCTGATATTCATAAGGAATCTCTTATGCCCAAAGGAGCTCGTGGAGTTTTTCCCTTTAGTCTTAGACAGATGCAAGGCTATTGCTTAGTAACCAAGGGTTCCTGTGCAGACATGTTTGGTTTTTCTCATATTGGAGGGGGTACAAAAGCACTCAGAGTAGTTGGGTCATTGTCCTAGTTTAGGGCAAATTTAAAAAAAACCAAACAAACCAACCCCCCAAGACCCCTCCCCCACCACTGGGTTCGGGAAGAACTTCCTCAGAGGAATAAAAGTGGAAAAAACCTGTTTATTAATTAAACAAAACACTCCCAACACAAGAGAGGAAAATTAACAACTCCTGATGACAAACAAAAAACTTTTTCACCTGTGTAGGAGGGTGACAAACTCAGGAAAAGTCTCTCCTGTAGGTAGTGTTAGTCTCCGGGCAGTTCTCAGCTTTGCAGGGTTCTCGGTGTCCCTCGGTGATCCAAGTCCGGTTCAAACAGGTTTAAAGAGTATACAGAAAAGAAAAGGGGAAGAGAACAATGAACAGTCCACAGAAAGAGATTGGACTGCCTAACTAATAAGCAAAAACAAACTAAAGCTAGCAGAAGCAAGCAGAAGCGGCTGGCATGCGGCAGCAGCAAAGCAGCAAGCAGCAAAGCCCGAGCCAGCAGAGCTAGCCTCCCAAGCACAGACATGGGGGAGGGGTGCCAACTGATAAGTAGACTAAACAAACTTTTGCTTAAACAGGACACACGATTGGGGATACAGGCCACCATAATGTCACCCCAGGACAGTCATGAAATTTAATGTCTCAGCAAGAGGACCTTGAATACTTGATATCATATGTGCTGCTACTAAACCTAAAAAAGCTATTTGCCATGTATAAACACTAGGATCCCTCGAGGTTTTCTTGATTTTCTGGTTTGTTTTTTTGGTTGGTTTTTGTTTGTGGGGTTTTTTTGGGGGGGAAGGGGGATTTGGGTTTGTTTGGTTTAGTTTTGGTTTTGTTTTGTCTTGCAGGAAGGCTACATTTGTCTTTCTTTGCCATCTTTTGCATGATCATAGCAATTTCAGAAAGTTGTTTGAAAACATGTATTTTTTTCCCTCAAAAGGTATTTTTAATGGTGTCTAAAATAGCAAGCTTTCTTACTACTTTGTGGATTCAATGCTGAGCTTCTTCATTGCAATGGTTTGGATTTTTTGATACGAAGTTAGAAATAGTTGCTTTCCATCCACCAATAACTTCAGTTGTCAAAAAAACCCCCAGCAAGTGTAAATAGTGATCACCTTTGGGAAACCCTGTGGCCTTTTAGTAGTATTTGTAAAGTGTTTTCTGAGTCCAAAGTTACATTTAATTCAGTATGAGAATTTGTTTTAAATAGCATCAACTTTTCTTGATAATAGAACTTCAAGAGTTTTCTAGTTTTGTTTTATTGCTTTGAGACACTAAAATAACTTGTCTTTTGATAATCAGATGTTGTAGAATAGGTGGAAACTTACTGTCTGTGTTAGCATTGTGTGACTAAATTGAGCTCTGCATTCATTTTGCTGATATGCTTCTGAGAGAGCATAATCTGGCCAGGTGGGAGGGCCACTTGTTAGTGATGGGAAGAACTGATGGTGAATCAGTCCCACTGTCACTGAATTGTTACTGTTGGAGACTTCAGATGCTGACAGATAGGTGTCATAAGCTGTGTGTCTACTGACTCATCACCGCTGATTTTTCCACCAGTCACTTTTGATGAAGGCTATTTTTAAAAAGTAGTTACAACAGCTGTTTCAAAAGTATCGCAGGGAATGTGAATGTTAAACACAGTAAGACTGCTAATAAAAATACTGCTATCTGTGCTATGTTTTGGGATTTGTTTCTGTGCCAGTAACGGCTTTCCTTATCCTGGTTAAAAATGAGTAGCATTTTTTCTTGACAAAAGCAAAAACAAAAAAGCCACTAAACCCCCAAAACAAATTACAACTAAAAAAGCCCAAACCACAAAGTGAGAATAATTTGAACATTGCGTAGATGCTGTTATCGTGCTTTTTATATTAACAAGGCCCTGTTACAAAACTTGTGTTGTACTGTAGGACAGAAGCATTTAAGACTCTCACTAGCTGCCCCTGATCCATCTCCAGCCATATGCTGCTGTTCACGAGGTGGCTGTGTATAGTGGCATTAACGTAACAGATGTCAGCCCCAGATAGGGAGGCAGGAATGGAGGGGATGATTCTACAAAATTACCAGTGCAATTTCTCTTACTTTCTCTATGTTCAGAGAGTGACCTAGTTTTGTGGGTTGTCTTTTTTCCAGTCTGAGATACTGATGAAACAAGCTGTAGTGGTGTGTTTGTCCCATGTATTATTTTTAAAGGAGACGTCAATGCATTGTGTGCTTCCAGAGTCTCAGAAACCATCCCTTTAAGGCCTGTGAAACTGAATTTCTCAAGCCATGGCTTAAAACTTGCTCATTAGAAGCTTGCATTTCCTTAAAAATTGTCATAGCTGAGCCTTGGCAGCTGCTGTGGTATTAAATGAGGTTCTGAGAAAAAGCAGCCGTATCAGCCATGACAGACAAATGTTGTGGGATTTATTAAAGTGTTTGGTCTTCAAACTGAATCATTAAAATATATTTACCTTTAGGTGCTATACCAATGACCTCAAGCTATATCTGGACTATGTTTTAATTCATTTTAATACAATTTAGATGAGGTTAAGTTTGACACATATTCTGGGTAGTCCGTCTGTGGTGTTTAAGCAATGACTTAGCATTTTTTCTGCATCTGTAAATTCTTAGGCAGTTTATCAGCAAATGAAAGCCATATTTAACTATGTTCAAAATCCTAGGTGACTGAGAGATAGCAAAATTCCTGTAGCATTTTAATGTTGTTTTATTTCTTATTTCATGTTGTTCTTATTTCTTATTTAAACTGTCTGTTTAAAATTACATTGCTTTCCTAAGTGTCTGAAAATGTAAATTTGGGGTGAGCACAGAAATTGTCAAATGAACTGTTTATTGAAAAAAAATTATATTCAGCTAACAGTCCAAGACATTGTTGCTTGAAATGTAACAGCATTCAGTCTCCCCAAGACCCACAGATGGAAAAATGTCTGTTGAATTGTTTCTACGTGTGACTGATTGAAACAAATGTTAACAGTCCAATGTAAACACAGTGGGTTTTGATTGATTAATTACTAGTTGTTTTGAAAAGATATATAAAGAAAAAAGCAATATAAAAATACTGAATAAATTTGAGTGATCTGCTAGATGATAGAATTCATCTCTGTGCATTTAACCTGAAAACTGCAGCAGTAAAGAAGACATTTGAATGTTTTTTAATTGTTTATGTATTAATTAGGCTACAGAAAGTGAGGCTGGTGATATGGATCTCAGTGGATTGCCAGAGACAGCAGTGGATTCTGAGGATGATGATGATGAAGAAGACATTGAAAGGGCATCAGATCCTTTGATGAGCAGGGATATTGTTAGAGACTGCTTGGAGAAAGACCCAATAGACAGGACAGATGATGACATTGGTAAGTATTGCCATGTAGTAAAATATTGTCAAACATGTTCTTCTTCACCTCCAAAAATTTACTTTTTGAGTTTGTGGTTTTAGTTTAATCATTGGCCTTTGCAGTTGGTAAGTTTAGTGTTTATTATTATTCTTTTTTTTATATAAGTGCATATATAATGTGAACAAGTACAACCAAAGAAGAGGAAAAATACATATAATATGGGTGAAACCTATTACTTACTGGCCCTTTTGATCTCAAGCTTCAGTTTCTAATTGATATCAGAACAGGCTTATGAAGGAAATGTTGAAAACTGGAAAACCTTGACAAAGGCAACACTAATGTCAACACTGCTTCTCACAGTATATTTTTAATTGTCAGTTGTGACATTGTGACATGACTTTTGTTGCAAACAAAAAAGCCTTTAAAACCTTAACATAAATGTGCATCTAATCAAACTAATTTGTTATGTTGTTGTAAAAGTAAATACATTGAAAGAAAAGCAGAACTAGAATCCAAATTTTAACCTAATCTGTTTCATTGGGTGAGATATTTTTCTTTTATTGAAGTATGACTAAATGATGATTAAGATTGATTATCAGATGATTAAGGGACTAGGGCATCTCTTATGCAAGGAAGGTCTTAGAGAGCTTGGAGCTGTTGAGCCTGGAGAAGACTCAGGGGATCTCATTAATGTATACAAATACCCAGGAGTGTGGGTGTAAAGATGATGGAGCCACAGTCTTCTCTGTGGTGCCCATTGAGAGGACAAAGGGCACAAATTAAAACGCGGGAGGCTCCATCAGAACACTAGGAAATTTTTCTTTTTTCTTGTGACTGAGCACTTGAAGAGGTTGTTCAGAGAGGTGTTAGTATTCCTCCTTGAAGATGTTCAAAAGATGTTTGGATGTGTTCCTGGGCAACTGGCTGCAGGTAGCTCTGCTTGAGCAGGCAGGTTTGACCAAATGACTTCTGGAAGTCCCTTTTAACCATAACTTTTCTGTGATTCAGAGTAAATAAAAAATTAGGGAAAAGATGGTATCCTATTGAACTCTTTCAGTAGACATTTTAAATCAAACTGGATGCAAAAACATTTTTAGGGCATATAATCACTTGGCAGGACTACTAAAATTGAGTTCTGTGTTTATGAACAGTATAAAAAATGAAAATACAGGAAGTTCACCATTGAGTACAAGTGCAACTCACGTGCATGTAGAAGACAGAGCAGCACTAGTCACCTTTAAGGCAGTAATCCTATCCAGTCCATCTGAAAGGAACTTTCTGAACATCTGAAACCACCAGACAGTGATCAAGTACAATTTACTGTTAAGCCTAGCCTAGGAGAGGGTGGATTTACTAAACAACTTGCTCAGTTTTGTGAAATTTGTCTTGCCGTGTTTCACATAATACCGTTCTAGTCACAGTGAAATTATTGCCCTTACTGGAGTATTAAAAATATCATTGGTTGTATTCAGAGCTCTTGGTTACAATTCTTTCATTATACTGACTTTTACTTTGCAGGGTTTCTATTGATGGTATGACCAGACAGACAAAATACCCAGTAATTAAAACAGGCCACTGTACATGATTTATTAGTATACAGAAACAATTGTGCAGCATTTTAGCTTAAGCAGCCTCAGGCATCTTTTTGAAGAACTGTCTTTACTGTGCTTTGTTGTTTTGACATGCACGACTCAGTGGGCTTTTTCTCCTTCAGAACAACTACTGGAATTCATGCATCAGTTGCCTGCTTTTGCCAACATGACAATGTCAGTGCGGAGAGAACTCTGTGCTGTAATGGTGTTTGCAGTTGTGGAGAGAGCAGGAACTATTGTACTAAACGATGGGGAAGAGGTCAGTAGAAGTTGCTTTTGACTCTCTTATTATACCAAATATCCCAGATTCCACATGGTTAAGGTCCTCTTTTGTTACTTAAGAGAGGAAAAAAAAAAAGGCAACATTCAGGTAAATCAGACCTCTTTTTGTTCTGGATTTTCTGTAAGCTTTTGTTTAAGCACTCACACATTTCTTAAGCAATAAAAACAAAAGAATATATTCTCAGTACTGTACAAAATGCTTCCTGCCTATTTGAGCTCATGCAGGGAATTTATTTCAGTGCTCAATGGCTGTTTTAAAACTTTCTTTATTTTTTTTCTTGTGTTATCTCTTAATAATAAAGATAAACTTAAGATCCCAGTTTTCTTGAGCTGGAAATACCTGGACATTTAAGGAAAATGAGTTTGTAAATTTTTTAATAGGTGCTAAAAAGTAACTTTTGCTTTAGAACAATTGTGACAGTTATATTGATAAAGTATGATACTACAAAGTTAAGTGATTTGGTCTTCATGTGTCCTGCAATGTTTGATTTGTAGCTGGATTCTTGGTCAGTCATTTTGAATGGCTCTGTGGAGGTGACATACCCTGATGGAAGAACAGAGATACTGTGCATGGGGAACAGTTTTGGTGTCTCCCCCACCATGGAAAAGGAGTATATGAAAGGAGTGATGAGAACCAAAGTCGATGACTGCCAGGTAGAGTGTCTATGGTACACGCAAATTCACACCAGATAGGTGTAGTGCAGCTCAATAATGAGACCCAGTTTTATTTTAAACTGAATATATATAAAATCTACAGTGGGTAACCCTGGACAGTAGTTGGGCATTGTGGCTCCTGCATACCCACAGTCTGGGAAATGGAGTTATCTTTATCTTGGTAAGGGATCATTTTGGATGAAGATGCTTTTTCCAGAATGTGAGGGCCACCAGCTTCTTCCATACTCCATTACTTCCAATGTTCTTTAGCAGGATCTCATTATTAGCTATAACAGGCTATTTTACTTCTGCAGCTAAAAGCCATTCTTCCTTACTCAACTCAGCTACTGGATATCAGAGTAATACAGACTTTATCTTCTGTAGTTTGAGTGAAAGATCTAATTTTGGCTAATCTGACATTTCAGGGAAGAAGCCTTGATGTTTGCTGTAATATAAGCAGTCAGATGTAAAGAATGCTTTTCTTAGCATAAAACTACTGGCTGAATCTGGTTGTGGGGTTACTATTTGCTCATTCCCATCCAGAAAATAACAGCGCAGCTGTGGGTGAATTAAGCAATTTGCTTGGTCCTGATGGCTAATTAACTACAACTAGATGACCTTTGAAAGGGATGTAAGTGTGTGTTAATAGACTCACCTGGTTTAGCTTGCCTATCTAACTCCCAAGTGTGCATAAATGGTTTCTTGTTAGGGTAACATTTTCAACAAACCCAAAACATGGGACTTCAGTTTTAACTACTACTAACTGCTGGAATAAAGAAATGGTGTGTAAATGAATTTAAAGAGAAAATACTGTCTCTGATTCTTGCACCCTTGTCCTAACTATGTACATGAGGATTTAACAACTTTTCAATCAGAAGAAACATGGTTCCTCTCAGTTAAATAGCCAAATTCTTATAATAAGGCACTTTAATCTTGCCCCCCAAAAGAGACAAGTGTATAACAATTTGTGTACAATGTAGTATTTTTTTAATTTGTTATGTTTGGTCTCAATTATATTTGCATAGTGTAGGTATTAGGAATATTCCTAAGATATTTGTTCTTGCACTTATTCTTGGCTGAACTGATGATTGTAGAAAAGAATTTTCCTGCTGTATGCTTTAAGCCAGAAGTGATTTGTTTCTTTGTTCCTACACTCATTAATTGAATAAATGTTACTTTTCTTAATCATTTACTTCGATAAAATAGCTATAAAAATTAAGATTATTTACCAAAACAATACACCCAAAAAATAAAGGCTAGGTTTTCACTTACTCCTTCTGAACACCACAAAAGAGCTTTCTTGTAAGAAAAAAAAGACTGGCTATGATATTAGGCTTCATCTCCAGCAGTGGAGAGGTCAAAGCAGCTGAAGAAAAATGGCTGAGAACACTAAATCATAAGGCTCTGATGGATCTTGGTCTCCTCTAGCTGCAGGACTGTCATGGCAGTCTGTTCATCTGCTTCCTACAGCTGAACTGTGGGAAAGACAAATTTGACTCACTGCAGGTTGAGAAGCTACTTTATCATGTCTGTTGATAGAGTATTTGCACCTTAAGTCTGAATGCTGTTCTGAAGATTTTCCGTTTTAATACTGGTGTGCGATGATTCTTTCCAGTTTGTTTGTATAGCCCAGCAAGATTATTGCCGCATCCTCAATCAAGTGGAAAAGAACATGCAGAAGGTAGAAGAGGAAGGGGAGATTGTGATGGTGAAGGAGCACAGGGAGCTTGACCGCACTGGCACAAGAAAAGGTCATATTGTCATCAAGGTAAAAAGAAAAGAATCTCTTGCAAAAGTCTGTATTCTGTAAACCTCTTAACTTAGCAAGTTACGTACAGGATTAGTTGAGAGATGTTGTAGAAGTAATTATTTGAAAACAGACTGTTAATATTTCTATATTTTTTTTTAAATAATTATGTATGTTGACAACTAGGTGACTTCTGTAGAGATCAATTACATTTTTTTTTACTTATCACAGTGGTCAGCCTGTTATGTTTGCTTAGCTCATCAGTTAATGGATGGCAGTATTCTTTCTAGTGTGATGAGTCTTCAGTATGTTACAAGAAAACAAATTTGCATATATTGATTCTTTTCAATTTTGTTTTCAATAGGGAACAGCAGAAAGGTTAACAATGCATTTGGTGGAAGAGCACTCTGTGGTAGACCCAACATTTATAGAAGATTTCCTGTTGACATATAGGACCTTTCTTTCTAGCCCAATGGAAGTGGGCAAGAAGTTGTTGGAGTGGTTCAATGACCCCAGCCTCAGGGATAAGGTGAAAATCTCTGGAGTCATGTACTGTTACCATTTGCATTGAAATATAAGCTAATAAGAATAAAATATGCTTTCGAGAGAATGACTATATTGAACAAGACACAAATAGCTGGTGACATATTTGAATGACAGAATATATGACTAAAACTAAGACCGTTTTTTCTCCTTATTTTATTTAAATATTACTGTGTTCATGCAAGGTAAATTGCCCATGTTTTACCTCGCTGTGTTTTTACAACTTAGTTGCTTGCAGGTATACAGGAATCTTTTTTCGAATACAGAGTATTTTTGTTTACTGTAATTCAGAAGAATTTTATTGTATCTCCAGATTTGAGCATATAACTAAGTTTTATGTTTTCTGTACATAATGCTAGTTAATTCAATTTTGCAAATGTGATTTTTCAAAAAAGAAAATGGAAAATTCATGCATTGTTAAGAATCTGCTGTGCTTTACGTAGCATTAAAAGAATAGCCACCAAGCCCAACCCAAATGCAAGAAAGCAATCAAATATCTTCTTCCCTAAACAAAATTTCCATGATGGAAGAATATGGCACATCCAGTTTTGGCACACTGGCCATTGAGACTTTATTGTGCTTCAAACTGTGTTGCTTTATTTTCTCTTGTATGCAACTTCTTATGTAAAAAAAATGAGAGAAAAATTTGGTTTTCAGCTTTTATTTAAACCTGGGTATTTCTTCCAGAAATGTTAGTATAGCTGTGCCTTGAAGGAAGGATCTTATATTTGACAGAGGGTAGGCTTTGCAGCTAATATTATTCAGAGCTATAATATTGGAGTTCATCTTTAAAGTTATGTTGCTTATCCTTCAATGGACAATCCCCTCAGCCTCTATAAGCATGAACCAGCACAGTCGCTTGTACCAGTCTGAACATAGAACGGGTCTTTGTTCTGCTACCTCAATAACCAACCTTTTCTGACCTCCAGTAGCACTGACAGAAGGGCTAGAGGCAGAGAACATCTTGGGACAAGTGGAGATAGGCAAGTAGGTAATAAGGATTCTGGAAGATTTTGGCTCTTTTATACTGGATGCTGATAGGCAGTAAGGGGAGTGAAAGGGGTGAGTAAAACTCCCTGGGGATGATCAGTACTCAGGAGTATTCAGAGTGGGACACTGGACATCCAGCCTTAGTGATGATTTTGCCCTGCAGCAGGTTACAGTAATTTCACGAATACAAGCCGCACCAATTTGACTAAGATTTTGCTCCTAAACCGGAAATGCGGCTAATAATCAGGAGCGGCTAATACAACCTCAGAAGTGCCTGCCAGAGTGCTGAGCCGAGCAGCTGCAAAGTCGGCATTTTGCGATTGTTACAAATCGCTACTTTGTTGCACCGCGGGTGGAGCCTGGCTCCCTGTAGGCAGCACGGGGGGCGGGGAGAGAGGCGGGAGAGCTCTCTTTCCTCCTCTGCCACAGCCCAGGGGAGAGACGGGGGGGGGCCCGGCGCCGCCATTGCTGCAGCTCGGGGAGGAGAGGGGGGACCCGGGCCGGCCCCTACCGCGGGCCCGGGGAGGAGAGGGGGGACCCGGGCTGCCCCTACCGCGGCCCGGGGAGGAGAGGGGGGACCCGGGCCGCCCCTACCGCGGCCCGGGGAGGGGGGGGAAGCCGGCGCCGCCATTGGCTGCGGCCCGGGGAGGGGGGGGGAAGCCGGCGCCGCCATTGCTGCGGCCCAGGGAGGGGGGGGGAAGCGCGCGCCGCCATTGCTGTGGCCCGGGGAGCCGACGGGAGCCCCGCGCAGCCATTGCCGCGGCTCGGGGAGCCGACGGGGTGCTTTGTCCCCGCCCGCCACCGCCGCGGCAGGAGCGGGGAAACTCCGTCCCTGCCCGCCGCCAGCGCCACGGGCGCGGGAAAGCTCCGTCCCCGCCCGCCGCCGCTGCCGTAGGAGCAGGGGAAGCTCCGTCCCTGCCTGCCACCGCAGGGCAGCGCCGACCCGGGGTGACCGAGCCCAGGGGCAGCGGCGGCCGGCCCCGAGCTGCAGCACCGTGCTGGACCACCTGGCCCCGTCAGCGGCCCCTAGCGGGCCGAGCCTGCACAGCCTTAGCTCAGCCAGTAAACCCCGCCCTCCCGCCGTTCTGTTAATAATTGCACGCGGGTCCTCGCTGCGAACGACAGAGCGGCTTATATTCGTGTGCGGCTTATCTATGGACAAAAACCAAAATATTTGCCAACACCCAGAGATGCGGCTTATAGTCAGTGCGGCTTGTATTCGTGAATTTACTGTACTTGATTTTACAGCCTTAATCTTCTTTTAATGCTGTTCCTGGTTTGTGACACAAGTAATGACATTCCTCTGGAAGTCAGTGTTCAACTCCTCCCAGCTCAGTGTCCTTTGGATATAGATGAGTAAGTCCCAAGTTTAAAAGCAGCACTGACAGTGAAGCTGTCACTGTGGTAGTTCAAAATACATTGCGTGGTAGAGCTTGTAGCTTCCAGACAATTTTAATAATCTACAATTACCCTAAATTTCTACTGTCATCCACAGTAATGAAAAAATATCAAAGCTGTGTAACAGGAGTGAAGTTCATCTTCAATTTCAAAGTTGCAGAAATCTCAAGTATTTTCCTGTGGCTGGGAGCTGCAGCATGTAGAGCTGGGTAGTTTCCTTCAGTTGGAATCTGAAGTTGAGGAGTTCTGAACGGCTTGATTAGTGTGGTCATTAATTTCAGCAGTTCATCTGAATTAGTTTCCTTTCTGGGGTAAAAGGAAAACTACTTTGAAACTTTGAGGGTGGCAGGGATTGGTTTTGCTTGCCTGGTGTCGGACCTTTAGCACATGAGGCTGCAGAGGTTTGGAACTCAAAGAATGGACAGGGGTTAGCTGATTAAAATTTGTATGAGACTTTTTTTTTAAACTCTGTGTTTTTAAATGTTTAGAAATTTATCCCTACTCATTTTCTTTCCCAGCATAAAAGAAGAAATGCAGCTGTATTTTTAGAGGTTGCTTTGAGTGGTACAACTCTTTTGGATTCAGCAACTTTTTAAAAATAGCATTAATCAATATTAATTCAAGACACTAAAAGAGTTTTGTTTTGTCAGGACAAGTGCTGCTGATGTTCCAGGTCAAATCGCATACTAAAAGACAGAATATTATAGTAAAAGATGTAGTTTTTAAAAACACAGCTCTTATTTTGTGTCTTTGCCTTCATTAGTGTTAATTAGTACTATTCCTTTAGGTGTTTTCCTAAGAAACTGTAAAATGCCAGTTAAGATTCTTCTCAGCTTGATCATCATAATTGCTTGTGGGGATTAACTGGTAGAGGGAGAAAAGGAGAAATAAATTGAAAGATTGACTGTAAGGAAAGGAATTGCTGGTTTTGCTGTTAAAACCTCTCTCCTGCTTCTTGCAATATATTGTTTTTCCTGCCTCTCTAAACATACAGTAGTTCTTTTACAGAGGTGAAGACCAAATGAAGTTAATGGTGGCACATCTAAAGGCTTAGGAACAGTAGTTCTTTTACAGAGGTAAAGGCCAAATGAAGTTAATGGTGGCACATCTAAAGGCTTAGGAGATTCACGATCCAATATTAAGCCGTATCATAAGCTTTGTGATCATGTGCTTGGACAACTAAGCAGATTTGGAAATGTACATGAACAGGAAATTGTTATAAGTCAGAAATGAATCTATCTTGTTGCCTTCTACCTGTGTGCACTCTTCCCTACTTAATCAAATTTTATACAGCCAGTGTTTTCTGACTCACAGTATTCATTATGAAATACAGCATACAATTGCTTATACAAGTGAAAACAATTTTAATACTTAATTTATTCTATTCTCCTGATAAATAATTGCATATTAGTGAACTTTGATTTGGATGTATGTATATATGCATATGTGTTATTTAAGATTCCAAGTGGAAATTTATAGGGCCTTTAATGACCAGTATTTTTAAAGGACTTGACAGTAGTGTTGTTCTGAGTATTGTAGCAAAATATTTATAATATTGATGAATTTTCAGGTTACACGGGTAGTATTGTTGTGGGTGAACAATCACTTCAATGATTTTGAAGGAGATCCTGCTATGACTCGATTTCTGGAAGAATTTGAGAACAATTTGGAGAGGGAGGTAAGAGTGAGGGGTTTTTCCTGACAGCTTGGGATAACAGGGAATGGCTAGCCTGTTGTTATATATAACTTCCTCTACTTTTCTTTTATAGAAAATGGGTGGACATTTGAGGCTGTTAAATATTGCTTGTGCTGCTAAAGCTAAACGAAGATTGATAACCCTAACAAAGCCATCTCGAGAAGCCCCTTTGCCTTTTATCTTGCTGGGAGGGTCAGAAAAGGGATTTGGAATCTTTGTTGACAGTGTAGATTTTGGAAGCAAAGCTACAGAAGCAGGCTTGAAACGTGGAGACCAGGTATGTAATTTTAAAATGTCTTTCTCTTACCCCTTCCCCATTTTTTTTTGTTTCCTTTCTCTTCACTATATGAACATTTTTCACACTTGTTTGAATTTTAGATATTGGAAGTCAATGGTCAAAACTTTGAAAACATTCAGCTGACAAAAGCCATGGAAATCCTTAGAAATAACACTCATCTGTCGATCACTGTGAAAACAAATTTATTTGGTAAGTTTGTTCTGCACTGTTGGTTCTAGTTTTGATAGAAACCTAAATTATTTTTAATAATTTAAAATACAGTAATTTCACAATTATAAACCACACAATTTTGACTAAAATTTTGGTCCGAACCCAAAGTGCGGCTTATAATCAGGTGCAGCTTATATATGGACAAAGAACAAAAAGCTGCTGTTTTAGTTTGTAGGACGGGTGTATGCTGAGAAAGGCAGGAGCTTCTCTTTGAAATGGAGAATGTAAATCCCCTCCCTCCCAATTATTATAATTTTGAAATCAAGGGGGCTTTCAGGCAAAGATATGGGAATTAGGAATAACAGTTCTTTACTAGGGAAATTAAAATAGAAATACAGTACTACAAAGAAACAAACTCCAAACCCTGACAAAGTCAGAGTACAACCTGACACCCTGTCAGGCAGGGTGTTGATAGCAGTTCAATTAAATGGTGGCTGTAGTACTCTGGCAGTGACAGATGTGATTCAGTTGAAGCAGTGCTCCTGTAGAAGGTGCAGTTTCCCTCCAGAAGTCCAGTGGTGATGTGGAGAAATCCAGTTTTCCTCTGGAGTCCAGTGGAGAAAGGGGCTACCTTAGTGTCCCAAAACCTCTGGTTTTTTTTTGGTAAGAAATGTTGGGCTCTTCCCCTGGGGTTGAGCAACTTCCAATGGGATGAAGTAATTTTATCAGTCACACAGTGGGACTCAATGGGCCGTTAGCAGAAAGTGACTCTCTGAAGGAAGGATGGGTTGTGAAAAGATAAAGAACAATGGCCTGCCTGGTTTCAATGGATGGCCCATTAGCAGAATATCTCCTGCGGAGGTAAGGATCACTGCCCCCACCCTCAACATATGGTGATAGAATAGATACCTTTTATCACACTCTTTATTGTAACCCAAGACAGTTGCCGACACCCAGACGTGCAGCTAATAATCAGCTTATAATCGTGAAATTACTGTTTGAAACTCTTTTGTACTGGACAGAATAGGAAAAGGAAACACAAGTATATGTTTCTGGATTAAGAGGAGCTGTTGTGACCATGCAACTCAAACTTAAAAAATGTGCTTGTACATATAATGTTTGATTCTTTCTCAAGAAAAAAGTCTCTTCAGGCATTTCAGCAGATTCAGCTGCTGAATTTGCTCGTGATTTTTCAGCCCACTCTGACTGTAACAAACTCAAGACTATTACAACCTTTCTGCCCTCTGTGTGAAAATATTTTTGCTACCCTCTGTTCTCTACATATTTCTCTCTAACAAGTACTAAAGTACACATGGAAGAGTCCTCAAGCAGCTCAGGACTTCAATTAACATCATAAGTAATTAATAGATAGGAGTTTTGTTTTGATTTTTTTACCACTGGATGCTTGGATTACTTACACAATTCAGTGATGTGTTCCTTGAGTATCTCTTTCAGGATCAGATTCTTCATCACAAGTAAATAGGGCAGAATATTACCACAGCATGTCACTGCACTAACTGAAAATCTAGTTTGCCTAGATTATCTCCAAAAGTAATTTATCTGTTTCCTGGGAATTATTTTTAAATTTTGCTTTGCAGTAAAGATTCTAATATTTCAACTGTTTCTAATAATTAAGATATTTCTTAATATAACTGCATAGGCTTATTTAGTTGGATGTTGTTTCTTTATGTACAAATTCTGTGACCATCCTTCTCACACTAGGTGTTTGAATCTTGTATGTTGCTTTACTATGTTAAAGATTTAGCCTGATTTCCTCCATTCTTCAGAAGTTGTGTTTTTGTAATTTTTTTCTATCTCGTGGCTCCAATGCCAGTACTGAAATTAGATTACATTATGGTCCTGGAGCAGTTACTTTCTGTGTATTGCATGCATGTGTGCATTGCATTGTGGAGAATTCCTCCTCCACAAATCCCAAGAGGAGAATTTCCTCTTTTCAACAGCATCTTGCTATCTGTACCTAATTTCTCTCTCCAACCTCCAAGTCCTGTTCAACAGAACAGTTATTGTTGGGATTACTCTTCTCTGCTTCTGTGTCTTATTTCAGGCTTTTGAAGTATCTTGGTAATTTGTTGTACCTCTAGATATTAGAGAATATTAAGGACAAAATAACAAAGTATCAGTAAAACATAGCCCCTAATATTCATCATAGTTAGTTGTCCTTGTTCCTATATTTTTCTACAGTTCCTTTGTTTTAATTATAACTTTTCATTTATTACAAATGAACTCATCGGAGGATTTTTCCTTTTTTATTTTTTTTTTAAGGGGAGTTCCTTTAACCCTCAGAGTACATGACTTGCTCTCTAGTTCAGTTTTGTTTGATTTATTTAAATAGATCAACTTTTTTTTTTGAGGCTTAAAGTTGCAGTAGAACTAACTTACACATTTATCAGATATTTCTGCCTCAGAGATGACTCTTTCCTAGGGAATGGAGAGAAAATGAATGTTTTTTTGTTTTTCTGGCAGATGGATACAACAGCCCTGTCAAACATCCAGTATGTCTCAGTAGTCTACTGCTTTATTTTCCTTATGACTTCGTTGCTGTTTCCTTTCTGATTTTTTTTTGATCCTGTTGATAATAACTTCTTGTCCATCTGAAAACTTTTGTTGCTTCCCCTCTGTTTAAACCTTCCCTCTCCTTTGCATTTTTCTATCTCACTTTTGTCTAATGTGCTTTTTTTAATACATGCTACTATTCTGCAGAAACCTTTATCCTTAGGCTGAAAAGTCAAATTCCTTCTGTTGATACCATCCGTGTAACCTTGTGAGCACCTGTGTATTTCTCTTCTAGGCTGGGCCAATTAACTGTTTTTCTTATACTAGAGAATGAATGTCATTTTTCAAAGCAAAAATGTTTTTCAAGTCTTATGCCTAAATTAATTTAATGCTGGAATTGACAGAATAATCTTATTTTTTTTAGTTATTAATATTAAACTGGTTAGTGCACAGAGGTTTCTTTTACATTTTTATCCTTTTCCTTCCCCCCCTTTTCCTGTCTTGTGCAGTTTTTAAAGAACTCTTAACACGGTTGTCAGAGGACAAAAGAAATGGTGCTCCCCACCTACCTAAAATTGGTGATATAAAAAAGGCGAGTCGTTATTCCATTCCTGACCTTGCTGTTGATGTGGAGCAGGTAATAGGATTAGAAAAAGTAAATAAGAAAAGTAAAGCCAACACAGTTGGAGGAAGAAATAAGTTAAAGAAGATACTTGACAAGACTAGAATCAGTATTCTGCCTCAGAAGCCATACAAGTGAGTTTATTTCCTCCTAAATATTTCCTCTGCATTAAATTATAAGAATTTCTAATTTCTTATAGTTTGTGTATTGTTTTTTATTTATTAATACAAATATTACTTACATCTGAAGAAAATACTAGGAAAAAATGTTCTGAATGTTTGAAGAACCATAGACTAACAGTGCAGCCCCTGGCATCAATTGGGATGTATTTTGTTTCTTATAGATAAAGTAATGACACAAATACTTTGTCATTTGCTGTTTTCTTTTAAGAGGACTGTTAATTGAAATTATTTCAGAATAATTGCGCAAGCAGGTTACTTGCAAAGGGTTGGTAAGAGCTATGATTGTGGTCTATAAGAGTTTATATGTACTGCTGTAAGGGAGACAGAGGTTAAAATTTTAACTTGGGTTCTTTGATAGAGTTGTGGGTTTTGGGGATTTTAAATGAAAACTAAATATGCTATCTGATAGCTTGTATTCTATGAACACATTTGAGAAATAGAGTTCCGAGAATTGCTGGCAACAATACAAGAGTGAATTTTATATGATATTATGGGAACCTGGTTCTTGGCCAATGCAAATGTTATCAATGGGGGAAAAATTAATTGTAGAGGGTAGTTGTGTGGTCAGTGTTTTCTCTTGCATTTTTCTTTTCTGTGTCCCACTAAGAAAGAAACTATTCCCTGTAAATTAAAAAAAAAGACATTTGTTTTGAAAAGACAGGACTTTTTTTCCTGCTATTACTTAAAAAAGTTTGCTTACCTAATGTTAGATTTTGCCTACTAAATGAAAACTGTTCTGAAACATTATATATAGAATGTTAGTAGTAGAATGATTAAATTAATATAAATTATTATATCCAAATAATGGATGTTTCTTAAATTGATGGCAGTACCTTTCAATAGAGGAGAATCTTTAAATCCTCTTTTTATGTTGTTTCTCTTTAGCATGTTTTCCTTTATTTAACTGGTCTTGCATGTTTGTTTCTCTGATGAACTGTGCATAGTTAGTCTGTTTTTCTGCATTTGTCACTATGATTCATAGCATTTGCATAAAATTTTCATGTTGGTTTTTTTTTCCCCTTTATTTTCTTTCATTTTTACACCTTTTCTGTGCAGGGACCTCTTTGGGTAAGATTCAGGAAAACTTGACCTATTTTGTTTTCTTTTTGCTAGCTCTACTTCATGTGTTTATATATAGCAGTTTGTCTGCACAGCCTGTTGTTTTTGCCTGCACAATTTCTGCATAGAGCTCTGCAGCTACAGACTTTAGTGTTTGTCCTTTTCTTTCCCCTATTGAATAGACGCATCCATCTCATTCTTACTTTTAATTACTAGTGTGGCATATATTAAGGGACTTTACCTAGTTTCACATTTTTGCATTATAAGAAAATCAAGAGGGTGAAAAAGCTGATTTACTCTTTAGTTAAAGTAGGCATTTAAAGACTTCATGACTCAGCTGGCTTAAGAGGTGAAACTGTCTGCCATTTTTTGAGTGTGAAGACTGCAGAAGGGTCCAGTGCCTCGAGGATGCACCCAGACAAAACCAATCTTTAAATTAGTAGAATTAGTCGCTCTTAGGGGGAGCTTGTCTTCTTCATGAGACATTAAATAAGTATCAAAGATGAATCAGTTTAAGCAGGAGATAATGCTTCCTTCAGTCTTGCTGTTTAGTCCGATAAGGTTAAATAACTTCCCAAACTGAGCAAACAGCACCATTTCCTCTGTACTTGTGGGGAAATCTTGTCTTCACTGTCTGTAAGACATCTCCTGAAGGGTTCTGGCTACGACCTCCACTGGAGCTCTTTGTTTACTTTTCTGACAGATTGGTTTTGTGCTCTGTAGGCTCAGCTGGTCCAAGAAAGGATTAAACACATTCCCTACCTCCCTCTCTAGTGAAGTTCTACTTGGTCCATAGTGCAGCATCTCCGACAAAACAGCACTCCTGTCTCTCCTTTCTGCAACCCTGCAGTGGCATGCACGGGATTTTGTGTTCTGAGGGAAGAAGCATTCAGATACTTCTGTCATTTCATTATCCCTTCTATCCTGTTTGTCATTCAGCAGGAAAGTTATTTCTTAGTTAATGTTCAATCTCCCTATGTGGCAGATGCATACAGAAAGCAATAGAAATGCTGTTTCCTTAAAACCACAATCTCCTTTCATTGACATAATAAAATATTTCACCTAACAATAGTTTTTCATGGGACCTGGATTGTTTTTAGTGTTGCTGTTTTCATTTGCTCTTTCGAAGTTTCATTACTTGTTTGCATAAGCTAGAACTCACTCTGAGTTTTTAAAAAAGAATAGACTGAATGTGAAATAAATTATTTTCACTTTCTTATATGAATACTTAAACTCGAGCACAATTTTAGACACCTTTTTGCTTTTAAACCTAACATTTTCAGAGTTGATCCACTTTACTGAAGCTGCTTCAATCATGATGCACAGGATAGGTATAAGATTATATAAAACTGGCAAACTGCAAAAGGAATGCATAATGCAAGTGAAACTATAAATAAAAGATTCACACGTCAATTGATTTGAATTTAGAGAAAATACTGTTGTTGGCACACTTATGTAATCTGTTATATAGTAGTTTAGAACCACCAGAAGGCAACTTGAAGTACAAGGGCTGCAGGGGGTTTTGTTCACTTTCTTTTTTTTTTTTTTAACGTGGAGTGATTCCTACTTGAAAGATGTGATATTGATTGCTGGCAATTCTTTTGGTTGTAGTGGAGGACTTATTTGCTTGTGGCTTAGCATAAATGTGCTTTGTGCTGAGTAGGTCATCACTGCTTGTCACAGTATTTTGTGCTTGACGTGGAAGTACCAAAATGCAAATGTTCAGATTCACCTTAACTTCTGATTAAGAGAGAATCCTATAATTTTTTTCAGTGGACTTGAGTGTTTCTGGCACTCTCATGGCTTGAGGTTTACACTTCATGAAAGTGTTCTGGTAATACAGAGTTACCTTGTTTTTTAAAAGCAAAACAATGAGAAAATCCAAACACAACATAGAGAGATACATACATCGCCTTCTCAAAAGCAGTTGTGTCCATATCATTTAAAATGTCTTTAATACTTAGATACTGTTCTAGCTTTACAGACTGCTGTTCAATTCATAGCACTTAACAAAGTGGTACAAGAGTGTATTGTGCAGAGTTATTCATTGGTAAGCAGAAAAGGATATTGGTGCTGTAACAGCTATCAGGGTAATTATCTAGTCTTTTATTACTTCTGTTTAGGTTTTCTGAGGATGGATAGAGCACTAAGACAAAGGCTTGAGTGCCCAACATTACAGTACAAGTGGTCATTTGTGTTGCATCATTTAATTTACTAGACTAACTTAGTTGTAACATTTGCAATGAAGTCTAAATTCTGGTTTTGCTTTACTTAAGTGTGTAGATACAGATTTTAGATGTGCTTGGCTTTTAGAAAGGCCTTGCCTATGCTTGCTGCGTTTTTAATGCTTTTCACTTTCTATAGTGACTGCTATTCAGCATTTTACACCCTCTGAGTATTTTATTAAGAGTTTTGATCTGTATATTTAGAGAAAAGTTCAATAACTGTCTCCAGCTCTATCTTGTGGCTGGTGTTCTGCTTCATTTTATTATGAACTCAAAAGCAGTAAGTAAATCAGTGCCTACTACAATATGATTATATTATGTCATATAATAATGTCTCTGATCCATCTAGCACTACTGGCCTCCTGTGGGACCCTGCCTTACACAATTTAATGGACAAACCCTTCACCTTTATCACAGAATACAGTACAGTAATTTCACGAATACAAGCTGCACCAATTTGACCAAAAGTTTGGTGGAAACCCGGAAGTGCGGCCAATATTCCGGGGCGGCTAATACATTGACAAAATTCTAAAAGCTGCCAACACGGAAGTGAGAGCCCGCGGCAGCCCCAAGCCAAGCTGGAGCCCGGCCGGCCCCGGCTGAGGTGGGAAAGCCTGGCAGAGGCGGGGCCAGCAGTGTGGGGGGCGGGCGGCAGAGCCTGAGCCAGCAGGGCGGGGCAGGGGGGCGGCAGAGCCTGAGCCAGCAGGGCGGGGGAGCCCGGGAGAACTGGGGCTAGCAGTGCAGGGGAGCATGGCAGAAGCAGGAAGGCCGACGGGTGGGGCTGCCTGGCAGCGGGGGAAGCCCAGCAGAATCGGGGCCAGCAGCGTGGGGGAGCCCGGCGGTGCGGGGGCCTGCAGTGCCGGCCAGGGCGAGGAAATGCGGCGGTGGTGCAGACGGGAGGGGGCGGCCGGCGAGCCCGGCGGCGGGGCTAGGGAACGCGGCGCGCCGCGGCGGCGAGCCCGGCGGCGGGCTGGGGAACGCGGCGCGCCGCGGCCGGCGAGCCCGGCGGCGGGGCTGGGGAACGGGGCGCGCCGCGGCCGGCGAGCCTACCGGCGGGGCTGGGGAACGTGGCGCGCCGCGACCGGCGAGCCCGCCGGCGGGGCTGGGGAACGCGGCAGCGGGGCGGTGCTGACGGGAGAGGGGGGCCAGCGAGCCCGGCGGCGGCGGCAGTACCACCCGGCCAGCCCCGCCGAGCCGTGGCGCTGAGCTGGGCCACCCGGCCCCGTCGGCCACCATGAGCGGGCCGAGCCTTCCTGGCCCAGCCCCGAGCCAGTAAAGCCCGCTATGCCGCGATCCTGTTACTAATTGGCCAATTTGTGAAAGCTGCGCACGGATTCTCGCTACGAACGAAAGTGCGGCTAATATTCGGGGTGCGGCTTATCTATTGACAAAGACAGCAACATTGTCGAGGCACCGGGGGTGCGGCTTATAATCCGTGCGGCTTGTATTCGTGAAACTACTGTAATTTCACGAATACAAGCCGCAGCAAGAAGACTAAAATTTTGGTGGAAACCCGGAAATGTGGCCAATATTCCGGTGCGGCTAATTTATGGACAAAAAAGTGATATCTGCCCTTACCTAGTATCATGCTGGTCCAGTCCCAAGCCAAAACAGTCTGAAATCCATGGTTTCCCGGTTTTCCAACGATGAACCAATCAGAGAACAGCTTATTGTCTGCCTGTGGATGACGGCATTACTGGAGGATGGGGGTGGTATTTAGCAGGATGAGTTCCCGCACCTCGTTCTTTTTTGGCGTGTTCTGCCCTCGGCATGTTCTCTTCTCGGCTCGTTCTCCCCTTGGCAACTTCTTCCCTCGGCATGGCTGCGGAGAAGAGAGTAGCGTACGACGCAGAGTTTAAATTGAAAGCGATTAGCTATGCAAAAGAACATGGGAATAGACCTGCAGCTAGAGCATTCCATGTTAATGAATGCACGGTACGCAGATGGAGACAGCAGGAGGACGAACTTCGTCTCGCAAGGAAGACAAAGAAAAGTTTCTGTGGCCGCAGAGCACGATGGCCAGAGCTGGAAGAAAGACTTTATCAGTGGATTTCTGAGCGAAGGGCAGCTGGCTGAAGTGTATCTACTGTTGCCATTCGGATACAAGCCAAAGCAATTGCAAATCAATTGCATATAGAAGAATTTCAAGCAGGAGCGTCTTGGTGCTTCCGCTTTATGAGGCGACAGCAGCTCTCTGTCCGTACACGGACCACGGTGTGTCAGCGGTTGCCAGCGGACTACAAAGAAAAGGTAACCAGGTTCCGGAGTTACTGCAAAAACAAGATCTCTGAAAATAGTATACAGCCGCATTGTATAATTAACATGGACAAAGTACCCCTCACATTCGATATGCCACTGACGAGGACCGTGGAGCACACCGGAACACCGACGGTACCGGTAAGAACCACGGGGAATGAAAAGACGTCGTTTACGGTCATCCTCGGCGTTTCGCTAGCTGGGCAGAAATTACGCCCCATGGTCATTTTTAAAAGAAAAACCCTCCCTAAAGACAGATTTCCAGATGAAATAAAGGTTCATGTTGATTCAAAAGGCTGGATGGATGAAAAAGCAATGAAGATTTGGCTAACGGAAGTTTACGGTGGCACATTGCATAGGTTCTTTAATCAGTTACCAGGACTGCTAATTTTGGATTCCATGTGTGCCCACACGACGGAAACCGTGAAAGAAATCGTGAAAATAAAGAAGACGGAGCTTGCTGTAATACCGGGTGGCTTGACCAAAGAACTGCAGCCGCTGGACATAGGTATTATTCGTTCCTTCAAGTCTAAAGTGCGATCTCTGTGGGAAGAGTGGATGTTGGAAGGCGAACACTCCTATACCAACACCGGGAGGCTGCGCAGGGCAAGTTACGCTACAGTGTGCCAGTGGATACTGGATGCCTGGGGTAAAGTAACTACCCGAACTATCAGCCGAGGGTTCGCCAAAGCCGACATCATTCCTGGACTGACCAGCAATGCCATCGAGAGTACCGAAAGTGATAACTCTGATGGTGAAGGTGCGGGCGAAACCGCCTCACGTTCGCTGGATCCCACAATTGCCCAGCTGCTGGTTTCCGATACGGAGGACGAAGACTTCGACGGTTTCATGGAAGATGAAGCCGCTGATGAAGCGGCTGATGAATGAAAAATGAAACTGTTTAAAAGTTTAATAAAAGTGTGATATTTTTCTGTATTTTTTTAAGTGTTTTCAGTTTTCTGCGGCTGTGTGCTTGGCCGCCCTTGTGCGACTGAGTGGGTAGCTGGGCTCATGCGGAGGAGGGGGTGGGCGGCTGAGCGGGCGGGGGGGGGGGCGGCGCTCGCTGAGCTCACAGGACAGGCGGGTTCGCGCCGATGAGTGTGGGGGGGAAAGAGCTGAGTTGGACCTCAGCCACTCGCCCGAGGGGCTGAGGGGGCGGGTGGCGGGGCGACGCTTGCTGAGCTCACAGGACAGGTGGGTTCGTGCTGGTGCGTGTAGGGGGGAAAGAGCTGAGTTCGGGGACCTCAGCCGCAGGGCTGAGGGACTGAGGGGGCAGGGCGGCACTCGCTGAGCTCACAGGACAGGCGGGTTCGCGCCGATGAGTGTGGGGGGGAAAGAGCTGAGTTCGGGGACCTCGGCCGCTCGCCCGCGGGGCTGAGCGGGTGGCCGTGCTGGCACAGAGATGTGGCTCCGCTCGGTGCTCAGCTACCCGCCTGCGTAGCTCAGCAGCTGTTTAAAGGCAAAGCGGATCCGTTGGGAATGCTCGCAAAATGACCACACTATTGTTCGTGTCTTTTTCGGCTTGTAAATAAAACTTGCAGGGAACGGTGCCGCAGCTATCGTCTGTGTCTTTTTTCACTTGGAAACAATGTTTCCGAGGTCGGCAGTAAGCCAGTAAGCCCCGGCAATCCGCGATTGTGTTACTAAATGACGACTTTGTGAAAGTTCGCCGCGAACTAAAGTGCGGCTAATATTCCGGGTGCGGCTTATTTATTAACAAAGACAACAATGTTGCCAACACACCAGCAGTGCGGCTTATACTCCGTGCGGCTTGTATTCGTGAATTTACTGTACTTTATTTGCACCTGTCAGGTACTTTGCAGAGGATGCTTACAGCACCCCAGTGTGGCTGTTTAGCTTAGCCTTACCTAGTATCACTTCTGTCATATTGAGTGAGGAGAAACTCAGAGAAGTGATACAGGCTGGGAAAACCAAATTATCTCAAATGATCTCTCTTATCCATCTGCTGAAAGATCTTATATAGCATGGTTACAATGTATCAGAAATATAGTTGCAAATCCTGTCTTTTATAGGGTAAAAAAATCTATGAAGTCCAGGGGATAGCAGTATTACTCAAAGTTTGGGTAATGGGATGGTGCAAGAATGATGAGGTGTGTACCACCTTTTCAATTAACATCTTGGCCAAAATCATTAAAAAAAGGAGCCTAGCAACTCCTCAGAACTTAGTGGTGAGGATCTTCTGGCAGTGTGAGCAAGCAAACTGAGTCACTCTGAGTGGGCTGTTGACAAAGCAAGTCCTGTTGTCTAGGGAACTTTGACTTCTAAATAGCTATAGAGACATCACTGAACCCCTCTAGTGTAGCCAAACTCTGAATGTCTGTTGGTCTTGATTTTGTTTCTTTCTGGACGCAGTGACATTGGAATTGGCCAGTCTCAGGATGACAGCATTGTAGGACTGAGGCAAACAAAGCACATTCCTCCTGCTTTACCTGTCAGTGGAACCCTGTCATCCAGTAATCCCGATTTGCTGCAGTCTCATCACCGCATCTTAGACTTTAATACTACTCCAGGTAAGGTTCCTTTTATATTATTGCTCTTAACCTTTTGATTTCCTTTCATAGCTCAAGGTTTTTGTGTGTATTTGTAGTCTGAAGAGGCATGTAAGTTTTTATTGACTGTTTGATGTCACACGTAAATTAGCCACATATTCATGCGTTAGGATTTATTACATCTGCTACAATATACTTTACCCACATATAATAGATGTCTGTTTTTCATGTGTGCTGTATACAGAGTGCTTTTTACTGATTGAATATTCTTCGTCACTAAAAATGTGTTTTGCTTGGTATTTTGTCATTTGTCTTCATGGGTCATTGTTTACAAGACTGAAATGTTTTCAGATAGCATAGCAGATAATTAGCTTATAGTAAACGGAAAGGACATTGGACTGGGACACAAGAAATGTATTTCAGTCTTTTTCTGAACAGACTTATTTAATTTGTACTACACTTGTAAGGGACAGTTTCAAAGTTTGTTGTTAGTCACCCTGCCTTACAGCTGTATGCCAAATTCTTTGAATATAAAAATCCCTTTCTGAAATAGATAAAAATTGAACATATTTAGAGAGGATCAAAGCACAGGGGTGAGTGAGGGAGAAATAGGGGGAGAGTATGAGAAACCTGAGAGCCTTATCTTATAAGAACAGTTTAGCTGGAACTCCTGGTAGGGTCTGGATTTGGGCTCTTATCTGGCTGCAGGAAGGTTCTTAGCAGGAAACCTTTCCTGAGTTAAGTATCCAAATATTTGCTATTAAAATATAGCTTCTGGAGCAGGATATGGTGGTGGTAGCTCTGCAGACATTTGATTATTTTAGTCAAATCTTTATAGAATTACTCAGAACTGAAAATTCAGTGTCCTCCTAAGACTGAGGGATTTCAAACATTCCCTAAAGGATTAGCGAAAGGGATGGTGCTTAAATATCAATCTACACACTGGCCAAGTTGGTGTAATCATTGTGCTTGAAATTGTGATATGGAGCAGTACTTACTTCATCTCAGGTGTTTTAGGGCTAGAGGAGTTTTCAAGGGAGTGGTTTGTAATTTTTGCTCCAGTGTCTATCGAATTACTAATGTCCAACACCTTATAGCTCTTCTTTATCAGTAGGAGCCTAGCTTTTTATCAGGACTTTTTCCATAAATGTCATTCTCTAGTTTGCTATTTACCTAGACCAGACAGTTCTAGGAAATTAGAGTGCCAGTGACCAACTTCCAGAGCTGTGGGCATTGCTGTCTCGTGCAGCTTAAACAAACTTCCATGAGAAGGAAAGACCTAAAGATCTTTCAATTACAGATGGAGTTCAAAGAAGCTTAATAAATGAATAAGGTTCAACTGTTTTCATTTTGCATTGAAGGATGAAGATCGATATGATCTAATACCATGGTTCCAATGTTTTAACAGTTTATCCATGTCTTTGTACAAAATGTTTTACTTCCTCTTTAAAAAAAAAAGTTAGTTTTTTTTCCCTTTTCTTTTAATTTTTTTTCTTGAAATTTGCCTGAATGAACAGAAGGAATATCCTTAGAGTAATTCTCAGGCAAAATTCTTTTCCTGTGTGTAAAGGAAGGAAAAGGGGGCTTGAAATGAAAAACATATACCTCAAGGGCTTTAGAGATGGTTGCATTGTATATAGAAGAGTTGAATTATATCTCCATATATTTCAAGACTTGAAAAAATTAAGGCGGCAGTTTTAATTCCTTTTACTACCTTGGTCCAAATTAAAGATGGAAATGGAGGCAGCTCGCAAGAAATTGAATGCTCTGGAGGAGAAAGAGAAATTGGTAGAGCAGCTGTCCTTTGAGGCTTTGAGAAATGTCCCTCAGGATAGAAAATAAAACAACTTGCTCCTTTTAGAAGAATAGTCTTTGAGGAGAAAGTGTGAACAGCTTGAAATCTGCAAGGAGTCATTTTAGTTTCTCTTATGATTGGCTTAGGCTGTCTCAAATATACTTTTTAAGGTTTATTTTTAAATGTTCAATAGCACTTTGATTTCTCTTTCCTTTTGCTGCCTTTGCTATTTGATTGGAAGTCAAAATAATAGAGTAATGATGAACTGCCAGTCACTGGTATTTTTTTCTTTCCCCTCACAATCTTTCTAAGGGAATAGATTCCTATCGTACAGCATTGCATTCTTCAGCCTGCCACTCCAGTTTCCCTTTTTGAAAACCAGTGAAGGGGGGTGATTACAATTCTCTTCAAGTGTTTTATTTTAAAATTATTGGGCTGAATTACTTGCTACAATTGCTATAGCTGGAATCATTCCAATTGCTGGCAGACGTCTGTATATTCTGTATAGAGCTTTTGCTCCCAGCTCTGATAGGTAGTCAGCCAGAGAGATGGAACTCCTCTATTTTCTGTCCTCTGCATTTCTTCATATCAACTTCAGTGACCCAGCAGAGCAGGTTATTTTCTTGCTGCATAAAACACTTTATTTCTAGGGACCATTAAACAATTTCTCACCTTGGTATTGTTTACAGTAGCTTCTCAACTTCACAGCATTTCTTTGGCAAGTATTTCTATAACAGCAAGAGGTAACAAGATCTAGAGAAGGATCTGATTTTTAATAACATCTTCAAAAGATTGTGTCTTTGGCATCTACCTTCTTCCAGATGTCAAAAATTGTGGAAAGTATTTCAGAAAATATTCTGCTCTGTATTCCTCTTCAGCTAACTACTGAAGGAAGATGCAGAGTTGGTGATAAAAGGCAAAATTGACTTTCTTGTTATGAAGTATTTGTACATTTGACTCACATGCTTAGGAAAGGCTAAAAGCTAACCTGTAATGATATCCTTTACATGTAACTGATGATGCAATCAGACAGTTCTAGTGTGTTCTGATATTAGTGCTTCTCAAGCTGCAAAAAACTACTATTTGGCTTAGTTGCATGAAATTTAGCGTAAAAAGCCTTTGTGGCGTGTAAATGAACTCAAATCAGAGAGATTCATCTTAACGCTTTCCAAATTATTATTTTGGAAACTTACAAGAGCAATAGGGAGGTGTGTTAAGTTCTGTTCTTTTGTGACAAGATTTCTCCTGCTGAATAGATCTTTCTGTAATGACTTGAATACATGTTGCGCACATTCAGGTCTTGTCAAAAAAGCCTCTAGTTGTACCAAAGTGAGTGTTTTTGTTTGGCAGTTGTTTTTTCAGTATTTTTTCATGATAGTCTTTTCAGAAGCCTTCATTTAGAAGGTTTCTATTATTATTATAATATATTTTATTGCTTGTATGACCTCTTTGGTCTAAAAAATTTATTATTTTTAAGAAGAAATATATTAAAGAAAGATGAGTAAATGTCATGCCTCACAAAACTAGAAAAGCTTATTTCTAGGGAAGATATTCAATTGAAATACTTGTCAGTTAAAAATACCTGAGGTTAAAAACCCAGTGATGGATACCTGTATAATTTATCCTTTTTTTTTCTAATAATACAGTGATAACTACAAAAATTCAGTTGATCAGTGGATCTGGATTTGAATACATTCATGCTCATTAGTTTGTCCAAACTTTGAAAATATTAACATAGTTTTGTGGCTTGCTCCATTTATAGCCTAACTAGCTTCTTTTTCTGGATATTAATAGAACTAGCTTTTACTGAAGATATTCTTTATCAGTAGGAGCCTAACTTTTCATCAGGACTGAAATAAAAACTGGTAACACTAATAATTAAACTCAATGTGACTTGCTTGTTCTTAGACCATTAAATTTTTATTTTTCTTTGCTTACTAAATCGCATAACTTGCTTGTAATTTTTTTCCAGACTTACCAGACCAAGTTCTACGGGTTTTCAAGGCAGACCAGCAAAGTCGCTACATAATGATCAGCAAGGATACAACAGCAAAGGAAGTAGTCATCCAGGCCATCAGGGAATTTGCTCTGACTGCAACCCCTGATGCATATTCACTATGTGAAGTCTCTGTCACACCTGAGGGTGTCATCAAACAAAGGAGGCTTCCTGACCAGCTGTCCAAGCTTGCTGACAGGATACAGTTGAGCGGCAGGTAAAATGGAGACTGAGCTAAAGCTGATGATGTGAGTTTATCAAGTCAAAATCTTGTTAAAGGAATGTTACTTAATTATTTAATGTTCTGTTTCTTTGCAACAGATTGCTGCTTATGCAACTTCTCATTAATGCCTAGGCCCTTGTGAAGTTCATTTTTATTCTCAGATTCCAGCTGGATCATTGCTGTAACTCTCAGAACTAATCAGGTTTATTATATCTAGTGTCTTTTTTTAAATTTTGTTTTTACAGGTATTACCTGAAGAACAACATGGAAACAGAAACTCTTTGTTCAGATGAAGATGCTCAAGAGTTACTAAGGGAAAGCCAAATTTCCCTACTACAGCTCAGTACTGTTGAGGTGGCTACCCAACTGTCCATGAGAAACTTTGAGCTGTTCCGTAATATCGAACCCACAGAATACATAGATGACTTGTTTAAGCTCAAATCAAAAACAGGTTGCACTAATCTAAAAAGGTTTGAAGAGGTGATAAATCAAGAAACATTCTGGGTGGCTTCTGAGATTCTGAGAGAAACCAACCAGCTGAAAAGGATGAAGATCATTAAGCATTTCATTAAGATAGCGCTACACTGCAGAGAATGCAAGAACTTCAACTCGATGTTTGCCATCATTAGGTATTGCCCACTAATAATTTTACTTCTAAGTAAAAAGGAAAGTCTTACTTATGTTAGTTTAAAAAACAAGGACATTTTCTGTATTTGGCTCTTTCTGTGATCTGAAATGTTTGCTGAAATATTATTTGGAATGCTACTGTTAGGTAGTTACTGCTCAATATAGTGTGGCAATGTCAACATGGTACTAAAGAAGCTAATACACTTATTTAAAGTCAAAGACCAGAAGAAACAACAGGTATATACAAGAAAACCACACAACTGTTGCAAATTATTGGATTAATTTCCCCAAGGCAGCTCATATTTATACATACTGCCCAGTATCTTAAATTCATTCAGCCATGATATGTTGCCTTTGGTTTTTTTCGTATCAAGAGTTTCTTGCAAGGAGCTCTAATAATCAATAACAGACTGTGATACCATAGCAGTCTGTAAATAATGATCTTTTAATAAGAATTTTAAAATGTACTGAAAATCTCAGAAAACCTTTCTTAGTTTTGGAATGAGAAGGAAGAGAGAAAACTTTAATGTCTATGTTTATACACATTTTTTAAAACCCAGACAAAATCAAACAATTCCCCTATATTGTCTCTCATGAAAAAACTCAAATAAGTTTCAGTAAACTGACACTGTTATCACTGTCTTTGACGCAAGCTCTTGTCATCATTATCTTGACATTCAGTCAACAGACAGAATGTGACACTTTTCCTGAAGATGAGTAGGTTTGAATACTATTCAGCAAACGGGGCAAATTCCAAAGTCAAGTGAAGGATCCATGCTGATTATCAGTCAGCATCTCTGAGATTTTGTTCAGCCAGTCTCAATGACAAATAAAAACAACCTGTCTGCTAGGAAGGGCTTGAAGGAAAGATTCTAGGTATCAGACTTTCCCACCAGACAGAAATTAACAACAAGACAATGTCACTACAAGGGAAAAGGGGGCTTTGCACCAGCTGCAGCTCAAGAATAACCTCAGGTAGAGAGTGTTACAAAATTTCATCCTGAAAGAGCAAAATCAAATGGATTATTGCAGAAAGAAAGTGAGCTGTCACCACCTGAGCATCATCATGTAGGTGGAAGGTGGTTTTCTGCCAGTTTATTAATCTGGAAGTAAGTGGTAATTGTGAGGTACTTAGATTATGATAGTCTCATTAAACTCAGGTACTGTTCTAAAGGAACAAATACAAAGTCTCTGTGAAGTTTAATTACTAATCCAAATGTAACTTTTTTCTGTTCATGGTTGCATCATGTAGATATCTCCAGTTTTTATGGGTTTTATGAGAATGACCTTCTGTAATACATGTATTCTGTAATAAATGCTGGCAAAAGTTTTTAAATTTCTGTTATGTGCTTATTTTGTTTCAAGTGGCCTGAATTTGGCACCAGTTGCAAGGCTCCGAACTACTTGGGAAAAGCTTCCAAGCAAGTATGAAAAACTGTTTCAAGATCTGCAGGACTTGTTTGATCCATCTAGGAATATGGCAAAATATCGTAATGTCCTTAACAACCAAAACCTACAGCCCCCTATTATCCCCCTGTTTCCTGTCATCAAAAAAGACCTTACATTCCTTCATGAAGGTAAAGGCAGAAGTATATCATCTTTCACTAGCTAAGGAAAAGTAGCTTTCCTGCCTAATCACTGATGTTGTTGGTTGTAGGAAATGATTCTAAAGTGGAGGGCCTGGTGAATTTTGAGAAGCTGCGGATGATTGCGAAGGAGATACGCCATGTTGGTCGCATGGCATCTGTGAACATGGATCCTGCTCTAATGTTCAGAACAAGGTAAGTGTGTTGTACCAGGCAGAATTTTCCCCAGCTGGGAGAAGGCTAGGTGGCAGCATGAGGCACTTTTATGTGTCTCTTCTATTGGTGCAGTATGAATTTTTTGTGTTAGCAGTTGACTAGCATGATGTGGTGGTCTAAAGCTGGAGAAATCATTACATTTAGTGGTTATTGATACAGTCTAAAATGTTTCTTACTATGCTCTTGTTGACAGTTATTTCATAAAAATGAGATTCTATCAGTGGGAGGGAGAGGAGCTGTTTTGGAAACATTGACGGGTGTCAATAAATTTTGATTTATTAGAAGTGGTAATATATCTGAAGCAGAGTCAGTTACTTGTGTTAGAAAACATGGAGTGAATGCTCTTTGGCTTCATATTTTACAAACTTATTGCATACTCTTTTTTCTTAATTTGAACTAGAAGGGTTTGTAATATCTGCTTGAATAAGGCTCTTTTTAATGTTTGTGGGCTTCCAGAATTGCTTGTCCTGAGGTCTGGTCTTTTTCTTTCTGAGCTTGTGATCTTTCTCTGTCTCTTCTTAAACCCACGCTTTATTCTTCCTGGCTCTCACTTGCAGGAAGAAGAAGTGGAGGAGTTTGGGGTAAGTGATTGGAGACAACACACACACATTCATTCTTCCTTTATCATTTACATTTTTTCCTACTTACTATTTTTAGTTTTCTGGTGCTTTGACATTTTTTTCTTTTGTTAACCCCTTTTTACTGACAATACATTTTAATGTAGGAGTGCTTTTGATTTGAGATTAAAACACTGGAGTTGTAAATTATTTTTAAGTGGTCACAGATTTAAGTGGAGTGTTCTTTCCCACCTCCGGTTTAAATTGCTGAAGGAAGAGACTTTTGGTCAAAGAGAAATTACAAAATGACAAGGTTGCAACAGCTGAAAATAGCTGTTAATTTCCTTATACCTATTAAACAATTACCACAATCAAATTCAAAATTTAAAACTTACAGTATCTGCTTGACTAACTTACTTTCATATTACAATTAGCCATCATTTTTACCTTAACAATTCAGGACCTGGCATTCATATAGATATGCATACATTGAAATGTGCATGACATTAATTTCATCATGAGCTAGCTGACCATTTTACTTAACAAAATTCTCTTCAGTCTTGCAAGTTATTAAGAAGTTCTGTTCTGTAAAACTAAGTACATTTTGTATACAGTCTGGTTTGAAACACGGAGGGCTTTCAAAATGCCTCCTTTATATGTGTTGGAATTTGAACCTCAACTGTAGTCTTCTGTCAGCACTGCCTTACTGCATGAGCTTTTCCTAATGCTCCAGTCTTCTCAGTAGATGGCTTATGTGAGAGAGCAACCTTGAATGCTTTTCTAGCCATGTGAAGTGTTATTGCCTAGCTGGAGCAAAATAGGTTAAAATATCTGTGCCATTAAAATAGTGCCTGTAACCAAGAAAAAATATTTCCTGGCCCTCATCTTTCTATCTGTTATAGCTGTTTGACTTACCGGAATGAGGCATGTAAGCTTTGACTGTAGACTGACATTGATGCAATCTCATGCACGTTTCATGTTTACTGGGTGATACCATGTTGGACTAAGTCATACCTTTGCTCTCTTTCTTCCCCCTCCTTCTCTCCCTCACTCCAGGTCTCTCAGTCAGGGCAGTGCCAATGCAGCCGTGCTGGACGTTGCACAAGCAGGCGGGCATAAAAAGCGAGTCCGTCGCAGCTCCTTTCTTAATGCTAAAAAGCTCTATGAAGATGCTCAGATGGCACGGAAAGTAAAGCAGTATCTCTCAAACTTGGATCTCGAAATGGATGAAGAGAGCCTCCAGATGCTCTCTCTGCAGTGTGAGCCAGCCACGAACACATGTGAGCATTGTCATTTGTTGTGGATGTCAAGAAAACTGTTCATAATAACTCTGTTTCTAGTCCAGTGAATCAACTGGGAGCAGTAATGAAGTAGAAAATTATTTGTATACTCATTTTCAATTACTAAACATCTATGAATCCTAAGGAAATAATCTTGTGGATTAATAGGCTAGAGATACAGTATTTATATAGGTGATAAGGCTTTAGTATGATGTCACAATGAAGTGTACAGTGGCTTTTTAGATTTGCCTGTACAAAGGGTATGGGTGAGTCAGAAGTTCTTCTGGTTTTTCATATACAGAGATTAATAATGTGAATGGTGATATGATTATTCTGACGGAGTAGTGGATTTTCTTACATCCAGATGTTTTAAGAGATACCTGAAGAGCTGTACCTGGGGCAACAGAGGGGGACCTTATCCTGGGTATCCATTTTGTTTTGATTTGAGGAAATGTATCTTGTGCCCTTCCCTTCCTGCAGGGTAGCAAAAACTAGTACAGTAATTTCACGAATACAAGCCGCAGCAATTTGACAAAAATTTTGGTGGAAACCCGGAAGTGCGGCTAATACTCGGGGGCGGCTAATATATGAACAATATTCTAAAAGCTGCCAACACGGAACTGAGAGCCCACGGCAGCCCCAAGCCAGGCTGGCGCCCGGCCGACGCCGGCAGAGGTGGGAAAGCCTGGCAGAGGCGGGGCCAGCAGGGCAGGGGGTGGGCGGCTGAGCCCAGGCCAGCAGGGCGGGGCAGGGGGGGGCAGCAGAACCCGGGCCAGCAGGGCGGGGGAGCCCAGCAGAAGCGGGGCTGGCAGTGCACGGGAGCCCGGCTGCGCAGGGGAGGATGGCAGAAGCAGGAAGCCCAGCGGGCGGGGCTGCCCAGCAGCGGGGGGAAGCCCAGCAGAAGCGGGGCTAGCAGTCTGCTGGAGCCCAGGAGAACCGGGGCCAGCAGCGTGGGGGAGCCCAGCGGTGACCTGCAGTGCCAGCCAGGGCGAGCAAATGCGGCAGCGGCAGTGCAGACAGGAGCGGGGGGCCAGTGAGCCCGGCGGCAGCACCGCCCGGCCGGCCCAGCTGAGCCGTAGCGCCCAGCTGGGCTACCCGGCCCCGTCGGCAACCATGAGTGGGCCGAGCCTGCCTGGCCCCGCCCTGAGCCAGTAAACGCCGCTATGCCACAATCCTGTTACTAATTGGCCAATTTGTGAAAGCTGCGCATGGATTCTCGCTACGAACGAATGTGCGGCTAATATTCGGGGTACGGCTTATTTATTGACAAAGACATCAACATTGTCGACCCACTGGAAGTGCGGCTTAAAGTCCGTGCAGCTTGTATTCGTGAAACTACTGTAATAATATGTCTGTTCTGAATCTGTTGTAGTCCTTATGATAGCCCAGTATAACTTCTGGTCATGTTTTTTGTAACAGTGGTCATTTATCAGAGCTTTATTTTGAGAAAGAAACCATGCATTGATAATGTACATATTTTAAATGGATTTATATCTCTCCTTCTTTTCCTCTTCATCTTTTCTATCTAAAGATACCATGCTGCATTACAGTAATTTCACGACTATAAGGTGCACCCTTTCGACTAAAATTTTCCCTCGAACCCGGAAGTGCGCCTTATAGTCTGGTGCGCCTTATCTGATGTACAAAGTTGCAAAATTTGCCAAACCGGAAGTGTGAGCTGTGAGCCATGGGGGGAGCCAGAAGTGCCACGGCAGCTGGCTGGAGGTGGGCCCAGTGGCCCGCGGCACCGCCCCTGTTGGGTGGGGGGTGGCCAGCGGGCCCATGGCTGCCGGGTCAAGGTGGGCCAGGGGGCCCGCAACACCCCCCTTCCCGGGTCCAGGCAGTTCCGGGGGCCCATGGCTGCCGGGTGAATGCCGCCCAGGGGGCCCGCAGCACCCCCTTTCCCGGGTCCAGGCAGTCCCGGGGGCCCATGGCTTCCGGGTCCAGGGGGACCCGGTGGCTTGCAGCACCGCCCCTGCCGGGTGGAGGCGGGCCCGGGGTCCCAATGGCTGCCGGGTTGAGGTGGGGCCTCGACCAGCAACTGCGCGGGGGGAGCTGGGGGCGGAGCCTCGCTGCAAAAAAAAAAGTGCGCCTTATAGTCCGATGCACCTTATCTGATCTACAAAGTTGCGAATTTTGCCAACTCCCAGGGGGTGCGCCTTATAGTCCGGTGCGCCTTATGGTCGTGAAATTACTGTAATTGTACGAGTATTTGAGCACTTTTTAATTCAGAGGGCTTTGCACTGCTCAGACTAAAACAACACATTGATCTTAGCTAGTAGTTATTCAGTGTTTTGTCCCCTTTCTTGCAAAGTGCCGAAGAACACGGGAGACAAACGATCCGGGAAATCTGAAACGTCACCAGTGGCTCCCCGGGCAGGCATCCAACAGAAAGCACAGCAGCAGCAGCAGCATAAAGTAAACCAAGCATTGCAGGTCCCAGCCGTGTCTCTCTATCCCTCTCGCAAGAAAGTACCAGTCAAAGACCTCCCACCATTTGGTAGGTGGAACAAGGAAGAATTTGGTTTAATTTTCTGAAGTTTGTTTGCCTATGTCTGGGATTTTTTAATTAAATAAGGTTCCATTTCTGGTAGTATGATATGCAGTTATACCTGTTCATTCAGTATCCTAGGCATAGTACTCTTCTCTGGAAATGGAAAGAAAGGTCTAGGGAAAGCATCCTGTCAATTTATTCAGTGTAGGTATTTACCTATTACTAGCAGCTGGAAAGAATAAATGTTTCTTGTTGTTTTCCCTAGGATCTTGCCTTAACTTTTTTAGAGGAATTAGGGACCTGGAGTTCTTGAGATGCCTCAGAAGTTTTGATGTTTCTTCACAAGATAAATTTTTAAAGTGAAATTCAGGCCTGCTCGAACTGGCAGTCCTGTCAGAAATGTGGGTCTGAACTTTCATGTTGACAGTTGTCCCTTTGGCTTCTACTCCCTTCTGTTTTTTTGTTGTTGTTACGCAGTTCGTGCTACCTCCATATTTTACAGAAAGGTACCAGACTATAGGAACTTCTACTCTGATTTCCAGATCTGTGTCCCAACATGTGTACAAAACATGTAAGCAGTATTAATGAACTCCTTAAATCACAAGTATGGTAATATCCCTAGAAAGTATATGTAGCATAACTGGGCGATCCTTTTTTATGATGGTTATTGCACAAGAGCTTAATTCTGATTTCACTCTTTATTGGTTTTCCTCGTGCACTGCTTAGGCTGCAACAAAGTATTAGAAGCAGCAAAATGAGCAAGAAACAACTCAATATTCATCTAGATCTTGTTGATTTTACCATTAAATTTTAATCTTAAAAGGACTTTGAAGCATCATAGACTGCAATTTTTTGCTCGTAGTGGCAAGGCTTCTGAAAACTCACTAGGTTATATTAATCAGGCAGCTGTGAATTATTGATAGCAGGATCGTGATCCAACAGATCAAAGATAAAAGTCCGTGAATTCTTGGATATAACCTCTACCACAAACAATGGCAAAACTGTCAGACAAACTCTGCCTTAACTTGTAAGGCTGTCCCAGGGTGGATTTTGAGGGGAACGGAAGAGAATGATGGATAAATGTGGTCTGGAAAAAGCAATTAATGATGTCCTAGATCTTTGCGTCATATATCATCTTCAGGATGTTTTTACTCTGTAGTTTTCCAAAATAAACTGGTGCAGAGATAGTTCTCATAAATGAAAAAGGCAGCTGCAGGATGGCCTTGTTTCATAAGCCTAATCCTTAATTTTCTTTCCAGCTTCCTTTGACCTTCTAGGCTGCTCTGAATAGAAAACAAGAGAGCAGTTTGAATTCTTACTGTATAAGTCTTCACTATCCAGTGAGATGGTGTGTGTCTGTATTTAAGCTAATTTTAGTTCAAGTTTCTCAGTAACCATTCCTATGCATATCCCTGTCTTGGTTTGAAAGACAGGTTTCTGCTAAGAAAGGCAGGACTCTCTCTTGAAATGGAAAATGTAAATCCTCTCCCTCCAAATTATTATAATTTTGAAATTAAGGGGCTCTCAGGCAAAGATATGGGAATAGGAATAACAGTTCTTTACTAGGAAAAATTAAAATAAAAGTACAGTAAAACAAAAAGAACCAGAACTGAGAGAGCTAGAATACAACCTCACACCCCTTCAGTCAGGGTGTTGGTCGGAGTCTGATTAAATGGTGGCTGCAGTCCTCCTGGAGTGATAGATGTGGTTCAGTTGAAGAAGTGGTCCTGTATTTTTCTCTGAAGGTCCAGTAATGATATGGAAAGGTCCAGTTTTCCTCTGGAATCCAGTGGGAAAAGTGCTTTGGTGTTTCAAATCTCAGATTTTATCTAGGTAGGAAATGCTTGGCTCCTGCCCCTGGATGGAGCATCTCCCAGTGGGATCATGTAATTTTGTCAGTCATGGAGTGGGACTCAATGGCCCACGAACAGAAGATATCTTCCTGAAGGAAGGATGGGTAGTGGAAAAGATAGAGCACTGCCCCACCTGGTTTTAACATGACCCATTAACAGAAGATAACTCCCTCCGGAGATAAGGATCACTGCCCCACCTGGTTTCAACAGATGGTGGTAAAATAGATACTTTTGATTACATACTGCTTTGCAACCCAAGACTATCCTCAACTGTATATTGTATAGGCAATATATCAAATATTCATGTTTTCTGTGGCAAAATATTTATCTTAAGTGACCGATATGAAAGACCATCTGCACTAATATGCAGAAATAAAGCACTATATTTTAAACAGGAATAAGTTTTAACATTTTGATTGACTTAAGCTGGTGTCAGGAACTCAGAAATATGCAGTAAAAAATGTAGCTTTTTCTTCCTGTGGGGTGTCTGTTTTATAAATGAATTGTGAAACATAAGGATGTATTTATACTGGACTTTACATCTGCCTACTTTAATTCTTACCTAAAGGCATTAACTCCCCACAAGCTTTAAAGAAAATCCTTTCATTATCAGAAGAAGGAAGTTTGGATCGTCACAAGAAACAGTCTGAAGACACTGTCTCAAGTGCATCTTCGCAGCTGTCTTCTCCTCCTACTTCACCACAGAGCTCTCCAAGGAAAGGTTGTAGATGTTCAATATTTCTTATCCTGTTTCTTGAAGCTCATCGACTTTGGAAGCTTCTGAGAGAATTTGGACACTCAGTATTGCTGCTCCTATTTTTGTAGCATACAGTCAACAAGAGGGCAGAAAATGTAGTGCAGAGTAGGATACATGAAAGGTAGCTGTGAACCTGATTCCAAGGGTAGTTGAAAGCCCTCTGGCAATCACAAGCCAGAAAAGAGAGCCTGGTATGATACAAGATTTGATGCAATAGTCACTCTGACTGCAGCTGCTTCTGACAAAAGATATTCCCATGATCAGTGTTTCCTGCCTTCAGTGGAAGGATGTGCATGTTGAAACTAAAAATCTTTGTACAGCATTGACCACACTGGTCTATTAGAGGAATTATTTGCTGTATCATGCATCTGAATGGGATGTGACCTTCATATGACAGAAAGGCTTAAGGTATTTGGAATTCAAATCAGAATATTTAATACTGTAATTTATATTTTATATTACAGAATGTTTTAATAGCAGCCTGATTATTTAAACCATGTATATGAATTTTTTGAGGAATGGTATTATACATTGGAGCTTTATTGACCAAGACTTTTAAAGTAATTTCACAGAGTTATTTTTTAAAGCGCATTTAGGACTTTAAAGAGATTTTTTAAATACCTGTTTCTTTGTTTGCTTTCATGGTAGTTCTCGCTATGAGTTTACAAAACAGAGTATGGAGGCATTGTCCCGTAGTTAAACAAAAAAAAAAAAACAAAGACACTTTGGAAGTATGATAGGCTAGATATAATGCATGTGACTTCTAATTTATTCTCTCTTCAGAATAGCATAAAAGTTCAGTTTAACAGTTACATAATAGAACATTATGGTAAAATATACATTGGCCCTGGAGTGACTTCTACTGAAGTGTTATTTCCTATGGGGGAGGACAATATGTACAGGATATTATCATCTTGAGTCCTTGTAAGCTGTCATTATTATTTCTCCAATGTACTACATTAGCAAAGAGTGAACTTATATAAATATGGTCAGGCCTATGCATTTTTTGAAGAAGGAATTGGAATTCTGTACTTGACTCACAGTATGAACAGCACTTTATTTTTGCAGGAAGCAAATCATAAACATGATTTAAAAAGTCCTTGGCTACATGAAGCTGATGATACATTCTTTCAGATGAAAATGACTGCATTAATTCCCAACATTAGTTCTCAGCAAGTGAATTGGGGTAGATCAGTTGAAATAATTTTGACACTTGTGAGTAGAGTGAAAGCAAAAAGTGAAAACTGTGGTAACTTGTGGATATGTTTAATGATTTTTAACTTAGATGGCAAGAACATTCAGTGCAATTTGTTTAATACTGAAAGAAAAGCTGAATTTGCTTCTATGACATGGTTTGCAGATTTTATCTCAGTTGGGCTGTGTCAGTGCTACCTACATCCAAATTTCAGCATAATTCTGGTAATGTGGAATTTGGAATTAATTATTGAGCCAAGTATCACCAAGCAAACTGAAAACTTGCCCATCTCTCAGCTAAGAGATGTAATAAGCAGTCAGCCCAGACATCTGGACTTCATGTATCTGTTCATCTCTGAAGTGTAGCTTTGTGAAATAAAAAGACTGTATGAGTGTCTCTGGGAATACTTTAAACTGTAATCTCAACAGCATCTCTTTCCTTCCAGTCTTGGAGACAGTGTTTATGCACAGGCAGATTTTTGAGAAATAATATTTCATAATGTGAGGATGCAAGTATGATGATGAATTTGAAAAGAATTTAGGAGAGGAAGGCAGAAAAGAGAAAAGGAGAGCAGTTGGTTTGTAAATGAGTAGCACGTGTTCCCACAGTCTTTAATCTTCTGATTAAGATACCATAGTGTCACACAGTTTTGCTGTGTATCTTTTGCAGTGCTGTGCAAATGTAATGGTGGCTTTGTTTTATTGCCAGTTTTATTCAGTACTGCCAGTGACCTGTCAAGAACTGAGCAGACATCTTAGAGAGTCTGATTAACATGATGTTCCCTTTGCAGGCTACACTTTGGCTCCAAGCAGCACTGTGGATAACTTCTCTGATTCTGGTCATAGTGAAATTTCTTCTAGATCTAGTATTGTCAGCAATTCCTCTTTTGACTCTATGCCAGTCTCCCTGCATGATGAGAGGAGACAGAGGCATTCTGTCAGCATCGTGGAGACAAATCTTGGTGTGGGAAGGATTGATAGAAGAATCATGATTGAACCAGATCAATACAGCTTAGGGTAAGAATTATAATATACCTTCATAATGTGTTTATGTGGCATGTATATTTGTCCATGTAACTTTCCCTGTATCTCTCTGATATTTTTCTCCTCTGCTCTTAAAAAAACTACTACTTCAGTGCTGCATTTTGTGATAATGCTCCATTCCTTCCAAGAAAAGGTTTTGCACTCTTAAGTGAGTGACGAGGTCTTCAGTAGCAAGACTACCTCAGTAGATGTTACCATCTGAGCATTTCAGTGGTGCCATAGATTATCCACTTTGTGGCAGTCTAGTACCCTAGCCTGCTTTCTCCATGGGAAATTAACTGAATTAGATGAGATTTTCATATAATTATTCAGTGATCAAACTGAGAACAGAAATAGCTAGCAATTTTCCAGTCTGCTTCATGGAAAAGTGCCTATTTGTCAAACTCCAAAATATTTTCCAATAATTGGAAACTAAAATTCACATTATGCTGCTGATTTTCTAGTAATTTTCTAGGTAATTAACTTCTGTAATGGTGGGGAAGCTAGTGCTGTGAGGAGTTCTCTAAATCTTTAGTGGTGGGCCTTGGTGTGACCATAATTGGAGCTCTGACTCCTGTTTAGTCTCCACTTACCTTTTTTTTAAAAATTTTATTTAATTTGATGCTTCAGTCCTCTGATTTTTGGGGTTTTAATCCTGCAGAGTCTGTGAATGGCAGACCTGTTCCGAAACTACTATACTTCAGCTTTGGGAATCTCAGGCTAGGCAAACTCTTTCATCAGATGTCTTAAATATTTGGAAGAAGAGGGTTCCAGTCTGCATAAGAGGGTGCCCTGGAAGAACAAGTCCCAGGAGCCTGGATATCTGCTAAGCAGAAGTGACACTTCGTTGGTTTTTTTTCTGCTGCTGTGTAAGGGATCATGTCAGGTTCATTTAATCGTTGAAACGCTACAGAAAACATACTCTACAAAGCAGCATGTTTTCCAAAAATAAAGTTAAAATACATTTCCATTTGCAGGAAATGTTGAAAAGTTAGCTTTCACAGTTTCCTAAGCAGAAAAAAAAAATCTGAAATCTAAACCTGAATATCAGCCAGCTCCTGCAAAATTCTGTTTCTAACCATTTGTTCCGCATGGCTGGAAAAGCAGTAGAAATAACCCTGTTTCCCTGTATGTGTGTCTGTGTGGTTTGCCTGTATTAAAGGGCTGTTGTGAAGTTAAGATTGTACCTTTTGAAATTACACTGCTGAATTGTAAGGCTTCAGCAAGTTATCTATCCAGTTTTGTTTGGTTTTGTTTTATTGAGGATATACTTGAAAGTAAAGTTCTCAAAATTGAATTAGCCATTCGTGCAAACAATAAATACTGTAAAGTGCATCAAAATCTTCAGCTATAGACTCATAGAATGGTTTGGGTGGAAAGGGACCTTTAAAATGTCATAAAGGTTACCTGGTCCAACCCACAGTGTGTTTTGTTTTTCTTTGGTGGTTTCTTTGTGCATCTTGTTCATGATTCCCAATTCCAACACCGGATTTTTTGTCCCCCTCATCAATGTGTATCCAGCTCATATGCACCGCTGTCAGAGACCAGAGGCCTGTATGCTGGAGCAACTGTACTTTCTTCTCCTAGTACAGAAGAGCTGTCACAAGACCAGGGGGACAGAGCTTCGCTCGACGCAGCTGACAGTGGCCGTGGTAGCTGGACTTCTTGTTCGAGTGGTTCTCATGATAACATCCAAACAATACAGCACCAGAGGAGCTGGGAGACTCTGCCTTTTGGACATGCTCATTTTGATAGTTCAGGCGACGGAGCAGGATTGTGGGCCTCAGGTGGCCATATGGACCAGCTGATGTTCCCTGACCATGGTACAAAGTATGGCAGGCAAAGTCAAGGCAGGGAGGGCCTTGATCAAGCACAGTCCAGAGCAAGCTGGGCATCTTCCACAGGATACTGGGGAGAGGACTCGGAGGGTGATACAGGTACCATAAAGCGGAGGGGTGGGAAGGATGTTTCGATTGAAGCTGAAACCAGTAGCATAACATCTGCACCGGCAGAGGATACAAAGCCAGCTCCCATCCCTGCTCACACAGCAGCAGCATCAAGCAGTACAAAGGGGCTTGTTGGTAAGTTTAGTTTACCATGAAATATTTTAATTGATTTGCTGAAGTTTTCCCATATTGTTCTGAATTTCTTTTGTCTGGTTTGATTTTCCTTTCATTCTTTTTTTTTTTTTTTTTAATTTATAAAACAAAACTGAACATTTTGTAGTCTCTCTTAATTTTTTTTCCTTTAACTGTGTGTTTATTACTAGGAAAAATATAATTTATTGTTGATTCTCAGTTCTGGCAGTGCCTTTGTGTTTCAAGAGAGCCTGCCATACATTGAAAAATTAGCTCAACTGCTGGGCAGTATTTTGCGACATTGATGTATTTAGATGTCTGTTCTGAAATTTGAATTTCTCAGTAAGGCTCTATAGGCTATATTTAGAAATCTTAGTAAATGTGGCCTGATTTTTATAGAAATGTTTTACTTTATACCTTTGTATGACTTGTCTGATAATTATGAATATTCCTGACTTTTGAAAATGGGATCCCTTTGTGCTTAAATACCAACTGAAATGTTTCTTTGGACTGCTGAAAGTGAAGAGGTTTCAAAGAAGTTAGAGCTGAAATAATTTTCTGTGCATTCAATAATGGAAAGATCAGATAATATATAAATTAGTATGCTGGTGCCTTTGGCCGAGGTTAACATTTTTATCATATTGTTCCTTCTATGCATCCCAATCTGTGGGCCTTCCAACATGTCTGCATTTTTACCTGTTTTCTTCCTTTCATTCCCCCTCATTTTGCCTTTTGTCAGGTTAACACAAAGAACTACCTAAAAGCCGTTTTTTGCTGACACAGTTGAATGTCTGCCAGATTGAGGTCATGCTGAGACCACTGTGATAAACTCCTTTTCCATTTTCTGCCTGTATTGCTCTAGGTATATTGCCTAGGAGTGGCCTTCAGCCTCAAAGCTTGGGTGCAGGTCTAAATGCCTGGACTGTTAAGAGGAAGAAGGTGTACAGACTCATGCCAATCTCTAATTTATTCTTTGGTACCCTTGGTTTCCTTGAGAATGTGTACCATGTGTGCTTCCAAGCTTGCCTCTCAAGGCAGTGCTTGTCACTACATTTTTAGAGACTTGAAAGAACATGAAAAAGACCTGGAAATTCAAACCAACATAATTCCATGCTCTTCACTACTATTAACTAACTGCCCTGCAAATGTAACTCTCTGTGTATCACTATCCAGCAAAACCTGCTGGTTTATGTATTTCTTTTGCACTTAATAGATACCGATTTCCCGCAGTATTTCAGTAGAATTCTTCTACATCAGATTTTTTCTATAAAACTTCTTCTGATTTCTAGAAATCTTTGAATAAAGTTTCTCAGAAACTTCTTCCACATTTCTGCTACTTTACTCAGTGAAAACAGTTTGTCAAGAAAAATACTTAGACTCTGTTGGAAAATGTTTGCTTTTGTTGTAATACCAAGGATTTATTTTTAGCCTATAAAAACTTGCATGCAAGTAGCACCAGTCCATTTTAAGCTTGTACTGCCCTTTCAATCAAATCATGCTGCCTAATGCAGGATGGTGTTGTCATCACCACTTACGCAAGAATATACAGTGTATGATATGTTGTGGAAAGTAAATTGTCTGTGTCAGTGGTTTTTCCTGCTGTATTTGTAAAGTTTGTCATTAAAGTGGTCATGTGTTAAAGGGCTGGGTCCACATTAAGTGTTCAGTATCGAAGTCCCAGTTGACTTCTCTAAATACTTAACTGTGAAACAGAGACTGTTGCCTATCTGTTATGTGTCCCTACAAGATGCTTAATTGCTTTTTTTCCCTTAAAGTTCTCTCCGAGAGAGCTTACTTGTTCAGGTAAACAGTTACATCTCGGTGAGATCCACAATCTAGGTGGTCGTCTTTCCATCTCCTAAATAAAATAATATTCAGTCTTTGTTCTTACATGAAGACTTTCAATTTTGATTTTGTAGAGAATACAACTATAGGGGCTGCAGGCAGTAGTGCATGCAAATAGTGTAATGGTGAAGCCCACTTCTCTTCCTGACCTCTTGGAGTTGTAACTTATGCCTCATTAAGTAGTAAGATTTGTAGGAATAAAATAATATATCAGATGTATTTCTTTTTTCCCCTCCAAGATGCTAAAAACAAAAGAGATCAGCTCTTGGATGCAAAACCCATCTTCAGAATTAAGATAATCATGCATCTGGGGTGATGCCAGAATTCCTGACGCTTACTTGGACTTGAGTCTTCTATGTTACTTTGATCAATGTACATTTTATTCTGTGCAATTGATGGAACAGCTTCAGTTATGAAGTTTGAACAAATTCTCCATGAAATTTGGTGAATTTTGTTAGACTAATGCTTCACTGCTGGAAGAATAGCTACATCCTGTGTATGTTGTATATTCTGTACTTTCTTGATTGGTTGATTTTTCACAAGCTCTTTGTCTAGCATATAATAGTTAACCTTTGTCGTTCAGATTTTCTGTTCCTGGGCTGTTGAATTGATTGATAATTATTTAGCTTTTAGCTGTCTGTTTTCCTTTGAGCAGTGTTCCTCCTCCTGTCTCTTAACAATCATCTGTTGTTTTTCCTGCAGCAAGAAAAGAGGGTCGATATCGGGAACCACCTCCAACTCCTCCTGGTTATGTAGGAATACCTATTGCTGAGTTTGCAGAAGGTGGCTCCCATCCAACCAGGAAGCCTCCAGACTACAACGTAGCACTTCAGAGGTCTAGAATGGTGGCACGGACATGTGAGACTCATGGGACAGCAACTCCACAGCAGCAGTCTCACAGCCATTCAACTGGCAGGCCTGTGAACAAACCTCAGTGGCATAAACCAAATGAGTCAGATCCACGTCTTGCTCAGTATCCATCTCAAGGGTTTTCCACAGAGGAAGACGGTAAATTTCTAGTAGTTAGATTTTGAGTGTGCTGCATGCAGAACGGGTCAGTGCTTTCACAGACAAAGCAAATTGCACAAATCTCGCCATAATTTGAACTCTATTTTGTTTCCAAACTTGCTATTTGTTAACTTTTTTGGAAGAGAAGGAATTCTGTTCCTTCTAAATAAAATTTAAAATTTGGAATGCAGGTCCACCTAAATCTTGAACACCCAAGCAGTTAGCTTAGGTAGCTTCTCTGAAGTTGCCTATGTTCACCTTGTACAGCTCTGCCTGCCATGATTTTCCACAGGAGCCACGTATTTAATGATCAAAAAAGTGTCCTGGTCTACAGAATGCTTGACCATCCAACCCCGTAGAGCACCGTTACTCAGGTTTATTTGGATAGTCACTCACATTCTACCTGAAACTTTTTACACTGTGGACACTGTGTCTTCCACTCCAACTGTTTCACATGATGAGCCCGCTCGCTACCTTGCTGGTCCATATGCACCTACATCTTCATGGTCTAGCTCAATTGTGATGTTTTTCCGTGGAAGAGCAAGTGTATATGGATTACACCTTTAGGTCCTTAAAATTTAGGCAGGGTGGTGCCAAAATCACTCACTTCAATGCTTCGTTTTGCTTAATGATAGATTAACATTCCCCTTCCCCCTCTAATTGCTTAGTTACTAAGGTTGCAGGTGCAGGATGAACTTTGCAGTTGAACATGATGGGAAAAAATTTGTCTACCTTAACTGAATTGCCTCAAACTTTGAGAAGTTACCATGACAGAGAATTTTAATTGTTTCTACTAATGATGACTAAATTGAAGATATATTTAGGGAAAAATGTCAGATGCCTTTCTGAAGCTATTAGATATCTGTTATGCTCCTCATGGTGAATAACTGCATCTAGCTCAGTTAAAGCAATTGTCTTATTTTCTTCAAGATCAGAATTCCAAATGAGTATGTTTCACGAGACCTGAAATGTAATTAAACTTGGATTGTTTTAAAAGTATATATACTTACACAATATACAAGGAAATGGAGAACACATGAGCACACTACACACAGTTGTTGTTGTATGCACAGCTTGTTTTATTCAGTAGCAGTCGTGTTCTTTATGAACTAAATTCTATTTTCCCTTATCCTATTACGTTTGCAGAAGATGAACAAGTCTCTGCTGTCTAAGACTTAGGCTTTTCTGGATCCAGAGTGAGCCACCTTAAAGGAGAGCACAAGAAGACGTCCCTGGAATAGGAGCCTTGGAACTATGGTTAAAGGATGGTGGACCTATTTGCCTCCTTCCCTGCCTTAAAGCAGCATGGGGCTTCTTTCTCTGCCCCTCCCCCTTCTGTCCCCTCTCCCCTTGCATGTGAAATACTGTGAAGAAATCGCCCTGGCACTTTTCAAACTGTGTTGCTTGAAATGCACAGTGCAGCAATCTCCAAGCTACCACTGTTGCTGTCTGCCACATCACACAGTATCATTCCAAATTCCAAGATCATCACATCAGGATTATTAACTCTGGCTGCACTTCCCAATGCCTGGAAGGGTTTTTTAAAAATCTTCCTTTTAGATTTTAATCACAATCCTAGCACTTAGTCTCATTGGGATAATGAGATAAGTTAGGTGTCAAATTACATTTGGCCTTTAACCTACAAAGAGAAAATTGCTTTGAGATCCTTCAAGGAGGCAGTGCTTATTTGCTTGTTTACAATGCCTTTGTTACAATTTTGTATGTTTGCGTTTGGGAGATCAAATAATGCATCTGAATAGTAATTACAGTATTATTTCACACCTGTAAATAGGGTTGCCAGCCTGAGCTCCTGGAATAATATTGCTATCACATGGCTGAGTAGGGCAGAAGGGAAGGCAGAGGTTGCAGGATGCAGCATGCAGCCTTTCCTTGACCACCTGGCTTTGCTCTTAATGTGCCCCACCCTGGAATCTTCACAAGTTTGTAAATGTTAATGGCATCTGCATCCGGGTCTGGTGTAAATGCAGAAACACAGTGCTCACAACTGGTCAGTGATGGAAGAGGACACGGGTGTGTCTCATACCCGTGCCTTGTGGAATACAGGATGGCATGCTAAAAAAGTGTCCCATTGTAATAAGACAGATGGCAACCCCACCGTTAAGTTATATATATATTTTTTAAACTATATAGTAGTTATATTAAAATGAAAATTAACTGGATAACATTGCAGTGAAGGCAAATTGGGATGTCACAGCTCGTGTCAGCTGTTAACACTGATCTAATAACCTCCATCTATTGACTTCAACATTAGGGGATAATTGAGCCTTTAGGTAAAAAAAATAAAATAACAGAGTTAGATTTGCCAGCCTTTGCAATGCAGAAATAGTCACAACTGTAATGGCTTCATGGAGCACTGCATGTGTAGAGAAGGCCAATGTGTAGCAACCACCTGCTCACAGCTGCTATTAACCCTATAATGACTGAAATGACCCTCCCCTCTATTTTTGTGTTGTTTTTGCACAGACTCCGGAGAAGTGAAGGCTGCCAATCCGAGTAGTACTCAAATGTGAGGAACTGCTGGTCTTGGATTTTTTTTTTCCATTGAACTCAGCTGATCATATTGATCAGTAGATAAACGTAAATAGCTTCAACTTTTAAAGATCAAATTGCAGTGTTTTTTCACTGTATCAAACAAATATCAGTGCTTTATTTAATTCTCTCTCCAATAATCATAGCTTTTGTCTGTTTGCTTATATACCACATTGTCAATTATGCATTTGTAATTTTATATGTAATATGCATTATCTGCCAGTTTTATTCTCAAGGCTGTGGACCTCATGTGCATATAGAAATACAAAATCCTAGCTCTATCACAAGTTGCACAAATGTTATATAAGCATTAAGTAATTGTAGACCATAGGACTGCTAATCTCAGTTCGCTCTGTGATGTCAAGTGCAGAATGTACAATTAACTGGTGATTTCCTCATACTTTTGATACTACTTGTACCTGTATGTCTTTTAGAAAGACATTGGTGGAGTCTGTATCCTTTTGTATTTTTAATACAATAATTGTACATATTGGTTATATTTTTGTTGAAAATGGTAGAAATGTACTATGTTTATGCTTCTACATCCAGTTTGTATGAAGCTGGAAAATAAATAAATATAACATTAATGAAGTCCATATTGATTCTTATGCATTTTCCATGTTCCACATACTTGAACAAATTTATGAAAAAAATTTACTTCTCTGTGTATTAATATTAAAGGGACATTGCCAAGTGATGTGGGCAAACCACTGGTGTGGAGTTTTTCTTAATATACAGTTGTCCTGCTGATAATTTTTGAAAATTATGTGTGTACTGCTGAATGAGAATGACTGACACTGTGAGTATCCCCAGCAGAAACATTTGTGATGCCAAAAACGGTATGGGCTCAGGTGTATTTAGAATGTAAACAGTTTTAAAGGTAAGATTGTGTTGATTATATATTCTGAATAGTGTAAAAGTAAGGAATATATGTTTTAACATATTTGGGTAGGAAGAAGCATGGAAGGTGATCCATTTGAGTTTTTACCAAACAAGGTATTTCAAATAATAAACATCCATCCAATAGCATCCACAGTAATAAAAACTGATGTTAATTCAAACAAAATCTGTAGCCATAAACAACTATATCATATTTAGCTTTGAAATGCCTGGCAGGTGGCATTTCCAAGTCTAAAATGAGTTCAATCTAAAGAGAAGCAAAAAATGCTGTCTAGATTTAAGTCTTCCTAACATAACTCTAGAAATGATCCACACTTAGAATTATAAGAAAGCTAAAAACACTGAAAATATAGGACTTGTAAACATTATGTTTTTATTGCTGTAATCTCTAGCAATCTCTAGGAAAGAAATTATGGAGACTTAGATTTGTGTAGTGTGAGTGGAGCTACTGTCTGTGAATCTGTGGCTAATACTTGTTGGATACATGTCAACAAGCTAAATATTAATTTTTTTTTTACATTAGTAAGATGAACACACATTTTTACATATTTTACCTACAAGATTGTCCTCCTGTAGTACTAAAGGCACAGTAATAGGAAAATAATTCCTCTCATCAACTTGTGAGGTGTTTTCACACTTGTCAGTTTTTTCTCTATGCTTGATATATTACTGAGTTAGGCAGCTCACCCTATCCTCCTGTTTATGCCTCCTTACTGTAATTAGTATTTTTAGAACACATTATGTAGAGACATCCTCAACATAGCATCCAATACAGATAGCTTAATTCATTTTGGTCTGGGTGATAAGTAACACATCCCACAGCAACTGATTCAAAAGAAGTAAAGGCCTTGGTGTGACATCTGAAACAAGTTTGGTAGTTATAGTATGTGTAATATGAATTTTGTACTTACTGAGTGGATGCAGCAAGATGCAGAGAATTAAATACCAATTGTTGGGAATTAGTGTTGCATTCAACAAAATGGAAAGGAACACTGAAATCTAAGAATGTTTTTGTGTGTGTTTGAAGAAATGTCATTCAATTACCTCTTTTCTTTTGTGGCCTTTTTTTTTTTTACTGAAACTTACTGAGGCAGAGGCTACTCCTTTATGCAGTATATTGCACATTGGAGTCAGCACAAATCTGTAAAAACTGAAGTATTGAGAGTACTGCTTTAATGGATTCATCTTGGAGGAGCATGTGTGTTTTACATCTGTAAAAGAAACAAAACCAAAAGCCCTCTATTTTCTTCAACACTACTAGGAAATGCGATAAATTTCCAGGCTGTCTCATATGGATTGTTGCGTAGTTGAAACAAAATCAACTCTAGAGAATTCAAGTAATGATTTAATTGCAAGTATTAATATTTATATATTCCTTGATATGGAATGAAACATTAAAAATACTTCTGTGAATAAAACCTATGTAGCAGCAACAGACTCTAACATAAATTAAATAACACAGATCCATTGAAGAAATTATGAACATTGTTTTAAAATTGCTCTGAAAATTGACCCCCCTCAGAAGACAGCAGCCGTGTGAGGTGATTAATATAATTTTGGTCCCCTATCTCTAGATGTCCTTTATGTAACCTTTACAGTCTTGTCTCTAAAAATTGCATGCTTTGAGAGAAGGCTGGGGGTGAAAGTAGGTTTATTGCTGATGTGCAATCTGTTATTTCTATTTTCCGCTGAAAATGTGATTAATGAAAATTTAGAGTTTTTACTAGAATATGAAAACCTTTAAAGTTCTCTCTTGTTTATATGTGGTGAGTATGTAGGAATTAGTTGAAGATATCCAACTGCCAGCAACCATCAACTGCATAATCTTAAACTATTCTCATTTGATTTTCCTGGGATTACATTTATACAGTGACGCTACACACCTACACACAGTCTGCATTCTTTGTAGAGAAATGAGTCTTGGCACTCTGTGTTAAAACTCAAGTTTGTGTTAAGTAGAAGTGCTGGTTTCTCCTTAAGTGTAGACTCATAGCTCCCTCAGCTTTTTACTTGATGGCTTGATATGCTTGGTGTTCTCTTTCAGGAGAATTAATTTGGATTTTCTTTCTTTATTCGGTTGATCCTTAAAAGCATAGTGTTTGCCTAGGTAGTCTAGTGTCTGAAAGGAGGACTTTTTTTTTTGGCAGCAGTGTTGCACTTGCCGACAATGAATTTTTTTTTATAAACTGCATTTTATATGTGTGTATGTATAGGAAAAAAAACAGTGCATACTATTGCAGCATCCACTTTCTTAGCTAGGATGTCTGCACTGGAAAAGAACCCAGTGCAGCATTATTTAAAGAATTTTTTTTCAGTGAAACTTACGCTAGAGTAGTGATGTTTAAAATGCTTTCTCAATAACTACCAAACTGTTTTGACATGCATTTGTTAATCTGCTGATACTGTTCCAGGAAGAATTTGCTACTTGTGCCAGGGTCAGTAGGTGTGGCAGAGATAAATTACCTAGATGCTGTTTTGAGGCTTTTCTCATAACTAGAGAAATAGGAGTCATTTTTTATTAGTTTTATTGAGTTTTGTGTAATAAATAAGATGCACTGATCTGTGGCTTTCTAAGAAAAGGTAGGCTGTGAGGCCCGGGATGTCATTTCTGCCTTTGTGTCTTTGATCAGAACCCAAGTAAAACACAGGAAATTGCACTGATACAAAGCAACCTTCCACATTAAGGCCCTATTTCCAACATCAGTGTAGAACTGAATTTGTTCTGGTTTGACAGTCCCAGGAACCTCATATAACCTTGATATGCATTTTGCTCTTAAGAAGAGATAGTGCTGTTGCTGCATTTCTTACTTGGGAGATGGATCCATTCCTCTGGTTGTCAATAGATAATGAGCCTCTGTATGCTGGTATATGTGTGTGTGTGATTTTTACATGAAACATTCTTTGGGCTGAGCAGCTCTCTTCCCTTCTCCTTTCTTGTACCTTTACCTTACAGTGACCATATGTTCTTCCTATCTGTCCTATCAGAATAAGTCAAACTTAAGAGGGACGGGTAGAATGGACACTTCTATATGCACTCTGCATCTTGTACAGTTTGTTTGGAGGTTTTGTTGTGTTTGGTTGTTTCTGGGTTTTTTTCTTTTAATGTAGATGTCTAAAAATGCTGCTTAAAATGAAGCGTGATCTACACCTTGATCTGGATTTTATTTTAGTTTTGTCACTGTGATTATCTTCTTATCACATTCTCCTCTTACAACATTCTGATCTGTTGTCAGTCTCGTCCAACACTGTAGTCTCAACTACTTGTGCTACGATGATTGTAGTTCGTTATTAAGGTAATAATCTGATCATCAATAACTCGCAGTAGTCCCTCTCCAAACTGATCCTTCCATGTCTTACAGCACATAGTTTATTCCTTCCCGTGCAGGTAGGTGGTTGATTCTACTCGATATTGCCTCTACCTTGCATTTTATTCCTTTCTGTATATTCTTCAGGATCTATAATCAGTTTTCTTATTTTGAGATGTGTTCTCAAGGTTTTATTAGGTCAGACTGATTACTTGTTTGTCCCTGCCACATTTCTCATGTTTGTAATGCTTCAGTCTGCTGGTGTAGTTCCTCATGAGACAGCTTCACTAGGTCTTGTTACTCAGTCAGTGGTATCAAATACTAGCTCTTTCATAACTACTAGCTATAGTATATAGCTATAGATGGATTATTCCTGAGCTCTGTTCTTTCTTGGCCATATAGTGGCACTGCAGACTCATATTTGTTTCAAGGTATTTATTAATTTGAAGAATCTTTGGCTTTTTGTGTCAATGAAAAAGTCTAATTCAGATTGACTTCTGTTCCGTTTGATTTTTCTTCTCCATCCTCCAATACAGTAATTTGTCAATCTTTGTTTCCTTTGCTTATTTTGGTTTGGGTTAGAGGACAGAATCTAGGTTTTCCTGGTTGCTCAAAAAATTTGTTTTGGTTTTATTTCTTACCCTTGCTGATAACACATTCTGAACAGTTAGTGTGTCTTGGGTAGCCTTTGAAATAAGTGAATACTTCACTCTGAGTAACGTTAGGGGAGAATTTGGCTGAAGAATTTTATTCAGGTTCTGGTACTGTGCTTTGAGAAAGTGTGTGCCGCCTTAGAGGACAAAAAGAAAACCTGTGAAATGCAACTTCCAGGAAAACCTGGGGTCCTGTTTCCTGTAGCTCCCTGAGAGGAGGTAGTAGCACACTGCAATGTTTAGGCTGAACAGCCCTGAAACTGGCAGAGGTCTTTCTGTCATGAAGACTGACCATAAAAGTTTCTAAAGAATGTTGAATTTTGGTTTATATTCAATTACAGTAAATTCACGAATACAAGCCGCACTGAGTATAAGCCGCATGGCTGGGTGTTGGCAAACATTTCGTTTTTTGTCCATAAATAAGCCGCACCCGAGTATAAGCCGCTCTGTGTTCGCAGCGAGGACCCGCGTGCAACAAAGTTACCAATTAGTAACAGAATCGCGGCAGGGCGGGGTTTACTGGCTCGGCTCGGGCCATGAGGGCTCGGGGCTGCCAACAGGGCTGGGTGGCCCAGCTCGGCGCTGCCGCTCGGCGGGGCCGCTCGGACCGGCTGCCGCCACCACTGGGCTCGGTCACCCCGGCCCGGCGCTGCCCCACGGCGGCAGGGGGCGCACAGAGCCCGCCGGCACCTGCGGCGGCGATGGGAGCCGGGGATGGAGCCTGCCTGCTCCTGTGGCGGCGGCACGCGGGGATGGGAGCCCCCCAAGCCACGGGGCCAAGCAGAGAGAGCTGCCCCTGCTTTCCCCGAGCCATGGGGCCAAGCAGAGAGAGCTGCCCCTGCTTTCCCCGAGCCGTGGGGCCAAGCAGAGAGAGCTGCCCCTGCTTTCCCCGAGCCGTGGGGCCAAGCGGAGAAAGCTGTCCCTGCCCCCCCCCGAGCCGCGGGGCCAGCAGAAAAGAGCTGCCCCTGCCTCCTCCGAGCCGCAGGGCCAGCAGAAGAGAGCTGCCCCTGCCTCCTCCGAGCTGCGAGGCCAGCAGAAGAGAGCTGCCCCTGCCTCCTCCGAGCCGCGGGGCCAGCAGAAAAGAGCTGCCCCTGCCTCCTCCGAGCCGCGAGGCCAGCAGAAGAGAGCTGCCCCTGCCTCCTCCGAGCCGCGGGGCCAAGCAGGAGGGAGCTGCCCCGCCTTCCCCACCCCCTGTGCTGCCTGTACAGAGCAGCTCCACCTGCCCTGCAACAGAGTATCAATTTGTAACAACCGCGTAAATGCAGGGTTTTACTGGCAGGAGCTCGACTTTGCAGTTTGCACTGACTTAGTTTGCACTCCCAGGGTTGAAAATGTCAGAAAATTATTCACATGTTGACCGCACCTGAATATTAGCCACTTTCACGGTATGAGAGCAAAATTTTGGTCAAAACAGTGCGGCTTGTATTCGTGAAATTACTGTAATGTTGGCAGAATTGCTGAGCTTCCTGAGAATTTGCATGCTATGCCTTAATCCATGTGAAGTTCAACTGGCAAGTCAGTCATAGTATTTAAGAAACAGAGATTTTGCCGAAATTCATGTCCTTATGGCTTATTTATTTATTGCTCTTGAATATGATTCAACAATTCATTCATGTTTTAAGTGCTTTGTTGACTACGAAAGGGTGCACTTTGCAGCTTTCCCTCTTCCCAGCACATACGTGCTTTTCCTCTTTCTCATGCCTCCCTTGTTCTTCAGATGCATAATTCTCCCTCCCTGTTAACTTCTTCCTGTTGCTTATATTAGCAGCTTTCTCACACAGATTCTCTTTGCTCCTTTGTAGAGCACAGCACCACTCATTTCCTTCCTCTCAAAGTGTTTTCTGTGTAGTCCTCAGAAACAATGGAAGGAGGCAGCACTTTAGTGCTCAGAAAGCTTGAAAGGAGTGTACCCAGACAGGACAAATTCAGACTCCTGTTCTTGGTCTGCATGTATATAGCCCTTTTCTCAATTGCTGCCTGAAAGCTGGATTGTTCATGTTTTTGTATAGTGCCCATAATATATTCATAGCATAACTCTTACTTTGTTATGATCTGATGAACACAAAGTTTTTGGTTTTTTATGTGCTGAAGACTTTGTCAGATAGAAATGGAGTGTGGCTCAGGACCAATGAAGGGAGGTAGGGAGGAGGAAAACTAAGAGCGTCTGTGGTTCTGACCAGACTGCAAACAGTAATCTTACAAGGCAGAGGGGTCTGTTGTTTAATTGAAATGACCTATTTAATGTATTATTTTTCTGTAAATCACATTTTTGCTACTTTTCATGTTTAACCAGTATGAATTCTCTATAAAAACATGCTGCTTTACAAAATACTGTTGAAGACCTGTACAGGACGAAGTACCTCCATGTTGTATATTATAGGCTCCCCAGGGAAGTGGGCACAGCACCAAACCTACCAGAGTTCAAGAAGTGTTTGGGTAATGCTCTCCAGCACGTGGTGTGACTCAGAGCTGTCCTGTGCAGGGTCAGGAATTGAACTTCGATGATAATAGTAGTTCCATTCCAGCTCAGAATATTCCATGATTACAACATTTGGTTGGGATGTTTCCATTCTGACATTTGCTCTTCAAGCAGTTGGCTTTCCAGAGTGGTGTGCATAGGCATTCTTTTTTGGTGTAGTTTTGGGTTTTACTCTTTTAATACTGCGTATGAAAACTGGCATGTCACACATTTAATGTCTTTGAAATCTCATGGGTCTTCTGTAATTCACTGAAGATTGTATCCAGTTCTTGGTTGCTTATACTGTAGAGCTACCTCAGTTAAGGAGTCAGTTGGATACATCCTGTTTCTTTTGATGTGGCATGTTAAGTGGGATGTAATATTGCCATTTCAGCTAGAATGCAGCAGTTTGCAAATTCTGATAGTTCCTGAGTAGCTGGAGTATTGTCTTTAGGCAGTTAGTATCACACTTTTCCAGTAAGGGATTGGACTAAGGCTGACAGAGGTCAGTAAGTGTCCTGTAAGTAAGTGACCTGGATCTGATGCAGACATTATTTTGGTGTCTTTGTAACTACTAGTCTTTTAAGTTTCTAATTACAGCCTTTGTTTTGCAAGATGTGTTTTTAATTTGAGTACAATGAGTTCTCCATAAAGTATGGCACGCTCTGCATCTTTTTAAATCATTGCTGACCTCTAAGCTGCTGGGATGTCACATTGCAGCGTTTGCTCTTAGTACTTTTTTAACCTTTTTTTTTAATTCACCTAAATATTGTTTGAATTTTTCATTTCAGGTTTAGGGTCATTGAGGTTTCTGAGTTTGCATTTTAACTGAAATCAGGAATTTCATTATGTTTATGCAGCATCAGCACAATCAGCCTTTATTCCTTTCATACTTGTAAACTTGCCCTTGGTTTCAGTGTTGTCCTCATAATTTTAATAGCTTTGGCTGAAATTTGCCTTTCAACTTCTGTATACTGCTAAAGAAATCTTTGCAACTGAATGCCTCCTGATGTGCTGATGCTATTCCTCTTTGCATCTCCTGCTAGTCTGAGTGTCACAAACAATTTCCCTGTGTTGAAGTGCACTAATGCTGTATGCACAAGCTGCCCTTGATACTTAGGATGGACTTGTCTTGGGCATAGTTTCATGTGCAGCAGTTGGTGTCTTTGAACAACAAGGAGACATTTTCTCTTGAGGGTGCATCTCAGTATCAGACAGATTGAAAGAAAATGTTGATCCTGTCCTAGCTTGTACTGTTAGAATTCTTAATTCTTCATGCAAGTCACAGGTGCCTGAGGAGCTTTCTCATGCAACCTGTACTGCAGTATTAACTTGCTGATTATTTCCTTAAAACAATCTTTCATACTGTGTACTGGTTGTCCTGATAAGATGTTCCTAAAGGAATAATTGTTGTGTTTGGTATATGAAGTAGCCCAATTTGCAACTGTTTCTGCTGCAGATAAATGATAGACCTTCCTTAGTCCAATTGGCAAAGACAAACTATGAAGTGCATAATAATCTAGGTATGTAGTTGACATTCTCAACACTTTATATTGTGAAGTGAATAAACTTGCTTATTTCTGAACAGTGGAAAGCCAATAATGCTGTGGATTTACATAAGATTTCTAAAAGCAAAAGTTATGCTCCTTTTTATTAGGATAATCTACCTTTAATTCCTGCTTCCTGATATTGCAGCTATTATTCAATTGTTTAGATCTAACACTGTTTGATTATGATGTAGACCTGTATCATATTTTCCTCTAGTGAGCCATCCCAATGGTTTAATGATTTGCTACATACCTTTATCACAGCAGAAGTCCCAGTTCAGTTAATTCTGGAGCACCTGGAGCTCTAAGATGAGAGGGTCCTGCCCTCCGACCCAATGGGCATTTCTGAAAGTTGCCATTTGGTGCGGGTCACTCCAAGAAGGCATGATGATTGAAGCAGGAGCTCCTTCATATTTCCGATGCTCTGAAAGTGTGCGTAAGTAAAAGGCAGACATAAATAAATGAGAAGAATGCAAATTGCTGACCTGCTGAAAGCGGTCGCTTTGCCCCTTCTTCCAAATGAGCTGCTTGACAGTAGTTCAAGCTCCTGTGGCATGATGGGCTGAAGGCTCTCTTGTGGGCTGTCCCACTTCCAGTTGGATCCCTGCCTGCCTTGTGTCCTTGTGGAGACAAGGGCATAAAGCTGACTTAGCTAGCCATCAGTGATATTCTTTTGATTATATTCACCTAGGATAGTCAAGTAAATTGCTGTTGCTGTTGTTTGAAGTTTCGGGGTTGTAGGTTAATGTTTTATACATTATTTAACTGCTTTTTTGCGTCTTCAGCTATATGTCTTGCAGTCTTGGTCGATTTAGCCTATACCAATATTTGTTTCACATCTAAACTTTCATTGCACTGTACCAGCACAATCTGTCCTTCCTTTCAGTCTGTCCTCACTGTTTACCTTAATTTACTACATCCAATTTGTATGCTTAATTTAGACTGGACACCCTGTGAAAAAAGCAATATACATTTATAAAATTATATCAGTGGATAACTCTTAGCTTTTTTCTTTCTCAAAGCATGCTCTGCATTTTCAAGGTTGCCAAAAACCAAAAAAAAACCACAAAAAACAACCCAGTTCTCTGCAGATTTCTTAAATTATAGATGCACACTTAGTTTAAAAAACATTGCTTGCTCCGTGAAGGTCACCTTTTTTTTCTGAAGTATTATTTTATAAATGAAATGTGCTGGGATTTTAGAAACATGGAATTGGCCAGATGTACCAAATCAATACTTTCACGAAACTGCTAAAAATACATACTTGCAGAATACTGCATGTTGATATCATAGCATTTATTCTTATTAGAATAAATTGGATTTTTCAAAGATGAAAGTTATTGACCTCTTCATACGTACTTACGAAAGAAAAATAGTGATAAATTGACTAAGACTGATATTTGTATAATGGTCTGGAGAATTTGAACAAATTGAATGCTTACTTCAATCTTCAACTTTTGCCCAGCACAAAAAAAATGACCTTAGTTCTTCCAGCTTTTTGTTACAAAATGGCATATTTCATTCCAAGGAGAAAAATGTACAAGGAAGAGCATTGGTCCAAACCATGGAACAGACATCATGCTAATTTCACCTTCATTCAGCAATCTTTAGGTATACTCACATTCTTGCCAAACAACAAACATGCAGAACATGTGTAATACACACAAATAAATTCTTGAAAGCAGTCGGTTTTTCAGGACAGGCTGAAAGTAACTCTTTCCCTAGCCATTAGTGCTAGAAACATCAGTCAGATGAGATTAGATATTTCTATTTTACATGTCTCATTTCTTGTCATAAATGAGTGATAAATTTAACTCAAACTAATACAAAGAACAAAATACAATTCAAAAAACAAGGCATAAAAATACTATGAGAAAATTACTACTTAAAATTATGTCATAAGAATTAATACCTGAAGAAAACGGGTCTGGAATCTTGTTCTTTAAAATCAAATTACCTGTATTCGTAATGAGAACTTGTATTTTTAAGTTGACAGGCTGATTCTGCCTGCTGATCATTACTTTGAGCTGGTTTTGGGTCTCCCTTTCATCTAAGATGTGGTAAGTAATAAGCCATCTACACATATTTCCAGATGTGTAGGGGGCTGGGGCAAACAAGGCTTGAGGCAAGCACAGTATATTTGGCGTGTTCATGGTCTCCTCTGACTGTAATGTACAGTGCAGGTGTTGCTAAGACCTGTTCCCCTGGGATCCAGGTTAAGGACATCATTGGGAAACTTCCCAGCCTTGAACTGCTCCCTATTACTGCTGTTCCATGTGGGTGCTGATGGAGCTGCAATGTGTAGTCCAAGGACAATCAAAAGAGACTTCTGGGCCTTGGCATGGTTGGTAAGGAATCTGGAGCACAGGTGATTCTTTCCTCTATCTTTCCAGTTTCAGGCAGCTACATGGGATGAAACAGACAGGACCACACCATTAAAACATGACTGGTGCTACTAATAACTTTGGATTTTTCGATAATGGGGTGTCAGATGGGATTCACATTTCTCAAAGGGGGAAGAGCTCATGAGCTAGTGGGACTCAGTGGCAGAGCTTCAAGCTAGACTTGAAGGGGGAGGAGGATAATACTAGGACCGCATGTGACAAGATGTGGGATATTACGCCGAGTTTAGAGGGACAGGGTGCTGGTGAGAGCTCTCAACCTGTTGCTCTGAGATCTGCTGGCTATGCTGGAGCACTTCAAGCTTTACAGATATGAGCCACATATAGGTAGACAGCCAGAAAAGGAAGTTCAAAGAAAGCATCCTCCCATGATGAGAAAAGCTGACAAATGGACAAGGAGAAGGCTGATTTACTCAAGATCATGGAACAGATGCTCCTACAAGCTATGTTAAGGCACACAGGGGACAGGGAGGTGATTTGGGACAACCACGTGGCTTCAGCAAGGGCAAGTCCTACCTGACCCACCTAGTGGCCACACCAAAGAATTCTGTTCCTTTACTCTTCTGTAGACCTGACTTCAGTTTTGGAGCCCTCAGAACAGGACAAACTGGAGCAGAGCTAGAGGAGGACCACAAAAATATAATAAGGATGGAACCACCTCTGCTATGATGGAAGACTGAAGGAATTGGGATTGTTCAACCTGGAGAAGAGAAGGCTCCAGGAGAACCTCACTGTGGCCTTTCAGCACTGAAACTTTTTAACATGACTTGTAGTGATAAGAGTGAAGGAGTAATGATTTTAAACTAAAAAAGGATAGATTCAGGCTAGATATAAGGAAGAAATGTCTTACAATAAGGGGAGTGAAACACTAGAACATCTAAGACCTGCTTAGAGAGGTGGCAGATGCCCCATCCGTGAAAACATTCAAGGTCAGAACAGAGCTCTGAGCAACATGATCTGGTTGAATATGTCCCTGTTCACTGCAGGGGGGTTGGACCAGAAGACCTCTAAAGGTCCTGTTGAACCCAAACTGACCTATGATAATCTATATGTTGACAAAATATCAAATCCTTACCTGTACCCAGAAGATTTGCTACCTTTATAAGACACCTAAAAAACATGTGGAGAATAATATGTATGGGATAACAAGGCATTGGGATATTGTGTTGAAAAAAGTGAGAGAAATTGGGAAATCAAGGCTGTATTCCTAATACTCCTGATACCATTTTCATCCTGCATATTGCAATGTGTTCCAACAGGAGCGTGTGAATGTTACAGATAGATGGTATAATTGAATATAGTCAGGGTAGAAATTAGGGAAGGGAAAGGCAGGATGAAGAGGACGGCAGTTGAAGGACTGTAATTGCTGGAACTTCAGCAATGAGAACTGGACTGCTCTGAGGATGAGCCTGTGTGCCTGCGGCTGATGGGCAGCAATGCTTCCCATGTCTGTTTAGTCTTTATTGCAAGATTTGCAACTTAAGTGCTTGGCACCTTACATATGTGGTCCGAGCTGTTTCAGAGAAAGGTAAGCTAACCTGGAAATGCTTTATAAGCATTCTGTATATATGCATTACAGATTATTCCTCTTTATGTATGAGGAAAGGCTGAGGGATGAATATCAGTGTGTGCTGGAGACCTCCTGTGCTGGCCGTGCAGAACTGCACTTTTTTTGGGAATGCCTGAAAAGCCTATTTGGGTTTCTCCATTAGCTACAGTGCTCATGTCTCTGGCTAAAATTCTGAGATGATTACTTAGTTGTGGAGAAGGTATTCTGCCTGAAGAAACTGCTGCAAAAATCCTTCAATTTTGCAGTAATAGTTTTGTAAAGAAAATTAAAAAGAGAGTCTTCTCCTAAGGTAAGAACAAGACTAAAAAGAGCAGCTGAATTTTAGAAAATGATATGGTATCCACACATGGTAACTACTCATGTATTAAAGAGCTATGTTAACTATAGAGTAGATTTCAGATACGCTGAAATTGCAGGAGAGTTTTTGTCTCTCTTCTCCTTTTTCAGCCTCGTTGATCTGAGGCAGCTGAGTTCCTGAAATGATTAGAATGTTCCAAGGAGAATGAAAGAGTTGAGAATATGATGTTCTGTCTTGTCTAATCCTACTTAAACTATTATGAATAATCTAACTTCACTGTCTTTATTATTCCATTTTGAGTAGTCTGCCTTCAAGCCCAAGTTCTGGGAACCCATGTACAGTAATTTCACAATTATAAGCCGCATCATTTTGACTAAAATTTTGGTCCGAACCTGAAGTGTGGCTTATAATCAGGTGCGGCTTATATATGGACAAAGAACAAAAAGTTGCTGTTTTAGTTTGGAGGACAGGTGTCTGCTGAGAAAGGCAGGAACTTCTCTTTGAAATGGAGAATGTAAACCCCCTCCCTCCAAATTATTATAATTTTGAAATTAAGGGGCTTTCAAGCAAAGATATGGGAATTAGGAATAACAGTTCTTTTCTAGGGAAATTAAAATAGAAATACAGTACTACAAAGAAACAAACCCCAAACCCTGATAAAGTCAGAGTACAACCTGACACCCTGTCAGGCAGGGTGTTGACAGCAGTCCCATTAAATGGTGGCTGCATCCTACTGCAGTGACAGATGTGGTTCAGTTGAAGTAGTGGTCCTGTAGAAGGTGCAGTTTCCCTCCGGAGGTCCAGTGGTGATGTAGAGAAGTCTGGTTTCCCTCTGAAGTCCAGCGGAGAAAGGGGCTCCCTTAGTGTCCCAAAACCTCTGTTTTTATTTTGGTCAGAAATGTTGGGCTCTTCTCCCTGGCTGGAGCAACTTCCAATGGGATGAAGTAATTTTATCAGTCCCACAGTGGGACTCAATGGGCCATTAGCAGAAAATGACTTTTTAGAGGAAGGATGGGTTGTGAAAAGATAAAGAGCAATGCCCCGCCTGGTTTCAATGGATGGCCCATTAGCAGAATATCTCCTGCGGAGATAAGGATCACTGCCCCCACTCTCAACATATGGTGATAGAATAGATACCTTTTATCACACTCTGTATTGTAACATGCGGCTTATAATCAGGTGAGGCTTATATATGGAGAAAGAATGAAAAGTTACTGGCACCCGGAAATGTGGCTTATAGTCAGTGCAGCTTATAATCGTGAAATTTTCCTGTTTACATTTGGAGGTTGTTACACCAAAGACAAAACCTGTGCTGTGAGGTGAGTGAATGAAATTTTTTTTTCAGGATTTATAGGAACCTCTGTGTATGTGACCAAACCTTATTGCATCAAAAACATACTTTTATCACAGGAAAACATTTGTCACTACCCAGTAAGTAATCTCTAGAACTGAGGTCTCTTCTGGAATGAATATTTATCTCTGTAAACTTATTTCAATTATATTAACTTTCCATTATAAGTTCATGGATGTAGCACTTCTGATTGTGTGAATGTTAGAACTTTTTGGTTACAGTAGGCATCTATGTCAGGTGCTGTTACTGTACCAGTATCAAAAGACAACTTAAAAATAAGACAGCAACTGCAGAGTGATAAAAAAATTCTTGTTTCCTGCGTGGATTTTCTGATATTTCAAACCAATAAGCTTTTCCATGTAGTTTTCTATACATCAACAGAATACTGACAATACATCCCAGGTGCGATGTCACATTTCAAAGAGATTAGAGTTGTATATGAGTACAATACAGTGTAGAAATTTTATTTTAATTCAGGAATGGGCATTAATATTGTAAACATATCATTAAAATAATGAAAATTTATTGATTTTCTTGCGAAATTACTAAATCCTTGGAGAAGTAATTACCTTCTGCAAAATATGCTATTCAGAAGCCTGTTATAAACTGCTCTATTATAATATCTGTATTGCGAAGTAAAAGTGGTCCTGGAGTTTTTTGGAAAAAACATGCACCAAATGCTGTGAGCCTTGTTTAGAAAAACAAAATCATGCAAGCTGACAGCAGGTGGCTCTTTTCAACTTGAACTACCAACAAAACGTGTATGACTGAATTTTCTTGGAGATCAGCAGGCCATCTTGGATGGGGACTGGTATGCAGATACTTGGCAAACAGGCCAATTATTCTCACTAGCTTTGCTTCCAAGCTGATGTTCCACTTGACTACTTGGTCATTGCCTTTAGACGAAAAAAACTAAATCTGCAAATACATTTTAGTAGTGGAAGACACATACAAACAGTGATGTATTAGGAGTTGCCAATAGCAATACAAAAAAAAAAATACTTGCTCTGGAAGGTAACAAGAGCTATGGCTAAACACACTTCAAAATCTGTCAAAAAAATAGAATAAATCTAAAGACCTCAAAACCAAGACCTCAAATGCTGCTTAGCAGAATGGCTTTTGGAAAGCCTAAAGAAGAAACAAATTCAGTTCATGAGAGATTTAAACAAAAAATTTCCTTGTCAAGTAATTTAAACTTTGCATTTTTGCTCATTGCTGAACACAGATCTACCTTGAAACTACTTGACGTTTGGAATGGTTTTCTGTGTCTCTGCTTGCCAACTCCTTGTGCATTACGTTTAGCTTTGCTTGTGTACATGTTCTTGCCTGCTAAAAGCATGTAGCATTTGCAAGGTATAGCATGTGCAAGTTTTCACAGAATCACATACTGGCTGAGGCTGGAAGGGACTTCTGGAGGTCATCTGGTTTAACTTGCCTGCTCAAGCATGATCACCTACAGCCAGTTGCCCAGGGCTACGTCCAGATGGCTTTTGAATGTCTCTAAGGAGGGAGACTATACCTTTCTGGGCAATCTCAGCCAGTGCTCAGTCACTGTCCTGGGGTGACGTTATGGTGGCTTGTATCCCCGATCGTGTGTCCTGTTTAAGAGAAAGTTTGTTTAGTCTACTTATCAGTTGGCTCCCCTCCCCCATGTCTGTGCTTGGGAGGCTTGCTGCTGCTGCCACTGCTGCTGCCGCTGCTACTGCTGCTGCCAGCCACTCCCGCTTGCTTTGCTTGCTTTTGCTAGCTTTAGTTTGGTTTTGCTTATTAGTTAGGCAGTCCAATCTCTTTCTGTGGACTGTTCTTTGTTCTTTTCCCCTTTTCCTTTCTGTATACTCTCTGAACCTGTTTGGACCGGACTTGGATCACCAAGGAACACCGGGACCCTGCAAACTGAGAACTGCAGTAGTCATCCCAGCGCCGGAGACTGACACTACCCACAGGAGAGATTTTCCTGAGTTTGTCATCCTCCTACACCAGTGAAAAAGTTTTTTTGTCATCCGGGGTTGTTAATTTTCCTCTCTTGTGTTGGGAGTGTTTTGTTTAATTAATAAACAGGTTTTTTCCACTTTTATTCCTCTGAGGAAATTCTTCCCGAACCCGGTGGTGACGGAGGAGTCTTGAGGGGTTGGTTTGTTTGGTTTTTTTTAAATTTGCCCTAAACTAGGACAGTCACCCTTACAGTAAAAAAGCATTTCCTTGTGTTTAGAGAGTCTCTTTACTTCTAGTTTGTGCCCATTATCTCTGGTTCTCTCACTGGGCATCACTGAAAAGAACCTGGCTCTGTCACCTTTACACCCTCCCTCCAGATATATGTACGTATATCTGATCCACCTTGAAACTTCTCCAGGCCAAACACAGAATCATAGGAAAAACAACCACTCTCAACATTTCCTAATAGGAAAAATGTCCCTTTCCCATAATTATCTTAGCCATCCATCACTGAAGTTTCTCTAATATGTCCATGTGTCTTTTGCACTGGGGATGACAGAACTCCAATGCATTACCTCACAAGTGCTGAGAAGAGCAGAAGAACCAACTCCTTCCACCTGCTGCCAACACTCCTAATGCAGTCCAGGAACCCACTATCCTTCTTTACTGCCAGTGCACATTGCTGGTTCATGGTCAACTTGATGTCCATGGGGATCCCCCAGATCCTTTCCCTCAAAGCTGCTTTGCACCTGAGTAGCCATCAACATACATTGGTGAATAGAGCTGTTCCTCCCCAGATGCAGGATGCCCTTATTGAACTTTGTGAGGTTCCTGGCAGCCCATTTCTCCAGACTGTCCAAGTCCCTCAAGATGGCAGCGCCACCTTCCATCATATCATCCACTCCTCCCAGTTCAGTGTCTCCAGCAAACTTGCTGAGAGTACACTCTGCCCCATTATCCAAATGTTGTGCAGGAGAGTTGACCCTAAGGATACACTGCTTGTTATTGCTCTTCAGCTAGATTTTCATCAGTTTCCATCCCCTGGGCCAGGATGTTCAGGCAGTTTTCAGTCCATTTCATTGCTTGTTCGGCTTCTCTATGAGGTTCTTATGCGAGACAACATCAAAAACCTTATTGTTGTGCAGGTAAATAATATCCACTGCTCTCCTTCCATCTATCAGACAGTCATTTTATTATAGAAGTTTATCTCCTTGATGTCAAGCATTATTTCCCCTGAGTGATGTGAGGCTGACAACCCCCTTAACATTCTTGTCTTTGATATGCCTGGAAATGGTTTCTGGGAATTGTTACTCCATCACATTGCCAGGGACTGAGGTGAGGCTGACTGGACTATAATTCCTGGAGTCCTCATTCTTGGAGACAGGAGGGATATTCTTCAGTATTTGAGTGCTTCTCCCAGTTGCCATGATCAGATTATCAAAAACGGTCTTGCGATGACATCTACCTGCTCTCTCAGCATTTGTAGGTCATCATGGACTTGTAGAACCTCAGAGCCCATAGACTTCTGTAAATACAGGTTACCCAAGTATTTCTTGACTTCTTCATCTCCTACCAAGGATACAGCTTCCTTGCTACAGGTTTTCCCTGTGATCTCTGGCAAACGGGGGTCCTGAAGGTCAGATTTACTAGAATAGGCTGAGGTGAAGGCAGCATTTGGTACATCAACCTTTTCCAATGTCCTCCGTCACCAGGGACTCTGTTTCATTCAGCAGTGGGCCCACATTTGCATAAAAGTGCATGTGTAATAAAGCTCATTAAATGTTCATGGGTAATGTTTTTGGAGAATTCACCTTTGAAATAATTTACTATATTACCATAAAGGCCTTGCTAGAAACATTGTATACTAGCAGAACTGTCTTCTTTTACTGTATTAACTAACATAAGGGCCTTTTAATAAGTGAAACCTTCTGTTTCACAATTTGTTACATTATACTCCTGCTCTACATACTGTTATTGCTGTTGGGGATAGATCCAGCTGGTACTTATTATCTCAAGAGATTCATTGTATAATAGGACACTCCTTGTACTTGCACCAGTTGACTATAGACTATTTTAGATATGGAAAAAAATAGTCTATTTTAGTGGGAAGATACAAAAATAAAAGATGCTTTGAGAAAATTCGATGAGCTTTTTAGGTTCCTTTTTTTTTTCTCCCCTCCTCATTAGTATTTCTAGGATTTATTCAGGAATTTTATTATCTTTTTTTTTCCCCCCTGTGGAATAATATCAGCCAAATTCCAATCCTTTAGTATGTTGTATGTCTCTGTGTGTAAAACTTCCAGTGTATACATGGAAGCTGAGAATGTTTGCAGCTGCAAAACTGTTGCATGTAGGTTTTAAAAATGCTGTAGTTAAGTTTCGAAATAATATTTATTAGCAGATTAATTCATGAGCCTGACAAACAACTTCTGCCTTCAAACAATGTACTTCTTACAGTCATCATCCTTATGTTGGATAGTCTAATAATAAGTTTTAAATCCTAAAATATGAGAGTATAAATGAATAGAAATGGGTTGACTTTAAGAAGAAATGACTTCTCAGATGAAAAGTTTCACATATCCAAAATAGGATGTAAAGCAGTCCATCCTTTCTGCAGAATTATTAGACATTTTAATGAAAAATATTTGAGTTTGAATTTCTTTTTATTAGCAAAATTAGCTTTTTCTGCTTTTGCCTTCTGTGTGTCCCTTCCTACACCTCAATGTGCAGCTTCCCAGTGTTACTTAAACCAGTCCAAGCCCCATCTTGGGCAAGCTGTTCTCGCTTTGTGTTAGCAGACATTTGATATGCCAGATACAGAAACTGATATGACTAGAAGGAACTCCAGGGAAAAAAAATTGTAGCTAGATCAGTTTCTCAGAGTGAGGGGTAACACAGCAGAAGAAAAAGTACAGTAATTTCACGAATACAAGCCACACCATTTTGACTAAAATTTTGCTCCCACCCCAGAAATGTGGCTTACACTCAGGAGCGGCTAATATGTGAATAATTTTCTGACATTTACAACCCCAGAAGTGCCAACCAGGGTGTCGAACCGAGCACCTGCCAGTAAACCCCAGGATTTCGCGATTGTTACAAATTAGTTACTGTGTTGCGCGGTGGGTGGGGTGCCGGCAGCGCGGGGTGGGGAGGGAGGCAGGGGAGCTCCCTCCTTCAGGCGGGGAAGAGGCGGGGGGCTCTGTGCTGACATCCCCACGGCTCGGGGAGGAGGTGGGGGCTCTGTGCTGCCATCCCCGCGGCCCATGGGGTAAGTGGGGGGCTCCTGCCTCCGCCTGCCGCGGCAGGAGCAGGCAGGCTCCGCCTCCTCCTGCTGCCACCACGATGGGAGCAGGGGTGCTCCTTTCCCTCCTGCCTTCACCGCTGCGGGAGAGGGGGGGCTCCATCCCCGCCCGCCGCCGCAGGTGCCGGCGGGCTCCATCCCTGCCTGCCACCACAGGGCAGCGCCGGGCCGGGGTGAGCAAGCCCGGTGGCAACGGCGGCCGGCCCCGAGTGACCCCGCAGAATGGCACCACCGAGCTGGGCCACCTGGCCCCGTTGGCAGCCCTGAGCAGGCTGAGCCTGCACAGCCCGAACCGAACCAGTAAACCCCGCCATGCCGCAATTCTGTTACTATTTGGCAACTTTGTTGCAAGCGGGTCCCTGTTGCAAACGACAGAGCGGCTTATAATCAGATGTGGCTTGTGTATGGACAAAGAACGAAATGTTTGCCAACACCCGGAGATGCGGCTTATAGTCCATGTGGCTTGTAATCGTGAAATTACTGTAATATGAAGCCAGTGAGGGCATGGTGCAGAGCAAAATTATCCCATTTTGGCAACTCCAGCCTTCACTCATCCTATAATTCCTTATCTCTCCAAGTTCCGTTATCTTTGCATGGTGCCTGGCTGACTCACTCATCTATGGAAATACTCAGCCCAGCACTTGACTGGTCCTGCCACCTCATGCAGCTTTCTACCCTGTGTCCAGGCCCAGGCAGACAGTGCAGCCAGGTGCAGAGGAATTAGGGTTCTGTCTGTGTTGCAGAGTCTACTTGCTTCCCAGTCTTGTAAAATGCTGATTTAGATGATACCATACTTGGACTGCAGCCACGCTGTTTGTTACAATAGCTTTTTCTGGAAATGACGTGACACTTCAAGTGGATCTTCAAAAGAGAGGATAAACTGGTGCTAGATTAAACATTATGTTTACTTTCTTCATTTAGACATTAGATGTAACTGTGGGTGATATACGCTAATATTAGTCTAGCGACTTTCCTTGTGTTTCATCTGTGCTCTTTCTTGTATTTTACTTAAGCTGCCTACGTGTGCATATGACAACATACTTGTACTCTCTGTATGCATTTAGCAAGTGAGCCTCAGTGAATTTTTGATTCTATCTATGGTGTTTTTTCTAGGCATAAACTGAAGTTATGTTGTTAATGCAAATGCAAAAGGCTCGTCTTCCTTTCAGCAGAGAGGAATTCTTGATTACACTTACATAAGAATCTGAAGGGGGTGAGCAAATGGTTCATAAAAGTAACTCTCAACCCATTAAAATAAGATACAATCCCAACATAGATAATGTAATGAAAATAATGCTAAATTTAATGAACTCCCTTAACCCACTCCCCAAAAAAACCGCCGACCCACCCCTACAAAAAAACCCCACAACAACAACAACAACCACCCAAAAAATCCTAAAAACAAAACAAAACAAAACAAAACAAAAACCCAATGAAAACGCCAAACAAACAAGGAAACAAAAACCAAACAAAAAATTCAGTTCTCAGTTTCAGGTAGCTGGTTTCAAATTGGTTAACTTCAGTTTACTTTCTCACAAGGCCTGAACTCTGGTATCTAAGGAGGTAGAGGAATGCAGTCAATCATAACACTTAAATCACACCAACACCCCAAGGCTTTGTCAGTAAGGTGTTATGAGCAAATGCAAGGCTATCTATTCTACAGAAATGGATGTCTGTGAAAGAACATGGAGACTACCTTTAGTAAAAACCCTCAAATGTGAAAGGAGACACTGCCATCCAAACTCATTCACCACTCTGTTATAGACTTTGTAAAATTCTTGATACTGTAAGAAGTTAACTCAGGAGTAATTACATTTATTGCCAAGCTGGGCACATTAACCTAATATGTCAGTGTTATTACTTTTACAGAATAGTTTACAGAGAGGGCCCACCTGGGGTCTGCAGCTTTGTCACTTGATTTTGACCATAACTTAGAATGTCTGTTTTGGGGCAGTGTTAACAAGTAATGTTGTGCTGGTTACCTGGTAAGTGGGTTGTCAGGGTCCTTGTGGTGCCTGGCTGAAAGGAAGTATTTCCTGGGATAATTTTAAAAGCAGTATGCTCCTCCTGAACTCATCCATTCAGCCCTAAGGTGCTTGGGATTTCACTCTTTGTATATGTACATATATTCTAGGCAGAATGAATCTTTTTAGATTTTTTTTACTGTAACACACATGAACCACAACACACAAGGTAACTTTTAACAGCAGTTGATACATGTTAACAATTCTTCTTGGAAAATGAAGCTTAGTAGTGTTTGTAGAACAAACATAGAGCTAGAATTCAATATTTGGAAACAGTTGGCCCATTGTTTTCTATTGATTTTGATTATCGCAAGGTCGGGGAGAGGGGGAGAGGATGATTTTAAATTTGAAGCACACGTTGTAGGAATGTGATGCTGATTTAGAGAGCCAGTTTATTTTTGTTTTGGTTTCTCCAAGATTTTTGGAACTTTCCTCCCTGCGACCGCCCCTGCCGCTCCCAGCCGCGTTGCGCTGCGTGACGCGGTGAGCGGCGCCTCGCAGCGGTGATGTGCGGGAACTGCAGAGCAGCTCTTCCCCAAGGGCTGGGGGGACGCGGAAAATTCACATGCAGAAGACACTGCAATCCAAGGAGAGTTTAAGGATATGTATTTAAGCAGTGCACCATTCTGTAGATTACCAATTCTGCAATATAAACATCGCATCTTTCTGTAAGCGTTCAAATGTACAATCCGTGGGTAAGTTACATATTAAAAGGCCTACAACTCTCAACTGCTTCACATGACACGGAGCATATGGTAAACTGGTCACTACCTTCCCTAATTATTTTTGCACTTAATTAAAAAAAAACCAAAACAAACCCAAACCTCGTAACATTTTGAGCTATTTCTAGTCTGTATTATCTAATTGGGCAATATAATATTGCAGGCCCACAGGCTTGCATCCTATACAGAGGTACTTTTGATGTGCTGTGCAGTTTTAGTGCAAAATACTGATATAGCTAAAATCCAAATAGTGGAAGATTAGGTGAATAAGTGTTAACATTATTGTTTATCAAGGAATTGTCTGTGTCTGTGTTGATTCTCCATTTAGTCTGTTCTCCATTTAAACTGTTTTATTTGATGTAAGATTAGGTGACTTTTAGATACCTACATTCAGGATCTTGTTCTTGGAGCTAAGTGGTGCCTGCACCAGTATTTGTTGGAGGTGTCATAGGGAATCCCATCTGGTCTCTGAAATGCCATGGATCCATGAAAGGTGTCTGGCATTGCAGTGAGCATGTGCCCACTATCCTTGGACATGAGCTAGGGGCAACTAAAGGCCCCTAAAATTTTTTTCACCCAAAATAGCTACTGCAAATACTAGCAGTTCTGTAACATGAACCTGTTCCTTTCTTTTTCTAGTCTTTTCTTAAAGCCTTCATACCAGCCAATAAACATTTGCTGACTGATTCATAATGTCTGATATAAAGACTTTAGAATACCAAAATACTGAATGCTACAGTAGCTGAGCTTTTTGCTATGACATTGCCACACTACAATTTTCACAAGCTTTACTGCTTAAATGTGTCCAAAGTGATCTAGAAACTTCTGATAACTGAGCTGCATAACTGACCTGAACAACCTAGGCCTTGCTGTATTGGAAGGAATGACTGCAAGGATCCTGTGTTTCTGCATGCAAAGACTGAGTTGACTGCATATCTAGACCATCAATATAGGGATATATTACCCTGAGTTAAGCAAACATAATGTTTTGTTGGAAAACATATTTACAAAGAAAATTATGTAAGTATCCTTACACTGCCATGAATCTGCATTGAGCGCAAGGGATTTCACTTAAAATTCCCTTTTGAAAAAGAGTCTCTCTTATGGTACAGCTACATGTTTGTTACCTAATATTTATTGTGTGGCAACACTCAGAAGATCCAACTGAGAATGGACTCCTTTGTAGCTTGAATGGTTATAAAAATACACACATAAAAAGATAATGCCTGACTGTGGGAATTCAACTAGTTGGGATGGATGGTAGGTCAGCCTTTTTCAACAACAAAGGCATCAACTTAAGGCCTTGGGAAGCAGGATGCTAAGAAGGGACACACTGGGTTAAGTTAGGGTGAGAAGCATGGAGTTATGGATACAGTTATGTTAATAAGGTAGTTCCATATAAGATAATGTTCTTAGTTACAAGTTACGATTGGTTAGCAGCCTATCACATATATGATAATGTTTTTGATTCTTGTTGTTAATTGGTTCCCTACCCCTCAGATAAGATTATATAAGGTTCTGTTCCAATTGTCGGGGTCTTTTGAGGTTGCACTATACAGTAGTTGGTTTATGTAGTTTTGCTGGTACTGTCGCTATTATTACAATTCTTTTCTGAGTTACTCAATTGCACCTGTCCCAGTTATTTCATTCATTCAGCTGGCTGGCCTGGTCCTGAGTTGCAGAGCTGAATCATGACACCTGGCTGAAAAGGAATCTAATATTAAGGTTTGGATTTAAACAAAAGTTACTGGTCAGAAGCATGAATGCATCTGAGTAGGAGGAAGTTTGGTGTTCAAGGACTGGGCTGATGTCAGTGTGCCAGTGCATATCGACGTGTTCTTTTTAGATCAATCTGCTGACTATTCCCACCTACTGCACTTTGTTTTGCATTCTGGAGCAATCTCAAAGTGAGTGAAATTGATTCCTCTTGGATGAAACACTGGCAGAAGCACTCCAGATACCATTTAATGTTCTTCAGACACAGATAGGTGTTCTGTTCTCGAGGAAAAGTCCAAAATGGATAAACAGACAAACCCTAACCTGGTGTAGATGGCAGGTCCACAGGACCAAGTAGTTTCTATTATAAACTTTTCACAGTGCCTCCTGGTAGTCTACAGTGTCATGCTGCCACATACTATCATGCTCCATTGGTAAATTGTGACTTCAAAAAAGGTTGTTCTGGCTGATAGAGAATTACAGCAGTGCTTGGCAAGATGTGAACTTACCTGAAACTAGTTTTGGGTAAGTAGCCTGAAACTTGAAGTTAGAGTGAAGAAGCGGGGAGGTGTAATGAATGGGAGAGGGGATCCCTTTCAAATACTATTTTCTAATTCACCTAAGCCTCTCTGTCCCAAGTAAAGGCATTGTCATGGGTTCAAAGTAGTGTATACAAGTGAACAGAACTTTTCCCTCAGGAACTTATGTCAGATAAAAGAAACTTAAAAAAATAATTAAAATAGAGCCTACAGGAAAAAGAAAGAGGACTTCATCCTAAGCTAGAGCAATTTGGGGAAAGATCTTGTGTATATGTTCCTCATTAAATTAGTGATGTTTCAATCCCAAATGTTTTTTAACTGGGTTCAAGCAAATTGATTTGCACATGAGTGATGATCTGTGAGGCAATAATAATGTATTAATAGTATTTTCTGTGTTGCTAGCAATGATGTCATTAGTGTAATAGTATATTGTAGTTAGGACTGAAGGCATATATCTACTATGACCTTAGTTATCATATGAAAATTGAACATCTGAGAGATGTTCTGTTATTAAAGTTTAATCTTGTATCAAAATCAGCTAATATTTCAGGAGCCTTTGTTGTCTTGCATTGTAAATTTTCCGCTCATGACACAATTAGCGAAAGGAAGATGACTATTCTATTTTGTTTCTTCTTGGTTAATAGCCTTTAATGACATAAAATAACAATGTTAAAGGCACCTGTCTCTACAGTGTGGTGAAGTTTTCTGCACTGTTTCAGTGCAGTGTATCGTACTTCCACAGATGCCTGAAGTGGAGGATCAACATGCTGCAATTCTAGAAAAACAAGAATTAAAGCTTACAAGAGTGGCTGCTATTGATTTCTGTTCTAATAGTGAAAATGAGATCAGGTGTTAGATATATGTATTTGCTATGAAATCTAGCTCTCAGACCTTAGAGATGATGGAGTAGCAGTACTTTGTTGGTATGTGGGTAGGTAAGGGAATGATTCCTCACACAAATGTTGCTGCTACTCTGTGGTTTCTGGACCTCCCTGGAACACACAGAGAGTCATTCTCAAACTTTCAGTGCTTGCTAAATCAGGGAAGAGCAGCCATGTGCATTTGGGTTCTCCCACCAAATATGAAAATATAGTACTAGTAGGGACTGTTCTCTGCGTATGTCACCAATGAGGCTGGAGTGTGGATTAGTCTGTACTTTACAGACATGTCCATAAAGAATTCTTTTAAGTATCCAGCAGCATCACCTCAAGCCTCCTTCATCTGCGATTCTTGTTCCACCATTAGGTTCCATAATTCCCCTCCTCTTCAGTATCCTTAGAGTTGAAGTGAAGGGTGTCTCACCACTACTCGTTATTGAGTGCTAAATTCACCAGATAGCAACACTGGTCTCTGCCTGGCTAAATCTCTTCATTTAGGTAACATAAACTTTTTTCTGTGCTGACAATGCTGAATTCAAGTTATTTCAGATACCTACTGATTAATTTTGTATTTTAATATAGATATTTTTTTCTCTTTATTTCCAATAGCTCCCTCCCCTACACAGAAAGGTTGTTTTTCTAGCCTCACCAGAAAAAGCTCATCTCCACTGACTGAGCACTGAGTGATGCTGGAACATGAAAGGAATAAACAAGCCAACTTCAAAGATGGGAAAATATGGCAATGAGAACTTCTGATGTCGTTGAGATTCACTAAAATCTGGTGGGGGACCAGAAAGATGAGCTGTAAACAGTTGCACACATTTTTTTTCCTGTTACAGGACATGACTTTTAAGGGGAACATGAGCCCTAGAGAAAATAGGTGTTGCAAGGAGTTAACAAAAGGCCACTGGAAGGTTCAGAGCTACATTAGGTACCTACAAATCTGACAAGAAAACTTGGCATTGGAAAATCTAATTGAGAGAACAGAATTATATTAGGATCTAGGTAATTGTGCCATTGCACAAATTCAGAAGGCTTTCACAGAAGCCAAAAATAAAGGTTAAATTGAACAATATTCCTCACATTTGCTGCTAAAGGAAAGATAATGTTACCAGCAATAAAGAATTTTTTTTTTTTTCACTGAAAATAAAATAGACCACAAATAACTTACTTCTTGTGATACTATGTTTATTTTCTTGCTATAAACTCACCAGATATGCTTACAACTAAATAAGACACCATGCTTAGTAAATTTTTTTAATGCTGCAATCTTTGACAATAGGACAGAGTTTGCTGAAAATTAATGCATTAAATTGGTGGAAAAGTGAAGGCTTAGACATGGAGTTGCTAGAGCCAGTCATCTCCAGTATAACAGGGTGTCCTGGTTCCAGTGAGGATAGAGTCAATTTCTTCTCAGTAGCTGTTACAGTGCTGTGTATTGGATTTGGAATGAGAATGGTGTTGATAACACACTGGTGTTTTGGTTTTTTGCTAAGTCAAGTTTATTCTAAATCCAGGACTTTTTTCCCTGTCTCGTGCTCGGAATGCAAACCCACCCCCTCCCCCCCACCCCAAAAAAAAAAAAAAAAAAAAAAAAACCCAAAAAACCAAACCAAACCAAAAAACCAAAAAAAACCCCAACAAAACAAAAACAAAACTAAAACAAACAACACAACAACTGGGAGGGAGCATATCTGGAGTTTTGGAATTCAAACTGACCAAAGGATTATTCCATACAATAGAATGTCATGCCTGATCCATAAACAGGAAAGGGGTGATCAGAGTTTGGGTTCAGGAAGGGAAGTTTGCCATCAGTCAGCAGGTGCAGAACAATTGCATTTTACATCAGTTTATTACTTTTCCCCCCTTTTAAATATCATTGTTATTACTAATTAGCATTATTACAGGATTTTTCTTTATTTGAAATTATTAACTGTTGTAACCCTATACCCTGCTACTTTAAGAATGGTATGTCCCTTTAACCCTGTAACCCCTGCAAGGCCAATGGACTGACCCCTGTGATGGGATTGGCAAGAAGCCAAGACTATCCCCTCCCCCTTTCCTGACCCATAGAAAAACCTGAGCCCCCCTTTGCTCTTCCTCTTTTTCTCTTACTCTCTTTACCCTCTTTACGCTCTTTACTCTCTTTTCTCTCTGGCTCTCTCCCGCTCTGCCCACAGGGAAGCCTAAGAATTAAACCATCCCTGGGATAAAGAGCCTCTGATATCTCATCTGTTCTACATGATTCGACCCCAGACCAGCTCTGCAGAGTATTTCGGGAGCAGAGCGAGGCCCAGGGTGCAGTATCAGCTGGCGCCCAGTCCGTGGTGTTTTTTTTTAATTAAAATCCACCTGAGAGGCTGTGACCCTTAAAGGGTTAAGAAGCTGATGGGAAGCCAACTACCCTGCGAGCAAAACTTGCTTTGTAGCAGGTTTAGCTTAAGGGGACGAGGTCAGTAACTCATCGGGCCCAAGGTGAGCGATCGCAGAACAGAAAGACTGCAAAGCACAGCCTTCCAGCTCCTTGGCACTCACAGATTCGTAAGTATATCAAGTTCCCTCTGTGGGGTGAGTGTTCTGAGGTGATTTCTGTGTAACAGCGAAGTGCCGGGGACAGGCTAGGCACAGCGTCTACCCTGGGGGTATTTGGAGCTGTGTATGGCCGGAGACGCTGGTGGGGGTGGTGGTGGCAGTCTGGAAGCCGGTTTCTGCCGTGTGTTAAGTAACATGCCTGCCAGACGGTTTCAAACACAGGTGCCACTTGCTACAGCCAGCCAGTCTCTGTGGTGGGAGGGAACGACAGGCCAGCAACTGTTTTTGCTCTCCTTCCACGCACGGGAGATACAAACTAAACCGCAATTTTACTGTGTTTTAACTGTGCATTGTAGTGAGATTTTAGAGTAAATTGCTGTGAAAAAAATTCAACATGGACTCGCAGCAATCTTATTTAAAACAGAGCGTGGCTTCAGAGCTTAGAGAACTTCTAAAAATTGCACATGTGAATATTACTAACAGAAAACTAGAATGGTTTGCTAAGTGGCTGTCTGTGGAAAGATCTGATCTTAATTTGGAAGATATGAATTCGGTTTTATTTTGGAATGAAATTGGAGATTTATTAACTTTAAAAGTTGAAAATGGAGATGAAAAAGCCTCAATATTCCTCCCAATATTTTTGCAAATTAGAAAACTTTTACTTCAAACAGAAAATAACAGCCAACCACAGCAAACTGCCTCAGAGTTCACCAGTTCTTCTATCTGTCCCTCTTCATCTAATAGTTCTGACTCCCCTGTCTAACTCAGGCTATCAGCCACGTGTCTTGTACTGCTGAGGCCGAATGCAAACCCCAACATGGCTCCAGCCACATGTCATTAAACTCTTCTTCTTCCCATAATACCCCTTATCCCCTCCCTAAACCCATCCTGGCCCCTGGGTTTTCAGGGCTATTCCCCCCCCGGTTCAGGTTTCACAATCCCTTCCACCACGTTATCAGGCTAGCACAGAGGGGGATGAGGGTGGTGGCTCTACAGGTTTTACATGACCTCCCTCTGAGATAAAGCCCTCTGCACTCACACCTCAGGACACTGTCTCTGCAGAGGGACAGAATCAACAGATAACACAACCCAGAGAAGAGGGAGGGGCAGTGCCCATCCCTAAAACTTCTAATCTGGAAACTCAGATTCCGTCTGTGGCTCCTGTCATTTATATGGGTAGGAGAAATGGCAGAAGAACATATCAGCCACTAGCATATCAAGATAAAAAGGAAATTTGTAAGGTTCAAAGAGAATTTGGCAGACACAGTGAAATGTTTAAAGGATTTTTAAGAGCAACATTTAGTTCAAATGAGATGGTACCAAATGATATTAAGGATTTATTCAGATGTTTATTATCTCCTTCTGAATTTGATTTATGGGAAAGCATTTGGAAAAGATCATTAAGAGTGCTTTTGCAGGAACTTCAAAAAAGCCCAGAAAGTGCAAAAGATGAGGATAATAATGATATTACACAGGAACACCTCACAGGTGAAGGGGAATATCAATCCCCTGATAAACAGGCACGCTTATTAACTAGGTTTGTTTTGGATAAGATCTCCCTAGCAGCAGAAAAAGCCTTCATTCAATTACCTACTGTTGAAGTTACAGGTAGTTATGTTAATATTAAACAATTTCCTTCAGAAAGTTTCTTGCAGTTTCTGGATCGCCTCCGTGCACAGGTGGAGAGACAAGTCTCGGACCCAAGGGTGCAGGCTGAGATAATAAAGGAGATGACTCAGAAAAACGCTAATGAATCATGTCGCAGGGTTATACTCAGCCTTCCCCTCGACCCACCACCTAGCTTAGCACAGATGATAGAAGCCTGCACCGGAAAAGCAGAACAGTTCAGTGCACCAGAGAGGAATCCAAGACCAGCACAATCAAGGTCTGCAGCAGCTATGATACCAGGACCAAGGAAGCAACCGTACCACCACAACAACTGCAGCATATCACCTGCTTCCAGTGCAAGAAAACAGAAGACTATGCAAGGGACTGCCCGTACAACCAGAAACAGAAGAAGACGAACAAACAAAAAAACTAGGTGTACAGCGCGTACCCGCCATAAATATCATAACGCGCAAAGATATAAATACAGCGGGTTCCACATGGAAAAAACCTCTCTCTTTAAAACTAAGGGGGAGGATGGGACAAATGGTGTGGGCATTCATGATAGCATAAATGTTAAATATTCAATTAGCAAGGGTTGGACGCCTTTTGGTCGTCTCAATCTTAAGACTACTAAAGGTGTTTATTTTATGTCAACAGAGTGGACAGCGATTACAGTGGACCTGTCTAGCACTTCACTGGACCTGACATTGTTGCAATTCGAACTGCGCTGTGAGTATTTAGTTATGGGGGACACAGCACACACACCCTTGGAGATGGAATTACTTCCCATATCCAAGAAGGAAAATGTTTCAGGTTTTGTTCTCTTAGCATGCTGCTCTCAACCACCATATTACCTGAACGAGCGGCAAATCCTCACCCAGGCCATTCCTGTTCCAAAGGAAATCACAGCAGAAGAAAAATCACCTGAAGTCTATTGGGCAGAGGTGGTGGGTGAGAAAAACCCTCTCTGGCATGCAATCTGATCCATGCTTCAGACCATCTCCATGTGGAGGGGGTGCTGGACACAGGGGCAGATGTGACGATCGTACCTGAAAGGATATGGCCGTCACAATGGGAATTGCAACCTGTGGCAGGCAAAATCCAAGGTATAGGAGGAATCAAATTGGCAAAAATATCAAAAAGCATCGTGCAAATTGAGGGGCCGGATGGAAAAATAGCTAGTGTCCGTCCGTTTGTTACAGACTATAAGTGCCCCCTGTGGGGAAGAGATACCATGTCCCAGTGGGGAATGAAAATGGTAATCTCCAAAAGTCCTCAGGATTTTTAAAGGTGGCCACTGAGGAGTGCCCTGCCCACAAATTGACATGGTTAGATGATTCTCCAATATGGACAGCTCAGTGGTCAATGAGTAAAGAAAAACTTAAGGCGCTGGAGGAGCTTGTAGCAGAACAATTGGCAAAAGGACACATAGAAGAAACTACAAGCCCTTGGAATTCCCCGGTGTTTGTAATTAAGAAACCTGTGAAGGACAAATGGAGATTGTTACATGATCTCCAGGAAATAAACAAAATTATAGCAGACATGGGATCACTTCAACCAGGGATGCCCTCTCCAACGATGCTTCCTCAAAATTGGAAATTGGCAGTTTTAGATATTAAGGACTGTTTCTTTCAAACCCCTTTACACCCAGCAGATGCTCCACTGTTTGCCTTCTCTGTTCCCACTATCAACAGAGAAGCCCCAATGAAACGCTACCACTGGAAGGTGCTTCCTCAAGGGATGAAGTGCAGTCCTTTCATATGCCAGTGGTACGTGGCCTCATTGCTCTCCCCAGTGTGTGCTCAGAGAAAGGAAGCTATCATCCTACTTTATGTAGATGATTTGCTTGTGTGTGCCCCCAATGACTCTATACTCCAACACACGCTTGACCTAGTGGTTAAGGTTTTAACCTCTGCTGGATTTCAATTGCAGGAGGATAAAGTCCAAAGGATGCCACCTTGGAAGTACCTGGGCCTGGAAATCACTGCAAGGACCATTGTTCCTCAGAAATTGGACATTAATTGTAATCCAAATACCTTAGCAGATCTCCATTCCTTGTGTGGGTCGTTGAACTGGGTTAGACCCTGGCTAGGCCTCACTAATGAGGACCTAGAGCCCCTTTTCAATTTATTGAAGGGGGAGAGAGAGCTGATTTCTCCCAGGGAACTGACCCCAGAGGCAAAAACTGCAATTGAAAAGGTACAGAAAGCTCTAGCAGAGAGGCAGGCTCACCGCTACAAGCCTGAACTGCCTGTCAAATTCATAATTCTGGGAAAACTACCACACTTACACGGTTTGATATTCCAGTGGATCAAGGGGCAGAGACATTCTCTCTTAATCATAGAGTGGGTCTTCCTCTCCCACCAAAGATCCAAGACCACCACAAGGCCACAAGAACTCATAGCTCAGCTGATTCGTAAGGCAAGGATGAGACTGTATGAGCTGGCAGGTTGTGACTTTACATGTATCCACCTTCCAGTCAAACTCTCTGAGGAGGGAAGGAACTCTCCTGAGAGGCTGACAAAGGAGATGTTCGAGCATTTGCTCCAGAGCAATGCCAGTCTCCAGTTGTCTCTGGACAGCTACAGTGGACAAATATCAATCCATGCCCCGTCTCACAAGCTGTTCAATGAGGAATTCCACCTCATCCCTCATGAGAAGAGGAGTTGGAGACCACTCAAAGCTCTCACAGTGTTTACAAATGCTTCTGGGGCTTCCCACAAGTTGGTGGTGACTTGGAGAAATCCTCAGACTCAGCATTGGGAAGCTGATGTTGAGTTTGTGGAGGGTTCGCCTCAGGTAGCTGAACTGGCTGCAGTGGTAAGAGCTTTTGAGAAGTTCTCAGAGCCAATCAACTTGGTAACAGACTCAGCTTACGTAGCGGGGGTAGTGTCCAGGGCAGAGCAGGCAGTGCTCAAAGAGGTTGACAATGAGCAGCTTTTCAGGTTGCTGTCAAAACTAATCTATCTGATTTCTCATAGAGAACATCCGTTCTATGTGATGCATGTAAGGTCACACACCGATTTGCCAGGTGAGATCGCAGAAGGGAATTGTCAGGCAGACTCCCTTGCCACCCCAGTTGAACAAGCACGCCTCCCAGACATCTTCCAACAGGCAAAGCTGAGCCACCAGCAATACCATCAGAATGTGCCAGGTCTGATCCGTCAGTTCAAGTTAACATGGAGTCAGGCTCGAGCCATTGTGGCCACCTGTCCCAGCTACCAGCTCCAGGCCATGCCATCGCTAGGTGCAGGGGTTAACCCCCGAGGCCTTGGCAGCTGTGAGGTATGGCAGACAGACATCACACACATTCCCGGTTTCGGTCCCTTCAAATATGTTCATGTAAGCATTGACACATATTCAGGTGCAGTTTATGCCTCTGCCCACGCAGGAGAAAGCTGTGCATGCCAAACAACATCTAGTGCAAGCCTTTTCAGTATTGGGGATCCCTAGGGAAATCAAAACAGATAATGGCCCAGTGTATGTGTCCAAGGAGTTCCTGGAATTTGTCTAGCAGTGGGGAGTGGAACATAAGACTGGCATCCCCCACTCCCCCACAGGCCAAGCTGTGATTGCGCGTGCACACCAGATGCTCAAGCAGGTTCTGGCTAGACAGAGCAGTTCAACTGTGTGGATGTCTCCACAGCAGAAACTGTGTAAAGCCCTGTTCACTATCAATTTCTTGAACTGTTCATTTGAAAACATGAATCCTCCTGTGGTTCGTCATTTTAACAGTGGTAAACAGTTGTCTCAGCATCCACCAGTTTTGATTAGGGATCCAGAAACCTGGGAAACCAAAGATCCCTATGAGCTTGTTACCTGGGGATGTGGTTATGCATGCGTATCCACTCCCTCAGGCCCTCGGTGGATTCCCCAGAAATGGGTGAAGCCTTTTGTCCCCAAACAGCCAGCTCCAGCTGAAGGGGAAGAGAAGCAAGTCGCAGTTGCTTCGAAAAGAAGATGCCGCCGGAGAGGAGAGAGAACCGACATAGAAGACAACCTTTCGGCAGACTCAGAGACTTTTAACATGTTTTAAAATGTTTGTTTTCTTTTAGAAAATACCTTCCTTCCACTCAACCTGTGATGAACCCCATCCAAGTTGTCATCCTGTTAACATTGAACAGTCAGGCAGCTGCATGGATCATCCCTCAACCACGTCAAAATGTCTGGGTGACCCTGGCAATGACACTCCAACAGGAAAACATATGCCTGTCCTTGGCAGCAGCAGAAAATCCTATGTCCACCTGCCTGGTAGGAGTTCCCTTGAAGGCTGGAGAATATTCAGTCAGTTTTGCAATAGAGATGCAAAATGAAATTCCTGGGATACACACAATTTCAGTATACAAAACTCGTAGGCAACAAACAGAAGAGAATCCTATGGAGGAACTGCTGCCCAGTTTGCCAAAAGCAGCTCAGGAACCTCAGGAATTAGAGCTGTTAGGTTCCTATCCAGCACAATACTGCATTCAGCTTGTAATTTATCCAAAACCTTCTGACACCAAAGAATTCCAAAATGTAATACAATATAGAGAGGAATTCACAACCAAAAAGTGGTGCAGGGTTTTGAGTCACCTTGCAGCAGGCTCCCCATCTCTAACCAGTCCCAAGAGCCTCCCTAAGGGGTTGTTCTTGATTTGTGGAGATTGGGCATGGGCAGGAATTCCCTCTCGGCTTTTAGGAGGACCATGTACCTTTGGGCGGTTGTCCCTGTTGGCACCCAATGAAACCTTAATTAAGGATTGGACTCATAAAAACAAATCAGTGAATAAAATCCGAAAGAGAAGTGCAGACAATTTAGACAAAGATTGTGACTCTGAAATTTTCCATGGGGCTAAGTCAAAAAGAGTTTCTGTATCCGTGTTTCTTCCATGGGTAGCAGCAGCCAAGGCTCTGGGTGAATTGGGCCACCTAGAGTGTTGGGTAGTCAAACAGGCAAATTTGACATCCGCCTGCCATCAGCTCCCTCCTAGAAGACGAACAAATTACCAGGCAGGCCAGACTCCAAAATCGTGCTGCCATAGATTTTCTCCTGCTGCTACATGGACATGAGTGCCAGGGATTTGAAGGACTTTGCTGCATGAACCTGACCTTGAAAGCTCCTAACGTCCATGCTGCCCTGCAAGACGTGATAACCTTGATCGGGCAAGTGAAGCAAGAATCTGAAGATTGGTTCAATGAGCTGTTCAAGGGCTGGGGATTCACGGGGTGGTGGACTTCTATAGTCAAAACTATTTTGTTATTATTTGTTATTCTTTTCCTTGTAATACTGGCATTTGGAATCCTTTGACACTTAGTTCTCAAGGCCATTAGTGGTCTCAGGCCCTCTGTCGCAGTGGTAAATCACATAGAGATGAAAACCCTGAAACAATCTAAAGCCCCTACTAACTCCAAGTGGTGGGAAAGATCATAATTTGTATCCAGAATAACCTAATACCTTTCTTCCTTTTTTAAACAAAAAAAGGGTGAGATGTAACCCTATACCCTGCTACTTAAAGAATGGTATGTCCCTTTAACCCTGTAACCCCTGCAAGGCCAATGGACTGACCCCTGTGATGGGATTGGCAAGAAGCCAAGACTATCCCCTCCCCCTTTCCTGACCCATAGAAAAACCTGAGCCCCCCTTTGCTCTTCCTCTTTTTCTCTTACTCTCTTTACTCTCTTTACCCTCTACTCTCTTTACCCTCTTTACCCTCTTTACTCTCTTTTCTCTCTGGCTCTCTCCCGCTCTGCCCACATGAAAGCCCTAAGAATTAAACCATCCCTGAGATAAAGAGCCTCTGATATCTTATCTATTCTACGTGATACGACCCCAGGCCAGCTCTGCAGAGTATTTGGGGAGCAGAGCGAGGCCCAGGGTGCAGTATCAATTAACCTGTTCTTATCTCAACATACAAGTTTTACTTCTATTTTCCTCCTGATTCCACTGGGGTGTGGGGGAAGAGAGGATGGGTTGAGTATCAGTGATAGAGAGAGGGGGACATCCCGAGTTTGGATCAGAAGCCCGTTGTGTTGAGTATACAGGGCATTTATATAAGGTTTCACTTGTAGGGCACTTACATAGGGTTCTATTTTTGGCAACAATTTCCCATTGGTTACACTTTCTTCATGACATCACATCACCTGGTAACATTATCTTGTCACAAAGTTGCACAACATGTTTCTTGGTCATTTTTTGCCCAGGGAGCTGTTACCTTGTGTTTGTCTCTTCCACAGTTTTTGCTCAATTAAGCCTAAGATATCAGGCCCTTTATTAGTTCCACTGTACTCTCTGTTTTATTCACCATAGTTGAATGAGTGGCTGTGTGGTGTTTCCTCTCCAGCTGGGCTTAAAACCATGACACAGGCTATTGGGAAATGATATCAGAATAATAAAGATCTAGCTAGAAAAAAACCAAGAAAATCACTCTGATCCACATTTAATATTAGTAAATTGCAGAGTAACGTTAATGAAGCATAAGTTATATGCTAATAATTTGGTTGCTGCTTAGAAAGATGTCTATTGGGACATGGAAGCAGATGATGGACCAGATAAGGAAATCATCCCCAAAAACCCTTACCTAATAAAACTTGTCTTGATTTAGTGTGCAGGGAGTTCTTTCTATTTCATGACAATAATGATGGGAATGAATCTACACTGTTCAATGAAGCACTGTGCAATTATCAGGGCAGTTGTGGAGAAGCAACTTCCTCCAATTATGAAAGTTTCCATTGCCTAGAAATATGCAATTCTTTTACTGACACCCTTACAGAAAGAGGTTAAGAATAAAAGGTTATGAGTCTTCTGTTTATCAGAGAAATCAGAGGCTATCTGCACCCTATCTTCTAGAGCCAGACTGGATGTGGAACAACTTGTATCTTCTCTAAGTAAATTGCTGTCTATCTGACACTACAAAGATAATTGCTTGATTTCTGGAAGCATTGTTCCCACATTACCTGGATTACTTAGTCTTGCAGAGTGCTGTGAGGACATTATTGCATTGCTTTTTGTACTGGGGCTGGTTCAGGGGTGCATGCACTCCTAGCTTTTGTGCAGCGTAGACACGTCCCATGTGTAACTGCTGGGAAAGAAAGGCCAGGGGCTGCTGCAAGAAATAACCTTCTAAGTCCTATGACTTTGACATCCAAAATAGCTACATGTTTTGTAGAAATAAGCAATGCTTATTGAACTTGCAATAGCAGAGAGCAAAGTGGGTTGGACTTCGGCATTTTGCCCGAAAGTGTATCACCTTTGTCTGGGCAGTATTGACAGAGACAGATTAGAGCCAGTTCCATTACTGAACTGCAGAATGGTGCAGCCAAGGTCTCGGGCAGCTGTCCCTGCTGTGACAGCCAAGCCTGCTGTGCATTTGCTTTTTGAAGTGATATGCAAAAAGCACTCATCTCTCTTGGATAATTCAAGACTCACGTGTAAGAATTGGAAAGAAAGAATGAAGATCACGTTCTGCAACCTCAACAATGCTATAGCTAAGATGTAGTTTTGGATCAGTCATGTCCATGTCTGTCAGCACTGCTACCTTGTAGATTTCCAGATGTATTTAGCCTTACAATAATTTATTGTTCTTCTAATGCTGTCTTGGAATAGTTGCATATATCCATCCATTTGTATATTCTTCTGTATATGGGCATGCAATTATCTCAACCTTATTAATATATTTGACTTTATGTTTCTGAGGCATATTTTTAAAGGAATGTGTAGTGGTACTGAAATGTGAGAGAGCACGATAGAGAAAAACCCCCAAATGTTGCCTGCAATAGATCAGTGTCTGGCATGAAATAACGTTCTCTACAGTTGGAAGAGATGACTTTCTGTATGTACAGTTTTGGGGCAGAGTCACAGCTGTAATTTGAAGGTATTTTATTCTTAGATGAGTGTCACACTTTCTAGAAATGTATTGGAGAAAGGTCAATAAAGCTACTGTGCAATTTCAAAGAGAGGTTCTTTTTGCAATGCATTTTGGAGGAGAGACTGAAATAAATATTTGCAATGCAGCTTGGTAATTCAAAGCACCACTTTGTCGCTCAATGAAATGTTCAGTTGTGTAAGGGTTCTGTAACAGAGAACTTGCTTATGTGCTATTGAAGGTGGTTTATAGAGCAAACAATAGCTAGTGTCGATGTACAGTACTGCACACTAAATCAGTGATGGGTGCCTTTGACTTCAGGTCTGCTCAGGTACACAAAAGGATTTGTTCCCTTCAGTCTCAGTAGTTGGCTGTGAGACATGTTAGCCACCTGGCGAATGCATTCTCTTTTCTTTATTCTAGGACATGTAGGTGACTTGTGGATAGAAGAGGATATTGATTAAAATAACTGCATGCATTTTTTTTTCTTCCTGTCAAGCATTGTAGGTAAATGATTGAGCTGGTGTCCTCACTGAAAACCTTCAAATAATTTCAGTCCCATTTATGAGGAGATACAGTTGGTTCCACATAGTATGTTACCTTTATTTTGTTATAATGGTAAAGCAATCTATTACTGATGAAAATAGATGTTTGGTACTGAAAAATTGTAGCACTTTTTAACAATATAAAGTTAAACTCAAGTTACCTGGGGCAGTACCAAACTTGGTACTGATGTCCCCAAAAGTCCTCACTTCTTAAAAAATGGTAGTGTGAAATGTGGGAAAAACCCTTAAATTTTGCAAGACAAAGATAAGGAGTTTAGATAGCAAAGCTCAATACTTTTTGCCTAGGAAATGCATGAAGAAATCCCACTTCAAAGATATTTTAAAAATATCCTTGAATGTGTCTCTGTCTTGCTTGTGTGCTCATATGCAAAGATGCCCACAAAGCATGGTTAAAAGAATTTAATAATTATTTCATCTTGACATAATATTTGAAATTATTCTCTTCTCCACCTGCTGAGTTCCTATGCATTCCTTCAGCCCTCCTTCTCACCAAGTGTGGGGTTTTACACCACCCCCGCTATCTATGTCTATCTATTTGGGACACTCAGGGTGCAAACACTAAAACTTCTTCTCTTCCACCCTGCAGATGGGAGCGAGATGGATGCTGCTCTACAGCCACATCCTAACACCACCTTGCTAGGGAGAGGCTGGCTGATGGTGGGAGAGGAGATGACGACCAGACCCATGCAGGGTATAACACTCCAAGCCGTACAATGAAGAAACTAAGACAATAATTCAAGGAACTTTGAATTACTGATTTTTTTTTCCCCCCCAGGAGATTGGCTACCCAGAAATTATCTTACACCGGGGGCTGTTCACTGGGTGAAAAAGAGACCACGTGAGATGGGTCCAGAGCACTGACGCGTAGGAACAGAAGGGCAGCGAGGGGCTGGGTGCTGCCAAGTGCTGCGCAAACACCCGAGGGACAAGGGCGCCGAGACCTGCCCTTTGCAGGACTCCCGCAGGTCCAGGCCGGGCACAGGGCGGGGGAGGCGCCGGGCCGGCTGCCGCCCGGCTCTCCTCCCTCCTCTGCCTGCACCTGCCGCCCGCAGCAGGGCAGGGTCGGAGTGCTTGGAGCGCTAATTGAACCCAGTTTCGCGGCTCTGCTGGGCGCTGCAGGCTGCGCGGGACCGCTGCTAGGTGGCGATGTGCCCCCAGGAACGGCGCCGCAGCGCAGCCTCCGCCGCCACCCACCGAGGCCTCCGGCGTGACAGCCCCGTTGGTCGTGAGGTGCTGCTGGGCGGCTTCTGCGTCAAACCATACACGCAGAGAAAAATATACACCATTATGTATTCATAATTTTCTTAACTGCACACATTAAATGACAAGAAGTTTAGAATAGATTATTTGGAGCAAGTTCTCTGCTGTGAGGGTGGGTGTGGCTCTGGAACAGATTGCCCAGATAAACTGTACGTGCCCCATCGCTGGAGGTGTTCAAGGCCTGTTTGGATGGGGGTCTGAGAAACCTGGTATAGCAAAGAGTGTACATGGCAGGGGGAGTTGCAAGTAGATGATCTCTTAGTAAGATGATCTCTCCCTTCCAACCCAAAACTTCCTGTGATTCTGTGAAGCCCTGTTTTGTTATATACTTAATTGATGTGGTGAGCGGAGCAGAACCCAAATCCCTGCTCTGCCTTAAGTTAACACACAAATCATATTATGGGTGTGGTTGCCTCTGGAGCCAGGGTGCTGCCAAGCTGCTCCTATGCAGCCCCAGCCTCTCTGTGCCACACATAAGGGTGGTTGGGAGCCAGCAGGAAGGGGCTTGTGGACAGACTTTAATATAAAACTTAAAGCAACTACTGGGAGGGATAGGCTACTAATTTAGAGACTGGTGAGTATTCCTGGGTTTTGTGTGGAGCTTTTTTGTTTGTTTGTTGCTCTTAAAATTTAATGAAAATGCTGTGAGATGTAAACCGAAGATGTCTCTGTATCTACCTGCAACTTTTGCATGTTAACAAGTATGTTGCCTTCTAATAGCCTTTCAGTTTGGCTCTCCTTTTCTTTGTAAGAAAACCTTTTGTTAACTTGGCTGAACTCAAATTACCCTATACTAATTGATGTGCTGGAAGTAGTTTTCTTCAAGAAAGAGACAGAGTTCTGGGTTGAGAAAGCTTTGCTCTGTATAAACAAGTGGCATTTGTTATAAACAGTAACATGAGTTCCAACTTTTTGTTCTGAGCAAGATACGCCAAGGATACATCCAGTATTTTTTTTAATGCTCATAATTGTGGGTGGAAGGGAAAATTCTTTTAATCTGTCTGATCATGATTGTTATTTACTCAGAAATGACAATTAATTAGGAGCCAGTCATAGAACTCTAGTTCAGTGCAGCTGGCTGGCAATGACTGATTCAAAAGCAGTAATTATTACAGATTTGAGAAGAGAGTTGAAATGACCCATATGGTTAGTCTGATTAAATTGATTCAAAAGCCACCAGAAGCACTAATTCTCTGCTTCTACTGGGTGCAGCAATGCATTAATACTTGTGATGCCAGTGGACAGGTGTTTGTGAATCAGCTTGAGGTAAGAGAGTTACATCTTAGCCATCCTGCTGTAAGCCAACTTGATAGACTTTTGAAGCACAGAGGCCCTGATGGTGAAAAGCTGAGGTTAAAACATAGACACTAAATGAAATGGACTCCCTCTGCCAATCTCTGGCTAAGTAGATATTGGCCCATATATCATAAAGGGATAAAACAAACTAAAATCATAATCTGAGAAGAAGAATGAGAGCAAGAAGAGACCCATTCAGAGTTGAAACTCTCTGGAAAATAATCAGGACACAGTTTAAATAGCGTTTTGTTTTCTATCATGCCTGCAAGCATTATATTACAACAAACACCAAGATTGTTTGGTATTAGTCTTATATGTGGCTAGTTTTGGAGTACTTCATATACTCTGGCAGTGCTACGTGTACAAATGTTTTAGTGGAAGCTGCTTCTCTATGATAAAAAGAAACACATAACAGAAATGTTTAAAAGAAGTGAGGAAAAAAGCAAAAAAAGTGAAAATGGAATTGAGACTGCTAAATCTGGTAATGCTGAGGTTATAAAGAATACAGGAAGGACCTTTAAGACTGAAAACAATATGCCTGAACTGTCATAGATACTATGTCCTTTCTACAATTAAAGAATGACATTATGGAAGCTTTTAAAATTTGCCAAGTTATTTCCAAAAAATTGGGCCACTCGTGGGAAAGAGTTGTAGTAGTATCAGAGAAAGTACCAGTCAGGAGTCTACGCAGTTGCACTGAGCAGTGGTGCAGCTTGTAAAGTCTATGAGTTTATACATAATAATTTGGTGGAAAAGGACATAAAAATACTTGACTGCCTACTAAAGGAGCTTATAGGTTCAACCTCTGATGCCTTCTTAACTCTGCTAAATTACAGGATGGGGACAGTGAAGTGTGATTTGTCATCTGTGACGATTGTTCAAGTAGAAACTGCAAACAAAAGATGACTCCATAATAAAAAACAAACAAACAAAAAACCAAATATCTGGGTGAGTAAGGAATTGGAGATATAGATGAGGCAATGAAGGCAAATCAGACCAAACCTTGGTATTTTTTGGGATCTTGGTTGCTACCCTTAATCCACAAAAATGAGGCTAGAAGTACCTGCAATAGAAAAGAAAGGCTGTGAACAACAGGAGTGTCTCAAGATGTGGCCATCGGATTGAGTTAGGTTGTCATTCCGAACAGTCCCTTATTCAAAAGTAACAGTTTCTGGTGGTTCCAGAAGGAAAAAAAGACTGGGTATATGAATTATTTGGCCTGACCAAAGAATAGGCAACAGACAGAGCAGTGTTAATTTGTGGAATTAAATACCTTGGTATCACCTTATAACTGTGATTCCTTATGACAGGGAGATCATAAGAATGAAACTATCCACAAAGACACCTTAACATTCCTTTTAAGCTAGCATACATACACATTTATGTATATTTCTGGCATTTGGACAAGTACTTGGCATATACTGGTCGTTATTTCTTGTTACGTTTGCATGGGAAGGTAAGACAAAGCCAACTGTGCTCCAGGAGTTTCTGGAACAAGATGCTGATTGTTGTGTATTTTTGTTGAACAGAGTTGTGTTAGAAGTTTGACACCAAATGGAGCAGATCTCTCCTTGAATTAGATTTCTAAATTCTACAGTGTTGACAACATGGACACATGTGACTGATATCATGCCACTCTATCCTTTATCAGAAGGACTAAATTCCAAAATAATAATGCCTTTTTATAAAAGCTTAATGTGAATTAGATGAAGCTGTCCAGTAAATGGCAATATACTTATACTTCAAACAATTATATTGGATAGTCTTTCTCCAAATAAACGATATCATTCTTGTGCTCTATACTCATTGCTTTAGAGCTTGTTCTATGCTGCTAATCCCATTTGTTTCTCTATACACTTTACATTATAAATGTTAAAAAACTGTAATTACCTGAAAAGTCGTAGTGAACAGATCTTGGTTGACAGGCGGTAATGACTTGAATTATCTTCTTGTCCATAGCACTCTCCTTGAAATGAAACCAGTTAAAAAAGCATAATTTTGCCTAACTACTGTACAAATATTTTAGAAAATAAGGTATTTACACCAAGAAGTATCTGTTAAACATAGACTGAGCTAGCAAAGATGCCAAATCAAATGCAAGAGATAGTGAAGGCTGTTAAGAGAAAGAATTAAGTTATTCATCTCTGAATGGCGTTTCCATTACTGTGAAACTACTTGGAATGAAATGGGCAAATAGCTTTGTCTGAAGAAAAAATAACTGCAGTGTGGTGGTAGCATTTGCTGAGGTTATTATGAGATGACTTTGATTCAAAAGAAGGTTGAAGAAGAGTTGGAAAGGAATTTTAATCAGTGCTAGCAGCAAAAAAGGACAGAATGTAAGTGATTCATGTAGAGGAGCATACCCTGGGCAGCAGGCACTTACATAACTGGGAAGGCTAAGTTAATTTCCTTAAGCATTGCTTTTCTCTTCCTCTTTCCAGCCAGGCTGTGCATATACCGGTTAATGTTTGCCTGGTGCCATGTACAGCTTTTCCAAACCTCCTTCTGAGAGACTGGCAGTGCACTGTGCTTCCTGAACTGAGCATGGGTAAAAGAGGAAAGAGTTCAGAGAAGAGCAAAGGAGGGCTGTCTAAGACTGGACTGCCTTGGATCTGATTGCATTATCACTGGTGACCTAAGCATGTAACCTGGATTTGCACGCCATGGTTCAAAGATTATATAGCAAGTGTTATGGGTACTGGGAGAACCAAACACCAGTGTAGGGAATGCAATTGGAGTTAAATTAGGGATAATACAGTGGTTGGTGCTACATTCATTTATTTTCCTTAAGGCACTGTAAAATAGTCTACTTTGGGTTCAATTACCACAACTTCTACATAGAAATGAAGCAAGCTGTGGTTCCTGGAAACTCTGGAATCTTCTCAGCCCAAAAAAGTAAAATCTTTCTATATTCTGCTGTTGCAAGGAAGACCAATCTCCTGTGGAGCACAAGGGAGGGATTACAGTAATTTCATGACTATAAGGCACACCAGATTATAAGGCGCACTTCTGGGTGTCGGCAAATTTCTGAACTTTGTCCATATATAAGGTGCACCGGAATATAAGGCACACTTTTTTTTGCAGTGAGGGTCTACGCACAACAAAGTAATGAATTAGTAATGGAGTCGCGCGATCGCAGGGTTTACTGGCAGGTGCTCAATTTGCAAACATTTTTCACAGATTGGTGTAGCCTATAAACGCAACCCCAGGTGCCCTCCCTGTGTGCGGGACCCGGCACTCCTGCCTACCCTGGCGTTGGCTGGCACGGCTGGCGAGGCATGGCTTGCACTGTGGCTCGGGGTGGCCGCAGCTCGTGGCTCGCACTTCCGGGTTGGCTCAGGGTGGCCGTGGCTGCCTGCTCCCACCCTCCCTGCGCGGCGGCTGCCAGCTGGGCAAGTCTGAGGTGGCCCGCTCCCGCCCACCCTTATGGCTTGGCCCGCGGGTCACACTTCCAGGTTGGCAAATTTCTGAACTTTGTCCATATAAAAGGCACACCGGATTATAAGGCGCACTACCAGGTTTCGATCAAAATTTTATTCAAAAGGGTGTGCCTTGTAGTCATGAAATTACTGTACTTTGAAATGCCAGATTTCTTCCTAGAAACCCCACCGTTGATCTCATTGCTTTTATCACTGTCCAGGAAAACTGGGAGGGCCTGGTTTTGGTTTACTTGATCTTTCCCTTCCCCCCCTTTCCCTTTTCCTTTACTTTCTTCCCTTTCCTGTGGTACAGATCCAGTTACACAGAGGATGGGCATGTATTTGATTTCTATTTCCTGGCTTTTGAATCCTTCCTGCATTTTTACCCTATTCAAATGCATATACAGTAATTTCACGATTACAAGCCACACTGACTATAAGCTGCATCTCCGGGTGTCGGCAACATTTTGTTCTTTGTTCATACACAAGCTGCACCCAATTATAAGCCACTCTATCATTCACAGCGAAGACCCGTGTGCAACAAAGTTGCCAATTAGTAACAGAATTGCGGGATCAGGGTGTTTACTGGCTCAGCTTGGGCCGTGAGGACTCAGCCCGCTCAGGGCTGCCGATGGGGCCAGGTGGCCCAACTCGGCGCTGCCACTCGGCAGGGCCGCTCGGGGCTGGCCGCTGCAGCCACTGGGGTCACTTGTCTCGGCCCAGCGCTGCCCCGTGGTGGCAGGGGGGAACGGAGCCCGCTGGCACCCGTGGCGGTGGCGGCAGGAGGGGAAGGAGCCCACCGGCTCCCATGGCAGGCAGGGACGGGAGCCTGCCTGCTCCTGCGGTGGCGGCGGCAGGCGAGGACGGGAGCCCCCCGCCTCCCCCCTGAGCCGTGGGGCCAACAGGAGGGAGACCCCTGCCTCTCCCCGAGCCGCAGGGCCAGTAGGAGGGAGCCCCCCGTCTCTCCCCCGGGCTGTGCTGCCTGAAGGAGGGAGCTCCCCAGCCTTCTCCCCCGACCCCGCGCTGTCGGCACAGAGCCTGGCTCCACCTGCCGCAAAACAGAGTAACCAATTTGTAACAATCGCGCAATCCCGGGTTTTACTGGCAAGTGCTCTGCTCAGCACCCTGGCTGGCACTTCCGGGGTTGTAAATGTCAGAAAATTATTCACATATTAGCCGCCCCTGAGTGTAAACCGCATTTCTGGTGTGGGAGCAAAATTTTAGTCAAAATGGTGCGGCTTGTAATCGTGAAATTACTGTACCTGTCAAACAGGTTGGGATAGAAATAGATCAATTTTTCTCTGGGAAATACATGTCCAAGGAAAGAAATACACACAGTTATTTCAGGATGTCATTGAATTAGGTTTGAGACAGAGGAGTAGTTTCTGTCTTCCCCTTTCACCCCCTGCCACTCCCTGCCCCAGACATTAACAGTGTCAAAGAAAGCTTAGAAAATTAGTATAGTTGCCAAAAAGTACTACTCTGTAGTAGTTCCAGTTTGGTCTATTACTTCTCTGTACCGTATAAGAACCATTGAAAGCCATAATATTCTGATACGTTCAGAGACACTGCTGTCTTGAGTCAAAGATATTTATATTTTCAAAGACTATATAGTGTAAATTGAGTCTGTCAATAGCAAATCTCACTGTCTCTGTGAGCAGAGTGGGAGAGCCAGGCTCCAACATATGACAGAGATAGGGTAGAAGGGTGATGGATGGGTAGCTGGTTGCTTGCTGCACAAATTGGAAAGGAAAGAGAGGGATGGTTAATATTGGAGAAAATATATGGTATATTCAGCCCAGAAAGAAATAGGAAAAAAATTACTAAACCTAGGTTATAGTCCAGATATACATGCTTACAATCATAGAGCATCCACATTACTCCATTCTACAATTTAAGGACAACTTGTGGTAAGCACTTATTGCTGCCTTAGAACTTGGACCCAGAATGCTCTGGTGGCTTACCATTATGCCTGCTATTATAAGTTGTGAAACTTTTAAAATTTTTAAACCTTTAAAAAAAAAAAAACCTAACTGCTACTTTTCCATGATAATTTGCTTTATCATCTGAACAGCCTCTTTTACTAAATTCAAAATACTTTCCTAAGGTCTTGTGATTTTGTACATCTTTAGTAAACAGAAACACAATTTAAAGCAGCATGCAATAAAGTGGTAAAACGAATGTAGTAATGTATGTCCTCATTAGTAGATTCCACGGTAACATTAACCACTGCTGTTGAACAGTATATTTTATCTATAAAGTTGTTCAAGTTGTCCAAACCTAGCCAAGCAGGAATACAAATGGACTTTCATTCCCATGGCTCTGCTATACTGATAGTTCCTTGGAGTTTGTTTCTAGTAAAATTCAGTATAATTTCTTGCATATTCTGATTCAAAGTACTCTTTTTGTGCGACAAATATTCTGCCAACTGTAATACTATCTTTACTAATGTTTATCTAAGTTGTAATCCAGACACTGTAGTAGGACATACTCTTACACTGCAGTCATATGAGCGTCTGTTTCAGTATTGTCTTTTGCAGTCCATTAAAGTATCATTAAGGTATTTCACCAGAGGACTGTTGGATCACACTCTGACCCTATAGGGAATAAATGTAAAATATATACCCTGGGCAGAAACACCACATGAAGAGTCATACTGTTGGGAAGCAACAGAATACCTCTCTATTTACTTATTACTGAGCCAACTTTATGATAGGTCTTCAAAAGAGGCATCTCTGTGTAGTATGAGGAGGGTGAAAGATATAATTGTAGTTTATATAGCTTGTTCGCCTTCTGATGGAACAGATAACAGTTGTGTGCTTTATATTCGTGGACTTGGTTTATGAGACCTAGTAGGTATAATTATTTTTAGTGAAAATTTTAAATTTTCAAATTTATCTTAATTTATTAAATGTATTTATATTAACGTTTATTTTTTATTAAATTATTAATGGTTGTAAGTTAAATTATTTCGAAGATGTCAACTTCACCATCTGCAGAAGCAGCAAACTTCTGTCATCATAGTGCTAAAAGGTAAGTTGTCAAGAATATAAGCATCCATACACACTGCAGACAAAACTGTGACTGGAAGCAGAGAATGTCAAGCTCATGCTCAATTTCTCCAGGACCTTTTTTCTTCTTTCTTTTAATAGACCTTCTGTTTCCCATCTTTGTTGCTCTCTAGTGGTTCTACAAAGGTGTGCGTATGCTTCATCAAGTAAGGTATTTAGTCTCCTAGCATCATAGCATTGTGACTTTTATTTCTGTTACTGATAAAAAATGAATCATTTCAAATTTCCCCTTAAAAGTGTTTATGTAGTGTTCCATCTTGTTGTTCTGCAAGTTCACCTTAAATAGTTGTTACTAGAGATGCATTGACATTAAAACTTGAGGATCTTTCCTTTTCATTCCTATTCTTGTCTGCTTTGGAGGTTCTTTATACATGGAACTGATAGATCTATAAAATATTTGCTCTAATTTTCAAGCAAATCCAGGACTCCAGTATTTTCAAGTTTTCAATATGCATTATGTATGTATATATTCTGTAAAGCCTTTTCAGCTTCTATGTTCCTGCTAATCTGTAATGAGGTTGCTCTCTTTTCTTGTTTTGTGACACCATAACAGAATATTAGATTATAGCGGCGTAATGTTATACATAATAATATGAAAACAGGCAAAACCTAGAGCTTTGCATATCCAATATACTTATATCTTTAAACCCAAACTTGATTTTTTTCAGAAGGCTGCTTCAATGATTGAAATATTTTAAGTTGTTCCATAAAAAAATCCAAATAACTTTTTTAAAAGCAGACTTTTCAAAAGATTCACACCTTTATGAATCAGACACTGTGCACTCTGGAGCAGTACATGAATATATTAGATTCTTGCTAGAAATTATTTAGTAAGTTGGACTGGCAAGCACTGAATCAGCATTTAAAAATCTGAAGTATAGCATTCCCTACGTCAGGCCTTGAGTTTGCTCTCTTCTTCTGTCTTTTATCTATTCCATATTAAAATCTCCAGAATCACTAAAGCTCAAACATACAGAATAATTTTAGTGAGATAGGGGATCTCAATACTGGAACTAGACCACAACCTGAATGAATCCTGCGTTTTTTGCTTTTCTCACAGGTTTTCCTCTGGTAATAAATCAGTCTTTGAACTGTGAAAAAAGCAAAGGCATGAAAAGACATGCATATGTAAAAAAGAAGACCATGACAATTTTATAGTTAGGGTTTGTTTGAAAGCAGTCATTCCCAGGTCTAGATATCCAAAAGATATATGCTACTATCTACTAGGTATTAAAAATAGCTATTCTTAATCTTTGGACATTTTCTCTGACTGGATTTATGTTGTATGGAGTACTCTTGCAGACCCTACGAATATTATCACTGTATCTTCTTTCCAGTGTAGTTTTTACCCATTTACAACCAATCTGTGACAACTGTTAGAGGTTTCCAGAGGTTCATTCTTGGATTTCTTTGTATTTTTACTTTGCCATCACTAACCATTTCTACTACTCGCCTTTGACTTTTTTTCCCAAAGAATGGAATCTGTTGATTGCCGTCATATGGTCGGAAAAACCTGACAGATCACTACAAAGACTATCCAATGTAACACTCCCTTAAATGCATGCATACATACATATATATACATGCATATATATACATATATATATATATATATATACATATAATATATACATATTTAAATGCATGGCTAGATTTTAAAGCTAGGCAATCTTAGCCCAAGTGATACATATTTATGGTAAGTAAACCTGACAAAAAGACTAGTGAGAAGGTATGGGGGAAAAAACATACCCCAACCAAAACCTGAAGTTATTTAACATTATTGGCTAAGAAAATAAATATTGTATTAGCTTCTGTGTAACATGAGCCTTCTGAAAAGAAACAAGGATTTCAAAAACTTCAGGGGTGGGCAGAAATTCCAAGTGGCAGGCAAGAGGCAAAACAGAGCACAGATGGATATTAGGAAGCAACCCTCTCTCCATTTGATGTCATTCACAAGGACCTCAACAGGTTGGAGAGATGGGCGAGATGAACCAACTGAAATTCAGCAAAGGCAAGTGTAGGGTCCTGCCCCTAGGGAGGAATAACCTCCTGCACTGGGACAAGCTGGGTGCTGAGCTGCTGGAAAGCAGCTCTGCAGAGAAGGACCTGGAGATCCTGGTGGACAATAAGCTGTCCACGAGCCAGCAGTGTCCTTGTGGCAAGAGGCCAATGATGTCTTGAGGTGCATTAGGAAGAACATTCCAGCAGGTCAAAGGAGGTGATCCTACCTCTCTGCTCAGGTCTGGTGAGGCCATATCTAGAGTTCTGTGCCCAGTTCTGGGCTCCTCAGGACAAAAGAGACATGGAGCGGATCCAGCAAGGTGTGACAAAGATGATTAAGGGACTGGAGCATCTCTCTTATGAGGAAAGGCTGAGGGAGCTGGCCTATTCAACCATGAAAAGAGACAGCTGAGAGGGCCTCCTCAGATGTAAGAGGATGGACCAGGCTCTTCTCAGTGGTGCTGAGCAATAGGACAAGAGGCAACAGGCAGTAACTGATGCCCAGGAAATTCCACCTGAATACAAAGAATTTTTTTACTGTGCAGCTGACCAAGCACTGGAACAGGTTGCCCAGAGAGGTTGTGAAGTCTCCCTTTCTGGAGGTACTCAAGAGCTATCTAGACACAAACCTGTGCCAAGTGCTCCAGGATGGTCCTGCTTGAGCAAGGAGGTTAGACCAGATGACCCACTGTGATCCCTTCTAACCTTAGCCGTTCTGGGATTCAGGCTTTTACGTGTTCCTTGTTTACATGTTCCTTGAATGACATCAGTCTTGGAAAAGAGATCCTGTAATGGTCAAATGATTCAGAGAATAAAGCTAGCCATCTGAGACTGAGACAGCTGTTTTTTTTGGTTCAGTGAGTGAAATGAGGGGGGAAAAAAAGCAGGAAAGGTCTCCCACATCAGCTTAGAAGAAAAAACAAAATCTTTTTCCCTTGGTAAAAAAAAGGCAAAAACCCCCAGAATAATTCACTTTCTCTTAGAAAATTATCCTGAATGTTCTGATTAAATGTAACCAACTTTGAAAGGAAAGACATACCCATTTTTTCCCCAAGATAACCCAAATTTTTAAAAGATATTAAGTATTTCTTGACTATAGAGATGTAACAAGCTTGACTTGAATTCACAAGGACAAAAAGTTGAAACTTCTCTCAATTTTGTTATAGAAATGAAAAATTGCCAAGTTTCAAAGGCTGCTTTTCAAGGCATTAAGAACATACCAGATGTCAGTTGAGGAAGCTGGAAGAAATTAAAACGTCTGGAAAAGACTATTTAAAAACTACCTATCTGGCCTGTGTACTGCTGTTGTGGAAAATCCCTGGTTGCTTCAGTGACCTCGACTTGGATGGCTGTGTGCACTCATGTTGAAATACACATTAAAATCAAGGGAGAGTCTGCAGAGGCCTGTAAGTTTGCAAGTGTAGAATTTACTGCTGCATTATTGACTAAAATACCCCTGTAAAGTAGGTGTGGCTAAAAAATAGATTGGTCTCTGAATGCACCAGATAGATCTCAATTCATAAGGTCTTTCACCTTGTTAAGTAAGGAATGTAATCCAGAATGAGAGACAGCAGAAAAAATAGTCATGATGGAAAATTTAAATGTTGCTTTCTCTTAGTGTGAGTTGGCCCTTTTTAGAACTTCAGGCTTACTCTTAATTTATGATATAGTCTTTTTCTGTATTAAACAAGAGAGATTTCAAATCATTAATTGATATGGAGATAAAAACGATTGATGTCCCTCAATATGTACAAGATGACTGAAAGGATGAATTTTAATCCTGTAAAAGTAACACCAAAGTGTTTATTCTTCGGATGGGTAGGATAATGTTTTCACTCAGCAGCAAAAAAGAGTGTGACTTAATGCTTAACCCTGATGGGATGGGAAGACTATGCATCTAAGTGGAGGTCTGTACAAAACGGCTGTCTGCAGCTTCAACTGTTAATTAGTTCCAATAATGGTTCAGCAATCACAGCTATGTTTTGTGTGACCTCACTGGTGTGGCATCTGGGCAATTGTCTTTGGGATAATGAGCCCCTTCATCCATAGCAGAACAACATCTCCACTTTGTTTGCAAAAGATCAGAGCCAGTCTGCTTCTCATAAGGGTGCCTGCCATCCCCTTTGTATCAGACCTTAAGATTAACCTTTCACACCCTACATTAATTGTTTTTAGATTAAAAATTAATGAATCAATTTTAACAGAATTGAGAGAGGGGCGGGAGGGTATGGGGTGGTGTTAATAAGCCCCAAGTATCACCCAAGAGGTAATTTAGATCTTAAATATTCCTACCTGAGTTTTGAAATGAAAGAGAAACAACATTCCAGAACACTGGTTACAAATTATTTTAATATTTTTCATCTATGAAGAACTGTAATTAGAAAAGTGTGGTCCTTCCTCCTCAACATTACAGTTTTAATGAAATGTATCTACTATTCATATAATGTACAAAAATTATAGAAACAACCACAAAAAGGTTTTTCTCTTATTTCGGTTCATTTTTAAAGGGTAATGTGTAGATATGCTTGATTCCACTGAAATTATTGAACATGTTGTGGCTAAATTTCTGTAAAGCTACTCTTTCATGTTCATTGAAGAGCTATGAAGCTTTTCCCTTGCTTAGAAGAGCTTTGGGCTTTCAGAAGGCGTGGCAATCAGTGCAGGAGCATGACATGAATTGCTAATGTTTTGGATTGCTTTGTTTCAACAAAGCAGAAATAGTAAATACTTACTGAAGCTTGAATTCTGTCTCCATCCCCTAGGTTTTGCAGACTTTTTGTGCTTATACCTTTTCTCTCCCACTTGCACATTGCAGTTAGGCTTCTGCAGACTTTGATTAAACTAAGGGAGAGCTGTGGTTTAATTTTCCTCATGGTCTAAGGCAAGGGGGCTGCTTCCAACTAAGATTAGCTATTGAGTTTCATTGAAATGGCAACTAGAAAGTTACCCAATGCCTAATAAAAAGAGGGAATATTAAAATTTGTTATGTTGTTCTCTTTTTTTAATATAAGTTAATGCTAATAACCCATCATCATGTTGTTTGACCTACTTAACTTATCTTTGATGGCTCTGAAAATATCTTCCTTGTTTTTATTGACATAGCTATTGTTGGCTTGGGAACCAAGAAAGCAACCAGTTTCTCAGGCTGCTGGAGCCTGGCTCTCAGGCTCTTCAAGGACAGAAACCCAAAACAAAGATTATAACAACTGTGGTGTACCTGACTCTACTCACAGAGAGCGCTTTTAAAAGGGGGTTTCTCCTCTGTCCAATGAAATGTCTTTGAATTGTTTTCCACAATGTACACAATTTAAATCCATGATTTCCATCAATAAATGCTCTTTCTTGCTCATGTAAGAAAGTCACCATATCACTGTGACCATCACCACTCCAGAAACCACATACAGTAACAAGCTATCTTAAATTTGCTTTTATGTTCATTCAATTGTAACTCTCTACTTATGGTTTACCATGGCTTTGAACTGTATCATAGCTCTTTTTTGTCTTCCCTTTCTATCAAAGAAATCAAATACTATTAATTAGTTTACATTGTAGCCTAAAGACTTTTCATTATCACACTGAGAAGGTGAGAAACTAAGAGACTCATTTGTATGGCTATTTACTTAAGAAAGTCAGGAGATTTTGTTTTTATATATAAAATTCTAAGTTGCCCTGATCATCCTTTTTCATGGCTTAAAAATTAATTTGAATTTAATCTAGTCAACTTTTATGAGTGAAGTAAGTTGAAAAATCTGATATGGAGTTCAAATTACACAAGTATTTAAAGACAAGGTATTTAACCTCAAAAGTTACCTCTGTTGATAACAACTCAATTTTCCCACTTGGTTGCATGGTGTATTATGAGGGATGACAGCAGTCTTTTGAGAAAGGCATATGTCATGCTGGACTGTCCATACTTCATGAGCTAATACTGACACCATCTGATAGCTTTCTCTCAGAACACATTGCCTTTTATTTTGGATAGCTGGTGAATGCAGCTTCTGTTACTGAGCCTAAATAGCCATTTCCCCACATTAATTATCATCTGTGCCATTCCTCTATTGATCCATTCCTATATTCAGTTTGCTCTTTCAAGTGCTGCCACTTCTTTGATAAGAGAAAAAAAAAAAAATCTACTGTTTCTTGCAGCTGCTCTTCCTTTTTGGTGCATAAGCAATTTAGTATACAGGCTCTTTTGCCATTAAAATTCCTAATATGAATCTTTATGAGACATCACAAATGTGCAGAGTGCAAATACAAGAGCACAGTTCGATCAGCAAAGTTAATGAAGACAGCCTATTAGCATCCTGCTGGGTTTGTTGCTGAATGCATAGTAGCAATGCTTGGAGGCTTTACTCTCAAGGGAGTCCCAGGGAATACACCATATGTGGACAGAGAAATGGAGAATGCTTGTAATTTCACAGACAAGGCTGAAAAAAGGGTTGTAATTAGATGACTCAATAATAATAATAATAATAATAAAATAAACAGCTTGCAAGGACATTCAAAAGAATTCCATTCTTGTTACTTTGCTAAGGTGCATATGGGAATGGGAAAGTTATTAAGCACATGGTATAGGCTGAAGTATTTCTCATTTTGTGTTTATCAGGGGCAAGTGCTCCTCTTTGCAGCTAGGCCAAATTCAAGAGTTTGGGTGTTGGCAAAATCATTTGAAGGTCATTAAGGCCCAGGATCTATCTGCTTTGTGGATCAGTCTGCTAGGAGCTGCTAGAGTACAGAGCACATAAGCTGAAGTTGCTCAAAGCATTCTGATCATTGTATAAGGTCAAAACCTGCTTTTGGTTCTAGAGGCTGTTTTGGTACTGAAGGTATTTCTTAACTAAAGAGACATTGTTTACTTTATAACAAATGACATCTACATGCCAGGGACAGGTACATCAAGTCTCTTTTTGGAGCTGACTGGCAACCAATTATTTTAAATAAATCTTTTGGTTCTCTGAGTGTTGACATATTCAGGGTTAAGTATTAGCATTTTGTAACATTGCCAGCTCAGGAGCTCCAACCTCACAATTCAAACACTAAAATTATGAAGTGAAATATTATTACGTTTGTTAAATTTGCATTGTTATTGAAATTTGAAGAGTTCTATTTTTTGGATTTCTGTGTTTTGAAAAGAAGGTCTTGAAGCACACTGAATACCCCAAGGAAAATCAGGTTCTTCTGTAGCTGATCCACTTCAACTGGAGAGGAATAAAAATGCCAAGTGAAGCATGACTTGTTGACTCTGAAGATACCATAGTTTTCTGAAGGAGAGAGGATTTTGAGGAAAATATTTCTTATTATGGTGCCAATATTGTCGAGTCAGGTGATATCCTTCTCATGTTATAGCTGTCTCCTGCCAAAATGTGTAAAATGGACAGTTTATGTGACATGGATTAAACATGGGGTATTACCAAATGCTGTTGTGGGATGATGGATAAAAAAAGAGACAGCAAAGCTAAAAGGAGTAGTTTGAGAAAAGTGTTAAATGTAGCAAGAAGTCCTGTGGTCTGTAATACCTCTTCTTATGATATTGCATGAAAATCATTTTACAGTAATTTCATGAATACAAGCCGCAGCAATCTGACAAAAATTTTGGTGGAAACCCGGAAGTGCGGCTAATACTCGGGGCGGCTAATATGTGAATAATTTTCTGACATTTACAACCCCAGACGTGCCAGCCAGGGCGCCGAGCCAAGCACCTGCCAGTACAAACCGGCATTCCGTGATTGTTACAGTGTTATTCTGTTGCCCTGGCTCCCTGCAGGCAGCACGGGGGGCGGGGAGAGAGGCGGGAGAGCTCTCTTCCCTCCTCTGCCACAGCCCAGGGGAGAGACGGGGGGACCCCGCGCCGCCATTGCTGTGGCCCGGGGAGGAGCGGGGGGGCCCGCGCCACCATTGCTGAGGCTCGGGGAGGAGGGGGGGGGCTCTGCCCCCGCCCTCCGTTGCCGTGGCGGGAGCAGGGGGTGCTCCGTGCCCGACCGGTGCCGCGGCGGGAGCGGGGCCGGGGCGAGTGAACCCAGAGGCGGCGGCCAGCCCCGAGTGGCAGCGCCGGGCTGGACCACCTGGCCCTGTCAGCAGCCCCTAGCGGGCCGAGCCTGCACAACCTTAGTTGAGCCAGTAAACCCCCCGCCATGCCACGGTTCTGTTAGTATTTGGCAACTTTGTTGCACGTGGGTCCTCGCTGCGAACCACAGAGTAGCTTATATTCAGGTGCGGCTTATTTATGGACAAAGAATGAAATATTTGCCGATACCCAGAGATGCGGCTTATACTCAGTGCGGCTTGTATTCGTGAATTTACTGTAAATGCCTGTGGCTATGCATGCTTTAACATGGGATTACTGTTACACTCCTGTTCTGTTTCCTAGTTATATCAGGATATGCTTAAGGTATGGTAGAAAGAATGTAAGTCTTTCCTGTGAATGACTTTAAGCTTAGAGAGTTCTGATGCTTGATAGGCAGCTGTGGGAATTCAGCTAGTTGGGATGGATGGTAGGCCAGCCTTTGTCAACAACAAAGGCATCAACTTAAGGATTCAGAACTGAGATGTTAAGAAGAGAGACATCTAGTAGTTTAGGCTGAGAAGAATGCGATTATGGGTGCAGTTATGTTAATGAAGAAGTTCCTTATACCTATGAGATATGATTGGTTGGCAACTTGTTCCATATATGGTGATGATTTTAGTTCTTGTTGTCTATTGGTTCCCTACCCCTCAGATAAGATTATATAAGGTCCTGATCATTCCTTTGTCAGGGTCTTTTGAGGTTGCCCCATACTGTGATTGGCTTAGGTATGTTTGTTGTTTAGCTGCTTTTATTAAAGTTATTTTCCAGGTTACTCTATCACACCCATCCTGATTATTTCATTTGCCGCTCCTGGCTGGCCCGGCCCTGAACCGCAACAGGTGACAAACACATTTATAAAGAAACTACTAAAGTCAATGACTTCTGGAGCATATTAACATAAGTTAATGTCATCTGGGAAACAACAGGTAGATGAAGATGGAGAAAATAAAAAATGGTGTTGCTAACTTTATTAGATATTATTTGTCCATGACTGAGAGTTTAAGCAGTATCTTGAGTTTCCTGAAAAGTTCCCTTTATTTAAATTTCAAGAAAGTTAACATTTACTGAATATTATAAAATACAGTAAATATTTTTCTGCTTAAAAAGTCACATTCAACTTTATGAGCTTAACAGGCCAGAAAGTTGCTCTCCTTTGAAGCACATTGCAGGTACGTGTGGAAGAAATGTAATGGTTTATTTTTTTCAGATTAATTCCTTCTCTAGCCACTTCTTTGATCCTCCATGTCAAAGAACGTTGAATAATTTTTCACCACTCCTTTTCTCTCGAGTGGATATCTGCAATTCTTTAGTTTTGATGACATACCAACATATAGAAATTTACGAACTCAAACTTCCCTACCTTGGCTACTGAGTAACTCCTGTCCAGCTGATGTACTTCAAACCAGGAGTTTTTGATTATGTAGAGTGCTGATCCTTGCTGAACATTCTGCTTGTTAGGTCTTTGGCATTTGCAGTATAGTAAAGCTCCAGCAAAAGCTACCAAGTTTTACATATAATTCGCTTGTTTGCAGAGGCAAGACAGGATTGTAGCTATGTCACACACTGCTGAATGTTTATTTTATGCCCTCATTCTCCAGTCAAGAATTTCAAATTAATACTTGAAAAAACAACTATAACTTACCCACATCGTTCCTAGAAATTTAACAGGGTGTAATATAAAATAAAGCATGTATGCAAGAGCAGGAGTTAAGACATAGGAACCACAATTTTGTATTTCCTGACTTTTGAGTGTTAAAGGGGAGATTAAATTTCGAATTGTACTAGCATTAATATAGTTTAATGCATCAAATACCTTTCCTGGACTTCACACATTTTTCTTCCAGACCCAACCCAATCTCTTAATATATATACTTAGAATCAGTTGATTCCTGCTCTACCTGAGTTAACAAATCCAGGTGATACTTTAGATAAAATCATCCTCAGTATTCTGCATAGTTCCCACAGCAGGAATAAAAGAGAAGGTAAGAGTATTATTCAATTGTGAGTGCTTGTTAAACATTAGGGAATGCAGAGACTTCAAAATGAAAAAAAATTATATTTGTCGGCATAAAAATTGGGGGAAAAAAGAGTTTAAATAAAGCACTACTGCTTCTATTTAACCTGGAGCTGATTTCACAGTGCTGTATTAACAATTTAGAAGTTAATGGAGACCTGAAAATAAGGAATTGTTTCAAACTTAACATGGCTTACCCTGAATAGATTATTGGCAATTCTGAACAGTAATTATTAGCAGAAAAGAAAGCTATGTCATTCTGAAAGGCTTTATCTGAAATATATTAAAATTTAGAATACCTGATGAGATCGTGGTTGGCCTGGAATAGAATACTGCTTCTGGGAGAGTCTGGAGTTTTAACCTTCATACTAATGAACATTTTCTTGTTTACTTCCTTGAGTTAAAATGAAAAAAAAAAAAAGTTTGAAACCATGGTAGTGGAGAACAATATCTTGGGCCTTCACAAAGCTTTTAACTGCATCTAAACCATTGGCATAGGAGTATAAAAAGGGACACTTAAAAATTATGCCCGGCCAGCTTATTTTCTGAAATACTGGCAGAGATGGCTGTGGAGTTCCCCATTAAAGTTATCATCTTAGAAATATACCAAAAAATTGTAAAGGTATTCAGCCTTTTTAATAATTCTACAGCCATTCAAATTGTTTTTTCTTTTTTTTTCTTTTTTTTTCCATTTTTAAAAATTCTATTTTGTACAGCATTTTATGAATTACAAGGGAGAAAGACTATATTTAATTTTGTCCTGTAAATATTTATAACTGGCCATCTTGATTACAGGTAGTCACAGTAATTAAAGGCAAAAATTCTAGCCTGAAGTGAGAAATTCTGTCTCTAGTTCAGAATGTATTTTAGTATGGAGAAAGAATTGTATCTAAAGAAAGATAATACCCTAAAGAGTACTCTGTGGTAGTATTTTGTATGTTGAGTACTCAGTTCAGTAGTTTTGGTAACCATTTATCCTTTTAAGTCCATTTCATTTTATTGCATCTTCTTAATTTGCTGCTTCTAGCACTTGTGCTTAGTGGACTTGTGCTTAGTGATGCAGAAATGACAAAATGCTTATCATTCTGGCAGCTGATTATCACATTTGTTAGGAACCATGATTATACAACTCAGACACACAAGAGATAATATCTTTATTCGATGGACTTGAATTTTATTATGTATGATTATAGATATTATAATAATTATATTATTATTAATTTTTATTTTATTATTTATTACTCTTGCTGCTTCAGTTTTTAACATTAAGCTACATTTTTCACTTTAAAGTTTTTTCAGTTAAATCAGCATGTTTTACCTAGGTTCATCAAATTTCTTGTGTATAGATGCAGTGTATTTCACAGAATCATAGAATGGTTTGGTTTGGAAGGGATCTTGAAGGGGCAGCAGACTGAGGGAATGATGAGGTTGTGGAAGAGGAATGGTTAGATGAGGTTGTGGAAGAGGAATGGTTAGAGGGCAGCCCTGCATAGAGATACACACAGAACAGGGTGCCTGTTGAACAGCCTGTTATGGAGATTATATGGTGTAGGTAAAAGATGAAGGATTGCTGTACATGTATATGTAGTTGCTTTGCTTATATTAGGACATTAAATGTAGTTATTTTTGAATAAACCTATGGTAACAGCAAAGGTAGTTTAATCAGCCACAAATTTAAACAGTTCTGTTGATAGAAGTAGGTGAGCAGGAGATTGAACAGGGTTTGGTGATAGTAATAGGTTACTTGCTCTGTAAAGGCCCCTATATGGTTCCATGGAAGATTCATATATTAGGGCAAATATTGCTTTTGGAAGAGCAAATTTGTAATCAGATTTATGTTAGCAGATGCCTTCATTGAAAGGTGTAAACAAATGTGTCCTTTTATTGAAATTTTTCTGTATTTGCAACTGTGTATCTTTATGTATTTTTCTGTTTGCTTTATCTAGGAAAACTTGTGATTTGTAAAACATGGGTTGTGTTGATATTACTAGTGCTACATCTTATATCTCTTCACATTAAGAAAAGAGCAGAAATAACATGGATTGTATTATGAATTCCAAATATGCTTTATGGGAAAAATTCAATTACTCTAATTTTAGGTTTATGGAGCTGTAAAGTTGTGTAGATGCTAAGATCATCTATGATTGTTCCTGACAAAGTTTATTATGCTCTATATTTGATGGTACAATATACTGTTACATTTTCTCTTCATGCATAGGCCTTGCCTGCATAGTATGCCAAATAATGTATGAATTTTGAACAACTTGAGGAATTTTGGGGATGAAGCTTGGCAGTAGTGGTTTTGAATTACATTGCATGGAGTTTTATACTTAATTCTGAAGTGTGCCAAAATATTGTCACATGCTGAATTTGTGCAGGGACTAATTGACTAGAGAGCTTATGCAGTGGGTAGTTTTGTGCTCCAACAGAAACATTACAGGTACTGTGTCTTGTAATGTGTAAACTGTTCTGAGGGCTAAACAGCGGCTCTTCCTTCTATTGGTATGACTATTTCCTGGGATAGCTGTGGTTATGAAGGCATTGATACACTGTATCAGTGGTTAGCAGCTGCCTTATGTCCTCTTCTACTTTGATGAAAATTGTGACATGCAGTCTTGCAGCAGAGTCAAGTTGCCCAGTATCACAGTTGCTCTGTATCCTGCTAATTGGAATTTCACTTTGCTAAACAGAGGAAATACTTATGGCAACATTATCTAGCCATGAGTTTTTGAAATTGGCAGTACCCAGGGGCAAAAAAGAAAAGGAGTCCCATGCTGTTGCTAGTATGCTTTGTACAGTTTGGGATTTCTTGCCAATGCATTTTCATTTGGGCAATACTCTCAGGGCACGTGTGTGACTCTTGGGGTTGGTCATGTGCAGGACCAGGAGCTGGAGTTGGTGGTCTTTGTGGATCCATTCTGACTTGATATATTCTGTGATCCTGTGGTCTTTTTTAGGGTGCACATGGTGCTATGCAGCTATATAGTCCATCCCTGAAAATGGATTTTTGAAGCAGTTTGCTTACCAACAGAATCAGAAAATGGAAGTGTATGCAAAGTCACTGTTCCTGTTTTCCATGGTTCCTGTGGAAGCAGAGAACATATGCTAGCATGTGGGTATCCTCAATAAGTAGGCATATTCATGTTGCCTGTTTCAGTGCTGAAGAAGTTGAGTCAATCCAAGTAGCTGATTTGCTTACTTGGGTCTTATCTGAGTTTGTGAAAAGAGCAAAGACTGGCAGATAAGAATTTTGTAAAACATAAGATATGGTCTCCACTGCTAGGAGAACTTCAAGGTATGAAAGAGTCATTCATGTACACTACGCCTTTGCTGAACTTTTTGCACTGGAGTAGTGATTTGACACAGCTGCCTGAGGAAGTTTTGATTTCAGCTTAGCATTAAAATCAATTTGATCCGTGTTCTGATTATGGTGAGATTTATGAAACACACACCATTTTGAACTACTTTATGCTTTGCTAAGTGGCTCCAAATTTACATCCTTCATGGGATTTTGTGAACTTAAGTGATGCTAAAAATTACAAAACATTCTTTTATTTTTTCTCTAGTCAAAGTTGATTGCAAAATTTTTATCTACAGATTTCTTTGCCCTGAATTGAAATTCTGTTATTCCATAAATAAATATGCTTTTCTATTGGTGGTGAATTTAAGGGGAGAGTCACTAAGAAGGAGATAGCACTTCCCTGATGCAACTAACACCTGCCAATAATTTGATCATAAGGAAGAAAGTTGAGCTTGATTCTAGTCCTAGAGAAATATAACAGAGTTATTCAGAAATATCTGCTTCTTGGAATGTTTTTAGGTTAATGGGCTTTTAAAGCTGTTCAAAAAAGCCTATCACAGGTCTAATATATTTTTGATAATCACAGGAATTTAAAGAAAAAGCCATAAGACATTTAAAAGTTGCTTTCAGTTGTTTAAATTATTCAGTTTAATATTGTTTTAAGTTAGGATCAATTTGAGAACATTATTGCAACATGCGTAGTAATGTAGGAAATCATGAAAACTGATCTTCACCTTTTCACCTCCAACAGTTACTAGAGACATTTCTGCAAAAGTTGTGGTTACCTAATATAAGTGTTTTGAGCTAGGTGAGTGCCTTCAGCAGCAAAATTACTTGAGAGATAATCTGCATTGAAATAAACTCATTGAAATAGGTGAGAAGTAATAAACCAGAATTTAAACTATGAAAGTATATGTAAGAATTTAATACAGATATGAGAAACAGATAATGTCATAATATTATTTTCTATTTATCTGTAACAAAGTTTTGCCTCTATTTCTGATATTACTTATCATTTTAGACTCAGTGTTTTGAGGACAGCTGAAGCATGAGTATCCAATTAAAATTGATTTTGTGATATAGAATATTTATTTCCTTTAAAAAATAGGTACCTGGATTTTCATGTCATGTCCTTTTCACTTTAGTCTGATTCTTCCTCTGTTTTAAGTAAAGGTTTACATCTTAATAAAGGTGAATGCCAGCAGTGAGGTGAATGTTCTAAGAATCTAAGAATGGTTTAGGTTGGAAAAGATCTTTAAGGTCATAGAGTTCAACTTAACCTACCACGGGATTTCCCATAACCATCAGGTCTAGACTAATTGACAATGAACTGAAGGTTATATTTATTCTGAACTTAGAAATCAGAATCACACTAAGTGCTTTTTGACTATTGTAGAGATGATCTGTAACTCAAATGTAATTGCTTGCAGGCATTTTTTAATTACTGAAAACGATATTTGTGAAGTAGTGGAAAAGATTTGAAAATGTGGAGAGAATTTGGCCATAGTTCTTGCAAGGGAAAGAAAAGGATGAGATTTGGAGCTTTGGTTTCTTCCCTTTTCATCGATATGCAGCTATTCAGAAAACAAAAAAAAAAATTATACTAAAAATACAGAGTTGTGGAATAGAAATTTCTCTTAAGCCTTCCCCTTTGATAAATTATCATAATGCAGCAATCTTCTGGAAGTGTGGAAAATAAAAAAAAGATGTTTTTTATTTAATTAACATAGCTAAGAATCAAGGTATGAAGTTAAAGAAAGGAAAGGAAATATAATGAAATTAAATGAAATGGGGAAAAAAATTTTCTGGCATGAAGTGGCAACAATTAAATGGAATGGAATGGCATAAAACAAAGAACAGGGAAAGTGGATGGAAACAGGGTGAAATATTCAGTGAAATATTGAAATTTAATTTCTTTTTATGAAATTCATTTCATGAAAGGAAATGGAATGAGGAAGCAAGGAGAGAAGTTAAATGAAAAGACAGAAGAGGAAAAATAATGAAATAATTTTTTTTAAAATGAAAAAACTTAGGACAAGTTAAATCACTGAAATGGAATTGAATGAAATGAACTGCCTCAAACTAACCAAAATTTAATGAAATTATACTCATTGAAATATCGAGATGTCTTTTGTTTTCATGTAACAGAGAATTTTCCTCACAGCAGGGTGGTGACATTGCTGGCTCCTCACTTTTTAATCTGTGCCACCTAGGGCAATAAGGACCTCTGCCACAGTGCCAAGCTGCCATTAGGTTTAGCACAGAGAGAGTAAAAGAGCCTCCAGGAACAATGGGGCTGAAACAGACATGGAAAAGTGACCCTGGCAGGGCCCTGACATTGTTGTGCCTAAATCTGAGGTACCAAGCACATGGGTAGTGGTAAGATGCAAGGTGTGGAGGGAGCAATGTTGGGGCAGTGCAACAATCCTCTTGTTATTCTTTTTGTAGTTGCACTGTCCCTGGAACTCTGGACTTTGTGTTTTTCTGAAACCTGGGTTTTTCTAAAACCCTAACCCTAGGCATAACCCTAACCCTAGATGAAGCTTTAAAAACAGAGCATTTGGCTGAGGCTGGTGCCAAACAAAAGGATGAGGAGATAGCAAGGTTGGGGCAGTGCCATGCTCCTCTTAGCCTGCCTTATTGTAGTTGCAGTGTTCCTGGAGCTTTGGAATTTGAGGTTTTCTGAACGCTAACCCTAAGTGTAACCCTAACCCTAGGTGGAGCAATAAGTAGATCATCATTTGAAGCTGGTGCCAAGCAGAAACATGAAGAGGGAGCAATGCTGGGGCAGTGCCGTGTTCACCTTGACATGCCTCTTTGCAATTGCAGTATCACTGGAGCACTGGGCTTTGTGGTTTTCTGAACTCTAACCCTAAGCATAATCCTAACCCTAGGTGAAGCTCTAAAACCAGCATTGGGCTGATGCTGGTGCCAAGCAGCAAGATGAGGCATGTTGGGACAGTACCAAGAAGAAATTTCTTTCATGAAACAAAACAAAATCTTGAAAACAGGAGAGAAAGCTTCACAATCACTCTGGAAGGGAGAAATGATTAAAGAAAATGCAATTAAAAAAAAATTGAGATGGAGTGACTACAACCAAATAGGTTACTATTAAACGAGGTTCATTGAAAAGGACTGAAACGTAGCAAAATAAACTTTAATGAGATCCCCAAATCAGGGAATGAAGTCAAATGAAAAGACAGAAGAAATTGATGTCATTAAATGCTTAAAGAAAATATAAAAGTTCTGCGCCGAAGGGAAAACAATAAAATGGCATGTGGTGACATGAAGTGCAGGGAAACGGACCAAACCTTGCCATATTGATCCTGATTGAAATGGCAAGATTTCATTTCCTTTCATAAAAGGAAATACAATCTCAAAGTCAGAGAACAAAGTGAAACAAACTGACTTGGGTGGTCTTCTAATGAAATGAAATTCTATGGAAATAAATAAAGGAAAATTTTGAAATGAAAGGATTGTACTGAAATGTAATGAGATGACATGAAGTGCTCCCCTTTGCATGCCTTTTGTAGTTGCCTTGTCGAGGCTTTGTGGTCTTCTGAAGCCTACACTTGAGCACAAACCTAACCCTCAGCAGAACATGAAAAGCTGCCTTTTGCTGAGATGCCAAAGCACATGAGTGGTGCCAAGCATGTGTAGAGAGGAATGTTGGGGCATTGCTGCACTTTCCTTGGCTTAGCTTTTGCAGTTGCAGTGTCCCTGGAGCTCTGGGCTTTGTGGTTTGCTCAATCCTAACTGTAAGTGTAAGCCTAACCCTATGTGGAGCAGTAAAATCAGTGTCCTCTCAGTATGGAGACAAGTTTAGGAGAAGACATCCTGAAATGAGTTGTCTCCTCTAAAAGCTTTCCAACAATCCCCTTTTACTAATAGGAAACAAATACTTATGAATGAAAGTGAAAAAACCCCACCCTACAGTTTATTAACAAATAAGAATGCCCAGAAGGCAAGGGTAAAAAAATAATTCTAGATATTAAACTGTCGAACTTATCCCCCGCCCCCCCGCCCCCCACTGGAACAAAACCCAAAATTCCAGGGAAAATACGTGCTCATGATGCAACATACAGTAAAAAATAGCACTGGTGTCTCTTTCAGGGAGAAAACCAAACAAAAAGGAGCTTCATGGAGCAGTTCAGGCAACAGATGAAAATCTGGTGACTCTCTGGTGTTGATCTCCTCTCCATGCAGATGAAGCATTTAGACTGGAAGCTCTTGATGTGCTTTCTCTCCCCCACTCAATTTCCTGAGATTTGGGGCCAGAATGGAGTGACCCCTGTCTTGCCAGTTCCAAGCAACTGCTCTCCTGCCAGACCAGTTTCTCTGCTCTTGGACTAGCAGCCGGACTTCAGCTCACTTCAAAGGCAGCTAAAAGATTGCTGCTGCAGCTTCTCCAAGGCTGGTGAAAGGACAGAGCTTCTTGACTGGGCCAACAAAACCAAGGTAGGCAAGCAAAACCAGACCACAACACACCCAGATGTCTGGGAGGCCTTTAAAAAAGACCTGCTAAAAGAGCCCAAACCTTCCCCCTCCTCCAGCCCCTCACCTTTAAAGATACAGCAACCATTTTTGAGCATAAAGCAGAGGATCAGGGAATATGACTATCATCATAAATCCAAGACAAGTTCAAGATTTCAAAGACTTGCATTTCAGAAATTTTTGGAACTGTTCACTGCACCTTATGTCATCCCATTCCATTTAAATATTTTCAATTAATTTCAGAATTTTCAGTTTTTTTAAAATAGCATTTAATTTCATCATAATTCTTCTCCTGTGTGTTCAGTTCATTTTGTTTCCTGTATGAAGATTCCATTTCCGTTCATGAAATTAAGAATATTCCTCACAGCAGGCTTCCAACATTGCCAGCTCCAGACTCTGTGCCACTTATGGCGATAAGGACTTCTGTGACAGTGCCAAACTGCCATTAGGTTTAGCTTGACCTTGAGGGAGTAGAGAACCCAGAGCTCCAGGAACACTGGGGCTGGAAAAGGTATGCAAAGGCCATCCTACCAGGGCCCAACAATGCTGATTCTGCATCTTTCTAATCTGAAAACCCCATGGTGATGGGAACCTCAGCACCAGTGACAAGAAGACTTAGAGATGAAGTTGGGAGAGGAAAAGGGAAGTGCGGCAGGGCCACAATATTACTGCCTCCACGCCTTTCTTAGGGCCATGAATGGGGATGGGCACTTCAGCCATAGCCCCAAACTTGTTTAAAGATTAGCGTGCAAAAAAAAGAAAATTATTTCATGAAGTGGAAACAATAAAATGGAATAGAATGAAACAAAGTGCAACAAAATGGACTGAAACTTCACAAAATGATACTAATTTAAATCTCAATATTTCATTTCCTTTAACGAAATGAAGAATTTTCCTGAAAGAAAATGAAATGAGGAATCAAGGAATGAAGTGAAATTAAAAGGCAGTAGAGGAAATATAATGAAACAAAACATAAAAAAGAGGAAAGTTTTGGTATGAAGTGGAAACAATGAAATTGAATTGAATGAATATTCACTGAAAAATCACAGAATAACTCTGAAACCAAATCTTATTTGTTAACCATTAAAATATTCAAGTTTCTGTTGAAGTGAACATGTGCTATGTAGTTATGAATAAAATTAACTTCACAAGATAGAACATATCACGGTAGGAACTTATAATAGGTCATAAACACAGATCAAGAACAAAATTTTTATTTCAATATCTCAATTTTTTATGGAGATGTTTTATAACAGAATGTAGCTCTGCAACTGAAAATTTAATTAATCTCTATCCTTTTAAGACAGTACATCATCTTCATTGAAGTGGCCAGAATATCTCCCTGAGGTTGGAAAACTTTCCTGGATGTCTGTAGTACTGGACATCTACCCCACAGAGAAATTAATCTGAGCATTTGAAAATGGCCACAATTACTTCAGGTATGTTAATTAGAATTTATGTTTGAAGTCTCTTAAATTTAGACCTGCTGATAAGAATTATTCTCAACTAGATTTTTTCCTGGTTAAGTCATCTTTTATCATCCCTTGGTAAAAATCCATGACAGAGGCAGAATTAAAACCCCCAAAAGCATAAAAATAAATGTCAAATACTCCCTTTATCTTAAGTACACCTCTCTGCTTAGCATGTTAATATGTTAATATGTTAACATTTAATATGTTAATATTAAATGCACAAAGGAAATAGCAGAAAAGGCTCTGTTCCAGTGCTTAATGAAATGCCAAAGTAGATTCAAGGAAAGGAGATTTTGAATAGATCAACTATGTGTGAGATGATTGTTCTATGCTGTTAAATAAAATTTGGAATTCTGTTTATCTGACTGTTAGGTGTATTAGGAATGCTTTGTCTAAATTAGAAAAATTGCAACTGTTATCATACGTAAAATTGTCTTGTAATGGCACAAAGAAAATGGAAATATCTCAAAGTGGAAAGCTCATTTAGCAGAAATAGATGGAGGTGAAAGTAAGGCAGAACAGTGGTATCTGTCCCACAGACATGCTCTAGAAGATTTACTGACTATTTACAATAACACCATGAAGATCAAAAAACCCCAACAAAGTTGAGTATAAAAAACAATTCTCAGTAACCTTTCCTTCTGATTAAATGTTGTGTGCAACTTGCAGATTCCTCACACAGAAGGAGAAAAAGTAACAAAACAATTCTTTGATGTGTACAGGAATAGAAAGAAACAGCGGATCCTGGATCTTTGGGAATCTGCTGAATTTGCTAACATAGGGGAGGAGAATGTGCATAATTCCAAAGGGATTTTCAGGCACAGGCTTACCTCTTGATGAAGGGTGCTAATGAAAAAGAAAGGAAAACTGAAACAGTAAAGGAGGGAAGATATTGACCAAACTCTGTGGAATGTCACTTCAGCTGAAGCTACAGCAATCTCTTAATCTATGCAAAAGGCAACAAATATTTTTAAAATAGTGGACCATTAAGCCAGAATCTAGTTTGATTCATCATTGATGTTTGAATTACCACACTGATATGCAGAGGAATGAAGGTAAGGAAGGCAAGATTTGCTTGATGACTGAATAGTGATGTTATTTGATTGTCATATTCAATGACATTAGAATTAAAAATATACTATTATGTCAGGGGTTCTTGCTTGTTTATATGCTTGGAGCACCTCGTTTTCATGAACATAGATAATGTCATTTTTATATTTAGTGTTAATTCAAATAATAGAGGGACAGAAAGTGTCATTTACCTGGATGTTTGTAGGCTCCAGGATGTTATTGGCAGGTGTCTATAATACTAAGTGGAGACATAACTCTGTCTGTTACACGGTCTCTTGGCTTATTTCTAGTTTATAGTTCTAGTACACATTTGTGGAGGAATGAGGTGCACATTCTTTCAAAAGCAAAACCAACCAAACAAAAAATCCAACACAGAATCAGATTAACCCCCACTGGTCTAAAAATGTAATTGGATTAGGAAAAGGTTCAGTAATGATCTTTAAATGTTTCCACACTCTCAGGAATATTTGCAGAAGTGGAAGTGAAAATTATCATCTCCGTAAGAGTTCTGTGAGTCAAGGATCAGTGAAGAACTATGGAAAATGAAGAATTGAAATAATACTATAATACAAGTGGAACATCCAGCAAAAAATCTCTCTCTGAATGTGAACAAGGTATGTTGTCATTTAAATTTGACTTCAGTCAACTGTCAATTTTGTATCAAGATTGGCACTATAAGGATTACAAAACAAGGGGCATCACAGCTAGAAGTAATGGGGGACACAAGAACTAAAATTTCAGGGACAGGAAGACATTTCCCAAGGGCAGTATTAATGTTAGAAAGAAGTTTGTATCTCTTGAAAATCCTCAAACTGTTAAAAAGATTTTAACATGGAGCTGATATCACTGGTTTAAACTCACATTATTTTTTGAAAATGTAAGAACAAAAAACCAGAACTGTAGTATGTATTAAACCCAGGTGTTAAATTTTTTCTGAAGGTTTTTTTATGTGTGTGTGTGGCTGCATACTTAGTGATGAAAGAAACAGAGTACATCTCTACAGGAATAATCTGGTGCAAATGTGATATGGTTTATGCATACATTATTACTAGTTACTCTACTACCAATGGGATAACACGCGTATAACATTAGGACTCAGAAATGACTGTCTGGGGAACTACTTGCTCTTTGGACCATGATAGAAGTTGGCTACCTTTATAAGATATTCTGAATATTGATGAGCATCTAAATGGGTACATTTTTATTTACTGGGAACCAATGGAATGCTGAGTTGCAAATACACCTAGGCTCCAGAGACTTTCAACTGAGCTGTAAAAGAAGAACTTTTAAATTTTGCAGTCAGAAAGAAAACACAGACTCCTCAAAATATTAAATTAAGAATTAGGTATCTCATCAGTCTGTTTCTAATTTGAGCTGACAGAAACATTGTCTACTGGTCAGTAATCACAGGTGAAAACTAGACCTTGTGGGCATTAATAAGAATTCTGCCAACAGCATCAGGGGAGCCAGGATTTCCGTATTAATTTCTGGATGTGTGTGTATTACATTCACAAATAGCTGGAGTGAAACACTCTGTCTATATCCATAAATCTGCATTTCATGTTTCAATGTACCAAATAGGTATGAAATTGTGTATACTCTAGAGCCTATACCCCTGAATATAAAAAAAATTGGGTTCTAAATATGTCTTTTGACAAATATGCAGATTACCTGAAAAAATCCTTAGATGCAAAATTTTATTGCTGGCTATATGCAGTATGCCTGCATATCAATTGCAATGACACAGCAAAGTTTATTATGGATTTTCAGAGTTGTTGTGTGATATCAAATTTTAAAAGTGCTTAAGGAATATAAACTACCAATGAAAATTTTAAGGAAGAAGTACACTGTGCGTTATGCATTAGAGGAATGATACTAAGAGCATTGCACCTGATGGAGTTATAAAATAGCTGCATTAATGTATACATTTTACAATGTTTATAATACAGCACCATTTTTGGGAACAATGAATAGCCGACTGGAAATTACTCAGTTTTCCTTTAAGGTCATGACTTTGAAGAGGATGTCGATGACTGAATTTTTTCTGGTAGTGACAGACTCTAAAGGTAATTAATATTTTAAAAGTATAGAATTTTTTGTGTGTTCCCTTTTTATTCACTTTCAATCTAATTTTACGTAGTTCAGCTTTATCAGCATGACAGTTTGCAAAAAGTGAGTTTCAAAGTCATGTGCTTGACAATTAAAGTAAAGTGGATTTTAAACTTACATACATAAAGTATCTCACCAGCAGTGTTTGCGCATTCATCTACTTGGGAAACAGGTTTAATGGTGATAGTAAATTGTTCCAACTCACATAAAGTGCACAATAATTAGTGATGTCTTTAAAATTGTGTTGAGAACGAGGGAATTTCTCAGAAAACTTTAACAGTTGGGTCCCTGTTTTAGGCTGTTTGCAAAGGCTCAAAACCTTGTCCTTTATAGTCTGTTAATCTATTTCTCCAGATCCTTTCTTTTAACATATGTACACAATATGTTGTACCTAGATGAAACTCTGGTCTTAGGAATCAAAATATTTAAGGCTCCTTGGCTTGCAAATAAACTTTGGTGTTCATTTGTTTAAAATCTCTATCAAACTAAGTGTCAGAATTGAGGAGGAATTGTAACCTAAAAGATTCTGGTAGCACATTAGTATCCTCAGCTTGGTTTATGGCGTGACTTTGTAGTGCCTGTGTCACTTTAGAAGACAGTGAATCCCAGGAGAAATCCTGTTGTCCTTTGATGGGATGAACTTGTTGATCAAAGGTTTACACACAGCTAAAATGGAATTGATCTTTACACATACTGTCAGCAAAGACAGTATGTGGACCCCACTAGCTATTCATTCTTGCTGTCATGTTGTATTTTTTCTTTTACTGACACAAGTACTTCTGAGCTCATATTTCAAACCAGGTTATTGAAATGATAGAGGTCTCAGACTTCTTTAGTGTGTGTTCTTCCAATTAGAGATATTTTAGAAAAAAATAACTCCAGTATTTCTTCCAATTTTTGGTTTACCAATGAGAATCCTGTTTTATATTGAAGGCAGAATGATGTAGATAGATCCCAGGTTACCAGGTCAGGGGAAAATCCATGTTCATTCTTAACCAAGGGCATGTTAAATACATGCTGAATTTTTTGCATCACTTTATAATTGAAATGGTAAAGAAGTGTTTTCTTCAATGATTTTACTTTCTTTGTGTTTTTCTTCAGAAAGGTATACGGTTTTGGATATGCTTATTCCTTGTCTGATGGTAGAAGAGGTAGAAGTTGGGAAAGTGAGAATCTTATTTACATGGAATTTTGCCAAAATTATGCATTAGTGAAACAGACTGTGTCCTTGTGCTTATTTGGGATTGACAAAACTCCTTTTTTATAGTACACTATAGTCAAACATCAGTATTAAGCACTTCCATTCAGTCTGATAAATAGAACTAATTTAAATTAATTAAGTCTAAAGTAACTTAACTAAAAACATTACAGGCAGCTGAAAAGTATGCAAATAAACTATCTTTTCTTCCTTCATTTGGATAGTTTATGTTCTCCTACAGCAGGTTTTTTCTGTGATATATTGAAAAGAAATATTTCTGGTATTCAAATAACAGAATATTTCCCAATATTTGTATTTCTTTCATAGAAGGAAATGACAACCACAAGAAAACTAAGATACAGCACATTCTTTAAAGGGACATGAAAGCCTTTTTCTGGGTGTTATATATTTGTTCCCCAAGTATATATTTCTTCTACCCTTGTATGTATAATTCAATTTTTTATAAACCCCAATTTACTCTCTAGTAGTTCTTGTAAAAAAGTCATTTCACTAACAACTTGGATGCAGGACTTGAAGGAATACTAAGTAAGTTTGCCAACAGCAGTATATTGAGAGGACCTGTCAACTTCCTCAAGGTCACAAGAGACCTTGACAAATTAGAGAGGTGGGCAATCACCAATCATATGAAGTTTAATGAGGGTAAGTGCTGGATTCTGCACCTGGGACAGAGCAACCCTGGCTGTGAGCATAGAATGGAGAATGAGAGGCTGGAGAACAGTGCTGTAGAAAGGGACTTGGGAGTCCTGGTTGATGGCAAGTTGAACATGAGTCATTGTATCCTGGCAGCCAGGAGGGCCAACCCTGTCCTGGGGTGCATCAGGCACAACCTTACCAGCCAGACAAGGGAGGGGATTGTCCTGGTCCCCTCTGCACTGGGACAGCCTCACCTCATGTGCTGGGGGCAGTTTGGGGCACCACAATATAAAAAAGATCTTAAATTATTAAAGAGTGTTCAAACGAGGGCAACAAAGATAGTGAAAGGTCTTCAGGAGAAGCCATATGAGAAGTGACTGAGATCACTTGGTCTGTTCAACCTGGAGGAGACTGAGGGGACACCTTATTTTTGTCTTCAACATTCTCATGAGGGGATGCAGAGGGGCAAGTACCAATCTTGTCACTCTTGTGACTGGAGACAGGACTCAAGGAAATGACATGAAGCTGAGTTGGGGGACATTTCGTTTGGATATCAGGAAAAGGTTTTTCACACAGAGGGTGTTGGGCACTTAAAAAGACTCCTCAGGGAAGTAGTCATGGCATCAAGCCTCTCTGAGTTCAAGAAGTGTTTCAATAATACTCTCAGGCACATGGAGTAAATCTTGAGGTACCCAGTGGAGGTCCAGGAGTTGAACTTGATGATCTTGATGGGTTCTTTCAAATTCAGCATATTTCATGATTCTATATGTATGCAAGTGAAAATTCTCTGTATCCTCTTTGAGGGATATCAATACCTACCAACACTATTTACATTGGACTTTTTTCTTTCATGGTGAATTATGGACAGACTCAGACATGAAGAAATTCAATAGGTTATTAAAAAAAAAGAAGCTAAGTTTAGTAGAACTTCCTATTACCAGATTTATGTATTACCTTTATCCAACTACGTAATACTGGTTTCTGTAACATCCACAACCCAGCTTTTTGTGAAGCTCAACCCTTTTGTAAAGCTATGAAACAGTGAAACAGGTTGTCCTGAGACACTGTCTCTCTTCTTGATTTTGTGTGTGTGTTTGTAGTGACCTCCAAAGGTCCGTTCCAGCTTAAATTATTCCATAACTATATGATAAAGCTTAAGTGGGAAATTTGTAGCAAAGTGATAATGCCAGACGATTTAAAATTTGGATTGCAATAATGACTACCCACAGAAAATCACCTGAATGCCAGATGTCCTACAAGGTTCCAGTGGGATAGTTTGCAATGCAACAGTCATCACATTTTCAAAAAGAATTGCAGAAAGAATGGGTATTTACTTTGGAATCTTTCCAGTGAGAGCAAAATAAGTAAAATCTGTCTCTGTAAATGGGGAGACTAGTATAAAGCATAATTTTTATGTAACTATGTGCATGCAACCTGAGTCAGCTTGGCTAAACAAAAGCAGCATTTTCAAGCCAATACATACTTAGCAGGACTATAAGTGAATAAATTAGTTCCAAAATTGTGTGAAGTTTGTTTGAATGGTCTTCTGATAAGCAATCCAATTTTACAAACACCTGTTACCTCTGCTGTGGGTGATCCATACAAGAAGAAAAATCTTGTATGTAAAAGTGAGTCTGATAGCTTTGCTAGGTCAATGGAATCTGTAGAGAATTAAAAGGATTCTTTAAATGATTGCATGGTATTTATTACAATACAGAGGAATAGAAATATATTTTTCTGTCAACTAGACATCTTTCTCTCATGCTGTTTCTTCCTTTCAACCACAGAATACTTCCATACCCATGCTCCATCAGGCTTTTTCTATCAGCCAGATATGAATTTCAGCTCTTACTGTGGAATTGTGATCCCTTCTTTTGGTTGCAGGAGCTATAGCTTTCCCTGGAAATGGGAATATCCATTTTGATGTCCCTTTTTGTCTCACTCAATGTTATGGCTCTCTGACAGAGATTTATATAACCAAAATTTTATAGCAAACTTTTCTTTTTTTTCCTGAGTATTCAGCAAATTTCCATCAGGTAACTGCCAGATTATATATTATAGAAGTAGTTGAGAATTTTACATTTTTTTTATGGGAACGAGCAACATCTAAGGAAATTCAAGTGTTATCCTACATTAGATTTCCAAACTCCTTGCATGTTTGGTTACACACCAAATCCAGAAGGCAGAAGATTGTATGCATGGATGTTCGGCAGAGTGATGGAAATAGTGAAGTGAAGCCAGATTTGGTCAATGCTTATTTACAGCATGCTGGTTAAAGCAGAGCTAATGGCATAAAATACAATTTTAAAATAAGAATTATTATAATTTTCAGTTTACCTGTAGGAGAGGAGAGTAAGTGAATTAGCTCTATAAGCACTACAAGAAACCTCAATTTTCAGGCAATTCAAATGTCTTGGAGTTGTTCTTACTTGTAGCCTTAAAATTTAATCCTTTTTTTTTTTTTTTTTTTTTTTTTTTCAGGAAAGGGATCAGATTAAATATTAGTGATAAAAATACTCAGCATCTGGAGTGAATTACAGTAAATTCATGAATACAAGCCGCACTGAGTATAAGCCGCATCTCTGGGTGTTGGCAAATATTTCGGTTTTTGTCCATAAATAAGCCGCACCCGAATATAAGCTGCTCTGTCGTTCGCAGTGAGGACCCGCGTGCAATTAGTAACAGAACCGCGGGAGGGCGGGGTTTACTGGCTGAGCTGAGGCTGTGCAGGCTCGACCCACTAGGGGCTGCTGACGGGGCCAGGTGGCCCAGCCCGGTGCTGCCGCTCGGGGCCAGCCGCCGCTGCCACTGGGCTCGGGGACACCCGCCGCTGCCACTGGGCTCGGTCACCCCCGGTCAGCGCTGCCCCGCGGTGGCAGGCAGGGATGGAGTTTCCCCTGCTCCTACGGCAGCGGCGGCGGGCAGGGACGGAGCTTTCGCGCGCCCGTGGCGCTGGCGGCGGGCACGGACAAAGCACCCCACCTCCTCCCCGAGCTGCGGCAATGGCTGCGCGGGGCTCCCGTCGGCTCCCCGAGCCGCGGCAATGGCGGCGTGCACTTCCCCCCCGCTCCCCGGGCCGCGGTAATGGCTGCACAGGGCCCCCGTCGGCTCCCCGAGCCGCGGCAATGGCGGTGCGCCCCACCCCCGTCCTCCCCAGGCCGCGGCAATGACGGCGCAGGGCCCCCGTCGGCTCCCCGAGCCACGGCAATGGCGGCGCAGGGCCCCCGTCGGCTCCCCGGAGCCGCGGCAATGGCGGCGCGCCCCCCCCCTGTCAGCTCCCCGAACCGCGGCAATGGCGGCGCGCCCCCCCACCCGTCCTCCCCTGGCCTGCGGCAGAGAGGGAAGAAGAGAGCTCTCCCGCCTCTCTCCCCGCCCCCCGTGCTGCCTGCTTGGAGCCAGGGCAACACAGTAACACTGTAACAATCATGGAATGCCGGCTTGTACTGGCAGGTGCTTGGCTCGGCGCCCTGGCTGGCACGTCTGGGGTTGTAAATGTCAGAAAATTATTCACAGATTAACCGTCCCCGACTATTAGCCGCACTTCCGGATTTCCACCAAAATTTTTGTCAAATTGCTGCGGCTTGTATTCATGAAATTACTGTAATTTGTTATTGATGTGTATGAGTGTACTATTAGAGTGAGGTAAGCTAGCAGACTATACATTAACAAAAACAGTAGCTAAATCAATTCATGTTAATTTATTTGTTTCCTTAAAACTTAAATATGATATACAGTCTTAGAATAAACTGATAATTTGGCTTTGCTTAATAAAAGTGTATTGAAATAAGTGATACTCCAGTTGAATTCTGCAGGGCATGTTGATTTTTTCCGATTCCAGAATAAATTAGTGATCCAAGTTGGCTTGGAAAAAACCTGCTGTCTAAACCTCAAAGCTGTCTTACTCTTTTTTTCAACTCAACATTAAAATAAATACTCATTCTTTAAAACAGACCATTAGACAGCTGAAGTGTAAATAAATATTTGTTCCAGTTCTCTGGAGAAAAAATGCATCTAGTTTAGGCATTGATTTAGCCCTGAAAATTATTTGTCTGTAATTATAAAAGACATTCAAGAAGAAAATTAATTACAGTAGTTTCACGAATACAAGCCGCACGGATTATAAGCCGCACCCCCGGTGCCTCGACAATGTTGCTGTCTTTGTCAATAGATAAGCCGCACCCCGAATATTAGCCGCACTTTCGTTCGTCGCGAGAATCCGTGCGCAGCTTTCACAAATTGGCCAATTAGTAACAGGATCGCGGCATAGCGGGCTTTACTGGCTCGGGGCGGGGCCAGGCAGGCTCGGCCCGCTCATGGTTGCTGACGGGGCTGGCCGGGTGGTGCTGCAGCTGCCGCCGGGCTCACTGGCCCCCCTCTCCCGTCAGCACCGCCCCGCCGCTGCGTTCACGTACTCGCCCTGCCGGCGGGCCAGGCGCTGCCACCGCTGGCAGGCATGCCGGCCGCGTCGCCGCTGCGTTCACGTACTCGCCCTGCCGGCGGGCCAGGTGCTGCCGCCACTGGCAGGCATGCCGGCCGCGTCGCCGCTGCGTTAACGTAGTCGCCCTGCCGGCGGGCCAGGCGCTGCCGCCGCTGGCAGGCATGCCGGCCGCGTCGCCGCTGCGTTCACGTAGTCGCCCTGCCGGCGGGCCAGGCGCTGCCGCCGCTGGCAGGCATGCCGACCGCGTCGCCGCTGCGTTAACGTAGTCGCCCTGCCGGCGGGCCAGGCACTGCCGCCGCTGGCAGGCATGCCGACCGCGTCGCCGCTGCGTTCACATACTCGCCCTGCCAGCGGGCCAGGCGCTGCAGCTGCTGGCAGGCATGCCGGCCGCGTCGCCGCTGCGTTCACGTACTCGCCCTGCCGGCGGGGTCGCCGGCCGCCCCCTCCCATCTGCACCGCCGCCGCGTTTCCTCGCCCTGGCCGGCACTGCAGGCCCCCGCACCGCCGGGCTCCCCCACCGCTGCTGGCCCCGATTCTGCTGGGCTTCCCCCGCTGCCAGGCAGCCCCACCCGCCGGCCTTCCTGCTTCTGCCATGCTCCCCTGCACTGCTAGCCCCAGTTCTCCCGGGCTCCCCTGCCCTGCTGGCCCGGGCTCTGCCGCCCCCCCTGCCCCGCCCTGCTGGCTCAGGCTCTGCCGCCCGCCCCCACACTGCTGGCCCTGCCTCTGCCAGGCTTTCCCACCTCTGCCGGGGCCGGCCGGGCTCCAGCTTGGCTTGGGGCTGCCGCGGGCTCTCACTCCCGTGTTGGCAGCTTTTAGAATTTTGTTAATGTATTAGCCGCCCCGGAATATTGGCCGCACTTCCGGGTTTCCACCAAAATTTTGGTCAAATTGGTGCGGCTTGTATTCGTGAAATTACTGTAATCTGAAGTTCTGCTAGGAATTTATATTTGTCAATGTCAATATAGTAGGAACAAGTTAGAGGAGTTAACAAGCTATAACTTGTCCTGAGGGAAATTCTTTGACATGAAACATCTTTTGAAACATCCTAAAGAATGCAGTCTTCAAAAATCATGTGGGATGGAGAAAGCATGTCAAAAAGTATGCAAACATCACCAAGCTGCTCAACGTATGACTATGCTACACAGAAATTGTGCTGGTGACAACAGCTTCTAACTGGCTTAGATGTGACAGGGAAGGAAAAGGCAGTTTTATCGGTGTTTAGCTATTTGATTTCTTCAGCAGGAATGGATCTTGCTTGGAGTTTGTTAATGTGAAAATATGCTTTCTGGAAAAAGCAGTTGTCAGGGAACTAGCGACTCCTACTGATCCATCACAGAATGTACAGTTAGTGAAAGCACAGGAGCAGATAAGTCCAGTTAAGTACAGCACGTGAATGTTTAAACCCTTTGATCAGTGCAATTATGCATGGAAGCACAAAATCCATTTGCCTGAAACCACAAGAGCAGTAAACAGCAATCCATAAACCTTAACAGATTTCTGTGTGGTTGATCTCTGATAATTCATGCCAAGGTCTCTAGGAAGCTGATGAACACGTTAGGCTGCAGTTGTATCACACACAGCTGACACCATCACAGTTGAGAAGGGCAGCTGTCCTGGGCTTTGTTGCTGTGTGGTCCTAACTTGTGTGGTCCCCTCTCAGCCAGCTGAAGGATTTTGCCTTAACCACACAATCCTTACACCTTTCCTCCTCCTCTTCTGCACAGGAAATGTTGACTGGAGTCTCAAGGTGCCTTTAGGAATTGGACATTTACTTCCTCGTCTGAAACCAAACATTACTGGTATGTAGTTGTTACAAAGAGAACTGGTTTTTTGTTCTCCTGAAATCTTAGGTCACTTTTTCAATACTGGTAAACTTGAATAGGTTCAAGATTTGTCTGTTTCAAACACATCTCAGGCTTCACCCGGTCTTCTCCCTTCTGTCTTTCCATATGTAAGCAATCGTGTCTGTCTCGATAGTATGTAAAGATATGATAATTTATTCAATAATATTTTGTATTTGTTTGGTTTTCCAGCCGATGTGATGCTGTTTGAAATAGTTTTCTGTAAAACTGACAGGAAGACTGGTTTCTGCCTTTCACTGAGCATTTATTATCTCTCTCTCTCTGTAAATAGACCTTGCAAAAATGAAAAAAATGCTAACAGTGGGTAAGAATCGTGGAACAGAGACTAAATAGTTGGATTCTTTTCTCAGAGCTGCTGCAGAAGTCCTGAATTATTGACCTTGGGATGTGACTGGTCATAATGCAGAAGGTCATATTATTTCAGAGGAAATAAATAATAATTGCCTTTTTTATAAGAAATGTATGTATCATTATCTGCTCAGTTTTGTGTTGTGATCTACTGGAGGAGTTAATTTTTTTTCTGGGACAAATGAGTAACTGTGTCAACTGTGCCAAGAAAAGGAATTACTTTTGAAGCCCAAAAGACTTTTGATTTTATATATTTTTCTTATATTCCTAGCTCTGTAAACTACTATTATGCAGTTACCTATCTTGTTAATTAACTCTAGTACATTTCCCACTCTTTCTCTTAGATTTTAGAATAATCTGATTTTCTAAATACATTCCTGAAATACTGCATAGTCTTATTTTCAGGAAGAGGACCTATAAGAAGAACATTTTGTTTTCCAACCAGTATCTGAGAAGTCGTAACAAAAAGTGGGGCAAAGAAGCCCTTGGACTAACTCCAAGGGGGTGCCCCAGGGGTGGGTTACTGGGTCAACTGAATTTCCTATTGGATGTACCTGTAAGATAGTCTAATTTGTTAATCTTATAGAATTGTGGAAATCGGGTACTGGGTGTTCACCATTACTACCAGGATACCTGGAAGCTTCGAAATAAAGGTCTGCTTTTTTACTTTATTATTCTAACAACACTGCAAGAGTTTTTTCCTCTTTTGGTTATAGACAATACTTTGTTGAATGGGCCTGTCTTTCAGAGATTATTCTGTGCATCTGGTTTTACAGTTAATATGTACCTTGTGTACCTGTTTTAGCTAAAATGAGCTGTGCTTGTGTACACCTTTTAAATAGTTGATCTTTGATAACTTGACTCAGGTTGTGGCTGTGGCCTTAGAGGCAAGGATGGCAAGAAGGAAAATTTTATCTTTTAACACTGGCAGCTTAAGTCCGATACAGAAGGAAGACCATCAAATTGTAAAAAAGGCACAGAGATAACTTGGTGCACAAAAGCCACCATGATGTAAGAAAAAAACCACTCTCCTAAACACAGAAGAGAAGTGCTTGAAGTACCTTGGGCTAGAGAGGTAGGTAGGTTTACTAGTGCACATCAACAGTGCAGCATCCTTTCCTTTACCCTTTTAATTCAAGAAACTTGAGTCTGCTGCATGATCAACAAAGATTACTCGTCCTAGCTCCTAGGAAAGATAAGTCAGCAGGATTTGGAGTTGAATGGAGGGTGATTGCTAGAAAAAGAGATGGGAATGTTGAAGCTGGTAAGACAAATTTTCATAGTTGGAGTTTTGTGACCAAACTTTGTGTTTGTAATATATGTTATAACTATGTCAGATGAAATTCTTATCCAGATAGTATTCAAACTGTTAAATTCTTAAATTTGGAGTCATGCTGAACATCCTCCTGCTCCAGGTCAAGGACACACATATTAAAACAAATGCTTTTGCCAGTATATTTGAACATCAGTTTATTCAAGTTTACCTAATGTATGGGTTGCATCAGGTTGGTTTTTTCCACAACTTTTTTTTCCATGCTGCAATGCTTTACTCTTGCACAGTGCCTATTTCTGAATGAGATCTCTGCCATTTTACAGATTCCTACATAGCAAAGCACTCTTACTCGAACATTAAAAATCCTAAATAATCTCCTTGTCTAATGACTGTGTGCACAAAAACTGTCCTTTTTCTCTTAAATATGTCAGTCTGGCTATGAAAAAGAGAATTACTCTCTTTTTGGCATTTAATAATGATTAACAAAAGATGTCTGAAAAACCTTCCCTTCTTCACTTCAGCTTTTCACTTCAGGCACTGCTGACTACAAAGTTATTGGCCTTTTCTACTCAGCAGTGCCCTTACATAGGAGTTAGCAAAAATCAAGGAACCGGATCTTCCTTGAACAGAAAAAAAAGAACACTATGTTTCTTTTTCAACAACTCATTTCAAGTTGTGGACTGTATTTATTATACATAAATTATTTAATCTTAGAGTTAATAATAAACTAATAATAAGCTTCCCCAGGGAAGTATTCACAACAGCAAGCCTGAGTTCAAGAAGCATTTGGACAATACTTTAGTCTCAGTGTGACTCTCAGGGCTGTCCTGTGGAGGGTTGAGAGTTGGACTCAATGATCCTTGTGGGTCTCTTCCAATTCAGCAGATTTTGTGATTCTGTTAAATTTACAAATTGTTATCAGTAATAGTTTTGCTGTCTAGTTTCAATTATGTCATCAAAGATGAGTCAAAGTATGAATGCAACTCTGTATACATGTTTTACTTAATATATCCTTTTAACAAAAAGCTGCTTTCACTGACCTGCTGTGAAGTTTTTGACAAATCACTATTCCCATACTCAATTTTAACTTGATATCCAAAATTTAGAGATAATTTTTCCTTTGTTTAGATATTTTCCAGAATGCTCAAGGAAAATATTAAGTTTCAGCCAAGTACTGAAATCTTTGAAGTAAAAAAGCAATACATCTCCATATGTTATTAGTGGTTTCTCAGTTCTGTTTTTCCTAGTCTTTCAACATAGATTAAGTCAGTCCAGTGAATTGTAATGGGTCTTTCACTTCTTTGTTTGTTGGTTAGATTAAAAAAATGGGAATGGAATTGTAAGGAAAGGCATTTGTAATCCAAATTGTTGAGGTGTTTTCTTAGTATAAGACCTGTAGAAGAGAAGATACCTTGTGTATACTCACAGCTGAAATATGGAAAATCCAAAGGCATAAAGAGGCTGATAGGAACTTTGATTTCAGTCTGCTTATTTTGGATGTAATTCGGGTGTTTTAAGACTGTATAGTATTTATTTTTCAAAATGAAAAATTAGATTCTGTAGTTTTAAATGCTGTTAACTATCAGTATGATGCTAATAATTTGTAATACAGTTATTTCACGAATACAAGCCGCACCATTTTGACTAAAATTTGGCTCCCACACCAGAAATGTGGCTAGTACTCAGAAGCAGCTAATATGTGAATAATTTTCTGACATTTCCACCTCCAGAAGTGGAAACCGAGGTGCCGAGTCGAGCAACTTGCCAGTAAAAGCCGGCATTTCGCGATTGTTACAAATTGTTACTCTGTTGCGCCGCGGGTGGAGCTGCTCTGTGCAGGCAGCACAGGGGGTGGGGAAGGCGGGGCAGCTCCCTCCTGCTGGCCCCACGGCTTGGGGGAAGCAGGGGCTCTCTCCTACTTGTACCCGTGGCTCGGGGGAAGCAGGGGCAGCTCTCTCCTGCTTAGCCCTGCAGCTCAGGGGAAGGCGGGGCTCTCTCCTGCTTGGCCCCACGGCTCGGGGGGCTCCCGTCCCCGCATGCTGCCACCACAGGAGCAGGCAGGCTCCATCCCCGCGTCCCATCGCTGCCGCAGGTGCTGGCGGGCTCTGTGCCCCCCCTGCCATCACGGGGCAGCGCCAGGCCGGGGTGATCGAGCCCAGCGGCGGCGGCGGGTGGCCCCGAGCGGCCCCACCGAGCAGCAGCGCCGAGCTGGGCCACCCAGCCCTGTCGGCATCCCCGAGCCCTCATGGCCCGAGCCGAGCCAGTAAACCCCGCCCTGCCGCGGTCCTGTTACTATTTGGCAACTTTGTTGCATATGGGTCCTCGCTGCGAACAACAGAGCGGCTTATACTTGGGTGCGGCTTATTTATGGACAAAGAACAAAATGTTTGCCAACACCAGGCGATGCAGCTTATACTCAGTGCGGCTTGTATTCGTGAATTTACTGTACATATTACTACAGTGAAATATTTATAACAGTTGAAAATCTCAACTAGGTTGTAGGATATTAACCAGATGGATTTTGGGAAAAAGCAGACTAAGGGTGCCTTTGGGAAGACTTAATTTTTTGGAATGTTGACAATGATGCTCTGAAGATCAGATTCAGGTGTGTGTGTTTTCTGCCATCATGGGCATGGTCACTACATATGACTTTTATTGCCAAGCATCCGAATTTCTCAAAAAAGAAGGCCTGCATTAAAAAAGAAAAAAAAGGCAGCTACATAGAGATCAACAGAAAATTTACAGCAATAAAAATGGTAGTGATGTTAGCTATGCTTTGCAATATAACAATTTAAATCTCTCTTGTAATCATGAGAAACTTTGCTTAAAGCATGCAAACTGATAGCAAGAGTATAGACTTGCACTCTAGCATTTCTGCATGTTGCTCAGCATCCTGTTCCATTGCCTGCATTCAGTCACTGAGGTACCTATTTTATGGAAGAAATTAATCAACTTTCAGATAATCATAGTCCAGGTTGAATAAAGAAGGGGAAAGCAGAATAGTTAAAATGAGCCATTATTGTGTTATATCGTTAATACACTGTGAGCAGTTGATAGTGTTATTAGTCATTGCCTTTTTCAGTTTCATGAAATATTGTGCAGATTCAGCCACAAAGCAAATAAACACTTAGAGCACTTGGGATTTTCACTGCACCCAGTCTATTCTAATATGTTATTTCTACAGCTTTGTCAGTAAAAATAGAGCAGAAGACTTGCAAAGACCCACCTTTCTAGTGACTTTGTAAAAGAATTAGATATATAACAGAGAAATATAACAACGACTAAAATAAAAAAAGAAAAGAAAGAAAGAGGCAAGTCCTTTTACAGCTTCTTCATTTATTTTTAAGCAGAGGAGGGGTCATTGGGCATAATGATTTTATTTATTGAAGAGATAGATTTTGTTCTAGTTTGGATTTATTAGTATCTGGTTATAAGCAAAGGTGGATTCACTAACTCCCTTGAAATATAAAGTGGACTAACTTCAGTCTGTGCTCAGTTAAATTATATTAATGTAAAACTGTTATTAAATGATTAGTTTGAAGATGGAAAGATATCACTCTGATAAAGTTGGTGGTAAAATTTATCCCTGATTTTGAATGACCTGTGAAATTCTCATATATATATATATGTATATACAATGTTTTTATAATTGAGACAGTGTAAGATAATAGAAAATTATATAGCAGTTCAAGAATAGCATTCTATAATTTTTCTGATCATGACATGTCTGTGACAACAAAGGAAAGAAAAGCTTCTATTAAGACACATTTGTTCTTTTGTTGTTAGCTCTCCATCACTAGGATAGCAAAACTACTGAGGTAGTAACAGCAAACACAGTTGAAAAGTTCTGGTGACTCACATTTTTTTTTCTGTCATTGACTGTAGCTAAAACACTGTCTCATAAAAAAGTGAACAAGCAGCAAAAATTTGTATGATTTATTCTAGGCATTCAATATAGCCCTGCAAGTCACTGTTCATTCCTATGGAACACTAGGTCAACTCAGTCTGGATGAAGCAATTCATGCTGTAGATGGGGAAAATACATGAGCAAGACGCATGGAGAGACTTTGTACACTTTGCCCTTTCAGCTGCCCATGGGATTCAAATGTCCTTTACCACAAGTAATATGACACTGTACTGATCATAGAATCAAAAGTTTTTGTCTATCCAAGCTGTTCTGGTAGAGTTTTCTTTTTAATTAATTGATTGTAGCATAAATTTTGTCTTCAGCCTTCTTCACTTCTGTTATAGACCACTTATTTAAACTTAAGACACTTTGGCATTTTTGCCTTTCAGTATATGAAATTCATTACACTGACATTTAATCACTTCAAGATTTCCACACCGATTTTTCTAATGCAAATAGACCAACAGTAGAGCAGAGGTACACTTTACAATTTGGTTTGCAAATGAGGTACTGGAGGGTCTAATGAATCAGAGTCCTTATGCACAGAGTTAATTTGAGCTGATGCCCTCCTGACATCAGAAGAAGTACCCGCCTTTTAAAAATCTTTCATCAGGTCAATGAAAAACATCAAATGTTGGCCTTTTTGTGCATTATGTTCTGATTAGAGCTTTGGAAGACTGTTGTGTGATTATCAAGTAACCTTCATGTGATACTACAAGGAGTTCCACTGCTCCCACTTACATTTAGAACTGAAAATCTTTCAAGATCACATAAACTATTACAGAGAGAATGTGAACAGGCTGGAGGAACCAGAGAGTGAGTATAATGGATTGGAAATGATAAAACACCCTCCAATATCCTACAATTCCCATTAATTATTGTAACTCCTTTCTCAATTGGGGCATTTACATCTCTGAATTTTCATAAGGTATCACTGCAGCACCTAAAAATACTATGTTACTTGGTCTGTGACATTTTCTGGGTGGAATATCAATTTCTGCTTTATTGAGTACTTGCCATGCTACTCCTCTTGCTTTCCCTATCTTCTCAAGGGAATTTTCATCAATCCAGATATCACTGATATATATTGGTACAGTTTTTTATCTTGGGGGAATGAGACTTGTGTAGAAGTTCAGCAAGTGCAGTGTGAGTGGTGGTGGGTAAATGTTTATACCCTTATGAGAATCTGTTAAGACATATTTTATTTCTTCCCAAGTAAACTTCTCTTTATCCTATCCCTTCAAGGGACTTTTGTACTGCACCCTGCCCATCCAGGGGTGTTCAGCTGCTTGCAAGATAGATGTTAAGTTTGCAATGTTTGGCACAGCAACTGTTAGTGGGGCTGTATTGTCAATTACTCAGTCACCTTGGTGATCAAACTGGCCAGACAGGTGAGATAACTGGAAGTGGTTCTGAAGATGATTGTCTTTTCTCCACACCAGCTGTGATTTCAGAAATTCTAGTTCATGCCACAACAAATTGGAAAATGTGTCAGTAATTTTTGTGTCAGCTGGTGCAAGGGCTGTGTGTAGTAGCCAGTAGCCATAAAGCAGATTCCCTCTTTCTGTCTAAGCTGAAGGAACATGCAGTGCCTGTCACCATGTGCGAGGTTTGTCCATTTAAAACAAAAATCTAAAATATTTTCATAATGGTCTTTAATTGTGAAGTGAGGAATTGCCATGTGCCTCTCATTAGGGAGCCATAAAGTGCCCTTGGCAATTTTACACACAACACTTGTGCGGCCCACGCTGCTCGCCTCAGCTGTTTGCCATATGGATCTCATGCCCTGCTTCTTGGTATCTTGTATTACCATTGAAATTTGTGCTCCTGTATTTATTAAAAATGTCTCCAGTTGTCCCTGAGGACTAACTGGAGTTAAAATGTATGGCCGTCATCACACATCCACTGATCAGCCTTCACATCCTGGAAAATCAGGCCCAATTACTCATTTTCTCACTTAATGGCCTGCAGTTTCTCCTTAAGTGGGAGGAAGGGGTTACCTCCCTTTTTGAGGGCTTGAAATATGCTTCTTCTTTTCACTGTTATCTTTTTTCTGGAATGCTTAATTTAGACTCCATGTAATGCCAGTAGGCTGACCTTGAATTGGGGCTACAGGAATGCCTAGGAATATTCTGGGAATCTGACCATTCATTTCTCTGTCCTTGAGATTCTGTTCAAGGGTTCTTACCATTTTATCTTTGGTCTAGTACTTCTTCCCTCTTTTACTGGTCTTTATAATTTCCTTCCTTGCGGGTTTTGTTTTTTAGCTGGTGCATTGTCCCAGCCCATTTCACACCTGGACTTTGCAATGCCTCATATTAACTCCACCCATTTAGGGAGTTTTTTTTACTATATTCATTATCTCTTCCTCTCTCATCCCATTTTGAAGCTAGCTAAGGTTTAAGCATTGTCATAGATACTCTAATCAGTGGTTTTAGCATTGTGAAATCTACTGTAGCAGATAGTGGAACATCATGGGAATCCTCATTTGTGCATGAGGCTTTTGTGATACATCTAGAGAGGTCACTTAGGGATTTAATGGGGATTATGGAGTGTTCACCTTGCTCCATGGTATCTAACCTTGCAGTCCAATAAGCTACTTGTCTGGTGACAGAATGAAGGAGTTTGTTGCCTTGGGTCCTAAATTTAAGAAAACTCCTGGGTCCCAAGAGCCATTTGCTCTCAACAGGGTTCTGTAACCATCGCTTAGACATACTTGCTGCAAGTATTCAATTTGTTTCACTATGGTTACTGCTCTGTCTCCCTTGCAAGTATATAAATCACAATGGAGCCCATGTTTGTTTGTATGTGAGACAAATAAAATGAGAACTGTTTTCTCACATACTATGCTTTTTAAAATACAGTGAAAAATGTCTGGGGAGAGCATCAGAAATAACAATAAACTAAAAGCTTCATAAATGGTAACTTAAATAAATTTGTATAATTCAGTCTTTTCTTTTTTTCTCTGTTGCCAGTCATAAAAGCAATACAGTAATTTCATGATCATAAGGCGCACTGGATTATAAGGCACACCTCCAGGAGCCGGCAAAACTTGCAACTTTGTACATTATAAAAGGCGCGCTGGACTATAAGGCTCACTATTTTTTTGCAGCGAGGAGCTGTGCCACGTGCAACAAAGTAACAAAATAGTAACGGAATTGCGCAATCAAAGGGTTTACTGGCAGGTGATCAAATTGCAAACATTTTTCACAGATTGGTGTAGCCTTTAAATGCAGCCCCAGGTGCCCTCCCCATGCCGGGGGCCTTGGCACTCTTGCCTGCCTGTGGTGCCAGCTGGCGAGGGGCAGCCCAGGGTAGCTGAGGCTCGTGGCGGTCCGGGTTGACTTGGGTCTACCCACCATCCAAGTTGTCTCGGGGTGGCCGCGGCTCGCACCTGGCCAGCGGCTCCCTCCCTCCTTCCCCGCATGGCTCACACCGGGCCAGAGCCAGCAGCGGCGGCTCCCTCTCTCCCTCCCTCCCCACGCAGCTCACGCCAGGCCAGCAGCGGTGGCTTCCTCCATCCCCGTGTGGTTAGTGCCGGTCCGGAGCTGGTGGCAGCAGCTCCCTCCCTCCTTCCCTGTGCAGCTTGTGCCAGGCCAGCAGTGGTGGCTTCCTCCGTCCCCGCGTGGTTAACACCGGTCCGGAGCCGGTGGCGGCAGCTCCCTCCCTCCCTCCCCACAGGGTTAGTACTGGGCCAGCAGCGGCAGTTCCCTCCTTCCCCGCTTCTCCCCGGCTGGCAGCCACTGCATCGCTTCTCCCGACTCCTCCTCAGCTGGTGGCTACCACGGCGCTTCTCCCCGCTTCTTCCCAGCCGGTGGCCACCGCACCGCTTCTTCCCGCTTCTCCCCGGCTGGCAGCCGCTGCGCCGCTTCTCCCTGCATCCCCCCGGCCGGCGGCCATGCTGTGTCTTTCTGGCCAGTGGCCACGCGGCTTCTCCCTGCTTGTCCCCAGCTGGCAGCCACCACGCCACTTCTCCCCGCATACCCCCTGGCCAGTGGCTGCGCCACTTCTCCCCGCGTCCCCCCGGCTGGTGGCCACGCTGCTTCTCCCTGCGTCCCCCTGGCTGGCAGCTGCGCAGCGTTCCCCCCAGCTGGCAGCCGCACAGCGTCCCGGCATTCCCCCACCTGGCGGCCGTGCCAGTTTCCAGTTTCCCCGGCCAGGCAGCTGCGGTTCCCATGGTTCCCGGCTCCCTCCGTGCGGCCACAGCTCCCGTGGGTCCCAGCTTGGCTCGCAGCTCACACTTCCAGGTTGGCAATATTCCCAACTTTGTCTATATATAAGGTGCATCCGGACTATAAGGCGCACTTCCGGGTTCAGACCAAAATTTTTGTCAAAAGGATGCGCCTTATAGTCGTGAAATTACTGTAAATTGAAAGTGTCTGGTAGCATGCCATAATGTTCCACTTGTATTGAAATGTTTCCCATTACATATAGCATTAAGGTTTGTATTACAAGGGCAAAGGCACAAATGCAATGGGTTTCAGACAATGTGAATGCTCATTTATGTCCTGTCCACTGCACTAACATTCTATTAGAGAAATGAAGCCCCCATCCAAGCTTAGTCTATGCTGCATGCTGTGGTGGTGAACATGAAAACAAAAAAACCATCCAAAAGTCAAATACTGAATTCTGCAGACCCATCATAAGGAAAGAAAGAATTCCTTCCTATATGCTCTGTCTGGTGATGATTACCAGCCCTCCTGGATACTTGATTTGCATAAGTCCCGTATGTGTATATAACTTAGACATATGTAGCTGTCTAGGAAAGAGGAACAAGAGTTCTTATCACAAAGATACCTTCTAACTACTCATACAATATTATATATAAACTCACAAGTCTTTGTCTTGAAATAATGGAATTTTCTTGCAGCTGTCATTACGCTATTTGGAAGCCTTCTCCTGAATTTATTTTAAAGATGCATTTATAGTTGACTTATTATCATTTAATCTTATGCTGATATTGGCCCACTTTGTTTTCTCTAATAATTTTAATCATTTTAGCAGATGTTCCAATTAAACTACACTGAAACTAGTCTGTCTAGAACCATACACAATATTTCTGATTAGGCCTTTTGCTTCCTTTCACAACAAATGTATTTCTCCATGCATTTGTGAGCTCATTAGCACATTAATAACTTCAGTAATTACTATTCATAGTCATCTTTCAGTGGTATGAATATGCTTTTCATACTATTAATTTACAGTAATTTCACAACTATAAGGTGCACTGGATTATAAGGCGCACCTCTGGGAGTCAGCAAATTTCGCAACTTTGTACATTATATAAGGTGCACCGGACTATAAGGCGCACTTTTTTTTTTGCAGCGAGGAGCTGCGCCGCGTGCAACAAAGTAACGAGTTAGTAACAGGGGCTGCCCGCAGTCCGGGACGGCTCAGGGCTGCCGTGGTGCAGCCACAGCTCACACTTCCAAGTTGGCTCGAGGTGCCCACCAGCTACCTCCCTCCCCACGCGCCGCTCCTGCCAGGCTGGGGCCGGTGGCTCCCTGCCTCCCCTCCCTGCTCCAGCCGGGCTTGGGCCAGTGGCTCCCTGCCCCCCCGTGCAGCTTGGTGTTCCTGTGGTGCTGCCCCCCCTCACAGCTCCCACTTTTGTGTTGGAAAATTTCGCAACTTTGTCCATATATAAGGCACACTGGACTATAAGGCGCACTTCTTTGTTCGGGCCAAAATTTTAGTCAAAAGGGTGCGCCTTATAGTCATGAAATTACTGTACATTTTGTTCTGTCAGTTAAATCATAAGCAATTTAATGCTTTTATAAGATGTTCTGGTCTTTGTAACAATGATAATCCTGTATAACTCTATATGGTCTGCTAATTTCATCTGTACTTTCCCTGAAGATCTTCTAGTAACTTATTACACAGGACTGATAAGACACCAAGTAAACTATCCTCATTTCTTGTTGACCTAGTCAGTATAAGTTGTTGATCCCTCTAACTGCTTTAGAAACACACATCCTTAGCTACTTTAGAAATTGAGTGTTACCACCTGGCTTCTCTACCTTTAGAAAACTTACTCTGCAGGCAGAATGAATCAAGTGCCTTATTTAAATATCTTATAAATAAATATCTGTCTAATAAAGCAGATAACTTTTGAAAAGAGATATTGGATTGGTATGAGATGATCTACCTTTGATAAAACCACATTATAATTTATACTGTCTTTTATTTATCCCTCTGCCTTTAACTCTTCCTTCAAATGGTATTCTGGGTATTTTTTGTAAATGAGTTTGTTAAGTCTGTTAAATCTATCTCCAGAAGTTGTCTTTGTTCATAATGTTTTGAATTTATTTCTACCTTTATTGTTCTCCAGTTATAAGATGTTGCCTCCAAAAATTACAGCGGTTGGAGTATTAATTTCATGTCACGGTTTCATATTTCTATATTCCACCATGGGCTATCCAGTCTGCCTTTTTTTTGCCTTTATGAAGTATTAAGAATGTTAACATTTATTTCTCTCTCAGGTGTCATAATTTCTTATGCACTACCTTCATTTTTGCTCCTTTCTCCACTAATGTCCTCATCATTATCTTTATAGAAAATGGAGGCAAAATATGAATTTAATATGTGGGTCAGAACTGTAATCAGATCAGAATAATGTTAATCTCTAATAAAACTCTGTTTAATAATAAATTATATATTTGCACACTGTAACATTTTTTGTTTCCCACGCTCCTTTATACGATTGTAAAGAATTTGTGCTGATTATTTTAATGGTAAATGAAGTCTCCTACACAAAAAAAAAACCACCCAAAAAACCAACAAACAAAAAAAAATTATTTTCCTCTTTTAATATACTGTAACTCTGAGAAACAGTGCCCTCTGTTTTTGGTAGATTTGCATGTCTACAAAAGCAACTAATTCACTGAAGTAAGCCTCATAAGCTTTTTCTATTAGCTTCTTTTGTTTTTTCTTCCTTGCAATTTAAACTCTAAATAGTGCTTGCTCTTCGATTTAAAATAATTCCTTACTTTCTATGTTTTAAAAGCTTTGCATTCCTAATTCACTGTGTATGCTTTCATTAGCTCCTTTCTAAAATCCCAAAAATTAGTCATAGGCAGGCCTGTTGTGTGTCTTGCAGTTTGATAGAGACTGATTCAGTTTATGATCACTACAGCCAAGATTATTTTCTATGAAAAGCTGTTCTGTAAGACCTTGATTCTTGCTAAAGCCATGTCCAAAGCAGCATTAATTTTCATTGGTTCACTGGGTATTTATTAAAGAAATCTGTCTTAGAGCAGGTCCAAGACTACCTAAGCCTTCAGTTCCTAATGATGACATTTATATTGCATCCAAATTTGGGCGATTAGTTTTCCAAGCTCTCACAATCACAACTCTTTATTTCTTAATATTATAGAGATTTCTTTTCATATTCCATCCCAAGCTTAGTATTTCTGTGACAGTACTCCAAAGCTTTCTCTTCTGGCACTTTTCAAATTTTATCCTAAAGAGACAGATATGTTTCACTGCGGGATCAGTTTTCAACCCATGATCCACAGGCCCAGGGAATTCCAGCATCTATATCTTCAGGATGAGTAGAGGGTAATTAGAAAGGCAAGTTTAGCATCAATAGGCTTAAATACCTAAATTCTCCCTTGACAGCTTCATGCTGTTCTCATGCATTTCTATAACAATGCAGAGCTGCCTGATCACCTCCAGTCATATGTCTGTCCTTGGATAATTGAAAGGTTTAGCTCTTTTATCCAAATCACAAGTAATTTTTCTGCCTGTTTCCATTCCTGCAATATCCAGTTACACTTTATGCTTAATGTTAGGCTTGCAGGTAGAACATGTTTTACTAAAACATGTTTCAAATTAACATGTTTTACTAATAAAGTAATTCAATGGAGAATGAACATTGGTTTTTTTTTTTTCTTTTGAAACCAAATCAGGGAATATTTGGGTTTTTTGTAAGTTTTCAGTAGTTTTTCCAATCTTCCAACATATTAAAACCAACATAATATATTATTACTATTATCTAAAAATTGTGTGTTTTCAATTTTTCCCCTCAGAAGCATTAAATATTCTATTTAAAATGAAGTGGTTCTAACTTAAATATTTTTGTGTTATGATAGCAATACATTTCTGAAGTAGCTGCTGACCAAGTCCTCCATAAGAATTTTGTGCTTTGCATTGTTACCTGAACACTAACTAGTAAACCGACATTAAATGCTTCAGACATTAATGTAACTCCTTCTTGAGGAGAAGAAACTAAGCAAAACTACAGTAGGCGGCAAATCATCAAAGTTTTCTCTGTGACAGCTATGCTTTTAAATTTTAGCAAACAATAGCAGACCCAGATGAGATATGAAAATTGTCATAATTAGGAGGACAAAAAGCCCCAAACAAACCTTCAAGCATCTAGAACTAATTAGTGAAGCCATTTTTAAATCCAGTAATTAAATAGATTGATTTATAATAAATATCACTTCCTTTTCCCACAAGAAGACAGAAAATTTCACCTGTTGTACTTTATTGGGATTATTGGGAGTATATTACTGCAAAGCCATCAGGCAGGAGTGCAATAACACACAGTACACTGTTCAGCAATTACTGCCAGCATCCAAGTATGAAAAGCTGAATAGAGAGAACTCTCTGTTTCACTGGATATTTTCTTCCATATGATTTGCTACCTTGTGTACACCTTATTCTCAGAATTTCCCACAGTGTTCCAAAGGCACTTTGTGACTTGCACAAGGACAAAGAAATAATTTCACCCCCAAATAAACCAATAAATGAAACTGGGTGGAAAAGAAAGTTTTCTACTGTCTGATACAAGTAGATTCCTAGACATGAAATAATCAACAGGATTGTCAAGAAATAGATTTCTAAAATTCAATATTCATCAAAATATTAAAATTATTGACAGTATTTACAAGTATTCCCATTGGGTAACTGACTGCACTAGTGTTATTTTAATGCTAATGTGAAATTCACTATTATTTTAAAACCTTGAATCAACTACTTATGATCAGTGCTTGCTTTCTCATGTAGGATCTAGGTGTTTCCCTTTCAAATATTAACTGATGATAGCTTTCTATATTTGTTCTTTTACTATCTGGAACCATGAGTGACTTTAGTGTATTTTGCAAAATATTTACTCAGGAAATGAAAGATTATTGACCATGAGCCCAAGTGACTTATTCCTTCTTTTTTTCCTTACAGATTTTAATCTTGATATTATGTAAACTTGAACATTAGCCTTAGGTGCCAGATCAGCCAAATCATGAATGCACAGGGCTAGTACTTTGGCTCTAGGAGTTCTTTCTATTCTAAAGAGACAAAGCTTGAAAAGGAGATGTTTATTTAGTTGTTTGCAAAATTGAAAATAATATTTCTCACAACATGGGAAAATGATAAGTAAAAATTTATAAATTGACAAACAATACATTTGAGTCCTACTTGAAAATGCAATGCTCTATTCTGCTTTTATGAATGAGATGGTATCTCTGTATTTGTCCAAACATTCTTGGGGTGCTATTTTTATAAGATCTAGTATAACAGCAGTAAAAAGTATATGTAAAAAGTATATATAAAAAGTATATGTAAAATAATTTAATGACTTTTTATCAGAATGTGAATGTCTGATAACAGGACCAGCTTCAAAAAAGTTCTTTACAACTAAAGTGAATAGCTGACTCCAAAGCAAAATTTGAAATTGCTGGATGAAATTTTCAGAAGAGCAATATGATTTTTCCCACTGAAAATAATATTAACTATTGACTGTTACTGTGTTAGTTATTAATGATAGCCACTAGCTACGATATGTTAATAAATATGAGATATTTACACTGAATTGCTTACCTTTTCTAGGGGATCTCAACTCACCTATTAAAATTCGACAGCTGAATCCCTCTGCAATTCAGGAAAAAAAATAGGGAGACAAAGGCTGAAGGCTGAGCTGGTTCTGTAGAGAAATAATTGAAGAAAATACTATTTTGAGGATTTTGAGGTGAAAGTATTACATCTTGACGTTATGACAGATGAAATAATTTAACGTGTCTGTCTAGCTTGCAGAAAATTTGGAGTTCATTGATACCCATTGGTTGAATGACGAGGAGATGGAGACCTGTCCCACTGTTGGCCAGGATTGGACTTAATTTTCTTCCCAGTAGCAGTATAGTGCTATGTTTTAGGATTAAGATGAGAGTGATGTTGATAACACACTGATGTTTTAGTTGTTGCTAATCTGTGTTTACACAGAGTAAGGAACTTTTCAGCTTCTCATCCTACCCCACCAGGAGGAGAATATACATATGGGCCTGCTGATACACACTGGCCAAAGGGATATTCCATACTATATAATGGTACTCTCAGTTTATGAACTAGGATGAAAGCTGGTCCGGGGCCACTGTTTGGTATGGCTGGGCATCATTCAGCAGATGGTGAATCACTTGCTCTGTACATTCTATTCCTATTATTAGTAGTATTGGTATTACTATTTCCTCTTTCTTTTCTGTCCTATTAAACTGTCTCTTTTTCTCTACTCACAAATGTTACATTTTCTCCCCCAGTTCTCTCTCCCATCCCTCTGGGATGGTGCAGGGGAATTGAGTAGTAAGCAGCTGTGTGGAATTTCACTCTCTGCTATGTTAAGCCATGGCAAGACCTCATGCTAATAAGGTGCTGTATGTGTTTGCTTTTTAGTTTTATTTTACTTTTTATATCCAAGATTATGTTCTGATATGCATGCACATGGTTAGAACAACTGTATCTGGAGGACAGCAACATCCTTGTAAAGGCACATAATCTAAAGAAAATATGTTGTAAGGATGAGGATTCAGATAAGATTCATTTCAAGATTCAGAAGTAGTCAGAAATAAAGTAATCACTCCAAATGCTGGTAACTATCTGTATTGTGTAAGAAGGAGTACTACATATAATATGTCAGATTTTATAGGCCCTTATATGAGTTTGAAATATGTTAATGAGTGCTCGTGTATTTTAGCATCCCAGAATCATTTAGATTGAAAAAGACCTTTAGGCTCACTTGAATTTATTTTTGGGAGGAGGGAATAAGGCTTTTATAGCATTTGTATATATTCTGTTTTTTTTTTTTTTTTTTTTTTTTTTTAATGTTATCTCTCCATAGATATCCCATTATAAGATCTTTATGCCTGTGAGTGTTAAAAGAGATTAAATCTCTTCAGCATGCTTTTGTGCAAAATGTGTCCTTCAGAGTCAATTATAATTAAAGCTGGGGTAAATAGTGTGAAGTGTTTTGAACTGTTAAATGAATTTGTTTCAAACAAGCTTTCTCCTTCTTTCTACCTCTCCTTGCTGTTCAGATAGTCTGCCAATCCCAAACGTCCACAGAATGCAAACCCCAAGGTTTCATGCACTGGGGGAAACAGCTGCATTTTCCTTTGAGGTGGACACCACTTGTTGGATATGCCCGTAAGTGCATCCAGCTGGGAGCGTATGCAAATATCCTACAGCATAGCTGATCAGCTGCAGCTAAACACTGCTTGGAATTTGACTATTTCAGTTAAAAAACAAGGTCAGTATATGTATCTAATCTGAGCATTTAATTCACACAAGTGGCAGCCTCCTGGCAGCTTGTCCTGAGCACCCACTCTGTCAGGATCACTAAATAGACTGTTCTGTAGAATTACTCAAAAAGCATTTTGCAAAGTACAGAAATATCCAAAATTTTATTGCACTTTACTGCTAGAAGGTAGCCCAAATTTCTGACCTGATATGATACTGCTCCACAGGTTGTATGATGCAGATGGTGGCAGATCTCAGACATTCACAGCTCTGAAGTTATTGTGTGCCCACATTGCAACACTTGTGTGTTTTGGAGACTTCTGATCCATTCCAAAAAAAGGATTTTTTAAACTCTTGAAGTAGAAATTTTGTAATTCACTATTGGATCCTATTGGAGTGTTTGACAACATCAAAATAATTTTTCCAATGCCAAGAACTGCTTGGTTTTAATTTTAGCTGAAATTTCTCCAGAATGTCTATTACCTCTATGGCAACTGGGAATATGCTTGGAAAATATTCAGTGAGCTGCAGATTATTTTTTTCTGCCAAAAAAACCAAGATCCATTGAAGCTCTGACAGCTATACCTTGTCACAAAGAAAATATTCAGACAAAAAAACAAATGACAGTTAAACTTGATAGCACATTAGTGTCTAATGATCAGTTAGATATTTTATAAATCAGTTTTTATCACCCACATATTGCTGTTAGAGCTACCCTGAGGAATGACCAGGACATGGTACTGACATACCTGCTGAGTTAGGAAAATGTGTTGTAGAAAAAAGGTGCATGTGAGTCCTATGGATTTAGGGTCTAGACCTAGGAAACCTTAACCTTTGTTGTATTTAAAAGCTATTTTTCACTCAATTTCTTTTCTTCTGCCTTTTCACCACTTCTTGGCTCCACACTTCTGCCCTTCCCTCATGCCAGTTTTGATGCCTGTCAGACATTTGTGGGAGCCAACTGAGTTCCATAAGCCCAGATAAAACACTCCCTGCCCCTGTTTTTTTTTTTTTTTTTTTTAGCTAATTTTCTGCTAGATTAATGTTGCAGCCTCTCTTACATGGAAGGCCCAACAGATGCTGTGGCTGGTTCAACTGACACAAGTACACAGCAGCTGGCGTGGTGCAGAGGGAGAAAGCTAGCTATCCTGTATCACTGCCAACTAGAGATTGTGAGCTTCTGGATATTAGTATCATCCAACTCTATGGGTTTTTTTGAGGAATGAAGAGTGAGAAACAGTTTTCTTAAGTGCTTCCAGTAACCCAAGAAAAGTTAAACACTTCTAGTATCTGGCAGCAGCTCCCTTCCTCCAAACTCAGGGAATAAGTATAAATACTTTACAAGAGGATTTTCTGCTACCTCTCACTTCTCAGCCCTAGAGTCACAGAATCACTGCCATCTCAGGGTACCAAGAAATTTGAGAAAAGCTCTAACAAAATAGAATAACTTTTTTTTCAGTGATTGTCTTAAGTATCTGAAACTGCAGCTAAGACAGTTTCATTTAAGTTCAGTACTTTAAAGCAATGTATAATATGGGGGTGAACAACTAAGTTTGTTAAATCTGTTGTAGGAGGCAAGCCCCAGGAGGAAAATCAATGATAATGCCAAGTATTAAGATACATGGATAAAGAGATAATCCTGCCTTTGAATTCCTCTTTATGAACCAATACTGTCTATGTCAGAGATTATGATGACCTCATACTTCTGACCCAAACAGTCAATTTTAGAGAGGCTTATGGGTTCTTCCCATGAGGGGAATAAACTGATAATGGAATTATATTTCTTTCACATAATGCTGAACATTTCAAAGAAGGAATATTCTGTTGTCCTGAGCACAGTGTGAAACAAACAATGAAAAATAATTTCCTTTTTCACAGTTCAGAGCATCTTTCTGGCTGGTACTTTATCCAATCTTTTTCTGGCTGTTTGGTATTTGAATGCAATATTTTGGTGGGTTTTTGTTTTGTTTTTTTTTTTTTTTTTTGGCGGAAAGGGAGGTGTTTTTGTTTCTTTTGGGGTTTTTTTTGGTTTTTTTTAGCTATCTGGTCTGTATTCTGTGTCTCATGTTTTAAGATGTGCCAGAGAGCACACCTTCGTTTTCTAGACTCTCATCCAGAAAGTTATGGTCAGCTGAATCAACTTCTGCAGAGAGAAAGTCAAAAACCTTTCACATCAATAGCTGAATAACCAGGCAGTAAATGCACTCACAGTTCACTTGTGGGGAGGCTAAGGAGGTGAACAAAATGCTGGTCTCAGTCTTGCTGGTTGCTTAGGCACATAGGATTAAAAATACCTGATAAGGAAGGCATGGACCTGAACTTTTCAGGAGGTTGACTGAAGACAGGGAAGAGTAAATGCAGTTAAAGTTCTCCTGACAGCAGTGAGGAGGCAGTCATTTCAAGCTCCCCATGCAAAAAGGAAAATTTCTTGTGTGTATTTTCAGTTCTGTGAAAAACATAGATTTCATGAGAAGGATATTTTTTATGAGACTGTCATGCAGATTGGATATTCCTAACCAGTAATAAAGTTAGATGGTATTCAAAGCATACTGTCATGAAGAGGGTGCGGTTCAGTCACATCCATTATACCTACCTTGCACTTAACCTTCTTCTCTTGGAGGATGTTTTCCTCCCCATTTGGTCTGCTTGGTGTTTCTTCTCTCTAGGACAGAATTTGGACTGAGATACATCCATATATTCCATTTTATATGATCACTAAAAAGGGACAAGCTGAGTAGCTAATAAATAAGTTTAATGTCACATGCAGTTCCTGTATGATTGCACTGAACTTCCTTGTACTTGTCCCACTATAATCATTGGTTCCTGGATAAATCAACATAGTCTCTGAAATTTGCTGCAGGCTTTTGTCTATTTCAAATGAGGATTGAACTGTTGAAGAGAACAACTGTTGGTTTTTTTTTTTTTAAGCAAGGAAAAGAAACAACCTGGGAGTTAAAAAAAAAAGGAATATAAAAAATGAGAGGAAAACAATGGAAGAAAAAGAAATGGAGTAGCTGAGATACTTCAGAATATGCTTCCTAGTAATTCTACTCTTGATTGGCTTCCAGTATCCTCTGAATAACCTCTTTGATAGTTAATGGAAAATCCTGCAGGAACTGGCTGGAACACGCATAATGACAATGATCTATGAAAGCAGTCCCTTCTTTTTGGTTTCTAGGAACCTTGATACTCATTCTAGGCAGACTCTTTGGAGAACAGAACTGGTCTTTGAAAATTTCTGCTGGACACGTGCAAGTGACAGCTTATTTCATGGCTGTAGAACCTGGCTAGATGGAGGTGAACTCAAGTCTTTCCTAATGTAGATAGGTGAGAGATGACTCTCTAGCAAATTTAAATCTCCCTTTTGAAGTTTAGGAAGTACTAAGAAGAATTAGTGCAGCAACAAAACTAATAGTTTTTAGGACCTCTCTGCCACCATCCTCTCCAAACCCTCTTAAGTTTCTTTACAAATTGTTTATTTAACTGCATCAGAAGAGGAAGGTTGAATATTAAAAACAAAGCTTCCCCAAATCCATTAGTCTATGCAGACACCCAGCATGGGAAATTTCAGCTGAAATGATAGTATTAATAAAAGTTATGGAAGTAAATAAAAACAGACTTAAACATGTCTAGAGTTTCTATATAACTCTGTGTTTAAATTATTTTCTCAAGCAACATTTCAACACTCAAGAAGCCAGAAAGAATTCTAATGTAGCAATAGTGAAAATAAAATTCTGGAAACTGCTTGTCCTTTTATTAAAGACTGAAAGATGGGATCTGCATTACTGGTTTCAGACTGTCTAACTATACATCCTGGATGTGATTTTGCATCTTTGATACTATTTAATCAAAGTTTTATCTGTATATTATAAAATACACATGCTTACATTTACCTCAGATTTTTTGCCTCTGAAGGAGATCCCTGTAGTGCAGGATGTCCCAGTCTTTGGGCTTACAGTAATTTCACGACCATAAGGCGCACCGGACTATAAGGTGCACCTGTGGGAGTCAGCAAATTTCGCAACTTTGTACATTATATAAGGCACACCTTTTCTTTTGCCGCGAGGATCTGCCCCAGCTTCCCCCCGCGCAGTTGCTGGCTGAGGCCTCACCTCCACCCGGCAGCCATGGGCCCCCAGGCCCCTCTGCACCCGGCAGGAGCGGCGCCACGGCCCCTGGGCTCGCCTGTACCCAGCAGCTGTGGTTCCGCTGGCCCCCGGGCTCGCCTGTACCCAGCAGCCGCGGCTCCGCCAGCCCCTGGGCCCGCCTTTACCCGGGACCTGCGGCTCCACCGGCCCCCCTGCACCCAGCAGCCACGGCTCCTCTGGCTCCCAGGTTTGCCTGTACCCAGGAGCCACGGTTCCACCAGCCCCCGGGCTTGCCTGTACCCAGGAGCCATGGCTACACCAGCCACCCTGCACCCAGCAACCATGGCTCCGCCGGCCCCCAGGCTCACCTGCACTCAGCAGCCACAGCTCTGCTGGCTCCCCTGTACCCAGGAGCCGCGGCGCTGTGGGCCTCCGGGCCCCCCTGCACCCGGCAGTCGTGGGCCCTGGGCCCCCCTGCACCTGGCAGCCACGGTGCCACGGGCCCCTGGACTCACCTCTACCCGGCAGCCCCGGCCCCGCCTCCACCTGGCTCCTGCGACCCTGCCAGCTCCCCCCACGGTTCGCGGCTCACACTTCCGGGTCGGCAAATTTCCAAACTTTTGCTCATATTAAGGCACACCGGACTATAAAGCGCACTTCCGGGTTCGGGCGAAAATTTTAGTCAAAAGGGTGCACCTTATCATCATGAAAATACTGTTTTTAATAGAAGAATCTAGACATTTGACTGAGTGTTAACTCATACCCATTTTCCATAGAGCATTGATTTACTTCATTGCCTGCTTAACAAACTTGTGATTAATCTACTTTATCCTTGTAACTCAACAGAGACTATCTGCATTTTGAGCACGAGAACCAGGAAAGGTTTTATCTGATGGTAAGAAAGGGAATGTCTGGATTGCCTCTAGGTGGCAGAGAAACATTATTTCTTGATGTTCATGGAACTGCCTGTTTCCTTGTCTGCAAAGAAAGGCTTGCTAGATAGAGCCAGCTCTGTCTGGTTTTCTGACCATTTTCAATAGATCTTGAAATGCTAAACTCTGTGTTGCAATAAAATATACATGGTTGCAAATCAGTTAGTCCTGGAAAGGCAGACAAAAGTCCTGTGTGATATGTGCTGTGAATCAGCAGGCCTCTGATCCATGTTTTCATGTACCTGTGACTGTTGGTAATATTTGAGATCCCCAGCAGATCTTACTTTTTTTCAGAAACCGACGGCTTCAAATGGCTTAATTGCATTTTTGCATCTTTTGTGTGCTGATGTGGCTGCCTTCTGCAAATTACTTTCCAGGTGTTTGTAATGAACCCAGTCTGGTGAAAGACATCCCTGCCCATGGTAGGGGGGTTGGAAATAAATGATCTTTAAGGCCACTTCCAGCAAAACCTATGCTGTGGTTTTATAATTCTACATTTGGGCTCAGTGTAGTGGGGGTACATGTGATATTCTGTTCAGATAAATGACTGATTTTATCACTTGAGCATGAGCAATGGACCACACTAAATGTTGCTAATAAAGGGATTAAAGACCCCTTAGTAAGTCCTTGCTGTCTGACAGTATTAGTTGTAATGCTGTGGAGATGGAAATTGGCTCTGCAATTGTAATTCAGGCTCTGATTTAGCAATGTGTTTAAATCAATTACTTTTAGCATGTGCTTGTGTTGACTGCATTTTAGCAGTGTAGCCACTAACTTTCTCCCATCTCATCTGGGGATTGCTTTCACGAATGTCCTTATTTTCAACCTAGGAAAGTCCTTTTTGTGCATACATAAAGAAAAACATGTCCTTAAACGCTTTATAAATTGGTATATACATTGCCAGCTTTGATTATGTGGGTTAAGAGAAAGAAGCACAATTTTGAGCTGGATGAGTTCCACAATGATCAACAGAAAAAAAATTTAAAGACCCTTTTGATTGTGATCAAAACACGCCCTTTTGAATATTGTTAGTGTCATATTCTGGATAAAAATACAGCTAGGTTTTTTGTTTAAAGAAGCACTACTTTTAAACTCTGTGTTTTGCTTGGGTAGAACTAACCTCTAATATCTCATCAGGAAAAGTATGGCATTAGAAATATGATGGGTCTCAATTGCTTGAGAGCTGAATATGTCAGTGGAAATGTTTTGTAGATTGTGCCAAACAAAGGAAAACATAGGATGAGTAAGCAATTTTAAACTGACTGAGAAGAAAATCGTATATTTGGGAGAGGTTTCTAATGCAATATACTTTGATATTAAAATTTAAAATTACTCTGAATACATTTCTTTTAGCAAACACTGTGGCGATTAAAGACAGCAGCTTGATGGATGTGAATGAATGAGTCTCATAAATTGAAATTGCAACTGTGATTGCTATATTGAAAATGAGGTTATCATAGTGTTAAATCATCCAGCTATACATTTAAAAGTATGTACTGGGAATAAATGCTATTATGCAATATGTCTTTGTCTTCTGTTCTCAGGCCAGCACTATCATGCTGCATCACAAATGTGAACACTGGTAGACTGACAGTCTCACAACAAGGAGCAGTTTTCAGAGGAAGGCTTATTAAATGGTTGCATAGTTGCAATGATTATTACTTCTGATACTAATGTCAAAAAAATAGGATTTGGCACAGAATTTTCCTACCAAAGATGATGTAGAAAACAATACTAGTTTCAGAAAAGCTCACATTGTAAACTGGGTTCCATTATAAATGTACTGTGTTTTGAAGACATACCACATTTTCTTGGAAGGGCACCACACTGAGATAGGTATGATATTGTGATCAATTTCCTAAGTTATTAAAGAAATTTGTGTAACCCCTTCTTGTTGTGATTAGTTTGATTATTTTGCATTGCTCTTGATAAGTTACGTTTCTGTCTCAAGGCGTGATGTATACTGCTTTTTGCTGTGTGCAAGATTTTCAGTTAGGACAGCAGTGGCTTTGTGAACTTCCTAGGGAAGCTCTGTGTGCAGTCATCTCTGGTGAACATAGGAGAGACAGTCCTGCCAGTCTCCCTGCACAGGATTCAGTTACAGGCTGAAGCCAAAGTGTTCTTATGGCAATACATCTAAAATGAATCTAATGTAAACTAAAACTGTTCATTAGCTCACACTCATGAGTGTTTTCTAAATGTGACTTTATCCTGTGTCTGTGCATGACCTGTTCAATATCATGTGCTTACGAGTTTAAAACTTGTCAGTGCTTTTTGTCATCTTAGTAAGTGGTAAAAAATAACTCCAGCAAATGTTACTGGTTTATTATAGGGTTGTTTAAGGATTGGTGAACTGATGTGAGAGAAGAAAAAAACAGTATCCTGTACATTTACATTGTCTTGTGAGAAGGATTTAAATGACAGCCCTTTCAGAAATCCCTTTCCACTCAGGGGGATTGTCAACAAAATTGATGGAATGTTTGTCAATGCTGCTTTAATTAAAGATTGCACTTATCTATATTTGACCTTTCCTTCTGCAAACTTAAATGCACATTAGCAGATGTGCAAGTAAAAAATTTAGATATTGGCATAACAGTTAAAAAGATTTTAATTACATATATTGCCTTCAAAATATGCTGCTTCGAGGATATGGGTTAATTCTGATAACATTTGAGCATTTTGGGATTTCAAAGTTCTGTTTTTACTTTTGACCCGAAAAAAAAAGTGAGTGGGAGGAAAGAGAAATACTAGTTAAAACCAAAACAACGCCAAATTTGCACTCATATTTGGAATACAGACCCTGGGATATATTGCAATAATATTTAAAAATGCTTTGCTTTTGTCCCAGTGAAGGACAAAATGCGTATCTCTAAACTTAAGAAGACATGAAATGTTGCTGTCTGCATAAAACTAGGTTAAGATTTTTTAAATGTAAATTTGATTCTGCATATGGATTCCCTTCAATGTCAGTAACTAGATGTCTTGGGTTACAATACAGGGTGTGATAAAAGGTCTATTCTATCACCATCTGTTTGAGAGTGGGAGCGGTGATGCTTGTCTCCGTGGGAGATGTTCTGCTAATGGGTCATCCATTGAAACCAGGCGGGGCATTGTTCTTTATCTTTTCACAACCCATCCTTCCTTCAGGGAGGTATCTTCTGCTAATGGTCCATTGAGTCCCACTGTGTGACTGATAAAATTATTTCATCCCATTGGAAGTTGCTCCAGCCAGGGGGAAGGGCCCAACATTTCTTACCAAGATAAAAACAGAGGTTTTGGGACACTAAGGTAGCCCCTTTCTCCACTGGACTCCAGAGGGAAGCTGGATTTCTCCACATCACTACTGGACCTCTGGAAGGAAACTGTACCTTCTACAGGAGCACTGCTTCAACTGAATCACATCTGTCACTACAAAAGGACTACAGCCACCATTGAATGGGACTGCTACCAACACCCTGCCTGACAGGGTGTCAGGTTGTACTCTGAATTTGTCAGGGCTTGGGGTTTGTTTCTTTGTAGTACTGTATTTTTATTTTAATTTCCTTAGTAAAGAACTGTTATTTCTAATTCCCGTATCTTTGCCTGAGAGCTGTTTGATTTCAAAATTATAATATACAGTAATTTCATGACCATAAGGCACACCGGACTGTAAGGAGCACCCCCCGGGACTCGGCAACTTTCACAACTTTGTTGATCATACAAGGCACACCGTACTATAAGGCACACTATTTTTTTGTAGCGAGGAGCCGCGCAGCGGGCAACAAAGTAACGAATTACTGGCAGGTGCTTGATTTGCAAACATTTTTCAAAGATCGGTGTAGCTTTTAAACGCAGCCCCAGGCGCCCTCCCCGTGCACTCCCGCCCGCCCCCGACACCGGTTGGCATGACTCACGGCTCCCGGCTCCCACCATGCGGCCATGCTGCGTCCCGGCTTTCCCCTGGCCGGCGGTGGCGCCGCTTCTCAAGCACTTTCCCGCGGCACTTCCTTGCCGCTTCTCGGCGCTTTCCCATGGCACTTTTTTGCCGCTTTTCCATACTTTCCCACCGCACTTTTTAGCCGCTTTTTCACCACTTTTCATTGTTTTCCTGTGGCACTTTTTCACTGCTTTCCCGCGGCGCTTGTTCGCCACTTTTCACTGCTTTCCCATGGCGCCTTTTCACGGCTTCTCGGTGCTTCCCTGCAGCCCTGCCGCTTCCCTACGCTTCTCCTTGGCCAGCGGCCTCGCTAGTTCCCGGTTTCCCCCGCCCGGCGGCCATGGCTCCCGCGGTTCCCGAATTCCCCCACATGGCCGCAGCTCCCTCGGGTCCCGGCTCAGCTCGCAGCTCACGCTTACAGGTTCGCAAATTTTCGAACTTTGTACATCAGATAAGGTGCACTGGACTATAAGGCGCACTTCCGGGTTCGGGAGAAAATTTTAGTCAAAAGGGTGCGCCTTATAGTCGTGAAATTACTGTAATTTGGAGAGAGGGGGTTCACATTCTCCGTTTTCAAAGAGAGGCTCCTGTCTTTCTTAGCAGACACCTGTCCTTCAAACTAGGACACTAGACCTTGATACTTCCCTCAAGAGGTACCTTTTTCTTCTTTTTCTCTGAAAATTCACCAAAACTGATGATGCTGAATGGCCAGTAACCTCCTGCTTTGATAACCTTTCAAAGATGAATCATTCAAATGCTTTCACTGGAGATCTGTGTTCCTGCCCAGTCCTGCCTTCATTACTTAGCGCTCCTTACTCTTATCATGGTGGAGGTGTATGAGCAATATAAACTGCTTTGTGTTATCTTTCTTTTTTTGGATACTTCTCAGACTGACAAATGTTTTTGGTTTCATTTTATACCTTTATTTATTTATTTTCTTCATATTATTTGTGTTATTTTATTTTATATTATTTTTATATAAAGTAAAAGAGTTAATTCTGAATTAGATAATTTTTAAATTCTCTGGGATTCTGAGGATGAACAATGTGGCATTATCTTTGTATTTTTACAGACAAAACATATTCCCATTCTCTTTCTTACTAGAAAAAGCATTCAGGTTTCCTTGAAGGAGTGTACATTCTTTAAATTACAGTAATTTCACGAATACAAGCCGCAGCAAGAAGACTAAAATTTTGGTGGAAACCCGAAAATGCGGCCAATATTCCTGTGTGGCTAATCTATTAACAAAAATGTGATATCTGCCCTTACCTAGTATCATGCTGGTCCAGTCCCGAGCCAAAACAGTCTGAAATCCATGGTTTCCCGTTGTTCCGATGATGAACCAATCAGAGAACAGCTTATTGTCTGCCTGTGGATGACGGCATTACTGGGGGACGGGGTGGTATTTAGCAGGATGAGTTCCCGCGCCTCGTTCTTTTTCGGCGTGCTCTGCCCTCAGCGTGTTCTCTTCTCGGCTCGTTCTCCCCTCGGCGACTTCTTCCCTCGGCATGGCTGCGGAGAAGAGAGTAGCGTACGACGCGGAGTTTAAATTGAAAGCGATCAGCTATGCAAAAGAACATGGGAACAGACCTGCAGCTAGAGCGTTCCACGTTAATGAATGCATGGTACGTAGGTGGAGACAGCAAGAAGACGAACTTCGTCTCGCAAGGAAGACAAAGAAAAGTTTCCATCGCCGCAGAGCACAATGGCCAGAGCTGGAAGAAAGACTTTATCAGTGGATTTCTGAGCGAAGGGCAGCTGGCCAAAGTGTATCTACTGTTACCATTCGGATACAAGCCAAAGCAATTGCAAAGCAATTGCATATAGAAGAATTTAAAGCAGGAGCGTCTTGGTGCTTCCGCTTTATGAAGCGACAGAAGCTCTCTGTCCGTACATGGACCACGGTGTGTCAGCGGTTGCCGGCGGACTACAAAGAAAAGGTAGCCAGGTTCTGGAGTTACTGCAAAGACAAGATCTCTGAAAATAGTATACAGCCGCACTGTATTATAAACATGGACGAGGTACCCCTCACATTCGATATGCCGCTGACGAGGACCGTGGACCACACCGGAACAGCGACGGTGCCGGTAAGAACCACGGGGAATGAAAAGACATCGTTTACGGTCGTCCTCGGCGTTTCGCTAGCTGGGCAGAAATTATACCCCATGGTCATTTTTAAAAGAAAAACCCTCCCTAAAGAGAGATTTCCAAAGGGAATAAAGGTTCATGCTAATTCAAAAGGCTGGATGGATGAGGACGCAATGAAGATTTGGCTAAGGGACGTTTACGGTGGCACATTGCATAGGTTCTTTAATCAGTTACCGGGACTGCTAATTTTGGATTCCATGCGTGCCCATACGACGGAAACCATGACAGAAATCGCGAGAATAAAGAAGACGAAGCTTACTGTAATACCGAGTGGCTTGACCAAAGAACTGCAGCCGCTGGACATAGGTATTATTCATTCCTTCAAGTCTAAAGTGCGATCTCTGTGGGAAGAGTGGATGTTGGAAGGCGAACACTCCTATACCAACACCGGGAGGCTGCGCAGAGCAAGTTACGCTACAGTGTGCCAGTGGATACTGGATGCCTGGGGTAAAGTAACTACCCGAACTATCAGCCGAGGGTTCGCCAAAGCCGACATCATTCCTGGACTGACCAGCAATGCCATCGAGAGTACCGAAGGTGATAACTCTGATGGTGAAGGTGCCGGCGAAACCGCCTCACGTTCGCTGGATCCTACAATTGCCCAGCTGCTGGTTTCCGATACGGAGGACGAAGACTTCGACGGTTTCATGGAAGATGAAGCCGCTGATGAAGCGGCTGATGAATGAAAAATGAAACTGTTTAAAAGCTTAATAAAAGTGTGATATTTTTCTGTATTTTTTTAAGTGTTTTCAGTTTTCTGCGGCTGCGTGGTTGGCCGCCCTTGTGCGGCTGCGCGGGTAGCTGGGCTCATGCGGAGGAGGGGGCGGGGTGGCTGAGCGTGCGGGGGCGTACGGCTGAGCGCGCGGGGGCGGGGTGGCTGAGCGCGCGGGGGCGGGGCGGTTGAGGGGGCAGGGGGGGTGCAGCTGAGCGGGCGGGGGCGGGGCGGCGCTCGCTGAGCTCACAGGACAGGCGCATTTGAGCCGATGCGTGTGGCAGGGAAAGAGCTGAGTTTGGGGACCTCAGCCACTCGCCCAAGGGGCTGAGGGGGTGGGTGGCAGGGCGGCGCTCACTGAGCTCACAGGACAGGTGCATTTGCGCCGATGCGTGTGGCAGGGAAAGAGCTGAGTTCGGGCACCTCAGCCACTCGCCCGAGGGGCTGAGCGGGTGACCGTGCCGGCGCGGAGATGTGGCTCCGCTCGGTGCTTGGCTGCCCGCCCGCGCAGCTCAGCGGCTGTTTAAAGGCAACCCGGATCCGTTGGGAATGCTCGCAAAATGACCACACTATTGTTCCTGTCTTTTTCGGCTTGTAAATAAAACTTGCAGGGAACGGTGCCGCAGCTATCGTCTGTGTCTTTTTTCACTTGGAAACAATGTTTCCGAGGTCGGCAGTAAGCCGGTAAACCCCGGCAATACGCGATTGTGTTACTAAATGACGACTTTGTGAAAGTTCGCTGCGAACTAAAGTGCGGCTAATATTCCGGGTGCGGCTTATTTATTAACAAAGGCAACAATGTTGCCAACACACCAGCAGTGCGGCTTATATTCCGTGCGGCTTGTATTCGTGAATTTACTGTAATCCAAGTGAAGCAGGTCTAATGAGATCAGGTGTAGATGGAAGATCTTGACACCTATTTAATCTATATCAGGGCCTCAGGTATGCCCTTAAGTCCCAATGGGCAGTCTATAATCAATGTTTTTATAAGAATAACCTTTCCATACTTTTTTTTTTTTGTGTGAATATTATATGCTGAATACACTACTGGTGAAATAGCATAATTATATATGTAATGCTCCACTTTATAGCCTATCACCTTAGGATGAGAAGAAAAAATATTCCATAATGTGTGATAAGCAAATAATGGTAGCATTCCCAAGTTGGTTCACTTGTATTGTGTTTGTGTTATGTGAGCTTACTGGGGACTTGGAGTACACCAAGAAAACCTACAAATTTGGTGTTGCTGATTATTGCCTTACCGTATGTGTCCTGCTTTTTGTTACAGCAGAGACACAAATGGGTCTCTTTCTGGGTTTGTGAAAGAGAAGAGCTTTACAAAATAAACCACTAGCAACTAACAAATAAGCAGCTCTGCAAAGATTGTTTCTAGTGAAAGTTGCATTTTGATTCCACTATTTGAATTGCTTAGTAATATTTCTTCAAAAGTATCTGTTAACTTCCTTGGTATCAGCCTGAGCAGCTCGCTGTGCTACAACTGGTTATTTGTAAGGAAATTCTCCAATGAGTGAATTACCAAGAGCATTCTTTTCACAGAAAGGAAAACCCTTACATTCTTCAGCTTGGATATTCTGTTCTGAGTCTTGAAACTGTTGCTCTAAAATCAGGATGAGAGTTTTGGAGCAAGGGTCAGATTCTTTCCTTCTGTAGTTGCAAATAATCCAGCTGACAAGGTGAACATGTTAAAAAACCCAAGGAAAACGTCAAAACCAAAAGACCACAGAAGAAGCTCTGGAATCCATCAATTTTAAATTGCTATTAAAAAATTAAATGTTTTATGCCAATGATTCTTTTTTTCATTAGCTGTTCTGTGATAACTTGACATGTAGGTTGTTGGCCTATAAGCTCATGCTAATTTATAAATTTGGTTTATAAATTTGTCAAGCTTTATTTAAGCCATACCTTATTCCATAATTTAATGAGATATATTTAAAACTGTGTGCATTCATGCCTTTCAGGTATGTTTACTCTTATAGTGGCTGAAAAGCAGGATAGGTTAGTCCTCACTAATCATTGTGTCCTTACATAATACTGACAAGCTAGATTGATCATTTGGAAATTAGTTTGGGCATTTCTACATTGCAGAAAGATTGCCAAATCTTACTGAGAAGGAATTAAAGCCTCCCTTTCCCCCTTCCTCCTCCTCTACTTCTTCATTGCTTCAGTAGCTCTGACAGTCTTACTTGTGTAGTTCCCCTCCTGCCTCCCCTCTGCCTGCCTGCATCTGTTTCAGGGTGTTTCAGTCCTGGATATCCTCTTGTTCTCATTTTGCAATCTTTGCAGTTTCTTTTCTTTTTTTCTTTTTTTTTTCCTCTTTTTTTTTTTTTAAAATTATGTTGCTTAGTGAGTGAGATAAATGCAATCTCAAGTTACCTGAATAAGCAAAGGGCATAGGTTTCTCCCTAGTGCTGGGATTTCCAGAGTAGCTCAGAATTGCATGTCTCCAGATTCCCATGCAGAGAGCCTCTTTTGCAAACATCACCTGGAATTTATATGCTCAAGTAGTATTCTGTAGTCAACAAGTCCCTGAAGGACTGTTTCTCACTGACAAATTGTGCAACCCTAGTCAGAGTCCTCTGGGAGTAAAGGTGTTCCCATCCAAACACCTTTCTCCTTGCCTCAGTTTGATGGTCTCAATTGTGCTGCTTGGATTCTGTGTGGAGTCATGCTCCAGAGCAATCTGATTTCAACATGAACAATCTCCACTGTTGACTTGCCTTACTGCATAATGCAGGCGCTTGCCTCAGGCCTAGAGAGAGCAGGTGTATCTTAAAATTGTTTTGGAGTTGAAGAAACTACAATGTAGGAACAATATCCTAAGAAGTTTCTCAGCATAAAATGACTACCTATGATTGCTGTTTAGAAAAGTGCTAGGTATAGGTTAAATTCTCTCTTTTCCCCCAATATGTAAAGATAATATATTAGATGAAGAGAAACTTGAGGACATTTTAATTATGCCAGAGAATTCTGATCTGACAGATTTAATATAAACGTATTAATGCAATTTGGAGTGTTGGGGAATGAAATCCAATTGCCTAATGCGTCTTTTCTGTTTGCTAAATCTAGTTAGAATTATGGTAACACAGACTATATGCAAGAAACATTGTGGTGATGACATAACATATGTCTGAGATGATATAGTGTTTTCACAAATCACAAGATGAAGGGATAGCTTATCTTCAGATTTTAGTGCTTGCTACTGAAGTTTGGATTATATTGTATAATCTTCTATTCTGAGAATTGTCTGCAGACACATATATTTAATTTAGGAGAAAAGCACATAAATTGAATTAGGTTAAAAAAGTGAACTCTGCATTTTGTAATGTTGATTTAATAGAAAGCAGCCCAAAAAATAATATAGTAATGACAGGGCATAAATGTTAGCATTATGTTGTCAGGCATCAGTTGTCTTCTAAATTTTTCTTAAAAACGGAGTTAGGATGGATGTCCCTTGTGACAATAACTACAGAACATCTGACAAATGCCTGGCAAACAAGAAGTTTATCAGAAAGCATGTATAGGGAAATGATACAACATTTGACACATCTCTCTTGAGTAGTCTTCCCTCATTTTCCTCCACCACCTCAGTGCAGATGAGATTGATTGTAATGATGGACATTTTAGGCCCCCTGGAGAGAGAGAGCTGGTAACTGGAGAAAAAACATCTGGGAAGTTTCTAAGGAACCTGGGGAAAGCCCAGTAAAGAAACAGAGAAAAAGAAAGACCAGATGGTGCCCTGACTACCAGAATCAGAAACTGAAGATGTTCTGTAAATAAAAGTTACATTTTTATATCCTCATAAGATCCATGAAGAAGTTAAAGGTTACAGTTACTTGATACAAAGTAGATGGACCTCTAACATTTTAATTGTGCCTTTCTCCTTCAGTTTAAGAGCTTCAGTGTGGTGACATTCTTGAGATGATTATGAATTGTAAAACCATAAAGAACTCATTTAGCCGTAAATGTGGGAAGCTGCTTACCACTATGATTTTGCTGATTGAACTTATGGCAATAAGTGTACAGGTGACAGTTTTGACAACTCTAGTAAATAGAAAAGTATTATATTATTTTTCATTATCTCATGAACTGTGAAGGTACCTCTTAAATGTAGTTCCCATTTTCTCTTTGAATTATTGTGCAACTAGACTTAAAAAATATATGTTCTGATTAAAGATATAAATTAAGGAAAGAATAAACTTGCTTTTAAATTGCAGTAAATCAAGATTAAGATCAATAATTTAATTTTCAGGTGTCTTAAAAATATCTGTGAAATATATGTGATTTTTCCTGCAATTTAATCTGCATTTTTAGGAAATTTTAGAGACTGTCACATAGTGATGCTTATTGCTCTATCCAGTAGTAAATTGACATATGGAAATGTGGTTTTGTGAGGGATGGCTGCTTTTGTGGTTGAAAAAGCTGAACTCTGATAATTTCATATTTGCAGAATTAATCCTCTTAAGTTTGTGATCAAAAATGTTAGTGAAACATGTAGTGTTTATATTCTCTATGTGTTGTGGTTATATCTTCTGCAGACTTTGTCTTGGGGCCAGGGTAGAAAATCTGTCCTAGAAGGGAGAGAGAAACTGGGACAAGGGTCCACACCACAGGTGCAGTCAGTTTTGTTCAAATCACTGTTTTTGACAATTGAATACCCCTGAAAGCAGCTTTGGAGGCTTCAGCCTCTCCCCTGCCCTGATGACTCTGCACAGTGTTTCTAATTCTTTCACAGAGCCAATAGACAAAACCAACCAAACAAAAAGATTCTAATGCTAGGTTTGCCCAGATTCACACTTGCCATGTTTTCGTAGACATGCCGTTTGATTCTCTCAAGAAAGGAAAAGCTGAAGGGTGGGTGGTGATGGGCTGGCTTCCCTCATGGGTGGCTGGTGAAAAGCTTGAGAAACCTATTAAAATGCATGCTCCTGAATGCTGCTTAGATTTGTGAAATTTTAAACACATATTTGAAGTTAGCTGAGTGTGAAATATAATTCTGAGATGATTAAAATTTTGTGAACCACAGCAAAATTCGCCAATAAACTGGTAATAATAGTCAGAAAGAAAGTTACAAAATGCTTGTTAAAAGCATAACTCAACCCAAAAAATAGTTCTTACAAATTTGCAATTGTCTTCTACATGGTTTTTAGCTGTAATATCTCAGAATAACTAACTCAGAGTATTTTTAATATACTGAAAAAATTTATTATAACCTTGTGATATTCTACACATTGTTCCAATTTCATTACTTACCATTACTAAAAGGAGCCTAAAAGAAATCGAAATGGGGTTTGACAGCTACCTGGATTTCTCTGTGCATTGAACCAGGCATGTATACCTCCAATTTTGTTAACTTTTATGTGAAATACTTGGTGTGTATATATGTTATTTATAAGTACTATACTTGGTTGTATAGTGAGAAAATGGCATGCGAAGATTCTTCTTTCCTTGACTTCTAGACCTGCAAGGATCTTCTAGGAAATATAGATAAACAAAAAATTTTTATAAAACCCTATAGATTCTAGTAATGGAGATTTGGTTGGTAAATTTTAAATTTCCCTAATATACAGAGTGCAACACCCTGAAATGTCAGTTCTTACCTGTCTTTAGTTTCTGTGGTACATTTGAATTTCACACAGTGGATATGTTTTGTTTTTTGTTTTGCTCAGGCTAAACATCCAGACAGCCTGTTCTATGTGCTCCAACCATTGCTTGCATCAATGAAGTTGTGAGTTTAAATAACAAATACTATTTTTAAAATTTACGTGCTTTTAGAGTAATTTTGTTAGGTGCATTCAACAAAAATATTGGCACCTAAATTGGTAGTATTACTGGTAATTTTATTGTGGTTTAGAGTTTGGCAAGTTTGTAAATGCTTTTGCCAGCTGGGTCTATAGACCAGGCTGTTTAAGGAAAAAGCCACTCTTCTTTCTAAACATCTAGTTGCATTTTCTGTGAATAGCAAGTTTTTATTACAAGTAACAAGGATAAAATAAAAGAGGCTAATTCTTTCTAGTTTGCCCTTTATTAATGCAGCCAATTTTCCAATGCGTGGAGCTTTCACAGAGCCATAGAAAAGTGAAAATTTTTTATTTGGTTAGAAAATCTCACTTAAAAAATTGCCAGAAAGTGTCAGAACTAAGTTGTGTTTGTTTTTTATTTGTTTTGTTTGAGAGGGATTGCCAAGGGGAAATACTTCAGATTCTTAATATTTCAAGTTGGTAGCATCTTTTCAAATTGTTTTGTGAGAGCTGGGAGTTTGCTGGTTGATCATGCTCTGTACTGTGTGATACCATGCATTAAAAAAATGGTTTATTTAGCAAAATAAACAATTCTCTGCAGTCTCCATCAGACAACTTATGTTTCTCTACAGTCTCATACTGACAGCTATGACCAGCCAAGTAAACTCTACCTGTGTATTTGTAATGACTTTTCTCTAATTCAATTTAACCCTAAATGCCTCCTTTATAGTGCACACCTGTCACTTGTTTTGTTAGTTGGAATTTTTTGATACTCTAATTATGTGTTATGTTACAAAGTGTATTTACAATAAGATTTACCTGTGAAGCTTAGGCTCTCTTAGACCCTCTCCTTATCTGTCTAATATTTCATGTGAAACTGTTGCTATTTCCTAATTAGTATGCATACAATTTTTCTAACCATTATTTTCAGTTAGCATAGGGAGGGCTGAGGTAATGCGTGTTTTTTAGCTGTTGCCTTTAAAGGAACAAAATCCATGCAATTTATTTTCATCATCCAGTTTTCTTATTATTTAAATGCAAAAGTGGCTCTTACAGAAACACAGGGCCCTAACTCTAAAGAAGTTATATTCTCATTTCAGAATTTTTTTTCTCTACTAAGTACATCCTTTTATTCAGTACTTACCGCTGATTTTATGCCTTTTATTCACTTGTGTCAAAATGCATAGGAAGAAAATAGCAGATAGCAGAGCCACTGTAATTTCATCCACTATGTCAAACCATCTTTTAAACTTTAAAATGGGCTTGTTTTTCTGGTGCACAGTTATTAACAGGAAAATATTCTGCAGTGTTTCAATATCCTTTGTTACTGCTAAGTATCCTGAAACCAAAATGAGCAGAACCTGTACCTTGATGATAGCTCTGTGATTCTGTGCTCATTATTTTTTAAATCAGCACAGAGTCGATATTCAGTTGGAGATGAGAGGCTGATTAAATCAAGGTAATCTTTTTTAAGGCATCCAATATAAATAATACTCTGTTGATAGTTACTTGGTAATTTTTGTAATAATGAAGTAAATTCAGAAATTAAAAAGAGGTGCACAAGGATGAGCAAGTTCAAAGCCATTGTGCTATTTCTGCAAGGGACCTTTCTGTGTCATTCTGGTTCACCACTCCTGAGAAAGGAAACCTCTCAAATACTTTATCTTATGACTAAATTTGAAAACATTTTGGAAATGGGAGAATAATGCTGATGGTGCCTCAGGAGCTCGAGACAACCACCTGTGTAGTTTAAAGTCTCTGTTACCCAGCCTCAGCACCAGAGAAAGTCAGGAGTCTTCTTCTGTAGCTTCCAGAGGTTGTTTATTTTATCTTATCTAAGAAGTTGTTTCCCTGACTGCTGTGGTGCTGTGGTCCATTCAGCAGGTCAGTTCAAGGCACATTGCTCGCCTTCAGGGCAGTACTATCTTTTTATTACTGTAAACTACGTAAACATATTTACCAATTATCTTCCAATACCTATCACTTATATCATACAGTCTAGTTCTACTCTAAACCAATATAAAAATGCCAACATCACCCAGAAGATGGATGCCAAGAAGAAGGAGAAAGAAGGACAGAATACACCCAAATTCCTCCATCTTGACCCCTTATTGTAAAAAAATCTTAAAAATCTACTTTTTACCTTGTGATAAACTAACTTATACTCTACTTAATTTTTGTGACTTGTAACTCTTCATGCAAAGGTGGTAATTTTTCGCAGGGGTTAAAATCAAAGGCACAGGGGTCTTGGGCTCTGTACCAAGGCTTCTGAGCCCCCTGCCAGGGTCGCAAGTCATTCAAGGCAGCCAGAGGGATGTCCTGGGTTCCCACAGGAGAAGTACAGTAAACTCACGAATACAAACCGCACTGAGTATAAGCCGCATCTCTGGGTGTTGGCAAATATTTCGGTTTTGTCCATAAATAAGCCGCACCCGAATATAAGCCGCTCTGTCGTTCGCAGCGAGGACCCTGCTGTGCAATTAGTAACAGAACTGCGGGAGGGCGGGGTTTACTGGCTGAGCTAAGGCTGTGCAGGCCGGCCCACTAGGGGCTGCTGACGGGCCCAGGTGGCCCAGCCCGGTGCTGCCGCTCGGGGCCGGCCGCCGCTGCCACTGGGCTTGGTCACCCCGGGTCGGCGCTGCCCCGCGGTGGCAGGCAGGGACGGAGCTTCCCCCGCTCCTACGGCAGCAGCGGCGGGCGGGGACGGAGCTTTCCCACACCCGTGGCGCCGGCGGCGGGCGCGGACAAAGCACCCCGCCTCCTCCCCGGGACGCGGCAATGGCTGCGCGGGGCTCCCGTCGGCTCCCCGAGATGCGGCAATGGCGGCGCGCACTTCCCCCCCTCTCCCTGGGCCGCGGCAATGGCTGCGCAGGGCCCCTGTCGGCTACCGGAGCCGCGGCAATGGCGACGCACCCCCCGTCGGCTCCCCGGGCTGCGGCAATGGCAGCACCCCCCCCTCTCCTCCCCTGGGCTGTGGCAGAGGAGGGAAGAAGAGAGCTCTCCCGCCTCTCTCCCCACCCCCCGTGCTGCCTGCAGGGAGCCAGGGCAACACGGTAACACTGTAACAATTGCGAAATGCCGGCTTTTACTGGCCGGTGCTTGGCTCGGCACTCTGGCTGGCACGTCTGGGGTTGTAAATGTCAGAAAATTATTCACATATTAGCCGCCCCCGACTATTAGCCGCACTTCCGGGTTTCTACCAAAATTTTTGTCAAATTACTGCGGCTTGTATTCGTGAAATTACTGTAGTCTTATTCCTGATCTACATAAAGACAATTCATAATTAGACAAGTTTCTTGCTTTTAGATGGCCTCTTTGCAAAAAGCCCATTGAAAAGGGTCATTTTGTTAAAGAGAAGCCCAGAGCCCATGCAAAGAAGAACACTGTGCAGAGGTACAGACACAGTGATGTACTTTCCTTTATTGATTTTGAGATAACTGTGTAATGGTATCCTGGATTAGAGATAATAGGAAAATGCCAGCAGGAGACTGGCTCACTATTCTAATTTCCTTATTTTTTGATTGCATTAGAAAGAAAAGCTTCCATAATTCCAAAATTTAACTGATGGGAGGAACACTTGGGTTTTTAAAAGTTTGCAGTACACAATGTTTTTCCACTAATGAGATATTAAAATTTTGTCATTTTCATTTGACAACATTCTCAGCACCCTCATGAATTAAAATCCAACTCTACTTCTCTAATGAAATTGTTAATTCATGACTATTGTGACGCGCTATATCATGGATCAATGTTTATTTTCTGAATTGGCAACAGATTAAACTTATTCAAATAAGCAATCTGGTCATAGAAAACATATTTATGTTTCAATTGAGTAAGAAGCTGATTTAGTCTGTATTTTGAAAATTCGAGGACTCCAATAAGACTTAAACAGTCTTAGGCCTGCATAAGGCAATGAGTAATAGTTTTTTATTGTTTTCTGTCAAAGAATTCAGCATGAGGAAAAAGAATATTTCAGTTATTCCAGTCACTAAGAGAACAATTAAGTCTTTGAGCAGCTCCCTGTTCTTGGCTCCTAAAAGCAGATTATTTTAGATTTGTTTTGGACACTTTTAATCATAGACTATATGCAGAGAGTGATACTATGTAATAGCACTGAACGATCAGACACTGACTGTAATTCATTGCCTGCATGGAAGTGTCTAGCACCATGTGAGATGCCCTCAGGGTATCCAAGACCTCTGTGAAGAACTGGGAAATATGACACAAGATGAATGGGAGACCCTTGCTCTTCTAGCACATCATCTGAAGGCCAAACCAAAAGCCCTAAAACATATGAAAGGGTACTAGATGCCTATGTGTGGGCAAGTGTATCAACTCCTTCAGACAGAAAGTTTAAGTATGCACAGCTCGCTGTTCCTATTGGAGTCTTAAGTGAGTAGATAATGTTAGTGTGTTTTGAAAATTTTGTTTGTATGCTCGCTTGCCTACACTTTCCTTCCCAAGCTTTCGTCTCATTATCGACCCTTTTTTCAGTTTTGGGGATTTTAGGGTTTTGGGGTTTTTTTTTGGTTTGTTTTAATTTGGATATGCATTTTGCCTTGGTAGATGTACATATTAGGTTCAGTCTAAGATATTTCTTTCCAATATTTTACATTTGCAAATATTTTCCAAATTCTCGAAGATAGTTTTTTTGGTTTATCTATTGGTTGAACATGAATGCTGTCCATAATTGTAAAAGGGGGAGAGTGCCCTGTGATGTGTGTTTTCAATACAATAAGTTAAACAGGCAACATTTGTGAGGCAGCTGTTGAATGTAGTGATGACTGACTGCTCAGAAGCACAAGGTAAAAGCACTGATCAGAAGCAAAAGTTTGATTTACTGCAGGAGAAAGCCACTGAAGGAAATTCAAATATTAGCTGGTGTAGTGGAGGTTCTCTGTTTTATATGGTAATGAATAGCTCTCTCCAAACAGTGCCCTTGCCTTCCTTACAATGAGCACAGATGGGAAGGCTTAATAGCTAAAGGAGAGCTGATGATTGTGCCACTCTAAACTAATGTTATTTTCTGATCTTGGCATACTATCTTAGTACATTTTCCATAACAGAACATGGAATCTAATTAGAAACAAGTTGCAATGAAAATGTTAGAAACAGAAATATTTTATTCCCTGCTTTTTTTCAGATTTTCTTTTCTGACATAATTGATGAGCACTCATGATACACAATTTGGTCTACATATCTGCAAGAAGAATTTTTAAATCAACTGACTCTCTGGGGTAAGGACCTCACGAGGGAATTCCATGTGAACTATTGCTTATTAGAGCCTTCCTGATTTCTACTGTCACTTTTACGGTGTTAGCTGGTGCCAGCACACAACTGGAGAAATGTTGATTTTGGAAGCTTTATGGACTAATCAGTATAAGAATCAGTACCTCGGAGACTCAGAAATTTATGCAAACTCTGCTGTTCTTCCAATGCCCACAAATCTGAGACAGGTATTTCAACTAAAATTCTTGTGTGGTTTTTTTTTCCCATTGAATGGCTAAGTAGAAAGTGAGAGATTGTTGCAGAAATAATAGTGGTTTATTTTCAGTGACAAAGAAAGTGGGAAAGGAGGCCATAGGGACTGTTCTAATCTCTCCTGCATGGTTATAAGTGAATACATCAATTTTTGTCTTTCTCTTTTTTTTTTTTTTCTTTTGTCCACCAGAACAAAAACAAGTGTTTTATCTATTGTCTAGTAGTTTCCTGAATTGAGTCTCTCTCCTATGGACCTCTGACAGGCAGAGTCAATTAAAAAAAAATGAATCCCTATTGGGAGTTGCCTTGCTTTCCCCTGATTTTGATTTTTATGTGAAGGTTATTACACTAATCAGTGCAAAATAAGGAAAATGCTAACATGTGATGTAGCATGTAACATCTAATAATCTGCAGGTAGAACAGATGTGTCTGAAATTTACTCTGTTGTCTGTTTTTTGCTATTCAAGAGCTGTACATAGCAAACATAATAACCATGTAGTTAAGCTATGTTTGCTTTTTTCCTCATGAGAGGAAGGTGAGGATGCTGGAATATATAAAGGGTTTCCATTGCTTCACCTGCTGTCTCACACATTTCCCAGTACACTTGTGCACCTCCTGTTACCCTTTGCTTCCTACCATCTCTGTGGACTAAATGTGCTGAAAAGAATTGCTTAAGAAAAGAAATATTTATGATTGTCAATTCATTTTTCTGCCCTTCATCAGAATTGAAAGTTTTGGTCTCAGTTGAGAGAAATAATACAGTTATTTCCTTAGAAGAGACTTAGAAAGTCTTGGGACCTTTTTTCAGCATGGATGTTACTTCATTTAGTCTCAGTGGGAAGAAACAGGACAGCAGCTATCCCACCCCAAAGTAAGGAGGAGTAGGAAATAGAGACAGTAAAAAACCTTTGGTTGAAAGTCTCCAAGACTGATGGGGTAAAAAGCCCACTTGTACAAAACCATATTAAACTAAAAATTTAAGTTTTTCAAATTACTTTAATGAATATTAATGAAAAAGATCTTAAGTGGGAAAGAAATTTTATTGTGTTGAAGGGGTATTAATCAGTATTAGAAATAAGTCTTCCATATGTTTCAATCCCAATAGTTATAAATATGTTCTTTTACTGGAGAGCTGCCCAAACTATTTTTTAAAACCCAAGCATTTTTTTTTAAATTTTAGCTTGTGTTTACCTTTTGTGTACTGAAAAATGAAGTACAAGAGGCTTTTAAGCACTATGATTGTTGGGATGAACATATGGTTTAAATTATTTGGTTGTTTTTGAACCAATTTTCTTTTCTTAGGTTGTTAGAAGCCTGCCTGTTTAAATGCCAGTCTAATCCACTGGAGCTGATTTCGTATATGCCAGGGAAAACTGAAATCATTGGAACATTTGAGATAAATACAAATTATGTAAGAGATTTTTAAAAAGTTTTAAAGGAACTATTGCAAACTAATTTTATTTCTGAGTAGTAGTCACTTTGTTTCTCAGAGGATTCTTTTATATTCAGGGATACTCAGCATAAGTGCTTTAAAATTAGACAAAAAGATGCCTCAATGCATTGCAACGATCTGGAATTTCTGTTTTAAGCATCTCATCCTTAACAAAGCAGAAGATGCATAAAATACAAATCCTACTGTTAAACAAGTACCCTATCTTGGTGTGATGCTGGTGTGTTGCCTGGCCCTTGTTTTAACTGAACAGCTGTGTTATGATCCAAAAGCACATGGAAACCATGGGTCCTCCTTGTGCTAGGCATAGTACAAACTTTTAAGAAAAGGGACAGTCCCTGGATGAAGGGTACAGGTGTGCTCTGCTTTGCATTTATGCTATTGGAACCTAAAAATTCTTTAAACCTTTTATTTACCTGTGTTATCTGCTAATATACTGAGGAGTTGCTGTTCATTATCTTTTGAGTGAGCCATTAATTATCTTTCAGACAAACTTTGTGTTATAATAGTAGCAGCTGCAATACCACTGAAATGCAATTAGCATCTAGAGAACCCTATTTGCTGCATGATGATCTGGATCCTGGTTTGGTTTTGTGCTTTGTCTTCAGACCCTTTCAAAATCTTTTATTAAAAGACACACTGAGTGTAACCTACCACTCAAAGTACAGCTGTAAATACATCTTTGTCCTATTCTTGGGAAATTTTTTTATATGATCTTGGTCCCCTTAATTTAAAAAAAACTTAAAAACTTAAAAAACAACTTCGGTACAAATATCATTGATAATGATGCTGAATGTTTTTCTACAGTACAAGAGAAAAATAATGAGACCACCTCAGGAACCACAGCATTAGCAGCAGAAGTACAGCTCCTGTAGAGTTTGCACTTTGTATTTATGAGGTGCTTTTGGTGGTAATCTTTAAAAATTCATTTTTAGTTCTGTTTTCTTCATCCATACATTGCTAGGGGCTAAAATCTAAAGTCTGGAATAATCGCTGCTATGCTACACTCATCAACCCTTTAAAGCAAGAGAGCTTCTTCATACAGCGAGATAAAGTTTTGGGGTTGCTACAGTTTTTGTTTCATGTTATTACAGCACTTTTATTCTCTTATGTTTCCCTAATATATATATATTTTTAACTTCAGCTCAGATTTTATCTTAATAAGACAATGCCACTTGAATGTAACACATCCTTATCAAATAAAGAAAGGTCAAGACTTTTTGCATACAGACAGATGATACGAATACCTGCCTGAAACGCTTATTCATTTAAATTGCATGGGAATATAGTGCAAAAAGAATATCAACTCAGATCTAGTTTTGACACTAGACAGATTTTGATCTGGGTTAAAGCATATGTGTTTGAAACTAATGCCAGTGGCAATTAGTGCAGATTTATATCCATGTAATTGAGGAAGTCATCTGATCCTCCATGGCTGATCTGTCCCCTAAGATTTCCATTACTTGTCTCATGCACCAAAAAGATGGTCCCTGTTGTCTCATATACAAGCTGTTAGATACATGTCTTTCTCTGATCCAGTTAGGTTTGCCATTTTTATATCAATCTTTACTAGTCCAACTCTGCTAATTGCTCTAATTTATCTTAAAATTTTTGAATGGCAGTCAGAACAAGTGAGAAATATCAGGATAATTTCATCTGACCCATTCACATTTTAGTACCTATATTCATCACTGCTAAAAAAATCTGTGGGTTGAATTGTTATTGTTACCATTCCCATGATCAAAAACATACTGGATAGGAGCCAGAAGTCTTTGCAAAATAGGGTGATATGGGGAAAGAGTCCCTTAATGTTGAGAGTATTGGATCAACATTTCTTAGGTGACTGAGAGCTAGGTAAGCTGTGAGAGGAAGGCTGCTCAACTGTCTAGTCCTTGTTTCCACAGCCTTTTGCTCTGTGCTTGAGTGAATAATTCAGTCATGCTGGGAGAGGTTTCCAAATAAGGTACAGATGATCACTTTCCATGATGCTTTTGTAAGGTCCATCTTGGCAGTAGGGGTGAGCTAGGCTAGGTCTAGGATGTTGCTGAACTGTCTTTCCCTCTTCTGCTGAGCATGAGACATGGCTTTTATTCATCCACTATGTTCTTAAAACACTTAACCTAAGTATCCTTGTTACAATAATTTTCTGGTAAAATTAGTGGAGGATTATAACATTTTCAGATTACAACTCAGAAGATGTGAACTGTCTTCTGGACTGGCCAGTTTATCTCTGTTTTAAACCAGGAGCCCAGACTAACCTGCTGTCTTCCCTGAAATAGCTTGAATTCTAGAGCTCATGTCTCAGTGCTTTGCAGTAAAAAGAGGCTAATATGATATTCCTTTGTCATATACAAAATGAAGCAAATACTTTTAAAGTTGTGGAGGCATCCACATATGAAGGATTGATGGGGCTATTTTCTTAAATTTTAGATCAAGGCCTGGAAGTATTTTCTAAAGAAAAGATTCTCTGAATAATAATGGTTGTAAAATATTTGAAGATGTAAAACTAAATAAATTATTCTTTCTCATGGTTTTTTTGTTACCTTTTTGTGGAAAAAAAAGAGGAATTTGCAATACTGTGAACAAGGTGAAGTAATACAAGAGTAGTTTTCAGTACATTGATTTTGCTTTATGATGAAGCAAGTGCCAAATGGTTCAGTGCTCCTAGGTGTACATGAGTCACACTTCTGTTCATCTCATTTTGAAGTGAAATACTCTGGAAATTGAGTATATGAGCAATGCTAGATAGTCGAGATGATACTGGTAGAATGAAGTAAATTGCTTGAAATTAATTATTTGGGAAATGCTTTGCAAAGCAGAACCGTAAAGGAGATAAAATTTTCAACTGGCTTATTAAAATGTGAGCACATTATGTTAATCAATGAATTAGTGATTAATGTCCTATTTTATTTTCTTGTAAAGTACAAGATCCAAAAACTAAAGTATATCTATCTCCAACATACATAGCCTTCAAGTGCTTTGTCTATCAATATGTAGCTTGGTTATTCATTAGGAATTTAACCTATTTTTTAACTTTGAAAATTATTTCACTGTTTTGAGCTGCCTGATATTCTGAAAGCATTTTCCAGCTAAACTTCCCACATATTTGTCTTCTCTATTTGTCTTCACTTTGCCTTCAAATGATTTTTTGGAAAATAATCTTCATTTCTAATTTAATTTGTTCCTTCTGTCCCTTTTTTAAGACATCCAAGTCCAAGCTAAAAGTACAAGTGCACAGAGGTATGATCTTTGATTGCACTGAAGTGCCTTAATGTTTGAATGGCTTGCTTGTGTCTTTAAGAGAGATCTGAATTAACTGACTCCTTTAATGGTTTCAGACACTAAATATCAAAACACACAAAATGAACAAAAAACCTGCCCCTTACTGTGCGGTACTCATGATATTAGACACCAAATGCCATTTAAAATAAATAATTTTGTCTCAAAGTCATTTACATTTGTTGTAACTCTAAACACCTCCATAATTTCTACAATTCCACGTGTATTAAACTTACATGCTGCACACAATGCATACATTTTTTTGTGGAGGCTTTGCACTGGAAGGTTAGCAGGGTTATAGTTGTGGGGTGGTATGAAAATCTTGGTATGCCACAATAAACAGGCCCATGGGGTGCATTGAGTGTACTTACCCCACATTATTAAAAGTCAGAGTTAATGTAAACTGTACACTGAATAAATTTGTCTCAGTAAAAAACAGTGAGTTTCTAGGCATTAAAAAACCCAAAACCCTAGGTTTAAGCAAGCAACCAAAGCAGGGGATCTCAGAATTGTGGCTTAGGTTCTGCCTTTGCTCCGGACTAATTTGTACCTCAAGTTGTACTCAGGTACTAGAGTAAGTAGAAAAGATCGTCTCTGCTGCATTTGTCACTTGCTTTGTGAAGGGTATTGTAAACTCAGGTACCAAACATTTTGGGTGTGCAAATAGTCATCCTTAACCCTTAAGGACGTGTTGCAGTGGAGATGCCATTCTGCATGGGGTCATGCTGGTGTGCTTTGCTGTGCCCAACTCTGTCTTCAAAATCCTGTGGTCCATTTGCTATATATTTGCCCTCTGGGGTAAATTGTGCAGTGCTGTGTGGAGCAGTTATCTTCTGGAGAAATTATTTTACTCTGAGGCAAATTTAAGTGAATGGTGGCAGGAGAAACAGTGGGTTCAATCAATAACCTCCCTGTCTCCCCCTTTCCATAGAGGGAATGATTCATTGTGTGCCCAGATTCTCTCTGTTTCTCAATTAAGAAGCTATGAATTGAAAACTGAGATCGACTTTTCATAATAATGCAAGTTCTAGATCCCCTTGGGTTTTCATCCCTCCTGCAAACTGAACTCTTCCGCCTTCAAAAATTTGCTTTGGCTTTTGAAGTAGGGATGTCATATCATTTTACAACAGTGAGTGTTTATTTCCACTTGCAGCTATGTGGAAGTCACCACAGGGACCAAAATTGTTCAAGTGTTCAGCAAGAAAAACTATATCACGTTCATAAATCTCTAAGTCAAATCTGAAATAAAAGTCATGCAGCAAACCGGAAAATGAATTTTATTTTAAATCGAAATGGGGATCAGCAGATACAGCCTGGGATTTGGAAATGATTAAGTGTAGGATTCAGTTAAGAAGTTTCACCTCTCAAGAAAATATAAAGCAAACATTCTTATTACTGACCTATAGATCTTCACTGTTTTCAGAATAATAAAATGACTGATCCAATCATATATTGATGCAGAAGATCTTGACACATTTGTACTGCGACATGAGTCAACAACAGATTTTGTGGTTTCAGCTTTTCTTTCCTAGATAGACCATGTTTCAGTTTCAGCTCCTCCCCCCCTGAATTTTGAGTCCTACTGGTAGATGTTGAAATGTGCTGAAGGCTGTATTTCACCTTATCCTTACTTACATCAATGGGAATCTTGTGTAAACTGAGATTGCGGTCCTGAAGGTCCATGTGTGCTTGCTTTATTTCTTGTCTTTTAGACTCATGTTCAGTGAAAACACTCAGAATCAGAAGGAAGTGTATTGAGCAAAATATGTAAATACAATGTCCTAAGTGGATATAATTAGAAAACTAAATTAATGGTGTTTTTTATTGATTCAATTCAATGTGTACTTGCAGTTTTCAGCTTTGAATCCTAGGAAGATTTTCAAAGCCTACTTAAACCTGTCTTCTAGAGACTCTTTCTTGCACCAACTATTAACCAGGTTTTCCTTCATCGTCTTGTCACGCAGTACTTGGTTTTGGGGTTTGGATCATGGGTTTCCCTACCATAGCGAAAATAACTTATAGATATTTTCCAAATTTAAAAGCCACTCTACTGGTAACATTGTTGAATCTTGACTAATGGTACAGATAACTTAACCATATTTAGCTCTTATTTCTCCTTATTTTTTTGTCTAAGGAAATTACTGATACTATGACTTAACATAGCCTGTTATGATATGATAAGGTGGTAGGGAAAGGTATTTTGAGCACTAACATATAATCCCAAAATATCCCTAATCTCACTGCGCATGAATTATGCATCTGCACCAATTCAATTGATTCCATCCATTCAAATTTGAATTTGAAAAAAAACTATGATGGAGAGTAACATTTGGCATTTCCAGATGGTGATGCTCATTTTTTTGATGTGAAACTGCTTCTTTCACTCCACAGAAGAATCTGATAGATTGGAGCACTGTCCTCAGTCTGCTGCAAAAGACAGAAATACATGATTTAACTATTAATTCCAGTCTCCATCTGCTACTGGAGATTTTCACTGACTAGCCTCTTCTCAGAAAAAAAATTATAAAGAGCAAAGTTATATTTTTAGACATTTATACACAGACTGTGTGGGAGAGTTTTTCTCATGGGGAGACAGTTTTTTTGAGAATGGTGTCAAGGTCAGGCTTTTTGACCTTTGGGAACAGGAGACAAGATTCCTCCCTGTTTATAGGATCCCTATGCTTTTTAAAAATTTCTTCATGATCTCTCTCCTGCCTTTAGTTTTCCTTTTGTGATGAATTCTTATGACTGGAAACTGCATTTTTTCTGCTGTCATGCCCCACTGAAGGAAAGTATAGGAAAGTTTTTAGCTCATATTTCACCCAAACATTTGGTGGGCAAAATTCTCCTTGCTTTGGCATTTTCCTGTGAATTGGAGTAAGGGATGCTGGATTGATATTACTTCCATTAAGCTTTGTAATATTTAAGACAGAATCACTGAAACAGTGACCTCTGACTCTGGCAAAAAATTTTCAAGCCAAAGCTCTTCCCAAGAGCTATGATATATAGATTAGCAGATCTGTCAAAAATGGCTTTAAACCATCATTGATCTTCCTAAGATTCACTTGTGTGTTATTTACCTTTCATTGACCTGTTTTAAGTACATCTCCACTGAACAATTATACCCGAATCTAAAATTTGGGAAATAATGATTTTGTTTGGAAATTACTGCTGATATTTGTGACATCTAGCTAGCTGTGAGATTTTGTCTGACTGTGTTGAAACAATTTATTGAAACATTGATGTTTGGATTTTTTCCTCCAAAATAAAAAGATAATGTAAAGTAGTGTCATAGAAAAGGAAACCAAACAGAGAATAGAATTTGGATCCTGGAACTGGGACGATGTGAAAAAATATGCTTACCTTAGCTTCCTGATGAATAAACCATCCATTAATGCTTGGGAAGATAATAATGTGGTGATATCTTGCAAAGGTCAAAGGGTGTCAATCTTTCAGGTTTTAATTCACACAAAATTTACACATATACTGAACTTTATCTGAAGTAATGCCATGAAACAGTGTTTATGTTGGATAGGGAATTCTGTAAGTAATTCTGGAGATAATATTTCAAGATAAACTACTGTTTGGATTAAGAAGAAATATGAATATTATGTTAACCTTAGTTTTCAATGTCCTTTATCAAATTATCAATTTATTGCTTTTGCTGCAGGCAGTTTCTTCTTCCATCTATACCCAGATACCTCAGGAGGGATACTGCTGAAACTGGATTGAGCAACCTGGTCTGAAATAAATTTGACTTTCCACTCTGAATGGCAGGTTACACCCGAGGATATCCTAAAATCCCTTCCAACCTGAGTTATTCTACCATTCTGTGTTATACTGAAGAGGCATCAGAATAGCCCCCAAGTAACCAAGGGTGTGTTTGAAATTTCAGGTATACTGGAAATGCAAACAGCTGCCACAATACAAGAAGAAGTAAAATTGTACCTTCTAGCATTAACTGACTTGAATAAAATCTCCTGCTTTTCTAAGAAAACAAAAGAGGAGAAACAGATGGGAGTGAATTAGGAAGAGAAAAATCTATTATTGTGATGCTTTAATCCATTGAAAAATGTGAACCTGAAAGTGTAGTAATAAAAGTTCAGGGAGTTTATTTCAGGAGGATTTAGGTGCTAGCAAGTATTTTCTGAGGCTGCAGGTTATACTGGCCTGAAGAATGACAGCAGGGCAGTAAGCTCTGGAGTGTTGCATCAGTGATTCTGCACACCACAGCCTAAGCCAGAGCTGATGAAATATTTTCTCTTGACTGAGAGTCCAGCTGCTCTTTCTAGGATGCAGGTAAGATTCAACTGTGGTTTCATGTCTCGTCCTCTTTTTTCCCTCTTTCTTTCCTCATGACTGGTATTGATACTATAACTTAGCAAAAGGTAATTCCAGCATTTTCTTTGCTCAGCCTGACTGACTCACACCTCAGTCAGCAGTCATCAGCACCTGTGCTTTGTGCACTGAACTGAATCACTTTTCCACCTACTCAGGACAAATACTTTTATTTCCTTAGCAAAGATAGGCACTTTCTTCACCAAGAGTGAACATATCAATTTAAAACTAAGTGGGAAAACTGAATTCTGGCATCCTAGTTTCAGCAGGCAGCCTTAGTTTATATGCCAGCAAATTGCATGGCATTACAACACATTTTTATTCAAACAAAAATGAATAGTTGCCATAGTTACCAAAAAATCATAAGATGTTATGCAAAACTGGGAAATGAATGCATTATCATTACAGGCCACAATTGCCAATGAATAAGAATAGCCATTTCCTTTTGTTTTAACCACCTGGGTGGTGACATCATGCCAGTTGCTATTATATGCAGTGCAAAATCCCAGAATCTCAGGCAGAATACTGAACTCTTTATGGAGTGAAAATATATATACATGTAGCTAGTGCATTTGCAAGTATCCCTCAGATACACATATTATTGGAATCTTTGTAGATACAGTCATTAATAGAACTGGTGCCTTTACTTTTTCTCATATAAGAGAATGCTTTCTTTCTGTTGGGGAAAATATATCTGATTTTCATTACTTATTTTTAAAGCATGAAAAGAAAATATTCAAGATCCTGGTACTTTTTTACCTCTTACTTTGTAACCTCTTTTGATAGACTACATAAATGACTTGATTTAGTTGAGAATTGCACTGCTACCAAAATTGGTGGACTCTGAATTTAGCTAAATTTTGGTAATCTAGTTAAAGCGATTGACATGCTCTGTTAGCTTGTGTTGATGGGAATCAGGTATCTATATATAACCATCTATGCTTGTGTGGGCTTCTTTCTACAGTGCATGAGTGACTTAGATTTGGGTGATCATGACTTATTGGAGAGTCTACTGCCAGAGTTAAAAAAATATTTCTGTAGGCAGAAAGAAAGAAAAAACTTAGGGATACACCTTTTGGTGATCATCTGAGATGATAATAACTACAAAGAGGATGAAATTCTCATTGTACAGAACTGATCAGGAGAATGAGTTCGTATAGCATGGTTTATCACAGACCTGTACATTTACTATCATTGCGATCACTGGCAAGGATGCTGTAAATGATTGTACCTGACAGCCATTATAGGAATAAAATAAATGTAAGTGTAAATAAATAGAGAAAAGTAAATATCATAGACATTGGTAGCTTAAATAGAAAAGATTATTCTGCAAGTCAAGGAGAAGTGAGAAAAAGCTGGCTAAATGAACTAAACTAGAACAAAACAATTTTTCCAGTGTATTTGAAAAAGAAGCCTACCAGACAGGCTGTACTGTGACAGCCAGATTATAGAACAACACTCAAAGATCATGAGACTATTTCAGAGAAGCTCCATGAGTTTCGTGCATTGGTGTTCATTGTGGAAGAAGAGAAAATGTTTGCACCCTCTAAGGCTCTAACACTGGCAAAAAAGGAGTCAGCATAGGATATGTTTAAATCACACAGACTGATTTACCAAAATATGAGTATTGGTCTAGTACCGATACTCAACTGTGACGGACGAAAGGCTCCCTAACAATTCAAAGTTAGAAAGGGTATGTTTATTCAGCACTGGGCAGCAGCGTGGGGTAGCCCCCTAATACACACTGCGAAATTACAGGTGGTCACAGAATCTATTTATTGACAAAAGGTTTAAATAAATACATATTCATAATACCAACCCCTCCCATCCCCTGCTTCCTATGGTAATTAGCTTGAATGGCTATTAAGCATGTGTGGTTGGCTTTTTGAATTAAGTCTGGGGTCGTTTTTGTGGGGAGGGGTCTTAAAAGGAGGAAGTAAGGTGAGTCTTCTTCGCCCTGAACTTTCGACCCTTTTCTATTAATGACAATACAAATGATTTCTGGGGATATTCCAATTTTTCAAAGAATGGGTTTCTGGTTGCGATTGTTCGTGCTTCTTCAGGCCTACTTACCAGTTTTGTCTTTTCCCATTGTAAGCACAGCTGAGCAAACATGAGATGACAGATGATCAATCAATTATTTAAGTTTAACTAAAATCTTAATTTTAGTGTTTCAGGACTGTAGAAGAACATGTGGTACAGTTAGATGGAAGGAACCCTCCAAAATCATCAGGTTGGTTAATATTCACATACTAGTTCAGACACAACTGAAGTATGAAGCATCTTGTAGTCGTAGGCTCCCTTTGGAGCAGCCCTGATATCCAGAGAGAGAAGAATGGCAGCTCTTATATACTAATTAAAAAAAAATTAATGGGAGCAAAGTGGGGAAGCATAGGCTGGCCATTCTGAGTCCTGTATTGGGCAGATCAACAGAAGCTTTGGTGAAGAGCAGATTTCAGCACAGAGGTTGTGCCTTTTTATGACTTCTTGAAGTGCTTTCAGAGCAGCAGCAAGCATATCAACGGGATGATTTGGTCTGCTAAAATAATGTACTGAAGTTTCCAAAAGGCGAACATTCTCCTAAAGCTTTTAAGGCTATGGTGGGCAAGAGGAAAGATCATAACATGGAGGAGTCATTGACTGAAAGATAAACAGATGAATGACTTGGTAAGAGACAGTGAGAAAGTGTACAGATGATACTGTGTTATTCTAGACGCTGAGGGGGTCAGTGGCAGGCTCATAAAAGGGTTCTACAAGATCCAGGTATGAATGAAATGTCAGGCAAAATCTAATACAGATAAATGTAAATTGATCCACTGGGAAAAAGACTCAAAGCTTTGCATTAACATGTAGGCTATGAGCCTGCCGTCTCCCAGCATTTCCCAATCTGATAATCTTATGTTTTGTCAGATTTAAGTGGGATCCATACCTGTTTGCAATGAAGGACAGAAAACAAATCAGTGTCTATATGTGCATTTCAGGAGAGATAATTTTCTCATTCAAGCCATGGTCATTTCTGAATGAGAGAGGAAGGTCTTGAATCGTACTGTAACCTGTTCCATTAACAGAGTAGCACTGCAGTTTCCATTATTAGATCACTTCACAGTGTGCAGCAAGGGAACAATTTCATTGCCTTCCCAGTACAATCTGGGCTTGACTGTGTATATGGGCTTTTTAATTAGCTCCCCCTCCCCTGCACACATATTTATGCAGGGAAATTTATTCAAGAAAGTACACTTTTGGGTACATATCCAAGTTTGTGTGTAAAATAGCATTAGATATGAAAGAAAGCAGAGCCATTTCAAAGTGTTATATGACCCAGACAGGAAAGAAAAAAATATGATGTAGAAAAAAACAAATGATTGACTATTCATGAGAATAAAACCTATTTAAACCAAAGTTGTCACAGTCAGCCATTTGTAAGCAATCTACAGGTTGAAGTTTGTGTGCCGTATATATTTGATAAGAAACTGGATATTGTAAACAATGAAATAAAAGCCAGTCAAATCTCAGACTGACTAACAGCAGCGAAGAAAACCCCCAACCTTTAACAGTGTTTTTGTTTCCTGAAGTTGTCTGAGCTGCTTTAATACATCACAGGGCTGGAATATTACCACAACAGAGCCTTGTTTAATAAATACGGACTCTTACTCTGGAATCCAAATTTCTGATGCCTCTGGGAGTTGATGGTGTTGGCAGGTAACTGCATCACTGATTATTATAGCAAAAAATAGTCCTGCTCATGGCTGATACCAGGGGCTGGGGATGTACGTGCCTCATTTGGAGACATAATCCAGCACTTAAACACCGCACTAATTCCTTGCTTGGCACTGCAGTTCTGTCTGAGTGAATTTTGTTGTTTATCCTGTAAATCATTAAGAAATTCTGTCTGTATTCTGTAGAAAAAGAACATGACACAGCAAGAAAAGCAATATACATAGAAACTGTGATTGTGCTCACACAGGAGAATCAAGGTTAGAATAGAAATTTCTTGCTTAATTTGTTGGGGTATAATCTTCTCTCTCACCCATAGCTATTTACTATAATGATAGTAAATGGTAGATAGTCACAAAAATGAGACAGTCTTCTTATTCTGAATTATTTGACTGGAAACATAACTGTAATTTCATGTCACCTAAGATTTGCTTGGAAAAGTCAAAACATGTAACAGAAGGCTGTAAGTAATATTGCCATACAAGACAGATGTTGCTTTAAGCTGTCCTCCTTACAAATATAAAGATGTCCTTTTGGTCAGGGGTCAGAGACAATGCTGGGTAATTGCTCATCTGACCAGGCGCCTGAGGCTGGGTAGGGTGAATGCTTATAATGACTAACAGTGTAAATCCAAGCCACACTGGAAACATATTGTTGTTGAATAAAAAATATATGTGATGGTGTAAACTTTTTAAACAACATTTAAAAATAAAGAAGACAAATTTGTCTAATAATGCATTATCTGAAGACATGTAACATCTGGCTTTTTGCAAAGTGTGTAACATTGTTTCAAAGTGGTGGGATAGTATTATGATTATTATCTGGCAAGCTACTAAAACCACCTAACTGTGAAGTCTCTTAGGTAAAGTGCATTATGTAGCCAAATTGTGCAAAAGTAAACTTCTGCATATAGTGTTTTCAATTATGATTATCCAAAAGAGTGACTAGATAAGATTATCTTTGATTATGAGGACTAACATACCAAGCTACACACCAAGCTACTATAACGAATTATTGCAATCTTATGCTATTTGCAAATATTGGAAGGAAAAACTCCCAGCTCATTCCAGCACAAAGCATTTTGGGGTCAACAGCTGAAAAAATTAAGTAGTAAACACATTGCTTGCACCTGAAATTCCTTACTTTTCCTTAATAAGGTATTTTTTCTTTTGGCCATTTCCATCTTTAAGGACAGCAGTCAATTTCCTAAAGGTAAAAAATACTCTAAATTTATTTGTAGAAACTCTATATTTTAGCAGTGTAGGGAACAGAAAAAACCTCAGACTTATTGGATCTTGAGATTGCCTTAGGAAGAAGGACAAATAGTCTTGGTGCAGATATTTGAAAATATAAAAACATGATGTTATATCAGAAAAAAATTACAAGCCGTACTAATGTTTCAGAGCATGCACTTGCTGACTGATGAATGTGTGTTGATATACTGAGGCAAACTGTAGAACATCAAACACGCTTACCAAGTAAAGTTTATTGCATTAAATTTTTAAGATTTTCATTAATAAGAATTGTTATTTCAGTAAATTTCATTGAATTATAGTGAGTTACCAAAATATGAGTATTGGTCTAGTAGCGATACTCAACTGTGACGGACAAAAGACTCTCTAACCATTTAAAGTTAGAAAGGGTATGTTTATTCAGCACTGGGCAGCAGCGTGGGGTAGCCCCCTAATACACAGTACAAAATTACAGGTGGTCACAGAGTCTATTTATTGACAAAAGGTTTAAATAAATACATACAGTAAATTCACGAATACAAGCCGCACTGAGTATAAGCTGCATCTCTGGGTATTGGCAAATATTTCGTTCTTTGTCCATAAATAAGCCACACCTGAATATAAGCCACTCTGTCGTTCACAGCGAGGACCCGCGTGCAACAAAGTTGCCAAATAGTAACAGAACGGCGGCAGGGCGGGGTTTACTGGCTCAGCTAAGGCTGTGTAGGGTCGGCCCACTAGGGGCTGCTGACGGGGCCAGGTAACCCAACCCAGTGCTGCCGCTTGTCGGGGCCACTGGGGGCCAGCCGCCACTGCCACTGGGCTCGGTCACCACGGCCCGGTGCTGCCCTGTGGTGGCAGGTAGGGATGGAGCCCCTCGCTGCCTCCCAGAGCCGCGGCAATGGCGGCTCGGGTCCCCTGCCGCCTCCCCGGGCCGCGGCAATGGCGGCCCGGGTCCTCCGCCGCCTCCCAGAGCCGCAGCAGGGGTGGCCCGGGTCCCCCCCACCCCTCCCCGAGCCGCGGCAGGGGCAGCCCGGGTCCCCCCTCTCCTCCCCGAGCCGCGGCAATGGCGGCGCGGGGCCCCCCCGTCTCTCCCCTGGGCTGTGGTAGGGAGCTCTCCCGCCTCTCTCCCCACCCCCTGTGCTGCCTGCAGGCAGCCAGGCTCCACCCGCGGTGCAACAGAGTAGCAATTTGTAACAATCGCAAAATGCCGACTTTGCAGCAGCTCGGCTCGGCACTCTGGCTGGCACTTCTGAGGTTGTAAATGTCAGAAAATTATTCACATATTAGCCGCTCCTGAATATTGACCGCATTTCCGGTTTAGGTGCAAAATCTTAGTCAAATTGGTGTGGCTTGTATTCGTGAAATTACTGTATTCATAATACCAGCCCCTCCTATCCCTTGCTTTCTATGGTAATTAGCTTGAATGGCTATTAAGCATGCGTGGTTGGCTTTTTGAATTAAGTCTGGGGTCATTTTTGTGGGGAGGGGTCCTAAAAGGAGGAAGTAAGGCGAGTCTGCCTTGCCCTGAACTTTCGACCCTTTTCTATTAATGACAATACAAATGATTTCTGGGGATATTCCAATTTTTCAAAGAATGGGTTTCTGGTTGCAATTGTTCGTGCTTCTTCAGGCCTACTTACCAGTTTTGTCTTTTCCCATCGTAACACAGCTGAGCAAACATGAAATGACAGACGATCAATCAATTACTTAAGTTTAACTAAAATCTTACTCTTTCTAAGATTCGTGTTTCAATAGAAATGTTCTTTATCTAGTTGTCGAGCTTATATATACCTGAGATCTTTTATGTTGTATAATGCAAAAGAAATGCATGATGAGTGATAGAAATATCCAATGTTATTTTCTCCCTTTGTTTGTCGGCCTCTTAATTTCTGACTGTTTTGTTTGTTGAGATGTTCTGCTTTTTAAGAGTCATCAGATGTTTCCTATCATGTCCAAAGAGGAGAAGTCTAAACTAGGGACATACAAATAACTTTTGTCTTGGTTTAGGAATGGTATTTCCCAATCTAGTGTTCCCCCTGAAACACTCCAACCTCTTTGTTGCTCGTTCACTTCCCCTTTCCCTTCCCCCTGTGTCAGGTTGAAGAGAAGAACTACAGTCACAAAAGTTTAAGATCAAGGGTTAGAGATAAGAACAATTTACTGGAAACAGCAATGAAATAAGTGATGAACAGTGACAGCAAGAGCATCAATAATAGAGTGTACAAGGGAGGTAAACCTGTCCTATGCAAGTGGTCACCATGTCTTCAGGAATAATCAGTTTTAAAACATATAAATCTGTTTAATTAAATTGGTAATAGAAAATAGCAGACACTGGGGATTTCGTTAACTGATATTCTCTTGAAGTATATGAAAATTTCTATATGTCATATAAATGGCACATAGTTAATTCTAAGTAAGAAGAGACACTAGTAAAAATAAAAGCAAAATATTGAACAATCTACTTTGAACAACTTAATCTTGAAATGTAGTTTTTCTTGTTCATATTGATAGAATATGTGCCTGAAGGACAACATCCTGTGTCAGAGTGACCCACACTCCAGCAGTTTGCAGAGAACTGTTGCCTGTGAGATGAACTCACATTGGAGAAGTTAATGGAGAACTAACTCCTGTGAGATGGACCCCACAATGCAGCAGGGGAAGGACTCTTCTTCCTGAGCAGTGGCAGAAACAGTGTGTGATGAACTGACCGTAACCACCCATGCCCTGCCTTCCTGCATCTCTGAGGGGGAGGAGGTAGAGGGGGGAAGGAGGAAGTGGCAGAGAGAAGGTATTTTTAAGATTTATTTTATGTCTCATTATCCTGCTCAGATTTTCTTAGCAAAAAATTCAGTTAATAGCTCCAATTTACAGTAATTTCACGAATACAAGCCGCAGCAATTTGACAAAAATTTTGGTGGAAACCCGGAAGTGCGGCTAATACTTGGGGGCGGCTAATATGTGAATAATTTTCTGACATTTACAACCCCAGACGTGCCAGCCAGGGTGCCGAGCCAAGCACCTGCCAGTAAAAGCCGGCATTTCGCGATTGTTACGAAGTGTTACTCTGTTGCCCTGGCTCCCTGCAGGCAGCACGGGGGGCGGGGAGAGAGGCAGGAGAGCTCTCTTCTTCCCTCCTCAGCCGCAGCCCGGGGGAGAGATGGGGGGGCCCCGCGCCGCCATTACCAAGGCTCGGGGAGAAGGGGGAGGCCCCGCGCCACCATTGCCGCGGCTCAGGGAGGGGGGAGGCTCTGCCCCCGCCCTCCGCCATCGTGGTGGGAGCAGGGGGTGCTCCGTGCCCAACCAGCGCCGCGGAGTGAGCGGGGTGCTCTCTCCGTGCCCGGCCGGCACCGTGGCGTGAGCGGGACCGGGGCGAGCGAACCCAGAGGTGGCGGCCAGCCCCGAGCGGCACCACCCAACTGGACCACCTGGCCCCGTCAGCAGCCCCTAGCGGGCCGAGCCTGCACAACCTTAGTTGAGCCAGTAAACCCCCCGCCATGCTGCGGTTCTGTTAGTATTTGGCAACTTTGTTGCACGCGGGTCCTCGCTGTGAATGACAGAGCGGCTTATATTCAGGTGCGGCTTATTTATGGACAAAGAACGAAATATTTGCCAATACCCAGAGATGCGGCTTATACTCAGTACTGCTTGTATTTGTGAATTTACTGTAAATCTGTTTTGTCTGTGGCAGTATTTGCTGAATGATATCTCCCAAACTTTATCTCAACTCATGAAGCTTTTTTGTATTTTTTCTCCCCTATCCAGCTGAGAAGTGGAGTAACAGAGCAGACACCCTTTGGTGGGTATCTGGCATCCAGCCAGGGTCAACACACTCAAATGTCAATGACGTTTTGGAAACTCAAAGTCACAGGCACCCTGTACTACCAAACCTCTGTGTGTAAGTTATGGAAAAGGATTTGATTGGTTTGCAAGCTAACAAAATAAGTTACTTGATTACTGATGATCATGAGTGAAGGTATGGAAGAATGAAGATATAGAGGAGTGAAGATGTAGATGTCAATTAATGCATAATTAAAATGACTGATTAATGATCAAGGCACTATTTTCACTTCCTGTGCTGAGGAATCCTTCCCCAAATATTATTGATTCTCTGTTCAGGCTTTGACTTCTTTGTACAGCTCTGTTACTCTAATATCTAGAAAGGCAGATGCTGCCATTACATACCAAGGAAACATCTTGTGTTGGGTCAAAGGGTGTCACATCAACAGGATCAGCTTTGTTGCTATTACGGTGCCCACAGACAATTTAATCGTCTCCAATAACTCCATGGAAAGAATCTGGGTCTGTACTTCAACCTACACAGAGTGGTGATATAAAACTACTTAATTATTCTGCTAAGATAAAAACAAATGAGGAAGAAGAGTGAAAGCATACACAGACACATACATAAATAAAACTTTGTCTTCTTGTGAGGCCTGAAGTCATAAATAATCTGTTGTAATTAATATTGTGCTCTAGAAAATTAGGAATAATTTCTGCAGTAAGCCCAGGGGGCCTGTGGATGACCCTTCTGCAAAGGTGAGTTGAACTCACAAAACTGCTGATCACACTCTTGGGGAATTAGGGGTGTGCTGCGTGACCATTGTGCTTTTGAAGTTCTAAGAGTCCACCTCTTGAGAACTGGTGGGGGTTGGGGGAGTTTTTTACTCTTTCCCTCTGCGGAGAAATTTATCCCATTATTATGTTAACCTGACCGGGCGGCTCCCCTTTAGCTGTTAAGTGCACAAGACAAAGGGATGGCTCGATGGCTCCATTGTGGAGGGGGGTTTGAGGGGTGGATGGTTGGGAGGGCTGCTTTGTCCTTCCAGCAGGAGGGACACTCACTCTTGCCGACCCGAACACAGAGGAGAGAGGTTGCTTTTCTCCGTGGTGGGACCAGGCCCTGCACTTCGACTGCTAAAGCTTCCTGCTTCTAAGAACAGCACTGAGAACTGGGACGCCCACGGTGAGCGGAGTTCTTTCCTTCACACTTCTCCCACCTGGGACGGCCGGTGCTGCTTCGCTCCCCTGCTCCTGCAGCAACCGCGACGGAGAGGCTGCCCTGCCCTGCTCCACCAAGACTGTGCAGAGGAGGAGGGCATCTGTGACTGGAAAAAGGGACTGAGACGGAGTTTCATTCTGTTCTGTCACTGATTTTTTTTTTTTTCATAGCTGATGCTGTTCTTGTTTGTCTTGTAGATATATCAGCCCGGGGAGGATGGGGGGGGGGGCGCCGCCATTGCCGCGGCTCGGGGAGGACGGTGGGAGGGTACTGCCATTGCCACGGCTCCAGGAGCCGACGGGAGCCCCGCGCAGCCATTGCTGTGGCTCAGGGAGGGGGGGGGAAGTGCGCACCGCCATTGCCGTGGCCCGGGGAGGGGGGGGGAAGTGCGCGCCGCCATTGCCGCGGCTCGGGGAGCCGACGGGAGCCCCACGCAGCCATTGCTGTAGCCCAGGGAGGCAGGTCGAAGCGCGTGCCACCATTGCCGCATCTCGGGGAGCCGACGGGAGCCCCCCGCAGCCATTGCCGCAGCCCGGGGAGGAGGCGGGGTGCTTTGTCCGCGCCCGCTGCCGGCGCCACGGGCGCAGGAAAGCTCCGTCCCTGCCCGCCGCCGCTGCCGTAGGAGCAGGGGAAGCTCCGTCCCTGCCTGCCACCGCGGGGCAGCGCCGACCTGGGGTGACCAAGCCCAGTGGCAGCGGCGGCCAGCCCAGAGCGGCAGCACCGGGCTGGGCCACCTGACTCTGTCAGCAACCCCTAGCGGGCCGAGCCTGCACAGCCTTAGCTCAGCCAGTAAACCCCGCCCTCCCGCGGTTCTGTTACTAATTGCACGCGGGTCCTCGCTGCGAACGACAGAGCGGCTTATATTCGGGTGCGGCTTATTTATGGACAAAACCGAAATATTTGCCAACACCCAGAGATGCGGCTTATACTCAGTGCGGCTTGTATTCGTGAATTTACTGTACATAAAATGGATATTCTGCAAATGACTGTGATAGGAATTCTAACCTCTGTCTAAAATCAGAGTAAAATTTTTTCTGAACTCTCTTATCATATCTTTGTTTAGAGCATAGCTGTGCCTACAAAACCATATTCACAACTTAGAGGATGAACACAGCTATATATGTATTTTTAATGCCAGTCTAGATTTCTTAAGAATTAAATCTAGGTTGTTCAAAAATTCATATATAGCAATTAATTTGTTCTAAATAACAATTTAACTGTGAATAGGAAGTGGTGAAAAATTCCTTGTTTTGCTTGGCTTTTATGTGTGGCTTTTGCTTTACCTGTTAAATTGTTTTTTTATCAACCCGTGAGATTTCTCGCTTTGACTCTTCCAGTTCTGTCCCCCATCCCACCAGTAGAGTGAATGCAGTGACTGGTTGCCAGCTGAGGTTAAGCCATGACACCATCTGAGCAGGAAAGTGCATGTGCAGTACAAATTACCCTGTAAAGTTTAGAACAAATGATAGCAGGACAATGAACTACATTAAAACTCACTCAAGAATTATTTTTTACAACTTTAGTTGGTTTTCGTAAGGCTATGTTTCCTCAGTCTTTTCTACATTAAAAACAAGACCAACATCAAGATGGAAACCGAGCCAAATCCAGGACATTGTTAAATGTATCTGCTTTCAATTTCCCTGAAAGGAGGAAAACCCCTCCCCTGTCAGGTCACTTCTTTTTTTGTCTTAAACCTTCATTTAGGAAGAATTTGTGATAACTATTGCATATTCAAAATCAAGTTAATTTCAGAGGTCAAGAGGGAAACAGTCTTCGTGCACTGGCTGAAAAATTCTCTCCTGACCTGATGTTCTGACCTGTTATTCTGATGCTCTGTACTGAAGCTGTGCTTTCATGCTCTTACAGGCTAGACCTTAAAAAATCTTTTCTAAAAGCCCTAAAGTCCTATGTCTGAACTATTTCAATAACAACATTCAGAGTATCTCTCTTAATAAATAGTAGAGGGAGAAAAAGCTCTGCTAAAAATCCACCTTTGGGCTCTAAGCAGACAGTGAGAAGCAATAGAAGCCCCATTTGTCAGCAGTTGCCTTGCAGGACTTGTTGACCCTAGGAAGTACTGTGATTAACTCTTGGTCCTAAAGACTGTGGATTAGCCACCCACTTCCCCTTCAGCAGCTAGAGATGTCCAGCAAAGGCATCTTTAATGAGGGTTGGCAAAGGGAAGATGTATAACCAGGGCTTTTAACAACTACATCAGCTCAGATGGAGGGTTAGCAGGCTCCAGTTTGAGTTAGTAGTTCCCAATCACACCTTAAAATTGCCTTTTCTAAGCAAAGTACTTAGGCTTAATACATGTCAGCACACCCTAACACACTAGCAGAGGTAAACAAGCTTGTCACACATGACCTACACCACCACCATAAAATATGGCTGCTTTTTTTGCAGAGTCATTTTCTTGACCCTCAAAAAAAAAGGGTAATGTGTAACTGGTTAACCCGCCTGAAAATTTTGCCACAGATTCCACAGTTTCTCAAGTTTTCATAATTTCTCTGCATCCCATCTGTCCAGTTTGTTGAAATCAGAGCAAAATAAGGACAAATAACCTTCTAGATATTTATCTCTTTTTTTTTTTTAATGTAAGTAGTATTAGGGGGATATAAAGGGGACTGTGCAGGCAGTTGTGTGAAAAATTTATGTGATTAATTAATGTGATTTTTTACAAATTTTGTTTCCCAACTGCACATCTATTTCACTTTGATTGGCTGTGCTTTCAGACTTCCGATAAATTCAACAATTTTCTTTATGCCTCAGAGTGGCAGAGCAATTAATTTATATAGTGGGCAATTTATATAGTGGGTAAGAACATTGCCTAATGATAAGGAGAACATACACCATTGGATAAAAGCTAAACAGCAAAGTTAAAGCATTCAGTTGTTAAACATCATTATTGTCCTGAAATCTCAGAATACTGCTCTGTTTATAGAAACAGGGTTGATATAATATCCCTTGCTATCTTTAAATCCAAGTTACTTTAATTTTGTCCTGCAAAATCCTGTATCATATCTGCCTGCAGTCTTACTCTATACACGATAAAAAAATTGTATCTTTTTAATAATGTGTCTTTCTCTGAGTCTACATCTTTATTTCGTTATTTGGACTTTGATGTTCCTATGTGGGCAAAACTCAAAACAGATTCCTCAGGAAATTGTGCCGTTGCTTGTAAAGCAATTTAATATAAAAGTAATCTAAAATTTATTCTGTTCACTAATTATATGTAGCTACCTTGTGGCTAGTTAAAACAAAATTAAATTGCTAGGCAAAAATCCCATCAGTGTGAGTGATGTACTTGAAGTTGTCACTGTATATATCTATTTATCCTTCATGAATACCAGGATGAATTTTAAATTCACATTCTAATAAAGTAGTAGCCACAAAATAAGTGAGGGAGATAAAAAAAAAAACCCCTAACATTCATTAACACTATTCAAGAATGTTGGAGTTGTTTTTCATTTGAAATGGTAAGTTGGGAATCTGTAGTTCGTTGTTGACAAGCAGATCTACTAGTGTTTTAAAAATAGGCAGGTTTTGATATTGTCTATTCTGTCTAAAAATCAGTCGGGTTTGTTTCTAGCACTGAATAAATTCATTATTTACTGCTAAAAACCTGTAGACTGATGGTTATTTCTATCCAAGAAAACTACATCAGAGAAAGAGAATTGTTACCCTTGCCATCTGGCATTTTAAATACTGGAAAATAAGAGCTACAATAAATTATGCCCTAGAGGCATAATCCAGGAGTTTTTTAATGGCTCAGGGGATAGTAGGTGTAACCGGAACTGTAGGGCATAGTTGGAGAGGAGAATTGAAGACTGAAGGTTAGCAATGGTGTTTTGTGGCACTGCCTGTGAACAGATAGGCAGAAGAAGGAGGTCATTGATCTAAAGGTCAGCCTGAAACAGAAAAGTCTATATTTTTCTATCATTTACTTGTACAAGATTTGTCATTTTCCTTCTCCTGTAAAACTGGACTCCTAGCAGAAATCAATACTCAAGATGGATATACTTAAGAATATGTATTTAATAAACATCAATTTAAATTCAAATACTGCTTTACATAGGATATGTAATAAAACTATCAGAGATACATATGTACAATATTCAAAGTACAAACATGTTATTTTATTTACCTCAATTACAGTAATTTCACGATTATAAGCCGCACCATTTTGACTAAAATTTTTGTCTGAACCCAAAGTGCGGCTTATAATCAGGTGCGGCTTATATATGGACAAAGAATGAAAAGTTGCTGTTTTAGTTTGGAGGACAGGTGTCTGCTGAGAAAGGCAGGAGCTTCTCTTTGAAATGGAGAACATAAACCCCCTCCCTCCAAATTATTATAATTTTGAAATGAAGGAGCTTTCAGGTAAAAATATGGGAATTAGGAATAACAGTTCTTTACTAGGGAAATTAAAATAGAAATACAGTACTACAAAGAAACAAACAACCTGATACCCCATCAGGCAGGGTGTTGGTAGCAGTTCCATTCAATGGTGGCTGCATCCTCCTGCAGTGACAGATGCGATTCAGTTGAAGCAGTGGTCCTGCAGAAGGTGCAGTTTCCCTCCGGAGGTCCAGTGGTGATGTGGAGAAATCCAGTTTTCCTCTGGAGTCCAGTGGAGAAAGGGGCTCCCTTAGTGTCCCAAAACCTCTGTTTTTATTTTAGTAAGAAATGTTGGGGTCTTCCCCCTGACTGGAGCAACTTCCAATGGGATGCAGTAATTTTATCAGTCCCACAGTGGGACTCAATGGGCCATTAGCAGAAAATTACTCCCTGGAAGAAGGGTGGGTTGTGAAAAGATAAAGAACAATGGCCTGTCTGGTTTCAATGGACGGCCCATTAGCAGAATATCTGCCATTGAGATAAGGATCACTGCCCCCACCCTCAACAGATGGTGATAGAATAGATCCCTTTTATCACACTCTGTATTGTAACCTGCGGCTTATAATCAGGTGTGGCTTATAATCATGAAATTACTGTAATTAGGGTCAATGGAATTTGCTACATAAGTTCCTTTAAGAAATGGTATGTATTAGTTTATTGTCATTACATGATTATTTATGCAACAACATATTGGCTTTATAGTTCTTGGCACAAAGACCACATGAAGACTTTTATCTCTGCCTCCCATTGTAATCTTAGATTAGAAGCGAGAGGAGAATGAAGCATACGTGAAGGTAAGTTATGGGACAGGTTTCAATAAAATTGGAGTGATGCTATTTGCTGTAAAAGCTGATAGAAGGATGGATGACAGTTTATTATTTTTTAGTTTGTAACCTGAGGACCGAAAAGATTGCTTTCGTCCAAAAAAGGGGAAGTAAAAAGAAGATAAAATGGAATTATTTTGAGGTATTATATAAAGAAATTTGCCTCAAAATAGTTGACACCAACTTAAAAAGCAATGAGAAATAGATACAGACTGAAGGAACATAGTCTTTCTGGTTCAAAATCAATATATTTATTTTGTTTTTTGTTTTTGATTTTGTCAAAATGACACTGCTAACTGGTATATGGGCAGCTGTGAGCTTGCTCCCTCCTTCCTTCTTTCAGGCTTTACAGTAAGTTTACATCTATTCCTTCAATGCGTCTTTCCTGAGGCAGCTATTGAATTACATGGAAGCTGCAGAATTTCTAGGCTCCAGAGCTTCATGGAATGTCTGGTTTGTATTTTCCTTCTCTACGCATACTAGTATTGGATCTGTGTTCTGGGATGTACAAATGCTCATGACTTGTTTCTACACTGAATTTACATGCTTTGTCTTAGGAATGCAACTTCCTGGAAGGTAAACATTTTCAGAAAAATGTCCACTTGGGAAAAAAGATTTCCAAAAGGAGATATGGAAATATTCAGGGAAAATCATTTTTTGTTGTTCATCTTTGTGAATTAAGCTGGCTCATCATTGATGAAGTAAGTAACATATGATCCATTAGTAAGAATATTTTAAGCTTCTAGAACCGCACCTGTTTTTTACTTACCTCATTGATTTTTACAATCTATAAAACTCATACTGCTCTGATAACTTTGAATATAATTTTTCCAGATGAGAGTATGGATATCAAAGAATATGGATGTATCAGTCACAGCATGTCATCTCAGTTTCTCTCTTCCCTCTTCATCAATGTCTGGCAATGTTTCCTGCTTTAATTTTTGATCATACTTTATACCTCAGACTTGACAGGAGAAAAAATTTTGCTAGGTCATATGAGCTTTCTTCATATATGTTTTGGCAAAACAGTAGTTTTGTCCTTCTACCTAGTAAAAATACATAGCGAAATTTTTTTTATGGTGGTATGAGTGACAGTTATATATCTTAAAACCTAGTACTCTCATACTGCTTCATTGTCACTGAGATTACCTATTTTTCTTTTGTCATCTGGGTTTTTTTCCTAGATAGAGGCTTTAAAACTCTCCATATTAAAGTGCAAGAAGAAATATTGTTGATCAAAATGCTTTTTCATATTCAGTAACTTCAAAACTCAAGCAATGCTTTTTTTTTACCCCAAAATCTGCAATCTGAATTACAGTGAAGAAGAAAGTAGGTCATGCTGTACACTCCCATTATTTCCTTAGAAGGTTTGTTTTGTGCTTCATTAACATGAGTACATGTTGTTGTCTGCTATTTCTAATTTTGTGTGATGGATCACAACATCCTTTCAGTGCAACTGAAGCTGGTGAAGAATATTTTTGAATGCTGAATCTGGCAACACACTCCTATTTAAAATTCTTTTAAAATTACAGTAGTTTCACGAATACAAGCCGCACGGATTATAAGCCGCACCCCCGGTGCCTCGACAATGTTGCTGTCTTTGTCAATAGATAAGCCGCACCCCGAATATTAGCCGCACTTTCGTTCGTGCGCAGCTTTCACAAATTGGCCAATTAGTAACAGGATCGCGGCATAGGGGGCTTTACTGGCTCGGGGCGGGGCCAGGCAGGCTCGGCCCGCTCATGGTTGCCGACGGGGCCGGGTGGCCCAGCTCAGCGCCATGGCTCGGCGGGGCTGGCCGGGTGGTACTGCCGCCGCCGCCGGGCTCGCTGGCCCCCCTCTCCCGTCAGCACCGCCCCGCTGCCGCGTTCCCTAGCCCTGCCGGCGGCCTGCCGCCGCCCGGCTCGCTGGCCGCCGCCGCGTTCCCTAGCCCTGTCGGCGGCCTGCCGCCGCCCGGCTCGCTGGCCGCCGCCGCGTTCCCTAGCCCTGCCGGCGGCCTGCCGCCGCCCGGCTTGCTGGTCGCCGCCGCGTTCCCTAGCCCTGCCGACGGCCTGCCGCCGCCCGGCTCGCTGGTCGCCGCCGCGTTCCCTAGCCCTGCCGGCGGCCTGCCGCCGCCCGGCTCGCTGGCCACCGCCGCGTTCCCTAGCCCTGTCGGCGGCCTGCCGCCGCCCGGCTCGCTGGCCGCCGCCGCGTTCCCTAGCCCTGTCGGCGCCTGCCGCCGCCCGGCTCGCTGGCCGCCGCGTTCCCTAGCCCTGCCGGCAGGCTCGCCGGCCGCGGCGCGTTCCCTAGCCCCGCCGCCGGGCTCGCCGGCCGCGGCGCGTTCCCTAGCCCCGCCGCCGGGCTCGCCGGCCGCCCCCTCCCGTCTGCACCGCCGCCGCGTTTCCTCGCCCTGGCCGGCACTGCAGGCCCCCGCACCGCCGGGCTCCCCCACGCTGCTGGCCCCGATTCTGCTGGGCTTCCCCCGCTGCCAGGCAGCCCCACCCGCCGGCCTTCCTGCTTCTGCCATGCTCCCCTGCACTGCTAGCCCCAGTTCTCCCCGGCTCCCCCGCCATGCTGGCTCAGCCTCTGCCGCCCTCCCTGCCCCGCCCTGCTGGCTCAGGCTCTGCCGCCCGCCCCCCACACTGCTGGCCCCGCCTCTGCCAGGCTTTCCCACCTCAGCCGGGGCCGGCCGGGCTCCAGCTTGGCTTGGGGCTGCCGCGGGCTCTCACTTCCGTGTTGGCAGCTTTTAGAATTTTGTTAATAGATTAGCCGCCCCGGAATATTAGCCGCACTTCCGGGTTTGCACCAAAATTTTGGTCAAATTGGTGCGGCTTGTATTCGTGAAATTACTGTAGTCACTATTCTGAGGTGAGTTGAGTGACAGACATTCATGAAGAGGTAAGAGAAAGATGTGTCTGTGAAGTCTGTGGGCTGCACAAGCCTTTCTTCCAGAGGCTATCATGTTAAAAATGAATTGCATGCATAAATATATTGTGAATAACTGTTGTTCAGATAGGTACTAAGGAGGTTTTTAAAAAAAATGCTGCATCAAAAAACTGGACTGAATTTCAGTGTCTAGTGTATCAGCAAAAAGCAGATCTTTTATTCTTAATTTCCTCTGAGAAAGAGATCCCACTGTTGTAAGAAAACAGGGACATGTGCAGATGACCCTTCTTGCTTGACAAGGAATCTATTTGCAGTCTCTTGTATCTGTGGCACCCTCTTGTACCCACTTGTCCTCTGGATGGGCAGTTGCTGTGTTGTGTTGTGCATCATGGTCCTGCTGCAGAGGGGTTTCATCAGCAGGTTAAGTTCAACTTATGTGCTGGTTTCATTGCTCATACTCACTTTTTTTCCTGGTCTGGAAAATGAGTAAGTCCAGTGCAGTTGTCCTGCCAACATCACACTTATAGGGTATGACTTTAGAATTGATGTGAATATTGATGGAACTTTCCTTCATTTTTTTTTCTTGCTACATGTTCCGGTATTTTTACTAGGACAAAAAAACCCTTTTCATTGTGAGTATAACCTGGTGATCCCAATGGACTCAGTTGTTTTTGGTAGTTAAAGCAGCAGCTGCTTTATTTCTATGTGTTGTGTAAATGTCATAGATATTGAATCTACAGCCAGCTGCTTGGGCCTCTGGCTGTTACCAAATTGAGGTTCCACTTGAGCTGTAATTTCCCTGCAGCAGAGGTAGATATTGTGTCCTGTAAATGTGGTGAGCTGGCAGCAGAAACAGGTGGCCTGTTACCTGTTAGTCAGGATCTGGGATGCTGAAAGGCCTGTGTTTCCTCATTGCCTATTCCATCCCAGTTCCAGGGGAAAGTGCAATCTCAGCTGCTGAGATTGTTGCTGAGTGGTGTCAGCCTTGCTCATCAACTAAAACTGACTTGACAAAAAGTGTTTCTACTGAAGTTCTTCTGCTTAAACAAAGGAGAGCTAATGTCATCCAAGTTCATCACCTCCAAATACTCCAGTATTTTACTCAGTATGTGTGCAGCAATTTTGAGTATGGGTTTGATGAGGATGATTTCCCACATTTAACTATCAATCTGGAGATTTTTTTTTTCTTTTCCAATGTTTTCAGCTGACATCCAGGTCTGAATGTTTAGCTGAAGGTGTGACTCTCATTCCTTTGCAGGTCTTTAGAGCAAGACTTATCTTCCAATTAGGTATTTTTGCAATTAAATAAATATGTCAGAGCAACAGAAAAATAAATGCATATTTAGATTGATTTTTTTCTGAGGGGAGAGGGAATAAAAGGTTTACTCAAGTTGCCTGTAAAACTTTGCACTCTCCCAAGAAGATTTGACATTTTGCTTTTTTTTTTCTCTTAATTGAATGAGAAGTCTGAAATTTTTGGGTGGAGAAATATTATGAAGAGTGGAAGGTAAGGAGATTAATTTAAGCTTTGTGACTTCAGAAAACAATTTTTTTTTATTTTAAAAAAATTTTAAAAGTTAAAAAATATTGCTTTTCTGGAAACAGAGTAATTTACCATTTGGAGACAAATAGCAGAGCTAGACTTCTAAAAGAGAAAGTACAACTCTGGAAAGGTAGTTGATTAACTTCAGACTTCTGAGCCACTTCACCATTCTATCATATTTTTATTACTAAATAAACTACTGTTAAAAGCATATTGCTGTCAAACACAGTATATCCAGTTAACTTGTGCAATCATGAGCAATTATACCAAAGCCCTTGAGGTGTAAATCTTTATGCCACTGATGGGGAATCTTGTTCTGAGAAATCATTAATGTTTTGCTCCTGTCATAAATAAAAGGCCAATAAAAGTAAATAGGAAATGCTTTCTGGTATCATTTGAACATTGTATTCACCACAAAGAGAAATTTCTGAAAGGCTTATCTAACATGATGATAATAAGTTATCTAGATCGTTGTTGTTATCCGCTTTATATTTTCTTCAGTGACCCAGACCCTCTTGAAGCAGTGAACAGTGTCAACAAGTCATGGATCTCAGCTCAACTGTATAATTAAAATATCTAGTGAATAGAAAATCATCCATCTTGATTGTGTGAACAGGAATAGCTTACTGAAGTCCATGAAATTGCAATGTAGAATTCTTAAATTTATGGTAGAAGGATGACACTTCCACACATAACTATACAATAGAGGAAAATTCGATACAATTAAAAAAATATTACCCCACTGTATAAGTTATACTGTTAACTCCGGGTAAAATTCTACTCAAAACTAACTGAAACAACCCCTTCTTCCTAAAACCTGGCTATATCCACACCAAACAAAAACGCTAAACTAAACTAACCAAACAACAAACCAACAAATAACCAACAACAAAAAAACTATACAAAATAAGAGTCTCTCTTCTAGTCTTATTTAACAATATAATTACAGGAGAATCTATTTTAAGAATTTTTCATGAGATAACACAAAAAGGCAGAGAAAAAATTGTTTCGTGTGATGCAGATTTACCAATAGACTGGAAATGTACAGTAGTTTCACGAATACAAGCCGCAGCAATTTGACAAAAATTTTGGTGGAAAACCGGAAGTGCGGCTAATAGTCGGGGGCGGCTAATATGTGAATAATTTTCTGACATTTACAACCCCAGATGTGCCAGCCAGAGTGCCGAGCCAAGCACCTGCCAGTAAAAGCCAGCATTTCGCAATTGTTACAGTGTTACCATGTTGCCCTGGCTCCCTGCAGGCAGCACGGGGGGCGGGGAGAGAGGCGGGAGAGCTCTCTTCTTCCCTCCTCTGCCGCAGCCCAGGGGAGGAGGGGGGGGCGCCGCCATTGCTGCTGTTCGGGGAGGACGGGGGGGGGGGCGGGGGGCACCGCCATTGCCGTGGCCCGGGGAGCCGACGGGAGCCCTGCCAGCCATTGCCGCGGCCCGGGGAGGAGGCGGGGTGCTTTGTCCGCACCCGCCGCTGGCGCCACGGGCGCGGGAAAGCTCCGTCCCCGCCCGCCGCCGCTGCCGTAGGAGCGGGGGAAGCTCCGTCCCTGCCTGCCACCATGGGGCAGCGCCGACCCGGGGTGACCAAGCCCAGTGGCAGTGGCGGCCGGCCCCGAGTGGCAGCACCGGGCTGGGCCACCTGGCCCCGTCAGCGGCCCCTAGTGGGCCGAGCCTGCACAGCCTTAGCTCAGCCAGTAAACCCCGCCCTCCCGCAGTTCTGTTACTAATTGCACGCGGGTCCTCGCTGCGAACGACAGAGCGGCTTATATTCGGGTGCGGCTTATCTATGGACAAAAACCGAAATATTTGCCAACACCCAGAGATGCGGCTTATACTCAATGCGGCTTGTATTCGTGAATTTACTGTAATATGAATTGTAAATTTGAGTATCAATCTGTAAGGAATAAGGAGATCACTATTAGTATTACTGGCGTTTTTAAGAGTGTGTTTGTTAGAGTAGTCTGGCCTTCTGTGTGTGTTGTCTGTAACAGATTAATATATAATGAGTTAGGTGCTGCAAGTACAAGCAGGAAATAATATTAGGTTGAAAGAACATAAATGTGTTTGTAACTCAAGAGTAGGCCCCGTTTTACCAAAAGATTTTGGACTTTATCAGTTCTATGGCAGAACATGAATATCACTCTAGTGTATTGCTCTTTAAATCCAACTTATGAAAATGAAAGTGAAAATGCAGTTAGCTATTCTTCTGCAAACGCTTTCGGAAATCCAAGTTACATTGAGATTTATGTTGTTGTAGTGAATATCTGCAGCAATAAGAGAATAGATGTATTTCTTCCCAGAGGTTTGCAAATGTTAGCAATTTTCTTAAATGATCATATGAATAATTGTACATTGAATTAAGTAAACTCTATAGAAGGATCAAAAATTAATTGAGTGATGGCTAAGTTACATCTTTATTGTCTTTGCGAGAAATGCTCTCAGAATTATGGGTTACTGAAAACTAGCACCATAAAGGAAAAAAGTCAAAGTTGATCTTAAACACAGTGGTAAAACAGAAAAAATCTCACTTTGACTACACTGAAAACAGCTGATCTATTGGCCATTATTTTTATTTTTATTATTATTATTCATTATTATTATGATTATTACTAATATGTAGTTTGCAGTAAGAATGTTTCTGCAGTCCATAAACAACATATTCCTTCTCATTAACTTTTCCTTGCTGCTGTAAGAAATACTGCAAAATTTTCATCTGAAGTCAGGTACATTATGTAAACCTATCTAAATGTGTGAGCTTAGAATGCAGAATCCTGCAAATAACAACATAAATATTGCTTGTAATGCTTCAGACATTCTTATTTAACCACACATGTGCCTGGATACATATTCCTTTCTGACTTGAAGAACTCTCTCGCATTTGTGCGTTGGTTTGTGTGACAGTGTTTTGGACTGTTTTTTCCTTTTTCTCCTCTTTTTTTTTCCCTTTTAGATTTTGTTTCTTCTGGAAAGAAGGCATTCAATAAAGAAAAGAAAATAAGAGGATCTAAAAATAGTTTATAAACTGACTGATTCTACTAGCTTAAATCTGCTGTGATTAAAAATATAAAACCCCTTTATCGTCTCTATATGTGTGTGTGTGTGTGTATGTATTCCTTCCTTATATGTTTACAGAAGTGATTAACAGCAAATTACTTTTACATTGTTTTTACTGTAGCAACATGAGATAGTGTACTGATAATGCTATTGCTTTTTTTTAATAGACCTTAAAAAATCTAATTGCTCTGTCAGCATTTCTATACTAATTTACTGCCACTACAGACATGAAATTGTTCTACTAGTTATCTTAGGATTTTTTTGTAACTTTGGGAGCAGTAGTATTGGTGGTCACCTCAGATGTGATCAATTTGCTAGACAATATAGTGTTGTTATAGACTCTTTTTAATAAAATGCTAGTAGATTGCCCTAGATATTTATTGAATGTTATACACACTGCAAGGTCAGCAATACCTCTAATTGATTGCTGTAGCTCATCTCTGGGAAAGATGGTATAATAAAATTGTCTCAGTCTTCAATGCCTCCAGTAATTATGCCATGCATTTGGTTTTATTTCTGTATCTTCTTTTGCTGATTGTTACAATTAAAATTACATTTTGTATTGGCATTTCTTCTCAACATATTAAAATTTAACATAGATATTTTTTCTGATATAGGCTCACCAAACGGATAGAAAATATTATGGTTACTTAGCTTTAAAGAGTAACTTCCTCAATGATGCTTCCTGCTTTTTCTGAGATGCCTTTTTATGTGTTGTTCTGCCGGATTAAATAAGAATAAGAATGTTTTGAGTAAGAAGACTTTTTGTTCAGAATAAGTTCTTTCCTTTTCAATATATCTCAACATACCAAAAGTTCTATTTAAGGAAAGAAAGATAATATTTAAAAAACTAGTGATAATACATACTTGAATAGTGAAAAAAAAAGGCATTTTTGATACTTTATGCACCAAACTTTTCTGATATTATTCCACAGTATTAAAGATGCCTATTTTGCTTTGAGTAATAGTTCTGAATGGGACAGAATTTCAAATTTTGGGAGTATATATTTTAGAATTACTGCTTTGCCTTTGATGTCTCACAAAGAATGGTATCCCACAAAGAATGATTCTTTCTCTTATCATTGGTTTACTGGAGACAAACCTGAGAGGCAAACATTTCCAACCTACTGTACTTAGGCGGGCTTTGTATGGTACTGATGAAATCCATTTCCAGTCTGAGGCAATATGTTTGAGTTTTACAGAGGGAACGTGATTGAGCACTTGAAAATACAGCTAAAAGAAAGTTCTTGTGTTCAAGGTGAGAATAGCAAAAGCAATCCTTCATGTTATGTTAAAAGGCCTCCAAGAAGAAAACCATTTAATGTTCAGGACTAATATAATAAGTAAAATAAGTAATAGAGACTGAGTTAGGCAGCAATTTGTTTATTATGTTACACATTCTGGAGGTGTGGAGAAGAACCAATAGCTCATTTCAGTTTCTTCTTTCTTTTATTTTTTTTTCAGTGCTTTGAAATAAAGTCCTTCAATAAGACATCCGTTATTCTCATAATTTTGATACATCACAACTAAGTGGGAATGAAAATTTTTCTTCTTGGCTACTTGGGATGTTTAGTTGCATAAAGTCATTTTTAACTATATGGGATGATCAACTCCAAAGAGTCAATCTTGATTTGATTAACTGTATAGGTAGAAAATTGTCTAATTCAGTATTGAGAGCTAATTAATGCAATCATGAAGGGTGAAGTAGATATAGGAAAAAAAATTTGGTGTCTCAGTACTTTTTCTTTTTCCATAGCATCCAGAGTCTACTCTGCTCCAAAAATAGCAAGACTCCATCTGTCACTGTGAGCCATCAACTTTGGCAAAAATTACAGCACAATTATTTTCTGGCTCTAATTTATAATATCCGACAGTATGGTGACAGCCAAGTGGCTTAAAGTCTGCAACTCTGTTGTGTGCAAAGGTTCTGTTTTTTTCTATGAGTATGGGACAGACATTGAATGCATTGTTTTGGACATCATACAAATGCTGCACTGTCTGAATATAAAATATTCTGAACTTTGATCCAGTTTGGAATGTCAGTCTTTTGTACTGGTAAGATTCAAAGTTCATTTGTTTTTTTGTTTTAGTGAAAACTTGAGACACCAAAGCAGGTCTGTGGCTGTTAACACTGAACAATTACATGAGTAACAGAACTTGACAGAAAAGGTGGTGGGAAACTAGGAACTCTTTGGGGCAGGCTGCCATACCAATGGCTGTACTATAGTGACTTGTGAGTTACTATCCCTCCAACAAAAATTAAACCCATCTTGACAAGGGTGTTCTACCAATCTCGTATCTTAATTCTTTTCTGCTTTGTGCTCATGTTTCCATCACAAATGCTACTGCCTTTTAGAATCCAATAAATTTCAAGAATTTGTGGAAGTAGAAAATGCTTGACTCAAGTACTGAAATAGTGAAATACAAAAAAAAGTCACTGTTACACCCTTGACCTGAATTCTTTGTTCAATTCTAGTCATCCAGATGAAGTCTAGACAGCAGCTGCTGGAGTAATCAGAAAAGTAGGCACTTCATTTTACCAGAATGATGAAAAACTCTGTCTTTTTCCATCTGGCTCATAGATCATATAATTCCTTGCTAGAAATTTATCAAAAGAAAAAACAATGCAGGTCAAATGCCTTAGAGAAATTGCCCCAGTCAAAGAACAAATGCACACGAATTAAAAGACCAAGGACAATGGAAACAAATACAGCAAACATTAGAAGAGTAGTTATCTGGTAGCCATAAGAAGAATTAGATTTTGAAAAAGGTTTTCTTTTAAGTCTGTTTTGGCTTTGTCCTCTGACCAATTTGATAAGAGGGTACTTCTTAAAGGGACTGGGCTGTATGATATACATTGCCTCAGAAAACGAGGAGTCTTACATAATGACAATGACAGTTGTTTTCATTGGTTTATTTGTAAAATAGTATCTTAAGCACCTTGTACCATGCCTGGGTATTATTTACAGGTAACTGTTCTGATTCTCTTTCAACTCAAATATATAGCATGCCTTATACAGAAAAAAATCCAAATGTTGTCAATGTGGTTCCATTATATTGCTTTGGGGTTTATTTTGTTCCAAAAGCTTGTAATTCACCCTGGTATGTTCAGAATGGTTGTAGGATTTGGGTGTCTAAATCACACTGATGTCAAACATAAATAATCATCAGGAGTTAGATATATTGGTTTGAAGTCTGCACTCCTTAGCTGTGAATAGATTTGTGACTTAACAGTGAAGTTTGAGATTTTGAAAAAATGGCTTTCTGATCTTAGTTCTGTATTTGAGTTATATTTCTATATATTTATTAGTATTGCCTATTAATCAACTTAAATAAATGATGTATGACCACACTGATCCTACTGCTTTTTCCTGTAAACTAAGGGGTTCGTTCATGAATTTGTCGCATTTCAGCAAGAGGGAACCAGTTTTCCCCTGAAGTTGCTCCAGCTAATTAGCATGAAATGGTCAAGATTCAATGCATTAGTGCTTTGTAATTTTCATTATCTTTCATGTTGCTTTTTTTTCCATTTCATGACCACAGAAACTTTTTTCATTTAAAAAGGATCTGAATGTAAGATGGTGGTTCTGGTATAAAGCATATAAAACATAAAAGTATATATTTACCAAAATTAGGTTCTTACAAGAGTAATTTCTTTGACTTGAATACGACTATTTAATTGAATGACTGCTATTTATAAGCAGTAACATGGATTACTTTAATTCTATTTTCCAGGGAAATATGTTGTTATCATGGAAGATTGCTATGGTCATGCAAAGAAAATGTTTAACAACTTGTTCTTTTATGTTTACTGCAGTGAGCTAAAGAAGAATCTGACAACAAGAATAAGAGGTGTCTGCTGACATAAGATATAAAATATTTTTCAAGGAGGTGTGTCTTCTAGTTTCAATTAACTTTAATTACACTATCAGTTCTCAAAAGTGCTTTATTTTATAATGTCAAAAGGGGTTAATGAACAGTAATTTCACTAAAGTTAATTACTCTTTCATACAGTTTTTTTCAACTCTTTTGTACAAAAGAATTCAGAATGAGTCCCTGCACTTAGCAGGTAAAAGGCCAGTGATCCTGGTCATTACTTTAATTCTTGTAAATTAATTTGTCTTCAAGAGCTTCTGTCTGTGCAGTATTTCGGCTGAAGCTAGTTGTAAGAGTTTCTAATTGATCTTCCTGTGAAGACTAAAAATGGCTTTTCTCTCTCTGGTTCCTAAAGAAAAGAATGTGTTTGCCCAGTTACCATTCTCTGTGCCCACATGTGAGATGTTTTACTATAGATTTTTCATTTGGTGAATGCTCTACCTCCTCCACATGTGCTCAGTGGTAGGATGGATCATGCTTGTTTGGCAGAGAGCAGCTTCAGCTGCCCTTTTCTCCATGCTTCTTACCCAGGCCAGTGTGGACTTTTTGGCATGTACTGTGTCTTCTCTTACAACCTTTGTGTCTCCCATCATTTCATCAGCTCAGTTTTTCATATTTAGTTCTGCTTCATGGATAAACATATCACATAGTTTTGGAATTTATGTTAATCCATACTTAGTGTGGTTAGCAGTGTAGAAGTGCACATATAGAAGTGCACAATTGATGAATATTTATGATTAAGGCAGTTTTTAATCAATTAACATGTACTTTCAATGTATTCTACACAACAGCTTTGGATTTGGAGGTGCATGATAATTATTAGCCAGGTAGTGACCAGAATTTACATAACTCACAATAGGGTGTTTCTTTCCTTTTCTTGTACTCTTTTGCAGATACTCAGGGATTTAGCTACTCTTGGGCCAACAGTCTTTAGATTTTTGTACTAAAAAAAAGACCCCACGAAAATAATTAGTTGTTACTATTATAGTGATCATCTTTGTGATTTTACTTATAAGTTAAACCAATCACAGCTTTGAACCAAGAAACCTTTTTCTCAGGAAACAGCACTGAAAGTAAAGGTCTATAAATCTTCATCTACATTATTTTTGCCTATAGAAACAAAAAAAATAATTCTTGATGGGCTCTTTTTTTAAAGCACTGAAAATACTGTTATGTCTATGTGATATAAACCAAAATATAGTAACATTATTGCAATTGAGGCAGGGATAAAGAATCTGAAAGTGGCAAAGATGAAAAGCCCATCAAGCTGCATAACTTTCTTGTCATTCTCTGGAAACCTCTGTATCTATTTCTGCCTGTGTGACTATATTTCGTTATCTGTGGCTGTGTATTACATACATAATTATATGGATATTTGTATGTGTGCAAGTGTACTAAATATCTTAAAATTTGTTTTTCTTTTTTTCCCTTTTACTTACCCAAGGACACTTTCAGATTTTTTTTATCCATTAACTCTCCTCAGTTTCCTGTTTGATTATGGCACAAATATTTCAAAAGATATACTTCTTGCTCTTCTAATAACTGCTTGCAGAGCAAAGCTTCGCTGACAACAAAAGAGTGCCTTCAAATAATCCAAAAGAAAGAATAAATCAGAATAACTTTAGAATAGCTCTACATATGTGTAGAAGTGGTTGCAAAAATATTTCTCAAGTAAGCAATAATTCTTTTTCTGTTCTTAATTCTACGTAGCCTCTGTGCATAAATTTGAGCTACATTACCTAAACCCACATTCACATACTGTTCAGTTTAGTCAGAACTTTGGGTTTAAATTGCTACAGAGAGAATAAATGGCATCTAATCCACATGACAATCCAGGAGAAAAAAGCTACAAAATGAAAAAACTTATAAGCAATAATTAGGTCATAAGTAGTTTGCACAAACTCACTATGTTGGGAATAATTTCTTCTTCAATCAATCTTTTTTGCTAGATGAAATGATCTAGGAAACAGAAATGGCATTCAAATTTATTTTTCTTCTAAAATAGAATAGATCACTAACAAGATCAAATTTGATAAAATGATTATGTTATTCATGTGACAACACAGGCAACGTGCATTTGAGTGAAAGCCAGATTGCTGGGTATAATATTCACCTTTCTCTTCAAAATGAAGAATTGAAGTTTTATATGGCCTTGGTAATTTCTCCAATAATGCTGTGTAAATAAGATTCAAGTCTAGAAATGCTTGTTTGCTTTAGCAATGTGTGATTTTGCAATTAGTATTATAAAAATGAAAGACTTGTAACATATCCTAATTGAAGGGATTACCTTCTTGACATTATTGCCTTTTAGGTTACAGCTTAAAACCTGATTGAAAAAAAACCCGAAACCTCTCTGTTTGAAATAATTTTTTTCTTTTCTAAATCCTCAAAATATTACATTTCTGCTTCTAATTGTTATAGCAATTCCTTAAAGAAATAAAAAGTGCATCTTGAGTTTTCATTTATCATAATGAAAGCTTATTATGAAAATGTTATATGTAAACTTGGAAAAGTCTGAAGAGAGTTTGTACAGAACTTTTTCCTATTTAAATGCAGTTACAAAATCAGAGTAAAGAAAAGGAATTTTTAATATTATAAAGTACTTAATATTGGAGTTCATAAAGTTGCTTGAGTCAAAATACCACAGTTGAAAGACTACAGTCTGACAAACTAATACAAAGAATCGCATGCCTAAGCAGAAGGAAAATAACTATAATCATCAAAAGGGCTCAAAAAAGAGACATTGACATGGGAACAGCAAAAGAGCATAGGATAACCATGGTTTATTACTATTAAATGCTGCTGGCAATACAAATTTGGCAACATATTTAGGCAGTTGCACGGGAACTAAAGAAGCCTTCCGTATTTGTGCAGTTCCAGAAAAATCTGATTTCTTGCTAGAATATTAGAATAATGCATTAATTGCCATGAGATATTAGTAAAACTACAGTCTTAGTGTAGGAGAGGAGGCAAATGTGTTTGTGTAGTAAAGTTAAAGACAGTTATACTTTCTGGATAGAAATAATTCCTTGTAGTTCAAGACTGTAAGACGAATATTTTAAAAGAGATATTCTCTTAAGAAGTTATCATGTGCTTATCCAGTATTAATAAATCTTGTGCTTCTTTTGCTACACTCAGTACTGGCTGCTGTTGAAGACAGAGCACCAAATTAGAAAGTCAATGTGGCTAATCTACCCTTAATGTGCCCATTACGCAGCTATTTTCTGCAAAGACGTTGATGTTGCTACACGGAAACCAGTCTTGATTATAATCTAGAACACAGAAGAAGGGGAAAAAAAATGCCTTCATATGATTGTAACAAACTTTATATAGGTATTTATTAGTTATACAGGTTGCTCCTTCAAAGAGGAGTGTAGAAGAAATTGCTTTAGTATTTTAGGTGATTTACTTTTACTCATCCTGGGTAAGGTCCATTAAATACTAGGGGAAAAAAAAAATCAACCTGATTCATTAGATTAAATTTCTGTAGATGTGATTAAATCCTGTCCTAGATTTGTTCATGTATCAGTAAGCTAATTCCATTTAGTCAAACATTTGCTTTGAGTCTGAAAATAATTAATTTCCCTAGCTGTGAACTATAGGAAAGCAACATATAGTAAATTGTTAAAGCACTGAGATTGTTGAGTTAAAAGGCAGAGTTACAGCAGAAATGTTGATATATTCAATAAAAGGAGTCATTAGAAGAATTACAGTAATTTCATGATTACAAGGTGCACCTGATTACAAGCCGCACCTACGGGTATCGGCAACCTTTAGGTCTTTGTCCATATATAAGCTGCACCTGATTAAAAGCCACAGTGTCATTCACAGCGAGGACCCACGTGCAACAAGGTGGCCAATTAGTAACAGAATTGCAGGATCGTGGGGTTTACCGGCTCGACTCAGGGCTGGGCGGACTTGGCTTGCTCGGGGCTGCCAACAGGGCCAGGTGGCCCAGCTCGGCGCTGCCGCTCGGCGGGGCCGCTTGGGGCCAGCCACCGCTGCCACTGCTGCTACCACCGCCTGGCTCACTCGCCTTGACCCGGTGCTGCCCCGTGGTGGTAGGCGGGGACGGAGCCCGCCCGCTCCCGCAGCACCGGCAGGAGGGAGGCACGGAACCTCCCGCCTCCCCCTGCCACCATGGGGCCAGCAGGAGGGAGCCCCCCGCCTCCCACCCTGTGCTGCTGGCATGGAGCCCGCCTCCACCCACCGTGCAACAGAGTAACCAATCTGTAACAATCGCGCAATCCTGGGTTTTACTGGCAGGTGTTTGGCTCGGCACCTCGGTTTGCACTTCTGGATTTGGAAATTTCAGAAACTTTTCTTATATTGACCACTCCTGAGTGTAAGCTGCATTTCCAGGTTGGGAGCAAAATTTTAGTCAAAATGGTGTGGCTTATAATCGTGAAATTACTGTACGTTTAATTTGAGGAACAATTAATTTTTGGTAATATATATAAAAAAGTAGAAGAATAAAATAATTCTTAGAGAACATTTCTTCTACCTCTGAGGGTTTTAATATAAAAACTTGAGTTTTCTTCTCAAATTCAGAGGAATTTCTACAGTTGACAGGGGTGGGACTAAGATGAATCAGAATTTGACAGAACAAAGACATCCTTTTTTTGCCTCTGTATGAGTGGAAAAATTTAAATGGAAGGCATCTCCATTGAGATGGACTCAGAGAGGACTTGCAGACAAACACTATTGCTTACACAGGAGAAGGGTTTCAAATAGTCATCATATGAATTTTCAAAGGTCTTTACTTGTAAAGTGTTTGTGAATGTAGAAGAACAAACAAAAATATTTGGTACAGATTTTGAGCGCGATCCTGTTCCATTTTCAGTAATGGTTTGCATCTAGAACAGGAACAAGGCAAGCTATAGCTAAAGTCTCCTGTTCTACTTCTGCTCTGAGCCAAGAAGAGGACCCCTGAACAAGCCCAGTGCAGAACTGAGCTTACCTACAGTTGCTCCCCAGGGGCACAAACTCAACACTGCTCGGTAGGTGGGTCCCGGCTCCGCAATGACAGTATTCAGTGGAGTTTCTGTCTGGGACTGAGTGAGCTTGACAAAGGTGAAACAATGCACAGTACAAAAACCAGAGTGAGACTGGTGTCTGATTTCATGGTTAAGACATTAAGAGATGAGGAATCTAGGGCCATTTTAATTATTGATATAATGTCATAAAAGGAGACTGAGTACATCATCTATCTCTGGCTACACTGCATTTGTGAAAGTGATGTCTTAAGTTCTAAGTTTTTCTGTTCTGCTTGAGGGTGCTTTTCTGTTGTGCCTGGGTGATGAAGAAAAAACAGTCCTGTTCCAGCTGGGGACTCAAGGACAGTTTCTTCAAACTTAAGGCCATAAGCATAAACAGTGTGGAAAGAGGAGAGCGGGCCAGCAAGTAAGCAAGAAGGATGAAACCTCACGATTTGAGACTATTAGTTGGACAGTTGATGCTTGCATGCAAATGGACTAAAATCTATAAAGGTGTGACATTTCATGACCAAACCTTCCTTTGCTTCTGTCTTGGAGCCATCCGGGCAGGTGCCAAGACTGTGGCACTGGTACTGCCAGGGTGTGAACTTTGAAGGCCTCTCAATAAATACCCATTTTATTCCCCTTAACTCTGTGTAGCCTCTGTTCCAGCTCCTCTAGGCATCAGAACCCCGAACTCAGATACTTCCCCCCTTCAAGGACTAACTCTTGAGGTCCTGTGACAGCCATTCTCCTTCCACTAATGCTGTGAATCTCAGCCCTCTATTCCATTAATTTGCCTACAAGTGAGTTAGAAACTGAAAAAATCAGGGAAAGATTCAGAAGTTAATCCTGATATGATCTGAGGTGATTTTTTAAAAACTACTGCACCTAAAAAGCAATTTTTCATACAAACATATTTTAGTTAGGTGCTAAGAATATCTGGTTAAGTTCCTGAACTAGAGGAACACTCATTCTCCCTGAATCTCAGGTCTGAGTCCTTTCAGATTTAATCATAATTTCATATTACTTTGAATAAAAGGGACACACCATGAATGCTAGACATGAATAGAGAATTCATTTTCAAAATGTAAGTCCACCACCCTCACTCAATTTACAGTAAATTCACGAATACAAGCCGCACTGAGTATAAACCGCATCTCTGGGTGTTGGCAAACATTTCGGTTTTTGTCCATAAATAAGCCACACTCGAATATAAGCCACTCTGTCGTTCGCAGCGAGGACCCGCGTGCAACAAAGTTGCCAAATACTAACAGAACCGTGGCATGGCGGGGGGTTTACTGGCTGAGCTAAGGCTGTGCAGGCTCGGCCCGCTAGGGGCTGCTGATGGGACCAGGAGGCCCAGCCCAGCGCTGCCGCATGGGGCGGGCCGCCGCCGCTGCCACTGGGCTCGGTCACGCCGGATCGGCGATGCCCCGCGGTGGCAGGCAGGGACGGAGTTTCCCCCGCTCCTATGGCAGTGGCAGCAGGCGGGGATGGAGCTTTCCCACGCCCGTGGCACCAGCGGTGGGCAGGGACGGAGCTTTCCCACCCTGTGGCGCCGGCGGCAGGCGGGGACGGAGTTTCCCCGCTCCTGCCGCGGCGGCAGCGGGCCAGGATGGAGCCTGCCTGCTCCTGCCGCGGCGGGCGGGGACAGAGCACTCCGCCTCCTCCCCGAGCCGCGGCAATGGCGGCGCGGGCTTCCCCCCCCTCCCCGGGCCGCGGCAATGGCGGCACGGGGCCCCCCCATCTCTCCCCTGGGCTGCGACAGAGGAGGAAAGAGAGCTCTCCCGCCTCTCTCCCCGCCCCCCGTGCTGCCTGCAGGGAGCCAGGGCAACAGAGTAACACTGTAACAATCGCGGAATGCCGGCTTTTACTGGCAGGTGCTTGGCTCGGCGCCCTGGCTGGCACGTCTGGGGTTGTAAATGTCAGAAAATTATTCATGTATTAGCGACCCCCAAGTATTAGCCGCACTTCCGGGTTTCCACCAAAATTTTTGTCAAATTACTGCGGCTTGAATTCGTGAAATTACTGTATCTTTAAACTACTTTATTACTGGTATTCTCGGGCTGGCTCCTTCGCACTCCTTGTTCTTATATGTTGGGGGGTTTCATATTCACAGCACCCATTCAACTAAACATAAGCACAGAAGGACTACCACCATCACCACTATTGCTGAGTCGTGTGCACATTTAGTTGCCCCAAATCTTAGACAGAATAAAATAAGGGGGAACACTTCAGTACTAAACTCTATGTGTGTAATGTTTAGAGGAAACCTTGTAAGCAAGCTTAACTGCAGAACAAAGTCCAGTTTAGAGCAGCATATAAAACACTAAGAAGCCTATGAAGATCTGACTGATATGCAGAATCATTGACCTATTAAACAGTAGTGGAAACAGAATATGTTTATCAAAACATATTGTCTTTTCACACCTACTAACTGGATCATTACAGGAGTACTGAAAGTCTTACTTGAAATGGTAACTTACAGAAAATGCTGGAATAAATTTTTCCTTATGAAAGCTAAAAGCTGTAACTGATTATGAAGTACAGTAAATCATACTTGTAGAATTCACACAAGGTTTAGAATCTGTTTATTTGCATCAGTACTATTTAAGTTGTACTTATTTCAGCTGCATAATTTACAATACAAAAAGTAAATAGTTGAGTCACACCTGAATTAAAAAATCCATGTAAAATTGATATCCATAAAGAAAAAAAATAATTTACTTATGTTCGTCAATTTACATTGGTCACTGCTGTATTTTCTAGAGACAAATGCGGTTTTATATACTTCAACATAAATTTGTAAGAATGAAAGACTTTTCTTTTACCAGAAGCAAACCATCCAGTTCACCCTGTAAGTATATTAATTCATTTTGGCTACAGTGCCCTATTTTTCACCCTATGGACCTTAGAACAGAACTCTTGAGAAGCCGTTTCCTTATAGTTTAACTGGTGACTACAATGTTAATAGACTTAATCTGTATCAGCTAAAAATTAATTTTTTTACCAATTTGGTATGGATTAAAACCGTCCATTAGGGTAAAAAAAGTAATATGAAGAAAATAAAATAGTAGAAGGAAAACCAGAATCCTCTACCAATTTTAGTAATTTATATTCTGCTTGGTTTTTTCTTTCTTAGTAAAACAGAATAGTATGCTAACTATTTATATAATTTATATTATAATAATATATTAAATTATAATAATATATTATAATTTTATATTAAATTAGAATTTATTTTATAATTATATTTATTACATTCATTATATTTATTACAATTATATATTATAATTATAATTACAGTAAATTCACTAATACAAGCCACACTGAGTATAAGCTGCATCTCCGGGTGTTGGCAAACATTTTGTTTTTTGTCCATAAATAAGCTGCACCTGAGTATAAGCCGCTTTGTCGTTTGCAGCAAGGACCCGCGTGCAACAAAGTTGCCAAATAGTAACAGAACCGTGGCAGGACGGGGTTCACTGTCTCGGCTCGGGCCATGAGGGCTCGGGGCTGCCGACAGGGCTGGGTGGCCCAGTTCAGTGCTGCCACCCGGTGGGGATGCTCGGGGCCAGCCGCCGCCACCGCTGGGCTCAGTCACCCCGGCCCGGCACTGCCCTGCGGCGGCAGGGGGGGCACAGAGCCCGCCAGCACCTGCGGCGGCAATGGGAGGCGGGGATGTAACCTGCCTGCTCCTGCGGCGGTGGCATGCGGGGACGGGAGCCCCTCGAGCTGCGGAGCCAAGCAGGAGAGAGCCCTGCCTTCCCCCGAGCCATGGGGCCAAGCAGGAGAGAGCCCCTGCCTCCCCTGAGCCACAGGGCCAAGAAGGAGAGAGCTGCCCCGCCTTCCCCCGAGCCGCGGGGCCCCGCTCCTGAGTATTAGCCGCATTTCTGGTGTGGGGGCCAAATTTTAGTCAAATGGTGCGGCTTGTATTTGTGAAATAACTGTATTATAATTTCATGATTATAAGCTGCACCATTTTGACTAAAATTTTGGTCCGAACCCAGAGTGCAGCTTATAATCAGGTGCAGCTTCTATATGGACAAAGAACGAAAAGTTGCTGTCTTAGTTTGGAGGACAGGTGTCTGCTGAGAAAGGCAGGAGCTTCTCCTTGAAATGGAGAATGTAAACCCCCTCCCTCCAAATTATTATAATTTTGAAATCAAGGGGTTTTCAGGCAAAGATATAGGAATTAGGAATAACAGTTCTTTACTAGGGAAATTAAAATAGAAATACAGTACTACAAAGAAACAAACTCCAAACCCTGACAAGGTCAGAGTAAAACCTGACACCCTGTCAGGCAGGGTGTTGGCAGCAGTCCCATTAAATGGTGGCTGCATCCTCCTGCAGTGACAGATGCGATTCAGTTGGAGCAGTGGTCCTGTAGAAGGTGCAGTTTCCCTCTGGAGGTCCAGTGGTGATGTGGAGCAATCTGGTTTTCCTCTGGAGTCCAGTGGAGAAAGGGCTACATTAGTGTCCCAAAAGCACTGTTTTTTTCTTGGTAAGAAATGTTGGGCTCTTCCTGCTGGCTGGAGCAACTTCCAATGGGATGCAGTAATTTTATCAGTCCCACAGTGGGACTCAATGGGCCATTAGCAGAAAATTACTCCCTGGAAGAAGGGTGGGTTGTGAAAAGATAAAGAACAATGCCCCGCCTGGTTTCAATGGATGGCCCATCAGCAGATTGTCTCCTGTGGATATAAGGATCACTGCCCCCACCCTCAACAGATGGTGATAGAATAGATCCCTTTTATCACACTCTGTATTGTAACGTGCAGCTTATAATCAGGCATGGCTTATGTATGGACAAAGAACGAAAAGCTGCTGAAACCTGGATGTGTGGCTTATAATCAGGTGCGGCTTATAATCATGAAATTTCAGAAAGAAATAAAAGCTTGCAGTAAGACTTGAAAAGCTACAAGAAAGATAGAAAGTAAGCCAGAAAGGACAGAAGACTTACAGAAAAAACAAAACAGAACTCTTGTAGCCTGAGAACAGAATGTGTGAATGAGGTTATGAGGTGAAAGATGTAGCTGAGGCTGTAAGTACTGCAGAGAGTCTGCTGAATTTTACTTTGCATAAACTATAGAGCAAGTATAAAATGGAGAAAATATAGCTGAGAAGAAGGTAATCTTAGAATCTTTTAACAGATTCTTGGACCGAATAACTAAATTAAAACAGCATTAAAGTGATGTGGGCTACCAAGAAATGTCATTGCAAAAAACAATCCATCCCTCAATCTGCTCTACTATTCTGTTTTTAGCAGTGACTCTCAGGGTCATAATGTGTTTTAAAGAAAGCTGGAAGAAGACATGTGCTAAGCAATTATAATTGCCCTGAGGAAAAAATTTCTTTCTTCAACCCATTGGTTAGAGTTTTTTAAATGCTTTTAGGCATGTGTTTTAATATTCCTTCCAAATGCTTTTGTTTCATAATATTTATAATTTTTCATAAAATTATTATTATTATTATTGTTGTTGTTGTTGTTGTTATTACTGCTACTGACGCTCTGGAAGTTATGGATGTCTGCAACAATAAATTCCACCATATAGTTGTTTATTTATGTGACAAAAATATCCTTTATGACTTTAACGGGTAGCTGAAATAAGTTTGTGCTTTCAAAGAGTTGCTGATGTCATCACTGACATTACAGAAAGGTGAGAAGAATTAAAAAGGCAAATGTTATTTAAGGGAAGAAATGAGGTGGAATGAAAATAGATAAAACAACAGCAACTTCAGCAGACAGTTATCATTCATATAGTCCTTGTGACTGCCAAAAGTAAATGTGATAGAAAGTAACTATAACCAGTTGTTACTTAAAATTGTTTAGATTCCATTTACCCAAACTTTCTAAGAGTCTACCTATTCTCCTAAGCTCATTTGTATGTCCAAATCTCTGTAAACTACAGTAGTATCTACAGTGAAAATTCCCCTTCCTCTATAAAGAGAGATTTATGAAGACTTTTTTTTTTATTACTTTGGGAAACTATATGCAAGACAATTCAAAATAGAAATTACACTGCTAATAAGGCACTAAGGATTAAATAAAGCCTCACAAATTCTCATTAAAAAAAAATACAATATGCAAGTATGGAGGTACTTGGGTCCTTGTAGTAGACAGGAAATGCTCACATCTTCTACTTGTAAAATACTTAATAGATAACATAAAATGTAAAGAACAGAAACCTTCAGGTAATTATCAAGTCTCGCAGGAGTTCTGGAGAAAAAACCAAAACATTGTAAGACCAAGTAATTCTGTGGTGACTCACACCCACCTAATGTATTCTGAAATGCATACTGGTTGCAGAAATCCCTCCTAGCCCAAATATTCTACATCTGCAAAAACAGGTCAGAAGAGGATGGATGTTAAGGACAGATCAGAGGAAACAATACAATGACAAAAAAAGGTCTTATCTGCAGTGTTTAACCACAGAATCACAGTGGATGCAATGAAAAGCTGCAGTAATTTCACGATTATAAGCTGCACCATTTTGACTAAAATTTTGGTCCAAACCCAAAGTGCGGCTTATAATCAGGTGCGGCTTATATATGGACAAAGAACGAAAAGTTGCTGTTTTAGTTTGGAGGACAGATGTCTGCTGAGAAAGGCAGGAACTTCTCTTTGAAATGGAGAATGTAAACCCCCTCCCTCCAAATTATTGTAATTTTGAAATCAAGGGGTTTTCAGGCAAAGATATGGGAATTAGGAATAACAGTTCTTTACTAGGGAAATTAAAATAGAAATACAGTACTACAAAGAAACAAACTCCAAACCCTGACAAGGTCAGAGTACAACCTGACACCCCGTCAGGCAGGGTGTTGGCAGCAGTCCCATTCAATGGGGGCTGCATCCTCCTGCAGTGACAGATGCGGTTCAGTTGGAGCAGTGGTCCTGTACAAGGCGCAGTTTCCCTCTGGAGGTGCAGTGGTAATGTGGAGCAATCTGGTTTTCCTCTGAAGTCCAGTGGAGAAAGGGCTCCGTTAGTGTCCCAAAAGCTCTGTTTTTATCTTGGTAAGAAATGTTGGGCTCTTCCTGCTGGCTGGAGCAACTTCCAATGGGATGCAGTAATTTTATCAGTCCCACAGTGGGACTCAATGGGCCATTAGCAGAAAATTACTCCCTGGAAGAAGGGTGGGTTGTGAAAAGATAAAGAACAATGGCCTGCCTGGTTTCAATGGATGGCCCATTAGCAGAATATCTGCCATTGAGATAAGGATCACTGCCCCTACCCTCAACAGATGGTGATAGAATAGATCCCTTTTATCACACTCTGTATTGTAACCTGCGGCTTATAATCAGGTGTGGCTTATATATGGACAAAGAACAAAAAGTTACTGAAACCCAGAAGTGCGGCTTATACTCAGTGTGGCTTATAATAGTGAAATTACTGTATCTTAATTCTGGTGATGCTTAGGGAGCAATTAGATAAAGATAACCTTGATTTCCTGATGCCAAAGAACTCTGCTGTTCATGTAAGTCTTTTAAATAGCCTGTGTGGCCTCCAAGCTAGTGACCTAAGAAGAAAAACTGTTATTTTGCCTTCTGTCCATTTTCTGCAGCACTACCCATCCCCTGGCTCCTCAATGAAGTCCATCCTTTATTCTCCAAACCCCATTCAAGATATAAACAACTATCACAGGAGATACTCAGGAAGAAGGGCTAAGTAAAAGTTAAAATATTGTCACTCTGCATCCTTCCCTCTCAGCTCCTACATTATCCAGCATTTCAGAACCAGAGAAACCAATTCTCTTTGCTATTCTATTTTTTTTTCCTATGCCAAAATCAGGACTGCAAACTGGCTGGTAAGATGTTGTAGTTTAGGCTGTTGTGATAGGTGAAGGATTTGCTTGTAAACTGATCCTTATTCTATTTTTACTTTCCCTGGTAACAAATAGCTCTGAAATGTGTGTCAGGTGTGTAAAATGCCCATTTTTAAATTTAGTATTTTTCACTCTAATGACTTGAGTAGAATTTTTCTGCTGATTACATGACAGTTGGGAGAATTTGCCATTGTCTTTATATAAAATTTCAAAGACCGTCAACAAGCAGGTAATATTTTATTCCTTTAATTGTAGCACTCTTTTAACTCTAGTTATATTAACGGTTTCAATTATAATAGATGTAAATATGATCTAAGCCTTGTAATTGATAGACTTGTTTGTTTTACCTCACATTTTATACAGCATACTCTGTGAGGCAGATTTGCCAGAAAAGGTTTAACTATGCAACCAGTGAAAATGAACAAGACAGACTATATTCTACATGATAGATGTCCAATCATGAGCCATTGCCTACTAACTTCAACTTGCATTGAATGAAGTTCATTTCTAATCCTGAGACCTCTTTGGCACCTGCATCTAATTATACCTTTAAGACCCACTTGCAATTAATCCTGGTCTCATACACATAGGGATAATACCTTAGTGCAATACAGAACTATACAGGAGTAAGTCAGGACTTTTTATTACCATGTGTGTTAGCTTTTATAATCCAGTAATATGCATTTTTCTTATTGTCTGCAACTGACTTATGTAGGTTTTCACACATATCTGGATTTCTTGTTGCACCAGAATATTTTTTTAACCCGGTAGGTTACGTACATTTTTATTTTGAATAAAACTGAGTAAAAGTGCAGTCAAGCTTGCCCTGAAATGTCAGAGAAAGTTAGATGAATTACGGGGTTTTGAAACACATTTGTGCTTCCCTTGTATTGCAGCCTCCCAGCTCAGGTGTGGGAACTGAACTCTTGCTGACTGACTGTAACTGATCTGGCCAATGTGATAATATGACAGTTTAGGTGTGGAAGAGGTACGGAATATTATAAAGCAATCAGATGTACTTGCAATGAAATTTCTCATAAGCTTTTATAAAGAATGCAGAATTTTTTATTTGGACAATGTGTTCATGCAACATAGAGTGAAATGACAAGAATATTTTTCAGGTAATGCATGGATTTGCAGAACTACAAAAGTAAATGCTATGTCGTTTTCCATGGTGGATGAATGGGATTTAGACTGAGAAAATGTGCAGGGCCTGCTGTCTGTGCAGTCACCAGTGTCACTCAATGCTAAGTCATCGTAACCTTTTCTTTGCAAAATTATAGCAGGACACTTGGGTGTGTATTTGGTTGCACTTTCATATGTAAGAGCACTTTCTAGTCCTTTGCCCTTCTAACCTCCTTGGGTATTGTTGCCTCTGTGGTGGACAGAAGTATGACATCAATTGCAGTGCTTGTATCAGCTCTCTGAGAAAAACATATTAATCTCATCCCACCCATGTTGTGGGTTTCACCATGTACACAATTACCAAGCTTTTTCCTCTGCTTTTCCTAAAGAGAGAAATAACAGTGCCTCATAATTTTTTGGCTGCTCACATTCTCTATTGAAGTTGTAAAACTTATACATTAACCTTTGATTTACATCTATCTTATGACAACAATCAGGGATTTTGTCTCCAAAACAGCAACTTGCAAACACTGTAAACATAAATGCTCTTAGGGATTATTTTAATTGTTAGCTTAATAAGAAGGGTGTTTTTGAACTTCATTAAAATAATTTTCAGTCAGTTTTCAACAAATGCCAGAGGTTTTTAAATAGCCATAAATATGGCACAGGGTAGCCATGAAAATATGCACATCTTTAGCATCAGGACTCAACCTTCCTTGAAATACTGATTTGGAGACTGTGACAGAGATGTTGTGATTGCAGTAAAAATTGAATTCTGCTTGAGTTTAAGACTGTTTCAATAGTTACAGTAATTTCACGAATACAAGCCGCACCAATTTGACCAAAATTTTGGTGCAAACCCGGAAGTGCGGCTAATATTCCGGGGCGGCTAATCTATTAACAAAATTCTAAAAGCTGCCAACACGGAAGTGAGAGCCCGCGGCAGCCCCAAGCCAAGCTGGAGCCCGGCCGGCCCCGGCTGAGGTGGGAAAGCCTGGCAGAGGCGGGGCCAGCAGTGTGGGGGGCGGGCGGCAGAGCCTGAGCCAGCAGGGCGGGGCAGGGAGGGCGGCAGAGGCTGAGCCAGCATGGCGGGGGAGCCGGGGAGAACTGGGGCTAGCAGTGCAGGGGAGCATGGCAGAAGCAGGAAGGCCGGCGGGTGGGGCTGCCTGGTAGCGGGGGAAGCCCAGCAGAATCGGGGCCAGCAGCGTGGGGGAGCCCGGCGGTGCGGGGGCCTGCAGTGCCGGCCAGGGCGAGGAAACGCGGCGGCGGTGCAGACGGGAGGGGGCGGCCGGCGAGCCCGGCGGCGGGGCTAGGGAACGCGGTGCACCGCGGCCGGCGAGCCCGCCGGCGGGGCTAGGGAACGCGCCGCGGCCGGCGAGCCCGGCGGCGGGGCTAGGGAACGCGGCGCGCCGCGGCCGGCGAGCCCGCCGGCGGGGCTAGGGAACGCGGCGCGCCGCAGCCGGCGAGCCCGCCGGCGGGGCTAGGGAACGCGGCGGCGGCCAGCGAGCCGGGCGGCGGCAGGCCGCCGACGGGGCTAGGGAACGCGGCGGCGACCAGCGAGCCGGGCGGCGGCAGGCCGCCGACGGGGCTAGGGAACGCGGCGGCGGCCAGCGAGCCGGGCGGCGGCAGGCCGCCGGCGGGGCTAGGGAACGCGGCGGCGGCCAGCGAGCCGGGCGGCGGCAGGCCGCCGACGGGGCTAGGGAACGCGGCGGCGGCCAGCGAGCCGGGCGGCGGCAGGCCGCCGGCAGGGCTAGGGAACGCGGCAGCGGGGCGGTGCTGACGGGAGAGGGGGGCCAGCGAGCCCGGCGGCGGCGGCAGTACCACCCGGCCAGCCCCGCCGAGCCGTGGCGCTGAGCTGGGCCACCCGGCCCCGTCGGCAACCATGAGCGGGCCGAGCCTGCCTGGCCCTGCCCCGAGCCAGTAAAGCCCCCTATGCCGCGATCCTGTTACTAATTGGCCAATTTGTGAAAGCTGCGCACGAACGAAAGTGCGGCTAATATTCGGGGTGCGGCTTATCTATTGACAAAGACAGCAACATTGTCGAGGCACCGGGGGTGCGGCTTATAATCCGTGCGGCTTGTATTCGTGAAACTACTGTATATAATCCAAAATGTCTGGAAAGTGCTGCTTATTATGCTGCCATCAGGTGCCACTTTGCAGAATACCATTAGAGAGTGATACTTACTATAAGAAAATACTCTCAGGAAGCAGAGTAAGCTGCAAAATAAAATCAATGATAACTCAATTTCTTTAGATGAGTCCAGTTTTGAGATGCAATTGTATCTGCTTTCACTGGAATTAGCTGTGGACAGGGAGCATTCACTGTATATGGCTCTGCCTTAGGATATTGTATAATAAAACATGGTTGGGCTGAAATGCAGGAGAATGTTGGTACAATGCTTAAACAGACAATAACATTTGCAGATCCCTTGGGACTATGGTTTATGTGCTATATTTATTTCTTCTATGCAGTGATTTTTGACCACTAGATGGGACTGTGCAACTTCATGCAATTGTATTAACAACAATATTTGAGACATATTTTACTTGCAATTAATACTTCTTTTTCCCCTGCTGAAAGAGAGCTTTGTCCACAACCTTTGAGAAGGATGAAGCTAGAAGAACATCTTGTAAACAAGGATCTCTGTAATTCTAGTGAGAACAAAAAAATAACAAACATTACAGTCCATCCAAAGATCTGTAAAAAACCCAACATGCATTAAAATTGAGTTTTAAAGTTGCAACAACTCATCATCTTAACTCTGCTCTAGTACTACTACATATTTAATCTTCATCATCTTTCTCCTTGGTATGCAATTATCTTGGCTGTTAACAACTGAGCCTCTCTAAACTATGCTTTATACACATTTCTTTTTAATCTTAGGCTCAGTCAGGGTTCTATAATACTTTATTCAGATTAAGATGCTGTAAGGAGTAAAATAAATGAAAACTAGTTATCCTTTTCCCAACTAATTCATCGCATTTGTCTTGTTTCCCAGTGATTAGATTCACAGTGATCTGAAGGCTGTAGCAGTAAAGCACTTGCTACTTTGATGAACTCAGCAGGTTTCATTTCATTTTGAAAAAATGTATGGGAGATGGAAGACTGATCTTTGTAATCTATTGTGTTTTTAATGCTTCGTTTTCCTTCCAAAATATTTTTGTTAGTTTGAGGTTTTTTCTTCCCCCCCTGCCCCAAGCCCTTTGTTTTGATTGTTCTTCATCTTAGAATAGTAATTGCCCCATGGTTCTTTTCATTTGTTGTCTAGAGAGGTTGACTTTCATCAACATAGAATATACACTTAAATCCCACGGCTGTTTTAATCTGGAATGTTCAGGAAAGGTCTTTACCATGTGATACAGGTTGTTGCTGAATTTATTTTTGTTTCTTGTTGGAAATGCGACTTTCAAACTCTATGACTGTCTTTTAAAAATCTAAAGAAAAGGAAACAAAGTGAAACTTTATTTTTTGTTTGTGTGCCTGGAATATTTGATAAGAGCATCTGGAGCACACTTACAGATATAAGGCTAACTCTAGCAGTTTTACTCATCCAGTCCTTTTTGTGGCATATGCTATCTAATTTACTTGTATAAGGCAAATCTAACTTGTCTTTTACCGTTTAAGCTCAGGCACAGAAAGTCATCTAATATTTGTTTTGTTGTTCTCTACAGAGAATTTGTACTTTGAAATATCTAGCCAAAGGATAAAACCAGTGTTATTCCATTTTACCTAGGCAGCACAGTGTAGTGACAATACCATTAACATACTGAAATAACATCCAGCTGACATGACCATTGTCATATATTGTAGAACAGTGACTCCTCATGAAAATGACATTTTGGTAGATGAACCCAGCATGGTTACCGAGATACTCTCAACAAGATAAATTTCCATGTTCCAGTAAACATCCTTTACCTCTAGCATCCAGACATGTCTCAGAAATGTGTTATAGTTACTAATGCAGAGAACCAGAAAGAGAGGAGGTAGAATGAGCCAGTTGTCTTTTACCATTGTCAGGAAGACAATAATAATGAATAAGACAAGGTAACTAATATGGTTTCAATTTCTTTGCTGTGTAAATGGTGTGTACATGCCTGGATAAAAAAATGTGTTTTGTTTATGTATTGACAAATTAAGTGTGGTTGCAATATATTCTTTTATATTTGAAACTAATTTTTTAACCTTGACTGATACTCTAGTTTCATTGTGGATGAGGAAATTTGACTGACAGGGTTCTTTGGCATTTTCAAAGATCTGCAGGAATGTCTGACTCAGCAGAACTTAAGAGTCAAGTATACAGAGAAAAAATATAGGCTGTTCTCTGCACATTATAGAAATGTGTTCTCTGCACCCATAGGTGTGAGTATAAATATATATAGGTGTGTTTGTGTGCTTACTTTCATAGGTGCATATTGAAGGCTACTTCTCCTGTCACTGTCCCAGGTGTATTTAGAAAAGTTCCTAGTGTGTCAAAGACATCAAAAACTGACAGAACTCTTCCAGCAGTGGCACTCTTTTGTTGGTCAACTCTGCATATCCTGCTTCATACTTGGTTTTGAAGGCTTGCTTTCCAGCCATACCCCATAAATTGGTATGCACCATGGAGAAAGAAACAGCTGCAATTTCCTAAGCAGAGATACCTGAAATGGCAACATGTGCTTACCTGTTTCCCATTTTCTTATCACTGACTGACAGTGGAAGGAGAAAGGTTATTTGTGTGTACAAAGGGATGATTGCAGGGTGAGATTTTTTAATGTCTGAACATGGGCAGGATCAGTTCTCCTAAGATGCAGGAAACCAGACCAGTCTCAAGAATAATCTTCAGTCTTTCCCTGAGTTTCATGAAGCAGGTATGTGGAAAAAAAACCCAAACTGACAAGCTTTTTCCCACCTTAAAACACCCTTTTTAGAAAATTTTTGCAGTTCTTTCCTTCAAACAGTAGCTTAGATTTTTACAGTTTCCTCCACAGAGAGAGATTATGACTGTGGCGCTTGTTGTTTATCTAAAATAGAATGCAAGTGCTGCTGCTGACTTGGAAATGAGACACTTATTCTTCCTTATCCTTCATGTTTGCATGGCTGTTTCATTTAACCTTGTTGCTAGAGAGAAAATTCTGTCTTTAGACAGACCTGCTTTTGCAGTAGAAATCTTGATTTTCAGAAAATACATTATTACTGTTGCTTCTTAGAAATCACATATTTTTATTAGTAAAGCTGAAACATTATCTGTTTCCATTTCTACATACAAGCTTGAGGTTACATGAGATTCTGTGCATATTTTTTTGAGGTTACATGATGTTCTTAAGATTGAATTTATTTTTTTAGCAACCCACTGCAAATATTCATGTGGAGGTTATTTCACAGGTTGAAATTAGTTGTTACTCTTACTCATCAAGTTTAGGCACTAACATTACCTGCAATATGCTTATGGCATCCAGCTTGTCTCCACTGAGGGAACTGAGCAGGCATTTTAGCCCGTCAGTAATGTGGGGTATCAATGAGACCTGCCCCCAAATACCAGTACTACAGTCTGAGGGGCCAACAGCTTTAATAGCTTCTTTAAGGGTGGGTATTTATAGCTTATAACTTATTAATTTTATCTTATGTAGGGCAAACTTATGTACAGTGTTTGTTAACAGTAGTTTAGATGGTGGTAACTGGGTTAACAAGGTTGGTTCACTTGTGTAGTGGTTAACACTTTAAAACCTTACCTGACTGTAAGATTTAAATAAGGGTCTAGAGATGTGAATATAGACTTGGAGAAAGGAAGGAAGAATTTTGAGATTTGTTTGTACTGTAAGTGGATTTGCCATAGATTTAATTACAGTAATTTCACAATTATAAGCCACACCATTTTGACTAAAATTTTGGTCCGAACCCAGAAGTGCGGCTTATAATCAGGTGCGGCCAATATATGGATGAAGTTCAGAAATTTGCCAACCCGAAAGTGTGAGCCGGTAGCAGCCCCAAGCCAAGCCGGAGCCTGCCCGACCCTGGCGGTGGAGCAGCGGCAGTGCTCCCTGGCCCCGGCAGTGGGGCAGAGGTGAGCCGAGCCCGCATAGCCCCAAGCTGAGCCAGTAAACCCTGTGATCCCATAATTCTGTTACTCATTGGCAACTTTGTGAAAGTTGCATACGGATCCTCACTGCAAATGAAAGTGCAGTTTATAATCCCATGCGGCTGATATACGGACAAAGAAGGAAAAGCTACTGACACCCGAATGTGTGGCTCATAATCAGGTGCGGCTTATAATCATGAAGTTACTGTAATTTTTATAGTTTCAGAACCTATAACTCTATGAACCCTATCTGATGGTGTGGATTTTATAGAGAAATACTTACTTGACTTGAGTTACAAGCTAAGTGAAGCAAACGTCAATATGTTCTATTCTCTGGGGTGTGTAATCATTATAAATTGGGTACGACTCACAGAGAGCCCAAAACACTAACATGTTTCTTCAAAAGGGTAAAAAGGTACATCTTCCCATTAGCCTGAGCCTGTTTGGAAGTTTGCAGTGAAAGGACAAAAATTGTACCTGATAGCCTGCGTCAGCCAGGAACAATTTTTGGACTTGTGGGTCCTGCAGGGTTTTAGAAAGTGTTATGTTTTGCAATAGTAATCAGGTCTAAAAATATAAGACACTTAAGAATGTATTAATATGTGTGGTACCACTGAAGACTAGGAAAACCAAAATTGCTGAGGAATTGTTTGAGGATATCCCAGAGGACAAAGAACTTCTAAATTGTGTGTAGCACAGAATCTGTAAAAAGTAAAGTTGAGGTATGATTCATGTCCCCAAAACAATTCTTTTAATCTTTATGCAGAGAAAAAAATTTCTGAACAAACCAACAAGAAAAAAACCCCAAGTAAACCAAAAATAACCCAACCCCAAAACAAGGATAGCTCTGAAAATAATGAAAAGCAGAACTGTCAAACAAGATGCATTCTTTTTGGCTATAGAATAAAACAGGCATTTTTTAAAGAAAATAATATATATAAGAATTACATAAGTGCCAACAAGAGGAGAAGACTGACACTGATATGGGGAGGATTTTGTTTGTTTTGGTGTGGGGTGCTTTTTCTGGGAGGGGGATTGATTTGGGGTTTTTTTGGTGTGGTGGTATTGTTGTGGCTGTTTTATTATTACAGTGATGCCCTCAGGTTTGCAGCAGATTCCTTTAGGAATAAAAAGTTTATGACATGTTCTCATTCATATAGTCATTCAGCATGCATTTTAGGAGACATTGTTCTCTCAGGCTACTATTGGTCATGTAAAGGCATCCCTCTATTTTTGCCACACACCAGTCTCAGTATCGCTGCTCACAGACTGCATTTAACAGACCAGCAGGTCTGTAGTTACAGATGTCTGTAAGGAACTTGGTTGGTACAGTCCTTTTCTCATATGGAAACCCTGGAGACTTGTGTCCTATGCATCATCATCACTAAGGAAAATCAAACAGGAAAATGTCTTTGGACTTAGCCTCTGAGAGCAAAAAATAGTTTGATTTTTTATTTACAGAAGGTGACTGTTAAATGAAACTGGTTCTAAGCTACTTATGGCATGGCCGAAAGGTGCTTGGCTAACAAGATCTAGTGAAGAGAAGCATCATTTTCAGTAGCAAATGCATGCTCTTCCAGGGTTTGAGGAAAAATTGGGTAGTTTGAGATACAGATTCTCAGGCTGCTTGACAAAGGTGAGTGGGTAGTACTCCAGAGGTTCTATAGGCTCCATACCTGCCCATCTTATACAAAGCAGGCGAATAGACCTGCCCTGCAAAGGCAAAATGAGGGGTCATTCTAGTACCATGATGTCTTATAGGTGGTAAAACAAGGCTGTTATCCCGAGGCAATCATGTTTTTACGTAAGAGGATTCTGTTGAAAGATACCTGAAGGGCTGCAGAAGAATATAACTGGGAAAACAAAGGTGATGCAGAGTGGAAAAACATCCTAAAAAAAATTAATTTTATATGCCAAGACTGATATGAAAGAATTCATAAGGATTTTTTTTTATTATGCATCAAGAATAGGGGATAGTTAAAGTAGTTTAAGAACAACAGTTTTTTTAAACAGCTCCAGGAAAGTGGCTGCTGAAATATTGTATGCACAGAGACATTTGCACTTAGGAAAAAAATATTAAACGTCCCTTTCCACCTTGCATTCATTCTAGGCTGCTGGTCTCTTTTCCCTGTTAGAAATAGATACTTGCATAAATCTGAGCTGTACAAATCAAATACATCTTCATGAGATATTAACTATATTATATAATAGTTCATAATGGAGCTTAGGAGATATGAGATGAGCCATTTCTTATCTGGCTCATTCAAAAAAAGTTCAATTCTTCCTTCTCTTGTTTTCCTTGGCACTGTAAAGTTACAGAACAACAGGAAAGGAGTGTGTGTTGTTGCCTGTTGGCAATTTTATCAATCTAAAACTGCAAAGTAGAACACCTTCCCTTGTTAAAAAGTGGTATCAGCACATAGGGATCTGCAGTTAAAGATGCAGATAAGGGAGGTATGGAGATATGGAAGCTGCTGAAACAACTTCTCATGCTGACAGAGTTTATCAATCTAGAAATACATGTACTACTGAATTTCGTGTTTCCTAGCAGAACTTCTATGGAAGAACCAGATTAATCAGGTACAGAGACCCTCTTCTTTTTCCTAAATAAAATGGGAGCCTGAGTGCAGATGAATTTTTGGTATCTCACAAGCCTTTTGGGATGACCCTTGTGGTTACTAATCCTGAAAGATGCATGACCATCCTCTTAGAAGAGTAGCAAGAACGTGGACTGTTGGCCATGTTTGGGACAGAAATAGGTACTCACCAAATCTTCTCCAAAAGCTTGTTTATCTATAGTCCCTAAACAAATGCAAGCTTTTATCTCTGGTAACTGTAGTGGTTTTAATTTGTTAATCTGAAATTTTTTGGCTAATTATTGTGATGGATTTAGCACTGGCTAAATTGCCAGTGCACTTGCTAGAATTTTTTTCTTTTCTTTTTATTTTTTTTTTTTGTGAGACAGGTTTAAACTTTGATGAGTATGAAGAAGATTTTATTAATATAAATTAAAAGAAAAAATAATAAGAATTAGAATAAAATTTTTAGAACATTTTTCTTCCTTCTAAACTTATTTTTTCACACTGACTATGTACAGAAACAAATCAGTCAGTTTATCATCTCTGAAATAGTCTTTTTCTAATTTACAGTAATTTCACGAATACAAGCCGCACCAATTTGACTAAGATTTTGCTCCTAAACCGGAAATGCGGCTAATAATCAGGAGCGGCTAATACAACCTCAGAAGTGCCTGCCAGAGCGCTGAGCCGAGCAGTTGCAAAGTCGGCATTTTGCGATTGTTACAAATCGCTACTCTGTTGCACCGCAGGTGGAGCCTGGCTCCCTGCAGGCAGCACGGGGGGCGGGGAGAGAGGCGGGAGAGCTCTCTTTCCTCCTCTGCCACAGCCCAGGGGAGAGACGGGGGGGGGCCCGGCGCCGCCATTGCCGCGGCCCGGGGAGGAGAGGGGGGACCCGGGCCACCCCTACCGCGGCCCGGGGAAGGGGGGTGGAAGCCCGCGCCACCATTGCCGTGGCCCGGGGAGGGGGGTGGAAGCCCGCGCCGCCATTGCTGCGGCCCGGGGAGGGGGGGGGAAGCCCGCGCCGCCATTGCTGCGGCCCGGGGAGGGGGGTGGAAGCCCGCGCCGCCATTGCTGTGGCCCAGGGAGGGGGGGGGAAGCCCGCGCCGCCATTGCTGTGGCTCGGGGAGCCGACGGGAGCCCCGCGCAAGCCATTGCTGTGGCCCGGGGAGCCGACGGGAGCCCCGCGCAGCCATTGCCGTGGCCCGGGGAGCCCGTGCCGCCGTGGCAGGAGCGGGGAAACTCCGTCCCTGCCCGCCGCCGGCGCCACGGGCGCGGGAAAGCTCTGTCCCCGCCCGCCGCCGCTGCCGTAGGAGTAGGGGAAGCTCTGTCCCTGCCTGCCACCGCAGGGCAGCGCCGACCCGGGGTGACCAAGCCCAGTGGCAGCGGCGGCGGGCCCCGAGCGGCAGCACCGGGCTGGACCATCTGGCCCCGTCAGCGGCCCCTAGCGGGCCGAGCCTGCACAGCCTTAGCTCAGCCAGTAAACCCCGCCCTCCCGCGGTTCTGTTACTAATTGCACGCGGGTCCTCGCTGTGAACGACAAAGCGGCTTATATTCGGGTGCGGCTTATCTATGGACAAAAACCGAAATATTTGCCAACACCCAGAGATGCGGCTTATACTCAGTGCGGCTTGTATTCGTGAATTTACTGTACTTAGGGAGAAGAGTGTCTCTTGTTTAGTTTATGGAGACTTCTCCACAAGAAAATGGTTTTCTTGTGTCTTTAATGTTACAGTGATTGGCCAAGCAGGAGAGTGGAAATTTGATTATTGTGTAAAAATCCCTCTTATTTTTTAGCTTTTTTATAGTTGAATTATGGGCTATGCTAATTTATGGGGCACTCTTTAAGGACGAGTAGTCTAGAGCAAAGATTTTTTTATTTAACTTTGGGAACAGAGATCTTCTCTTTATCTTTGGAGGTAAGGGGCATTATACTCTTCTCTTTTTTTTTTTTTCTGTTCTAACTTTTTATGGGATTATAGCTACTTTAATGTTTGCTTACTTTAGCACGAATGCCTTTGCTCATATTTCAATGTGAAAGCTTTACCACTCTATAAGGATTTTATAACTTGTAGGGAAATAAGAGAGAGTATCTAGTTGCTCTCAGAACCCCCCAGACCCTCTGACCCAGCCCAGGCCAGCAGCTGGACTCATATCAGCCAGATGTTTTAGCAGCAGCAGCATTGAAACCCAGCTGGGGGCCCCTGGCCGTGCCAAGGTGGGGGGAAGGAAGCTTTTGGTAGCTTGTTTTTTTAAAAAAAAATATTTCCATGGGTGTCTCCTTCCTTCGTCATTAAATGTCATACGTGCAAAAGCAGCGCATTAACAAAGTTTCAGGATTTCTTCCTGCTCTTTCCAAAATGACAGGCTTAGGCTGATAAATTGTTAGATGAGCTCTTGCAGCTCTCTCTGTAGAGAAGCTGCATAACAGCTGGAGGACAGGGGGTACTCTATTTTAGGATTGCCAAGCTGTAGGGAACATCCCTAAGGAAGTCTTGAAAAGCGGTGTGCTGTCAAGTATTACGAGCCTGTCTGTGGCTGTCACTGCTTGGTAGTGGTGGATAGCTGAACCAAGCTTCCCAGGGGAAGGCAGTTCTCTCCTCTGGGGGAAGAGTGTGCACAGAACATATGCAGATCTCTCTCTAAGGAATCCTTTACAGTAAGACAATTTTGCACTGAATGCTCAGACCATCCTGAAATGGACTTTCCATAGAGTGATTGATAAACAGAGGTGAAGCTAGGAAGTGGAGGATGACAATAAATAGAAAGGGGTGTAATGGGCATAGACTACAGGCTTCTGCTGTATGCACCCCAAAACCATAGGTAGACTGTCCTGGGACAATCCAAAATTGCTTTCTGTGTGTTTTTCCATGTGCTCACAGCTGGGGCTACACAGTCCTGTGGGAGCACAAAGAGACCAATATGGTCAGAGTCTTCTGGCTGATGTCTCAGGTACAGGGACGTGTGGCTAGGGAGAAGAGTAGTCACACCTACATGGCTGCAGAGAGGAGACACATATGCATGGTTCTGGCAAGTGATGTTGGCTGGACCTCATCACACCAAAGACTGGCCAGGTTGCTGATTTCCAGAGGAATATTTCATTTTGTGACTGAGAAAGCTGGACTTGGGATCTATCTAAGCAGAGAGGAATGTTGCCTTCAGACTTCAAAGAACTTGGTGGGTCTATAAGTCCAGGTCCATGACCCCAACCATCTTCTGGTTTTAGGTGAGAGGCAAAATGTTGCTGCACTTATTTTGTGCTATTCTGGCAGTTGGGCATGGATAGTGATACTGGTGTGTGTAGCTGTAGCGGGCTGTCTGGTGAAGTATGTCTTGAAAGGTATAAGTAATTCCTAGTGCAGGGAATGAGTAAAGTGCCAGGAGTAGTCCTCCACAGTATAATTTAAAGGACTAAGTGGTAACTAACATTCATGCTCAGGTATACCAGGATGCACTGAAAGAGCCCACTGTAGATGAGATTTGGCAGTAAGACAGCCAGGATTAGTCTAACAAAGCAATATATATGCAAACTGTAGTAGAGCTGCAATGTGAAAAGAGAACTGAGCTGAAAGATGCAAGAGCCCTGAGTGTTAAAGATAAAAACTTTCCAAATTTGCTTAAAACCCGAATGCTTGAAGTGAGTGGCTGTAGTTCCAGGATATTAAAAAATATAATTACACATAATGCCTAGAGTTTCTCAATTTTGCCTTTTTTCTAAGAAAGTAGATGAAGTTCATGTGGGCTTGATTTATCCTTAGTGCAGCTCAAAGCACAATATTTCACTTCTGTGAACGTAACTTTTTCAGCAAAGCAGAAGTAAAGCACATTTTTGCTATGAAAAGCCATGCAGAGTTGAAATGATTAATTTGAAAATGCTAACACAATACTGTCCAACTTGTTGATTATTTTTTAAAAATTTAAGAAAATATTATTCATTTGGATCATACTATGGGCATGTTTTCATCTTGTTCAGTTCTGCATATTTTGATGAAAAAAATGAGCCAAATATTGAAACTTGCCTGTACATTGATAGAACTACTCAACCATTTAGATTGGAAAAAACCTCTAAGATCATCAAGTGCAACCACAGTCCTCACACACCCAAACCCACCATTAAACCATGTGCCACATCTCCACATCCAGGCATGGTGACTCAACAACTTCCATAGAAAGCCTGTTTCAATGCTTGGTAACACTTTCAGTGAAGGTATTTAGAGATAAATAAATACCTAACCTAAACTTGTCTGGTGTGACTTGAGGTCATTTCCTCTTGTCTTATTGCTCATTACTTGGAGAAGACACCAACACCCATCTCACCATAGCCTCCTTTTAGGTAGTTGTAGAGACTGATAGTCTTTCCTGAGTCTCCTTTCCTCCAGGCTAAATAATCCCAACTCTCTCGGCTGCTCCTAATCAGACTTGTGCTGCAGACCCTTTACCAGCTCTGTTGCCCTTCTCTGGACACACATGAACCCCTCACTGTCTTTCTCGTAATGAGGGGCCCAGAACTCAACACAGGATTCAAAGTGTGACCTCATCAGTGTCAAGCAAATGGGGAAAATCACTGCCCTGGTCCTGCTGGCCACACTTTTACTGGTACAGGCCAAGACGTCATTGGCCTTCTTGGCCACCTGGGCACATATTGGCTCATGTTCAGCTGCTGTTCACCTGCACCCCAGGTCCTTTTCCATTTAAAAGCTTTCCACTCTTCCCCCAGCCTATAGTGTTGCATGGGGTTTTTGTGACCCAAGTAAAGAATGTGTCAGTTCACCTTTTGAGCCTCTTGCAATTTACCTCAGTTCATCAATCCAGGTCATACAGATCCCTCTGTAAAGCCTTCCTACCATCCAGCTTGGTGCTGTCTGCAAACTGACTAGGAGTGCATTCAATCCCCTCGACTAGATCATTGATAAAGTTATTAAACAGGACTATCTCCAACACTGAGCCCTGGGGAGCAACACTAGTGACTGGCCAGCATCTGAATTAAACTCCATTTACCATATCATAATTTGATCATAGGATGAATTTAAAAATTGAATTTGCCTAATAATTTGCCTCATCTGTGAAAATTTTGTTCTAAAACTCCTGTGCAGCCAAGACTTAACAGGAGACAAAAGTAGACTTGTATCATGGACGATGTGCTCCACAGGTATATATGAAAAAAGAAATTATGATGGAAAGAAAAAAGGATTATTTATTTGTTGTACTTTGGTCATCTTGCTTGCTGTAGACAAGTTATATTTATTTTGTTGTGACCTAAAGCAATTTCTTTGATAACCAACACTGAGAAAAGAGTGTAAGGCAACCATGAACATAGGATACATGTAGTAGCACAGAGGCAGTTCCCAGCAGGTTTTCAGTGAGTGAAAATTCTGCTCATCTTTTATATCTAAGAGCAATCTTCTCTAGCTTTGCTACTCAGACATTTCCTCTCACAGTGTCTGATATAGCAAAATAGCGATTATGATGGTTAAGAAGTCTAATCACAAATTCTCTGCATCAGCAAATTTTCTTGCTATCGAAGGAGCTTATGCATTTTCTGTTCAATACTGAAACCATAATAACTGCTTTTAAAGAAGTAATTTATCACTGAGAAAAATTATAGTCTTATTTTTTTAGTGTTTTATGTGTACCTTAGTCAAAGTTCAGCTATTACATTTGAGGAAAAACTAGTACTTAGCCCCATGCTTCATAGTGAAGATGAAATGACACCTAAAACCTGCTTTATTGATTTGCACAAGTTAGAGTTTTTGGGTAGGATTTCAAATAGAATAGAATAATTCATTTCTGAAATCAAGAATTTTTCTGTAATGGCTTGATTATAGCCTATGATGGCTTCTGGGACAGAATTCTAACATAAATAGGTTTGTCCTTTATACATTCAAACTTCATCCATTTTGCTTAAATTATATTCAAGCATGAATGTTAACTAGTAGAACTGTAGTCTTGGATTGTTATAGTTGCTGTGGAATCATGGTGGAATAAGGAAGGTGAGATCCTTTCATGGTCCTGACTGCACTGTTCAGCTCGGACCTTATGTAAAGGTCTGTTCTGATGTATATTTATATGTTCACAAGGCTTGTTATATATTTGCTGAAACTTAAAACATGTAACTGCAGTTAGTTCTGTGTACTGTTGTGTGATTTGTGGGGGCAGGGGTCCTCTGTGAAGGATCAGTAGGAAGAGCTTCTCAATATTTTGAGCCAGAAAAGTCTCAAGATCGAATCCTCTCTATTTTGACATATATTTGCTCTTTTGAGTCATTGATCTTTTTGACTTGCTTTTTTCATAGTTAATAATCTGTTCATAAACTGTCAGTCTTTTTATTAGACTTTTCCCCTTCTTTTTCGATAGCTTATATAGTTTTGAGTTCTAGACAGTTTTACAACAGCTGAGTTCAAAGAGTGCTTCTCTGCATCCCTGCTGCTCTCCTGAGGTACATCTTTTAGTGTATAAGTAGGTCTTCCCTTTGTGATATGCTGTGGAGAGTGCCAGGTCTGAGGTGCTTTAAGAGGCTTGCTTGCTCCCAGGAAAAGAAGTATGAACTACTTAAATTTGAGTTTAAATTGTACCATCCAAAGACAGGTTAAGATAAAAGCAACTCGCTTTCCCTGCAGCAGTTTATAATCTCAGTCTAAATCTTTATTCGCTATTAGTTAATGACTGGAAACCAATGCACTGATTGTGTTGATACCATGATATAAAGGTATCCCTTTTTTTCTTGTGCCATAACCTGTATAATCTAAATTATTTCCTAACTTGTCTGATATAATTAGGCAGAGCAGTTTGAGTAATGATTTCTGATTAGAAAAAAATCAGGAAAAAAAGAAAATTACAGAATATGACTTTCTTTCTTTCTTTCTTTCTTTCTTTCTTTCTTTCTTTCTTTCTTTCTTTCTTTCTTTTCTTTCTTTCTTTTCTTTCTTTCTTTCTTTCTTATACACTATGTCTTATTGATGACAGAATAGAAATAAAATAATATGGAGAATATTACATTAGAAGTTGAGAACACACATAGAAAAGACCCAAACCCCAAATATATAAAGGAGAATTCTGTGAGAAAAGATTGAAGAGATAGTGAAGGAAAGGTAAGGTCTCAATACATAAACAAAGAAAGAGACCTGTGTGTATAAAGGGCAGGAAATCAGATGTCCATATTCCACTTATTGGACAGTAGGTTTTAATCTCAGATGTGTAATAATTTGAAATCAGTGATAGTGAGACTAATGTAGATGCGCATCTGAAATGACACTCTACCACTGTGTCTTGGGTATAACTTCAAACTTCTTAATCTCAAAATTTCATGGGCTAAATTGTAGTCCATTATGATTATGTACATCTAGCAAAAGCATTCAAATTCAAAGAAATTACAGTGGCTACTAATCAGAGAAAAAAACTTTCTGGTTTGAGATCAATATTATAAAATGTTGACAGTCCAGAGTACATGATAGCACTGAAAGTGAAATCCTAAACCTCTGGTTTTTATTACCAAAGAGGATCTATGAATGTTCTTCTGATAATCATTAAAAGAGCAAGGAAATGTGCCTGAGAATATAATTCTATCTTGGTTAAACACAAATCTTTGACCTTGCTGCATTATTCAGTCTTTGAAATTGAGGAATTCAGAAGTATTCCACTATATATATGCCACTCTTTTAATTTTTTATTGATGTTTTCCTCCCAATGTTATTTTCAAGTCAACACAAAAATAACTAAGCTGGCAAAATGTTTAGTTTTTATTGCATATTTGTGACATAACCAAATGCTGTTAGAGATGTGATATGATTGTCAGTGCCTTTCTTTGGTATTGGGAAGAAAATGTATACTTTTCTAAACTCATGAAAAAAACTACTATTTATCAATGATGAAGGAAAAGATACAAAAACATGTCATCATTATTAATACAAGGTACTCTCTACTGCCAGTAGAGTCTGGTAAATGTAGGTAACTATGAGGAGTTCACCAAATTTGCACCACTAAATGAAACACTAATCTTCAAGAAATTAGGATTTTAGTTAAAAGTTAGAAGAAACTGGGCTTGAGATAGTTACCTGAAACTTAAATAATTGATTGCCTGTCAATTTATGTTTGCTTATCTGTGCTTGCAATAGGAAAGGATGAAACTAGTAGTTAGGTCCAAAGAACACAATTGTAACCAGAAACCCATTCTTTGCAAAACTGGAGTTACCCCAAAAGCCATTTGTATTGTCATTAATAGAAAAGGTCAGGAAGAGGAAGACTTGCCTTACTTCCTCCTTTTAAGACCCCTCCCCACAAAAACGACCCCAGATTTAATTCAAGAAACCAACCACACATGCTTAATAGTCATTCAAGCTAATTGCCATAGGAAGCAGGGGATAGGAGGGACTGGTATTATGAACATGTATTTGTTTGAACCTTTTGTCAATAAATAGACTCTGTGACCACCTGTAATTTTGCAGTGCATATTAGGAGGGCTACCCCACGTTGCTGCCCAGTGCTGAATAAGCATTCACTTTCTAACTTTAAATTCTTAGAGAGTCTTTTGTCAGTCACAGTTGAGTATCAGTATTAGACCAATATTCACATTTGATCCCTCCCAGCAACTGTGTTATGAATGCAATTGCATTTAAATTGCTTTTCAAATGTATTGAATTAGTGTAAATCCTACTGAAAAAATGACGGCTCTTTCTTAGTCAGGTTAACACACGTGCAGTACCAAAATATTTAAGTTATATATGGTTTAAAGATTTAAGTTGCACTAGGTAGTTTTACTTATGTTCCTCAGAAATGCCAAACTTAGTTCCTAATTGCCAAATTCAAAGGAGTCAACCTTTCCTCAAATAGCTAACATCCTCTTTAGACACTTCTTCTCTTATTCACAACATCAAATGAAATATTAAGTGCATACTTCAAAAAATTTAATAAACTAATGAGGACTAAATAAGAAATTTATCTAATAATATTGCAAGTGGCAAATTTTATGTATTTTGCTTCCTTATATATTTAAAACTGAGAAAGTCAAGTATGTGACCGATATTTTTAATGGATTCAGTCTTGAAAATATTGGAATACTTATAATGTTATTAATTTAAACCATTCTATGATTTTGCTGAAGGCTATTTGAAAGCTACTTTAGAAGTTCCAGAACAGAATTCTGGTCTGGAAAACTTGGAAAAAGTGTCACAGACTCTCCTAATGTTTAATAATTTTATGAGGACTAATTCACAGCTAACCTGAACTTCAATGGAGCCTCTACATAACTGTGCAAAACAGCTACCACTCATGAGCCACCAAAATTGCTTTAGGTGTTTTTCCAGTAATTGAAAACAGAGAGTCAAAAACATTTTCCACCGTTTCTAAATAAATTTAGTTACTACTACTTGTGTAATCAAGGACTGATATACTAGTTTATAAAATGACTTTGTGATTGAACAAGGACAAAAAATGAGTAGGGGAAAAATTTGATCTTGGTAACATAAGACTATTCTATTGAAGACAATGGCTAGTCTGGATTTACAGCAGGATAGAAGACTACAATTAACCCACAATTCATGACTCTTGATTTTGAGTATTAAAGAGAATTAAGGTCGCAGCCCAGAAGCTCCAATAATATTTTCCACCACAATTTGCATTCATAATCAACTTTTCCTGCATGCAGGTGCTCCTGATTCCTTCTCCCACCCACTTTAGTGACAGCCTAACTTGCAGTGTTGAAGAAGAAATGCTGCAGATTTGCACAGATGTGCTTGTTAATTAGATCAATACACCCTCACTGAATAATTTTAGAGCTTTTGACATCATTGGTACATGGGTACATTGATACTACAGTGAAACAGGTTCTGCATGCTCCAAATCCAAATGCATGAATGAATGACAAATTCAGGGAGATGTCTGCAGCAATTCTGAGTTTTGAAGAACTTGATTTTTAATATCTCGGCTTTGTCACAAAATCTCTGCATTCTCAGATTAGTGTGAAGTTGTTCAGTGCAGGATTATAGGAGCCTGTATATATAACAATTTAAAATTCTTAAACTATCCTTAAGAAATGCTTAAATAAAGCGTATATATTTATATCAACTTTTTATTTTTATGATCTGTAAATACCTTCTTTTACACACAGTTAGACACTGCATTTTTATGTTCTAAAAGTCAATGTATATACTTTTTCATTTGTGCAAAACATACTGCTCTGTGCCTCAGAAGATACTAAATACAAAATTTGAGGAGGTTGTAAATCTTCAAGTACTTCATAGGCAGGTGGATGTGGGGAGAAACCTCGAGCTCTGTTTAATGGTGTGATTTCTATAGGAGAGGTTAAAGGGCCCTGCGAGAAACATTCTCAGCTGACTGCATATTTTCTTGATCCTGGCAGAATTCAGTGAAAATTTAGACAGATTTTTATTTGGTATAGCTCTCTGTTCAAAACACTTCTCTGGATATAACATACCTGAAACAACTAATTCATGAAGGAATTTAGTAATTAGATGGTTGTGATTTCATTAGGCATTTCCTAAGCAGAATATAGAATTATGTATATGGGTATCTTTTTGTAGTTTTGTCTATGTTGCTTCATTGTCTAGGAATAGTCTTTCAGAGGCCACTGTATGGAGATGAATTGGTGGTTGTAACTTGTTCAGATATTAGCATGCAAAGCTACAACCCATACTTTCAAAGCAGGTGAGGCATATATAAGGAAACAGTCCCAGTGAGGTTCTGTAATCCAGGGTGGAAGTAACATTCTTCGTTTCTTCCTCCAGGAAGATTCTGGGCAAAGGATGGAAAGTGCAATTGAATTGGCTTAGCCTTCATTATGAGTTTATATGAGTAAAAATGAGACTAAATGAAGTAAGGAGATGTCTCCCCTTCCCCCTCCCCCCCTTTTTTTTTTTTTTTCAAGTTAATATTTAAAACTGGTTTTGGTTGAATGTAGAGTATCAAATGAGTCTGACACAAATTATCCACCCTTATATACTCTGGATAAGTTTGTAGTCTTAGTGAAACTTCAGTATCTAGTGGCATTCTCCATCTAAAGGATGGAGTGGTGTTAATGGCAATCATGGTAATTACATGCAAAGAAATAAAATCTATTTCAGTGATACTGTCTGGTTAATGGAATTGATCTTGGCCCTTCTCTTGCAGATATCCCTACACAGATTTGTATATAATATCAATGCTGTTCTCAGCATGCCTTTTGGTTAATTCTCCAGCCAAACATATGCCCCTGCTGATACATTTGATGCAGCATATGTAAAGATAAAGAGTTCTAATAAAATAAACTGTGGTAAGACCAACATAAATCGCTCTAATGTGTGTGTGCATAAACCTCTGCTTTCCATTTTTTCCAGTAAAATCTCTGAAACCCAAACCTACATAAATCTGCATCCCTCTGTGGAAGATACATCTGATTTAGAGCTTGTCTTTACTGAATAATGCCTCACTTTGTCTATCACCTACATGATTAATCTGTGGAACACCGAAGGTGCCTTATACTATAGGAAAAATATAACTTCTAAGTTGTATTCAACAGCTGGGCTGTGTGCTGTATGCAAGTTCTTATTGAGTATTTTGTTCATTTCCATGGGTGTAAAATAGTTGTATACAAAAAATGGGGATTTTTATCTTGGATATAGATGTTGACAATTTTTTTTTCATTATAAAGTTCAAGGGGTCATCTCATAGGCTTTATCATCTTCTACTAATTCTGGCTTATTTTTTTATTTTAGAACATGTTTCTGATTCATGCCACATTTACTTAAGTACAGCTAAGCAACTATTGTTAAATACATGTACTGCAGGTGAAACGGTAAAACAGTAAAGTGGTGCCTTATGAAACTAGTAGAGCAAGGTAAGACTTATCTGTACATGGTGCACTAATAGAACCAAGAAAATGAGAAATATATGTAGCAATATTTTTCCTTGAATGGTTCACTGCTGTAGTATCTTTAATTCCATTTTAAGTGATGAATGTAAATCAAAAGAGAAAAAGGTTGTTTCAGTCAAGCTAGGAAAGAGGCCTAGGTTTATTTGGATCCTCCAACCTACTCTTTACTAGTTCCATAGTACAAAAATATCTACGATTTATGTTCCAGAGTTTAAAGTAATAGTTATAGAAGATTTATTGATATGCCAATTAATATATTTTTTATTCTGGAAATAGAATGGGGAAGACAATTACAACTAGCAGAGATTTAGAATTATTTTAATATTTCTTTCCATGTCTAAAATCTAGACTGCAAGCCAGTCTGTTTTGCTATGGATTTCTCTGATCAGTTTGACTTTGGAGTCTAGGAATTAAAAGTCATCCTGAAGCCTTTCTCTGAGGACAGGTATTCAAAGGAACTTTTGCCTCCATTTTTGTTGAAATTGTAGGTGTGCCATTATTTTTTGAAATTATTTCACCTGTGTCAAATTCTTAAATAATTCAGTTCATGTGAAAATAATTGAAGACATATTCAGACACTAACAGCAGCACAGAGAAAATCATTGAATCTGTTGGTGTCCATGGGAAAAAAGCTGAAGTAAACCAATGGACAATTCTTGCATTAGCATTTAGAGATAAGGAGGAGGCTCCCCACATTTGCAAGCTGAATTTAGTGCATCAGATGTTCCTATTTGTGTAGTCACATTAGTTTGCATTTTAAATGCACTGTAATGTTTCAGTATTGCTGTTTTATTTCCTTTCTTGAGACATATTACTATTCTTATTAATGCTTTTGCTTTTCTAAGAATGAGAATTGATGTTACTATCATTACCTGGTATCTAGAGGTCATCCACTTCAGACTCAGAATTGATGAAATCACTTTCTAGTTTCTGCTTGATAACAGGAAGAATATCAGGAAAGAAAACATACCTGACCTGAATCATGTTAGTTTTCTGAGGTGTCTCAGAAACACTCTTCTGCAGTCATGTTGAAAAAACCCTGAAAATGTTGCAATATTTGCAACCAACTCTTCCCTCAAAACACATTTCACCCACCCCCTCAACTTCAAAAATATTTTTATTTTTCTATTTTGTTGTGCAAAGTGCGTCACTGTTTTTAGTGACAGTGTTAAATAGTAGTCTACAAAAACCATTTTAGAACATAAACGTTAATCTACTACTGTCATGACTCTGAATTACAGTGATCTTTCATTTCACTTATCTGTGTTTTGTTAGAATGCTTTAGTATAGCCAGACATAAACAGTGCTGAAGACACATTGATTTCAAATGAAGGGATGGTCACAATTCCTGCAATTAGGAGTTACCTTTCTGCACAGAAGTTTCTACCTAGTGAGATGGAAAAATAATATTACAAGTGATAAGTAATGAACCAGAGAACCACTCATCCATCACTATATTTTGCAATGATCATTTTCTAATAAGCGGGATTCTGCAATGCCTCAGAACTCTTCCTCAAGTTCCTTAAGACATTTAATTATTCAGTATGATACTTTATTCAGACGTGACTGAATTCAAACATGAAGATTTGTTTTGAGACTGTGGAATACAGTAATAATGTTATCCCTTAATTTTCTGAATTTTATTTAATTTACTTAGTAGCTGCTAAAGTCATGCTAAAAAATAACAATGGATAACCATCATTGTAATTATACATAATTTGAGAGCCACAGTCAAAAAACTATTCCTTTGTGTTAGACAACACAGAAGTACAAAAATTAAGTCTAGAGATGTTTCATTATGAAATTCCAAGAGGAAGGAAAATTAAATAAGTAGAAGTGTCTGAAATATTGTAAGAGTAAGATCTGAAAGAGAATTTTTTTTCTTTTAGAAACTACTACATAATTCTAGTAAAAAGAATTGTGATAACAGTCTACACCTTCTGTATTGGAGCTGTTTTGAAGCTGGAGCTGATGCCCACTGCTTTCTCTACCCATCTTTTCTTGTCCTCTGGCCAATGGAACATATGAAGGAAGGGTAGAAACCAGAATCCAGGCAACAGTTATCTTTCACAGCCTAGTAAATACGAATTTTGCCATAGATAATTTAAGCAGATAGATTTTGTATTGACCTGACAGGACTTAGGCCTGAACTGATTTTAGTTTCTTTTAACGATTTCTAGGGTTGACTTTTGCTTATCTGCTTTAACTTAACCTCATCCTTGATACCTGATGCACGTAAGGCAATAGATTAACAGGTCTAGCATTCCAGGTAATGTGGTAGTCCAGCAAACAACAACCCTTTATGACATCTGACACAGTGGCAGCTTATTCTGCAACTTTCAAAATTTGTATGAAAACCAGTGCAGGGGGCATAAGGGAGAGGAAATAGACTGTGATGAGGAAATAGTTAAAAATAGATTCAAGGGAATCCAAAAGTAAGGGGGAAATGACCCCCATTAGCAACATTGTGTTGCTCCTGGTGGATAATTATGAGTTTTGGTAACTCGCAGCGATACATCACAGGACAACTCTGTCTGGAGAAGACCAGCAGTCACGAGTCTTCTGACTTTGAAGGACATTGGAAAGGAGAGTGCAACATGAGAGAAATTCAGTGGATAGTATTTTTTCTTTAATTACAGTTTGAAAGCCTTTTTTATTATTACTAATATACTATTGATGTTATTGCATCTAAATTGAGAAGTATTGTACTTTGAATAATTTAGATGCTATCTGAGCTAACAGTAAATTATTGGTTCCAGTTAAAAAGTGTGTTCTACTCTTACCAACAACACTCAAACCATAACAAACACTTTTGGTAAAGGTTTTGTGGAGACAATGTTATCCTGAGACATGCTGAAAAATATTTCTCTCCCATTTTTTTCCCTTCCAAGTTTCTGATATTGGGAAAGCTGGGCTGAGAAGCAGTATGTGGTGTAAGAGATTCCAAAGCTAGACTCTGGTGCTGCAGGGATGTGAAGAACAGTTCTTGCTGTTAGAGGAGCCTCCTGGTATGGACAGTGGGATTCAGATACATGTAAGTTGCTCTTAAATATACAGAACACCTGTGAAAATATCATTTTGGAGAGGGCTGTACTCTGTTTCCAGGAATTAGAAAAAACAGAAGAGGCTTTGGGACTAGACAGTGGAAGGCTGAGGAACAGGGTGTCACTTATTTTCAGTCTTGGTTTGGGGAGATGCTGAAGGAGACACAGGGAAGGCTGGAGAACGTAGTTTTATGCTAAATGGATTTGGGCTGTAGTTACTAGAGCCTTGAATTTTGACCAGTTGAATGGCATTATTAATTCTCAGTGATATAGTCAACTCTAATTGGGTAATCAGTGCTTTCCAGGTGGAGGGGAAGCAACATGTCAGCAGTCAGTATCACTTATCCTTTGAAGTGTATACAGCTCAATCACTTTCTGTTAAAGTGTTCAAAGCAACATTTCTCAGGAGGATGAGACTGTGACTCCATCCACCATGAAATCTGAACATACTCAAGTAGCTACGTCTGCAGACCATACTTGGTAATCTGTCAAGAGCAAAATTCGTTAGATGTGCCTAAGATGCTGTAATCACAATATACACCCTTAAGCTATGTGATTGTGAGCTGCTAGAAATCCATCTGGCTTGTATACATACGTGTATTTTGAATCTTTCTAGCAAGAGAACATTTAACATCTATTGTTTTAGAGATCTATACCCTCCATTGGAATATTTTCTCATTTCCTGCCTAAGGGAGCATCCCCACGTACTGCCATATGTAACCATAACACAACTGGTTTTATGGATTAGTAGGAAGGAGAGTGTCATGGTAAGCTCTTTATAATTGGGTTTATTTTGAAGTATTTTCTTCAAATAGACTGGGATTGATGCACTATCATTATTCATCATCTTTGGATGTGGAAAAGCTTGACAGGGTAAGAATAGCTATGTAAAATTTAAAAACCGCCTTAGAAAATTTATCTCTTGTCAACATCAAACGTGGTTTAAAAGCAGCTGTAGTGTTTGGACATGTAGGAAAGTGTAGAATTTTTTTCTTCACTGACTCACAAATCTCAAGTAACATATTCTTCTATGACAGACCATCCCAGAGGACACAGTGCAATATGCTTTTCTGACTTCGTTGTGTACATTTATTTCTCCAACAGCAGAGTTTTCCTGAACAGAAAATGTTCATGAACTCTTAAGATCCATTTTTTAAAATTGTGGTGAAGGAAAAAACCTCATGAAATCTGAATTTGAGGACCTAGAATTTCCGATTTCAAGTGAAATGAGAAAAGGCAACTCTTTAAAATCAGTAAGTAGTTTACTAATGTATTTCCATTGACAGAAAATATATGTGAAATAGGGTCTAGATCCTGTTAGACTGTTGGATCAGCAAAATAAATTCTAGTTTTCTCATTGCATTTATGGAAATCCAGATACCATAAAAGAAACAAAAAGTGTCAGGAAGGAACATATTCAGAGCAATTAACAGGATTTTGAGGAAAAATTATTGAGTTTACATTTTTTCAACATTTCAGTCTTGAAAAATATTTTTCTGAGGTTTTGCTCTCACTTTTGGCCTGAGTCAGCTAGACATTTGTGTATACATAGCTGCAGAGAAATTTTTGAACCTTAAATAATTCTTTAAAATAGTAACTATTATTTTTGCACTTCTATAAGTTTTTTAGAACTATACTAAAACCATCCCTATGAACACCTTCCAGAAAAAAGGATCCAATGCAGAATTTCAGCAATGATTAAATCTTCTGAAAAGAAGTGTTTGTTATGGAAATGCTGATACAACATTTAGAGTAAAAGTGTGTATAGACAAAATGAACAGTTTGATAATGGGTCTTAAAATGAGTTATAAAGTAGAAGTGATGGTGATGGCATGACTAATTTTATTTAACTTTTGTAACTGTAGATTAACATGTACATTTGTTCGGCTGTTAAAATTCACTTACAATTGTTTTAGCTTTTTAAAATAAGATGTGTTTGTATTCCAAAGTTATAATAGAACTGTTAATGGGGTATTGACTACTGCTTCTTGTCATCCATCTCCTGGTGGAAAGGTGATCATTACCTTTCACTAAATAATTCTCAGTTTTCTACACATTCACATGAAATTCGTTTTACAAGGAATTCATTACACTCAAATTTGAAGATAGCTCCAGCTAGTGTGTAACAGTTATTTTCTGTATAGTATAAAAAAAGATTTTCAAGGATTTGCCAGGATTAAGAATTGTTTTCTTAACTTTATTAGATTTAGCAACCATATGCATGTCTTCCAAATTGAAATTTAGATGCTATCAAGGTAAAAGAAAATCTTATACAAAATTGATTAAAAAAATATGTTGTGGTGGAACATTTCATTGAAATGAACTTGTTGAAAAATTTTTGAGAAATAGTGAAATTTAAACTGTAATTTTTTGGATTTCTACATTCTTGAAATAAAATCCAAAGAGAAGTTGGTTCTATCAAGCTCAGCACAAGAACATGAAGGTCTTTTCAGTAGGTCTTGGAATAGTTTTGTCTTTCTTTTGCAAAATCCCCAAAATTTTGAAAATTTATCCACCTTAAACGTATGAGTATGGTTGAATCACCAATGACTAAAATCAAGCACTTTAGAAGGTGATGCTTAGGAATGAGCTGTAGCTCTCTCTGGGGTTAAAACATTAATTCCCTGGAATTGTATTATTTTGCTAATTTCAAGTGCATAAAATCCCTGCTTCAGTTAGCAAAGAGTGACTGAGCACAGAGACAGAGTAATTTCATAATATTTTTAGATCCTCATAAACATACTGATTTATAATTTCAGAAAGTTTAAACTTGCCAGTTTAAATTCACTCCATTCTGCTTAAACTTTCCTTTAGCTTTCTGATGAGTAACTTTCAACAGGGATGCAAAAGAAAAGATGAGAATAGAAAGTAGAGGTTTTAAAGGTTTTAGTTATAGAGAGAATCTGTTCAGTGTTCAGAAATTTCCCGGGTTTCTATACAGGGTATACAACCTGTAACCAAACCAAAGAAAACTCTTTGTCATGCAAGTTTAAAGTTAGCTTTATCTATGATCTTCCACTAAAAAATATTCCCAGTTCCTGACCTCAGTTCCTATGCCAATGTGTGGCAACTCCAAATTAAGAGTTAAAAGATTTATGTGCACGCTTTAAATGTGAACATTCAGCTGAGATGCTCTTTGCAGTGTCTTGCCTGTATTTTGTTACAACTACCATGTTCTGAGTTCTCTCAACAGTGTCAGGAGTGAGAACTGGACATGTTACATAAAAAGTGAACTTACTAAATAGACATATTTTTCTTTTGTTTTTGTATCTAAGGATTGTCTGAGACTTTGTTTTAGTCTTTCAGCCTGACTCTATGGCAAACTTTACAGATTTTTTTCCTCCACTTAAGGAATTTCTTTTATGTTAGAACATAATGAAAGGCGTCATTATGTGGTGCAAATAATAGTTCTTTATGTTTAATCAGCTGTAATCAAGTCATTCTAGTCAATACTGAGAAACAGACTTAGCAGTGGTTACCAGGTACTACTACTCAAGAAACATTGAAAATATGCTAATATCTGTATTCTAACCTTACCATATAAGTAGACACTAATGTTGTTACTTTCTGATTACCTCTTCTTATGACTCCCCATAACAAACATATGCAACAGGTAAATATAGAATTTGAAGGCACAGACATTTATAGATAGCAAGAGCAAACAAAATTAGCCATCTGCTGAAGAGTTTTTCAAAGACACTAATTTAGAATTGAGTCATTGATTTCTTGTAAAAGGCCATTGTGCCAACAAATTTGCAATAACTAGGAAGATGAAATAGAAATTATCAAATGAATGAAATTTATATTTAGACACACTTTTATTTTAAAAGTCAAACTGCTAAAAATGTGTCATTTCACCTGTACTACATAAATCAAAGCTATTGCTGTGTGTTTGATCTTTTACTCCTCTGCGAGCAAAAGTCATCCGGATAGCATTTTGAAATTCATAGTGTGCTACTCTCTCTAGAGATCTTACTTCAGAAAATCGGATATGCCTCCTCCATATAAAATTATTTTCATAGCTAATTGTAAGACTCTCCATTGATCTCCTGAGATCAGTCAATCAGTAGGGCAGTGTCTTAGTTCACTTGAGAGTTGGTAAAATTTCCTAGCACCCAAGTTTTCTGCTATGATAGTCTGAACTTTTCGTCTACTATCACACACCTGAAAAGAAAAAAAAGGGAGAGATTGTCAGACATTAGTTGCATTAATTTTAAGCAGTGTGGTCCTGCATAAGGAAACTAAAAGGACTAGACTTTGTAAAGGAGCAGATTTTGGAAAGAAGCACAGCAAGAAAGGTAAAGGTTCTCTTACTTTATCTTGCTCCTCTGGAGGGCGATAGAAGCAGGGGGAAACCCTGCAAAGCATGAATTATGTGGGGTTATCTGGTTACCCTGTGCATTATTCCCCTAAGCTTCATAATTCTTATGGCAGTAGACTTTGCTTCTCTAATAAGGAGCAAATTACTGTGTACAAATTGTTCTGTTACATGTTAAATATATCATCTACATCCCAACATGACTCATCACGTAGGACTGTATAAGCATGAGGGAGATTCTAAAGAAATGTGGAAATATTTAAATTGTCCTTGTCTGCTCTTAGTATTAAGAAGTTTTTATTCATTTCCTCCAAAACTTGCTTTCTTTCTTGATTAACTTTCAAGAGCAAATGGTGCAGTAGAACAGCACAGTCATCACAAAATTTATTCAAACCTTATGGACTGAATATAAAGGCTTGATTTTATGGAAATAATTGAAAATGCCCTGCAAATGTTCCATGGACTATAATGTTTTTACAGTACAAACAGATTTTAAAATTAATCTTATTTTCTGTGAGAGGAAGAAAATTATCATTCCATTTGCATTCTATCAAAGAGGAGAATATAGTAAGGTTCAATAATGCTGTGTATTTACTTCCAACAACAACAAAAATGTAGTTGGCTCATTGGAATGTTAACAAAAATGATTATCACAGTTGTCATTTTTAATAGGAATACTATCTAAGTCTTTGATCTGTGACATAGAAAATATTGTTGGCTTACTCCACCAGAAAAATTAATAATGCATGTTATGGCACAGCATGTAATACTTCAGAAAGATATTATTTTGAGAATCAATTTGGTTATCTGCTTAAGTAACTGCATTTCATGTTGTGATTGTCCAGCTTTGCCCATGGTCTTTGCCTGTGCATTGTTATATGAAAGCATTAACTCTTATTTGCTTTGTTGCTTGCAATTGTCTCTGTCTCTAATAACCTGATTTTCACAAACACTAAAAATTTATGCTGTCTCTGGATGGACCACTCCTTTCTACATGTCTCCTGCCGTGTACCTGTAACCACAGAGACACATGAAGACAGCAGACCAGTTCTGCAGTGCAGAGAGCAGGACTCCATGGTACACTCAAGGGAAACACTTCATCTAATATCACTTAAGATACAGAAAAATCTGCTTTTTGAAATGTAGTTCATGTTCCCACCAGGACTGCAAATCAAACAAATATTGGAGTTTTTTATTTGTAGAAAACATGTTGAGTACCTAGAGAAATATATATATATGCAGTAATTTCATGATTATAAACCACACCATTTTGACTAAAATTTTGGTCCGAACCTGGAAGTGTGGCTTATAATCAGGTGCAGCTTATATATGGACAAAGAATGAAAAGTTGCTGTTTTAGTTTGGAGGACAGGTGTCTGCAGGAGCTTCTTTTTGAAATGGAGAATGTAAACCCTCTCCCTCCAAATTATTATAATTTTGAAATCAAGCGGCTTTCAGGCAAAGATATGAGAATTAGGAATAACAATCCTTTTCTAGGGAAATTAAAATAGAAATACAGTGCTACAAAGAAACAAACTCCAAACCCTGACAAAATCAGAGTATACAACCTCACACCCCATCAGACAGGGTGTTGGTAGTAGTTTGATTAAATGGTGGTTGCAGTCCTCTTGGAGTGACAGATGTGATTCAGTTGAAGCAGTGGTCCTGTAGAAGGTGCAGTTTCCCTCCGGAAGTCCAGTGGTGATGTGGAGCAATCTGGTTTTCCTCTGGAGTCCAGTGCAGAAAGGGCTACATTAGTGTCCCAAAACCTCTGGTTTTTATCTCGGTAAGAAATGTTGGGCTCTTCGCCCTGGCTGGAGCAACTTCCAATGGGATGAAGTAATTTTATCAGTCCTACAGTGGGACTCAATGGGCCATTAGCAGAAAATGACTTGCTGGAGGAAGGATGGGTTGTGAAAAGATAAAGAACAATGCCCCGCCTGGTTTCAGTGGATGGCCTGTTAGCAGAATATCTCCCACAGAGATAAGGATCACTGCCCCCACCCTCAACAGATGGTGATAGAATAGATACTTTTGGTCACACTCTGTATTGTAACCCAAGACAGTTGCCGATACCCACATGTGCGGCTTATAATCAGGTACGGCTTATAATCGTGAAACATATTTGTTTGTTTGTTTGTTTGTTTTTTTTTTTCCGTATAAAATTTATCCTTTGCCTAGTGGTTTTCACCATTGTATATTATTCTTCCAACACTGAGGAAAACTTGTGCGCTTTTAAGGGAGAGATAAGTTCCTTGAAGGTAGTCAGATGTTTGCAGCTTCCATTATTGGCAAAAAAAAACAGAAATAAAAACAATTCTGTAGATAAGTTTACTTTCCAATTCCCATATATAAAGAGGAGTTTTGGACTGAATCTTTTTTTGAGAGGAAAATATTTACAATAACATGTAGTCTGTCATTCCTTTTCTATTAATTCATTTGGAACTTTACACAGAAGAGCCTCTATGGACCATAGGATTGTGTGGGTTATAGATAAAAATATGTTTGAAAATAGAAAAAGTACAGCATAAAGTGTGATTGAGGAACACCTTTTACATTGATTTATAAGCAATAAATCTCAATAGCCAATTGTCTCCTGTGTATCGGAGCTCTGAGGAACATAAGTTGTATCAAATTTTTTGTGGCTCATCTTGGGAAATCTCAGCCTATTCCCATAGGCCACCTGGGCAGAGAGTAAGGGTTTTTTAAAGCCATTACTTCAAAGATTTGGTTTATTGTAGTTACAGTAGTTTCACGAATACAAGCTGCACGGAGTATAAGCCGCACTTCCGGTGCATTGACAATGTTGATGTCTTTGTCAATAAATAAGCCGCACCCGAATATTAGCCGTACTTTCATTCGTAGCGAGAATCCGTGCGCAGCTTTCACAAATTTGCCAATTAGTAACAGGATCGCGGCATAGCAGGGTTTACTGGCTCAGGGTGGGGCCAGGCAGGCTCGGCCCTCTCATGGTTGCCGACAGGGGCGGATGGCTCAGCTAGGCACTACGGCTCGGCGGGGCCGCCGCCGCCGCTGCCAGGCTCCCTGCTCCCGTCTGCACCGCCGCTGCCGCGTTTGCTCGCCCTGCGGACGGTGCTGCTGCCGCCGCCGCCAGGCTCGCTGGCTCCCCGCTCCCGTCTGCACCGCCCCTGCCGCGTTTGCTCGCCCTGGCCGGCACTACTGGCCCCCGCACCGCCGGGCTCTCCCACGCTGCTGGCCCCGGTTCTCCTGGGCTCCAGTGGACCGCTAGCCCCGCTTTTACCGGGCTTCTCCCTGCCACTGGGCAGCCCTGTCCGCCGGGCTTCCTGCTTCTGCTATCCTCCCCTATGCAGTTTGGCTCCCGTGCACTGCCAGCCCTGCTTCTACCAGGCTTCTCCCCGCTGCCGGGCAGCCCTATCCGCCGGGCTTCCTGCTTCTGCTATCCTCCCCCATGCAGTTTGGCTCCCGTGCACTGCCAGCCCTGCTTCTACCAGGCTCCCCCGCCATGCTGGCCTGGGCTCTGCCGCCGGGCTGCCCCGCCCTGCTGGCTCAGGCTCAGCCGCCCGCCCCCCGCACTGCTGGCCCCGCTTCTGCCAGGCTTTCCCACCTCTGCCGGGGCCGGCCGGGCTCCAGCTTGGCTTGGGGCTGCCGCGGGCTCTCACTTCCATGTTGGCAGCTTTTAGAATATTGTTCATATATTAGCCACCCTGGAATATTGGCTGTACTTCCGGGTTTCCACCAAAATTTTTATCAAATTGCTGTGGCTTGTATTTGTGAAATTACTGTATTCTTTTTAAGTCATTGTGGTGAGATGATGAAAATACCCAGACAGTTCTAGCAAAGACATTATGCCTGCATTGTTATTTCTGTGATGAGAGAAATAATGGTAAATCCAGGTCTGGACAGATCAAACTGTACTGAAGTCAGTCTTCTCACAGTCTTTGCACATTTCAAAGCAACAGGGTGATCATCCAAATATGTTGGGGAAGGTACAGTCAAAGCATTGGCATAATCCCATAGAGTCCATGGAATATTTGCAAAGCATTTTCTCAATTATTTTGCATGGAAACAAGCCTGCCTTCAGATCCTTGAATACCAGTATTTCTGTAACTCTTGTGTTAACACTGCTCTCAAAGCACAGCTTCATGACTGACAAGTGAAAAGAAAGATGCCAGAGGCATATTTCTTGCTGTTGAAAGAGGGAATTTGTGTCTCCACATTTGAACTGTCAGCTGTGAGCTGTTAGGATACCGAAGAACCGGATACAGCACTACTGGGCGTAACCTGCTCCTTTATAATACTTGAACAGATCATCCAGGCACGTAACCACATACACAGGCTTCCAGCTACCAGGGAAAGCAACTATACATCACTACATAGATAACTGTATTACTCAGAAATCACAATATATTAACATAATTTTCTAATATATTTAAAGCATTAAAAGTCATAAGGTATGAGAAGTTGTTAATTGACTACCTAAGAACCTTATTTAGATCCACAATGTTTGGAAGGAAACACTTTATAATTTAGCAAAATTCAAAATGAAGGAAGTTGAATTTCTCCAGGGCTTGTGGTTTTGTACTTTTTGTATTTTATATTTTTGGAACTAGGTGGAATACTGTGAACAAGTACAAATGTTACTGCTCATTTTCTTCTAAGTATTGCTGAGTACCTAGTATCATCACACAACCAGAATAATTTAAGCTCCTAGCAAACCTTGAGGAATTGGTCTTGTAATCTGGCCGAGACCATATGGGTTGTAAATCACCTATTTCCTGTAAAGTAGAAGGAGCGCCAGGGTTAGGAAACCTGTCAAAATGGTGAAAAAGGGAAATAATGTTTCAACACCATGAGACAAAATTAAACTTAGAATATTCATGTCCTATGTGCTGGTAACTTAGTTTGACCAGAATTACTCTGTTGCTATGGAATACTAAGAAGGCTTGTCTGACCGGAAATGTTCCCCTCCATGTTTTACAGTACCAGAGATAGCTGTACCTCTAATGTTATTGAACTCAGAAGCACACAAAATTGATACTGCTGGTATTACATGAGTTAGAGTGAGTCAATAATATTGCTCTTTTTATTTTATATTATTAGAGGGCATTGTATTAAAGGATAGAGAAAAGTTTGTGGGTTTTTAATACTGTATTTTATTGATGTTTTATACAGCAAACAAAAGTCTGGTAAGTAAACAGACTTTGTAGAATTAGACATCTAGCAAGCAGTCTTCCCTCATTCTCACTTTTATTTGTGTTCTATATTTGTGGAGAGATTTCAGGCCAGTCTAATGTATTACTCACTGAATAATCTTTCCAAGAAATAAATTCAATAATGAAGTAGTTGGAAGCCCTGTATATTCGCATTTGTAAATGAGAAAAGTATCAGCAAAGGCATGTTATTATTGATTTTGTAATAAGCTGCACTAATTAACTAACTAATAGTCCAGCTGGAAGTCAAAAGTGTTTGTTTTTTTGTTTTTGTTTTTTTGGTGTTTTTTTCCGCACAGGTTGAGAGAAGCAACCTTACTACTGGAAGTATTGGAATTTTGTTTTATTTCAAAGGCGTGTGCTGGGAAATTTAACAAGTCCAAAGCAATTGTGTAGTATGGTTTTCCACAGAGAAAATAAATAAATTCTACTGCTGCAAATAAACTTTTTTCTGCAAAAATATACATGTTTCTACCTGACTTGTTTAAATTAATTTTCTTTACTAGAAGTGCCATTCATTATTTTGATATGTTTTATGGTAAATATCCTTGATTGCATCTACATACCAAAGAATGAGTTTTGACATTTTTCATTAAAAAAACAGTCTTCAGAAATGTCAGAGACCATTTTAATGTCATTGCTTGAGAAAGTACTTAAAGAATGCTCCAAAACTGAGCTTTTTTTGAGATGTCAACTCTTGAAGAAATAATAATAATAATAATGATGATAATAATAATAATGAAAAAATTATCTGTCTAACCATATTGGAATCACCTTTTTACAAGTTTTCTTGCAGGCAAATAAGAAATATATTAGTCATGTGCTCAAAGCCAGAGTGCCCACACAAGTAAGAACATTGGAACATTTCTCACAGAGAGAAATTCACAGGTTACTTCCAAGGAAGATTAATTGGACTGATTTCAGTTCGGCTGGTTTCTCACAGATAGAAAAATAAGACTCAAGAATTGCTGTAGTTTATTTGATTCTTTTTACTGAAATTTCTAATATAAAATTCCAGTACTCTGAAGCACAGGTACTGAACCTCTATTACTTTGTAAAAATATATTTTACAAGGTATTTTGGAAAAGTAGCATAAAATTACACTATTGTTTTGTATTGGGTATGTGTTTGGATATCATTTTGGAGACCTCAGAAAAATTTCAAATATTTTTTTGTTACTGTTTGCATTTTTCAGTTAATGAGTTTTGAGGTGAGATATCACAACCACCATGATCATCTTGTTCTGACTTCCTGTGCCGCAGAAACTAGAACTTCTGTGAACTATACTTGACTGGAAGATATACAGTGTTCAGTAGTTATTGCTCCTAGAAAAAAAACCCTCAAGCCTTGAATCTCTTATTGATAAATAATGCTTACTAAGTTATACCAATGGCTAATGTCACTCTCTGTTATAAAGATGGCAGAAATTTTTATATTTGATTTATTAACCTTTAGACTACAACTTGTAAACATCTCATTATATCTTAATTTGAGAAACAGAGGAAATAGATTTGAAAATATGCCTTCCTTGTCTTTTATATCCAGATTATATGCTTCTTTGCAATGTACTACATTGAATTAACTTTTTAATTTCTCTATAACTTAAAGATTCTTTGAATGTCCATGGGAGTCTATTTTTTTCCGATTTATTGATATTCTTCCTAAAATCTGAAGGTCGTACCTGGATATAGTGCTCAAATAGTGGTCGTATCACTAGTACAGTATACACAGAGATAATGTAATCTTTCTTCTGCCATGGCCTATATGATAATGAAGTGAGTAAATAATCCCAGGATGCAAGCTTTTTGTGCCACAGCCCCACAAATTCACTGTACAATGTGATGTCTTCAGAAGTGAAGAGTTGTACCTCATAAACTCATTCCCTGGTTTTCAGAAAATTCACTTATTTTCAGGTGCCTGTGTTAGTGGACATGGGGATTCCCTGTCTCTGAGACACTTGGGTGAAACCTTCAAAATGTCCTGAGCCCTCCTGAAGCTCCCAAGGAATGGTGAGAGCAATAATTATAGGCTGATCTTAAGAAAACAAGAGGCTTCCTGGTGGCACAGCGCAGAGATCCTCCAAGCTAGCTGGGGTTTTGTGCTTCAAGTCAGCTCTATGAATTTTGTCTCCACCTAAATCAACAAAATGCTCTGAGGTAAAATTATCTGCTGCTAGAGCCAGGCACTGACATGGCTCTGTATTTCCAGAGCAGGGACATTCACCTCCAGTCACAGTTCTGGCAGTGAATGCACAGTAGTGTTGATTTCTTTTGTTTTTGTTATTTTAGTTAGTTTGTTTGTCTTTAAAAAAATTATTTAAACTTGAAATAGTATAGCGACATCCTATGAAACAATATCTCTTAAAATGTAATCCAAATGTAATCCAAGGGATAGTGAGCTGAATTAGACAATTTTGAACTGTCACTTTCTTAAATGCAATTTCTGGACCTCAAAATTTTTTATAATCCCTATTATTACACCTCAGCATGAAACTAAAACTTGCAGGAATGCAAAAAAGTATTCAGTCTTTTGATAACATTTCATAGATTGATATACTGACTTTACATCTAATAACATACAATTAATTTATTTAATGTGCTCAGAAAATGCTTCTCACCATGCTTGTATTTTATGGTATTGACACATTTTCAGAGAGCAAGGGTACCCATTGCTGTGTTAGACTTTGTAATTACAGTAATTTCACGAGTATAAGGCACACCAGAGTATAAGGTGCACTTCCGGGTGGCAGCAAATTTCTGAGCTTTGTTCATATGTAAGGCGCACCGGCGTATAAGGTGCACTTTTTTTTGCAGCAAGGATCTGCATGCAACAAAGTAACGAATTAGTAATGGAATCGTGTGATCGTGGGTTTTACTGGCTCGGCTCAGGGCTGGGTAGGCTCGGCCCTAGTCGGGGCTGCTGCGGTGGGGGGCTCCTGCCCTAGTTGGGGCCGGGTGGGCTCGGCTAGGGGCTGCTGCCAGCTCACACTTCTGGGTTGGCAAATTTTCAAACTTTGTCCATATATAAGGCACTCTGGGGTACAAGGTGCACTTCCGGGTTCGGACCGAAATTTTAGTAAAAAAGGTGCGTCTTACACTCGTGAAATTATTGTACTTATCTCATTGCATTCAACAAATTGACAGCTACTGCTGATGATTTATCTGTAATACTTTTGTTGTTTTATTCTGGCTGATGAATGTAATTTTTGCATCTACACTTTGCTACCATTTGATCATACTCCAGATGTAGTGCAATCTGGTTGCATGTTTCTGCTGCATGACAGAGCAATATGAAATACATGTCAGGAGTTAGATATGAAATGAAGAAAAAGTTTTACAGTAATTTCACGACTATAAGGCACACTGGATTATAAGGCTCACCTCCGGGAGCTGGCAAATTTCGCAACTTTGTACATTATATAAGGCGCATCGGACTATAAGGCACACTTTTTTCTACAGCAAGGAGCTGAGCTGCGTGCAACAAAGTAATAAAATAGTAATGGAATCGAGCAATCGCAGGGTTTACTGGCAGGTGCTCAATTTGCAAACATTTTTCACAGATTGTCGTAGCCTTTAAACTCGGCACCGGCTAGCGAGGTGCAGCTCAGGACAACCACAGCTCGTGGTCGTCCGGGTTGGCTTGGGGTGACCGCGACTCATGGCTTCTGTGGCCGCCTGCTCCCTCCCACCCCGCATGACTTGCGCCGGGCTGGCGGTGGCGGTTCCCTCTCTCCCCGCGCGGTGGCCAAATCTGGTGGCGGCTCCCTCTCTCCCCGCATGGCTCATGGCAGGCCAGTGGCAGCAGCTCGATCTCTCCCTGCACGCTCACTTGGAGCCGGGGTTGGCTCCCTCCCTCCCTGCACGGCTCCTGCTGGCCGTGGCCACTCGCTCCTGCCCCCCCACTGCAACTCGGCGCTCCCGCGGCACCGCCCCCCCCCATTGCGGCTCACACTTCCTGTTTGGCAAATTTTGCCACTTTGTCCATTATATAAGGTGCATCGGACTATAAGGTGCACTTCCGGGTTCAGGGGAAAATTTTAGTCGAAAGGGTGAGCCTTATAGTCGTGAAATTACTGTAATTGTTTGACAGGTCAAGACTCTGCATCATATTGTTTGCTTTTATTCCTACCATTATGTCCTATTGTAAACTCTGTTGGCTTTCTGCTTTGGGGATGACAAGATATACCAAAATCTTCTATGCCGAACTCCTGACAATATACACTCAAAGAGATATAACTGGTAATGAAGGAACAGGGAAAATATGCCTTGTCTGGCAGAGGTTAATTGAATCTGTCCTTTCTGCTTTTCTCTATCTAGTTCTCGGTTTTGTTTTTCCTTCCTTTTCCCCTGGGAGGTATGAGTATTTGTGAGCAGGCTGCAGTGCTCTTCTTTATAATTTTTCAGAATATGTTTTCATTTCACATGTTGCCTCCATCTGTGTGGTTTTCGTGTCCTGCAAGGGTGTGGAATGTTGTCATGCATTTCTGCATACTTCATGTTTCTTGAGAGCAGATTTCTTCTTTATTAACTCTGTTGCACTCTTTATTGATCCTAATATTTTTTCTTCATTAATCCAGCTGGAAAATATTAAGAAAGAATTAAAATGTTTTTATAGGCAGAGCTGTCCAACTTATTAGGTTTATAGTAAGCTGCTTTTTCAGAAAGCACTTTCTACTAATTTCTTCAGGATTTTTTTTGTCCTTTTTTGGTTTTTGTTTTTCTGGTTTTGTTTTTGGGTTTTTTTGTTTGTTTTTTGGTTTTTTTATTTTTTGTTTTTGATAATAAGAATCTCATAGCTTTAGTCATGAATGTTTTCTTTCTGTGAGAAACTTTCATTAATGCACTGGAGTTTAATTTGTCTTGGTTTACAATATTTTATGATTCCACTGTCTAAAAAATTGGTATACCTACATCTTAGACGTGTTTTCAGAGGTATTTAACACCACAGTGTCAATCACGCGTCAATTGCTTTTTTCCCAGTTTAGATGTGTTTTCACTGTACTTAATTTCATCAGGTGCATAAACTCAAAACCATTCAGTAGTGCCTCTGAGTAGTTAAAACAAACCTTCTTAGGATAAAATGAAAACCTATCAATTTCTTGTAGAACAAGACTATTGTGAATTGTCAGACTGGATCTTACAGTCTTTTAGTTAAAATGGTTGTAATTGTTATAGGTATATTGTCTTTAAAAAGCATTTGATATCAGTTTTACTCTTCTGATAACAAGGATGCTAAAGATGCTAAGACTTTTTGAACTAGAGGTTGCACCAAATGTCTGTTTGCATGATGCCCAGTTCACACAGCATCAGCATACTTAACTTACATGACTCTAGCAATAACCTCACCATATATGTATCAGACATTCATCAGAGACAGTTTTTAGCAGAAGGGTGAAATGAAACACTGACTCTACTTCCAGTTGCATAAAATCTGGGGCAATTCAGATAATTTCCTTGCCTTGTATCCTTCCTTTCACAAACAGTTTGTATTTGTTCACATTCTATACTAGATAAGTACAAGAGTAAAAACTATGAATATCTTTAGTCATTATTGTTTCAGTAGGTCAAATAAAGGTTTACAGACCCTCCTGACTGGTGATAGAATAACAGATGGATCATTAATGCTCTTAATAATATATAACTTGTCATATTTGCTTTTGAAAGTTCAGCAAGTTCTGGTCTTTTTACTTTCCTGACTATGTAAATCTGACATAGTTCTGCATTCTTATGTCACTTTTCATTCTGTTATTCAGCTTGGATGTAATTTATAATTAAAAAGTCCCCTGTACTGATTCACTGACTTATTGATCTGTTCACCAAATAGTTCAAATGAAGTCATTACCCTATTGACCTCTGCCTTTGCTATTTGTTTTGCTTTCATTTTATCAGTCTGGATACTGCAGAGTTTTATTTTTAAGAGGTGTGAAAACAAAGGGATTAGCAAATTGTAACCATGCTGTGATTCTTTATGCTTTTTAAAGACTTCTCATTTAAGAATTTCAGATTTTTCCTCCCTCCAGGATAGCTAAGTCGGAAGAGATTGTTTTGTACAAGTGATATATTACCAAAGCCCTCCTAGGGATTATTATCACACCAACTTTTTATGGGTGTTCAGCTCCACTGTAGCAAAAAATTACATTTCGCTTTCATATTTGCAAGGTATACAAAGATTTTTTCTTGTTTATATTAGTAGAAATATTAGGAGGTAAATAATTCTATGTACTCCCTAAAAAGCTAAAAGACTTTTTTATTTCCTAAAGGAGAAACAAATTTACTCCTTTGGTCTTCACTCATGTTTCTCCTTCAGAAATGAGCACAAGTCTGAGTTCCCAGTTTTGCCTATTAGTCTTGGAAGAATGTAAATTTTTTCAGAGTAAACTGCATGATAAACTGCAGTTTCTGAGCAAGCCCATTTAGAACACCACAAGTCACTAATTGCTCTACAAATATAGATCATAATGAACCAAAATATAGATTTAAATCAGATTCTGTGACTAAAATAAGGAACAAAAAGGTACCTATTTATTACAAAAGCAGTTTTTAAAAATATGTCAAATTCTTTGTAAAAAAATGGGACAATCTTTACAGCCAATGTGCTTAATTGGGACTTTTGCTTGCTTGCTAATATTTTCAAAGTGTGAATACTGTACTTTTCCTCTTCTATTTTTTTGGAAGTTATCTCATCTTCAGTTGCTATAGTAAAATCTGTGAAAGAAATACAAATAAGAAATAAAAAAAAGATCTCTCCATGTGCACAGACATCAGATACTTTCTGAACTTTTACTACTTCTCCTTGTCCATTTCACAGGAAAAAAAGGATTTGACATAATATTTGTGTCAGTGCCCGGAGTTAGATACACAGTGTTATTGTGTGTCTGAAAATGCTAATACATCTACAAATGTTAGAGAGAACCAGGAAAGATGAATGTAAAATTTTGAGACCTCCTATTGTGCTTGTCTGGTTGTTCCAGCAGGAATTTTGATTTGAGGAAATTATCAAGAAGCTTATATACGGTTTTTACCCCATTATTAATGCAACCCTGGGAGAATTGGATGTAATATGATACATCTGTAAGGAGATAATTTTAATACTTTTCCTCACTGCAATAAAGACATAAAAAAATCATAAGTGTGTCCATAGGGCTAGCGTGTCAGCGATCTTGGATAACACTTTGTAATTTGTAATGAAAGTGTCTTTGCCTTATATCCTATATACGTATTTGGCATTTCCTGGTCATTTATTAACATACAAGAGAGAGAACATATGAGTGTTTATTTTACTTTCTGTTTTCTTAAGTCAGTTTTATAGTTTTGTAGCATAATTGACTAAAAAAGCATTGTTTTTTATTTACAGCTCTGTAAGTCGAAGAACAATCACTGTTGTAATTTTTTAATTAATATTATTTTTGAATTTAAGACTTCTTGTATCAGCATGATAAATCTGTAAGTAATTTGTGCTTGGGTGCATGCACTGGGGAAAGATGGGCTTAGGCATTTTCAGAGGTGGTCTGTAGTCTGGAGTTGAATACAGTTGGTAAACAAATCTAAGTCTCAGCATTGTCTAAAATCCTGATGAGATCACATGAGATGATGTCCAAAGTTAATATAGGTCCAACTTAAAATTGCACATAAAGCTCAGTGGGGGAGCTTTGGCTCAAATTTGATTATAATTGGGGATGTGAACTCAGAAGGTTTATCTATGATTTAAAAGGGTCAGATAAGAAGGTACAGAAAAAAAAATTTCACTACTGATTACTGTACCAGTTACCTGTGTGTGAGAAACAACACTGAGAGAATGCAAAACTCTCCACAGATTAATCCTTTCCCCTTGATCATGTACTCTGTTCAAGTGCAAGTTGAAACTATATCATCTGTACATTTTTTTGTCTTCTTTTTTTGCAAAGACAGTCTGAAATGTTGGCATGATCTGGTTTCAACTAAGATAGAGTTGATTTCTTCTCAGTAGCTATTGCAGTGTTGTGTTTTGGATTAAGAATGATAATAACGTTGATGAGACACTTCAAAAAACTTTATTTTTTTTGTTAAATCATATTTGTCCTAAATCAAGGACTTTTTTTTCCTGTCTCAGGCTCTGCCAGCGAGGATGCACACAAAAAACCAAAAAAACCCCAACAAACCCCAACAAACCAACAGCACCAAAAAAAAAAAAAAAAAACCCAAAAAACAAAACATCATGAAAAAAAACTTCTGGCAAGGTACATAGCTGGGACATATTTCCCACCATAGAACAGTGTACCTGCTATATAAACCAGGGGAGTTTCCCAGAAGGAGGAACCAATCTGGATTTGGGAAGGGGAAGTCTGGCATGAGTCAGAGAGTGGTGAGCAATTACATTGTGCATAATTTGGTTTTTCCTACATTGCTACTATTATTATTATTATTATTATTACTATTATTATTATATTAATTATTATTGTTTTTTGCATTATTTTCAATTATGAATCTGTTCTTATCTCGACATAGAAATTTTTTCCCCATTCCACCAGAGTGTGGAGAAGAGCTTGAGCAAGCAGTTGCATGGGTTTCATCTCCAGCTGTGTTTAAATGACAGGGAGAAGTATTTTTCTCAGTGCCACAGCTCTTGAAATTTAACTAGATTATCTGTACTAAAAGCAAGAAACCTGGTTTCCTTTCAACTTATACAAGGAATCTGTCTTATGAGTTCTGTGTTTTGGCAGAATTTTCTACCTTTAACAATGCATTATCAGGTGATATCTCATTTCCTGCTTAATACTTTCAGCTATGTTTGACAGTGGAAACAGGTTATTGTATTTATTATGTGCGTGAATTATACCTTTAGCTGTTCTTAGAAATCTAGATGCTTCTTCAATTAAAGTTTCTGCCATGCTCGGGGTCAAGATTTGATTTGTATGATTAGTCTGCATCTTAGATTAATATCCTTCATGCCATGCAATTGAATGTACTGCCATGAGTTGCTTTCAATCTATTCTTTATATTCTATAAGTAATTAAGTATCCATAGGTTCCAAGAGTAGCTCTACTTACCTGGAATATGCCAGAATCAACCAAGTTCATACTCACCAGCTTCGGTGCAGATGTACTTACTGAGCAGACTTTGTTTTGAAATTACAGTAATTTCACGAATACAAGCCACAGCAATATGACAAAAATTTTGGTGGAAACCCGGAAGTGCAGCTAATAGTCGGGGGCAGCTAATATGTGAATAATTTTCTGACATTTACAACCCCAGACGTGCCAGCCAGGGCACCGAGCCAAGCACCTGCCAGTAAAAGCCGGCATTCAGCGATTGTTACAGTGTTACTGTGTTGCCCTGGCTCCCTGCAGGCAGCACGGGGGGGCGGGGAGAGAGGCGGGAGAGCTCCTTCTTCCCTCCTCTGCCGCAGTCCAGGGGAGGATGGGTGGGGGGGGGGCGCGCCGCCATTGCCGCGGCCTGGGGAGGACGGGGGGGGGGGCGCCGCCATTGCCATGGCTCCAGGAGTCGACGGGGGCCCCGAGCAGCCATTGCTGCGGCTCGGGGAGGAGGCGGGGTGCTTTGTCCGCGCCCACCGCCGGCACCATGGGCGCGGGAAAGCTCTGTCCCCGCCCGCCGCCGCTGCCGTAGGAGCGGGGGAAGCTCCGTCCCTGCCTGCCACCGCAGGGCAGCGCCAACCCGGGGTGACCGAGCCCAGTGGCAGCAGCAGCCAGCCCCGAGCGGCAGCACCGGGCTGGGCCACCTGGCCCCGTCAACAGCCCCTAGCGGGCCAAGCCTGCACAGCCTTAGCTCAGCCAGTAAACCCCGCCCTCCCGCGGTTCTGTTACTAATTGCACGCGGGTCCTCACTGCGAACAACAGAGCGGCTTATATTCGGGTGCGGCTTATTTATGGACAAAAACCAAAATATTTGCCAACACCCAGAGATGCGGCTTATACTCAGTGCGGCTTGTATTTGTGAATTTACTGTATATATGTAGAGAGCTTGGTCTAAGCAGAAAGCCTTCCACAGAGCATTATACTTTTTCTTCCTTTTTAATTTTGCAATGGATAAAGGTACTGTATTCAGGAAAATTCCACTTATCTGTAAGTATTGCTGTGCCACACTTGTAATTGTCAGAAATCAATAGCAGTTTTCCTTGGTTTGGTTTTGATGTCACAGATATGCTGACAAAAGAATTTGGTTATGTGAAAAGCTACGAGAAAATAAAATAATGGGGGTGTATTCAAATCATCAATGTGGTTGTTTAAGTTAGGCAACTCTCCCTATCCTTCTTGCACAATTGGGGCTTGCACTTCATTTCCCCAGATGTTCAGGATAGGAGATTTGTGGGGTTTTTTTCTCTGAATTGCACAGAAAAATAACCTTCTTTTCTACAGGGTCTGCAATCGATATCTAAAGAGACTATAGTATTAGCTTCAGCCTAAGATAGATTGTTCAGATTAGAGTATGTGAATACTCATAATTTCTATGTGTAGATTTCTCTTATTTCTGTTTCAGTGCCTAAAAATGGAAGACTTTGAAAGGGGAATCTATATGTTACTCAACTATGGAAAGTAATGACTGGTAAAATTGCACTTAAAAATATTTGGTTCTGTTAGGATACTTTTGATTGACTTTGGGATATTTTCTTGCCCCGCTGTGAGGTGTTGAAATGCAAGGATTGTTTTTATTTATTATATATCATTCACTTTGAATGACTGCTCATATAGTTATATAGAATGAAATCCTATGTCTCATTACATTTTGAGAATCTCTTTGCATTTGGAAAATAATGCTGCATTGGTTTACTCGGAGATAAATGCAAGATTAAATCCTAACAGGTGTTTCTTTAAGGAGGAAGGTTTTGCAGTCCTGTTGAGTCCTCAGGTTATATGACCACTCCATATTTCTCAGACAGAAATAATATTTTCTTTTGCACAGTAGAGGAAATAAAGTTTTTCAAACTCTCAAGTCTGTTCTTGAGTTTTAACTACTGATCAGTGCTGCTGTCATTTCTTTTAAAGTATTTCTTTTAAAATATTTCTTTGGATTGTAGGGAGTTCAGATTAGATGTTACTTTTCATGTTGAAGATACGGATGTCTAGATTACCTGACAATGTAGAAAATTTTATTTTATTACCATCCAGTTATTATGACTCTGCATAACCTTGGCCAAAATATAGACAGTACATATGTTAAAACATATAAAATGAATTATTGCATGGGAATTAGATTAGATTCTGTGTCAGAAGATTTGTTATTACACTTACATATTAAATGACATTTTAGTTAGAAGGCAGTAGAAATTTCATTGAAATCCAACAGCAGTGCCACAAACAATGAAAAATAATTCTTCTTATTCCTGTAATTTACTTCATCTTTTGCATTTATGCAGAATCTGTCCTCGTGAAACTTCCTAGAAAAATATTTCTGAATAGAAGAGGATTTTATGAGTGCTTGTGTATGTGTGTTGGGAGGAATGACAAGAAACTAGAAAAACGGAGACAAGTGAAAATAGATGAGAACATCAGTATGGCTAGGGAATGCTAAAGGATCTCATATCAATTTTTGCACTGTGAATGCTACACTAGACATTGTAAAAAGCTGCTCTATCTGTAAATACAGTAATTTCAAGATTACAAGCTGCACTGACTATGAGCCGCATCTCCGGGTGTTGGCAAACATTTTGTTCTTTGTCCATACACAAGCTGCACCCAATTATAAGCCGCTCTGTCATTTGCAGCGAGGACCCGCGTGCAACAGAGTTGCCAAATAATAACAGATTCGCGGCATGGTGGGGTTTATGGGCTTGGCTTGGGCTGTGAGGGCTCGGGGCTGCTGACGGGGCCAGGTGGCCCAGCTCGGCGTTGCCGCTCGGCGGGGCTGCTTGAGGCCAACCGCCAACGCCGCTGGGCTCGCTCACCCCAGCCTGGCACTGTGCCACGGTGGCAGGGGGGCACGGAGTCCGCCAGCACCTGTGGTGGTGGTGGGAGGCGGGGATGGAGCCTGCTGACACCCATGGCGAGGATGGCAGGGACAGGAGCCCCCTGCCTCCCCCCGAGTCACGGGGCCAGCAAGAGGGAGCCCCTGTCTCTCCACCGGGCTGCGCTGCCTGAAGGAGGGAATCCCCCACCTTCCCCACCCCTCACGCTGCCTGCACGGAGCCAGGCTCCACCCACGGCGCAACAGAGTAACCAATTTGCAACAATCGCGCAATGATGGGTTTTACTGGCAGGTTGCTCGACTTGGCACCTCGGTTTTCACTTCCGGGGTTGGAATGTCAGAAAATTATTCACATATTAGCCGCTCCTGAGTGTAAGCTGCATTTCTGGTGTGGGAGCAAAATTTTTAGTCAGAATGGTGTGGCTTCTAATCGTGAAATTACTGTACCTTAGCAAATGGTTCCTTGAAATCCACTGTCCTTTGCAACTCTGCCTTGTTTGCAAGTTCCTGTCATTTATCATGGGAGCAGCTGTCATGGCAGGGCTATAGGCACAGAGAATCGGTGAGCCAAATGCTGCTGTTGTATGCTCCTGTGAAATTTAGTTTAGATTGTTTGTATCTGATCAGGATAGAATCCATTCGGAATGGAAAGTAGTCTTAACAGGAAGAACTTCCTGGGAAAGGATCAGCAATATGTTTGTAAAACAAAGTGAAATGGATTCATCAAGAACAAAAAGGAAGTCAAGACTGTAGGAATTAGTGAAGGCCAGTAAAATCTGGGAGGAATTGAATTTGCAGAGGAATTGCCATCTACAGTGCCTACATTTTACAGCAATAGTCATCCTGATGTATGAAACAAGGAAAAGTCAGCAATTTTTGCTTTGCAAAAAACCAGATACTTTTAAAGATTATGCCTATCTAAGACCCATCTTAGAAAAATGTACAGTAATTTAATGACTATGAGGTGCACCAGATTGTAAGGTGCACTTTTTTTTTGCAATGAGGATCCACGTGCAATAAATTAACAGAATTGCACGAACCCTGCCAAGCCCCTCCGCATGGGGCCGCATGAGCGGTGCCGAGCCACGCCGAGCTGCATGGGGCCGCATGGCTTGGCTCGCTACTCGCTGTTTGGCTCACGGCTCACACTTCTGGGCTGTTGGCAAATTTCTGAACTTTGTCCATATATAAGGCACTCCAGATTATAAGGCATACTTCCAGGTCTCGATCAAAATTTTAGGCTTTAAGATGCGCCTTATAGTCATGAAATTGCTGTAAGTGCTAGATTATAGACTGGGCTATACTTTTGTTGTTGGTTATATGGATTATAGGAACCTAGAATTTTCGGACTTCCTCAGAACCACAACCTCCCTGAAAGCAGACAAGTTTGTCGGACAAACACTTTGGCTGTCAGTTTTTTACTAGTTGATTCAGGAAAAAATAAGCATCTAGATTAAAATACTTTTTCTTAAAAAGAATTAGTGTAATAAATTAAGTTCTTTCCTATAACAAGGTAAACATCTCTTTCTCCTTTCATGCTGTTGCATATCTTATTTCCTCTGTAAATTTTTTGAGTCAACACACGGAAACGTGCAGTGGGAAGCAAAAAATCCCACAAGGAATAATGTTTATTTTGCAGAGCTTCACTGATTCAAATAGAGTGATATCTGTGCCATGCTTGTTTTATGGACATGTGCATTTTAAGTTCACCATAAATTAGTTGTTTTAAGACCAATGAGATATTTTAGGTTACTGATATGCAGTCAGTATCATAAAAGATGCTCAGCGAAAGGGGTCAGGGATTTTCTCCAATCCACCTCACAAGAGTTGGGAAGCAGTCTACAGTGATAAAATTGCAAGAAATTTTGATTGAGGTCCTGTTTTCATACAAACTCTTTAAAGCTCCATGATGTCATGGAGGTAGTAACTAGGCATGCAACTTTCACTAAAATGAAGAAATTGTCATCAGCTCAAAGTTGTGTTTTGTGGAAAAAATAGAATATAGGAGAAAGAATAGAAAACATAAATCTAACATATGGACTTTTTGTCATGTAATGACTAGAACTAGTCCAAGGGCTGGCAGTCACTAGGGTAGAAGTGAAGTAAATCAAAGAAGATGGTTGAAGTTACTACATTTGCAATTATTTATAACCCTAGAAAATGGAAAACATAAAAACTTGCCTGGAAACCTAGATGTATAGCTTAAGTTTTTAGCAAAATGTGTCTCACCTCTGAAACAAATGTTCAGCAGCGGATGTTGTAGAATAAAATAATACCAGTGGGGAGAATACTTGCAACTTTTCTGTGCCCAATGAACTCTTGTCATATTAAAACTTGGCTATGTGCAACAACATATTTGTATTCATTGCTATATTTCCTTGCTACAGGAAAACTGCTTATTAAAGTAAAAAAACCATTATATGTGTTCTATTAGGTATCAAATATTTCACTTAACTAAAATTGGAAAGTTATATATTTTCTAATATTTATTATGAAATATAAAACTTGTACCTTTATAACCAGTTTATTTTGCTTTAAATAATTGATTCAAGAATATCTTTGTATGCACATAGGACAGTTAGTTTTAAAGCACAGTAGTTCAATAGTATTACAAGCTTCTTAAAAGAATCTTCCATGCTTCTGTCACCAACAACCCGAGTGCTTGTTGTGGAGTGTCAGCGGGAAAGGAAATTTTACCTTGAACTCTTCCTTGCAAAGCACTTAATTTCTCTGTTGTACTATCTCTCTGCAAGTAAGAATCTATATTTATATGCATCATAAAGCAGAAAAACATGATTTTGTAAATCTGAAAGGCTTATAAACTGAATGTCTGACTACACTTGTTCATCATGAATTTTGAATGATTTTAAAAGGGCAAGTGATCATTCTCTATTGGCTTTAGTTTGCAGTGTGGTCTTACTGATCTCTAAAGCTTCCTATCTAATAAGCACAGACTTCACATTTTGTAGGGGTTTGGAAGAAAAGACTCATTTGAGCTACCATCCTCCTTGACCATTTAAGTTCTGGAGGGATGGATGAGAAAATAATGTATGCAATCAGACTTTCCTAATTGATCTTTACACCTCTACCATGGTACACAAAACAGTATGAGGCTCTTATATCATCATTAATGTTAATAGCTCATCCTTTAGAGAAGATGGCTACGATATAAACCTTCTGTACCTTTTTACATTGCCAAGAGAAACCAAATCCTAGACCAAGGAGGACACATGCTCAGGAATCTCACAAGGAGAAAATCATCTACCATTAAGTCAGTGGTACAACTGTGAGTTGCTCCTAAATGCTATTACCTACCGATAATTACTAATCTGAATGAGCTGCCAGAGACCAAGGGGAGAGGAGACTAATATATGAGAAAAGATTTGTTGGGAAAAAATGTCTTTGATTGCTCTGTTCTGTCTTTCACCAGAAAACTGACAAGAAAGGTGTATGTTAAGACGAAAATCTACTGAAGGAGGTGATTCTATTTTACTCGGCTTTGCTCCAGTGAGACCCACCAGGATACTGCATCCAGCTCTGGAGTCCCCAGCAAAGGAAGGACACTGACCTGTTGGACCAAGTCCAGAGGAAGGCCAACAAGATTATTAGAGGAATTAAGTACCTTTTCTATGAGGAAATGCTAAGGCAATTTAAATTGTTCAGCCTGGAAAAGAGAAGGCTTCAGGGCGACCTTATTGCAGTCTTCCAGTATGTGAAGAGAGACTACAAGAAAGATGGAGAGAGACAATTTACAAGGGCCTGTAGGGACAGGACTAGGGGGAATGGCTTTAAACTGAAAAAGAAAAGGTTTAAGTTAAGTATTAGGAAGAAATTCTTTAATGTGAGGGTGGTGAAGCTCTGTGACAGTTTGCTCAGAGAAGATATGGAAGTGTTCAAGGCAAAGCTGGATAGGGCCCTGAGCAACCTGGTTAAGTGAAAGATGTCCTTGTGCATGACAAATGGGTTAGATAATCTTTAAGGTCCCTTACAACCCAAGCTATTTTATGATTCTATGATTTATGAGTTATTTATTATGGCATCCAAGCGACATATGAAACGGAAAGAGTAGTTTGTATAGTCCTAGATATATAAACTGCTTGGATATTGTTTTCCCTTGTTTTTATGTCAGAAAAACATGGTCTACTATGTCACAACAATTCAAATAGGGTAAAGAAAATATGCCTTCAAAGAGGTCAAACAAATCATTGTAATCTACACAGATACTGTTGTGGAAGATATGGCAGAAAAGAAAGACAGCTTTGACTTCTCAGTAGCAATGCCTTGCCACAAGTACTGGAGATGACACTTTTGGTGTTGATGGAGGAGGTTTTTAGTGCTTCCAGATAGGTGGATTACACTGTCCTGTATCTAGTGGAGGTACCTCTAGTAGTTTAGTTTAAAGCATTAGATTTGTGACAGCATAAGATTCTGTTTTGCCTAATTTTCCTTGCAGAGAAGACAGATGAATCTGAACTCAGTATTGTGCTGCAACTGGTGCACATTGCTAAATAAGACATCCCTGGACTCCCTGCAGGACTGCATACATCCTGCAATCTTGTATTTTCCCTTCATCAGAGCTGGGCTGAAAAACTTTCTTTTCAATAACCCGCGAGACCCTGCGAAAGCATACTGTTATTAATGTGTGTGTGCCTGTGTGTGTAGATGTGAAAGTACCACTAAGGCATTTCTTTTACGACTGGTTATAACTACAAATGGAAGTCAGGACAAAAGTACTGGTTCAACTGAAGCAATTTTAGTTCAAAGCAATAACACAGATGCTCTTTATTGCTGGATGTTTTGCTTAGGTCATTGCTTGTAGCATTTCCTGTGTGCTTCCAGGTATTGTCAAACTTGTCACAGGCAATAGCGTATTTCCTTTTCCTTCACTGATGTCGACCTGCAAACTTTTTACCCAGAATAACAGAATAAGAGTACAATTAGAAGATGTTTTGTTACCGCTGTTAGTGCAATTCTTGAGGGTTTTTGCAGTCATTCTGATAAATTTGGAATAAGAGCACTTTGGGACATTTGCCAAAGGTTAAGTGCTACAAGGAAAACATGCATGTGAGAAATATTTTTATTGGCTCTTTTCCTAGAATCCTATTTCTGCTTTCAACTCCTGTTAGTGTTTTGGGTTTGCATTATGCCAAGCTGAGACTTTTAATGTGAGATCTGTAACTTGGTACATAAGGTATTAGACATGTTTATATTCTTTTAAGTCCTACATATATTTCAATACAAAAACTTGAAGTACCAATAGCAAAATAAAATATCATTATTTCCAAGGGGAGGTGAGAGCAGTGTTTTTGATAATGTCTAAATGAAAATAGTACCCATTACTTATGAAAATACTCCTGTACAAGTATAAGCATCTTTACTTGAACTGTTATATGTAATCTCTGTCATAAATACACATTTTATTTCCACTATGTTCTTTGTAATAACAAAATAACAAACTTAACAAATTTGGCATCTTTACGCTTGATTTTTTTCAGTTGAATTTGAAATGTGCATTGAAAAGACAAAATTGTCTCAGAAAATTCTCTTTAAATTTTGACATAAAGTGAAGGAGTGTCATTCTAATCTCACAGCTCTTAATTGTCTTTATTGGATAAAAGAGAAGTGGAATTTATACTGTATTTAAAATATACATATATATAAATGCATGGAACTGCAGAAGGTAGAAGCTAGCCTCACTCAGAAATCCTTGCTGGAGGAGTGGGATGAAATACACTAAAAATATTGTGCTTAGTCAAACAATTAACTGTCACAATTTAGATGAAGGAAAACAGATTTGCAAGGTGGGATAGCCAAAAGTAAACAAGTTAATGAATATATTTTCTGGGAAGGAACCACAAAAAAAAATTGTCCTCAAATAAACAACTTTTACTAAATATGTGCCATTTTATTATCTCTATGGCACCAATGAAAATCATTGTTTCCTACCCTGCTTCTTCCTGCAAGCATTTCCTTCGATTTCTAACAAAGGTTACTAATTTAAAACCTTTGTCTGCTTAAGCAAATGGGGAGGAATGCAGCTAAGCTAGTAGACAAAAAGTACTATTGCTAATAAGGCTCAGTTTTTAGGTAGATTTTCTGTTGGAATGCTCAGTGTTTGTCAACTTCTTAGGCTACAAAATGTGTTGCAAGAGCCATTTTTTCCTTCATGTGCCCTGGGTAGCTTTAAATTATCTATCTGGCAACTATCTATCTTTTCTACCATTTACCTAACTGTCTTAGCTAGAGAATGTACTATATTTGGTGATCTCCAAATAATTTTGTTGAGGTTTTTCTTTCATTATGTCCAGTTGTTTCATTCGAAACAACTTTGAAGAACATTAGGGAATTATTTGATGACTGGTTTGCACACACATGAAAACAAAAAGCCATTTTCTAATTGTATGAATACAGTGCAACTTCCAAAAAAGTATTTATAATTACAGTTCTGGTAATTCTCGCTCTGGGATGATTAGAAGGAAATAAATGAGAGTCCCTAATTTTTTTAAAATGATCTTCAATATATGTTATGTCATTGCTGTAGCTGGACAATTCAGCTCTAACTAAGAAAGAGTTCACCCCTCAGATGAAGGTTAGAACCTGAGAAATGTCATTCCATAAAATATTAGAAGCCTTCAGGAAGTGGAGCCTTCAGGAAGTGGAGCCCTAAAACTGAGGTAAGAAAACTGGAGAATTAGCAAGTAAAGCTCCTAAGCCAGAGGCAGAATAATAATTCTTAATAGAAAAAAGAACCAAATAGAATAGTTAAACCAATTTATGATACAATTGCCTATAAAAGAGCCATTAAATCTGAACAAAAAAAAGCTCAGCTCAGGAGCCTGGGCCTACCCTAATAGAAGCACTAAATAATGACCTCCTCCACTGAAAAAAATACGTGAACTTTTGGAAAAAGGTTAGTATTAAAATGTTATATCATTGCAACTACCTATGATTTTATTTCTCAATAGTGGTATAAGTCAGACATAAACCATGACAAATGACATTATCAGGAAAACAAAACAGATCATTAAGAGGATAGTAACTTTGCCTTGTAAAGGACACTCCAGCAGCCTTTGGTACTGCCTGAACTCCAGCTGACATTGCTGCAGGAGCTATTGAAAGGTTTTATGCTCGCTTAGTAGGAGGAGATGATGGTAGTCAAAGCAATTCCCCAGCTCAGCCAGTCAAAATAACATTTTCTATCCCCTCGAGCCATGTCTTTTACATATGAACTGATGAAGATATTTTAAACAAGTTTCTGTCTTCTACCTTTATACATACATTTTACAGCCCCTGAAAGGTTAGAATCATACTGCTATGCCACAAACTTAACCAAGTTATTTTTGTTGATTCAATTCAAATCTCATGAAAAACTCCTCTTAAATTCTTTACTTAAGATTCTCAAGGACATGCTAAAAATTTTAAATCCCCAGCTGATTAAACTCCCTGTGAGTTTAATTAGGTCCTTAACCCAATCTTTTTTTTTGTTAATACTGATACTTTCCCAGGGTCAGGTTCTTTGTACTGAGTAAAGGTTAGATCTGGTTCTTCATGATAGATAAAAAAAAAAAAAAAGAAAAAAAAAAACCAAAAAGACTGGAAGATTTGCTTCATTCATGTATTTATGTAAGTATAAATACAGAAAATATAGTGAGTTCTACACTTGTCCAGTATGGAGTAAGAGTTTTGCTTAAATCTGAATGTAGGAGAATAAAGTGACTGTATAGTTTACTTGGTCTTCGGTGTTTCAGCTGAGACACCAAAAAGTAGTATCAGTAGTAATATCAGTTTCTTCTTTGTTCAGTCTTATGTGACATTTTTGACACCTTTGTGTAGATGGTCCTGTATTCATAATGATGATAGAATTATTTAGACTTTTACTTTAATTAATTGTGGCTGATCTCTGCAAGATGCTTATTACTGTCAATCTCTACTGCATTGAACCCTAGGAAACCAATACACATATAACAACTCTTTCAGCAGTTATCAAAAAGGAATTTAATATGGATCTCAAATTGCTAAATGTATCAGTGGGCCAGAATAAAAGGACTAGGAAAGAAAATGAAGGGGAAGCCAAATTTTGTGGGGAATTGTTGCCCCTTCAAAGAAAGGAAAAAATGGTGCCAAAGTATTCAAGTATTCAGGGGCTGGCTTTTGAATGCAGTTCTTTTTAATTTTTGTCTTTTCCCCCACTACTTCAATGATGTGCAAAGACATCATATATTTTTAAATAAACTAGCAAATGTTCCTCAAGAGATAGTTTTCAAGCACTGTGGATATCAGCTAGGATTAATGATCTAGAAATCAGCCTGCCCCTCTAGTAACTCTCTCCACTGATCTAACGTCTCTGGATTTAATTTTTTATGGTCACATTAGAAACATTAAATAAAACAGAGCTGAGTGTTGAGGGGTATAACTGTTGTAATATAAAAGGCAATATTTGAGCTCTTTCATTTCCCTAAACCACCTATGCAAACACAGTTTTAATGGCAAATATCATAGTAACATTCTGTGCTTTTTGTAGAAGAATTCTGTCCTCCTAATGTAGAGACTCAGTTCATCTGAAGCAGCTCTCAGACCTTTACTGAAAGGATTACCTCTTTGAATTTGCAATCTCTTTTAGAGATGGACTGGCTGTTACACAACTGGCACTGTTTATGTGCAGTCCCATTTTAGTAATCTGTAATAGCCATCTGTGCACTCTCGAAACACTTTCAGATAAAACTCAAGCATTTCTATAGTCTAAAGGTGTATGTATACTAATATAATATTTCAGGGTGGATTTAGGATGAGTATTTAATGAGAACATAAAATCATGCTATATGGAGAATATTAGAGGAATTGCTTCTATGTATTGGAAAAAAGATACAGATCTTCACATTAGCCAATTTGAGCATTTTTTGTCTGAACTAATTTTATTTTGAACTGTTGGAAACCAGCAAATTCTTACACTGCAATGGTTTTCTAAGCCCCTTTAAAGAAGAGGTTTTATCATTTCATATGGACTAAGACAATTCATTGGATAGTTAATTGAGCTTCAAAATATATAATTTTTAGAAGGAAATTGAAAGTTTGATCCTCTATGTCTTTTATAAACCTTTTTCTAAATGGAGAGTGAGGCATATAATTTATAACTGTTTACCACAAGTAATTTGGTTTATTTTCATTCAGGTATAAAAGATGAGTCACAACAAGCACAGACTGAACTTACTGTTTGGGGCTTTCTCTTTTTTTTCTTATTTGAGCCATTATTTTCTTTCCTAAATTTAAATGAATTTTAACTTTAAAAAGGAAAAAAAAACCCAACATATTTTCACAATTCTGTCAAGCTTTGTGTATTTTGCCCATAGGTGAACTTTATACAGTACACTCAACAAATTTCTATATTCTTTTGTTTTGTTTGCAGGATCATGCTGATAAAATGTTCTAAAATAGAGCTAGAGATGTTTGTTTCCTGTCACAATCTAAAAATTTGGAATAGAGGACTTTAGTGTGCTATTGATATTTAGATTCTTTTAAACACCAAAAGGCAGTGGAAATTCCATTGCAGATTTAACTTAATAATTTGCTGACCCCAATTCTACCTAAATTATGACTTATCTTGGAGGCCAAGATCTGCTTTTGTTTCTCAGATCAGTGAGTATATCTAAAACTACATTCCCACTGAGAGCTGTCAAAGACAATAACACATTTTTTTAATCTTTTTCGGTAGTTTATTATGGTAGCAAGCTTTGTCCAAGCAGCTTCCTCAGGGGAAGACAGTAAAAGGAGAGGGGAATTGTCTTTGCCCCTTTCCTATGTTTTACTACCTCTTTTTATTAGGTTATTAAAGCACAATAGCAGATTCTGCAGGGTGAGAACAGAATAATGAGGGAAATATGAGGTATCTTAGTACCTTCTACCCTTGCTCATAAAGGAAGCATTTGGGTTTTTTTTCCTCCAGACAGGTACAGTAATTTCATGACCATAAGGCGCACTGGACTATAAGGCGCACCCCCCGGGAGTCGGCAAAATTTGCAACTTTGTAGATCAGATAAGGTACATCGGACTATAAGGCGCACTTTTTTTTTGCAGTGAGGCTCTGCCCCCAGCTCCCTCCACATGGTTTCCAGCTGAGGCCCCGCCTCAACCTGGCAGCCATTGGCCCCCGGGCCCGCCTCCACCCGGCAGGGCTGGGGCATGCCTGCCACTGCTCCGTGCTGCCTCTCTGGGGCCGGGGCATGCCCACCGCTGCTCTGTGCCGCCTCCACGGGGCCGGGCTATGGCCACCGCCGCTCCGTGCCGCCTCTCCAGGGCCCGGCTATGGCCGCCACCCCTCCATACCCCCTCCACGGGGCAGGGGCCTACCTGTAGAGGGGCTGTCCCGCCTGCACAGGGCAGGGGCATGCCTCTGGAGGGGTGACTCCGCCTCCACGGGGCCGGACTATGCCTGTGGAGGGACCATCCCGCCTCCACGGGGCCAGGGCGTGCCCGCCGCCGTTCCGCCCCGCCTCCACCTGGCAGCCATGGCCTTGCTGGCTTCCCCTGCAGTTCACAGCTCCCACTTCCAGGTAGGCAAATTTCTGAACTTTGTCCATCAGATAAGGTGCACTGGACTATAAGGCGTACTTCTGGGTTTGGGGGAAAATTTTAGTCAAAAGGGTGCGCCTTATAGTCGTGAAATTACTGTAGATGGGTTGTTATCTGCTGAAGCTTCTGTTTTCAGTGTGGTCTTCTCTGCATCTTTAGAATAGCAGGCCTTCAAGAAGTCTTTCTACATGTTATGCAAGATAAACAAACTGGTTCATTTGAATCTGAGTGGTGGCACTTTTTTAAAGTATAAATTGATCTCCAGAAATTCAGTACTTCAGAAAGCAGAATAGGATTGCTATATCTGGATGAAGTAGTAGTGAATCCTTTTCATGCTTTTTTTGTCTTTTCACATAGTAGCGAACTCAGAGAAATTACTTTCTGTTGCTGTTACACATCATATTGTGATAGTGTATCATGCACGTATGTTTACTTCTATGGCTACAGATTCAAATATGCACACATCATAGAAGTGATATAATGGATTTTAATATTAATACCTACTTCTGTTTTCAGAAGTGAAACAAAGATCAATTCTTAAAATTCTCTTTTCTTGTTGTTTGACAATAAACCCAGAAAAGAATATTGGCATCTAAATGTTTTTTCTGAGCCCAGAGAATGCAATTCTTGGGAAAATATTTATTTATTTATTTGTTTGAGTTTTTTATTTTTTTTTTTTTAGAGTAAGGGAATGAAAATGAGCCATGGAATAGTTCTCAGAGAGGTGTGGTCATATGGGACAAGAAAATAAAGGTGTTTTCTCACAATCATGTGGAACTTTCTGTAATGTTACTTATTCTGTTCTGTAATGTTATAATAACAGAACAGAAAATGCTTTTGTAACAGAGTAGGCATCTCAGACAGCATAAACCATTTGGAAGCTCAGGCCAGGGGAAGCCTCAAAGGTGTCTGAAAAGTCTGATTTCTTATGGAAACTTTGATCCTGCCATTAACCCTGTCACATTCTCAAATAATGTGACCTTTCTTCCAACCATAATAACAATGTTAGAATGATAGTAACTTTCTGTGCAATAATAAAAAGTCTTGTTTAATTCATTGTTGAATCAGTCATTATGACATGTCATTTATTTTAATCCCTCTAAAAGATAATCTTATTTAACAAGTGCAACAGGATTTGAATAATATTCAGAGATGAAAGTGAAATTTCTATTTTACCATAAAGTATTTGTTGCAAGTCCTATTATACTATTTTAGTACCAAAATTAAAAACTGACTCTGCCTATACTGGTCTGCTTGATTATAGAGCTTTATGTATTTGTAATGAATAGAAAATGAAATAGAAAATGGAATTTAATGAGATGAAAAATTATTAGAGATACACATCTTCATCAAAATTTCTGTATTGAAAGATTTGTGGTCCATAGATTCAGTAAGAAGCTAGGAAAAATAAATCACTCTGTTTTCAGAACATTTTGATTTTACTGTTCTGGGAATTACCGGTCTTATTTATAGGTAGTATTCAATTTGATTTATTAAATGATTCTACAAAGAATGTTTTATAGTGCAGTAAAATCATTGAGCTTAACACTAGGGTGACCTACATCTGAAATGTGCATATGAAAATACTAAGTTCATGTAAGGATAACCATTAGTATTTTTTAGCTACATTAAAGAATCATTTCCATTTGTACAGCAGATATTGCTGATCTGCCCCAATAACTTACCCAACAGTTTATCATCAACTTGGTGCTAAAATCAAAAATCTAAACCATTATTGCCATTTGACTTAGTGATTTGATGAATCACTATTGAAACAGCTGAGAAAAAATAGTTTGCTGTCACTATTGTCCTTCTGAAAGTTTTGTCTAATTAAGTTCTTTTTATTTCACTGTATTTTGTGATTTCATAGAATTTTTTGCTACCCATTTTCGACATATTTGGGCATGAATATATTTATCTGATTTTTTTGCGTCACTACAGAACAATAAAATTTATGATAATCATTAACACTGAGAATTCCACTGTTATCTACTCTTCATTCATAAAATACTAAGTTAAGAAAAAGAATTTTGCTGGGGATCCAGAGCATAAATCTTTAGATCTGGTGGTGTAGAGATCAGGAAAAATGTGATAAAAGTCAATACTGTTATGCAAAAATAAATGAGTTCTAACAACGAAAAAAGAAAAAGAAATGTTGAGAAATACCACATGAATAAAAAAAAATAAAAAAAAAAAAAAAAGGAGAAGAATCTATAAAAGTGCATCCTCAAATGTTTCCTCTGGAGTAGCACTGCTCTGAGTATCCCTTTATCTTTTCCTGTGCTCTGAACACACTATGTAGCATTGTAGGGACACTCTTCAACTTCACTTATCCTGAGGCAAATTAGATAGGCTGGCAAAGTTGCATATTTTGACTTTTATGCTTTATTATTTGGAAATGAAAAGATCAGTTGCTACTATTACTTACGTAGGCAAAAATTAAATATTGCTTCATTTGCTTTAGAGAAAATTTGTCTACAGATGTTCCTTCCAAGCCTAACTATCCTGTGATTTCATAATTACAATGCAGTAGGCAATACTTGGGTGAAATTTGTGTATTCCCTCCTTGGAAAATGCTAATGGATTTACCCTAGAAATGATGACTGTTATTTAATTTTTTATAGTGGCTTTTATTTCAAACAAACCATTCAATGTGGGGAGGTGTTGCACACTTTTTGGAAAACATGTTCTCTTTTTAATGGAGACAGTGGGGAGAGTTCAGAATCATAGTATTTTTGTCCAATTTCATTAATGAATTGGAACATTTTTTATTGTTAAAGTATGATTTTTGCAATATCAATTTTTTTAGAGGCTTATTTTCATTTAGAGTGGATATTCATATTTATATATCCCTGACCCTTTTGTCCTGATTGTATAGGCATTTAGTCTTTGTGCTTGTTTTGTTGCAATGTAATAGTGGCTTTCTAGTTTCATCGCTGATTGTGAGAAAATGTCGTCATTTCAGATACAAAGTAACTTCTATCAATTATGCCACAGGGACACTCACCTTGACTCATCATATACAAAGAATCTCTATTTAGCATTTAACATGAAAATGCTCGGAATGCTTGCCAGATTAAAAAAAGTGGACCCAAAAAGTGAAATCTCTCTTCAGTGGTTCTCAGGGCAAATTCCTGGGCAGCTCCTAGTCAGCATGTTGCACATTGTTGGTATAGACATAAGATCATATGGAAACTTGTCAGTACTAAACCTGTAGTGTAACATCTACAGTAGTTTCACGAATACAAGCCGCACGGATTATAAACCGCACTTCCGGTGCCTCGACAATGTTGCTGTCTTTGTCAATAGATAAGCCACACCCCGAATATTAGCCGCACTTTCGTTCGTCGCGAGAATCCGTGCGCAGCTTTCACAAATTGGCCAATTAGTAACAGGATCGCGGCATAGCGGGGTTTACTGGCTCGGGGCGGGGCCAGGCAGGCTCGGCCCGCTCATGGTTGCCGACGGGGCCGGGTGGCCCAGCTCAGCGCCATGGCTCGGCGGGGCTGGTCGGGTGGTGCTGCCGCCACCGCTGCTGGAGGGCTCGCTGGCCCCCCTCTCCCATCAGCACCGCCCCGCTGCCGCATTCGCTAGCCCTGCCGGCGGGCTGCCGCCACCAGGCTCGCCGGCCGCCCCGCGCCGCGTTCGCTAGCCCTGCCGGCGGGCTGCCGCCGCCGGGCTCGCCGCCCACCCCGCGCCGCGTTCGCTAGCCCTGCTGGCGGGCTGCCGCCGCCGGGCTCGCCGCCCGCCCCGCGCCGCATTCGCTAGCCCTGCTGGCGGGCTGCAGCCGCCGCCGCCGGGCTCGCCAGCCGCCCCGCACCGCGTTCGCTAGCCCTGCCGGCGGGCTGCCGCCACCGCCGCCGGGCTCGCCGGCCGCCCCCTCCCGTCTGCACCGCCGCCGCGTTTCCTCGCCCTGGCCGGCACTGCAGGCCCCCGCACTGCCGGGCTCCCCCACGCTGCTGGCCCCGATTCTGCTGGGCTTCCCCCGCTGCCAGGCAGCCCCACCCGCCGGCCTTCCTGCTTCTGCCATGCTCCCCTGCACTGCTAGCCCCAGTTCTCCCAGGCTCCCCCGCCCTGCTGGCCCGGGCTCTGCCGCCGGGCTGCCCCGCCCTGCTGGCTCAGGCTCTGCCGCCCACCCCCCACACTGCCGACCCCGCCTCTGCCAGGCTTTCCCACCTCTGCCGGGGCCGGCCGGGCTCCAGCTTGGCTTGGGGCTGCCGCGGGCTCTCACTTCCATGTTGGTAGCTTTTAGAATTTTGTTAATGTATTAGCCGCCCCGGAATATTAGCCGCACTTCCGGGTTTCCACCAAAATTTTGGTCAAATTGGTGCGGCTTGTATTCGTGAAATTACTGTACATTCAGGACCCAGCAGAAGCAGAATCCTGGTGTTCTGCTTCTGGACAGGAGTTTGATTCTTTGAAATGATTGAAATTTAGCGTATTTGTGCAGCATGGATTTATCAGCAATGATCCTTACTTCCAGGTTTCCATTTCTCCCATTCTTTTCCCCCCTCTATGAGTACACATGAATTTACAATATAGTTCACAGATGTCTTTCTAGCAAAAGCTTCCTTTGTGAATAAGAGAAGCAAGAACTGGTTTGTGCAGGGCACAAAGTACAGTAATAAGAGAAGGCAGCTGTTTAAATAGTGTGGGGTAGAGAAGGTATCTTAATCAGTCTAAATATTAATATAGAACTGATTACAAGTGCAGTAAAAACCTTTCTGTACTTGTACTCAACCTGGGATGCAAATGGTAGCAACATTCCTTCATTCAATACTGAAGTAAAGCGCTTATTTGATAGTTAATGAACTCAGAGCTGCATTTAATAGGAAGCAATGAATCATGCTATAATTAATAAATAAATAAATAAAATTACTAAGTAAGTCAGAATCACTTACCCCCTTAGCCTAGTGAAATTCTTTGATTTATATATAGAGAAAACGCTACAAGAAATAGAACAGATTTGCCTTTGATCATACTATTGCATGAGAGAAGCCCTCAGTCAATGACAACAGTAAAAAAAGTGCATTAATAAAAATAGAGTCAAGCAACAATAAAATGTAAAGAATAATAAAGAAGTTGCAAAATACTTGTGCACTGAAATTACTTTCTTTGTGAACCCATACACTGAAGCAATCATAGGGAAGACAAATTTTATTAAACCAATATTTTTTTGTGCTCTCTGATATTGCAAAAAACGTGAATAGTTTATTATTTTGGCATGCCTAGAATCTAAGATGCTCATTGTCTTCTCATAATCTGGCGAAGCCTTATATGCTCATCTTTTGATTTTAATTCATAATGTTTGGGTTATTGTGTAATTCCAATAAATAACCAATTATGGGAATTTGGGTCCATTATATTTTGTTTCCTTTTAACATATTTTGGACCCTTTGGTGTCTGGTTTTGCCAGCAGTAAACTCACTGTTTTGTTTAATTAATTTAATTTTTTGTAATTTTATGAAAATAATTAAACAAAGATTTTGTGTATTCTCTATAGTATTTACTTTATCTTTCACTAAGCTATTTAAACTTAGACTCAAAGTCCTGCATCTTTGCTTTCTTTTATAATGAAAGAAATTTGCACTACTGTTCACAACCTCTTTTAGTTAGCAACCTTTGTAGTTTGCTTTTAATTGGGTATGACGTTTGCTAACTCTAACTAGCAAACATGATTTTAGAAGTAATACCAATAAGAATAAGCTAATATTTGTATTCTGCTTATAGGACTTGTCTTAGCATCTCCAAATTCTACTTCTCTTTCACAGCTAGCTTAAATATATCAAGACTGTTGATAACACAGTCTGTGTCCCAGAAATAAACTGTGTTCTAATAGTCAATACAAAATGTGTGCAGAGGTGTCTTAAACCTAGCTCCTACAGAAGGCTGTAGAAAATCTTCTATAGAGATTTAACACCTACAGAAGGTTGTAAGAAATAGCATATCCAGTCATACCTACACTGTGGCCCATAAAAAGAAAAAAAAAAAAAAACAGTTGGAGTTTATGTGATTATGTAGATTCATATTTATGTCGTTTCATAGGAAAATTTACTGAATCACAGAATACTCTGAGATGGAACTTGCAAGTACAATTCTCATGTAGTCATCAGAAAGCTGAAAAAGAGAATCTAGGCAACGCAGCTCAGGCAGTGTGCCCAAGTCTTTTGACATTAGGGATTCCATTCAGGAGACATTCCCACTCTGGATTAGGGAAGATTGGAAACATAGGAATATATGTGGGATATGTATTGACTCAAATTTGGCCACTTTAGTCACTGTACCTGTCCAGTGTACAGTAGCTTGTCCAGCTCATTCTGTGCCAGCAGTACTGTAAACCCGGCAGAAGGTTGGAAACCAAGGGAAAAAAAGGACACATACAGAATTTGGATGTGTGCTGTTTCTCTTGCCCAACCATGCTGGGCTGTGTTTTTAAATCTTTTATGTTAAACATAAATTTAAAACCATCTAAAGGAAAGTCAGCATTTTCCTTGTATGTTGACAGATAACTATAATTTACTTTTAAGAATGGTTAAAATTTATTTTCAACAGTTTTTAGCAAACACAAGAATTATTTGCACTAAAATTCATTACCTTTTAATTTAGATCAATAAAAATAGATGTGTTTGCATCATAGCACAAATTAAAGACCATGGAGAAGCAGCTTCTGTATATCGGAAAGCTATCTCATATCTTCAATTTCACATTAAAATAATTTTTAAAATGAAGATTCCAGCAGCATGCATCAGATTTAAAAACAATAGTTCAGATTATTTCTTTTAACCATACTATTAAGAAAATGCTTTATGTTTTTTGCAAAGTTTCAGAAGTCCAGAAAGTAATCTGGTACAATATTAAGACTTTGAGGCAGTCAAGCTTAAAATTTTAAACTGATGATAAGAAGAGTTTGGACAAAAGCCATTCCCTCCATTCTCAAGAACAATAGCACTTAATATGGGACCTTTATTTGCTACTGTATTACGCTAAAATATTTCAAGTGTGATTGTGGTTTTTGCTGTTAATCCTCTTAAGGGGGTAACATGTTACCCTGCAAATCTTCCTTTTAGGAAAGGGAATGAAATCTTGAAATGAGAGAACTAAGTGTAACAAACACACTGGCAAGGAGATATGATCAAATGAAATGCAGCTGAAAAAAGCCAGAAAATCTGGAAATTGAGTGACTACAACCAAGTGTACTGAGATGAAATGAGGTGCAGTGAAAAGGACCAAAAGAAGGAAAGGTAAAAAGAGAGGAGAAGAAATTGAAGAAATTAAATGCTAAAAAAAAAAAAAAAAAAGCAGACATTTCTGAAACAAAGTGAAAACAACAAAAATGAATGGGATGACATGAAGTGCATAAAAATGGACTGAAGCTTGTGCAATTGATCCTCATTGAAATTGCAAGATTTCATTCGCTTTCCTGAGAGGAATCACAGAGGTGCAGATTCACGTAGATACACAGACTTGTAAGTACAGTAGTTTCACGAATACAAGCCACACGGATTATAAACCGCACTTCCGGTGCCTCGACAATGTTGCTGTCTTTGTCAATAGATAAGCCGCACCCCAAATATTAGCCGCACTTTCGTTCGTCGCGAGAATCTGTGCGCAGCTTTCACAAATTGGCCAATTAGTAACAGGATCGCGGCATAGCGGGCTTTACTGGCTCAGGGCGGGGCCAGGAAGGCTCGGCCCGCTCATGGTTGCCGACGGGGCCGGGTGGCCCAGCTCAGCGCCACGGCTCGGCGGGGCTGGCCGGGTGGTGCTGCCACCGCCGCCGGGCTCGCTGGCCCCCCTCTCCCGTCAGCACCGCCCCGCTGCCGCGTTCGCTCGCCCGGCCGGCGGGCTGCTGCCGCCGGGCTCGCCGCCCGCCCCGCGCCGCGTTCGCTAGCCCTGACGGCGGGCTGCCGCCACCGCCGCCGGGCTCGCCGGCCACCCCCTCCCGTCTGCACCGCCGCCGCGTTTCCTCGCCCTGGCCGGCACTGCAGGCCCCCGCACCGCCAGGCTCCCCCACACTGCTGGCCCCGATTCTGCTGGGCTTCCCCCGCTGCCAGGCAGCCCCACCCGTCGGCCTTCCTGCTTCTGCCATGCTCCCCTGCACTGCTAGCCCCAGTTCTCCCAGGCTCCCCCGCCCTGCTGGCCCGGGCTCTGCCGCCGGGCTGCCCCGCCCTGCTGGCTCAGGCTCAGCCGCCCGCCCCCCACACTGCTGGCCCCGCCTCTGCCAGGCTTTCCCACCTCTGCCAGGGCCGGCCGGGCTCCAGCTTGGCTTGGGGCTGCCGCGGGCTCTCACTTCCGTGTTGGCAGCTTTTAGAATTTTGTTAATGTATTAGCCGCCCCGGAATATTGGCCGCACTTGCGGGTTTCCACCAAAATTTTGGTCAAATTGGTGCGACTTGTATTCGTGAAATTACTGTACACTGGGCTTTCAAAATAAAATACATTAAAAATATAACTAATAGCTAATGACTAAAAACTAACTCATATTTCTCTAAATATATGCCTATGTTTCTAATTATATTTTACATCTCTCTGAACTATTTAATTACAGAATTCTTTCTCAATCCAAGAACTTCTTGCTATCAGAAAAAGACACCTCTGACATAGTGCCTATGTGAAATTCGCTATATTGGTGGAAGCATTCTTTTTACAACATACTTTGCTAAAATAATAGTAAACATCTGTGATTCTGCTTGTAGAAACAAGAAAAGGAATATAAAAATGAGATTAAAAATTAATAATTCCTTCTTGATTTATTTAGATGCTGTGCCAGAGTGATTTAGCCATGCTTCTAAGGTAGTTGTGTTGCAGACTGTTTCTGGATTTAATTGCTTTCAGGTTCTAGCTCTGCTGTTATGTTCTTTCCTTGTAAGCACCTGCAAAACCCTGCAGTTATAAAGTGTTATTTGTTATTCATCCTGTTTTCTGGGGCAAGCAGGAGACAAGAAGGACCATAGGTTACCATGAACCTTTCAGGTCAAGCAGTTTGGATTTCAGAATCCCTCAAAGCTGTCATTTTCTGACTTTCTCAACAGCTAACAGCATATCATAAAATGTCATTGGTTTTGGTGTCAAGAAAGGAGTAAAAAGGAAATCCAGAAAATAAATTTAATTCCTGTTTAATCTGAACAAAGGTCTTGAACATTGTTGCAGTTATTCAGGAGTTTCTTAAATATACTATCCAGTTGGCCTTAACAACAGTCCCTAAAGATATGTGGGGAGATCCTTGCTGACTAGAATGCAATATCATCATTGTTCAACAAAAACATGTTGCAGAGACTCTATTGCCAGCTTGTATTTTGCCACACATTTTCATTGTTTGTGATTAGCATCCTGTTCCACCTATTTAGTGACTGTTCTCAAAATCCACAAAAGCAAGAAAGGAAAGGAAACTGTAATAATTCTGAAAAATACCAAATATTGGATAGACTCTTGTAAAGGTGAGGTGTAAAAGTACAGTAATTTCATGATTACAAGCCGTACCGTTTTGACTAAAATTTTGCTCCCACACCGGAAATGTGGCTTACACTCAGGAGCGGCTAATATGTGAATAATTTTCTGACATTTCCAACCCCAGAAGTGGAAACTGAGGTGTCGAACATCTGCCAGTAAAACCTGGGATTGCGCAATTGTTACAAATTGGTTACTGTGTTGCACTGCGAGTGGAGCCGGGCTCCCTGCAGGCAGCACGGGTTGGGGAGAGGCGGGGGAGCTCTCTCCTTCAGGCAGCCCAGCCTGGGGGGAGGCAGGGGGCTCCATGCTGCCATCCCTGCGGCTCGGGGGGAGGCAGGGGGCTCCCGTCCCTGCCTGCTACTGCTGTGGGTGCCGGCGGGCTCCGTCCCTGCCTGCCGCTGTGGCGCAGCACTGGGCCGGGCTGAGCGAGCCCAGCGGCGGCAGCGGACGGCCTCGAGCGGCTCCGCCAAGCGGCAGCGCTGAGCTGGGCCACCTGGCCCCGTCAGCAGCCCTGAGTGGGCCAAGCCCTCACAACCCGAGCTGAGCCGGTAAACCCCGCCATCCCACGATTCTGTTACTATTTGGCAACTTTGTTGCACGCGGGTCCTCACTGCAGACGACAGAGCGGCTTATAATTGGGTGCGGCTTGTGTATGGAGAAGGAACGAAATGTTTACCAACACCCAGAGATGCGGTTTATAGTCAGTGCGGCTTGTAATCATGAAATTACTGTAATTTGTAAAGGTAAAAGCCTTCCTGCTGTATCTTCTTCCAGCCTTCAGATGGATGTATTTTTACTATTGTTAAGGACAGAGAGGTTCAACACAGAAAATAAGATTATAATATAGAACTCTAAGCTTGTTTGTATTGGGGAGTTATTTGAACCTGTCAGTCTTCAAGAAATGTGCCTTTTTTCTGTATACCAATTTCAGCCACATTTTTTACATGATGTCCATGTTAAAGCACAGGTCTGTGAAACACCAGCTGCTGCTATGTTTTCAGTTGCATGGGGAAATTTGAGCCTTTTGTAAAATGTGTTCAGCAGGTTACAGAAAATCTGGGGGAGAAATGGCACTTTTGAGCAAAACCGCAAACCTCTTACTGTTTATCATGGCAGCTAACAGAGATCTAGTTTCTTTTACCTTTAATGGTAAATTCTACCTTAATTAAGCAGAGCAGTAAATTAGCTTCTGGCATTTTGTATACTGGACAGCTGCAATGCTCAGAGCCACAGAGATGACAATTGGAAAATAAATCACATTAATAGTGTGGTAAACCAACGGGGGGGGGAAGAAAGAGTTGTCTTAGTCTAAATCATTTATCCAGAAAAGATTTCATCAGGCTAATGTCAAATAACGTTCAAAAGAAATGTGCTTTCTCTTTCTTTTGAAAAATACTGGTTGAATTTTGATTCCTTCCTGGCATATTTGCCCTATGTGCTGTGTATTCCACCGTATCCCGTGTTAAAGTAAATTAATTACCATTATTTATAGACTAAGTTAGAAAAGTAATTTCTTCTAAGTCAGCACTATAAAATGCTATAGCTTCTTGAAAGAAATTAATTTAAAAAGTAATTAAATTATGTGTTTGGGTTTTTTAAAAGAAGTATCTTTAGGGGAAAGAAAATACTTCCTATACAATTGCATGAACAGATAAATCTATTATACCCCGAGTTTGTTCATACTCTTTTAGAAAGGAATTTTAGGTTCAAGTTGTGGGACTATATTATATAAACAGTGTTTTTACATTACTATTTCTATTTCTCCATTTGCTGTTGTGAAATTAGAAATGTTACTTCATTAGTCTCTTATGGTAAAAAAGTAATGATTTCAGTACTTTGAATTGACTTCAGATCCCAATAGATTGAGAATATGGCAAGAAAGAGAATGATTGCATGAATATCTTTGATAATTATTGTATTGAAGAAGTCAGTTATTAGACCAGACTCAAAAAACCCCATTTTCATTTGACTTTCCTTCTGTTTCAGTGAAATTGCAGACTAGTGCTTTACAGTGGTTTATGTCTTTCAGTTTCCATAAATTCGTTTGTGTAATGTATCCCCGTGACCTCAGGAACAACTATCCTTCTGTTTGTGTGAGGCATATGAACAGGGATGCCGAGACTGGAAAACTTAGTAGAGCTGATAATTGATTATTTATCCCGTAAAATAAACATCAGCTGTGGCTAACATTGAGTTGGATGAGTAACTTTCTTGTATCACAGCCTCGCACACCACCACACAGCAGGAGGGAAGGGAAACTTGTCAGCTGCTCACAGATTAGAAGACGGGTTTTTTCCTCCTTGCGAGACTAGCAAATTGTAGTGGATTTCTAGCACTGAGTGTGAGATAGAGACTGATGTGTTCATGCTGATTCCTTTTGTAGCCCTGACCACCTAATATCAAACTAAATCTTTGAGATCACACATGCATGGGAGAGAGGAATGGTTGGTGATTAACATTACAGATTGGGGATATACAGCTAGAAAACGAGAAAAAAAGATGATATAAAGAACAAAGATAGAATGGGCTTCTTGAGGTACTCGGGACTCAATTCCCTTCCCTACTCTGACATTTTCACATGCATTTATGTAACTTAATATTTACCTCCCCCTCATAACAGTTAATAAAATGTTTTTCTGTGCACTTTGATAAACTTGAGATCTACAGAAAGAGGCAAAAGCATCAACTGTAATTTTCCACAAGATTAAAGCAGAAGAGATCAGACGTTCAAACAACAGTTCTGTTCCTGCAAACCTACCTTTGAGGTCAAAAAGATGCTAGGAAAGGTTTTTGAACCCAAGCTTTCTGTTTTGCTGAATGATCCCTTGCCAGGTTTTCTCTCATTTGCAAAGAACATGAGTGCTCCCTCCACATTTTAATTTTCATTTTAGAAGTTCTGTCTGTGAAGACCTGGAAAGCACACTTTTTTTCTATTAAGTTATTACAAGCATAATTTATTTTCGCATGACCATAGACAATTGCTTCTCATAACTGAAATAATTCTTCTTCCATCTTAATATTTGCTCCTGTCCCTTCAGTATTTGCAGACTTTATCAGCTTCCCTTTTCTGTGTTACTTCTGTAAACTAAACAAGCTAGGTTCTTTTAATCTATTTTTCAACTAAAGAAAAAAATTCCAGTCATCTAATCATAGTATTAATCCTGCTATGGAATCCATTCCAATTTAAAATAACATTTAAAAAAAACCCCACCTGATTCTGAGTTAATTTACCACTAGCTTTAAAAGATTAAGGCTCTTAGCCATTCCAGTATTTGTTAAGTTATAGCATTGCCTTTAATTCCTTTCCTGGAATTTCGTGTCATAAAAAAGGAATCTCAAAAGCCTTTTGTTATAATTTATTTTTGTTTTCTTTCATTTTGTGGTTTTTTTTCCCTTCTTTAATAATAATAATAATAATAATAATAATAATAATAATAATAATAATAATAATAACAACTGGTGTTGACTTTGGTAAAAGGTGTCATCATGTGCCATCACAACCAGAGAGTATATTATAGTGATAAAAATAAACTTCCTATAAGCATAAATGTGTTATTTGCTTGTCTCCTTTTAAATACTGCAAGTAACTTTGGAAATAAAGGTCAAGATTTCCTATGTCTATAAAATGTTCTGAATGTTACATATAAACACAGTTGAGAATATGCTACTGTAATAAAGTATATCTATTATTTGTTATCCAAATAGAGAAATGTTACACCAGTGGAATATTTATTTTAAAAGAAAAATCAATAAAACTGGTATATCAACTGTTTTCTACTGATCTGATACTGCCTGTGGATTTTAGCATTTTGCCTGTGGCCATCCTGCAGCTTTAGAGGAAAATACCCAGTGGTTGTAAAATTGACTGTGATACTGCACCTTTATTGAGCAAGACTGAGCAAGCAAGAACGGGAAAGAGAAAGTATTTGATCACAGAAAGTTGAGTTTCTATTATACTTACTTTTCTTGTCAGTTTAAGAGTTAACAGAAGAAAAATAATATAATGAAATCGTAAGGTAACAACTTATTCATAGACATTCTTGAAAGAAAAGATAACACATAACACAATGCAGTTGCAACAACTGTTAGAGAAAAAGACACAGTATGTATGGAAGATAAGATGCAAACTCCAAGCTTAGGCTTTGATCATGTTTCCTTGGGGATCACAAGTTCATCCCATGATACAGATACAAGTGGAAATGGGAGGGATATATAAACAATTTTCAGCTATGAAGTATTTACTAGTCATGATGACAGACTTCTTATTGCTACTGACAGGAATGCTTTTCAAGATATTGCTAAATACCAAACATGGCTATTTAAGCATTTCATTTGATCATTGTTGATGGATGCTCTTGGTCCTAGATTATCCCTCTATATGAATCAACATGAAAAATCCTATACTCATTTTTCAGAAAAGTACAGTAATTTCCCGAATACAAGCCGCACTGTTTTGACCAAAATTTTTTCTCCCATACCGGAAATGCGGCTTATATTCAGGTGTGGCCAATATGTGAATAATTTTCTGACATTTTCAATCCTGGGAGTGCAAACCAAGTCAGTGCAAACTGCAAAGTCAAGCTCCTGCCAGTAAAACTCTGCATTTACGCAGTTGTTACAAATTGGTTACTCTGTTGCACGGCAGGTGGAGCTGCTCTGTGCAGGCAGCACAGGGGGTGGGGAAGGCGGGGCAGCTCTCTCCTGCTGGCCCCACGGCTCAGAGGAGGCAGGGGCTCTCTCCTGCTTGGCGCCACGGCTCGGGGGGCTCCCGTCCCCGCATGCCGCCGCCGCAGGAGCAGGCAGGCTACATCCCTGCCTCCCATCGCTGCCGTGGGTGCCGGCGGGCTCTGTGCCCCCCCTGCCGCCGCGGGGCAGAGCCGGGCCAGGGTGACCGAGCCCAGCACAGCGGCGGCCGGCCCCGAGCATCCCTGCCAAGTGGCAGCGCCGAGCTGGGCCACCCAGCCCTGTCGGCAGCCCCGAGCCCTCATGGCCCGAGCCAAGCCAGTAAACCCCGCCCTGCCGTGGTCCTGTTACTATTTGGCAACTTTGTTGCATGCGGATCCTCCCTGCGAATGACAGAGCAGCTTATACTCGGGTGCGGCTTATTTATGGACAAAAACCAAAATGCCAACACCTGGTGATGCGGCTTATACTCAGTGCGGCTTGTATTCATGAATCTACTGTACGTCTCTGAATATATGGAGAGAGAGATTGGCAGGTGATGGTGGGGGTGAAGAATTTGCATTTCTATAGAGGGTTATTAAAAACCATTTAATTTATAGTGCTAAATTTAGTGGGACTCAATTAATAGACTTTGTTGACCTACCGGGCTGAGATAAATTTTATTTAGGCAGTGGAGACTTAAAAAAAGTAAAGAATGTTATCGTTTAATATTAAGAAGCCGTATTCAGATGTAATGCATTCAGTGGATCTTTGCTTCCTCAGAAGAATTCCAGTGTCTAAAACACCAGGTTTAAATTCAGTCCAAAGAATTTGAACTACGGTCTTATTTTTGTTACATCTGTCATATAGAGTCATAGAATGATTTGTGTTGGAAAGGACCTTGAGGATCATTGAGTTCCAACCCCTCGCTACCGTGAGTAGAGACACTTTCCATTAGACCAGGTTCCTCAACGACCCAGTGAGCTTGGCATTGAGCATGTCCAGGGTTGCAGCAATTTTCTGCTGCTGTTGGGCTTCATTTCTGTCAGTTGTGCAAAAAAATAAATCCAGAAGTGCTAATCTGCTGAAGGTAATGACAACAGAATGTGTCACTAACCATTGGAATATAGTCTGGGAATTAAAATAAAAAAAATATCAATAAATCATCAGATTTTGTTGAATCAAATTAGTCACTATAATAAACCAATGACAGTGCAGTGATGTGTAGAAAATACTGAGTACAAAATATCACCTATCATTGTAGCCCACACCATAATTCACCAGCAGATACGATAGAATGTAGTTTATTAAACTTTGTCAGTAGGTGCCATTATACTGAGGAAGGCTGACTTGGTATAGTCTATGCATCCAGTGAAACTCCTGTCACTTCTAGAGGCAATTGAATCTTATGCTGATTGCAGACCTTTAAGTGGAGTTTCCCTCCATTTTTGGGACTATACCTGTTTAACACTGAATTACACAAAAAACAGGCATAGATTTTTTTATATGTACTCCTGCAAATATGGACTTCAGACTCTAATACCATGTCCCCCCCCACCCAGTTTGATAAATAACTCTTCTTCAGTATTTTTAATAAACAGAATCAAATGTTGGTCATTCTCCATTCACTATGGGTTTTGCCTATTTGTTTTGGTATTATTTGGGGTTTTTTTTCCATGAAAAATGTAATTTTTGAAATTGATTTATGAGTAATTGCAATTGCGATGCTCTAATTTCTTCAGAATGAAATTAATATCTGCTTTATTACTCTTTAATTTATGAGCTGGATGTCCAGAGAGGAAAAGGAGGTAAAATGCGTTTTAGAACTTAAACTGTGTGTTTATAAGTACAATAGTAATAGCAAGGAAAGAATTAATAAATCAGGTAAGACACAATATAAATAACTCTAAATTTATCCTGAGGATGGTAGGAATATATGTGATACCTCTAAGAATGCAACAGTTTTACAAGCTGTTACTTCTGTGGAAACATAGATTTTGTCAAGAACACAGCCAAACTAGATGTTGTACATATTCATTAACAGCAAGACAGAACAAAAGTGGTTAATGTGTAGCGCTGGTTTTGTGCCATCTGTGACACAGTTGGTGTCTGCCTTGCACACAACAGAAAGTACATTTGCAACAGAAGATCGAACGGTCACCTCTCCGGTGCTCATGGAATCCTGTGTCCCACAAAGTAAGCCAGTAGTTTGGTTTTTTTACCTTTATTTTGTGTCTAGGGATTTCCTATAAAAAAGTGTCAGTAATAAAATTGGGTGCATTTTTATCAGCTCTGAAAAACCTGAATTGGTTGAATTCAGTGCAGGGATTAATTTAAAAACAAAATGCAGATCAGACAATGCTGTCCAGCTGTCTGTGGCAATATTTTCATAAGATCTAAAAAAGATGTGTAGCATTTTTAAATCTCGTACTGAGACAGCCACTGGCATGGCAGCAAAGGGCAACTTCCAGTTATGATGTTTCTTCTCAGTGGTCAGCTTAGCTGTGAAGGAATGAGGTATAAACTAACAGTGCTGTCATGCTGTTGGGCACCACCAGTCACTGTGAACAGTGCTCCTCTTGTATGTGACTTTCAGACAGCACAGGATATGCTGGAACAAGCTTGATATAGCTAAACAAGCGGCTGTTTTATGACACCAATGGGAGAGGTTGCTAAGCATTGAACTCTCTAGTTTAAGATTATAGTTTAGGTTTGGGAATTAGTATGGTAAATCTTGGATTATTTTCATTTATAAATAACAGTAATGAGAATCCTCACTCTCTGCTGGGTTTTACTGAAACTTGAAGCTCCTGGTCCTTCTTCGCTGGATTTGTACTGTTTTGTTTAGTTTTGTTTCGTATGTGATAATCATCCTAAACAATGATTAGTTGGAATGGTTATTTTGGCAGCTTTGATTAAGTGCCAACTACAGTAAATTCACGAATACAAGCCGCACTGAGTATAAGCCGCATCTCTGGGTGTTGGCAAATATTTCAGTTTTTGTCCATAAATAAGCCGCACCCGAATATAAGCCGCTCTGTTGTTCGCAGTGAGGACCCGCGTGCAATTAGTAACAGAACCGCGGGAGGGCGGGGTTTACTGGCTGAGCTAAGGCTGTACAGGCTCGGCCCGCTAGGGGCTGCTGACGGGGCCAGGTGGCCCAGCCAGGTGCTGCCGCTCGGGGCCCGCCGCCGCTGCCACTGGGCTCGGTCACCCCGGGTCCGCGCTGCCCCGCAGTGGCAGGCAGGGACGGAGTTTCCCCCACTCCTACGGCAGCGGCGGCGGGTGGGGACGGAGCTTTCCCGCGCCCGTGGCGCCGGCGGCGGGTGTGGACAAAGCACCCCGCCTCCTCCCCGAGCTGCGGCAATGGCTGCACAGGGCTCCCGTCGGCTCCCCGAGACGCGGCAATGGCGGCGCGCGCTTCCACCCGCCTCCCCGGGCCACAGCAATGGCTGCGCGGGGCTCCCGTTGGCTCCCGGAGCCGCGGCAATGGCGGCGCCCCCTCCCCCCCCGCTCCTCCCCGGGCCGCGGCAATGGTGGCGCAGGGCCCACGTCGGTTCCCCGAGCCGCGGCAATGGCGGCGCGCCCCCCCACCCCGGTCCTCCCCGGACCATGGCAATGACGGCACCCCCCCCTCCCCCGTCCTCCCCGGGCCGCGGCAATGGCGGCGCGCCCCCCCCCACCCATCCTCCCCTGGACTGCGGCAGAGGAGGGAAGAAGAGAGCTCTCCCGCCTCTCTCCCCGCCTCCCGTGCTGCCTGCAGGGAGCCAGGGCAACACAGTAACACTGTAACAATCGCCGAATGCCGGCTTTTACTGGCAGGTGCTTGGCTCGGTGCCCTGGCTGGCACGTCTGGGGTTGTATATGGCAGAAAATTATTCACATATTAGCCACCCCGGAGTATTAGCCGCACTTCCGGGTTTCCACCAAAATTTTTGTCATATTGCTGCGGCTTGTATTCATGAAATTACTGTACTTTGAAGTTAATGTGTAATTTTGTGGTTTGGTGTACTTTGAGTATTCTTGAATCCAATAATGTCAGAAATTACTTTCCATTACTTCTGCAGGAGTTGGCTTTCTATAAATATTCCTAACAATCTGCCCATGACATAATTTGTCAATGTAAGAAAAACACCATTGTAGACTCTTCCTGCATTTCTTGGCCATTCAGACTTTCAAAAGTATATGTTTTTGGTCCTAAAGTTCAATTGAAGAAAAAGCATGGCTAATATGAGGTATTTTGCTAACCTCAGTATCTTAAAAATAGTCACTCCTCTACCTTGACAGCACCAATTTACTGATTAATGGCCCATCATCTTACCTTTGTATGAAGCAATTGCACTTGGCTCCTGCTGAATTACCAAAGGAGCTGCATAACAGACTGCTGCACACTATAAATATTTCTACTATTCAAAACTCAGTGAGAACCATCAAATCATATTAGGACAGCAATTCCCATCTCCTGATGTGTTCCTGAGGCAGCTGACCTATTGTTCCTAATAAGGACAATTTGGTAGCTTGAGACTGTACACATCGGCAGCCTACACCAGACTGATCTCTGCCCTACTAAAATAGTGTACTCACACTTTCAGTTTTCATTTCTGTTGTGGGAACCCCACTGAGAAACCAGGTTAAAAGGATTTTCGCATCTCTTATGCCCTCTTTTTATTTCCACTGAAGCTCAAAGTAGATCTTAACTAGTGAGTAATTAATTGAGCTGACTTAAATCAGTTGTCTGCAGGCCTGGTATCTGGGATGGAGAAATTGTAAGTGTCTTGGAAATGGATGACAGAATACAATTCTGGCTGCGACTGAATGACTTCTGACAGCAGGGCAGAAACACGAGGCTCTGGAGGAGCCATACCCTTTGCAAACCTTTCAATTAGATCCGTAGCTCTCGTACCACCTTGGCTCTTGGGAGTATATTTGTTTTATGGACAAATCATTCAGTCATCACCGGGATGACCACAAAGTACATTTGTTCTTTGGAGTTTGTTTTCAAAGAATATTTCCCCCTTCTTTCCCTGCACTTTTTTAATGCAGATAGCTTTCAAATGTGCTGGTGCACCTTGCCCACCTGTTTCACTGCAGCTGCCTTGGCTGTAAACTCCTCCTCTGATATCATGCTGGTTTGTATAAATTTATTTTTTAGCAAGGAAGGAAAGGAACCGGTTATGGAAATAATTCCCTGTAGGGACCTTGGCAACTTCCTTTAGACCTGACAAAAAACCAATCAGTGGCAGCTTTTTAATACTGACACATTGTTACACCAATGCTTTATAAACCTCTGCTGCGCACTGGCACAGCTGGGTTCCTTCTCCCTTTGCTGCCAGCCCACACAACCCAGCAAAAGCCAAACAAAGCCCTGGTGGCGGGAGGGAAGACCATCAACCCATGATTACGGTTAAACACAACAAAAACCAAAACCCGAACATACAACCAAAACAACAACCACCATTTCTCACTGGGCCCCTGCTATCCTAACCCAACCCCCAGTACAGCCACCCACCAAAAAATTCTCCATCACAAACAACTCCAACTGCAACCCTACAAAAACCACATAACCATTTACAAACCTCAGACAAAATATTAACTTTTTCAATACACAAATAAGACTTAAAGACCTTCAATTCTCTCTCAAAAAGAGGAAAGTAACAAAGTAAAAACACACAAAAACAACATAAAAACACCAAAGTCAATAAAACGAAAAGTTCTAAATAAAAAAATTAATAAAACCACCTCAGTCTAAAGCTATAAAAAAGATATAATAGATACATTAAACTTTTTCCTCTATAACTCATTATAAAGTTGTTAAAACATTCAGATTGTAAACATAAGCAAAAGCATTCATTGTAAACAAACAAATGTTAAAATAGCTGTAATTTAATAAAAAGTGTAAACAAAAAAAGAGAAAAAAATAATGAAGACCCTTTGCCTCTAAAAACAAAGTATCTCTATTCCCAAAAATAAAAATAATCTCAAAAACAAATAAAAACCCTTTACTTTTTAAACTATTAATCCTTAAAATATTACCCTATAACTTAACATAACCCTCAGAAACAACTATTAAAAAAACTATAAGTAAAAAACCCCTTTTTACACAGTAATCAAATTTCCATTCTCCCAAACAACTCACTATAACATTAAAACAATAAAAAAATGATTTTCTTACGAAGAAATCTCTATAAACTAATGAGACTCCTCTACCGAAATAAATTCGAGAACTAAAAGACTGTTTTAAATAAATTACTATCTTTTAAAGGTCAATTAATTTTTTTCTATGCATAATCAATGTAAAAGAAAGTGTAGAGAGAAGAAAAGTGTTCTAAAAGCTTTAATCTAATTATTATTTTTTAAAATTTGTATTAATAAAGTTTTTCTTTATACCCTTCAAAGTTTAAGCCTACTTTACCTTCTCTCCTAATCCTGTCTCACAGCAATAAATAAATAAATAATTATAATAAATGCACTAACAATTAAGCCAACACTAACCACCCCCCCCAAATTAGTACAATAGTCAAACAATCTCAAACTAACAAACAAAAACCACTGCAGATATTTTGCCTTCCTAAATTATAGCAATTGTGGAGAATATAAGGTGCTGCTTTCTGTCTTCTGCAGCACTGTTTGCAGCCCTGTTTGCTTTTTTACTTCTCATTTGTATCCCAAAAATAATATAATTTGTTGGAAGGAAAGAATTGAAAGTGGAAAAATGGTACGGAGGATAGTAAATTTACTTGAGTGACCTTGTAGCTGGGAATACCAAGTCCTGGCAAATAACAGAGTGGGAAACAATATATTATAATGAGTGCTGCTCATTCTCTGTTTTGAGAATTTGTGTTTAGAGATAACATAGCTGTTTACAGAGACTTGGAGGCCCTCTCCAAGACATTCTTGAGCTTCCTGTCTTGGAGAAGAGATCAAAGCAGAGGTCATAAAAAGCAGAGAGAAAATCATGGAGGTAAATTGTGCATGTGCCAGACACTTTGATATGTTGAGGCTGGTGAAGCGATCACATGCTTTTTGCACCTGCTAAGATGGAATGAGTTCAGCAGTGTATGTGCCTCAGCTTACTCATGAAATCCTCCAGCCAGCAACGTGATGGAATAATTCTATTCTTACCACTTCATCTCTGGGTCATGATTACTTGGTTACTTGCATCTATGTTCACACAGTATTGTATTTTATAATTCATGTTGATAAATTCAATAGCACTTGTGGCTGATATCCAAAACCATATTTTCTTAAGGCTGAAGCTCAAAATAATCAAGTATCTAGCAGGCTCTCTGGCCCTGAAGTTTGTGTTTCACTCCTGCCAGCACAGTGTGATATGTGCATGCCACAATTTGCCATATAGCTTGTAGGGTCTTCAAAGTATTATATGTCAACAAGTTAATCGATTGAAGAGAAGTTTCATTAACTGAACAAGAATAGATGTATGCATAACGTAACTTATTCCTCATTAAAGGAGAATATTCATGACCTTTGCAGCACTTAAGAGTCAAATAAATGATAGGTAGATGATACAGAAGATTATCTTCTGGATTTTGTCTAACCCATTTGATGTTAGTTTATGTTACATATATCAGTCAGCTATTGCTAGATAGATATTTGTCATACTGTAGAATGTGTGGTAGATTCTGACAGAATCTAGCTGATGTAAATAATATATTTGTTACAAGTAAATGGTTTTCCATGTTTAGCTTTTGAATTTTTTTGTATGGCCATGGAGATTTGCAGGACTCCACTGCTAGAACTCTGCCCCAAATTAGCTTTTACTTGCACTACCAAATAGAGACTTGGATAAAGAGCAGGAATCAACCAGATTGGTTTTTTTGAAACTGTCCTCAGTGACTATTTGGCATTTGATTATGACCGATGGTGATTTACCTGTCCTCTTCGTAGGCCATTTCCCAGTAAAACTGCAGATTAACAGAGTCCCATTCTCCATGAACATTTTCTTATTGAGTGTTTGTTGAAGAAACTACAAGTAGGATTGTTTCTTGCAGTGGCATCAGCAAAAGGTGCTCACATTGGCTCTGACATTCATCATAAATTTTTTAGAGATTGCTCTTTTTAACATCTCTACCCTTCTGGTTTGCTCTATTTTCTTTAGTGATACTCAGTCATCACAGACCCTGAACATACCCCACAATTATAATCCCCACAAATAAAATAACTCCAGGCCATTTAGAAAACAATATAGAATTTTAATCTTTCCTTTTCCAGCTTGCACCCTATGGAGAAGGCCAACAAAAAAGGTTCACTACTTTTATCACCCTAGTTAGAGCTAGTCAAAAGACTGTGAAATCCGATGTCTTTTTCTCTGTCTGGTAGTGTATCATCACATTCTGCCTTAAATATTTTTTGAGCTTACTAACCCAAGAGGTCTGTCAGCTTCAGTTCTCTTGGTTTCTTTGTTGCCTCATGTTAGCGTCATGATCTATAATTAGGTATTTCAAGTTTGATCCAGATGTAAAAAAGAATAATTTTAAAAGGAAAAGTCAAAAATCAAACACACAGCATGTCAGAGGACTTAATGTCATCCTCAAAACCTCATGATTTTTAAAAGATCTCTAACATTGATAAATGTATTTTTTCAGCATGTTAATAAGGACACAAATACAGTGTTGGTTAGAATCTGAAAAAAAAAATACAACTCTTTTCTTGCTGCAGTGCTTTAGAATTAATTTCATATTTACAAACCCTTATTTCTTTCCTCTTGAGTTTGAGAATTTACAGAAAGTTATCTGCAGTTAAGTTGAAGCTTTTTGATAAAAATCTGTCTTAAAATTTCTGATAAAGATTTTGAGACGTATTTGTTATATGTATCTACCTTTTGTGCTTTGAATTTTCCCATTTAAGTGCTCATCATTCAGGTTTGGTCTCAAATATGATAAAAAATGACAACAAAATATCCCTAATCTGAATCCAGTCTAAGTTATTCTTAGAATAAGCGTCTCATTTTTCATTCTGTAGTCATAAATTTCACTCAAGCAAATCTTGCAATGTCCTGCTTGAGTATATTGCAGAGAATCTGTTTTCTAATTCTTCCCAAATCTTACCCTTGTTCTGGAAATTACTTATTTATGGAGGGCTTTAGTTTTGACTTCTAGTAGATCCACAGAAATTTGCTAGGGTTAGTTCAGACAAAGACTACTCCTATCAGTTGAAGTGCTACATTTCTTTATTTGCTGGATCTGAAGGCAAGGGATATCTCACATCAACTTCACTTACTGCGAACAATAGGTGATACAATATAACACGCATTCTACATAAAACATTACTTCAGTTGCTATGTACTAGGAAAAAAACCAGAGATACATGCTGTTGATTTTTTCGGTAGGAAAACAGCAACTTTTTCAGTTGTTGCTCCCAAATTAATCAATTTAGAGTGCACTTAAATAGAAAATGTTTTGTAGATGCAATTGTTCTGTTACATGAAATTACATCCAAATAATTGTTTTTCTGGGTTTAAAGTATGTACTTTGTGTGACTGTAGTTGTGTAATGCAATGAAGATTAGCATACTGCATGTATGAGACTTGCATTGTAATTGCAAAGAAAAATTACATACTTTCCTTGCATTCAGTTTATTTTGGAAACGTTAGGCTGAATGCAAAGAAAATAATTTACATGTATGAAGTCAAGCCCAAAAGGGAGATTTTTTTGCTTTTTGGGAAATGTGAACCTAAAACTGAAACAGGGAAAATAATTGAGGAGTGCTGTGTTGAAGTTTATATCTGGAATGGATAGAATCAAAAGCACCAGGAAAATGAAAACCTTTTTCAATAGGAAGTATCGCCATTCTAAAGAGAGAATACAAGAGGTTACATAAAGGTTCCAGTGGTAGCACTGTCAAGGTAAAATAAATATATGGCATAGTTCGGAAATCTGCACCAGAGGACTAATCCTCTGTGTTTTAGATTTAGATTTTAGACAGTTAGAATTACTTAGCATATTCTATTTAGCAGAAAAATAGTTTAAACTGTTGTTGAGCTGATTTTATTACAGAATATGTGTTCATTGTTCAGTTAATCCTAAGGAACAGAATTGATAATCTAAATTTTTATCTATTTCATATCAGATCATCCATCATTAAGCTTCAGAATTCACAGGACACTGACAAAAAAACTTCATATGGGTGCTGCTTGTTAATTACTCTAATTTACCTTTTAGTTGAAGAGATAAGAGAACAAGAAAGACACAGAAGATAACTTTGAAAAAATCCCCTTACTTGCATAGTCATGTATTGATGTTTAATGTACAAATATAAATTTAAACATTTAAAAACTGAGGTTAGGTTAGGGAGTGTCCAAGTGAAATAATACTACAGGTCAGAGAGCACAACTGATCCTAAAGGAAAGGCAGGCCAGGAGAGTAGTTAGAAAAGAAAAAATGTAGAATGCCGGAGGAAAGGTGCAGTTATAGTTAACCTGTTAAAGCTACTTAGTGTCAGACTAATTTCACACCTGGGAGGTGAGTAGGAATTTTTCTTTTGATATCAGTGGGAGCAATTAAGCAAAGTTGGTGAAGACCCAGACGGTCCTATTCTACTTGTTACAATTATTTTAACTCAGTGGTGGGCTGATTGGATTTTATGTATGACTTTTTGTTAAACATTGCACTGCTCTTTTTAGGAGAGTGCCAAGGCAGTGGAAGAAAAATACTTGTAATATTAACGTTTAAGTTAATAGTCTAGTTTAATGTGATGATTGGAAAATATGTAAAGATCTTGAAGGACAATCACAGAGGTAGCTTGTTTTGGATTACTTGTAATATTAATCCTAATTTTTGTACAGAAAAATTGAATAATATTTAGTGATAAGTGCCTTGTGTTAAATGCAAAAAAGCAGAAGCAACTATAACAATTTTATAATAACTCATAATGCTCTATCTTCTGTGCTCCATCCCTTGCTCTGATTGGTGAATCCCTGAACAGACAGCTCCTTTGACAGCATTCCTTGCATCAGCTTCCAAGTGCTGTCATGACCTGGCACAACAGAGATACAGGGCATTTGCTGGGTCCCACTGCTACTGATTAAGAGGAGTGGATTACAATAGATTCTTCATGGCAAGACAATCCAATCAGAAGATGGGATTGATAGAAATGATTATGAGCTTTTGCTGAAGAACCACAGCCTACTTCATTCTGATGTGCATTATCTCCTTAGAAACATGTCTCTTCTGATTTTAATGAGAAAGTTGATGAACTCCTTCTCTTTCTGACCTGTTTTGCAGCAGTTCTCAAGTCTTCAGAAAACAGCTGAGGGACACAGATATATTTTTCTTCACCTCCTATGAATAGATGATGGGGTAAGTATTGCCCTCCATTGTTTCCACACCAGTTGAAACATGCTATAGAAGTTACTCATATCTTGAAAACCCTATCTCTAAATAATGCACATTGTCTATATCCAGGCTGTATCTTCACTATTTCTTATGATCTATAGGATAATTGCAACAGATGTATCTAATTCAGACAGAATAACTAACAAAAGAGAACTGCAAAAGCATGCCTACGGCTTTTCTCAATTACTGCCACAATAATAAGTTATTTTTTTTCAATATAATTACTGGTTATGTTTAAAGATTTTATTAATTTTGAGATTAACTACAATTATGACTTTCTCAGTTGCCTATGTGATATTAAAACACGGGTCACTGTGAAATATGCATGCAAAATTCTTAAAGGGCATTCATCAATATCAAAGGCTTTGATTCTGCATGAAAGGAATTATTATTGTGTTCAGGTAAAAGCAAATCTAAAAGAAAACAAAAATATTATTAATTTCATGGAAAGTCAAGGTCTTTTAAATGACACTGTTTGTAGAAAATAGCAACTTCTTCCTTGCACATAAAAAGCAAATGTTAGTGCTGCTGCAGAGACCAAGGATCAACTTCTAAGATACATCTAAAATGTTTTTTCCATTGGCAACAACCATTTGGGACTATATTTCTCCAGTTTTGTAATCAAACAGGTTGGTTCCTGGGGAAAAAAAAGAAAGAAAAAAGTAATCAAAGATGTGTGTTTCCCACTAGTAAAACCATGATAGAAGACCAGAAAGAAAATCACTAAGTAACTCTTGAGGCTTTTTAAACAAAGCCCTGTATTGATTCAAGTAAATTTTGAATTTATGGCTCAGCAGCAAGTAAGGGACTCTGTATGATAAAGGTGATTACATTTTTCACAAGAGTAACAAAACCAAAAGCATGTCAGTATTGTTCTGCAAGGATGGAGTTGTTAGCACTCTGTTTCAATTCCAGTTTGGATAATTATCTTCTCCTTATTTAACTTCATCTGCAGTTCAAAATAGATGCAACTTTCAGTTTCTGTTATAAAATATTGAGTAAAGTTACCATACCCCCTGAAAACTCATGATAGAGCTGGCTATGATTCCCGGGCCTGAAAAGATTACTGCATTCAATTTAGAAAGAACTCTGTGATCCTGGTGAAGTATTATGCATATATGAAGACATCACATCACTAAATATTTGGTAAAGTGGGGATTTCTAGTTAAACAAGTCAAATGGTATAAGATTGGCCAAACCTTTGATAGGAGGGAATGAATCAATACATTACTGTTCTGATGTTTTTTTCTCTTCATTCACAGTTCTGTCAGTTACTTGATCAGAACCTTTTCTGTGGATGGAGATAGGAGATGAAAAGGAGAGAAGAAGGTTGACTAAAGAGAGAAATTCTGTTATGGTTTAATCCTCAGCTGAAAGAGCTGTAACATTCATGAAGTCAGATATGTCTTGAGTCTCAATACAAGCATACTGTCTTACAGCTGTACTTGATGTTAGACTGGATGTGAATGCATTCATGGGATCTCTGAAAAGCTGGGGCATTTACTCCACTGGTAAATGCTTTATGGCGGGGAAAGAAGAGGACAGAAAAAGTTAGACATGCACTTGAGGGTAATGATGGCAGGTATCACTTTGACTTTATTATTTATACTAGTGGTTCTAAAAGCTTGTTGTCTCCCAAAATACACCCATACACTCATAAAGAAATAGAATTTTTAAGCAATGAAAAAACTAGTTGTTTATTGTTGTTTCTTCTGTCCCCGCAATCATCTGGGATAGTTATTTTTCAAGCTTGAAAACAGGTGTTTTTAGATAAATCTTATTATTTTTCTCCCCATATGTAAAATTTAGCACCAAAAAAGGTGCATGACTTTTGTCAGCAGAAAAAAAATTTCCTATGTAACTTCCAGGTGCTTTTGCATTGGTCATTTTTATACACTTCTAATAATTTTAATATATTCTTTGAATTGAATACAGTAATTTCACGACTATAAGATGCACCAGACTATAAGGTGCACTTTTTTTTTGCCGCGAAGATCTGTGCCGCGTGCAACAAAGTAACGAATTAGTAACAGAATCCTGCGATTGTGAAGTTTACTGGCAGGTACTCAATTTGCAAACATTTTTCATAGTTTGGCATAGACTTTAAATGCAGCCCCAAGTGCCCTCCCCATGCGCAGGGCCCGGAACTCTCACTCGCCCCCGGCACTGGCTGACGAGGCGGGGCTTGGGGAGGCGGTGGTTCGAGGCTGCTCGGAGTGTCCGGGGCTCCTGGTGGCTCGGAGCGGCCGGGGATCGTGGTAGCTCGGAGGAGCCGGGGCTCGCGGCAACTCGGAGTGGGTGCGGCTCGGAGCGGCGGGGGCTTGGAGCAGCTTGGAGCGTCCGAGGCTCGTGGCTTCTGCGGCAGCCCGTTCCCTCCCTCCTTGCGCCGCCATGGCACTCCGGCAGCCCTGTGCATCTCCGGGAGCCCTGCACACCCCTGGGCTTTTCCCCTGCGCCGGCAGAGCCCCGATACCAGTGGGCTTGCCCCGCGCCGCTGCTGCCCTGTCTACTTTCCCCCCCCCACCCGGGCTGCGCCGCTGCTGCCTGCTTTCCCCCTGCGCCGGCTCTGCCCCGATGCTGCCGCTAGGCGGGCTCTGTTCGGCTCAGGACTGTTGCGGTCTCGCACTTCCTGTTTGGCAAATTTTGCAACTTTGTACGTCATATAAGGCACACCGGACCATAAGGCGCACTTCTGGGTTCGGCAGAAAATTTTAGTCAAAAGGGTGCGCCTTATAGTCGTGAAATTACTGTACTTGGAGTTATGTAATGTTTATTGCTTTTACCATCTTAATTTTTTTCCTTGTGCCACCTGTCCACAATTTTTCTTCTAATGCTGTACCTCCAACTACTACAAGTGATTTGAAAAAGTTGCCAACATGGTTTTGGACACTGAAAATTATTATGTAAGTACTGGTGGTAAGTCATAATGATACTTAGTTCCCTCAGCACAAAAATGTGAATCACTTGACAAGTTACACTTTTTAAAAATCTTCAAACCAGAAATCCGAAATAGGATACTGAGACCCAGTTCCATTATCCACTTCATAAAAATAGGTTGGAGACAATTATTACTGGTTGATCAGTAACTAATAACTCATTGATTCTGATCTGAAGCTAATTTGATTTTTCTTCTTTGCAAGTGAAGTACATATTCCTTCATCAGTATTGAAATTGTCAATACTTTATGGATTTTGTGAATATTTTTTCTCTTAAGAGTGTAAATGACACTCCTTTATCTATTCCCTATTCAAATCAATGACAATATAACGTAGTTCAAAACCCCCCAAAATACTTTTTTATGTACCTTAAAAGAACAATTGAGATAATTTCTGATGGCAAGTGTCTTACATAAGTCATAGTGGATTCAACCCATATTCCCCCAAATAAAGCAAAAGAAAACATAAAGATCGGATTTAGTGGGCGGGTAGAAGATATCTCAACAGTAAAAACAGTAATTCTACAAAATTAATAGTTTCAAATGGCATATTTAATTTTCTATGAAATATATGTAACCTTTACAAATGTGCATTTAAGAGGTGCTGTCAGGAATTTAAAATTTGCTGGAAAAGCAGAATTTCTCTTTTTATACTGTACAATCGAGAGAATAATAATAAAAAAGTGACATCAAGTGCTTTTAATGTTCCAACTTGTCAGTAAATGTTATAAATAATCACTAGTTGTATCCATAAATATGAATGCTAGTTTCAAAACCAGATTATATATTTGCATGAAGATTATAGAATTTTATTAGCAATTATAATGTCTCCTTTTTCAGAGATTTTATTATGTGTTACCAATATGTCTGTTTCTAGATTTGGTCCAGAGATTTGAAAAAAACTTCAGAAGATCTTTCTGTGTTGTTATAAAATTATAAAAAAAATCTCTGCTGCTATTTCCCTGTTCTAAATTTACGTGACTTATGTCCGTGTACTTATTCCTTGGGGTTAGGTGTCTTTATAGGCATCAGCTACCAAACAAAGAGGTTTCCATTGTTTTTCCTTTGCAGGATTTCTCTTTTTAATGATAAATTTGTTTGTTTTCACATCTCTGGGTCATTATGAATGTCTGCAGTGATTTCTAAAATGGCAATTTTAGAGGTGGCAAAAGCAAGGGTTGTCTCATGGCAAAAGACCCATAAGATATCGTGTACTGAGCCAAGGAGCATAGTGGAATGCTCTGAGTCCAGTGTTTTTTTAATTACTTATTTAGGAATTGTCTTCTGGATGTGATTAATACAATCAATAAACTACATCTTGTAATACCTGATATATGTCTATACATTCATTTTGTAGATAATTTCAAATATATTTCCTTTCTGACCTCAATTTTACACGCATTGCAAAAATTTCATTCTCATTTAATTAATTATGATCATCAAACTATCTCCAATTTCTTCAATGGAGATTGGGAATTATTGACCCCCAAATCTGTGTACAGCATATTTTATGGAAAAGAAACCTAATTCCCTAGAAAATAGATTTATAATTTAGAATACTGTCTGAAGGACTGCTGTATTTCTGCAAAACCTTATTTCTAGTGCATCCAAAAGTGCATCTTTGGGCTTTCATGAAGACATTGACATTTTCACACAAAAAAATACACACTAGAGAGCAAGGTGTATAATTTATGCTATTAGTCTACTGTTATTATATACAACTTGCATTATCCATATTGCCTACTTATAAAACATCTTACCTTGCATTCATTCAGAAAAATAGTTTCAAAGATCACATTAGAAGGTAAAGATTGGAGTGATACATTTAAAAAAAAAACAACTATAGAAACCTCTTGTAGTTTTAAATTCCTCAAGACTCCAAATTTTTCTGTACAGCATTGCCATCAAAAATAGTGACATCTATTATTTTCTTCTCATAAGAACACAGTGACCTACTACTACTTTTTTTGCCTTCATAGGCTTTTTTGGTAAACTATAGAGTAAAGGAGGGGTAGCTTTTCATATTACTTGGCACGTTCCTTGAAAAGATGAAGATGATACTTAGAATAGGGACTCTGTCAGATGAATTGGAGCAGTGGTATCTTAAGCAAGCTAGATCAACTTGCCTGTTAATTTGCCTGAATCAGCGACTTTAATCATTGTAGTTTGTGAGGCAAACAATGAAATATCAGGTGTCCCCATTTATATTCTGATATCCTGGTTAGCTAAGCATGAATCCTTCCTTCCTTCCTTCCTTCCTTCCATCCTTCCTTCCTTCCTTCCTTCCTCCCCATTTCCTTAATTCCCTTTCATGAAATTTCATCATGCAATGCCATTGGTAATTTTATTTAATTCCACATTAAAGGCAATTTGATATTTGGGATTCCCAGTATTTTGGTAACAAGGTGCTTGATTAGAATTTTCAGATGGATTTCAGTTCTTCATGCCCGATTTATGGTAATTTCTTTTTGTGTGCCACATTATCCTTGGTATGAAATGACATTTTTCTTTTTGATACAGTGCCTCTTGATATGTCTGCAGAGGGCAATCATATAAAACCTTGAACTTCTGGCAGGCTAAAAATCTGGTTCTTCTGTCCCACAGTATTTATTTCTCTGTGATATCTATAACTCTTTTCTGTATCTGTAGCAGGAATGATCAGAAGATTTGTGAAATTTGTAAGCCCTTTAAGCCACCTGTGGTCACAGAAATGCTTCTTTTTCTCTGCAGTGGTTGAGAAACCCTTGCTGAATTTGCTCAGAGGGATCTTGTTCTCTCTGAGTGTGGTGTGGGGGTGCTTTGGTGCTGAACAACGTAGGAACTCTTCTGTAGTCCCACAGCAAAGAAAATATTGTCCTCTCTTATTCCTGTGATGTAATAACCAATAAACTTAGATGTTCATAATCTGGCTCAAGTCCATGGTAAAAAGTGATTTAGCTTATAACCTCACAATGCTGAGTATTCTGACCTGAAATCTTGTTAGTGTGGGAACATCCTGTTACTTATTTATTTTTGTGTACCTAAATTGCTGAGTTATAATTTGTAGGAAAATGGGAGTTTTAGAATGGAAGTAGAACATTAGTAAGTGTGATTAATTTTCATTCTTGTACTGGGCATATTTCTTTTACAGTGGCAGAAACCTGAGCTGCTTAGGTTCAGGTTATAATTTGAATAGTTCATTCAAGCAGTAGCGTGCGTGAAAAATAAGGGAGGTCTGCCAATGAAGACAGCCACTCAAAGACAGAAATACTATTTAACAAGTAGAGATAGGAATATCTACTAGAAAGATATCTTTGAAATAATTTTCAATGTAATATGAAAAAAACTGAACAAGCCAAATTTATGCAAGTTGCATGTTATGCCACTCTGTGTAATGCATGTGTTACACTGTTGAAGACTATGGTCTTATCATTACACTGAAAATTTTGTGACTGATTAGAGTGAGATGAAGATTTTTTCAGTAGTCCTATCTAAGGCCATTTACAGCTATTGTGAGACAATAGATGCTTTCATTCTTTCATTCGTTTGTAACTCTCATCATGTGAGTGCGACCAACTTATTTGAAGCACACATGCTTATCCAGAGACAATGTAGGGTGGGATTCTGGATAAATTCAGTGAATACAGTGAAGATTTGTTATGTATCTGTGCAAAAATACTTAAAAATATTGGTAAGCAAATCTATCTGAATGCAATTTTCCATGTTTAAATTTTTTAGACAAGCATAGATCATGCATAACATTTTAAAAATTAATTCCTTTGAAATATTTAATTGCAAAAATTAACATTAAAAATGCAATAGCATTTATGAAATGTTCTTAGTTTTCTTTTTTTTTTTTAATTTTGTGAATTAACAGTGAAAAAATGAGAAAATACCTCTGTGTATTGTGTTGTTCCCACTCAAGCCTTTGAAATGGCTTTGCCTGCTTAAAAACGAAAATTAAAATATGCCATTAGACGCTCTACATTTATTTATTTATTTATTTATTTAATTAATTAAATAAAAGCTTTACAATATTTCATTAAGGAAATAAGGCAGTGAGGCCACTGTCAAACATTCAGAAATTTGTCACAAAACAAAGTCAAAACTGTACCTACTAAAACTTTAATGTAAGAAAGATTTTGATTATATGTGGGAACAGCTGCACAGGAAGATTGTTTCATTTTAGCAGATTTAAAATAGGATCTATAAAGAGTAAAGCTTCATAACAATGTTTGCTACTCTACTTTCTTCACATTTTTTTTTAGAAAACCAATGGCTTAATCTTATAAGACTTTGCAGGATATAAAAAACTCTCACCAATAATTGATATTTTCTTCCATTTAAGAAATGAACTGTAATTTGGGAAATTTGGTGCATTGGTGCATTATTTTGTTTTTTGTTTGTTTGGTTTTGGTTTTGGTTTTTGTTTTTTGTTTCCAACTTCCCTGCCCAAGAAGGGTCATCCCAAAGCACATGGCACAGGATTGTGTCCAGATGGTTTTTGAGTATCTTCTAGTGAGGGAGACTCCACAACTCTGGACATTCTGTTCCAGTGCTCACTCATCTGCACAGTAAAGAAGTTCTTCCTCAAGTTCAGGTAGAACTTCCTGTTTCTACCCATTGCCTCTTGTCCCATTGCTCAGCACTACTGAGCAGAGCCTGGTTACATCCTCTTGTCAGCATCCCTTCAGTTACTGACAGACATTGATGTCTCAGCTGTCCCTTCTCATGGCTGAACAGACCCAGCTCCCTCAGTCTTTCCTGATAAGAGAGATGCTCCTGTCCCCCAATCATCCTGACTGCCCTCTGTGATTTAATGGAAAAGGAAATAAAAGACTATAATTGGCATGTGAAAAATGCTCTAATGATGTACTAGCAAGTGAAAAAATAAGACTTTAAATTATCATTTCATTAAAATGAAATAGTGTATAAAAGGATACAACTATGAAGAGTAGAAAAATAGTGTTTTCAACTGTCTGGTTAACCTTGTTTGTCACAGGTATACTGTAGTATCAGCCAATGACTGTGGAATTGATGATACTTTATTATTCTATTCTTTATATTTATTTGGATATAACTTTTGAAAACAAAGTCATAAATGTTTCCTTAACTTACTAAAAGACATTCCTTGATTTTTTATTCAATAGTTATACTGCCATTAAAACAATGAAAAACCCAGTATCTGCAAAACCTAGGTGAGTATGTACAATAAGGTATGCACCATTAATTATAATTTATTAATCATACACCAAGCTGCTTTTTAGGATACAGTTTGGATAAAAACAGAGCCAAGGTAAAGACAAAGGATATGATGCACAGGTGAACTACCTGAAGGTGCTAGAATGAAATAACCTAAAAAGTATTTTTTAATAAAAAACTACATCAAATAAGCAAGAGAACATACAGTTTATTGCATGCATATTTTTTAGCAGGATTGCCTGAAAGATACTGTTGCTATTGATCTATTTCTGTCAAAAATATAACATCTCTCATCTATTCTAGATAAATTAGGAGTTGTGATATTGGAGCGAGTGGACCAGAGGTCGAACTTGCCCAGCATTTTTATTCTGACCTTAGGAAGGATATTATTTACTGTATCCGTAGCAACAAATAAAAGAGGAAATTTCTCGGTAGTTTAATTTAGAAAAAAATTCCCTTTTCCATTCTGTTCCTCTAGGTCTTAAACTTCTGCTGGATAGAAATCTCTTAGCCTTACTCCTGTAGTTTTGTACATATTCAAAACCAAATTTTATTGACACTTTTAAAAATTCTGGATGTTGATTAGAGATATATTATCTTTGGATCTCTAAGATTTTGGCCTGAGTAGCTTCAAGAAACAGTGAATTCTATTCTGCTGTGTGGAAGAAAAGGTATTTATTACTATTTTGGCATCCTTTATTTGAATTCTTTCATACCTGTTTATTATAAGAAATGGAGATGGGAAGCTCCCAACCATTTCCAGACTATCACTGCATGTGCTTTTATTCTGATGTGCTTACACTAAAACAAAGAGTAATATTTTTGTATCACTTCCTAAAGTAAAATGATTCCAACCTTACTGAGTGTTTTTCCACCCCTTTGTTAATTTCTCTGGATTTTTTCTCCAGAGATTTGAGCTTCCTTTTCTGAACCTCTGCCAGTTTGACACCTTTTTATTTTTGAAACCCTGTGATCATACATTTAATATTCTGGAGGAGATGACATTTTAGATAGATATGTGGTAATTTCCTGACTGCGATGGCACATTGAGCAATTGATGTTTTTTATTTCCTCCTTTTCTCTCTCTTCACTGTCAGTTAGTTTGGAAGGAACAAACCTTGTATGCAAGTACCACGCAGAAATTGAAAGGAGATATGATCACTCTTCTTATTCTCTTCCTTCATATCACTGTTGAATTCAATTACTGCTGTCTTTGAAGTTTTCTGACTCAGTTAAAAAGAATATCCTGCTCTTTGAGAAGTGATTTGGTCTGGGGAGAAGCACTGAGATGGGGTAAGGGCTTGTGCTGCATTCGTCTGAATAATTGGAGCTACACTGGGAGCTGGCAAGGACAGATGCCAGGAAAGCCTCTGACTGCAGCCACTATTAGACCCTTTAGAGGCATGCAGCAGGTTGGTGTGACAGTCTCTAGTCCTCTTATGTCGAGGGGTTAACTACTAGAGGATATTCTCAGCCACTTCCAAAACAACCCATTCTATGATTTGAGGGAAAGGAGTTTTCCCTTTTGTCAGAATTTTTTACTTGGTAGTGTTATATTTTATTGTGTTTCAAGGAACATTGGGAAGGAGTGTGTGTGTGGGGGGCAGGTTTCATCACAAAGTTCCCTTCTGCTGCAGAATTTCTAAGCATAGGCAGTATCCTTCCTCACTTCAGCCTTCCTCCTTTGGTGTGTTTTCATTTTTTGTGTGTTGAGGGCTGTTTGACATTTTGTGGGTGGGACAATGAAGAGTTTCACACCATCTGTGTATCAGATGTACTTCTGATTAACTTAGTGGAAGTAGCCGTATAGGAAAAGTGCTTTTGTACTCTGAGTTCCCAAGTGTGTGTGGCAGGGGAAGAGGGAAAAGAGGAAAGGGTCAAGAGAAGCTATAAGGAAAGAAAGGATTTGGAGTGAATGTGAACATATCTGCATCCTTAAAGAGGGGTGTTTGCTGTATTTAGGAGATGTGGCCTTAGACAGGAATGCAGTCTCCAAACCTGTTCATTGATTTTGCTTCAAGTAATTTGAGCATAGACCAAAATTTATCCCTCACTGTAGCCTGTATTTTAGACTGCAGACTACCTTTTCCATTGTATAATCCACTTACTTTACAAACTATAAGGAGCTGGCTTCCAGCTATGCTCTGTGATTTTTGTGTGTTTTCAGACTTCTCTTTATCCTTTTACTTCTTAAGTTGAATTTAGGAAACTAAGTTACAGGTATATACCTCATTAAAATGAACAAACAAGAAAAATTAAATATTTCAGTGCTGTGGAATTTAAATCTCTCTTAGATTTGGCTCTAAGGTCTGCCTCAGATATAAAGGCTTTCCATAATAAGGAATTCTACATGAATAGTCATAATCAGAAAAAAAACCATAATGGGAAATTGCTCAAATGTCTAAATGCCCAAAAAAAAAAAAGTCCAAATTTTTCTACCATTTCAGATTTATCCTACAAACTTGGAGATTAAATAAAAATGAACAATAAACTTTGGGTTGTTATACAGGTTCTCTCAAGTTATTTCTTCACTCCTTTCTAATGTTTTATGGTATAAATGACCTTGGAAATATATTTCTTCTTCTTTTTCTTTTTGGTATTATTATTTTAACTTTCTTTTTCTTTTTAAAGTGCTAAGTTTATCACAAATTCTAAAATCTAATCTTCTGTAAGTGTTAGTAATGAGGCAGTGGAGCAGAAGGTCATGACTTCTTCCCACAAGGTTTTGCTTTCATAATGAATTAAGTCATATGAAGTGTAGAATCTGAGATAAGGCATGAAATTTTTAGATGGTGCCAGCTGGAATAGCTCCATTAAAATCAATGGAAAGACACCAGTTTTCACCACCAGCTTGTGACTCACTCCCAGGGGAAACAAAATGGTTGATATACATATTTCAATCTTAGAGTGTACAATTGACATGGCAAGGACAGATGCTGGTATTCAAAATTGAAGATATTTTGGGATATTATATTCTAGATGTCATAGAATCTGTTTGTTTTCTCTCTATCACCCAGTATCACTTTGAACCCAGCTCGTATTTGAGCTTTTTAGAAAGTAGCCAAATAATGTGAAGTTTCTTAGGGCTGTGGACTAAACTGTGGGCTGCTGCAAAGCATTAGGATGAATTCTTGCTTTTTATAAAGACTCAAGCAGGGAACGGGAAAATCAAATCTTTTCCCCTTCACTCCTCCCAAGACACGTATTGAATTGTACTACTGAGTCCTTTGCAGTGACAAAACTATTGACAGACACTACTAAATTCAGTAAGATCATATTTATGGTGATAAATATACAGTAAATTCACGAATACAAGCCGCACTGAGTATAAGCCGCATCTCTGGGTGTTGGCAAATATTTCGTTTTTTGTCCATAAATAAGCCGCACCTGAATATAAGCCGCTCTGTCGTTCGCAGCGAGGACCCGCGTGCAACAAAGTTGCCAAATACTAACAGAACTGCAGCAGGGCAGGGTTTACTGGCTCGGCTCGGGCTGTGCAGGCTCGGCCCGCTAGGGGCTGCTGACGGGGCCAGGTAGCCCAACCCGGCGGGGCCACTGGGGGCTGGCCGCCGCTGCCACTGGGTTCGGTCACCACGGCCCGGTGCTGCCCCGTGGTGGCAGGCAGGGACGGAGCCCCCCTCGCTCCCGGGGCTGCGGGTGGGGACGGAGCCCCCCGCCGCCTCCCCGAGCCACGGCAGTGGCGGCCTGGGTCCCCTGCCGCCTCCCAGAGCCGCAGCAGTGGCAGACCGGGTGCCCCGCCGCCTCCCAGAGCCGCGGCAGTGGCGGCGTGGGTCCCTCCCCTCCTCCCCGGGCCGCGGCAGTGGCGGCGCGGGTCCCCCCCTCCTCCCCAAGCCGTGGCAGTGGAGGCCCGGGTCCCCTGCCGCCTCCCAGAGCCACGGCAGTGGCGGCCCGGGTCCCCCCCCTCCTCCGCGGACCGCGGCAATGGCGGCCCGGGTCCCCCCTCTCCTCCCCGGGCCGCGGCAATGGTGGCACGGGGCCACTCACTGTCTCTTACCCGGGCTGTGGCAGAGGAGGGAAGGAAAGAGCTCTCCCTCCTCTCTCCCCGCCCCCCGTGCTGCCTGCAGGCAGCCAGGCTCCACCAGCGGTGCAACAGAGTAGCGATTTGTAACAATCGCAAAATGCCGACTTTGCAGCTGCTCGGGTCGGCACTCTGGCAGGCACTTCTGAGGTTGTAAATGTCAGAAAATTATTCACATATTAGCCACTCCTGATTATTAGCCGCATTTCCGGTTTAGGAGCAAAATCTTAGTCAAATTGGTGTGGCTTGTATTCGTGAAATTACTGTACATGTAATTTTTTGTCTTTTATTATAAGGTGGGTGTTTGATGCCATTTTCCAAACTAAATGTGGTAATAGCAACAGCCAGATCCATGTGTGAGGATGCACGAATGAGATTGGAAAGAAGGGGAAGCAACTATGGGTTTTTCAAGAGCCACTTTCAGATTTTGTAAATTCCTACTGCAAGCTCAGGAAGTCCCCAGACAAGAAAAATCTGGACTAAGAAGCAGAAACATAGATGATTTATCTGTTTTAACTTTAGTGTTTAATATCAAGATGAACATGGAGAAAAGCAGCAGGTAAGAGGCAAAGCAGAAAGATCCTTTCTCTGGAAACAGTGATAGACTTTTATGAATTCTGTTTCTACAAGATGTGAGTGTGTTTCATTTCATGGACAGCCTGGTTTCCTCATTTATATTACCCTTGGATCAGTGCACAAGCAAGTTACTCACTGTAGAGTTTTATTAATGCGTTTATTGTTAAGCATGAAATCTCAACTGCTTTCCTTCTAAATGAAAAAGGGAACATTTCCATGGGCTGATTTTCCCTCTAGCTAGGCTCCTGAAATCCCACCAAATTAAAACTTATCCTGTACCCATTTTAACTATTACAGGGAAAGGAATGAACTTTCAGCAGTTTTGAAATATGCCCCATTAACTTTAATATGTGCTAAACTTTGTGCCAGAATTTTAAATTTCTGCCTTTCAATACAACTTTTTCTGCCGAGGAGAACTTTTGCATTAGAAAAATAATGATTTTCTTTTTCCTGAATTGTTAAATTTTTGAACTCATAAGTTAGAATCGTAAGATATTCCAGACTGGAAAGGACCTCAGGGGAGATCCTCATCCAATTTCCTACTCAAAGCATTACCTACTGTGAGGTGACAGCAGGCTACTCAGGACTTTATCCAACCAACTCTTGAAAACTGTACTAACAAATCATAAGGACAGAATAAAAATAGTAAGAACTTGTAAGTTCTTAATATTGGAGAAATTATAAATCCACAGTTATTAGATTAAAGATATCAGAAGGTACCTTTTTGCTTATTCACTTTAGTACCTGTTTATGGTCCTATTTTCTTTAAATTTATCCGAGTTGTTTTTAACCTGCCACCTTCAAGAGGCTCCTGAGGCAGCAAATTTCAGAAGTACACTTGCTACTGTATGAAAATATTTTCTTTTAAAAGCTTCTAACTGATATGATAAATTCATTAAGAGCTAACTGTTTCTCTTTGGTCTTATTCAATAAATAGTTCTGAGTTCACTCACCCTTATGAGACCTTCAAGCATACCCATCATCCTTCTCTTTGCATCAAACAATACCAGTCTTTTTCTTCTGCCCCTGTTAAGGTTGTTACTCCTTCTCCATACCTTCTTTGCTCCATTACGTTTTTCTTGAGGTGAAGGAGTGCCCACAGTACTGAAGATGTTGTGGAAGAGGCTACTTGGCCATCCCTTGATGCCTGAAGTCTGCCAGAGACAGATGTGTAAACCATAGATTTTAAATTATATGGTAATGGAACTCAAAGGAACTGTACAGCTGTGGTATAAGTTAAAAAGGAAATTCACTGTTGATCTTAATGGTGGTGGTGGACATCCAGTTTATCTGGATGTCTTACTTGCTTTCGGGCTGAGTTTTTTCCTTGCTCTCTTGCACTGCATCATTGAGTGTGATGAGTGTTGGATTGTGATGACTAATGAATTTGTAAATGCCTACAAAGGTAAGTAATTAATATTTGTGATGCTGATACACTAAGAGTAAGGCAAAAGCTTCAGAAAAAAATGAAACTAAGAAAAGGTTTTGTATAGATTTCTGGACATCTGAGGATGACCTAGAAATCCACCTTCACTGCAAGCCTAACTGGGGTATGCTCATCAAACTCTTGCACTTGTTTCTGTTCTGGTACAGGTGGATGTAGGCAAGGAGATATGACTCGTGCTTGCTTGAATGTGGCAGGGGGCTAGCAGAGGCTCTTTAGCCACAGAATTATGTTCCTGCCTGTCTTGTTCATGCTGCTCAGTTACACGGCCAGAAGACACTCCTCATAAGAGTAAAAGGTTAGTACACGTAATTAAAATTGCAAATGTAACAGAGCAGTCAGAAATGCTCTGTTTCTCCTCCTTCCTTAAATCATCCAGACAGTTTCCAAAAACTAAGCTAAATGACTTTTTCTCTGATGCTTTTTCTCTGAGAGGTATTAATCCTGGCTTTCAAGATTCATACCACCTCATCAAATAAATTCGTGTGCTACAATAGCTGAACAGAAGTTAAGGGAAATGAAATAATATGTAAAAGAAGTTTTGAAAGTAATAGAAGTTTCCTCAGAAAGCAGTGACTTACTTTAACTGGAATTGGAGAATATTGTTTTTTAAAATATATACTGTCATTTTGCATGAAACTTTATTTCCTGATACCAGCAGTGATTTTATTGACAACTGTGCAAAGAGGTTTTATTTTTAACTACATGCTCAGTCATCGCAAGGTCATTCAGTGGAAAGGGGGGCTTTAATTTTTTGTGATGGCTCACATTCATTTTTGCTCAATGATGGAAATAACAAATTATTTTCATGAAAGGTTCATGTCAAAATATGTGTTGTGGAAGCAGAAACGTTTCTTATTCAGATCTCTCTGTAATCCTCTAAGAAAACATCCAACTTCGCAAACTTTCCAGTCAGAAACTTGCTAAGTTGATACAACTCTGAGGAGCATGCTACTTTGATTAAAAAAAAAAAAATATTAACCATAAGAACAATATGAAGTCTTCTAGTGTCACAAAGTCTACAGTCACACGCAAATAAAACCAAAAACGTTCTGAACAAATTCATGACTACATAAAGGTCTCCTTGACTAACACTGAAAATTCAGGAGCTGGGTCATCCTTTCTTGGAAATTTTGCTAAGATTTTACTTCTATTAGGTAAAACATGATTCAGTAGACATTAGCACCTATTTAACAAACATTTTGTTATGGTATTTACTTATGACATTTGCTAAAGGGAGGCCTTTAGAAACGCAGTATTTGACTTCCATTTCAGCCCTGAGGGACAGGAAAAAACTCATGCATAATACCTACCATTTTCATCAAGCTAACGAATTCACACTGTTTGTACATAATAATGGTATATCAAATGTGAAAATATGCAGTAGGAGATTACCAATTGTTAAAACATAACAAGATCCCTGAGAGAGAAATAAAATTCATTTTTCTAAGAACATTTTCATGTTACTCTTTACTTCTTCTTTTAGATGAGCTATGAACTAGTAACATCACTGAGACAGTTAAATGTTAAGATACATTAGCAGATTACAAAAATAAAATGAAAAAACAACCTCTAGATTATTCTGTGTAGTTTAGCATCCTCTTTGCTCCTGCATTTAGATTACATTTTCATCACTATTCTAATTCTTCCTTATGTGTAGCGGATATTTTTAACAAGGTGTTTTAAGCACAAAGTTTAAGTAATGCTATTTTAGTAAGAGTTATGAAGAACAGCTTAGAATTTTGACTCAGTTCTACTGTGGTTCTATTGCAAAGTCAAAATAAATTCAGAAGCAACTTCAACAGATTTTGACTTTGTGCAGTAGGGGCAAAGGTTTCATGCCAACTTTCGGTTAGGCTTATCTTGATACCATCATAATATTGTCAGTCTCTAAGTGTACCCAAAGTATCATTACACAGGCTGGAAGTCAGCGAGAGTGAAGTGGCACTCTGGCATGTCTCTGCCATCAAGTCTTCACAAAAAATTTCATTGCCACACAGTGGATGTTGTGGTGACACCTCTGCCATCAATCTGTCATTAAGGGATCCCCTTAACTGCTTATCCAGAGAAGTTTTATAATGCCTTTGTACATTCATAACGTGCAGCATATCAGGGTAAAGATCACAACGTTTTTGCAAAATAGTGCTTAAGCACTTCAAAAAGGGCACTGGATATATTTTCCCTAGTCATTATCTTCCCTTTTGTCACACAATATTGTACTGTAAAGTAATAGTAATTTATAATGCATATAATATCTGAAACACTCCATCAATACATATTTTATGAAAAAAGATCATATATGTAGCTCTTTTGCCTCATATAAGCAGGAAAAACCCCGTACTTTAACATTTTTAATCTAATTCCTAATCAATAAATAAAGTGCATTGTGTCTCAAAATCCTAACAAAAATAACTTTTGTTACTCTCTAACCTCCTTGCAGCAGAAAAAAAATCCTCACTTGAAAATACAGTATTCCTACAAAAACAGTAATATCTTTAACAGGAAATTTAAATGTAATCATGTAAATGTGAAAAATGTGGGAATGATATGTGGCATGTAAAGCAAGGAAAGATGCTCTCTCAAGCAACAGTTCACTGTTTGCATCAACTCTTGCAATCAACCTTCCTCAAATTCTCAGCAAGAGCCTAACCATAACCTGTTTCTTAGTAAGTTTTTATTAGGGCCCTAAGTGCCTTCTGCCTTCTTCTGACTCACCAGTAAAATTTGTTAAACCAGTGACTTAATAAGTTACTCACTACCAGTATATCCATACAGTGAAACTCCTTGTGCTTTGATTCACTTCATTTATTAACAGTAAATTTATTAATTTGCAATAGCACCTCATCAAACTCATAATGGAATTAAAAGTAAGAATAGGATTGGTGAGATCCAAAGAAATATTTGGGTACTAGCTAATTATTGATATAACTATACAAATCAAAGTAAAAGTTAAAATAAAATATGTTCATAGAGAGGTTTCTATTTAAGGAAACAAGAAAAGTTGTTTGATTTGCTGTACTTCTAGGGTTGCTTTAATTGAAAATAAAGAGTAAAATGGCTAGAAATTATTTTACTTGCATTATTGCTGCCAATGCAGTAGAATACATTTCTTTCGACCATGTTCTCTATTGAACCGCTTTAACTTCTTTAACTTGTTACTTTTGGTGATTGATAGAGTGGAGAAGATGAAAAGTTAACAAAGAAAAATGGGAATCTGGAAAATGAAGGCAAGGAAGACTCATATAAAGCTTGATAGTGTTTTCAGACCTTTGGTCTTGGCTAGATTTCAAAGCAATGATTTCTCTGTAAAAATAAATATTTGAAAGTCATATTCTTGCATACAGTAAGTCTCTAATGATGGTTATCATAAATCTATTTTAACTGATTGAATTGAGCACTGGTCCTGAGTACAGTAATTTCACGAATACAAGCCGCAGCAAGAAGACTAAAATTTTGGTGGAAACCCGAAAATGCGGCCAATATTCCGGTGCGGCTAATCTATGGACAAAAATGTGATGTCTGCCCTTACCTAGTATCATGCTGGTCCAGTCCCGAACCAAAACAGTCTGAAATCCATGGTTTCCCGTTGTTCCGACGATGAACCAATCAGAGAACAGCTTATTGCCTGCCTGTGGATGGCGGCGTTACTGAGGGGCGGGGGTTGTTATCGGGGTGAGTTACCTCGGCAGTTCGATAAAAGTGTGTGATATTTCTCTGTACTTTTTAAAGTGTTTTCAGTCTTGTGCGGCTACGGGGCTGGCTGGGCTCGCAGGGAGAGGGCTGGGGGAGCCTCTCTCCCCGCAGGGAGAGGGATGAAGCGGGCAATCGGCTCGCAGGGAGAGGGCTGGGGGAGCTGCTCAGCCCGCAGGGAGAGGGCTACAACGGCCGCTCCCCCCGCAGTCGCAACGGCTACAACAGGGCCGCTGCCCCTGCGGGGCTGCGAGGGCCAGAGCGGCGCTCGCCCCGCGGGCCGCAGGGGCTAAAACGGGGCCGCTTCCCCCGCGGGCTGCGAGGGCCAGAGCGGCCCTCCCCCCGCGGGCCGCGGGGGCTAAAACGGGGCCGCTTCCCCCGCGGGCTGCGAGGGCCAGAGCGGCGCTCCCCCCGCGGGCCGCGGGGGCTAAAACGGGGCCGCTTTCCCCGCGGGCTGCGAGGGCCAGAGCGGCGCTCCCCCCGCGGGCCGCGGGGGCTAAAACGGGGCCGCTAGCCCCCGCGGGGCTGCGAGGGCCAGAGCGGCGCTCCCCCCGCGGGCCGCGGGGGCTAAAACGGGGCCGCTTCCCCCGCGGGCTGCGAGGGCCAGAGCGGCGCTCCCCCCGCGGGCCGCGGGGGCTAAAACGGGGCCGCTTCCCCCATGGACCGCAAGGGCTACAACGGCCACTCCTGTGCCAGCACGGAGATGTGGCTCCGCTCGGAGCTCAGATACCTGCCCGCGCGGCTGAGCGGCTGTTTAAAGGCAACGCGGATCCATTGGGAATGCTCGCAAAATGACCACACTATTGTTCCTGTCTTTTTCGGCTTGTAAATAAAGGGTGTGTCTTTTTTCACTTGGAAACAATGTTTCCGAGGTCGGCAGTAAGCCAGTAAGCCCCAGCGATCCCGCGATTGTGTTACTAAATGACGATTTTGTGAAAGTTCGCTGCGAACTAAAGTGCGGCTAATATTCCGGGTGCGGCTTATCTATTAACAAAGGCAACAATGTTGCCAACACACCAGCAGTGCGGCTTATATTCCGTGCGGCTTGTATTCGTGAATTTACTGTAATTTTCCTGGCAAAGAAGGTAAAAATATCTCATTTGTGGCTACTTTCATTTGCTGTTATTGGTAATTTAGTGTAGGCCGAACCAATCCTGAAAGTCTTCTACATAGCTCTCCAAAATCTTGACTCACTTTATGTTTGAGGACCTAAACAACTGCTGCAGAGCAGCTGTCTTCTCCCTTGTCAGCGCATAAGCCAAACTACAAATGAAAATTTGGGCTATGAAATTGCATTTTTCTCTCAGAGTAGTCAGAAGTGTTAAATGTTCAAATTCATATAATCATTATGTGTAATTTTAAATACAATAAAGCAGATGGCTCAGAACAGAACCAGCCTCTTTTGGCTGTTGACTTGCTAAAAGAAAAATGTCCATTGATAATAGTGCAGCCAAATTTTAGCTGTGAAATTGGGTTCCTTTGTTACTTTATTGGTCTCTGAAATTAGGAAAATATTTCAAAAAAATTAAAAAGTTATTTTATAAGCTTTCTTGTATTTCAGCCAGCTGATATGTACTTTGACTCTATGATTAACATGTCCTTGTTTTGCTAGAGTACTGATAGCATTTTTTTTTAGAAAAGTGGGTGTCATTAATAAATTATCCAGAAATGTTGATTCCAAGGCTGACTTTTCTAAGAGTGGACATAGTTTGTCTGTAGGTAAAACTATCATTGAGCTTTAAATTTCATGAGGACATTAATAGTAAATATTTTTGCTCACATTTCATTCTGGAATATCATTGTTCAGCATATTAATTTGGAAATTTAGCAACAGCTTCAATTTTGATTTTCTTTTTCCCCAGTTATGATACAATCACTATATATATATATTTATATTACCATAAAGACCCAGGTTTAGGTTTCTTGTGATTTTAGAAAGAATGTAACATTGCAGCTATAGCTTGTGACCTATTAAGTATTGAGATACAAATACATGGCCTCATTTAAAGACTTCTAAAACAAGTAACTTTCTTTGGATTCCTCCCCTACCATTTGATGATGTCATGTTAATGAAGCTATGCTCCCTTGTTCCACATGCTAAAGACTGCTGGATTGGTGTCTTCAATTACTGAGAAAAAGCCTTAAAAATGTGATAAGTATTTGGATTTTTTGGTTGGTTTTGGTTTGTTTTGGTTTGCTTGTTTTGGTGTGCATATATTTTTTTGAGAAGAATGTCTGAATTTTAAGTTATTTAAATAATAATGATCACACATAGGACTTAAAAGTATTTTGTGGCTTATGGAATTTTTCTATCATAATTTCATAATTAAGAAAAAACATGATGGGTTGATTTAGAGATATCACTCTAGAAGTTAGTGATACTTGTGGAAAAATAATCCAAGCTGTACAGATAATGTAGATCACACTAAGTGAAAAGCAAAGTAAGCCTAGAATATCTTGTTATTTCTTTATTCATTGAGCCATATATGTGCTTTTAGAAATGTTATAAACAAATCTGATACCTTCTTAGTGGAGTTTCAACTCTACCATGGACTATAGGAAGAGAACAGGATAGAGAAACTAAGAGCAATCAGTCTATTTGGTTTTATTCAACATACAGATGTTGAATCTCTCATTCCTAAGAGGGCTTAACTGAGGAGAGTGTCAACATATCATAAACAACTAAATAGCCTAATTTTACTTGCTTTCAATCACCACTTTCTTGACCACAGACCTAGTTTCAACAGGCCAGCTGAAAGCGTCATGCCCCAGGGGAGAAAGTTGAGGCAATTCAATGACTGAGAGCACATAAATAGATAAATAAATAAGCAAGAATGAAAACAGGAAGTTTCACTGTGTGGAATTGTGATGTGTTTTCCCTTCTCTTCAGACAAAAAGGAACAACAGAACTCTGTTTTATTTTTGGATAATGTCAGTGCATTTATCTTTGTGTTTTACAGCTAAAACAATACAATCCTTTTTATTATATTGCGTCAACATACTCCTTGAGGAAAAATCAGTACTCTGTTAGATGACTCAGGAATGCAGCAGTAGGAATGAATGTGCAGTAAAAGTCATCCATGTCCTGCTTCAGACCACAGGGTCTTTGCAGCTCTCACCCAGCAGCAGACGTGAGAAGCCTTGTCTCATCTGGAGGCTGCACAAGGTGGAGCCACGTGAGTGGCTGTCTATGATGAGACCTATTTATATGAGAGCATTTTTCTCCTCTCACCCTACCCTCCCACCTAATGAAATGCAGCTCAGGCAGTTGTTTCTGAATTTCATTCAGAATTGTCTATTGTTTTTGTTTTTCTTTGGAAAATCAGAATGGACTGGTGCTGGCAAGTGAAACATTTGGAGACATTTTGCAAAGAGTGAGGTGCTATAGGCCAGGCATTTGTTTTACCACCCAGTGCTAGTCCAAACTGTTGTTTCCAGCTGAGCCAGCAACAATCAGGTCACTTCTGCTTTTCAGTGCTGATTGGGGTAGAGCAAAGAGAGTTGCTGGAGAGTCCTGGATAATGTGAATCTGAGCTCTTGGCAAAACTGTAGGATTGGTAACATGTAGGAACATAAACGTGGAAGGTTACTGTAACTACGGCTGACAGCCATGCATTCTGGTGGCTTGCACCTTGACACTAAGGACTTGCAATTGAAATAATTTCATATGAGATTTAATGAACTTTCTTCACCATATGGAGTGGATCACTCTTACCAGACATGTCAGTGATGGAACACCAAAGTCTGCTAAAAATACGTGAGACTAGTCTTACGGACTGTGTCTGTATCACAGAGACACAAGGAGGCAAGTTAAGTGCAAAGATGTGTATTTTCAGGAAATATTTCATGAAAATGTAGTTCTGTTCCTCATCTCTCTACATGTGTTGCCAGATTGATATAGAGAGTGCTGTGGAGGCTTGTAGCACCAACAAAGAGAAACAAGGGATTTTTACTCATTACTGAATCGGGTGAGCCAAAACAGAAGCTTAAATGCGGGGATTAAACGTGTTAGACTTATTCAGTTAATAGCAACCTATGTCTTTTAAAGCTGAGCGATCATCTTACATTTATATGAAAATGTTACATTATATCTAAAATGCCTTGTTGTGTAATAGTGATAACTGAAAGAAAACCACTCATAGAAGAGTATTTCTAAATATATATATATGTAACTTTGGCACAGAAAGCAAATCTGGCTATTTAGCAAAGGAGAAAGAGTGGGGTGGGGGAACAGACTCCTACAGTGAGAGTTAATAAATGAAGCGACACAACGGACTGATATTTATGGCTCAGACATAAACCTTTGAATGCAAAGGTTTATAAAGTAAATGCTGACACTCTCTTAAGCACTGTAAAACATTCTGTAATGGTACTGGATTTCTGGTATTTCTTTATAAATATACATATATTTTAATAGCTAAACCTTTTGAGAAGAAATCGTACAGATTATAGTAAGAGCTACAGATAAAGGTATCTTTTTCTTTGCTCCAATGTGATAGGTGTTAGTGACTTTCCAGTAACATACTATAAGTAGCCACAGTAAAACTCCTGACCTTCTGCCATTTGATTAAAACCTTCAATGTGAATTACATTTTAAAAAATGTAAGCTACTTACTCAGTTATTTGAAAAAATTGTGCTGACTATTGATTTTTTTTTCTAATTCTGTTCACATTCTTCACTCACAAGAAATGACTTCTTGGTTCAGAAATGAAATATCCTTAAGTGCCATATTTCTTAAAGATGAGTTTGTGTGCATTTAGATAACCATGATCATTCCATCCAGCCACCAAACTTGTAATATTACTGACAGTTGTAAATTCATATTTTTGTGCCAGAAGTTACAGAAACACTAATTTATTGTTATGAACCTGATTTAATCTCATCTTCTTTGAAAAAAAAATCTTCTTGGTAGGTAAGGATTTTAAAATATAAAATCGTATTAAATTTCTGGTTTGCTTTGTTTTTGTTTTTTTTCTTTTAAGTTGTGCACATATTTATCAACTACTATTTTATTATTGTCAAATTGTAATTTAAAAACCTCATCGTGTATTATGGATAACATGTATTTGCAAAGTTTAAACTTGTCCTCACCTGCAAAGTTCAACCTTTCCAGAGATTGTTAAAACTGAAATCCGTAAAAGGAGGATAACTTCTGATTCATGACAGCCTTAAGCCTTTCTATAGGTAATGTGGAAAATTATTCTGTTTTGAAATAAAGAATTATTATCATCAGCCCTTCCTTTCCTTCCACAGCAATGACTGATTATACCCAGGCTGGGATGAGCACACAACTTTTTAAAAAGCAAGATACCTCCTTTTAAAAAAGGAACTAGAACCTAGTATTCACTGAAGTAGGTATACAACTCAAATGCTGAAAATGAAAGCATTGCATAAGCTTCAAAATGAACTATTTGCCTTTTTCTCCAAACCCTGGTTTCATAAGATGGTGGTGTGTAATTACCACAATAACTCTTTGAGTTTTAGGGGACTGAAACTTCTGCTCTACTGTTGGAGGCTGTGCTTTCTCAGGGATCTAGTATCATCAATTCCAGACCATGAGTACTATCAACCTTTACAGACAAGACTGTTAAAAGCCTCATGTGATATGAATTCAGCAGCATTTGTGTGCTAGGATGAACATAGGAAGTTGTTTAAGCAGAATACTTCTTATATTGAATATAAGGGACGCATTTTTTTTAGCTACATGTTAGTGTGGTACATTTTCTAGGAGATGGATAAAGAACGTTGAATAAAAATTAAGGTATTTCTTTCACTGCTAGTAAACATTACAAAATTAAGCAATGTTTTTCAAAGTTTTAGAGTAGTGGAAAATAAGGTTTACCATGAGAATGTGTATTCTAACAACTTTCGCTGTGTTTGAACCAGCGACCTGTTTGGAACTGGTTTCTCTGGAGCCACAGAAGAGGAAGCCAGGGAAAATGAGTAAATTCTTTAGTATAGTGTCAAGTTTCAAAAATATATTTTTATGGTTTTTAACTGTTTCTAAACATCTGCTTTCATAAGAGATATTCACATGTATCTCTGTAGACATTCTATTCTTTCGGTCTGTTAACCACCTGTGAATGTTGACTCCCACAAGAGCTTCCATATATATTAAAAAAAAAAAAAATTGTTTTTCCCCTCTTGAAATTTAGTTTTCTACTGTTGATTCCATGACTCTTATGAGAAGACATTTAGCATGGTTGCAAAGACCCCCAGGTCTTCTCTGATTTTTCTGGGTTTATTTCATCAAAAACTTTATACGTTTGATTTTTTCAACCCAGTTTTAAAGCTTAAAAAGTTGAGTCTTGTTGTAATCCACTACCCAAGATGTATTAAGAATGGTATGTCCCTTGTTTCCTGTGGACCCTGTGATACCTATGGACTGACCCTATCTTCTATGCTTTACCCTATTGGCAGGAAGCCAAAAGCCAAAGTTTCTCCTCCCCTTTCCTGACCCTAGAAAAGATTCCAGACTTTGGGAAACTTCCTCTTTGCCCCATGGAAGCCATGAAGAAATAAACCAAGGAAACCCCTGGGAGAAAAGAGCCTCTTTGTATCTTTTGCCCCTAGTTCACGCTATTAATCCTAGACTTGCCCTGCTACAGTTACCAGGGTGCGGGGTGATCCTCAGATAAAGTAGCAGAGTCTTAATATTAAATGTCTAATCTAGATTCATATTTCTATTTACAAGACAGAAATGTGTGCATGAAATATTGTTGCAACATTCTTTCTTTATTTAAGCCACATGATACTTTGGGCCAATGTTATTACCAGAGAGAAAATAAAGAGATTTTGTGATTAATCAGGTGAAGTCCAAAAGTAATTTTTGATTTAGCTCCTGGAACGCCAGCTTTCTCTGTAGGATATATTGAAGTTTAGAAAATGGTGTATGAAGAAAAATAGACACACCCAAAATATTCTCCTGCTTTTAAGGACTAATCTAAGAGAAGTGGCACTCTAAAAAAGGAACTATAAATTGAAAGTGAAAAGGCATGCCGGTGGCTTGTAAGAACAACAATGCAGTTCAAGATTAATTCTGTAGTGTATCAGTTGCAACATATCTGGCCCTTATTATCTTTGCACTATTTTTATATCCCTGTGAAAGAAGACTAGACCATTATCTCTTAATATTGTGTAGAGAAAAATTATTGTGTAATACATGGATGGCTGTGGAATTTGTACCCCTTGAAACACTTTTTCAAAGCCAAATCACATCAGATTTACCCCTCTGTCTTCGTAGTGTCTTGGTACTCTTAAGAAGCAAACCAGATTATATATTGCAAAACAGGCCATGCTTTGTGTTTTAGTAAGTGCTAAAATACACTTACCAATTAGAACAGTTTATTTTGTTATCCTATTTGAAATTCTTTTTCAATTAACAAGGTGATGAACAATAAGGAAATTATTTGAATATTTTCTATAAAACTGAAATTTACTTTACTCTTACAGCTCAAAATAATTTTGTGTTGCCACTGTTCCTTTTCCTTGGGCAAAACACTTTCTCATGAGTACTTCATTTCTGGTGGTACAAACCAATGTATTTGGAGCTTTTATACTGTTAACGGCTTTTTTTTTATTTAGCTGTTCGCAACAGCAAATTTAAAGCAGTAATTAAATCCATAAGCCAAATTCAGTCCTTAGCTGCAGGAACCACCTTGAAATTTAGGACCACTACAAGGGTTCTTCTGTATTCTGTACCAGACCAGTATTCTGAGGACATATTTTTTGTTAAAAAAATATTTTATGAATGTAGTATCTATTTATATAACACGATGCCATTTCATTAGGTTTGTAGCTGGTGCAGAATTAAAATGTCTGGTTGATTGAGGAGACAACTGAACTTCTGGAAGAGATCATTGCCCATTCAACCACACATAAACTTCCTCAATCTATTGAAGATGTGGTTTGATAATTTATCCATGAGCTGTAAGCAAACCTAAAGTGTAATTTTCTCTTCTTCTTCTCATCCTCAAAGATAAACTTTGAAATAACCTCTCTTTGTCTGTAAGAACAGAAACTAATGTTGTAACTTTCAGAAATCTTTCCTGTAACAGAAATTTTTCATTCCTAATTCTAACTAAAAGACATTTGGAGCTTCCAAACACCTTTGAAAACATGCTGGAAGTGACATTCATGCCAAGTTATTGAATATGAAAGCAGTACAATGTGATCCAGAGTTGTGACTCAGAGGTTATCAATTACTAAAGAAGCGGAAGAAGCCAGAAGCAAGTACTGGAATTGTCAGAGAAGGTAAATAAGTTATATTTCCTGTGTTAATTCTGTCAACTAGGATGTGAGGGAGAAAGTGAGCATGGATGGTGGTCTGTGTAAAATGCTGGGGAACAGATTGTTTGCTCCCAAGTTTGCTTGTGGACTACATGTCAGACACAGTGAAAAGATACAAAGTATGCAGATCCCACAACATTTACCCTGCTCAAAATCACGTTGACATAAATATATTTTCTTATTAACTGAATTGTAGGAAACTTGCAATTAGTGTACTCATGTTGGGGTTTACACTATTTTGTTATTACGGGTTACATATAGGCTGCATTTATACAGTCAATTCAGGATCTTTCTGATCAAATCACTACTGAACAAAATAGGGATACATAGAGCAGCAGATTCCTTGCTACTCTTTATGACTACTGAAAATGAGAAGAGACAGCTGTGTGTGTCATTAATCATTTGATTTGGGTAGCTACCTATCCCTTTCCCAAATATCAGGGTACTGTGCTCATACTCTTATCTGCCATCTTTGACAAAATGTAAACAGGTTGTGCATTAGGTATCACTGTGTCTGCAGTATAAATATCAGATCTCTAGTCCCAGCTTCCACCAGTTTGCCAGGGTTTTACTCATGTACATGAATACATAGAGAGGGAGAGAAAGAGCATGTCATTGTCACCAGGAATTTTTCCTTTAAGAAGTGTTAAGCACAAATTTGACAAGTAATTTATATTTACTATACAGCTATACCTCTGCAGACTGCAGTGTGGCTCCCAAGCTCAGGTCTCATCAATAATGCACTCTGCTTCTCAAATTGCATCTCCTTCTCTTTCCTGAGTTCGTCAAGGCTCTCTGGGTTTCTGTTCACTACACACTGAAAAAGCTTTGTGAAAAGCTAAGCAAGTGGTAATATTGTGTGTTCTCTCTGTGGCTTTGGATAAATCTCCCCAGAAGTGGTTGGTCACGGGGTCTTGAGTTACACCGACAAATAATAAATGATGCTAAGCTTTTTATCCAAGTTGTATCCATTTAGGGGTAGAGGCTGAAGATGATGTCCCTTGTCTAATCATTGTCTTGTTTTGCAACAGGCAAGCCCTGAAACTTGGTAAAATTGCAAAATGTGCTCTGCAAATTTATACACTCCAGATTTCCTTATAAGCTTCATTTTAAAAGAATTTATTACTAAATATTTTTATCGTGAGTATGTAGAAAGTATTGCTTTGAGTATTGATTTAACTTTCTGAAGTGATGGACAATAGAGCTAAATGAAATATTTATTGTTTAGATATCTGTGTTTTGGTTTGGTGGCTTTTGTTGATTTTGGTTTTCTAAATTACAAATCTGAACAAAAGGTTGGCTGATAGACCACATTGTCTTTCATAGGGTTTCCAGATATTTTAACAACTGATATGGAATTTTTTAGTTTGCTGGAAATACCTGCAGTGAATGACAATACATTGTGCACTAAGCTACAAGGCTGCCAGACTGCCTGAGAACACCAGGAACCAATTAACTCAGGAGCTGGGAACCTAAACCAAACTTACACTTAGAACTTGCTTTGGAATTTCTTGCTAAGACACTGACAGTTGACTTGTTTGGAATTTACTGCTAAAAGGGCACTCAGTCACCATCTCTGAAACCCAATTACTTAATCCTTGTTGGAAGAGCTTTATCCTGAATGCCTAATGTCTTGTTATACTGACCTTTAAAGTAACACTTGTAGCTGAGATATCTACCTAAGAGCACCCTGTCTGCTGAATGCTGAGCTTCAAAAATAGGCACAGCAGGATTCTCACACTCTTTCCTTTTGTTCAAGACCTTCATACTCATCCTGTTTTTATTCAAAACTTTTCATGTAGCCATAGTGGAGACACAGCTCTGACTGAGACCACTTATGATTTTCATATTTCCTATGGCCTCTTGCAGACATAGCCAATACCTTCTCCAAGGATTTCCCTGTGCTTGCAATTGCATTGTCATCCTTAAAAAGTTTTTCTGGCTGAAAAGAATTTCTCAATGCTCACAAAACTTTCACCTGTTGTAACATTTTATAGCTCTAGTCTCATAAAACTGATTCACAAGGCACGCATATAAACAGATCTGTAATTTCTGATTCGCTTTTAGCTTTTAGTACAGACCATTTGTAAGATATAAACATGAGTTTTGGTTTTAAGAGTGGATCACCCAAACATCTCCTATCTACCTTTTATGAGAAACTGACATCCCATTACACAGCCAGGCAGTGGGTAAGCAGCAAATCAGGTCCCTCAGCAGCTCACACACAAACAAGCTGTCACAAAACTGGCATCATCAAGGTTACAGCAGCTACTTGGGCACTAAAACCCTTCACAAAGCAGCTTCCTGTGCCCTGGGGTTCAGAGTTTGCTTCTGTAGGCTGCTGCAACCTGCACAGTTGACAAGCCAAATGGAGTGGCTGGGAGCAGTGAGTGGGCAGGTCAGCTCTTCAGCACCATCCTGCTGCTTCTCCTGTTTGGCAGAGGGTGGGAAACACTGGAAGCCATGTCTCTTCGAAACACCATGAAAAAAGTTTTTGTGAGTCCATGAAGTCAAGGAACTCCACATTTTAGGACTGTTTCTAGCACAAGAAGGTCGGTGATCGGCAAGAAGTCAAGTAAGCATTGCCTCAAAAACTGGAAATCAGCTGATTCCAGTTTTGCTGAATTAGCATTTCCACAGGAAAGCTGTTAGGTCAGAAGATTTTTCCAGCTAACATCATGAGCAGAACAGTAAAAGCAGCATATATTGCAGGAGGAGATTTTGAAAAGGTCATTGACTAAGTATTCATTTTCCATTGAAGATTATGAGCATATTTCAAGAGCAAAATGATGTCCAAGTGCTAAATTGTCTTTGGAAAGTTACATTTTTTCGTCTGTATGGCCCAGCCTGAATGGCTGAATGCCTGCTGCCTACCCAAGATTGCCCTTTGGATTGGCCTCACATGTGGTTTGTGCAATTTGTTTGATAATTTAAAGTTCACTCTTTTTTTCTCTCCTTTTTCCCCCCATAACACTTTAAAATTGTTAAATTACAGTATTTTAGGAAATTAGTTTTATCTTATTCTGATTTATATGCAGGCAACAGAGAAAAATCACCACCTCAAAATACAATTTGACTTCTCTAGAGGCATGAATATGACACTGTCCATCAGAAAATATGGACTTTCTGCAAAGGCACTAGAATCACCCAGTCATATGCCCACACAGCTAGACTAAATAGAGAGATATTTTATAGATATTTTAAAAACACATTAGAACAAAACAAGAAGAGTGCACTTCAAAATCCAATGATGTTAGCAATGCTACTTTACAATTCAACAAGGATAAAAATTGTTTCTTAAACAAAAGGAGGCAGAAAACAGAAAATAGAAACGTTATTTCATCTGAAAAGAAAAAAAAGAAAGACAGTGACACATTGTGTTTATGTTCTGATTTGCAAGCACTCTTCCTGGGACACAAACATAAATGGGGAAAAAGGAATAAAAATAAAAGAATCCAGAAATGCTTGGTTTTACCTGTTGTATTTTACCCTACTGTAATTATATTTAGTATATAATACAAATAATAATATAAATGTAATTATATTTAGTATATTTAGTACACTGTAATTATATTCAGTTATGTAATATATAACTAAAACTAAACAAATATTGCCAGGGCTAGAGAATATAAATCAGAGAACAAAGGTGACAAGAAATTGGTCATGCCTCCCCTGTGCTCCCTGTGCAGCCTTTGATAACAAACAAGGTAATGCTTTGTATTGCACTGCTCATCATCATGCTTCCTTCACTATTTAAGCCAAAAATAAAAGGCATCAGCAAACTTGATAAATCAAATATTAAAACAGAAAACAATATACAGTAATTTCATGACTATAAGGTGCACCCTTTTGACTAAAACTTTCCCCCAAATCCGGAAGTGTGCCTTATAGTCCGGTGCGCCTTATCTGATGTACAAAGTTGCGACATTTGCCACGCCAGCGAGCCTGCAATAGTCCCCAGCCGAGCAGAGCCCACCCAGCAGCGGCATCAGGCCAGTGCCAGGCCAGGGTGAGCCCGGCGGCATCGGGGCGGCAGCTGTGCGGTGAGGGGGAAAGCGTGGCGGCGCAGCCCGAGTGGCGGGGCAAAGCTACCGGTATTGGGGCGGCCCCTGTGCGGGGCAGGCCTGCCGGAATCAGGGCGGCTGCTGCGTGGGGAGGGGGAAAGCCGCCGGAATCAGGGCGGCGGCCACACGGTGTAGCGGGGGAAAGCCGCCGGCATCGGGGCAGTGGCGGCACGGGGTGAGCCTTCCGGCATCGGGCCAGTGGTGGCGCAAGGCGAGCCTGCCAGCATCAGGGCACCCGGAACACCAGGGGACTCCTGGAGCGCACCGGCAGCGCGGGGTTCCTGGTGCACTGGGGGGGGCGCGTGACACCTGGAGCGCCAGGGAACTCCCGGAGCAGTGGGGGCCCAGGGATGCTGCACAGAGCAGTGGCAGACATAGCCTGGCCCTGGGGACAGTCCACGGAGCAGCGGCGGGCATGCCCCGGCCCCGAGGACGCTGCATGCAACGGCGGTGGGCATAGCCCAGCCCTGCCAGGTACAGGCGGGCCCGGGGGCCAATGGCTGCCAGGCTGAGACAGGGCCTCGGCCAGCAACCGCATGGGAGGAGCTGGGGGCGGAGCCTCGTTGCAAAAAAAAAGGTGCGCCTTATAGTCCAATGCACCTTATATAATCTACAAAGTTGTGAAATTTGCTGACTCCTGGGGGGTGCGCCTTATAGTCCAGTGCGCCTTATGGTCGTGAAATTATTGTAATTTTATTTTCCTTATTGCATGGCAGAGGTTGCACTCATCTCTGCCTTTTTCTGTATTCAGTTATTGGTACAAAATTAATGAGATGATACACAAGTGATTAACTGCCATTTTGTATTGGACATCCTCTATTCAAAAGCAGTAAATGATCTGAAGGCTTTTACAGTGACAGAAATATATATTAAATTACACTGAAACATATACCACAATTTTAATTATAGTTAGAACTAAAATTTTTGTAGGATGAATTTCACCCTAGATATTTAAAAAGTTATTTGAGCTATTGTTACTGCAAATGGGACTGTGCTAGGTGCTAGATAAATGCATTGCCCAATATAGATAGACCTTTAGCTTAACAAATGACACAAAAATTGTAGTTGCTGAGGGACTTTTCACTGACTCCAATTGTTACGGGTGAAGCCTTTTGTTACTGTGTCTTTCTCAGTTATTTTTAGAAACATGCTGTACCGTATTCTAGGAAGTGCTTACAGAGCACTCCCAGTTAGGGAGGAGCACAGCATGAAACAGGCATTTGCTGCTTCTTACTCTAGGTGCCAAGGTGTACAGCTTGCTCTCAACTGCCTTACAAAATAGTGGAAAAAACCTAGCCAACACTCAGTCAATATTTTGTTTGTTTCATTTTGCAATAAGTCTGGGCCCTCTACCCAAACCCAATTTACAGGAGGCTTGCATTTGAGCTGTAGTATATCATGTTTCTGAAAAAGAGAGAGCAAAGTGGCATGGAAGTTGAACAGTTAGAAGCTTTAAAGGGTTATTCTGAAGTGGAGGGCAGAAGCAAAAGGAGGATAAAGATTGTAAATCCCTAGAGACAGATTTATAAAAATCATCCACGGGTAGTTCTTTATGAAATCCCTCAAATAAACCAATATTCTCCGTCTTATGCACTTACTCATAAAAGCACATTTTCTAATATCTGTGTCCTTACAAATATTTTTCTGCTTTTGTAGCCACTGTAGTAGCACCAGTACAGTGTAAAAATCAAATGATCTGCACTACTTTTAGTTCCATTTATGGGGGTACAATTTTATTCCCAAAATGATAAAAATTAACAAGAAAGTGGAGTTTTTAAGGAAACTGTAGTATGAGTCTATCATTCTATCATACTCTCACCAGAAAAAAAAAAGCCACCTCTGTCTGATGTAATACATGACAGAGTCTAGAATGGGCTATCATAACCGGAGAGAAGTGTCCATTTGGTGGAATGTTCTTTAGGCAACAATGTGTAGATACATAAAAATGTAATATTTGTTTTTGTGATTTTTTTTTTCTGACAGGTAGAGCTGTCAGTTGTTCAATTAGTAGCTCATAGATCTTAACAAATGAATTTATTTATAATTGTTTATAAATTGCAAATTCCTGTTTCAGTAGGCAAATGTGCGAGTAGCTGGCACGTCTTTTTATCCTTGACTCTGTATAGGATGATGAATGTTTCTGTGTTTAGCAGAAAGATTTGTCTCATCTGAAACAGAAATTCATAGATGTTTTATGACATTGGTCTTGTCATGTGAAAACACCAGCCTTGATGCTAACTCAGGAAAAAAATAATCTAAATGTCGGTCCTCTAAAATAATTCACATGGTATCCCTCTTCAAATCAAGTTTTTTCTTTGGATGTATGTGTGCATGTATGTAGGACTGTGCACGCATTTTTCTTTAATATGCAATAAGTATGAGAACTTTTACAGTTTGGAAAAGACAGAAGGTCCAAGATAAGGTTCCTGAGGAATCATCATCTTTTCCAGGTAGAGCTGTTTAGTGTACTCTAATAATATTTTTGCTACAAATAAATGTTTCACAAATAACTTTTTAATAGTTGTGCTGATGAATAGGTGAGCAAATATTATGCTGTTAAGATTTCTGAAACAGTAAAAGTTTATGGTATCATCGTATATATTGCAATGTTACAAATTTCACAGATCAAAGATTGAATCATATTGATCTTAGCAACATCATCTATTATAAATTGCAATATTTTTATTGTAACCACATTTGTACAGATGTTTGCATAGTTGCAACAATATAAGGAACAATGAGATACAGAAAGGCATCCTAAGCTGAAATATTGTACTGATAATAATAATAATACTAATAAGAAAATGAATCTTAAATAATTTGAATTTCAATTCTGTTCTAGGAACATTACAATATACTTTTTCTTTAGAAACAGGATTCTGAGCTGGCTGCTTCCATCTATAGTAAACTCTTGCTAATACTTAAAGATAATAAACCATATCTAGCCAGAATGGAAATGAAATTCTTACTGAAAGTATTATTTATTTCCATATGCTTATATAACATAGATGAGTTTGATCTTACATAATCTAAACCTAAGGGAAAAAGAATCTTTTATGCTGAACTATAATTTCAGATACAGTACTTTATAAGCATCATACTTATTTTTCATTCTAGGCCACTCATTTTGCTAGCCTTTCTCTGCAGAGTTAAGACATGGTTAGGATTTTTCTGAACCCAAAATAAATAATGTCTTTCAGCTTCTATTTAGAAAAATAACTTACACCATAATAGTAAGGAATACATAGAAAAGCTCATGGGAACAGTGTAACTTGCAGAAACAGGATCAGAAAACTTATTCAAGGTGATAAAGTGGTACTGCAGTGACCAAAAGGAACGATTTAGCTTCTACAAGGTGAGTTATTTTCAGAGAGCTACAGAAACTCTGCTATCAAAAGCCACCACAAGATTTAGAAATATTACACTGCATGCATGACAGATTTTTTACGAGTCTTCTGGCCCAAGTTGTACCAGCTGTGTGATGCTCCCAGCTGATTTCTGACAAGCTGAAGTCCCCTGAAAGGACAAGAGCAGTTGACTTGGAAACATCTTTTGATTTCTCAAAAAATTGTTTTTGACATCATCATCCTGAATTGGAGAGCTGTAGTAGACTACTACTGCAACACCCACATTATTTGTTTGCCCCTTGATTCTTATCCAGAAGGTCTCAATTGTGCCAGTGCCTCCTGTGAGCTCCATACATTCTGTCCCTTCCATTACACACAGTGCTATGCCTCCCCATATTCTGTCCTGTGTATTCTTCCAGAAGATCCCATCACAACCCAACAGGGCACTCTGATCATAGGACTCACCCCATCAGGTTGCAGTTAAGTAGGTGATATCAAATATCTGGGACTGGGCCAAAGTTCAAGCTTGTCTTGTTTGTTCCTCACTCTGCCTGCAGTAGTGTAGAAACATTTCAGGTGTTTCTTTGCAGCCACAACACCTCCTGAAGCAGATTAAAGTATCCCATTATTGATTATTTTGCTCAAGTTTAGGCACAACATTCCCTTGCTCATCACTCGCAGGCCAGGTATTTTCCCTTTCTCCCTTCCAAACAAGTTAATGGCACTCCTTCAGCGGAGCTTTTGTAGCTTAATCTCACGAAAGGTTTTTTTTTTTTCATATATTTTTTCTAAGATAAAGTTACAAGTGAATATTTCTGTAAAGTGTAAAAGAATAATTACTTAGGTGATTAAAAAAAGTTCCTGTGATAGCCACTGTCTGCACTTTGAATCAAGGTATAAGAGCATTCCAAAATTACAAAAATGAGAAAACTGAATATCATACTTCTCACTCATACTAACAACATATTACAACACCATACGTATTTCTCAACACAATAAGTCTTTTGCCTTCTTTTAGTTACAATATGGTTCGCATACTTCCAAGAATCATGGCAAGTTCCTGGACCAAGCATAGCTGCTTCCTCTGCAAGGAATTCTGAAAAATATGTTAATTACTACATTTTTTTTTCAAAAAATCCAAATGAATTTGTGTTTACATGTAACACACAAAATTTCAGTATGTTTTTTTTATAACTGAAAATTATTTAATAGATTTAGAAATTACATGCTTTGAACTCTGGGAAGAGTAGTATCTACTTTAAGTGTTGCTCTTCTCAGTCCCATCAGCATTTTACCTATTCTTAAAGGTCATTACAAGAACAAGTTTTCATTTATCCCAAAAAAAAGTCAGTGCAGTCCTTTATAAAATATTTTAAATCTATAATTCTATGAATTGAAACCCAAAGTTGGACTTCCTTAGACTATGAAAGTCTAGATATAATTATTCACCCAAATCCTAACCACAATTACAGCTTTGGTTTGATGTCATTGTGGATTTAGGGATACTTCTCACCACAAAGCTAATATAGCAACTCATGCTTTGGGAAGAGAGTGGTTTTGTGCTTTCTACAAGGAAAAACATTAAAGGAAATGTTCAAATATGTCTGTGTGTGAGAGCTAAGGTTATTCATGTTACACTATTGATCATCTTCCATACTGTGCATTATTACAAATGTGGAAGAGAAATTTATCTTTCTTTGACTAAATTCCTAATATTTTAATTTACTGTCTATGGAATATAGGTAGCTCAGAGACAGACTATCATGGTACAAATATGCTGATACTTCTTTCTGTTTTACAGAAACATAAATTTTAGTTTTCAGGGAAATGATGTTTTTACCAGAAAATTGTCCCTCTGAGCCAAGTACTGTTGCAATTATGGAAAGTAGTCCCATTGCATTGAAGAATGAATTCTCAACTATTTCACTGGGCTGTGAAACAATGCAAGAACTCTTGAGCTTGATCAAAACAATTGTGTCTAATGTAATTTATTTGCAATCATTCCATCTTTACAATTTTCAGAAGTAAAACTGCTCTCAATTTCACTCAGTTATCCAAAGCACTGTTGAGAGAACACTCCCTAGAAATGAAAACTGGGCAGAAACTTGAATTAGCTCTTTCTATTTTTTAATGAGCTATGAGAGTTGGTCAGCTATACAGCATACAAAGGGCACAATTTATACACTGCATGTAGCACTAAATTGTTCAACTCTACAACACTTCAGCTCCTCTAGACAGCGCAGAACGGGGCAATGGCCCAAACATCTAAATGAGTTTATGCATGTGCTAACCTCCTAAAATAGAAAATTGCTCACTGATACTTCCATTTGTGAGGTATCACTTTCTGACCTGGAGTGTGCACAAGCCCTGGTATGCTCTGCATGCAGGTCCAGAACTGCTCTCCTCTGAAGAATGAGACCCATCCAAAGTCTGCCCAGAGAAGGACTGCAGTACCTTGAGAAACCAAATCTAATAAGTGTTTTCCAAATGAGACTGATGCAACAGCAGCTGCCACATAATTTATGAGTGATGTGGTGTTGTGGTATGGTCCCACCTACTGGGTGTGACTGGTGGAGCTGCAGGATACTGTGCTACAGCATCTCCTCAGTCAGAAGAAATTCAGCAGAGACTCAGTGTGGAGTAGTGATTTTATTTAAAGTGAACAGAGGCACCACAATTTAAGGCAGGGTAGGAAGTTAGATACACGCATGGGTTTATCATTCTGCATTGGTTTGCTCCAGACTGCTTTCTTCCCTTTCTCCTCACAGCTAGTGCATTAGGATTATTCTCAGCAGGTGGCTAATTTCTTTCCATGCTGCCTATAGGGAGCCAAATAGGTCTCTGAGTTGTCTGGGTTAGGACCAGCTAGTATGCTTTTAGTTTTATATGTGTGATCTGTGCTTCAGAAGTATAGTTCTGCCAAAGGCAAAAGAGTTTTTTTTTTTTTAAGAGAATCTAGAGAGGTTGGTGAAATAAATGCAAAGCAACTTTTTGAATTATGTGTGATGCTGAATGTCTTTCACTGAATTGTAGAGAACACCAGTGCTGAGGTTATCAGTCTACTGTTTCCACCCACTGAGAGGATATTTAAATTCTGGTGACAGATGATGAAATAGATACTGAAATTTCTCTAAGGCTAGTGCTTCTGAAAAAGAGAAAAAAAAGAAATAGGAAAATTTCATAAGATAGCAAATGTCTCATGCTTTGCATGCTGTACAAGTGGACAGGTGTTTTGTGAAGAACCCCCAGGGAATATCTGCATTGATGTAAACAGGAAGGAGTTTTCATTTCATGAATCACTAGATAGTCAATGATGCATTACAGCTTGTCACAGATATTATGGAGCAAAAATGAGAAATTACCCTGAGTTTTATACCCCCCTGACTAGAAAATTTGAACCAGGGGATTTGTATATTTTAACTATCATCATCAATGGCATTTTTTTGGAACTGCAATTATAACTATGAGCATTTCTGAGACAATTTTTCTTTGTAGATTTTGTAACTGGATATAGCAATTAATCCTTTAACATCTTCTGAATGATAGCTTCTCTCTTCTATCAAAGGCAAAATATGACAGTACTGAATATCAAGCAATCGCTTTGTGAAATAAATCCTGTAACACATTAGTACAAAGATTTGTGAGTTGGTCTCTGAATAGTAATAGATAAAATAGCTCTAAAATTAGTGACAGATAAAATAGCTCTAAAAAATACATTGTGTGTAGTAGTAGGTGTACTAGAGAGCCAGGTATTTATGAGTGACACTATGAATCAGGAAACACTTTTGTACCTCTCATCATGCTCAACCAAACATGTCAGTAGAAACTGGTGGAGAAAGCTGAGACAGCCAAGGTAATGACATATGCTTACCCTTCCTTCTAGGGGACCGGCAGACTAGAGGAATACTCATATAAGGTAGAGAAAATAGCATTCTTCAAGAGTGCTGAATACCACTGTAGAAAGAGTGTGGGACTGTTGGCGTTTGGGATTTTTCCCCCTCTTGGTCGTCATTCATTTCACTGAGAGATACATGAGAGACATCTACTTGGGAAAGATTTGAGGAAAACATACTGGACTTTAAAAAAATTAAAATTACCCATGTGGCTATTTGTAAAGTTCGTTTTGGTTTGGAATTCTATTATTTTTCCCCAAAAATCCCTTGCTGAAAACAGTGTGTCAGTCTGGTGTTCACAATTTGGTACATTACCTTGAACTTTAAGGATAAACCTGTTGTAAACTTTTTTGCTTAGGGTGTCTGTACCACTAGCTAAAGATAACATATCCACTTCTTTAAAATGATGTATTATTCCTGAATACATTGTATAAAATGAATATACAAATGAACTCGGACTTATTAACTTTTTTTGTAGTAGAATTTTGCCTTTGACTGTTCCCAGCTGTTATCACTTTGTGGGAGTCATTCAGTAAGGGTAGTAAATATAGCTATCACCTTTGTAAAAATAGTTTTGACCTTGTGAATTTCCAAAATGTCATTCCATTAATTTGACATCTAAGATTTAGTGTAGTGAACATCAGGAAATCTGTAGCACTTAATCTACTAACTCAGCAAAATACCAAATTAATTCAAATTTGAAAAGGCCTCTTCATCTGTAGCAAAAGCATGTTCTCAATTACATACTGAATTAAATAAGGGATAGGAGTATTTTTGAAAGCTTGAAATTTATGGTTTCATTAGACTGATAAATTAAACCTTAAAAAGTGTAAAAAATCCGCATTAATAATTTTGTTTTAGCACATAAATGCAAATGGCTTGGAACTGAGCTTCATTTCAGACTGTAAGTGGTAATTACCTAGTGACACCTCATGAGATTCATTAAAACCCTGCTTTTAATAGAAGTCGGAAACACTAAGGATCTGCACAAATAACAGGATAATGGTATTTAGTCACCACAAAGTGGTAATGATAAAACTTCATTACAGTAATTTCACGAATACAAGCCGCACCAATTTGACCAAAATTTTGGTGGAAACCCGGAAGTGCGGCTAATATTCCGGGGCGGCTAATCTATTAACAAAATTCTAAAAGCTGCCAACACGGAAGTGAGAGCCCGCGGCAGCCCCAAGCCAAGCTGGAGCCCGGCCGGCCCCGGCAGAGGTGGGAAAGCCTGGCAGAGGCGGGGCCAGCAGTGTGGGGGGCGGGCGGCAGAGCCTGAGCCAGTAGGGCGGGGCAGGGAGGGTGGCAGAGCCTGAGCCAGCATGGCGGGGGAGCCCGGGAGAACTGGGGCTAGCAGTGCAGGGGAGCACGGCAGAAGCAGGAAGGCCGGCGGGTGGGGCTGCCTGGCAGCGGGGGAAGCCCAGCAGAATCGGGGCCAGCAGCGTGGGGGAGCCCGGCGGTGCGGGGGCCTGCAGTGCCGGCCAGGGCGAGGAAACGCGGCGGCGGTGCAGATGGGAGGGGGCGGCCGGCGAGCCTGGTGGTGGCGGCGGCGGCAGCCCTGCCGGCGGGGCGAGCGAAAGCGGCGCTCGCGAAAGCGGCGCTCACGAAAGCGGCGCTCGGTGAGCGAAAGCGGTGCTCGCGAAAGCGGCGCTCGCGAAAGCGGCGCTCGCGAAAGCGGCGCGGGGCGGGGCGGGCGCGGCGCGGGGCGGGTGCGGCGCTCGCGAGGCGCGGCGCTCGCGAGGCGCGGTGCAGGGCGAGCAAAAGCGGCAGCGGGGCGAGCAAAAGCGGCAACGGGGTGGGCGGCGAGCCCGGCGGCGGCAGCCCTGCCAGCCGGGCGAGCGAACGCGGCAGCGGGGCGGTGCTGACGGGAGAGGGGGGCCAGCGAGCCCGGCGGTGGCGGCAGCACCACCCGGCCAGCCCCGCCGAGCCGTGGCGCTGAGCTGGGCCACCCGGCCCTGTCGGCAACCATGAGCGGGCCGAGCCTGCCTGGCCCCGCCCCGAGCCAGTAAAGCCCGCTATGCCGCGATCCTGTTACTAATTGGCCAATTTGTGAAAGCTGCGCACGGATTCTCGCGACGAACGAAAGTGCGGCTAATATTCGGGGTGCGGCTTATCTATTGACAAAGACAGCAACATTGTCGAGGCACCGGGGGTGCGGCTTATAATCCGTGCGGCTTGTATTCGTGAAACTACTGTAGATAGGATTTCCAAATACGAAATCCAAGAAGACAATCAAATATGAGTGATTTAAATGATCATTTAAAATTATTTTATTTAGTAAGTTCTCTTTTCTTCTGTTCATGGATAGGTTGCTTTGTATGAATTATTTTGTTGCTTGAAATAATATCGTTCAACAATTAGTAGATGGAAAATTTTCTTCCAAAGTGTTGATCTTATAAAAGGACAGTCTACAACTACGTTTATTTATTCATTAGTATTTTAGTATTTGTTACCTATCATTTTTAATATCTAATAACTACTTCTATACAAAATTATTTCCAGTCTATTTCTGGCCTATTAGCCACAAGATACAAATTCATATAAAAATATATTATGGTGGAAGTAGAGATACACAAGGCTTCTTTTGACCAGCATTTTATGTTTGTTTGAATTAGTATTTAAAAGACAAGCACATGACAGAGGATTTTTGGGTGCATGCATGCTATATGTAGAGATGGAAGTATAAAACTAAAATTATGATGAAAAGAGAAAGATGTATTTCTCTCTCTGCAAATCAGATTTTATATAAGAGGAATCTCCTCTGCTGTTCAAGTTTGTAGGTGTAATTCCAGTAAGTAAAATTATTAAATCTTTTTCTATACTTTTCTGTTCTACACCACTGAACACAGGTTCTGTATTTTGATGATGTTTTATTTGCAATCACTAACAAATATGTTGCAAATGTTCTGCCTATATATGTGTGAGGGAAATTCTTCTGATGACATTTTTGTGAGCTTGTCTAGGATCCAACACAGTATTCGTGACCACATGATCTTCTGTGACATTTTATTCTGGTAGAAAAAATGTACATCTATGATTCTTACAAAGCACTGAGGCCTTAACTGTTTCCCCCACTCTTTATTTTATGCTCTCCTCATGTTCTCATACATTCTTTTTGTTTATAACGTAACATTTTACTGAGTGTCTTATTCCATTGCTTTGGTGGTTGGCTGTATCTCATGTTGTGATAGCCTAGCCACTGCAACTTTATCATCCATGAGTTTATAACTATGCCAAGCATTACCCTTCCAGATTCCTCTTTCATCTGTTCATGTGCAAATCCAAATGTTCTGTTCTTTTTATTTAGTTGCAAACTTGTGCTTGTACAAATTGGAAGGTTCACTAAAGAAAGGTGCTTAAACAGTTTGGGTAACTTAACAAATGGCCTACACAAGATGCAATTCAGAAAGTGTATGTAATTATCGCACATCAGCAATTGTCTTTTTAATCACCACAAATGTCCAATTGTATGTGTTGAACCTGCTGATATTTGCATTAAAGTTACATATTAAGAAAATAATAATGAAAATAATTTTGAAGTTACATCTTTAAAGCACATAATGTTTACAATTGAAGATGTCCAAGCAATATTGAAAATCAAGGATGATTCTTCGACAATGCTTATTCTGGTTGGGCAGATGGAATTTTATACTATTTCATATATTTTCTCATTAAAAACCAGAATTTTAAGTCTTTATGCTACACCATTAATATGTAATCTAGATAGTCTTAGCAATAATATTTTCATGAATCCATTTTAACTTCTTCCACAAATTTTGGTACTGGTTTTGGTATTCTGAAATTCCCATTTTTTCTCTTACACTGTATAATAATCCTATACTATATGGATCTTAACCAGGGCATTCAATTTAAAATGCAGTACTTTACCCAGTGGTCATTACACCATGCAGTTATAGCCTTAACAATGTATTAGTGCCACTGTTTTTCTCATTAAATTTCTCCTGAAGATAGATTTCTTTCCTTACAATTGCTGCTTCATTGCCTAAAAGAGTCTTTACTCTTCTATAGTTTTTATATAATTTGCAATGCAGTTTCTCCTTAAACTATTTTTCCCAGAAAGACTGTAATCCCTTCCAGTCCTATTGTGTGTAATTCACAAATTTCTTAGAATGACATTTCTTTAGCATCCAATTTCTTCACACTTAGACTTGAAGAAAAGTATAATTAAGGTCAAAATGCTTAGGTCTGTGCTGTCTCATCAGCAGTTAACCTCAGAGAATAAGATATTTTTATATAATCCAATAGCAAATCGGATAGACCATAGAAGAGTTTGGGTTGCAAGGGGCCTTTAAAGTTTATCTAAAACAACCCTTCTGCAATGAGCAGGAACATCTTCAGCAAGATCAGGTTGCTCAGAGCCCTATCCAGTCTGACTTTGAATGTTCCTAGGGTGAAGGAATCTATTAACTCTTTGGGAACCTGTGCCAGTGTTTCATCACCCTCATTGTAAAAATTTTTCTCCTTATATGTTGCCTGAATCTACCCTGCTTTAGTTTAAAACCATTAACCTTTGCAACAGAGTCTGCTGAAATGTTTCTACCCCTCTCTTTTGTGAGCCCCCTTTAGAGGCTGCAAGGCTGAAATAAGGTCTTCCTGGAACATCCTCTTCTCTCTCAGCCTTTTCTCATGGGAGAGGTGCTCCATCCCTCTAATCATCTTGATATTTCTGCTCTGGACTTGCTCCAACAGATCCATGTCCTTCCTGTGCTGGGGACCCCAGAGCTGGATGCAGTATTTCAGGTGGAGTCTCACCTGAGCAGAGCAGAATCTCCTCCCTCCCCTGCTGCCCACACTGCTTTGGATGCAGCCCAGGGAATGGTTGGCTTTCTGGCTGCAAGATCCTTCTAGAACAAGACAAGTGCATGCACATCCTTTATCGAGCACTTTATTAATAAAATCTTTGAGATCAGATTGAGTAAAAAAATTCATGGTGATCTCAAATAATTTTTATTTCCTTGAAACTTTTTCTGATTTAATAAAATGTTTACAGGTAGTGCTTACATTGAAAGAAGTTTAAAACTCATTATGTCACAAAGTAATTCTAATGTCTTTATCTTCTTTGACATTCAGTGGTCTGTAGGTGAATCCAAGCCCATTTATTGCTGCAACAGTTTGTAGGACTGTCCCTGAAATCTGAACCTGTCCATCATAAGAATTTTTGCTATTTAAGAAGTGCTTCCAGGCTTTCAGAAAAAATAAAACTCTTTCATTTTTCAGCCATCTGTCTAGATTGAAATACAAAAAAATTATAAAACTTACAGCATCTGTGTCATTTAGCACCAGAGCTGTTAATGACCAAAGGTCATAGTGAAAAAAACCCAAAACCTGAAGTCTTTCTGGTTATAAATGTCTGTTTACTCGGAGTCAAATCATGTAATGTTGACACTTATGTATTAAAATACTTTATTAATATTAACGCTTTGGAAATGACTGGTCTTTTCATGTCTGAAGTATGAATATTCAGAAAATATATATGATGCTCTCAGGACTGACCCTGGAACTGTTTGAAAACATAAAACCCTAAGTTCATTTAATAATGGATGCCCAACAAATGAGCAATTAAAAAGAGATATAAATAAATGCATTATCTAGTGGGACAGTTATCTGTTATCTATATTGAAAATATGTCACCCTTGCAATCTTTAGTTGCATCTGACAGCTACTCTCAAAATAGCTGACTCACAATATTTCTGAGTTTGCAGTCAGATGCATTGTTCCAGAAGCAGCTCAGCTGCTTAAAAATTGGTTCACAGTTTCTGCTATGGCATCATCATCTCTGAGAGTTACCACCACCTATGAGAGTTATCACCACATACTTGCCAACCTAAGAGCACACTCACTACTAATTTCCTTCTTTAAAATTATCTGGGTTAGAAAACACTCTACTATTAGCTTATGCTAGTGTTGAATGCTGATATCCAGGTTAAGCCAATAGATCTGAGAGGATGTTAATTGGAAGAGTGACAAAGAGTGGAGAACAGTGTAGTCTTAACCCAGCAGTGTTGCAGCCTAAAAAAGCACATCAAACCATTGTCTTGTATGATCCCAAGGATATTCTTATACGGCACTATTTCCTTACTTAAGCACAAAAAAGCTAGCTGGCCCATGAGATGCTCAGTTAGTAAAATAACTTGTGAATAAATTGCTTGCATAAGATTTATGATTTATGTAGGGGAAACATCAGTTCTTCCATGGAGCTCCTCCTTCTCTGACGTCTTGTTTCTCATTGTTGCTTCACTTGCCTCTTGGTAGTCAAGGAAAAGATGACCCACACCTGCCCAAAAAAAGACAAAATAGTCAGGTGCACATGATCACTTTGGATGGTTGGTATATTTGATCAGTGATACAGATAATTTGGATTACTGCTGAGGAACAAGAATAAGTTAGAGAAGACACATGCAAATTCAATATTTGGAATTAATGACAGTGTAGAAATAATTTTAGATATGAATTGAAATACATTCTTATGTGTCCCAGGAGTAAAATAAATCTGTTGAGGCTCTGGGCTAGGAAATATTATTCTATAGATGATGTAGCAGATGGTAGTGTTTTTTTTTTAAATAAATCTCCAAAGTTAAGAAACATGGACCATATTTATACTGATTCTAAGATGTGAATCTGACATTTTTTAGCTCATTTAACCCTGTTAATGTAACTGATGTTACCATGATATTTCTCAGATTGCAGTTAAATAAACACACTCAGAGTATAAATCCAGAGAAGATTTGAACATATTACCCTTTAGAGCTACCAACTTCTGGCTTAAAAGAATTTTGCTTACTTGGAAAGATTTAATTCTGTGTTTCCAAACCATTAAATGCCATCAAGCCTAACAGTTTTGGTTTTTTTAATTATCACAAAAAATAATTTTGTTCAATTTTCTTTTTTAAATTCCACTGCCTGTGACTATCTAATTCTAACAGAATGTAAGCAGTACCATAAAATGAAAATTCTTGTGATTAATCGTCGCTAGAATGACCCTTGGCATAATAAGTATTCAAATATTGTATATTTCTACAGTATGATTGCTTTTATCCAATATTACAAAAATAATAAGATAAAGATCAGTTTAACATACATGTGTAGAAAATAAGCAAGTTTTAATTCTTTAATTTTGAAAAGGCAGTGCAATTAAAACCAGATAGCTGCTGTGGAAACCTTAAGGTTTAATGGGAAAAGTTATAAATCATGATTTATAGTGAGAGAATACAATTTCTTGGAATGGATCAAGCCCGAATTAAACCTGTTCCATAAGTGCACTTTATAAGTTTTTTATATAACTTTATATCATCTGCAAAATGTCATTGAAATGGTAGCCAGGGATATAATTTGTTCTTCCCAGGAGAAAACAGAAACAAAATTAAAGCGAAAGAGAGTGTAAAACAACTGCATGCTCAAGCCATCAATTCATCCTCACAATATCTCTATGAAGTCCCTTTTTTACAGCAGGTTATTTTATTTATTTATTTATTCACTAGTATTGGACATTTCATGAGGTTTCTGGGGTCTTTGACCTTCATAGGATCATAGATCTAGGATGGAATTGGTACCCCAAGCTAGCAAACAGAACAGTCCTATTTCCGAGTTCATCTTCAGAGTGAGAGTGTACATGAAAGTACAGAGAAATGTTAGTGTGGGGGAAAGCACTTGGTTACCAGCATAGATAAAGATTGTCAGCCCCTCTTCTTGAGGGCTGAGTAGCAAGTAGATGTTTGATAACATGATTGAAGCGATAAATGTGTTAATGACTGAATATGTTAATGATGCTCATTGCACAAATTTTATATAGGAACAAATCAGAGGGACAAATCATCAATATCTGACTTTGCCCCACAGCAGAGGAACGTTAAATTGTTAATGGAATGTCAATGGATGGGACGATCCTGGGCAATAACCTCTTAGCCTAGTCATGAAATGGCAGAAGCAGAACTTCAGGCAGGTTTTTTATTTCTTGATACTTTCAGTGTCCTGTTGGATGGCAGTGTGTCTTCATTTCTAGAAGGCCAAAATATGGGTCTTCAACACCTCCTTTTCCTTCCACTTTGCTGGAGTAAGAAAGATATTCAAAAATGTCACAGAGATAATTTTATTTTATGTATTCTAGAAATGGTGATAATCAGCAGAGGAGACTGAGATTGGTACCTGTATGTTCTTCAGGTGCCAGTGGCTTCACAGAAGATAAGCTATTACTCAGAAGGGGAGCTTACACAAGTAAGAAAATACTCATTCTATTGGAAATTATTGATTGAGTCAAAACCAAGCTGCATGTTGTTTTCAGTGTCAGTTGTCTGTGTCAAAATCTGATTGAACAAGCCTATTGTGGGATTTATTTTGATGTTAACAGACATGCAGTATTACCACTGGTGCTACAGACAGGAGCACAAGGCACATGGGGTGCTGCCATCTTCAGAGATATGAGCATTCCAGGAACTGAAAAAGCACAGAAAAAAAATAACCTGAAATATGTAAACACATAAAAATTGTTCAAATTCAGGAAATTACTTAAACAAACAAACAACAGAAATAAAAAATGAGACCAAATATTGACCAGCATACTCAATTTACTAATCTATTTTCATAGCCTATTAGGCCTGTAAATCCACAGAAGGAGACACACAGACATGCACATTTTAAAATTTAGTTACACTAGGTTAGAACTGTAGTATTCCTCAAAATGGATAAACCCAGAAATGTTACAATTTTTATCCTCATTTTCTGAGCTGTAAAATGATAAGCAGGGAAAGATGCTGCGTAACTACTGTTTAATAATTTTAGGAAATTGAAGCATTCTGGTTGTATTTAGAAAAAGGAGATTGTTTATTACTCAAATAAAGATTCAAGTCTTCATTTAGAAATTATTATCAGATCCATGGATGAGGGGAACCTGTGTATGAAAGTATGCGTGCACATATATATACAGGAAAGTTATATTTAAGGAAGACAAATGGCTCATTTTGTTTCACTTTTTTATAAAACCAATATTTGCATCATGGTTTTCTGTGCATTCAGAGTTTCTTGCAGCACATTATCTTGGGTTGCCCCTGGCTAACATTCAAACATCTACCTGGCCATTTGGTGACTCCCTCTCCTTAACAGGATAGAGGGGAGAAAAGAGGAACAGAAAGTTCATGGGTCAGGCTAAAGGCAGGGAGATTGCTTATCAGTTACTGTCACAAGCAAAACAGGATCAACTGGGAAAGGACAATGTGATCTACTCTTACTTAAAACAGACATTTATTAATTTGGGTAGTGGAAAAGAGAAAGACAAATCTTAAAGCAACACCTTTCCCCTAAACTCTGCCCTGCCCCCCTTTCATTTCCTCTACATCATTCTTTCATTTCTGACTCCTCTAACCCTGCTCCAAGTGTTGCAGGAGCTTACAGTCAGTGCATGGCAGTTTATTTGTTCCTGTGTACTGCTCTTTCCTCCTTACACTCTGTGCTCCAGTGTGGATACAAGATGTAGGGGAAACATCAGTTCCTCCATGGAGCTCCTCCTTCTCTGACGTCTTGTTTCTCACTCCTTTTTTCTCCTCCTCCTCTCTCTGTCTGGAATTTTATGAATTTTTAAAAATATGTTTTCTTGGAGGTATCATCAGCTTTGCGGATGTGCTCACTTGTGTCCTGTTGTGGGTCCATTGGAGCCGATTGCACCTGATTGTGTCTGACACTGAGCAACCTGGCTCATCCCACAGAGACCCTCTACAGCCCCACCTGCATGTCACCTTGCCAAGAGCTAAAAAATTCTGCAAAATTTTAATAATGTAGGAAATCCAGTTAGTTTCCAATTTTTTTTTTGTTTTTCTCTGATGTACATCACAGGAGACCACTTACTCTGAATTGAGTATGGAAGTTGAAACTGCAAAATCATTGGTTAAAAATTAAAAAAGATGGTCCAGAATACCAGCTGCATTGCTAAATCTTTGCTTTCAGGATACATAATTTCTTTTATTCCTTAGCACTATTAACTTAAATTGCCCACTTCCCTCTCCCCACCAAAATAATTCTGAAATCTAGCACTGATTAAGAAGAAAAAGTATATCACACCTAGAAAATTTAAGGTTAAAGCTTGTAATTTTCAATAACTGGGATACAATTAACCATTTAGTTTTTTATTGTCTAATTCTCAGATTTGAATACCTCTTAAAAATGCTGTTATAAACATCAGTTGTTTATAATCCCACAGTTGTAAGACAATGCTATTTGCAGCTTGGCAAGTATTTAGTCTCTGGCGACTGTGAGATAGGTCATTTATCTCTGCCTGAAAGCTCTTTGGTAGTATTTCGAATTTCCTGCCATTAGCAGTGAAGTTGCAAGACTAGTCACATCCATTTGGGCATTGAAGTCTGTTCTGCTAGTTCACCTTTGCAGTAGCTATTAGAACAAAAAATATCTTGGATTTTAGTCAGTGCACCAAGAATTTTTTCAAGATTAGTAATCACAGTTCTGGCCTGCTAATAAGGGAAACATAAAGATTGAAAGACTGGGTGTTTGACCTTTTATGACAGGAACTTGCAAATCATACTGTTACAATCTTTGCTTGCCTACAGCTTCAAAGTAAATAGCTACAAAATATTCTGCTATAGTGCTGAACTATTAAAAAAAATAGTAAAGAGACATTCAACTGCTGACAAAAGAGAAAATACTTCACAAAGGGGACATACAGAAAAGCAAAATGCAGAAAAGAAGCAATCAGAGAGGAAGGCTAATGCCAGAAATGAAGTCAGAAGTGTACTTTATGTGCTGGATATGATAAAGGCTGAAAAAAGCAAATTAAACACCTTCACTTGAGTAGCCTACTTTTTTAATGAAGTACAAAGCTGTCAACAAAAAAAAGAAAATGCCGCCAAATGTCAGCAACAGAATAAGGACAATATAAATCAGAACATATTTCTTCAGATAAAAGTTGCATGAACTCCATGAAAGTTTCCCAATCAAGTTCTAAAAGAAGAAGAAAAAAATCTTTAAGAGAAAGTGTCAATGTTAATAGACAGTTAAACAGAAAACAACACTATTAGGACAGAATGAAAAATAAAATTATATCAAGTGACATTGAACTGAAAAATCACTTGAACGAATGGCTTTGTACATGAGCCCAACTTTAGAGAAAATAAAAATTTTGCAATAGAACACAAGGCAGTGAATTGTTTTATTAAAAATTAAATGTTTATTGGTAGTATATAAGTGAGTCCTGTGTAGTGAAACTTAGGTGCTTAGTAGTCTTCTCTTCTTTCACTGTAAAGAAATTATGCCCTTTTGCATCATTCCTGCATTTAGATGCTTTAATTTTTCTTTAACAATTAAGAATAAGTTCAGTCACTTAATAGAGAAAGAGCATCTTGGGCTCAGATAGCTGGAGAGCATAATCTTGTTTTCCATTTTCCACTGCCTAAAGAAAATTTTCATCCTCTTCTATTTTTTCCAAACACCCCACATGTGTGCTTAGGGGAAAGTGTCCTCAGCACCATCTCCTGATATTTTTGTCCTTTGTATGAAATCAAGACCTGTTAGTAAAAACTATGAAGCATCCAGAATCTATAATGGATAATTAACCTATGGATTATTTTGGGATTTATTTATACTATATATACTGTATACAGAGGAAGGAAGGAAGGAGGAAGGAAGGAAGGAAGGAAGGAAGGAAGGAAGGAAGGAAGGAAGGAAGGAAGGAAGGAAGGAAGGAAGGAAGGAAGGAAGGAAGGAAGGAAGATGTAGGTAAAGGGGAATTTGGTAGAAGAGATGTATTGCCTTGAAACAAATGCAAGATTTTGTTTCTATCAAAAAGAAAAGAAAACAACTCAGATAAATGAAATTAAGTGTAGTGCTACTGTCACAGAAACAACAGAAATGTTGCAGCACATGTTTATTTTATTCAGTTTATTATTATAATGGTTTGTTCTTATGTACCCCTATGTTTACCTCAGTTGCTTTATCCCCAAGCTGTATCCACCCCAAAACTACCTTTTTTTGGCATTCCCTGCCCCTTGTCCATCATTATAACCCCGCCCCTTGTTCCAACCCCTTCTTTGTCAGTCTTACCCTGGGCCAATCCCTAGTTGTTCCACCCCTTTGGAAATCCCCTATTGCTCGATGCCCCATTGGCTCCTGTGACCGTTTCTCCTCCCACTGCTTCCCTCATTGTTTGTAGCCCTGTAAGACCCTGTCCTCCACGCCTTCCCTAAGGACCCTTTATTGGTCAATTGTTTGTACCCACCCTCTGATCTGCCCCGATCTGTATTTAATCCTGAGCACAGCAGTGCTTGGGGCTCTTTTTGTTCTGGACCCTAGAACTGTAATAAGCCATTTGGAGCCTTGGATGCTGAGAGCCTCCCTCGCCTCCTTCACCCAACCCAGACATGGGCACACTGAAGAGCTACTAGCTCTAGAGGTTCTGCATCCAGGAAATCTTACCCTGGGGCAGTTCCCCATACCTGGCACACACCAGTGTGCCTCCAAAGAGCTAGCCCAGGATCCGTGGGCCGTGTTATAGAAAGATCACAAATGTCTGGGCTTTAGGTCTGCTATGAGTTTAGTAGCATGAATTGCTGCAGCACCATCAGGATCTAAACAATGCATTATGTGCTGCTGCTGGCTCTGCAAATTCCAAGCTAGGTTCTAAGGATTAAAAAAAAAGTGAAAAAAGGAGAAGGTGTAAGAAAAGGAAAGAGAAGGAGAGCATTTAAGAACAAAGTGTCCTGCATCAGTGTAGTATTTGAAATAGGAAGTATCTATATTTTCCTGCCAGTCATTACAGCAGGAGTAATCAACATAAAATTTCATGACTGCTTTTACTGAATTTGGCTGAGACAGAGTTAATTTTTTTCATAGTAGCCAACATGAAACTGTGTTTTAAGTTTTTGATAAAAATGGACAATGTTTTAGTTAATGTAAGTGGTGCTTACCATCATATTCCATGCACTTGAAAGAGTATGTCTTCTCCTCTTTCCCTTGTTGACTGCTGTATAATGCAAGAGAAGGGCTCCAGATGCCAGTGTGGTAGTTTGGTAGTTCAAAAAGTCACTAATGGAGTGGTGGTATTCAAACAAAACAAAAATGACAAAATTACATATTTATATTTATATCTTTATTTATGTGTGTGTATATATATATATCCAGATATGTAGGAAATCCTTTAAAAGAAAAGACACTTCAGGAAAGAATGTATTTGAAGCAAAAAAAGCCTAAGCAATGCACAAGGTTCTTTGTTCAAGAAGTACTTTAGTGTCTGGAAAAAAATGTCTAAATTTCTTTATAGAAGTGGCTGCTACTGATTAGTGTCCTGATTTAGGCTGATTTAAGTACTCAAGAGATACAAGACCCTTTTTCACTCATCATTTCCTCTTGGTCAGCCTGACACTGAGTTTCCTGATTCCTGTTCCTAGACCTTCTGTCTGTAAACTGAAGAGTTGAGACAGATCATGTGGGATTGTGAGCCCTACAAGATGACAGAGTACTGAAACCCAAGTCACTTGCTCGTCTCACGCCCCTTCTCCCCAAACTTTATGTGTGTACTGACAATGAACAGTGGCATCAGAACAGTGAACAAGTGGCCTTCCCATTATTTCTCCTACCTTTGACTGCTGGAAAATCCAATTCTCCAAGACTTATGCCCTGTGAGTATAGTCCCACTGAATTCAACAGCAGAATTTGTGTTTATTCAGTATATGGCCCCTTCAGGCTTTTCATCCACGGACAAATGCAGCTAAACAAAAATAACCAGAATCGCAGAGGTCCTATGCTCTCTATCACAGTTTTCTATGGTGCTTTTTGTATTCTAACTCCGCCATTTTTGTTTAATTTCCATTGAAATTACTTGGTAATTTAAAGGGTGCATTTAAGGCCTGTTATTCATTATTAGATTAGTGTGGACATTCAGACTCAGATCAACAAAGTACTCACCTAGAAATATAGGAAAGTTTATGAACTCTAAGGATCTTGTTCTCTAGATGGGAGGAATGTTAGCTGGTGCTACAGTAATTAATGGTTAAATTACCCTTGGGTAGTAGGTAGTAGGTAGCATAACTTTACAATCTGGTAGCTTTAAATTTCACGACTAATTGTAGCAGTGGGAGTTAGAATGCAGGTTGAAGACATAATGAAATTACCACAGGGAGGAACAGACTAATGAACTGAAGTCCAACAAAAGTTATGGCTACATTACTGTCAACTTGAAAATCTGTAAATAATAACTTTGAAAACCATTGAGGGCACTAGACAATGGGTTTTATGTGTATATAAGTGTGAAGTGTGGATTGGGAGGAATAATTGAGTTTGCTAGATTGTCAAGTATATGCTTAGAAAAAAAAATCACTTGGTCATGATTTAATCTTCTTTGCACACCTTTTTCATCTTATTTGCATTTTTAATGTAATTCCCCACAGAATATCTCTTCAATCATACTGAATTGGTTTGTGTCAAGCAGTTAATGCATATACAACTTCACAAGTCTTTTAATACCTCAGCAGAAAACTTAGAGGGAAGCATAATAAACTCTTTATGGTTTTGGCACTTGGAATTTCAAAGTCAAACTTTCCCAGTTTTATTAAGAATTCTAAAATCTTGGTTTGTTCAATAGTAATTCTAAACCAGCTTTTTAATTAACTGAACTGCTTAAACTAAATTATTTTTAAATTAGTAAAATATAGATGAGAAAATCCAGTGCTTTAGGAGATGTGCCTGAAAACTGATCCCTGTGTATGTCTTTTCCTCCAGGTATTTTAATGTGGATTTATAGGTTTATTTTTAAAGTTCCTGTTACGTCGAAATGTCATATGAAAATCAAATGTGTTTCTTTGTCTGCTGCAGAAGTTTGAAAGAATGGCATTTGACCTTCCAAAGGAGGCCACAGCGTATACTTGTAGAAACTTACATGCATTTGATGAGACTCTATAAGATAATCTTCCTATGCAGAGTGAGGTATTTTCATGGATTATCACTTTTATCAGCTACATCAACTGTATCAGTTTCACCTATATCAACAATATTATTTTCTGCTTTTGCAGACCTGGTATTGCCTAGCCTGTGAATTGTTCCAGTAGTGGAAATTCCATTAGTTAACCAGTCAACCTGTGCCATCAGATCAGTCCTTCTAATCTAAATTATTTCCTAATATCCTGCCTTTTCTGTAAGTAAGGCCTGTTTAATCTTGTCCTGTATGTCAGTGTAACACAGGAATAACTTATTTTCCCTTTGTTCCACAGCTTTTAACATAATTACATCCACATTCAATTTTGTCTTTGTGTTAAAAAGATGTCCAGTCTTCTTTTTCCATGTTTTCTGTACCTCTGACCACCTATTGGTCACCTCTCTAAGCTGTATCCAGTTAACTCCCATCTTAGACTCAGTAATCAAGGCTGCCCAATTCATGAAGGCTGTGCCCCTGATAATTAAAGCAGGGAACAGGTATTTAGACTGTGTTTAGATCTGCTACCTAGTGGTTCTTTTTGTATCCTATCCTGTTTATCCTGTGTCTCTCTTTGGCTGCTGTTGGAGAACTAGAATGTCTTGAACCAGTTTCCAGTATTTCACCTGTACATTGTCCTTCAATTTAGGTGCCATCTCCTTTACCTTTGTTCAGGTTCACTATGCATCCTCTGCCCTACTATCCATGTCATTAGTGAAGTCATTGAATGCATCCTAACTTAAATATGGTGTTCTGTATATCCCTCCAAGCTTTCTGAATTTCATTATGCTAACTACTGTCTAGCTACATTTATCTATGATTATCCAAGTTGTTATGCACCTACCATCTAGCAATTAAATCAATTTGAGCTTTCTGACTTTCTATGGGTCTGTATTATAACATTGAAATATATGTATTGCCTCTGCAGGACATTTGTAAATAGTTAGCTCAGATTTTTCTCAGAACTAAGCACAAGCTGGTTGTATTTTTTAAGTTCCATTTTGCTTGCTTTTTAGTTTGGTTGGTTGGTTGTTCTTTTTCTGTAAACACTGCACTTACTACATTTGTTAACACTATTATTATTAATTTCCACTCTCTTGGTGTTTAACTCCTCCTTGATGATTTCACAAAGAGAATGATTCTATGAGTTTTCAGATCATCCAAGTATCTCAGGCAGAAGTCCATCATGTCTCAAAGTTTTGAAAATGTGTAATGTAGATGTTACCTTGTAAACTTTTCCTTCCCTTTTCTGGGCTAACACCATATCTTCGTTACCCTTAATTAAACTACCTTTAATCAGGTGTTTACATACTTCTGTTTAACTGTTTTTATGAGACTGTTGGGGGTTGGTTTTTCTTTTACCTGTTGCCTCTGGAATTTTTCCCATTGACTTGCTAAAGAGGCACTGATGGCTATTGAGACAGGGGAGGGGGAACTAACTCCTCTGGTTTTTGGGAGTTTCTTTTGGAGGGAAGGGGACACCACGAGATTAGGAGCAGGTAAAAGGAGAGCAGAAGCAGTTGCTCTCTCACTCACTCTCGGCTTTAGATGAGGACCGTCACCGCTACCACTGCCATAACCCAGCTGGGACCTGCCTCTTCTTCTGCTGCTGGACCCCCATCCTGGCCCTTCTGGGATGCCCTGCCATTTCAGCTTGCTGTTTATGATAGTCCTGCTGGAGCACCGAGACTGACACTGCCCCAGGGTTCGTGAAGCAAAGCTTCTCTTTTCCATCCCTTTCTGTCTCAGACACAGCTGCCATTACCGCGTGCTCCCTGAGCTCGCGCCACAGCGCCCCCTGCAGCCACGGGGGATTATCGCACCTGCCCTGTCCACCGGGAGCCACCAGCGCTCCCTGCCGGCTGCGATGGGAACTGCACCAAAGGGGAAAATGCCTGCAGCTGAGAGGAGTGTTACTGGGTTCCTGCTTCTGTTTGTTATTAATTCCATAGTTGTTGTTTGTTTGCTCTATTATACATGGCACTGAAAAAGCTATTATTCCTATTCGCATCTCTTTGCCTGAGAGCCCCTTAATTTGAAAATTATACTAATTTGGAGGGTGGGGGTTTACATTCTCCATTTCAAGGGAAGGCTTTGCTTTCCCTAGCAGACATCTGTCTTTCAAACCAAGAAATGCACAAATGTGCAGCTTTCTCAACATCCTCTGCTACTTCCCCCCCTCGCCACTTATTACCAAATTAACACTTTCCCTGAGGTTTTTCTACCTGTGAATACCTTTAGTAGACTTCTGTATACTGCAGCATTTCACATATCAGTCAGTCATCCCTGAATTTTGCCAAAAACTAGTATGACTAGACTGAGGCCGTTTCTACAAAAAGTAGTTAGGAGGTGTAATGGGAAGGCACTCAGAACTGGATAATAATAAATTTCCTTGATAATACATTTCCTTGATAATAATGGTGAATCATACAAAACATGGTTAATAATTTCTACTTCATTTTCAATTTGAGTTTTTCTAAGTTGAGCTTCCAGTTAGTAATCCTCTCTTTGGTACATCACCTTTGCTGGATTAACTGCCAACCTTTTCCTTCTGTAAATGCACTTGTAAGCTGTAATGAGTTCAGTTTGCATTTCACCTTTGAGAAAATTGTCTAAATTCTCCTTGTGAATGTCTATCTCCAACAGCATATCTATAAACCTGTCTGGTTTTATTTACTCTTTCCTACTGATGTTATATCGTAGCATATAATTAATCAGTTCTATGGAGGCTGTTGAAGGGGTGGTCAAGATGGTAAAATGTGAATGTATGGGCTTAAAAGGAACTTACTAGATAAAGGTATGAGTTTTGGAAGTAAGGGGTGTCAAAATGTGAGGGGGAAAATGAGGAGAAGAGTAAGGAAGTGGGCATTTCTATGCTGAGTTTATATAGTGTAAAGATTTTTTTTCTTTTTGAATATCTGGATTGAACTAATTTTTGATTTTGTAGGTAATACGTGTTTAAAAATTAAATTTCATTAACATTATAAAGATTTACAAGTTGTTTTGTTGTTTCCATTTAATTCTTAGATTGTAATTGAGCCTGTCTGAAGACTTTGTTTTGACACATATCCCTGAAATATAAAAAAAATCCATTTCTAAATTTATTGTTTAATTAATAAAATCTGTAGTAAGAAAGCATACAGATATATAAAATCATAAATCAAGGAATTTTTAAAATTGTAATTCCTACACTTGGAAAATACGATGCTATTACGATTTTAAGGGGATTCTTTTAATCCTCTCCTACAATGTACCTTGTAGCATATAGATTTAGACATTGTGTACAGTCCATATGATGAAAATTTTGATTTCAGGTAAATTTAGAAAAAATGTGGGGCCATAATTCAGGACCAAGTACATATTAGGAAATTAATCAAAATAATGATATCTCCTCCCCAACTTCTTGTTCATTATTAGTGTCATAGCTGTCCAGTTCAGTACTAAATCAAACCATCTATATTTGAATTAGCATCTCCAGTCACCTTAGTTGCAATGCAAGTGGTCAGAGTGCAAGAATATACATGGAATACACAGCTGATGGCTCAATTAGTAATAGAGCACAGTTGCACCATCCCCTTGGAGTACATGGAACTCCTGTGCAGTACTAGGTTGATCAAGAACTTGCAGCTGTCATTATTTTCCTGCTGGCTGATCCTTTTTTAATTTAATGACCTATTTAACCTGAGGTGGAAATTAATGTAAGTACGTGAGAATGGACTTCTCAATGAGGTATAACTCTTCCTGTGTCTGAAGCTAGCATTGCACTGAAAACAAGAGCATGAAGCAGTTGAGCACTTCAGTAATACTTACACCTCCACTGGCCCTCAATTTCTGTTTTACTTTATTGTACCATCAACCTTTTTCATACAATAAAATGCATATTCAAAGCAGGGAACTAAGATAAAAGTGAAAAAAGCACTGGAATCTCCACTTTGTATAGGTTTTTTTTTTTCTAACAAGCTTAGTCTTTGATCATTTTCCATTTGATCAAAGAGAGCTTCGATGCTCTTTGAACATGTACTGAATTATTGGAATAAAGATATAGAATTTGATTCACATTTTCATCCAAAGAAAATAAGCAAAAGAACTGGACTAGTAGTTTGCAGTAGATATGTCTAAGGATATACAAATTAGTGGGAAAAAAAACCCATAAATATAAAGAAAAATGGAGTATAATCTACTTACAAGTGAAAGTTAACAGTGGGAAAGAAAACCAAATGTATAGCATTGTTTTTTTTAGAAAATGTGTCTCTAACTGCCAATCAAACTGTGATAAATGTCTTCAACTTGGAAATATCAAAGTGCAAAAAGTATTGCAGATCCATGCCTGAGCAGTATTTACCACAACTAGAATGCTTTACCCTAAGGAATTCTAGAAAAGAAGGAATAAAAGTCTAGGAAAAAGCAAGTATAGTTTTAGCTCTCTAAGTTTTATATAGAATTGGATAGTAAGTGAAGTGAGGTTTTTTTGTGGTGGGTCTTTTTCTTGTTTGATCACAAAAGTGGAAAAATTAATACTTCTTTTGAAAGTCATCAAAATGAATGTATGGAAATTTCATAATGTGAGTTTAAACTCATGTTTTCGTGCCCTAATGAAATACTTCAGTGTCATTTTGGAGGGTGGTTGGTCAAAGGCTGCCAAGAAACAAAGCCAAATTTAAATTACATATTCTTTTGTTGTTGTTGGGGTTTTTCATATTTTTTTTCCTTCAGTTTTCTATTTTGCCCGCATAAATAGCCCAGTGCTGGGAAGTGCCAGAAAGGTCAGATAGAAAGACTGGAAAGACTGAAATCTGCATTTAGTCTAGAAAGGAAAAGACTGCTTGCTATTCATGTGTACATTTTGATCAAGTTTTTTTGCAGAACACTTATTTAATGAATGCTTTGTCTCACTTATAAATATTGATTTAAAGATGCAACAACTTTAGAAGGTAATAGCCAATTATTCCTGTTTTCAGGAGAATGGTTACAGTGTTGGAGCTGTCACTACCCTAAAACAACTTTAATGATAGTCATGTTTTAGGTCTCTGTGATTTGATTTAAGTTGGTTAAAGTTCTGGTACTAAATCTATTCAGCAAAATCCCTTCCTTCATTTGAGATTTTAATGATTTTTTTAAAGTGCTATGAAAAGATGAGAAGTCTTCATAAATTCAAACTGATGTTTATTGTAGATGGTAGAATGAGATACATGTAAAACAGCTTGTCAGGTTAATTTGACTCTGACCTAACCAGGCATGAAGAGAGGCAAATGAGATCCATGCTAAAAAAAACCAAAAAACAAAAAAAAGGCAAATTTGGGACAGAAATTCCAAATAAACCAGAACCAGATGACCAGGTCTTGAGCGTGAAAAATACTTCAACAGCAGAGAATATGCCCTGAGAAAGGAGGAGCAAGGTTTCATTTTCAAGGGAGGGGGCATTTGAAAACATGCTTTATTTGTGCCACCAGTGCATAGAATAGAAGAGCTTAAAACAGAAAGAAGAATAAAGTTGACTCCTACTCCATCTGCCTAGCATAAAATATCATTAGAAGCAGGGTCAGATGATGACTCAGATAATTTTTCAGGTCTTTTAGATCTCCCCAGAAAATTACTTGACTTCCTAACTCACTGAAGCCATCTTTACCACCCTTATGTTCTTTTTAAAGAACTCTTGGAATAATAGGGTCATTCCTGAAAGTTGGAAAAATGGTAAATTTTGAATTAGATGGATCATGTGCCTCACTCTAGATTCACATTGACACATTAACAAAGTAGAAATGTTACAATATGCACATATGTGAAGTGAAGCCTATAAGAATAAGAACCACTGAAGATTTTAGAGTGAGGAAAGCTGCAACCCTGAGAAAACTGTAGGAATTATTATGATAAGTAAATGAAAAGAAACCCTTGCAATACAGGACTCTGTCTAAAAAGGTTAATACAATTCCTGCATATTTAAAGGGAGCAAGATTGAGAAACCATTCTCCATCTGTCTGCATACTGGTAAAATCAAGAACAGGATATACCATACAGTGTGATAGACTTAAAATGGATATTTTATAATTAGTACAGGTGAATAATATCCCCCTACTATAATTATTTAAAGTGGTAGAAAAACTGTCATTGAAAGAGGTCAATTTGAGGGATAATATTTATAGAGCTTGTCCATCAGAATTTCAATCCGTATGAATTCTGAAGTTAATAATTAAGTCATGGTATATTTCTGTGCTTATAGTATTTTCCAGAATAAAAATGCATCTCTTTTATTTTAGTTGAGTAATTCCTAATTTTCAAATTATTATAGGAATCTTTGTTCATGTCCACTGATAAAGACTTCATGCAAGTTAAACTTCTATCTGTTCTGGGTCATTTTTTTCTCCTTCTTTGGCTTTGCCTCTGAAGGCAATGCTCTGGTTTCTTTGGAGACTTGCTTTTCCATTGTCATAGGTTAGATGTGAAAATGCTCCAAATAATTTCTTGTTTAGCTATATTTTATGAAGAGTAAACTTTTTCTTGTAGTTTAAAAAAGAAATGAACAAAAATCTAGATAGCTAGACTCAGGGAATATGAAATAAATATGAAATAAAAAGGCAATCAATAACAAATGTAAAATACTAGATTGAAGCAGTGGGAAAAACTGCATGCAAAAGAATAATATGATACTTTCATAGAAAATATCTGTTACCCTCTCTCAGATACTTTACTGACATGGTAATGACTTTTGCTACTTTTTAAAAAAAATCTCTAAACATTTTATATATGAAAATAAATTTTAAGAAAAAAGACTGATTCACCTGACATTTCAAATGCTATAATAAAATTGTAAGATACGTTTGGGAAAGATATCTTACATGCAAAATTATTGAATAATGTAGTTGAAATTAAAATTATAGGAAAAGATAAAACATGCAGGTTTTAACTTGCAGTACAAATACATTACTATATACAGTAATTTCACGATTATAAGCTGCACCATTTTAACTAAAATTTGACTCCCAACCCGGAAATGCGGCTTACACTCAGGAGCGGCAAATATATGGAAAAAGTTCGGAAATTTCCCAATCCGGAAGTGTGAGCAATGGTGCCGATCTGAGCACCTGCCAGTAAAACTCGGGATTGCGCGGTTGTTACAAGTTGGTTACTCTGTTGTGCGGCGGATGGAGGTGGCCTCCCTGCCGCTGGCAGTGCAGGGGGGGAAGGCAGGGGGCTCCATGCTGCCGGCTCTGGGGCCCAGCGGGGAGGCGGGGGGGTGGGGGCCTCCCTGCCACCAACCCTGCGGCGGTGGGAGGCAGGGGCTCCGTGCCGCCAGCCCTGCAGCCTGGGGGGGAGGCAGGGGCCTCCGTACTGCCAGCCCTGCAGCCTGGGGGGGAGGCGAGGGCCTCCGTACCGCCAGCCCTGCAGCCTGGGGGAGGGGTGGGGGTTCCGTGCCTCCCTCCTGCTGCCGCCGCGGGTGAAGGCGGGCTCCATGTCTCCCCCTCCCACTGCCGCCATGAGTGAAATTGGGCTCCGTGCCTCCCTCCCGCTGCCACCGTGTGTGCGAGCGGGCTCCGTGCCTCCCTCCCGCCACCACCACGGGTACAAGCGGGCTCCGTCGCTGCCTCCTGCCGCCACCACGGGTGCGAGCGGACTCGCGCCCGCACCGTGGGGCAGCACCGGGCCAGGGCGAGCGATCCCGCGATTCCATTATTAATTCGTTACTTTGTTGCACGCGGGTCCTCCCTGCAAATGAAAATATGGCTTATAATCCGGTGCAGTTTATACATGGACAAGACCTAAACGTTGCCGACACCCAGATGTGTGGCTTATAATCAGGTGCGGCTTGTAATGTGAAATTGCTGTAAATGCTTTTTATGTCAATGGGGCTTTTTAATTATTGTATGGCAAATATTCCTTGTCTTTGGTGCAAATCCCGGTAGAGTCTATTTCCATTTACTTCAAAGGATTCAGGGTAAAATGCAATCCTCTGGCCTGCATTGAATCAACAGTGATAAAGGAAAAAGGTAGATCACTTATTAAGGGTCAAGAAACAGATGAGAGAGTAGTCTTGGACCAATGGAATCTGCTTAAAGGGTAGAAAGCATGGATATCAAGCATTCTCAAAACCAGTAAAAATTTTTACAGCTATAGAAAAAAAAATGATTTTCAGGTTTGGAGAATGACAGCTGCTTTTAATGGAATCACTCACATTGAAATGGTTTACTGTGGTATTCTGGTCACTTTTGTAACAGAATAGAAAAAACATGCATATTCAGATATAGATGTCCTAAATGGCTATGATGTTTCTTGTTTGCTACATAAAATCTATACAAAAGGACAGCGTCCATATTCTTATTGCAGTACACATTTATTTCCAGTTTACAAAATTATTTTTTGCGAATTACAGAATTACAGAATTATTATTTTGTGAGAGAGGAAAGAAATCTTTTTTGTGTGTGTGTGTGAAGCAAAACTTACAGTGCCTCAAGGTTACAGTTATATCACTGTTCTTGCAGTTGTGTATACATGAAGAAACATTGATGCAGTTCCTGTCATGTCGAAAGTAGATCTGTTCTTTCTTCTGATATATGTCTGCAAAAGCATCAACTATTTGACTCTCCTACTGTATTAAAAGTTTTCATAGAGCCAGATTTCAAAGGCTCCAGCTTCTTGTTACTGTCCAGTCCAATTTATCAAGTACATTGAAATGACAAGTGCGAGACAGAAAAATCTCGTTGCCCTTGGGCTGGCAAAAAACAGTCTGGTCGTCTGAAAATATCAGAATAAGGTTTGTATCTAGATATTACAGTTTCATTTGGCAAATTTTTTTTAATTGGTGAATTGTTTTGCATGTTGTTTGATTCATAATCAGAAAAACAATTTTAGGCTGGAAAATGAAGGAAGGTCCTAGCATATTCTAAATGAAGATACAGTAATTTCACGAATACAAGCCACACCAATTTGACCAAAAGTTTGGTGGAAACCCGGAAGTGCGGCTAATATTCGAGGGCGGCTAATACATTAACAAAATTCTAAAATCTGCCAACACGGAAGTGAGAGCCTGCGGCAGCCCCAAGCCAAACTGGAGCCCGGCCTGCCCCGGCTGAGGTGGGAAAGCCTGGCAGAGGCGGGGCCTGCAGTGTGGGGGTGGGCGGCTGAGCCTGAGCCAGCAGGGCAGGGCAGGGGGGGCAGCAGAGCCCGGGCCAGCAGGGCGGGGAAGCCCGGGAGAACTGGGGCTAGCAGTGCAGGGGAGCATGGCAGAAGCAGGAAGGCCGGCGGGTGGGGCTGCCTGGCAGCGGGGGAAGCCCAGCAGAATCGGGGCCAGCAGCGTGGGAGAGCCCGGCGGTGCGGGGGCCTGCAGTGCCAGCCAGGGCGAGCAAACGCGGTGGCGGTGCAGACGGGAGGGGGCGGCCGGCGAACCTGGCGGCGGTGGCAGCCCTGCTGGCCGGTAGAGCAAACATGGCGCGGGGCGGCCGGCGTGCCTGGCAGTGGCGGCAATGACTGGCCCGCCGGCAGGGCGAGTAAACGCAGCGGTGGGGCGACCGGCGTGCCTCGCAGCGGCGGCAGTGCCTGGCCCGCCGGCAGGGCGAGTAAACGCAGCGGCGGGGCAGTGCTGACGGGAGAGGGGGGCCAGTGAGCCCGGCGGCGGCTGCAGCACCACCCGGCCGGCCCCGTCGGCAACCATGAGCGGGCCGAGCCTTCCTGGCCCCGCCCTGAGCCAGTAAAGCCCGCTATGCCGCGATCCTGTTACTAATTGGCCAATTTGTGAAAGCTGCGCACGGATTCTCGCTACGAACGAAAGTGCAGCTAATATTCGGGGTGCGGCTTATCTATTGACAAAAACAGCAACATTGTCGAGGCACCGGAAGTGCGGCTTATACTCCGTGCGGCTTGTATTCGTGAAACTACTGTATATGTGCTCAACCCAGGACACTGTATTTATCACAGACACAAGTATTTTTGGTTGGAAAACTCCCCCAAAACCATTTTATTCTTGTTGGGATGTCTTCAGGTCTCTAAGTAACTGACTAATTCCTTGAAGGTGGGCCAGGCAGATACAGAAAAAAGTTTATGTGGTTAACCATAGGAGTAAATGAGTATAATAATTGCCAGGTTGGTTCAGGGCCTTTGTTCCCTTTGATGGTGAGTAGAGCTTGTGGAAAGAAGATAAAGCTAAAAGAACTGAATGTTTTAAAACAGATTGTATACATTCTGGGCTGAAATAGAAAATGTATGGTTTTTAGCCTTTATATTAATAAGTGGCTGAGGTAACACACCTGTTTCTTTTTGAAGAAAAATTCTCCTTCAGTTACAAAAAAGGCACTAAATAAGACTCAGAACATGATCAGGTAAGTGCTTGAGTGCCTGATATGCTGAATTTAAAAGTTCAGCTAAGACATGTAATTAAGGTGTGTGATTCTGCTGCAGTGAAAATTAAAATAGAGGACATTTTTTGTGAACCTATGCACAAAAGTACATTCCAGATCTTAGGGGTGCAGGATTCTCCTTCTTTATTTGAAGGAAATGTTATCATAGAATTACAGAATAATTTGGGTTGGAAACCAAAGAACATGTGCTTTCAAACCTCCTGGCATGGGCAGGGACACTTTCTGCCAAACCAGGTTGCTCCAAGTCATATTCAACCTGGCCTTGCATGTTTCCAAGGATGGGACAGCCTCAGCTTCTCTTGGCAGCATGTTCCATGGTGTCATAGTCTGCATAGTGGAGAATTTCTTCTTAGTTTATAACCTAAATCTACCTGCTTTCAGTTTACGACTGTTAGCCCTCACCCTGTCCTATCACTACACTCCTTGATAAAGGGTCTCTGTTAAAAAATGTTCATGACTTTTCCTGTGAAGGGAGTTTTATTATTGCCTGGGTGGGGCACCCAAGGGCACATTGGAGGGCATTTGATCACTGAGTTTTCTTTTCTTCCTCTTCCCTTCTCCTTACTACGTAGCTGAATGGAAAAGTCCACATACCAAGCTTAAACACTGAAACAGAAAAGTAAGAGTTAGAAAGGTAGCAAGTTGATAAAAATTGCAGATTAATTCTCATCTGGATTTTGAGAAGAATTTGGGACATAGCTGAGCTCTTACATAATTTTGTTCCCATTCTGTTCCCATGGTAGTAGAGCTTTTTGTGGTCTCCTGCTACTGAGTGCTGAGGAAATTTTAAATCTGTGTATACATTGTTAAATCTCACCAGCAGAGGTTTGGTCTTTAAAACAGAAGCCCACATACTTACAAGTGATGTATATTGCATACACATACAAATGAATTACAGTAGAAATAAAAATAATTTAAACGTTTTTAAGATGTCTGTAATTTGAAGCTCAGAATGACTGTAATAAAATTGTAGGTCTCCATTGTTAAGAAAACACACAGATGGGCTCACTATCTACACTCCATATGGCACTTAGTCTCTGCTCTGCATCCTGCTGTGCTCACAGTATAATCCATATGGACCTTGCTTGATTGGTTTCCCGTTTCTGCAACACTGGCTGTCCATGGCTTTCCATCAAACATGCACTTACTGCTGAGAGAACACATTATATGTGATGGTTTCCTAGATTGCTGGAAATGTGAAAGCGTTAATTTTTGTGTGTGTTGATCTATGCTGTGGCTTTGGTCATTAGTGGTGCGGTAGAGTGCACATATATAAAGCCAACATGCAGAATTTTAACCAATTTATGAGTAAGCACTCACATGCACCCTCTAAAGACTGCTAGCAAGCATATTTCTGTTCAAGCAGCATGCGTGTAGGATGTGCAAGCCATAAAAAGGAGAACCAGGACCTTGGAGGAAGGCCACAGACAGGTATCAAGTGGCTTGAGCTCTGGACAGGGTAGAATTTAAGGGGAACTCTGCAACTGCTAGGGTGTCAATTGCATGTGCGTAGATGAGAGACAAAAAGGGCAAAGGAAGTGCAAGTGCCACTCTGTCAAGATTTTCAGTTTTCAAGGTGAATTAGCAGTGCTTGTACAATGCAAACTGAAAGCATATGATGCAACTGTAAAACAGTGTTTACACTTGAAGATCCCAGGTCATAGAAATTCCAGCTTTAATGCTCACTAGATGTGCACATACAAAACCTGTGAGCAGCTCATTAAGTATTGACACAAATTGTTTAACAAGGAGTTTATCTCAGAATCATATCTTGATACTGTTCATGGGAAAGGAGTACAACTTTGACGTTATCAAATTGTTTGAAAGCTACATTCAGTTCTGATGGCCCTGATTCTAAAGAGATTAAGCAAGAAGATGCAATGCTGTATGATGAAAGACCATAAGAACATGGCAGACACACTACAAGGTTAAAAATGTGGAAAAAGGGAAAGGGAGAAGTTGGCCTAATGACTATATGGTAGAGATTAAAAAGGATAAAAAGAAGGAGAAGGGGTTTTTTGATGCATCTTTGGTTGTAGTGAACCATGCTAAAAAGCATTCTTTTGAACATACTGCAATTATCCCATGGAACGCTGTCATTAAGCATTTCTGTAGCAAAAAAAGCTGTGGTTTTCAGTAAAGAATCAGATAATTGTACTGATGATGAAAACATCCAGAAATTTGTTGCATGTTATATAAATTATCTATAACTATATATTAAAATTTCTTTTAGTGTGAAAATACATGTCTGTATCTTACAGAAATTTACCTAGCTGCTGACCAGTAAGATTCAGGACTATGCTTGTCATATCTTTCTATCTATCTATCTATCTATCTATCTATCTATCTATCTATCTATCTACAAGCATGTGCACACACCCCCGCATTTAAATCTGTCTATCTAGCTGGCTAGCTAGCTATCTCACAAAACACTGTCAGAGATTTTGGCATCTTCCGTGAACTGTGCATAGTAAAAAGCAGCATATGGGAAGCCTTGGGACTGGTGACACCACTGAAAATTCATAAAATATAGACATGCTGAAGAACAAAGGGAGAAATTAACATTTTTTTGGCAGTCAGTATCTTTTCTACGTGGTAATGCTTATATAAGGGAAAATATATATTGTGATCAGATATACCCCATTATATCCTTTATTTTTATTCCTGTCATGACAGGTGATAAACTCAAACTGCTGATTGTGTCTGGTTTAGTGACAACTTGTAACAATTTCTCTTTATTTCCCTGCATTTTGCCTTTACTCTTTTCCCCAGCTCCAATAATAATTTAAACACATTATCACTATAATATACATCACAGTTGCTCACTATATTTATTTTCAGATATAATATATTCATGCCCATACGTTTACAGATGTGGATATGGTTTTTTTCAGGCACCAGATTTGGTTGTACTCTGCACAGATTGCATCCTGGCAACCAGTGTGTAACTACCACAGAAACACAGAAGAGGTTAGGTTGGCACCTTTGGATCATCTGGTTGAAACTCCTTCTCAAGGCAGGGAAATGTAGGGCTGTTTGCTCAGGGTTGTATCTGACCAGGTTTTGAATACTGCCAAGGAGGAAAATTCCACACCCTCTCTGTTGGGGAACGTATTGGGGAAAAAAAACCCCTTTTTTCTTTTACTTAAACAGATTTTTCTATTTTAGTTTGTGCCTTATCTAGTCATTGGGTCCCAGGAGGAAAAGTTCGGCTCCATTATCTTTACTTCCTCTGTCAGAAAGGGGATCAAAAACATTTCTTCTGACCCATTTCTTCTTCAGTTTATGTACAGTAAATTCACGAATACAAGCCGCACGGAATATAAGCCGCACTGCTGGTGTGTTGGCAACATTGTTGCCTTTGTTAATAGATTAGCCGCACCCGGAATATTAGCCGCACTTTAGTTCGCAGCGAACTTTCACAAAGTCGTCATTTAGTAACACAATCGCGTATTGCCGGGGTTTACTGGCTTACTGCCGACCTCAGAAACATTGTTTCCAAGTGAAAAAAGACACAGACGATAGCTGCGGCACCGTTCCCTGCAAGTTTTATTTACAAGCCGAAAAAGACAGGAACAATAGTGTGGTCATTTTGCGAGCATTCCCAACGGATCCGGGTTGCCTTTAAACAGCCGCTGAGCCGCGCGGGCGGGCAGCCAAGCACCGAGCAGAGCCACATCTCCGCGCCGGCACGGCCACCCGCTCAGCCCCTCGGGCGAGTGGCTGAGGTGCCCGAACTCAGCTCTTTCCCTGCCACATGCATCGGCGCAAATGCGCCTGTCCTGTGAGCTCAGCGAGCGCTGCCCTGCCACCCGCCCCCTCAGCCCCTTGGGCGAGTGGCTGAGGTGCCCGAACTCAGCTCTTTCCCTGCCACACGCATCGGCGCAAATGCGCCTGTCCTGTGAGCTCAGCGAGCGCCGCCCCGCCCCCGCCCGCTCAGCTGCACCCCCCCTGCCCCCTCAGCCACCCCGCCCCCGTGCGCTCAGCCACCCCGCCCCCGTGCGCTCCGCCGTACGCCCCCGCGCGCTCAGCCGTACGCCCCCACCCGCTCAGCCACCCCGCCCCCGCGCGCTCAGCCGCCCACCCCCTCCTCCGCGTGAGCCCAGCTACCCGCGCAGCCGCACAAGGGCGGCCAACCGCGCAGCCGCAGAAAACTGAAAACACTTAAAAAAATACAGAAAAATATCACACTTTTATTAAACTTTTAAACAGTTTCATTTTTCATTCATCAGCCGCTTCATCAGCGGCTTCATCTTCCGTGAAACCGTCGAAGTCTTCGTCCTCCGTATCGGAAACCAGCAGCTGGGCAATTGTAGGATCCAGCGAACGTGAGGCGGTTTCGCCGGCACCTTCACCATCAGAGTTATCACCTTCGGTACTCTCGATGGCATTGCTGGTCAGTCCAGGAATGATGTCGGCTTTGGCGAACCCTCGGCTGATAGTTCGGGTAGTTACTTTACCCCAGGCATCCAGTATCCACTGGCACACTGTAGCGTAACTTGCCCTCCGCAGCCTCCCGGTGTTGGTATAGGAGTGCTCGCCTTCCAACATCCACTCTTCCCACAAAGATCGCATTTTAGACTTGAAGGAACGAATAATACCTATGTCCAGCGGCTGCAGTTCTTTGGTCAAGCCACCCGGTATTACAGCAAGCTTCGTCTTCTTTTTTCTCGTGATTTCTGTCACGGTTTTCGTCGTATGGGCACGCATGGAATCAAAAATTAGCAGTCCCGGTAACTGATTAAAGAACCTATGCAATGTGCCACCGTAAACGTCCGTTAGCCAAATCTGCATTGCTTTTTCATCCATCCAGCCTTTTGAATTAGCATGAACCTTTATTCCCTTTGGAAATCTCTCTTTAGGGAGGGTTTTTCTTTTAAAAATTACCATGGGGCATAATTTCTGCCCAGCTAGAGAAACGCCGAGGACGACCGTAAACGATGTCTTTTCATTCCCCGTGGTTCTTACCGGCACCGTCGCTGTTCCAGTGTGGTCCACGGTCCTCGTCAGCGGCATATCGAATGTGAGGGGTACCTCGTCCATGTTTATAATACAGTGCGGCTGTATACTATTTTCAGAGATCTTGTCTTTGCAGTGACTCCGGAACCTGGCTACCTTTTCTTTGTAGTCCGCCGGCAGCCGCTGACACACCGTGGTCCGTGTACGGACAGAGAGCTCCTGTCGCTTCATAAAGCGGAAGCACCAAGACGCTCCTGCTTTAAATTCTTCTATATGCAATTGCTTTGCAATTGCTTTGGCTTGTATCCGAATGGCAACAGTAGATACACTTCGGCCAGCTGCCCTCCGCTCAGAAATCCACTGATAAAGTCTTTCTTCCAGCTCTGGCCATTGTGCTCTGCGGCGACGGAAACTTTTCTTTGTCTTTCTTGCAAGACGAAGTTCGTCTTCTTGCTGTCTCCACCTACGTACCATGCATTCATTAATGTGGAACGCTCTAGCTGCAGGTCTGTTCCCATGTTCTTTTGCATAGCTGATCGCTTTCAATTTAAACTGCGCATCGTACGCTACTCTCTTCTCCGCAGCCATGCCGAGGGAAGAAGTCGCCGAGGGGAGAACGAGCCGAGAAGAGAACACGCTGAGGGCAGAGCACGCTGAAAAAGAACGAAGCGCGGGAACTCATCCTGTTAAATACCCCCCCGTCCCCCAGTAATGCCGTCATCCACAGGCAGACAATAAGCTGTTCTCTGATTGGTTCATCGTCGGAACAACGGGAAACCATGGATTTCAGACTGTTTTGGCTCGGGACTGGACCAGCATGATACTAGGTAAGGGCAGATATCACATTTTTGTTAATAGATTAGCCGCACCGGAATATTGGCCGCATTTTCGGGTTTCCACCAAAATTTCAGTCTTCTTGCTGCGGCTTGTATTCGTGAAATTACTGTAGTCCCAGAACTTTCAGTCTCTCTTTGTATCACAGATGCTCCAGTCCCTTAATCATCTTTGTTGCCCTTTGCTGGACCAACTCCAGTAGATCCCTGTCTTTTGTTGGAGACCATACCTAGGCACAGTACTCCAGATGCATCTCACTAGGCTGAGCAGCTCTCCCACTTCTGGCAGTCTTCTTCCTAATACAGTCCAGGAGGTTTTTGGCCTTCTGTGGCACAAGGGCAAATGGACCTTGGTGGATTTTCAACTTGTATAACAGGACTCCAAGATCCTTTTGGCCAAGCGGCTTTCCATCCAATCTGCGGCATGTACTGGTACATGGGTTATTCCTTTGCAGGTGCAGGAATTTGTTTTTCTGTTGTACTTAATGAGATTCCTGTAAGCCCATTTTTTTCAGCCTGTTGAGATCCCTTTAAATATCAGCACCACTTTGTGGTTTATCAATTGCTTCTCTAAGTTTTGCTTTTTTTTTTTTTTTTTAATCATGTCCAAATTTACTGAGCATGTATTCTATCTCATTATCGAATTAATTAATGAAGATATTAAACAGTATTTGCCCTAGCATTGACCCTTCGGGTACACTACTTGTATGTCTTGGACTGCTGCTGCCGCCTTGTGCTGTTTCTCCAGGAGGTACTGGGGTTGTTCAAGTTTCCCATGAGTATCATGGTTTGAAAAAATGAAATTAAGTGAAGGTTTTGTCAGCTTTTCCTAATCAGGCATCCTGTAGCAGGCACACGCAGTTGTACCAACCACTTTGGTCTGACCTCTAATCCTGACCCATAAGGTCTCAGATAGCTTATCATTTATCAGAGGGAAGATCTTCATGTATTCACTCCCTTAAAATGACTCTTCCTTTGTGCCATCCTGGCCTGTACTTTAATGTCCCTGAAGTGGGACATGTCTCCATCCACTGCAGCACTTCAGTTGTGTAAATTTTTACCACTCCTCTAGGATGCTTTCACAGCCCTGCAGCTGCACACTGACCTCTATTTCGTCATTTGTTCCCCATGTTTCATGTGTTACTATGCAGGCACTTCAGAGAGGCATCCAGCATGCTCACTTCTCAGAAAAGGTATGAGTGTGTTCCCCATGACACTGTCTTTGTTTGCAGGAACAGTAATTTCACGAATACAAGCCGCACCAATTTGACCAAAATTTTGGTGGAAACCCGGAAGTGCGGCTAATATTCCGGGGCGGCTAATCTATTAACAAAATTCTAAAAGCTGCCAACACGGAAGTGAGAGCCCGTGGCAGCCCCAAGCCAAGCTGGAGCCCGGCCGGCCCCAGCAGAGGTGGGAAAGCCTGGCAGAGGCGGGGCCTGCAGTGTGGGGGGCGGGCGGCTGAGCCTGAGCCAGCAGGGCGGGGGAGCCCGGGAGAACTGGGGCTAGCAGTACAGGGGAGCATGGCAGAAGCAGGAAGACCGGCGGGTGGGGCTGCCTGGCAGCGGGGGAAGCCCAGCAGAATCGGGGCCAGCAGCGAGGGGGAGCCCGGCGGTGCGGGGACCTGCAGTGCCGGCCAGGGCGAGGAAACGCGGCGGCGGTGCAGATGGGAGGGGGCGGCCGGCAAGCCTGGCAGCGGCGGCAGCGGCTGGCCCGCCAGCAGGGCGACTACGTGAACGCAGCGGCGAGGCGGCCGGCATGCCTGCCAGTGGCGGCAGTGGCTGGTCCGCCGGCAGGGCGAGTATGTGAACGCAGCGGCGACGCGGCCGGCATGCCTGCCAGCGGCGGCAGTGGCTGGCCCGCCGGCAGGGCTAGGGAACGCGGCGCGGCCAGCGAGCCGGGCGGCAGCGGCGGCAGGCCGCCGGCAGGGCTAGGGAACGCGGCGCGGCCGGCGAGCCGGGCGGCGGCGGCGGCAGGCCGCCGGCAGGGCTAGGGAATGCGGCGCGGCCGCCGAGCCGGGCGGCGGCAGCCCGCCGGCAGGGCTAGGGAACGCGGCGCGGCCAGCGAGCCGGGCGGCGGCGACGGCAGGCCGCCGGCAGGGCTAGGGAACGCGGCGCGGCCAGCGAGCCGGGCGGCGGCAGCCCACCGGCAGGACTAGGGAACGCGACGCGGCCGCCGAGCCGGGCGGCGGCAGCCCGCCGGCAGGGCTAGGGAACACGGCGCGGCCAGCGAGCCGGGCGGCGGCGGCGGCAGGCCGCCGGCAGGGCTAGGGAACGCGGCGCGGCCGCCGAACCGGGCGGCGGCGGCGGCGGCGGCAGCCCGCCGGCAGGGCTAGGGAACGCGGCGCGGCCAGCGAGCCGGGCGGCGGCGGCGGCAGGCCGCCGGCAGGGCTAGGGAATGCGGCGCGGCCGCCGAGCCGGGCGGCGGCAGCCCGCCGGCAGGGCTAGGGAACGCGGCGCGGCCGCCGAGCCGGCCGGCGGCAGGCCGCCGGCAGGGCTAGGGAACGCGGCGCGGCCAGCGAGCCGGGCGGCGGCGGCAGTGCCTGGCCCGCCGGCAGGGCGACTACGTAAACAACGCAGCGGCGAGGCGGCCGGCATGCCGACCAGCGGCGGCAGTGCCTGGCCCGCCGGCAGGGCGACTACGTAAACAACGCAGCGGCGACGCGGCCGGCATGCCTGCCAGCGGCGGCAGTGCCTGGCCCGCCGGCAGGGCGACTACGTAAACAACGCAGCGGCGACGCGGCCGGCATGCCTGCCAGCGGCGGCAGTGCCTGGCCCGCCGGCAGGGCGAGTACGTAAACGCAGCGGCGGGGCGGTGCTGACGGGAGAGGGGGGCCAGTGAACCCGGCGGCGGCTGCAGCACCACCCAGCCGGCCCCGTCGGCAACCATGAGCGGACCGAGCCTGCCTGGCCCCGCCCCGAGCCAGTAAAGCCCGCTATGCCGCGATCCTGTTACTAATTGGCCAGTTTGTGAAAGCTGCGCACGGATTCTCGCGACGAACGAAAGTGCAGCTAATATTCGGGGTGCGGCTTATCTATTGACAAAGACAGCAACATTGTCGAGGCACCGGGGGTGCGGCTTATAATCCGTGCGGCTTGTATTCGTGAAACTACTGTACTCTTTTATTTCTGTACCTACACTTAAAATGGACCCCTTTCAACTTTTTTTTTTCATAATAAAGATGTTCCAGTCCATATCACCCTGGAACCCTTCCTTGCCAGCCTAGTCCACCATTTTCTCAATTAATTACTGGCTGTGGACTTTGTCCCATTGTTCCTACTTTAAAACTCTTCCCACTTCTTGCACAGCCTGATGACAAAGATGATTTTTTCCCTTTTTGAAAGGTGGGTCTTGTCTCTTTCCAGCAGTTCTCAATCCTTGAATAGTCCCATGGTCACATTAAAGCTGGTTGCTGACCCACAGAAGGTGTGAGTCCCCATCAGGACCACGGAGACAAACTCTCAGTGCGCTGATCTCTTGTCTATGCTTGTTTACTGGGAAGAGAGACCTTCTGTCAGTGCACTCTTCTTGATACGCCAGCCTCAGTATGAGTCCAGGCATCCCTGCAACCCCAGACCTGAACAGATGCATCTGTACTGAGCTGAGGCTCCAGATGCACTGGGTAAGAGCTCCAGTGGAGTGGGGACTGAGCCCCACAGTGCTCCACTGAGCTCCACTGCTGCTGAGCAGCACATGTGCTGCTCTCCCCAGAGTTTCTGCCCCGCTATGTGCCCTTCTACATGAACTGTTGCCTCTGTTACACAACAGCCCATCAGCAGAGCACTGAATTTCTAGTCTGAATTAGCTGGTACCTAGATATTTGTGACTCTGCAGTGGTTTGCTTCACCCTGCTTTATTACAGTGTCAGAATAATGCTTTGTAGTTTAACAGCGGGGAACTGTGTTGTTTAGTCAACAACAGATTAGGCCTGGAGAAGGAAAGGTGTGAGGGAATTAGGTACACACAATCTCAAATACCAACAGAATGTCAGACTTATAATAATTTGATCAAAGCCAGAGTTATGTATTAATCTGTTCCATACTAAGGCAGATGTGACCTGGGCAGAAAATAATTGAAAAGGGTTTAGCAAAAACCAAATAATATCTCTAGGGTTTTTGTTGGGTTTTTCTCTCACTTTGTTTTTTTCTTAGGCTATGCAGACTTACATTTTAGTGTGTATGGTGTTTTCTTTTACTGTAATTTGAGATGCAAAGTCTTTATTTACAAGTGCAGAAATAGTCTTCAAAATGACATTTTGCCACAGGCATCGAGAAGTATTTATACACACTGATTACCAGCCAATGTCTTTTTAATGAGAAATGGGATGTCATTTTATTGTAGCAGATTCTGCTGTCATTGTTCTATATTCTGTTTTTAGCTACTCCATAATAGATAACTGAACACAACAAAGTGAATAGTTGATTTGCTCCCAAATGAAGAGATTTTCAAAAACCTTCAACAAATCTCCAAAATGGTTATCTTTAAGGAATAGAGAGCTACTCTTATTTTTATCCTAAATATATTATCTTTTAGTAAAATATAGTAAAAGCATATTGACAAACTTCATTAGATTCTAATTAATGATTTGAAATTTTAACATTGCATTTAAAAATGAAAAAAAAAATTGTAGATCTATTCATGCCATGCAGGTGATGGGGGACAAAGTTCCATGAATGTGAAATAATTTCGCGTTACGTAGTTCCAAGTGCTACCATAAACAATGAATGAAGCCTGAAGTCCCAGAGTAAGTTTTTTTCCTCCCAGGTACATTTAGGCTCCTTTATTCTAGTTAAGACATCTAGTTAAGACAGCTCCATCTGTCTTTGAAGTACATGTGAATTCAGACATTGATGTTAATAGATTTACTACTGGACCCTGAGTAACTGAAATAATCTGGAAAACTACAGTCCTCATCAAGAATATTGCCTAAAATTAAATGACCTGGACAACATTTCTATAGAGTGGACACTGTATTGACTTTGCAGTAAAATGAGATGATGGTAACAAGTCTAACGTAGTCATGTCTGGCGCAGCATAGCTCTGGCCATTAGAGTTTCTCACAGGTTGAGTATTTGTGCTCGTACAAAGGAATGAAATGTTCCTTTGTTTACCTGAGAATGAGGTAGAACTGTGACCTGAGTATGTCCCTTGTAAAGTAAGAAAGAACTGATTTTAGGGTTTTTATGACCTTGGAGTTTGGTTGTGATTTCTTTGCCCCCACTCCCTTCGCATTTCCATAGCAACAAGGTTTTGAACCAATTATCCACTTCATCATTAAAAGAAAAATTTCAGAAAACAGGAAAGATAAATAGTACTGAAGCCCATAAGCCTGATATTCATGACAAATACTGAAAATTTATGAGGAACTACCTTTGTATTTCTTAATTTTACTTTATAATCTCTTTTGTATACATGAAGGGAATATGTTGTTCAAATGATACAACATACTAGTGTTTTATCTTCTTCATTGCAAAGACATACATAGTATAAATTTTGACGGTCAAAATTCTGGTATACACCACAGTTAGACACATCATTATGCCTACTGAAACTCAGTGGAATGAAAGATTAGGTAAAATATCACTCTGAAGTGGAATTTTTTTATTAACATGTGTTCTAATCACTGATTTTCAGACTTCCAAAAAAAACTCTAAGTGGATATGGATTCATGCTCTTGCTGCATACATGTTTTGACAAATGGGAATTTATTTACTTTTGCCTTATTTTATAGTGACAAATATAACAGATATATGTTTCTTTGATATACAGTAAATTCACGAATACAAGCCGCACTGAGTATAAGCCGCATCTCTGGGTGTTGGCAAATATTTCATTCTTTGTCCATAAATAAGCCGCACCTGAATATAAACCGCTCTGTCGTTCGCAGCGAGGACCTGCGTGCAACAAAGTTACCAAATAGTAACAGAACCGCGGCAGGGCGGGGTTTACTGGCTCGGCTCGGGCTGTGCAGGCTCGGCCCGCTCGGGGCTGCTGATGGGGCCAGGAAGCCCAGCCCGGCGCTGCCGCTCAGTGGGACCACTGGGGGCCAGCCGCCGCTGCCACTTGGCTCGGTCACCACGGCCCGGCACTGCCCTGTGGTGGCAGGCAGGGATGGAGCCCCCCGCCGCCTCCCCAGGCCGCAGCAGTGGTGGCCCAGGTCCGCCCCCTCCTCCCCGGGCCACGGCAGTGGCGGCCCAGGTCCCCTGCCACCTCCCAGAGCCGCAGCAATGGCGGCGCGGGGCCCCCCCGTCTCTCCCCCGGGCTGCGGCAGAGGAGGGAAGGAAAGAAATCTCCCTCCTCTCTCCCTGCCCCCTGTGCTGCCTGCAGGCAGCCAGGCTCCACCCACGGTGCAACAGAGTAACAATTTGTAACAATCGCAAAATACCGACTTTGCAACTGCTCGGCTCGGCACTCTGGCTGGCACTTCTGAGGTTGTAAATGACAGAAAATTATTCACATATTAACCGCTCCTGAGTATTAGCCGCATTTCCGGTTTAGGAGCAAAATCTTAGTCAAATTGGTGCGGCTTGTATTCGTGAAATTACTGTATATTTGTTGCTATTGGTGAACTTCAGAATTTTCATGTTTTCTGCATGTATTAGTTGCATGTAATGTAACCATACAAGGTTCATGAAGATGAAAAGGGGAAAAGGTAGCAACTACTTTAAGCACTTATAGCAAGTGCTGTAAAAATATGTAAGATAACTGTGCCAGTTAACTGATACTCTTAATTACAGTAATTTCACGACTATAAGGCGCACTGGATCATGAGGCACACTTCCGGGTGTCAGCAAATTTCCGAACTTTGTCCATATATAAGGCACACCGGACTATATGGCACACTTTTTTTTCCAGAAAGGATCCATGCGCAGCAAAGTAATGAATTAGTGATGGAATCGCACGATCACGGGGTTTACTGACAGGTGCTCAATTTGCAAACATTTTTTACAGATTGGCGTAGCTTTTCAACGCAACCCCAAGTGCCCTCCCCTGCTTCTGGGTTGGCTTAAGGTGGCTGTGGCTCGCGACGCAGGGCTGCCACAGTACCGGGCTGTCGCAGCGTGGGTGCAGCTCACGGCTCGGGGCAGCCGCGGCTTGCACTTCTGGGTTGGCTCAGGGTGGCCATGGCTCCTGGAGCGCGGGGCTCCTGTGACGCGGGGCTCCCGCGGTTTGGGTGCAGCTTGTGGCTTGCACTTCCAGGTTGGTTCCCGTGGTGTGGGGCTGCCAAAGCACTGGGCTGCTGCAATGCGGGCACATCTCGTGGCTCGGGGTGGCCACGGCTCTCACTTCCAGGTTGGCAAATTTCCCAACTTTGTCCATATATAAGGTGCACTGGATTATAAGGCACACTTCCGGGTTTGGACCAAAATTTTATTCAAAAGGGTGTGCCTTATAGTCGTGAAATTACTGTACTATTGAAAGAGATAAGCTAGAGCTGCGGTAAATGCAGGAATTTGTGCTTGGAAACAAGAAACCACCCATTGAAATAGAACTTTCCTTAGCTTTAGTGCTATCATGACAGAATTTCAGTTGTGCTATTAAGATCTGCTATTTGCATGTTCAAGCTAAGTATCTCAACCTATAAAAAGTAAAGTGGAATGAATTAATAATATTTAGATACAGATCGTAATGTTTTACAACCTAGTGACAGGTCTAGGACTGTTCTTCTCTGAAAGAAAGCTTCTGTCATGGGAGAGTAGATTTTCTCACTATAGACTCTTCATCATTCAAAGTTAGTAGGTGATATTGCTAGCTTTTCCTCACAGCTGTTTAGAGCAACAGAGAGAGGAATGCAGAGACTGTTATTACTTCAGGTTCTTTCTTGAGACATTTGAGAAGCTGAACACAGTGAAAGGACCCCTGTACATATAGAAGGGCTAACACAACCAAACTGTAGCCGTCATGATACTGATAGGTTGTCCCACATTTGGTAACATGTGATGGAAGTCACATTATGGTGCCTCCCCTCAGGCAGTGGGGATTCTCTGTAATATTGAGAGTTTTTATGGTGTGATAAAATGTAATTAAGGAACAGTGAGTTTGAAGTTAATTTGACAGCAACTCAGATGTTTCTCAATACTTTGTGTTCTTCATTAGTATGAAATACGGCAGGCTTTACCACATTTACATTCATCTGAGGAGTTTGTAATGAGGGAAAGTAGCAAGAAAACATATAAAAACTGTCTGTATAGCAATGCAATAGCAGTTAAGAAATATAATAAAATGAACACAACCACCTAGAATTAAATGCTAATTAGAATGATGTATTGTGGCCATTGTGTGTATTGTATTTGATCTAAGCTCTTGATTACTGGTAAGTACAGGCTGTTCAGCAACAGGCAGATAAACTTTCTAGATCCATCTGTCTGCCAAAGTGGTCCTATTCAAAGTGCTTTCCTATATGATATTCAACTGATAACTGAACCAAACATTTACTTTCAGTACCAAAATAGGTGCTTCATTTATTGACTATGGAGATCCCTCATCCCACTCACTGGTAATAATGACCCCGTGAAAAAATTGTATTTTACTTTTCTGGAACAGAAAACAGGAAGAAATTAGCCATTGGGTCATTGACTGCAGTGCTTCACAGCTGTAGGCAAGCATTAAATACAGTGATTTCCAATCCTTTCTAGCAAAGTAATACAACTGCCATCTCTTCATCACAAAACTGGAAAAAATATTTAACTTTTATTTGGGTTGTTTTTTATCTCTTCATCATACAGACAAAATCAAAATATTTTATTGCCATTATTTCTGAAAAGCTTTGACTCCCTGTTGTGTTGTGGAACTAATCACAGTCTACTTTAACCTTACTGACATCAGAGGTGTTGTTTGTAATTATGGTAGTATTGCATGGTCCAGTAGTTCAGACCAGAGCTGATGCACCATTAGAAAATTCTTGTCTGCAGTTCAAGAAATACACAATGTAATACTGTGTTTCACAGGGATTTTGCAATAGCTTATAGCCCTTAGAGTTCCACTTAAAATTCTGCAAGGAAAAAAAGAGAAAAATGGGCTAGAAACTTTGAAGATTCTGTCTTTAATTAGTACTATTTAATTTATTTGTTTTATTTTTCTGCATCATCTGCCCCTCTTAAGCATAGATTACTCCATTAAAGTGTTTTTCTCTCTCCAGAAGGAACTTTTAATCAATTTTATTTGACAGCTAACTAAAGTGTACAGTTTTCCTTTCTTCACTTTCATGGCCTATTAATTTCACTTATAAGGCAAATCAATTTTGTTACCATTAACCAATGTTACCACATTAGACCAAGAGGCAGAAGCTGTTCCCAAGCTACATCTGTATCAACTCTGCTACTTAAATGGTCTTCCTCAACACTGATTAGGGCAAAACACTGTGAACTTGGAGACCCGTATTCACCTAAAGCAGAGCAAAATTCGGTAATTTTGCCCAGAAGTGATGTAATGTGACCAGTCATAGGTAACTGACAGCTTTTTGAGAATGGCTGTCAGGTTCGTGAACTTTGCATGAAGCAGGTAGATCGCCAGTGCCAAACTGGTTCCAAGGACTGTGTATTGCACTAAGGGTGCGGTGAGTTTGCAGTGCTCAGTACTCTGTTTCAGGAATAAGAAACTTGCACAATGCAAGGACCTCTGCTGTACACTAGTCTCCGTCAGAAGACTGGGGTGTGGGATAATGTAGGTGATACCCAGAAAAAATGGTGTAAACTTCATTGCACTGGGAATGGGGAAGCTCTTCAAAAGTAGAACAAAAGCTACATTTTTTATTAATATTCAAGTCATAGAATGATTTAAAAAGAGAGTTTGATTTAGGATCACAGGAAGTATAGTTTTTAGGATCAGTCATAACTGGGAGGTAATTACAGAGGTGTAAGTAATGCCATGATTTAAGAAATAAATATGAGCTCCTGGGTGATACTGTCTGTTAAAAAAGAGGGGGACACAGAGACAAGGTTCCTATGCAGGACACAAACCTGAGGATTTTCTAGGAAAAAAATTTGCTATTTTAGTGGAAAATCTATGTGTCAGTAATTTCCATGTTATGTATGTAGCAAGCTTGAGTCAACCTGAAGTGAGGAGTAAGGACTCACACCTGCCTGCCAGTTAATGCAGTGATGCCCACAGTGTTTACTTGGTAGGTGAGAGAATCACACTTGGAATTGTCATTCTTTGCTCACAATAGCAGGTCAAATCTTTTATACCTGTTTTGAACAAATATTTCTATTAGTTTACAGATCACAACAGAGTAAAATTTGCTCATTTATCCTTGGAGATTTTTCTTGGACTTGATAATTCAATACATGATAAAAGTCCTGAACTTCCCCAAATCAAATGGAGCAACTGCACTCTTATTAACCCTCTCTTCTGATTCTTCTTCCAGTCTTCCCTCATTTCTCTTTTGAAAGAAAACAAAAGATAAGAGGAGAGACAAAGAAATTTTAAAGCATAAAAATAAAATTCTTTCCTAGCTTGCTCTGGCAGGCATGATGTTTGGGATTTGTTTTTAGGGTTTTGGGGTGGTTTTTTTGTTTGTTTGTTGGAATTTTTTTTGTTGTTTGGTTGGTTGGTTTTGGTTTTTTTTTTTTCCTCCACAATATATACCCAAGAATTCTGTGGTCCAAGAACTGCATGGCAATATGGGGGGACATATCAATGGAATTTTCTCAAATAAATAAAAGTTTACAAATTTACTGATCTAAAGCTGAGATCTAAATAAAGTGGTAAGATACCTAATAGGTAATTTTTGATGGAAAATTCTCTCTGGCTTTAGAAATGCTAAATATAGGGGGGCAGCTGGTAGTAGAGCAGAGAGTACTGCAGAGTTGATGGATGATGTGGACATCATGCACCTGGTGGGCCAGAAGCCTTGGGAATATCTGACAGAAATATGAAGGAGGAAGCAAAAGGAATGTTGTACTTTACCTAAAGGAAATAATGAAAGATGTGGTTAATTAATGTTGCTGAGAAACATAAATATTGCAGTTATTGCCTAGGCAGTGAAGAATTCTACCCAAAGCTGTAAGAGTATATAAACTGAGCTATAGAATCAATAAACCAACTTCAGCTTCTTGCAGAGTCACGTCTTTCAATTGCTGTCAGCCAAGGATTAGAATTAGAAACTCCAACTGCTTTCAGGTAAAAGACATTTTTCTACTGGTATTGAGGTAGTAGATACATAGAAATCAATTCCAGAGCGTATACAAAATTGTTTAGAAGATTTCTACCTTGGCTAAGGTATAATAAGAATTTCCATCATTAGTATTTTTTACAAGGTCTAGTTTCTCTATGACTCAGTGAGGAACCCACCTTTATTTGCTCAATTTTTCAATAAAAATTCCGGGAAAGTCCTTTTGTTCACACAGATATTTAGATGAGAGCTTTTGTATGAGTGAAGAAGGCTGCTGGATTTTTTTTTTTTTTTTGTGCAAACAAGGGAATTCATGCTGAAATTTCTTAACTAGCTCCATAATACAAAAAGGCTTTGTGCATCTATGAGTTATGTGTTATCCATCAGAGGAAGACAAAAAGTGTTTTAAAACAAGAAATAAATAAGCTTTGGTATGAATTAATATGAGCAGAAAAAATTGAGTTACAGGATAATATTAGTAATAGAAAAAATAGTCACTGAAAGAACAGATCTGTGCTCCTGGGACAAACTACTATTCTAAAACATTTGGCTGATGAGCCTCACCTCAGTCTCTGAGAAAGTGATTGAAAACCCAGTCCTGGAAACCATTTCTAGGTGAATGAAGGACAAGAAAACAGGAGTAGTCAACATGGACCCACCAAGGGGAAGTCATGTTTGACCAACATGAAAATATTGTGCAATAAAATGATTATCTTGATAGATGATGGGTTGTAATAGATGTTGTTTCCTAGATTTTAGTAATTATTTCACCGTTGCTTCCTTGTACAGAAGTTGTTGAAGCATAGGCTGGATGAGCAGGCAGAGCTGGATTGAAAACTGGCTGAATAGCCTAGACTAGGGCATGGCACTCAGTGGTACAAAGCCTGGTTGCAGGCAATGGAGAGATGGGGACATTCAAGTTTGGATCAGAAGCCCATTTTATTGAATAAACATGACATTTATATAGGGTATCACTTGTATGGCACTTTATAGGGTCTAATTTTGCTAACAATTTCCCGTTGGTTACATATTCTTCTTGACATCACATCCTGGTAACACTATCTTGTCACAAAGTTTCATTACATGTTTCTTGTTTACTTCTTGCCAGGGAGCACTTATCTTGTGCATGGCTCTCTCATGGTTTTTGCTCTATGAGGCCCCTTGATCAGTTCCATTGTACTGTCTCTTTAATTCCCTATAGCAGGGCAGTAATTAGCAGTGTACTCCAGGGATCTACAGTTGTTCCAGTCCCATACAAAACCTTCACTTGGATGGTGGGGCCAGGTGTACTGTCAGCAGATTTGCTGATACTGACCTGGGAGGTGTGGTAGATATGCAGGAGGATTGAGCTGCCATCCAGAGGGACTGTGAGAGGCTGGAGGAAGGGAGGGAATAAACAGACTAACTTGCTTGCGTTTACATTAGTCTTTAACTAGTATGCTTCAGGGATCTGCACTCCAAGTGTGGTTTTGAACTTCCCTATCACAGCTAATGCAGCAATATAATGATAACAATTAAAATATAAATTTTAGTAGTTAGCAGCATCGCAGTATTCTGAACTACCCACCTTTATGCCCATGTTTTAGACAGGAGAGATCTACAGTAATTTCTAACCATATCATGGCTTCTAACATGAGTATAATGAACACAGATGAAAGTGTATATGATTTTTTTCAATGCTGTTCAGCTCTTCTTTCCATACTAAGTGACTGTCACAATGAAAAATGTTACAGGTTGTATAAAAGTAGACCTGTTCTGCAAGGTTGGTATATGCCATTTCCAGGTGATTATTATTGGTTGGTATTTGCCATTCCAGGTGATCAATTTATTAATTGATCTGTAAATTTTTACTAAGGCATTTAAAATTATAAATTTATTAACAAATAAAATGTTCAATAAAGTATTCAAGATGAAGGTTTTGGAAGAAGAATGTTGGAATCTCTTGCATACTTCTTGTCACAAGATATTATCATGCTGTTTCAGTTTGTCCATGTTGCAAAATGAATTATGTATAAATTTACATTTCCTAGAGATGTTTTGTGTGTATTGAGGCCTAGGTCAAACAAATATTATGATGTTGTAGAACACATGAGCACATTTCCAGAGGCTTTAAATCTCACTGTAGTTTACATTATTTGCCTGACTCATGGTCAAAATTAATGCAAATTAATATAATATTTCTTTGGAAAACTTGCACTTTTTACAACTTAAATCAAAATTTGAGGGAAATTTGCAGGGGTCAATACGAGTCAGAAGAGAGAATAAAATATGCTGAGACAGCCAAAAAAAGCAGTCTGGTTGTTCAACAGGCAGGGCAAGAAAATCTGATCCGGTGGCACGACCGCCTGCCTGGAGTCAGGAGCAGTTCTGTAATGTCCTGGTAGTCACCAGCAGCCAAAACACAGCTGTAGCTGTAATTCTTAAGGAGTAGTAAGAGGAAAATTATCAGACTCCAAAAGTCAAGACCTTATTTACATAAAGAAAGGAGTTCTCCAATGTAGTTGATAAGCCTACACAATAAATGCACTAATGTAGATAAGAACAATGTGACATAAGCATCTCAAAGAAGATACAACAAAACTACAAGGGAACAGAGAACTGTTACCTCTTTTGTTGTTAATTGTGCAATCCTCATTCCCTAAAACTTAACGCAGATAGACTAGATATTTGCTACTTATGTGTCTGACTTCCTGATCATGTGGTTCAGTTGCTAAAAATGTCAGTACATATTCATTCATTTTGTGAAACGCTACCACAGTTCCGCTAAATGTTTTAGAAATGCTCAATGAATCTCTCCTGAATTCCTTCTATACTCCTGTGAAGCACCCATTTCAGTTTCTTTCAGTCATTGCTACTGTTCCTTTGGGGGCCACTGTGGAACTGGGGTGGGGGGTGTCTGAAAATTCTGTGTGTCTATCTGATAATTGCTAAGAATTGATTTTCAACTACTTCTTGTTTTCCTCAACACCTCACCTTCAGGATACTGTACTTCACAGAAATGAGGAGTAACCTTTCTAATAGGTGTAGTCTTATAAGTTTCATGATTTATTTTTGTAGAAATGAGCTAAAGCTCCACTTTATAATGGATTTTATGCTTTTGAATCCCTGTTATACCATGCATTTTTTAAAATGTCTTTATAATTTTTTTCTTGCTGCAGATTTATTTCACTTTTTTCTATTCTCTGCTGCAGTTCTGCTAAGCTGGGAATTTGCTCTCTCCCATTAAACACAATTCCAATAGTGATGTACCGTGCCCTTAGGTTCAGCTGAACAAAATCCTTCCAGCCTCTGTAGCCTTTTGGATTATCTCTTAACTACCTCAATTCGTTTTCATCAAACTGTTCAATCACAGATACCTGTGATGTTAAGTGTTGAAGTATGGACTCTTCTGAAAAGGAAGCTTAAGCAGTCTGCATTAGACTTTGTTTCTTTCATACATTAAGATGTGAACCACCACCGAAGAAAAATATTCTGGAGTTTCATGTCCCACAAGAGCTGATTTAATACACACTTATGCCAGGTTTCACAATTTCTCTTAGCTGTATTACAAATATGCTCTAAGATTTTCATGTGTGATTATCCACAGAATCATATAGAATCCACAGAGTCACAGAATCATTGAGATTGGAAGAGGCCTTTAAGATCATCCAACCCAACCATCCACTCAACACTAACACCATTAACTCCTAAACCACTAAACCACATTGCCCTTACCAGATCCAGACACCTCTTAAACACTTCAAGGGATGGTGACCCCACCACCTCCCTGGGCAACCTATTTCAATGCCTGACCACCCTCAAAAATGATTTTTTTTTCCTAAAATCTAAACTGAATCTCCTCTCGCTCAACCTAAGGCCATTTCCTCTGGTTCTCACTGCAGATATAGTAGAAGAGACTCCGTCTCCTCACTAAAGCCTCCTTTTGGGTGGTTGTATAGAGCAATAAGGTCTTTGCTCCAGGCTAAACAGCTCCAACTCCCTCAGCCGTTTCTCATTGGACATGTTTTCTACACCCTTCACAAGCCTTGTTGCCCTTCCCAGGACATACTCCAGCACCTCAATGACCTTTTGGAAGTAAGGGCCCAGAACTGAATGGAATACCTGATGTAAGCATCAAAGAAGTATTAATATTAATACATCAAACTGTTTTATAAAGTATCTGTAAATAAAGTATCTAATTTTCTAATTATGTATCACAGCTTCATGATCTTTGGCTTTTGAATTTAACCTACTTGTAAATCCTTAGCGTAAGTATGGGCTTAGCAATTAAAACAAATATAACCAGTTTAATCTTCACTTTTGCTTTGTTCAAGATTATTTTATTCTTCAGGAAGAACTATTTTTCATCTTGAAGTTATTTTGATGGGGGCTTTAGTGACTTAATTTTCTTACTGAAAGGCTCATACCTGTATTTTCCTGTCTAATATTCAATTTGATATCAATAGTGAATCTATAATTCAGAAACGTTACTTCAGTGTGTAGGACAAGATGTCATCCCTCTGTAATCCCTACATTCAGCTTTTGAAGATTAAAGTGCTCTCTCTAGAAGTCCCTTTCAGGTTTTTGGGTTTTTTTTTTTTTTTTTTTTTTTTTTTTAGCAACTTTTAATACAGAGCACTGATATGCTGATAGGTGATGTGGTTACAGTAATTTCACTAATACAAGCCGCACCAATTTGACAAAAATTTTGGTGGAAACCCGGAAGTGCGGCTAATACTTGGGGCGGCTAATATGTGAATAATTTTCTGACATTTACAACCCCAGATGTGCCAACCAGGGCGCCGAGCCAAGCAACTGCCAGTAAAAGCCGGTAGTTCGCGATTGTTACAAAGTGTTACTCTATTGCCCTGGCTCCCTGCAGGCAGCACGGGGGGCGGGGAGAGAGGCAGGAGAGCTCACTTCTTCCCTCTGCTGCAGCCCGGGGGAGAGACGGAGGGACCCCGCGCTGCCATTGCCGTGGCCCGGGGAGGGGGGGGGGGGCCCACGCCGCCATTGCCAAGGCTCGGGGAGGAGGGGGGGGGGCTGTGCCCCCGCCCTCCACCTCCGTGGCGGGAGCAGGGGGTGCTCCGTGCCTGGCTGGTGCCGCGGCGTGAGCGGGGCGTGCTCTCCGTGCCCAGCCGGCGTCGCGGCGTGAGTGGGGCGCACTCTCCCTGCCTGGCCGGCGTTGTGGCGGGGGCGGGGTGCACTCTCTGTGCTTGGCTGGCACCGCGGCGGGAGCGGGGCTGGGGCGAGCAAACCCAGAGGCAGCGACCAGCCCCGAGCGGCAGCACCGGGCTGGGCCACCTGGCCCCGTTGGCAGCCCCTAGCGGGCTGAGCCTGCACAGCCTTAGTTGAGCCAGTAAACCCCCCGCCATGCCGCGGTTCTGTTAGTATTTGGCAACTTTGTTGCACGTGGGTTCTCGCTGCGAACGACAGAGCGGCTTATATTCAGGTGCGGCTTATTTATGGACAAAGAACGAAATATTTGCCAACACCCAGAGATGCGACATACTCAGTGCGGCTTGTATTCGTGAATTTACTGTAAATTAAAAATTATTGTGAAATAGTTATGCGTTATGTTTGTGATATCTAAATATGGGTATTGGATGCTTGGATCTGTGCATGTTTTTACAGTTAATGCACTTCCTGTCCATCACAACTTCTTCTGGTTCTATGATTTTTCTAATTCATTATTCTTTCCATTTTCAAATTTCCCCTTGTGATAATCTGTTTGTCCAGTGTAACCGCATCTCTGTTTTCTTCTAACATCTTTTTTTGATACGTCCTTATTGCATCTCCTGATTTAGGTTTCTATCTTGTAGCTGTCATTCCAGTAGCTTTATATCTTTCATGCCAGTCACTATTTGATCTCTTCTAATGGAATCAGTCAGTATGCCATAATTATATGGTGGACTTGTAAAGTGACTGTCAGTCAAGATTCCTCAAATTTAGAGAAGTGAAAGAAATTCTGTTCTTTGAGAGGTGCATGTGATGACAATGATGTCCTTCAAAAGTTTCACTTTTCTTAGGAGCACAGTATTTCTCCTGCATATTTTCAGAGATGGGATTTTCATTGCTATTAGTACCAAGCTAATAAATAAATGGAGAATTTAAGGTACTCCTATATTTAAAAAATAGCAGCACCTTTTTGTGATTGCTTTTGATTCCAGTTGGTCATGCATAGATTCAAAAACCTGTATAAATATTCTCTGATTCTGCAACATTCCCAAAGAACATCCATTGCTGCTCACTCTCAATGGTATTCTTCTCTCTGTCTCTATTTCTTTGAAAAGTTTTTTTTTTTTTAACAGTTTATTTCAGTATAATGCAAAAACTGTGGGATATCTGATAGTAGACCAGCCACTGAGAAGTTAGGAACATTGTTTCTGTGTGATCTAAATTTACTTATTTAAAAAATAACCCAACACACACCAACACTTCAAAAAAAAAAAAAACAACAAAACTATTGGGAAGGTAATGTAACTGATATCCTGTCATTTAAAGAGTTAAGTGTTAATGTCTTTTTAATCAAACATATCTTGACACAGGTGTTTTGGGAGTTTAAAAATTTATTTTAAATTTGTTTTACCACTTTGCCTTGACTCTTTGTCTTTTATCCTCTATGTTCTAAGACCATAGTCTTTCTCAGATGCTCATTTATGTCTATATATACCAAAATGACAAGGTTGTTCACTCCACGGTCTGACAGTGATGTTCAGCAAAACCCAAACCTATAGTCAGGGCCCACCTTTGAAGCCAGAGCCATGATTGCCTGCAAGATCACACTTCAAGATCACACTGGGTTAAGGTGCACAACCAGCTTAGGCTGCAAGGGAAAGTTCATACGGGGACACCTCGTGACCTTCATTTGAGATGGTATGGTGTGCTGTCTTGTCTTGGTCCCTATTTTTCAGCCCAGATATTGAATGAACTCTGTACAGTCAAAATGAAGTATTTGAGAAAAAGCGTTTAAAAATTCATGAATAATGGTGGGATTGCTGTTGTATGAGAGTGGATGTTTCATTTGTCTCTACTGTGAGGAATTGTATACGATCACATTCAGGATGCCCACATGATGTATGGAAAAAACGTCTCCTTGCTGACCTGAATGACCACATGATAGAGTTTAAAAACTGCTAGCAAAATATCAAAAAAGTCATTAGTTAGGCTGTCAGTGTCTTCTTTCAGCTTTCCCCTGAAATCCTCAGAGATCCTGGTGTCTAATCCTTCATCTATCTGGCTGGGAATTTCAGTCTGCAGTGATGCTGAATCTAAGAGTGCATAGAGAGACGAATAGTCTGCTTCTGTTTTCTGAGTTAATGAATCTCAGTAACTCTGAATGAAGCCACATCGCAGTGAGAGGCAACAACCAAAACCATGATGAATATGTCTGAAGAAAGTTTGGGAGCTGGTAAGATGATCTAGAGGGGATTAAAAAGTTAAGTATGGAAATATGTTCAGTGTTTGAAAGGATAGATTGAACTTGCCACAGAAAGCCTATGCTGTCATATATTTTACTGAAAATATTACTCAGTCATGTTGAGGGAGGGAGTAGTTCATTTAGGTGAGAAGATGTTATCATCATTGCCAGTAATGTTAAATAGGATTTTGTCATCAGGTTGTTGTAGCTGCATTTTTGTCTCTTGTATCCTCCTCAAGATTCCCAGTGGAGCAGCAGTAGTCTGGTACAGAGGTTTTCTGGGAGATTTTGTGGGAGCAAAGCCTGTTATGCTTCTGTGCTGCCCATAGGCAATATGAAAAGGAACTTGAACAGTCTGTACTAGGCTTGTCCTTTTCATATAACTTTCTGTAGGCACTGTTGAGCAGATTATAGGACTTGATGGCCCTTTTGGTAAAGCTTAGTACAGTCCTTTTGTTGGCTTTTTTTTTTTACAGGCATTAGGGAGAAGAGGAAATGCAGTTATGAAGCTGTCCCCTGAAAATTTTAAGTTGGTTTCATATTATTTTTCCCCTTTGTAACAGGAGAGCTCAGTACATAACGCCTGAAATAACTTAAATATGTTGTGTGATTGTGAGTGTGCATTCTCTCTGCTGCACCAAATTACACAGCTCTGTCATTTGTTCTGTCTGGTCATCTTATAAATTAATAATTTTTTCTATATGAATTTCTAACCGCAGGACTAAATTATTTAAGAAGAAAAAGAGAGGTATTTGAATGACAGCAACTTATCCATGTTGGATACAGGCACTAAAACCATACTTAGGCAACTGGTCCTATTGTAGATCTATTGCAGTGTTGCATACCATGATTGTGTGGTGTACCTTCTCATCTCAATTACTTATTACACATCTAGATGCTGATGAAGAAGGCAGATCAAGATACAGTAATTTCACGACTATAAGGCACACCCTTTTGACTAAAATTTTCCCCCGAACCTGGAAGTGCGCTTTATAGTCCGGTGCGCCCTGTATGATGTACAAAGTTGCGACATTTGCCACCCTGGAAGTGTGAGACGTAATGGGGGGGCGGTGCGGGTGGACATGGCTGGCAGAAGCCACTTGGGGAGGGGGGGAGCCAGTGCTGGCCCCAACCCCGGCGCAGGGGGAAACAAGGAACCACCGGCTGTGAGGGGAGTGAAGCACCGCCGGGCGCCGCCGGCCGCGGTGGGAGGGAAGAGCCGCCGACCATGGGGGGAGCGCAGCCCCTGTGACCACAGGAAAGCGGTGGCGGAGCAGCCCATGCGGTCGCAGGAAAGGGGTGAGAAGCAGTGGTGCCACCATGGGGAAGGGGAGATAAGCGATGGTGCCACCAAGCCGAGTGAGGGACGGGCGGCAGGGCAGGAGCGCCGAACCGAGCGACGGAATGGCACGGCAGGAGCGCCGAGATGAGTGAGGGAACGGCATGGCGGCTCCGCGGAGCCACGAGGGGGAACAGCACCACAAGGGGGAGGCGGCCCCGTGGCTGTGCCGCGCTGCGCCTGCTAGTACTGGGGGTGGACGGGAGTGCCAGGGCCCACAGCATGGGGAGGGCACCTGGGGCTGCCTTTGAAAGCCTACGCCAATCTGTGAAAAACGTTTCCAAATTGTGCACCTGCCAGTAAACTCCACGATCATGACTTTCTGTTACTAATTCGTTACTTTGTTGTGCGCAGCATGGATCTTCGCGGCAAAAAAAAATTGCACCTTATAGTCTGGTGCACCTTATATGATCTACAAAGTTGAGAGTTTTGCTGACTCCCGGGGGGTGCGCCTTATAATCCGGTGCCCCTTATGGTCTTGAAATTACTGTAAGTGTATTTTTGTCTGTGAGATTTTATGACAGCTGGATAAATATGAAGTTCTGAAATTATAAAGTAAAACTTAGGGAAAAAAAACAGGGAAGTTATGCAGGTAGTTCAGAGAATACATAAAATGGTTCTTGGTTACCTTTGCAATTTAAGATCTTGACAAGCTATTCTGTGAAAACAGTAAGGAAACTGTGTAGGAAATTTAGCAAACAGTTTATCTGACTACACCAACAGTGAAATACTCCATCATCCATCTGTTGATTCCTCTATCTATTCATTTGTTGATTACTGTAGCATTTCCTTTTACACAAAACATGCATCACAGACTAGACTTCTTGCTGAGGAAGTCACTTTAAAATTACAACCCACACTGAGAGACATCAGAACAATTCACAGCTGGGCAGATGTCAAAACAGGGCTTTTATAATATAGCCATTTTAAAAGGTGTCATAGTGATTAATTTGCAGCTTTACAACTACAATATTTATATATTGTATTCAAATGAATTGCCCTCAGTTAGGAATCTAGACATGTCTAACCATGCATTGTTCATTGTGAGAACACTTGACTGGCGTACTCTGGGTGTTAAATAATGTTATTAGATATACCAGTAGTACCTCTTTCCTCTTCAAAGATAGGGCATCTATTGTACTTGAATCTAAATGAAAATTATTCGTTTGGATTTCCCAAGTAATCCATTTTTGCAATGCATGTGTCTATGAAAATCTATATTAGGCTTCTTTTACCTCCTATCTCTAGGAAAAAGTACAGTAAATTCACGAATACAAACCGCACTGAGTATATGCCGCATCTCTGGGTGTTGGCTAATATTTATTTTTGTGTCCATAAATAAGCCACACCCGAGTATAAACCGCTCTGTCGTTCGCAGCGAGGACCTGCGTGCAACAAAGTTTCCAATTAGTAACAGAACCGCGGCAGGGCGGGGTTTACTGGCTCAGCTCAGGCTGTGCAGGTTCGGCCCGCTTGGGGCTACCAACGGGGCCAGGTGGCCCAGCCCGGCGCTGCTGCTCAGCGGGGCTGCTGTGGACCAGCCACCGCTGCCACTGGGCTCGGTCACCACGGCCCGGCGCTGACCCGTGGTGGCAGGCAGGGACGGAACCCCCCTCGCTCCCACGGCGGCGGCAGCGGGCGGGGACGGAGCACCCCACCGCCTCCCCGAGCCACAGCAATGGCGGCATGGGGCCCCCGCCACCTCCCCGAGCCATGGCAATGGTGGCGCAGGGCCCCTGCCGCCTCCCCGAGCCACGGCAATGACGGCATGGGGCCCCCCCGTCTCTCCCCCGGGCTGCGGAAGAGGAGGGAAGGAGAGAGCTCTCCCTCCTCTCTCCCTGCCCCCTGTGCTGCCTGCAGGGTGCCAGGCTCCACCCGCGGCGCAACAGAGTAACAATTTGTAACAATCGCGAAATACCGACTTTGCAGCTGCTCGGCTCGGCACTCTGACTGGCACTTCTGAAGTTGTAAATGTCAGAAAATTATTCACGTATTAGCCACTCCTGACTATTAGCTGCATTTCCGGTTTGGGAGAAAAATCTTAGTCAAATTGGTGCGGCTTGTATTCGTGAAATTACTGTAATCTTTTCTGAATGACTCTCCAGGCTGACATTTTGTGGGAAGATCATGACATCCACCTATTAAAGTACACCTTCAGGACACAAAGTGTAAAACCCTCACAAGTAACCAACATTGGAGCTTTGTCTCTTCTGCCTCAAGTCTGGATATCCTTTTACTCACAGTCTGCACCTAAAAACTTTGCTCTGTTGACTGTGGATTTCTCTCTTGCATCTCTCCTGGGCAGTTCCAGTAATGTTATGTAGATCTTCTTGAGTGCATCTTTTGAATGGAGGAAGTGATACTGACCACAAATGTACAGTAATTTCATGACTGTAAGGCGCACCGGATTGTAAGGTGCACCTCCAGGAGTCGGCAAATTTCCGAACTTTGTCCATATATAAGACGCACTGGACTATAAGGTGCACTTTTTTTTTTTTGCAGTGAGGATCCACGCACAATAAATTAATGAATTAGTAATGGAATCACGCCAGCCGTGCTGTCTTGGGTTACAATAGAGGATGTGATCAAAGTATCTATTCTATCACCATCTGTTGTGACCAGGTGGGGCAGTGATCCTTATCTCCATGGGAAATATTCTGCTAATGGGCCATCCATTGAAACCAGTAGGGCGTTGTTTATCCTTGAACCCCCCGTCCTTCCTCCAGGGAGTTATCTCCTGCTAATGGCCCGTTGTGTTACTGATAAAATTACTTTATCCCATTGAGAGTTGCTCCAGACAGGGGGGAGAGCCCAGCCTTTCCTACCTAGATAAAAACTGAAATTCTGGGACACCACGTCGCCATCTTTTCTCTGAACTCCAGAGGAAAACCAGACTTTTTTTCCATATCATCACTGGACCTTTGGAGGGAAGCTGCATGAAATTGCTGTGTATTCTTGTCTGGTGGCAAGTCTAATAACATAACCAAGTTTCCTTATATTTACTGTAAGCTTGTATTAAATGTCTGTGTCTATTTAGTAGATTAAAATACACTTCGTAATTTGTTCAGTCATGGGAATGTGATTTTGTGCTTGATGTATGTTTCAGTTCAGCCAAGAATGTAATGTACCATGGCATGTACACCAGAAAAGTCTGAGACACCTTGCCGCAAGCTTTCAGGAAGGATACTCAGATTCGTAAGCAGTAATTATTTTGCGAATCATCCCATGTAAGGAAAGAATTTTAAAATTAAATCCATGTTTTAGGATTACACTTTTCAACCCCTGATATTCCAAAGTAGATTAATATCCACTTTAGTAGGTAGATATTCAGTAGGATCATTCTAGGTCCCTATACAGTAAATGGTAGATGAAAAATAAATACGATATCTAAGATCGAGAGTGTAGATTTTTGATCTCTGATGTGCCATAAAAGAAGTGGAAGCTTGTAGGCTGTGTTTGGTATTGGGTGTGCAGCACTGACTGCAATAGATGAGTGACTGCAAAGCTGGTTGGTTATATAGTTTTGCAGAAGATTACTTGTTATATCACCTGCCAGGATACACATATAAGGCTCTTGTGAGACCCATCTCATATTTAGGGCTTGAAAGGGGAGAAATTGCAATGAACTCACTGTAAAATGCAACCTTTTGGTGCCTCTAGGAAATTCTATGTGAGGCATTTACTGGCACCAGTAAATGCTGGAATTAAGTTTGGCACAAGGAAGGATGTCAGTCAAGGGTTGTAATATAGGACATATGAATTTTTGCTTTGGAAATTGCCTGTGCTATGCACTAACTGCTGTAAAAGTGAAGGCAGTGTTAATGCTGTTTGTTTTCAGAAATACGTTGCTTATTCCATTAACGTGTAACAAAACAGAATTAAATTTCATTTATTAAATTGTTAGTATATACAAGTAAATGAATAATAAGATCTACAGAAAAGACTTTAGGAAGAAAGGATTTAAAATATTATTTGCGTGATGGTGTAAATATAAAAGCACACAAGATTATGATATATTGTGGGAAGCCTATCACCAAGACTGAAAGTATATTTACATGTGTATGAACATCTCTGAAAAGTCTGAAGACATTTTCTTCTACTCGTGACAAGGCAAAACATTTGTATCGCTTACTTATGGAATACAGTTTAATTTAACCTAAACTAAGCAATATGTTGGTGGCCTAACTTCACTATTTTACACAAATTTAGTTGGAGCATTTGACCCAAGAAAGCAATTCAGGCCATCTACTTTCCTTTATTACTTACCTGGGAAATTCCTAATACTGTTTCTATTCTAGATTTTGTATTTTTCTATCTGTCTGGGATTAAGTACCTTAAGTTTAGAGTTTGAGCAACTGCATGTTCAGATGACTGCTAAACTCCGTTACAGTTCAGAGATGCAGTGCCTAAAGTGCTAAATTCTTCAGAGATTTTTTACCTTGAGGAATTGCCAGGGTGGGCACTTTACCAAGGGACCAGAGCCAAGATGGAGGCATCAGAGTTTAGTTCAGAACAGCATCTGAATTTTTACCTTTTTAAAAAGAAGAGTTAGGGTACATCTCAAGATACTGAAATATTAGTGTTTAGGGCTCCTCTGCTCAAAAGCTGCTTCTGCTCCTGAGATTGCTGAAATCACTGAGCTGATATGAAATGCTTTAATTTTGCTGTTGAACTTGCAATCCTAGGCAGCAACAACATGATTCTTAGAATAAAGAGCATCTGGGAAAGACAAAATATCACCTGGGAGCAGGAAATGAAATTGTCCTGTTCATTTATATTCATTATATTATTGCAATCTTCTGGTTTATTCAATTTGCTTGTGAGTTGGAAGCACGTGTATGAGACTGAGGGACTGAGGACATTTATGTATGGTACTCAGGATTGTCAGGGAGTTTTAAAGTCAATCACTTCTGATACATTTTCCCCAAACTGATCTTCAGTAAAATTCTTTTCCCCCTTGAGATTAAGCTACTTTTATGTAGTTGTGTAAACTGCAGAATACAAGAAGAGCGGCATTGGTTATGCCACTGGGAGCCTGAGACTAGTGTTGTCTCAGAGGTAATAAAACTTTGTATAATGAATGTTCACATAGTCGAAATGTTAAAAAAATTGTTATTCAATGTAACCATTTCAGTGCACAGTAATCTAAAAAATGTTTATTTTATATATTATTCTATTTTAAAAGGATGATAGTCATACTATCAATATCAAAATTATTGAGCAGTTAACAACGTTTAATGCTATCTGTACTTTAAATTATCATCTGCAGTCAGGGGAGCCAGATTAACTTTAATCGTAAAAGGCCAAATAATTCTACTGTGTTTAAAGTCATGAATAACAGTAAAGATTCTAAGTGTATACTTAAATATATCTCTATCAACTCTAAGCATTAACCTTTAAATCTTGATCTCATCATAGAATCACGGAGTATCCTGAGTTGAAAGGGACTCACAAGAATCTTCCAAGTCCAGATCCTGGCCTTGCACAGCACCATCCCCGAGAATCACACCCTGTTCCTGAGATTGTTGTCCAAGTGCTTCTTGAACTCTGTCAAGCTTGGTGCTGTGACCACTGCCCTGGGGAGCCTGTTCCAGTGCCCAAACACCCTCTGGGTGAAAAATTTTTTGCTAATACTCAACCTAAACCTCCCTTGACACCCTGGCAAACTTCAGGCCATTCCCTTGGGTCCTGTCACGGTCCCCACAGAGAAAAGATCAGTGGCTGCCCCTCTGCTTCCCCTCATGATTTTATTATGTCTCTATTATGTGTGTAATTTTAAACTTTCTAAAGTACTAAGAAATATGATAGCTAACCTTCATCTGCTAAAATCGTAGAACCCATGAAGACAGAAAATAACAGAAGTTTCTTCTGAGATTATAGATCTGTAAATCTCTGTATTCAGAATTACTGCATGCAGTGCCTAATTTATGTTTTTTTATCCTTTACTAATTAGACTGTGGATTCTTCGTGTAACTATTACAGTAATTTCATGAATACAAGCCGCACAGACTATAAGTCACACCTCTGGGTGTTGGCAAACATTTCGTTCTTTGTCCATAAATAAGCGGCACCTGAGTATAAGCCACTCTGTCGTTCGCAGTGAGGACCCGCGTGCAACAAAGTTGCCAAATAGTAACAGAACTGCGGCAGGGCGGGGTTTACTGGCTCAGCTAAGGCTGTGCAGGCTCAGCCCGCTTGGGGCTGCTGATGGGGCCAGGTGGCCCAGCTCGGCGCTGCCACTCGGCGGGGCTGCTCGGGGCCAGCTGCCGCTGCCACTGGGCTCGGTCATCCCGGCCTGGCGCTGCCCCGCGGTGGCAGGCAGGTATGGAGCCCCCCCGCACCCGCGGCAGTGGGCGGGGATGGAGCCTGCCTGCTCCTGCTGCAGCAGCGGCGGGTGAGGACGGAGCTTCCCCGCTTCCACGGCAGCGGGCGGGAACGGAGCCTACCTACTCCTGCTACAGTGGGCGGGGGCAGGAGCCCCCTGCTTACCCCATGGGCAGCGGGGAAGGCAGCACAGCCCCCCCCCCCCCCGTCTCTCCCCTGGGCTGCGGGAGAGGAGGGAAGGAGAGAGTTCTCCCTCCTCTCTCCCCACCCCCCGTGCTGCCTGCAGGAAACCAGGTTCCACCCGCGGCGCAACAGAGTAACAATTTGTAACAATTGTGAAATGCCGGCTTTTACTGGCGAGTTGCTCGACTCGGCGCCTCGGTTTCCACTTCTGGGGGTGGAAATGTCAGAAAATTATTCACATATTAGCCGCTCCTGAGTATTAGCCGCATTTCCGGTTTGGGAGCAAAATTTTAGTCAAAATGATGCGGCTGGTATTCATGAAACTACTGTACTCTCTATAAGTAGTCAAGCAAGCAGTTCAGACACCTCAAAAGAGTAAATCATAAGGCTTTCCAGTTACGGCATCCAGTGTTTTAATAGCATGGTGTGTGTAATTTTTTGTTTGCCGGACATAGGTAAGCTCCAGCATTAGGGAAGAGCACAGACATCCCAAACTTTTCTGAAGAACTGGCAGAGATCTCTGACTTTGCAGGTTTCAGAATGTCAGCAGGTACTGAATATACTGTTTCAGTGCCTCCGTATCCACCTCCTGGCTTCATGGTGAATTTAACACCAGAATGTCATCCAGAATATTCTGATTGTGTGGAGCTACATTCAGGGATGTAGGTGACTTCATTATCCAGTACAGAGATAATGAATATATTTAGATGACTGGCAGGTCTGATAGGATTGTGCAGTAAGTGGTCTAAATTATTGCATTGAATTTGAGAGCAAATACCTCTATGTGAAGGAGGAGTAACTAGGACTTGCATTCTATACTAAGAAAAAGTATAGGAATGAGGATGGGGAGAAGAAACTCTCAAGCAGAATAAAAACGATTAATACATGTTCCACACAAGTCTTCAGTTGTAGGCATATGGAAAGGGATTCCCAGTAGGTGTCCTTTCATCTTTAGGATTATCAACTTTTGCATCATCTGCTTCGTTATCTTCAGACTACTCCATTTCCTCTCCCACATAGTTTGCTCTTACATTGATATACAGCTTGTATAGTGTTCTAACAAGAGCGTTTCATTCAAATTTCTTTAAAATTTATCTGTATCAGATATGATCTTTATCCATTACAGTTAATGGTTCCTAAGTATTTATAGAAATTCAGTCGGTTCAAATTGATGGGTATTTACAAATCTGGAAGTTTAGCTGTTACATAGTTATGACAGACATCTTTAGAATTACTAAGATGCATGTTTTTTATGTATTTCATGAGTTTTCTTAAACAAAATTATTTTAAATTTCTGATAGTATCAAGCTAATATAAAATATGTCAGCATCTGAGCAGACTAGATATATTACCTGGAATGGTTATCTCAACTTTACTCCTCAGTTTTTTCAGCAACTTGCAAGAAAGCAACAATAATGTGCACAGTTTGAGCTTAGATGATGAATTTAGAAGATTATTCCATATCAGCAGTTAATTTTCCATTAATAGATTGGTGTCTGACTTGAGTGATTAGTTAAAAAATGCAAACCCTTTCCCGTATTTTAGGTCATAAATATGAGAAAAGCAAGGGAGAAAAGCAAAGAGGGTATGTGTGGGACCAAAAGTTAAAGCTAATCTAACTATTTAATAGTTGGTTGGCACTAGGTGGTCGCAAAATGTCTCTGTCAGGGTGGCAGGAATCCCTCCCAGCAGAGCTGATTTGATATCTTTGACAGTGTGATAGATAGCTTTGCAACAGATTATATCCTGATTTGCCAGGAGACGATATGACCCTCTTTCATCAGTTTGTGCCGTTTCATGCCAGACATTGGCCGGAATGCTTCATTAGCTGGGGAACCCTCCTGGTGTATTTCACTGCCTTACAGATACAGCCAGTCTATTTTCTCATGCAACAGATATGAGGAAATAGCTGCTCTGTAGATTTGTTTCAGATTTGTACACTAGTGCAGCAGCAGGCAGAAGCTCAAGCTATAAAACTGGGAAAATATCCATAACTGGCAATTAGCAGTAATTGTGATAGCTATAACACATTCATTTCACACAGGTTTCAAAATGTAGTTCTTGACACTTGAGTACATTTAAGGAGAGCACAAATTATTTTTCTACCGTTACCCCTTTTCAGTACTGCAACAGTATTTGGAGGATGTGAACAAACTACATTTCCCTGGAGAGCTGCCCCCAGCTTCCTCTGTAGGTTTCCTGTTAGTGAAAAATGAGAAAAAAGAAAAAAACTCACAGGCAGTATTCAGGGATTCTGGATTACTGTGGATTCTTGCATGAGGAGCCCTAAACCAGTGTACCTCGTTTTTCTTTCGTTTTCTTTCTTTCTTCTTGTTGTTTTGGTGTGGTGGTTTTTTTCTTTGGTTTTTTTTTTTTTTTTGGTTTGGTTTTTTTTTTTTAGGGGGGGGGTGTTTGGGGGTTTTTTGGGTTTTGTTTTGTTTTGTTTTGTTTTTCCTGTGATTTTAAGCTTCATATTCCATATTGCACTTATCTCCCCTTTACCGTGGACTCGGCACTGGTGAGATTGCACCCTGAGCCCTATGTTTAGTTCTGGGTCCCTCACTGCAAGAAAAACATTGAGGTGCTGGAGTGTGTCCAGAGAAGGGCAACAGAGTTGGCGAAGGCTCTGGAGCACAAGTCCTATGAGAAGTAGCTGAGGGAGCTGGGGTTGTTTGGTCTGGAATAAAGGATGCTGGGGAGACATTATTTCTCTTTACAACTGCTTGAAAGGAAGTTGCTGGCAAGGTGGTCTTTGGCCTCTTTGCCCACAAAAACAAGTGACAGAATAAGAAGAAATGGCCTGAAGTTGCACTAAGGCAACTTCAGGCTGCATATTAGGAAAAAAAGTCTTCACTGAAAGGGTTGCCAAACATTGGAACAGGCTGCACAGGGAAATGGTGGAGTCAGTCTCCGAAGTGTTCCAAAAAGCCATAGATGTGGTGCTTAGAGACATGGTTTAGTGGCAGACCTGTCAGTGCTGGGCTAATGATTGGACTGGATGATCTTAGAGGTTTTTTCCAACATTAAGGATTCCATTATTTTATTATTTTTGTAGATAGTTTAGATCCAGTTAAGCACTTTGCAAATGTCATTGAGCAACATATAATTGTATAAAGCTTACGAGATAAATTAGAAGAGTACTCACAGGAACAAGGCAGTCAGATCAGCTTGTTAAGGAAATAACAGAATTTCTTTAGCTGATAATCTCTTATAAGCATTTGCAGGTAACCAGAACCTCATGTTACCAGCACACTGAGTTAAGGTACTACTGAACTGTGCTGCCTTTTAATTTACTGTTTCTATTAATGGCATTTTATCTTCTGCATAAATCACATATATCTAATGAAATTCAGAATCGTATCTGTAATTAGTACAGTAATTTCACGATTATAAGCGGCACCATTTTGACTAAAATTTTGGTCCGAACCCAAAGTGCAGCTTATAATCAGCTGTGGCTTATATATGGACAAAGAATGAAAAATTGCTGTTTTAGTTTGGAGGACAGGCGTCTGCTAAAAAAGGCAGGAGCTTCTCTTTGAAATGGAGAATGTAAACCCCCTCCCTCCAAATTATTATAATTTTGAAATCAAGGGGCTTTCTGGCAAAAATATGGAAATTAAGAGTAACAGTTCTTTTCTAGGGAAATTAAAAAAGAAATACAGTACTACAAAGAAACAAACTCCAAACCCTGACAAAGTCAGAGTACAACCTGACACCCCGTCAGGCAGGGTGTTGGTAGCAGTCCCATTAAATGGTGGTTGCAGTTCTCCTGCAGTGACAGATGTGATTCAGTTGAAGCAGTGCTCCTGTAGGAAGATGCAGTTTCCCTCTAAAGGTCCAGTGGTCATGTGGAGAAATCAGGTTTTCCTCTGGAGTCCAGTGGAGAAAGGTGCTACCTTAGTGTCCCAAAACATCTGTTTTTATTTTAGTAAGAAATGTTGGGCTCTTCGACCTGGCTGGAGCAACTTCCAACGGGATGAAGTAATTTTATCAGTCACACAGTGGGACTCAATGGGCCATTAGCAGAAAATGACTCCCTGCAGAAAGGATGGGTTATAAAAAGATAAAGAACAATGCCCCACCTGGTTTCAATGGATTGCCCATTAGCAGAATATCTCCTGCGGAGATAAGGATCACTGCCCCCACCCTCAATAGATAGTGATAGAATAGATACCATTTATCACACTCTGTGTTGTAACGTGCAGCTTATAAACAGGCGCGGCTTATATATGGACAAAGAACGAAAAGTTGCTGACACCTGGAAGTGCGGTTTATAATCAGGTGCGGCTTATAATCGTGAAATTACTGTAATATAAATATTTATGCTAACAGCACTGCCAATGCCAGTGATGTGCACATGATTGCTTGTGAAGTTATGAACAAATTAGAAATTTATTGTATATATTTAGAAAAAAATCTTATGTTTGAATAATTTATAATCTTGGAATCCAAATTATTATTACTTTTGAATAATTAAATCCCTATGTGATTCTCTGAAGAATTTTTTTAGTTAATCTCTTGAGTCACTTTTATACTAGTCTGGAGATCTTTTTACTTACCAATTTTTCTTGATAGGATATTTAATATTAAGCTTTTTAATATTGATATGAACTTAGTGTTTGTTGAAAAGCACAGGGAAAGCACAGAGAAAGATTTCAATGTTTATTTGGAGTGCCCTTTATACTTTGGTTTGTTCTCATTTTCTTGTTTTCCATGATTATTCATCCTCTTTTTAAAAGAAAAAAGTACTTTTATCGTCTTCCCCTAGTAGGAAGTTGGTCACTAAAAAATAGTTTTCAACAACAAATGTTTCTTCGACAAATGCATCAAGGGAATGTAAATATTTGCTACTCAGCAAGCTGTTATGAACCAAATCAGCTTGGACCATAAGGAACTCCAAGGATCAGAGTTACAGAATATATGCTGATGCAATGACATTTTGTCTTGCATATACAAGTTTAGTCTTCAATTTAGATCTGGTAAAGATTGCAGTAAAATAATTATTTTGGAATGATGTTATTAAAAAGCTTAATATTGAAGCAAATGCAATAAAATTCAAAATTCTTTTCCAAAATGAAATTAATTTCAAGTCCATTTTCTTGGTGACAAGACATAAAGTATTAAAGCTGAACATACATTGTCCCTGGTAGAAGTTAAAATCTGAAAACCAAAACTCCATACTAAAGAAACTTCAGTACAAGGCAGAGGGAATTTTGACCCATCTGTAATGAACATACAGTAAATTCATGAATACAAGCCGCACGGAGTATAAGCCGCATATCCGGTGTGTTGGCAACATTGATGTCTTTGTCAATAAATAAGCCGCACCCAGAATATTAGCCACACTTTAGTTCGCGGGAACTTTCACAAAGTCGTCATTTAGTAACACAATCGCGGGATCGCCGGGGCTTACTGGCTTACTGCCGACCTCGGAAACATTGTTTCCAAGTGAAAAAAGACACACCCTTTATTTACAAGCCGAAAAAGACAGGAACAATAGTGTGGTCATTTTGCGAGCATTCCCAATGGATCCGCGTTGCCTTTAAACAACCGCTCAGCCGCGCGGGCAGGCAGCTGAGCTCCGAGCGGAGCCACATCTCCGTGCTGGCACAGGAGCGGCCGCTGCAGCCCTCGCAGCCCCGCGGACCGAGCGGCCGCTGCAGCCCCCGCAGCCCCACGGACCGAGCGGCCGATGCAGCCCTTGCAGCCCCGCGGGGCGAACGGTCGCTCTGGCCCTCGCAGCCCCATGGGCCGAGCGGCTGCTCTAGCCCTCTCCCTGCGGGCTGAGCGGCTCCCCCAGCCCTCTCCCTGCGAGCCCAGCCAGCCCCGCAGCCGCACAAGACTGAAAACACTTTAAAAAGTACGGAGAAATATCACACACTTTTATCGAACTGCTGAGGTAACTCGCGGAGGTAACTCACCCCGATAACAACCCCCGCCCCTCAGTAATGCCACCATCCACAGGCAGGCAATAAGCTGTTCTCTGATTGGTTCATCGTCGGAACAATGGGAAACCATGGATTTCAAACTGTTTCGGCTCGGGACTGGACTGGTATGATACTAGGTAAGGGCAGATATCACATTTTTGTTCATAAATTAGCCGCACCCAAATATTAGCCACACTTCCGGGTTTCCACCAAAATTTTTGTCTAATTGCTGTGGCTTGTATTCATGAAATTACTGTAATATGATATCAGCCAAGTAAGAATCCTTCTCTTGTTAATTTTATTTTGTCTTGTATTACATTATTCTCTCAGTTTGGTGCTGTTTCCTGCTGAACTAATTTAAGCGACAATTTTAGGGCAAACCTTGCTTCCTTTTTTGGGTTTGTAATAGAAAGGCTTCCTATTAAACTCTTCAGATTATGTTTTTAGGGAAGCAGTGCCCCAAGAAATCCTTGACAGGGGAAAACTACAGTACATGAACAAGCATTGATTTAAGTTGCATTTACCTTTGTCAGGTTGTTAACCAAGATGGTGCTGTACTCTCCCATGCTGAAACTTGACTGTTGCAAGAAATCAAGCAACCAATTTAGCAGCTGAGAAAATCGTACACTTTAGCTAATAATTCTACATATGGAATAGATGTGGAACATTTATTATCAAAAAAAGAATTTAGTTTTGGAGGCTAACAAATCTGAGGGAGTATTATGGATCAAACATAGAAATGAAGGAATGAAATATGGTACCCTATATGGTACCTGCAAATATGCTGCTACTGAAGGGGCCTGAAGGAAAAAAAAGGCAATGGAAAAAAGCAATGAAAAATGTCAAAATATCAATCTATTTAAAACTTGTTTTGACTACAATTGGGATTTTATTCTTGTCTTGGTAAAGGACTGTATTTTACTGCTTAAATTGTCAGTTGATAATTTTTCTGAATAATGCCTTATCCCTTCACATTTTTAAGACTGATGATAGGGGTGGTCAGGTGCTGCAGTGGAGATAACATTGCAGTTGATATCTTACTGCATGCTGCAATGTCCTTCTGATTACCTTTCAACATATAAAGATTTCTTTGTGTCTCCTGCATTTCAAGTTCACTGTCAGCCTGGAGACAGAAGTGTTTTAGTTTATATACTAATCACAATACAGCCCTATTCTTTTCTATTTATCATAAATTTCCTTCAGTCCAGATTTTTTTATCGTTTTTGCCTAGAATATCAAAAATAGGCAAACAGTTAAAAGTGTTTATAAAAAGCAAAGAGCTTTGAAAAAAAATGCTTGAAATAAGAGCAAACCAGATTTCGCTTCCTCTCTTCTTTCTTCAGATGATTTTTTTCTTACTGCTCTAACAGAACATTTATCAAGGTTTCTTCTTTGAGTGTATGTTATATTTCAGGCTGCACCTTTTAGAGTGTTAACCTTTCTAATCCTCACCATGGAGCACTCCCAGAGGGTACCTCCTTCTGGTGTCTCTGTTAACCTTTATAGACCACTACTCTTTTGAAATTTTCCACAGACTTCAAAAAGATTAATTCCTTCTACTTAAAATTCATCCAAGGGCAGCTTAACTGTTCTACCTCAAAATAAACTGCATTCCTCTGTTTATAACAGTGCCTTGACAGAGGTGCCATCAAGGATTTTAGATGTTTTTGGGTGTCTGACCCAGCCTCTAACAGATGACCCAGGAGGACATAGGCTCTTTGTAACTCCTGACAGATGGCAAGACCTGTGTGGTTGTCTTGGATACCTCAGAGCACTGGATTAAGCTCAAATTAGGATTTCTAGCTTTTCTGTTTGATTGTTTTATTTTGCCTTAAACTAGATGTGACTAAGTGTACAGCAGGTCCAAGCAACAGCAGCAGATTCTGATTAACTGATCCCCCAGTCACTTGTCTTAAGCATATAAGAAAACTGCATGTAAATGTGGCACAGCTGAATAAAGTCAAAGAGTTTAGGTAAGCAGTCTTTCATATTTCAGAAATAAGGAGCTCTTTGTTAAGCAGAAATCATGGCAGTAGCATCTGGATAAAATATGAAAGAAAATAAGTCTTCAATGATTTTTTTTTAAGATTTTTTTAGAAAAATTAAATAGCTGTGTGCCTTACACATGTCCATCAATGTAGTCCCAGAGGCTTCCAATTAATTTGCAAAACATGTACTGAACTGGCTGAATAACTATCTAAATAACTGATTTCTATGGAAAATTATTTTCCAAGACATGTTAGAAGTATTAATTGTAGCTGAATACATAATGTCCCTCTTTATAATTTCTTTTCTGGGAATGATTTCCTCATCTTCTAAAACACAGAATAGCATCCATCTTCGCTCACTAGTTATTGCTGCAGTGTATGTTTCTTTCATGCTTAGAAAGATTATTATTTCAATTGTTCAGTTTGTTTCTAACCAAAAATACAACTTTTCTACTAATTTGAAGCGTAGAAAATTTAAGAAAACTGAATTTACTTGCCTACATTTCATGGCCTCACTGGTGGAAGGTGAGTTGCAAAGTGACCAGTTTTTGTGTGCACTTTAGGGAAGTGGCGTGCTTCTCTCTATGACTTTCCAATTGTGGGAAAGATGATCTGGCAAATGTGCATTTTGGAGGCCTCATGAGGTGTCCTAGCTGGCTTTTAACAGCTAGCTGAGGTAATAATAACACAATAATTGTGGTATTAATATCTCCGAATTTTAGACTGCACAGATCTGAAATAATCAGCAAAAGTTATTTTTACAGTCCATAAAGAGAATTAGGCAGTTGCAGGCAGGTTTTAATTAATCTGACATTTTGAATATCCTTGTTAGGGTGAATTATATTCTGAATCAATCTTCACTACTTATGAAGGGAAAGCAGATGACAAGCAAGATATAAACATCTAGATTGTAGAGCTCTATATTTGATCACATTTAAGTATTTACCCTAGGTCACTTCCAAGTTTTGAATACTGTATTTTAATTCTCAGTTTGATTCATCTGTATTTTATTAGTCATCTTACCTGACTATTTGAAGGCCAGCTCTCATTGACCTATATGCTTACAGAGCAATAATACATAAGCACAGTGCTCATAACAGATTTCTTTTCCCATCTCCCTCATACCCTTAAATCAAAACCAGTCAAAATAAGTGACATGAAGAATTTTTATGCTTCAAGCAATGTTGCATCATGTCACAAAATCAGATTAGGAATATTCACAGTTCTTATCCTATGTATAAGGATCTCATATCTTCAGATGTTAAATAATCCCTTTTTTCATTTCTTCCGTTGGAATATAAGTGCCTATGTTGCACTTGTATTCAGGTTATATTATATATTAAGTCTGCAGGAAAACAAGTGTAAAATAGGAGTCTGAAATGTACAAAAAGTTACTACTTTCTCTCTGATTTAACTCAGAAAATTTATTGCTCATGTAACTACTTACAACAAAGTTATTAAAACAAGAAGGTCAGATTTCAATTTGATGTAGATCAAAGTATATACATATATACATACAGTTATTTCACGAATACAAGCCGCACCATTTTGACTAAAATTTGGCTCCCACACTGGAAATGCGGCTAATACTCAGGAGCGGCTAATATGTGAATAATTTTCTGGCATTTCCACCCCCAGAAGTGGAAACCGAGGTGCCGAGTTGAGCAACTTGCCAGTAAAAACTGGCATTTCGTGATTGTTACAAATTGTTACTCTGTTGTGCCGCGGGTGGAACCTGGCTCCCTGCAGGCAGCATGGGGCGGCGGGGGGAGAGGCGGGAGAACTCTGTCCTTCCCTCCTCTCCTGCAGCCTGGGGGAGAGACAGGGGGGCCCCATGCTGCCATCCCCGCGGGCTGGGGGGAAGGCGAGGGCCCCGTGCTGCCATCCCTGCGGCCCGTGGGGTAAGCGGGGGGCTCCTGTCCCTGCCCGCTGCGGCAGGAGCAGGCAGGCTCCATTCCCGCCCGCCGCCGCGGGAGTGGGGAAACTCCGTTCCCGCCCACCGCCACCGCCACGGGAGCTGGGAAGCTCCGTCCCCACCCGCCGCCACTGCAGCAGGAGCAGGCAGGCTCCATCCCCGCCCGCCACCGTGGGTGCGGGGGGACTCCGTACCTGCCTGCCACCGCGGGGCAGGGCCGGGCCGGGTTGACCGAGCCCAGTGGCAGTGGCGGCCGGCCCCGAGCAGCCCCGCCGAGCGGCAGCGCCGAGCTGGGCCACCTGTCCCCATCAGCAGCCCGAGCGGGCTGAGCCTGCACAGCCTTAGCTGAGCCAGTAAACCCCGCCCTGCCGCGGTTCTGTTACTATTTGGCAACTTTGTTACACGCGGGTCCTCGCTGCGAACGACAGAGCAGCTTATACTCGGGTGCGGCTTATTTATGGACAAAGAACGAAATGTTTGCCAACACCCAGAGATGTGACTTATAGTCCGTGCCGCTTGTATTCATGAAATTACTGTATATACATCAAAACCAGTGAAGGAACATTAGTCTGATCTAAGTAAAGGTATGGCCTTTGTGTTGTGGAAGTACTCTGATTTTTTTTTTTTTTTTGTGTGTGTGAACAGATGCAATGTGGAAATAGGAAATCAAAAAACATTTTTTAAATCTTAAAGTTAAGTTTTATGAAGCTTGTATTTTCTTCTGCTTCTGTTGCAGTTGCATAAAATCCCTAGGAATGGGCTGAGCATGTGAAAGATTTTTCATTGTCTCATATTTTCATTTGATCTGAAAGAAAGGCTTGGGTAAAAGTCTACTATGTTGCGGTTAGAAAAGTGAAGATTCAGAATGTTGAGTTCATCTTACTCTGGTTTTGCTCTGTTGTAGCTCTGTCGATTGCAACTCTGTTCTGATTGTCATACTGACTTCTGATCAGGCAGCAGTTGCCTGTTTTTTCTCTGAGAGGTGGAGAGAGCAGAGACTGAAAAATGCATCTCCATATAAAAGAAAGTTAAAATGGAAAAATCTCAGTCAGGAGGAAGAAAGGAGATTTACGTATTTTCTCTTTCATGCTGTATTCCAGTAGACAGACAGAAGATAGACAGACAGACACATGGAGTGAGAGACTCCTGACAAGTGCATTGGTCTCTAATGCTTAGGCTCCTTTGGGAGTCTGTGGTTGTTGGAAAGTGCTTCCCTACTGGTTCTTTTGCAATTCTACAGTGTTTTTGACACTCAATATTTCCCTGTCTTTGAGGGCTATCAGGAAAAGAAATGATTGTGTTTTAAAGTAGTTTTTCATACATTTGAAAATGATATTTGCTAAAAGATGGGGGGTGGGGATGGCAGTTGGTTTGTTTGGTTTTTTCACCTCAGGCATAATAAACCCTTTCCCCAGTATTTTCCATCAGTTTATTTATTTTTTAAATTGTTTTTCTCATCTGGTCATTGCCTATCAAAATCACATTTTTTCCCTCAATTAGAGTGCTCAACACTTAGTGGTATGTTTGAATCCAGATTAAATTGGTAGTGAAGAGCAAGATTACCTAAATGACAATTTGTTTTTATATCCTAGTATAATTATACCAGTTTGGGAAACAGTTAGACGCTCATGACTTAATGTCTTGTTGATTCTGATGTTCTTGAAGCACTTTGTTGCTGATGCACAGATGCTGATGGAACCTAATAGTTTTAGAATCTTTTGGACTATGGAGTGCATATTTGTGTAAGACTAAGTACAGGTACATGTGGTTTTTTCCCCTTTATGTAAGGATAGGTCTTAAAAGGGTATAAAATGAAGTAGGCCATATGGCTTTATGTTTTATGGGATGCAAAAGAAGAAGAAATGTTTTTCCCTCCTTGCTGTGGCACCTCTCCTTTGCTTTTCTCAAGTGAGAGACTGAAATGAGAAAGGAAACAGTTCCACTGACAACTTCTTACTAGGCACCTGGGTGAGAATATTCATGTACAGAAGAGCATTACTCCACTGTACTTTGCCTCTGCTGATACATCTATTGTCCTTGTCTCCATTCTGTGCTGCAGAAGGAAAATGCAAGCAGCTTGCCTCAGAGAATTTACTTCACAAACAAAAGAGCAGATTTCCATGGCATTTGTGACTTTGAATCTCAAAACGGAAAAAATCAATTTTATGCAAGATACAATGGACAGCATGAAATTTTACTCTAAAAAATTTTAAAAACCCCAAAACAATATTAAAAAATCCTTAGAGATAAAAGATATTTATCTCTCATAAAAATTCAAGATTCCTTTTGAAGAAGTTCTAGTTGTCTAAAGAAAGTTTGTTTCTGGAGTACACCTCAATAAGATTCGTCTGGTTGATTATAGAGAGGCAAGATCTCAGTTCCAATGAGATTAAATACTCATGTTGTCATATTGGCATCACATCTGTGCATCCAAGTGTGAAGAGCTTTCTGTAAAAAGAGCAAGTAAGATAATTTGCACTGTTTTGATTGGTACTAATCTGATGAAAATAAATACTTACATTTATGCTACTGAGGCAGGTAACACTTTTCCCATATTTATGCATTATTTTAACAGTTTGGGGATTAAATTTGTGATTCCAGAAAACAACTGTTGTGAGAATTTGATGCAGAGTATTCAGAAAGAGATTAGGGGAAATTACTAAAAATCAAATAAAATAAACACTTATAATAATTTTTCCTATCTTGTACTTTACAGTCCTTAATGTGAGAAATTATTCCTTATTTTTCTGTAAAAATATATCTATTAACCCCAAAAGCAGTGGAGAAACAGTTTCTACAGGAAACTACTCCCTGGAACAGGAGCTTAAGTGCTGGGCAGGTGGATCTTTTACAGTTTGGCTCTCCTTAAATAAAAGTGGTTGACATTTTTATTTCCCAGATAGAATTATGTGCATGCATGTGGTGTGACATAGGTACTGTGCATTGAGTATGTCTGAATTACTCCTGGTCATGGCACACATCTGGATAGTACGTTCACTATAATTTAAAAGGATGTTGAGTGCATGCAACTATTTTATTGTGATGTTCAATACGTATGTCATTTCTTATTCAGTCTCTCCAGAAATTCAGGAACCAAATCAAACTGCAAGATGTCCACAGAGACTAGAAAATGCACCAAGTTTTCAAATTCTGCTCAGAAAAACATATTCTGCATGACAGAAAAAAAAAAAAAAATTGAAAAAAAAAATAAAAAGGACCAACAAAATCTTGCCAGGCCTTACTCATTAGCAAAACATTCAAAGGCTTTACAAAAACCATAATATATTACTGAAAAAAGATATGGTATTTTATATTTTTTCCTGGAAAATTTTGTCAGAAATTTTGCATGGCTGAACTTAAAATTTCAGTTTCTTGAACATCTGTGGTCTGATCTTTTTCACACCACTTTGTCATAGGAAAAGAAATCTTAGTCACATATATTTTTTCATTCTTCAGGAAAGTTAGTAAAGACCTTTGAAAATGTATTAATAAACAGGTAATATTTTTAGCTATCTTGTAGCACAGATTATTACAATAGATGTAAAGTAATATTCCACTGTAATATTCATTATCCTTTTATCTTTCCAATGTATTTCACAGCAGCTTGTAAACTTCTGAATTTTTAAAAGTTTGTTTTAGAGAAAGAAATGCATTTTAAATTTACAGTCTCAGATTAATCAAGAAAGTAGAGGCAAAGAATCACATGAAAATAAAAAACCCCTTAATCTCTCTTGAATTTTGGTTCTTGGGAGTTATAGATGAGAATCTTAAAATAATTTACTTTCAATATTTTGCATTCTTTTTCTGTCACTGAAAACAAATCACTTAGATAAAAAGGGCTTAACAAAAAAAAGATAAATATTTATTTTCCCTACTTTATTATTAAACTAAGAAACATAAAAATAAAACTGGAGTCTCATGTTTTTTCCAAGACTAACATTTTTCATTAAAATATTACTCAAAGTTCAGTTAATGCTTCTTTAGCCTTTTTGTATGCCTGAGGCAACTACTGAAGAGCTCTGAATTTTCAGACTTTCCTGATCTACAGCTGGAAAGAGTGGTGCAAAGAGTTTTGTGCTATTCTGTGGTTCATAGGCAGACACAATTTTTTTCTTTGATCCCTTTGTGTTTAGAAATAGTTATTTCTTTTCAATGATGGTAATTTTTATTTTTTTTTCTTCTGTATTATCAGGACTGTTCTGGGCCTCAGAAACAACCAGGAGTGGTGCCCATCACTTGGTGAAGCTGAACACAAAGGAAATTGTTGGATTTCAAAAGCAAAGATCTGTCTTGTGCTTGCAGAATGCACCTTTCTAAATGAAGAGTCACCAAATGAGAAGGGGATGGTTTATGTACAAATTACCCTCCATAAATTTTGAGCGAGGTGTAAGAATAGCAGCTTCCATACGGTAAGCATAGTTCTGATCTGTCAGCAGCTCCCTACAACTAAATTTTTCTAATGCTTAGCAGTAGAATGACAAGATTTTAAAAATTCTTTTGAGGCTGTCTAATTTGACAGAGGAAATGGATGAAAGTAGTTTCCATTGCTGTTGCCTTACTTTCCACTCAAATGTCATCACTGAACACCAACAGTGAAATGTTGAAAACTCACGTGTCCTGCTTGTGTAAACAGGTTGCTGAGGGCTGACTACAGTGTACAGGGAACTGAAAGAAAAAATTAAAAATTAAGAAAAAAAACCCAAAACCAAACGACAAAAGACCCACAAAAAACAGAAAGAAAACCAACAAAAAAATTAAATCTAAAGCAAACAGTGTTCCATATTGCACCTACAAAAACTAGGCTGGCAATATCTAATTAGAGAGTCATATGCAAGTGATCCTGATTGTGATCTAGAAGGCTGTACCAGAAAGGACTGAAATATTATGGAAAACAAGTACCTTAATGCCTACAGCCTCTTTCCCATGATATGAATTTTAAATCAGTTTTGGATATGGCACCTTGATTTTCATCAGGGAATCAGGTGATTAATGGGGATGCAGGGAAACCTGACAAAAATTTTGATCTTAAGATAGCAAACTAAGTATTCATTGCCACATTGTTATCTCGAGATAACCATGTTATCTGAAGCTAACCAAGCTAACTGCAGTGAGTTCTGATTAAAGGACCAGTGCAATAAATGTGAGTGGCAGAGGATTTTTTCTGATTTCTCTAAGTGCCATGCTGCTGCAGTTTCCATTCTATTTCCCAATGACACTACGTGCCTCAGAAAATCAAGAAAAAAGACGCACTTAAGAACCAATGCAATTACAAGACATGTCTGATCTGAAGAATTTTGGCCTTATTTGCCAGGGTAGATTTTGAAAAACATTCTTGAGGAGGCAACTGCTATGACACTTAAAAATTCAAGCATCAAAAAGATATAATGCAAGTGGGGGAAATTTAAATGGCAAACTGAACGATTAAATGAGTAACTCATGAAGTCTACAGGCTATGGAAAATAGAGAAGATAAATGGCTAACTCAATTTAATGTTACAGCTGAAAGTCTACGTTTACCGAGAGGCTCTGTCTGTTGCTTTTACACTGACTTTTTATTCCCATCAGGTGATGAATGCTTAGGGAGGTTATGTAATAGGCATAATAAATGTTCAGAACTCTTCCAAAATACATGCAAATTACAAAGCTGAGAGTGCATGTCTAAGAATAATTTATAATCCCCATATCAATCAGAAAAATGTAACAGCAGCACAAGTTCATTATGCACAGGAAGAGACCAGAATCTGACATTTTTCCACTACAGTTCACAGGAAAAGAAATGTTGGTATCTCTCAAGGAAATGTCTCAATGATACTCATGCTGGAAAGTTTCACGTTAGCACACACCATTTTCCTGAGTTTCCTCTCTGCAAAGAAAGAATAAAACTGCTGAAAACATACTGATGCAGCAGTGTTAATTTTCAAATACAGTAATTTCACAATTATAAACTGCACCATTTTGACTAAAATTTTGCTCCCAACCCGGAAATGCAGCTTACACTCAGGAGAGGTTAATATATGAAAAAAGTTCGGAAATTTCCAAACCCAGAAGTGGAAGTTGAGGTACCAAGCCAGTAAAACCCGGGATTGCGCAGTTGTTAAAAATTGGTTACTCTGTTGTGCAGCAGGTGGAGGCGGGCTCCGTGCCGCCGGCAGTGCTGGGGGGGAGGCTGGGGTCTCCTTCCTGCCAGCCCCACGACCTGGGGGAGAGGTGGGGACTCTGTGCCTCCCTCCCCCTCCCACCACGGGTGAAGGCGGGCTCTGTGACTCCCTCCTGCTGCCACCATGGGTGCAAGTGGGCTCCGTGCCTCCCCCTCCCACTGCTGCTGTGGGTGCAGGCGGGCTCCGTGCCTCCCTCTCCCTCCCTCTGCAGGTGCGAGCAGGCTCCATGCCTCCCTCCCGTCAGCACCGCGGGGCAGCGCTGGGCCAGGGCGAGCGATCACGCGATCATTGCTAAATCGCTACTTTGTTTCACGCGGGTCCTCCCTGCAAATGAAAATGTAGCTTATATTCCAGTGCGGCTTATATCTGGACAGAAACCTAAACATTGCTGACACCCAGACATACAGCTTATAATCAGGTGCGGTTTATAATTGTGAAATTACTAATTCTCTGTACCTCTTAATGGTCACACATCTAATATCCCAAGAAGGGCAAATTTTCTTGATAAATATCCTGTTGATGTTAAAGGAAGAGCCTGAAAACATAAAAATATTGTAACAGTTTAACAACAGGCACAAATTAAGGGTTTGGGTTCCTACATGGTGAACAGTAACAAACTTTTTAAAAATATTTGCATGTATGTAAGATCTGTGGAAAGCCATACATAATAGTTGGTAAAGCAGGTCACACGAAATTTGTTCATAGGAAGAATTTCTTATGGTTCTTTGACATGACATTCAAACTTCAAAAAATACCAATGTGATTTAGAAATATGTTAGGGACAACAGAGTACTGACTGGTTGTGGTTTAGGTTTGTTTATTTTGTATTGAACAAGGCATGCAAACTCAGGCATAGTTATGGAGGTATCAAGAAAGACAGGAAGATAATTTGCCCTAAAGGCTTGTAGGGTCATGCTAGCTTTCAACAGAGAAAAAGCAAATAAAGCAAAGACACTGAATTCATCATGAGTGTAAATTCTTAAACAATGTACAGTAGTTTCACGAATACAAGCCGCACGGATTATAAGCCGCACCCCCGGTGCCTCGACAATGTTGCTGTCTTTGTCAATAGATAAGCTGCACCCCGAATATTAGCCGCACTTTCGTTCGTCGCGAGAATCCGTGCGCAGTTTTCACAAATTGGCCAATTAGTAACAGGATCGCGGCATAGCGGGCTTTACTGGCTCGGGGCGGGGCCAGGCAGGCTCGGCCCGCTCATGGTTGCCGATGGGGCCGGGTGGCCCAGCTCAGCGCCACGGCTCGGCGGGGCTGGCCGGGTGGTGCTACCGCCGCCACCGGGCTCGCCGCTCGCCCCGCACCGCGTTCGCTCGCGCCGCGCCGCGTTCGCTCGCGCCACGCCTCACTCGCCCCGCGCCGCGCCTCGCTCGCCCCGTGCCGCGTTCGCTCACGCCGCTTTCACTCGCGCCGCGCCTCGCTCGCCCCGCGCCGCGCCTCGCTCGCCCCGCGCCGCGTTCGCTCGCCCTGTCGGCAGGGCTGCCGCCGCCGCTGCCAGGCTCGCTGGCCGCCCCCTCCCGTCTGCACCGCCGCCGCGTTTCCTCGCCCTGACCGGCACTGCAGGCCCCCGCACCGCCGGGCTCCCCCACGCTGCTGGCCCCGATTCTGCTGGGCTTCCCCCGCTGCCAGGCAGCCCCACCCGCCGGCCTTCCTGCTTCTGCCATGCTCCCCTGCACTGCTAGCCCCAGTTCTCCCGGGCTCCCCCGCCCTGCTGACCCGGGCTCTGCCGCCCCCCTGCCCCGCCCTGCTGGCTCAGGCTCTGCTGCCCGCCCCCCACACTGCTGGCCCCACCTCTGCCAGGCTTTCCTACCTCTGCCGGGGCCGGCCGGGCTCCAGCTTGGCTTGGGGCTACCGCGGGCTCTCACTTCCGTGTTGGCAGCTTTTAGAATTTTTTTGATGTATTAACCGCCCCGGAATATTGGCCGCACTTCCGGGTTTCCACCAAAATTTTGGTCAAATTGGTGCGGCTTGTATTCGTGAAATTACTGTAAATATTCTGGTGCCAGCCACAAAAGTATGTAGGTAAAGAAAATTGAAAAAAAAAATCATTAGAGGCTCAGAAATGTTTCATTTGAAAAGGCAGGCACTTAATGGGTCACACTTTAATTTTCTATGCTGTTTTAGTCCTGAGTGAGGCAATAGCTTGTGGTGAATATATGTGATCCTGTAGCTGAAGAACATGTCATGTTACATAAGCATAATGACAAAGGAATTACAGTTATCCAAGGAAATTTAAATCTTTCATGTCTTTACATTTGTGAATTTCTACTTAAATAACACTGATTAAATCTATTTTTATATAAAAAATACATAATTGATTAATGTTGACATTTAATGCAAAATAGGTAAAAAAAAAAAACTGTGAATGTGTTTTCCCCAGTGTAATGTGGAACTAAATTTAATTTATAAAATCTTAACATCTGGGGGTGAACACAGAATTCCTGCGCTATGTTTATTTACGTGTTACCATTTTTGTGTTACTGTGTAATTATCACATTAAAACATCAGTTATTATTTTCTGCTTTTTCAGAAATATATGCACAGAAGGACATTAGAGTTTATAATACACAGGAGACTAAACACCTTTTCCATTGGGAAAGTGAAGGAAGGGAGATGCTTTGTTATCCTGAAGGTTTTCTTATCCTGAAGGTTTTCTCTTGTCAATGTTCCCAGGCTTTGTGCAACTAAGAAAGAAATGGATGTATTAGATCTTCGTGAAAATACCCTGTAAGCTTTTAATTTACTATAGGAAAAAAAGTCTATTTGGAATTTCAGAGCAGAAAATACAGAAAATACAGAAAAACCTCTGAAATATTTTGATTCAAAAGGTGTGATCATTGCTGAAAATATAGACTACTGGGTAACCACAACAATTCTATGATTTCTTTCCTCATGGAAAGAATGATTGTGAGTGTCTTGATGGCTGGAGGAGAGCAGAAGGCAGGCTCTGTCACCTCAGCCTACCTCAGCCTACCTCACCTGATGAGAAAAATTTATATTTTTTCCTGTTTAAGCATTGGAAGTAGTGCTAAACCTATGCATAACATGAATGGAGATATCTGAGAGTTAATTCTGAGTCCTAAACTATGCTTCCAATGATTCACATCAAAAGAAAATGACAGTGCTTTAATCACAGAGCCTATAGATCCACACTATAGCAAATCTAAAAGTCTCTTCTCTCATACATTGGGGCTCTACATCAATGCTCGGACAAGACTCAACAGTTCCTGCCAACTGCTAACAACTTACAATATGTTTAAAAGTATTTAACTACAAAGTGGAAAGTACTCTGTATTATTATTGGCATAAATCTACCAGAAAATATCAGGTATGCACAATTTTGTCAAAGTCATCTATATGTGTTGACATTTTATATTAAAATGTGACAAAAAAGAACATTTCTTCATTTGATGATGTTCAACCATAACTGATGATGCATACAATTTATTTTACCAAAACATTTGTATTTTTATTTGGAATCACAAATATTATAAAGTTGTAACTTTTTTCTGATACAGATTTAGCTGTTTGATCATTAAACATGCTTTGTTTAAAATAGCTTGAGCATGTTTTAAAGTATCAACTGTGCAGTGCTCTAAATATTTCTAACTTTGTGCTTCTGTGAACTATACAGTCCATTTTGATTCCAGTAACTCTCTTAATTAAGTTTTCAATTTGATTTCTAGCTGCTTGCTTTACCCAGGTCTTGCTGAAAACTTTCCACTCAGAATTTAGTTTAGAAGGACAAAAATATGCTCAATGTAAAATCGTTTTTTGCTTTCCTGATATAAAAATTATTTTGAAAGTGAGACTAGTAGGCAAGTTATCTATGTTTCTGATCTGGTAGATCTGAGCCTAGAGTTAAAAATGTTGTCTTTAAGGATGCACTCTCTTCCTTTCAGCTGTTTTGCTTTGTAACTTAAAGTACAGTAATTTCACGACCATAAGGCGCACCGGATTATAAGGTGCATCTCCAGGAGTCAGCAAATTTTGCAACCTTGTACAATATATGAGGCACACCGGACTATAAGGTGCACTATTTTTTTTACTGCGAAGATCCGTGCCGAATGCAACAAAGTAATGAATTAGTAACGGAATCTCGCAATCATGGCATTTACTGGCAGGTGCTCAATTTGCAAACATTTTTTGCAGATTGGTGTAGCCTTTAAATGCAGCCCCAAGCGCCCTCACTGTGCATGGGGCCTGGCACTCCCACCCGCCCTTGGCTGGTGAGGTGGGGCTCGGGGCAGCAGCAGCTCGGGACCATCCGTGACTCAGGGGGCCACGGCACTGCCCACTCCCTCTCTCCCTTTGTGGCTCCTGCTGGCTGGGGGCTGCCCACTCCCTCCCTCCCTGTGCAGCAGCAAAGGCCAGGGCTGGGGCCGGCACTGGCTCTCTCCCTCCCCGTGTGGCTCCTGCTGGTTGTGGCTGCCTGCTGCCGTCCCCCCTCGTGACTCGGTGCTCCCGCGGCACCACCCCCCCATTGCGGCTCATACTTCCAGGTTGGCAAATTTTGCAGCTTTGTCGATTAATAAGGTGCACCGGACTATAAGGTGCACCTCCGGGTTCGGGGGAAAATTTTCGCCAAAAGGGTGTGCCTTATAGTCGTGAAATTACTGTAATGCTTTTTGGTATGCATTGAATGAACTTAAGCATTTTTAGTTACAGTGCTCTTAAGGAGAGATTAGGCTGACTTCATTCACTCACCATCCTTGAGATAAAACCTAAAAAAATAAACTTTTACCCTTTAAATTAGAGTAAGATGAATATGGCATTCTCTTTATATATTTAGATGCTAAAGAAAACAAAACCTTCCTAATGTGCCAAGCAGCAAACTGAGCTCAATGAGCTCATACTTCTGTGGAATTTTTGCCACGACATCAGGAAATGGTTACTATGGAGCAAAGGTTGCTGCTGAGGTGACTGTAAAGTAAAGTTCATTTCTTCCTTCATTTATTTTCTTGAAAGACTTATGTTTAGCACTTGTTAAAATGGTAACATTTTGCTTCTCTTAAGGAGTGGCAAGTATACCAAAAGATGCCCTGGACTTCATTCAATGAGAGTATCAACCAGCAAGAATGACCTTATTGAAAACCTATGCAAAAATTTCTCATTGATTTTTACAGTAATTTCATGATTATAAGCCGCACCATTTTGACTAAAATTTTGGCCCCAACCCGGAAGTGCGACTTACACTCAGGAGCAGCCAATATATGAACAAAGTTTGGAAATTTCCCAACCTGGAAGTGCGAGCCATGGGCAGAGCTGAGCTAGTGAATTGAGCATCTGCCAGTAAAACCCGCAATCATGTGATTGTTACAAATTGGTTATTCTGTTGTGCAGTGGGGGGAGTGGCCTCCCGCAGGCAGTGCGGGGCAGCGCTGGGCCAGGGAGAGCCTGGTGGCGGTGGTGCAGGTGGTGAACCCAGCGGCCGGCCCTACCAGGCTGCGCTGGGGCAGCACCAGCCGCTGCTGCCGAGTGGCACTGGGGCCGGGCGGGGCAGCATGGGCTGCCCCTGCCGAGTGGCACTCGGGCAGTGCTGGCCAAGTGGCACCGGGGCAGTACGGGCTGCGCTGGAGCCCGCCTGGCCCCAGGGCAGCAGGGACGAGCTGGACCCACCCGGCCCTGAGACAGCGGGGCAGAGCCGGAGCCCCCCTGGCCCCAGGGGCAGCACAGCACTGAATCGAGCCAGAAAATCCCACGATCCCGCAATTCTGTTACTAATTGGCAGCTTTGTGAAAGTTGCACACAGATCCTCACTGCGAATGAAAGTGCGGCTTATAATCCGTTGCGACTTATATACGGACAAAGACCTAAAAGTTGTCGACACTCGGCAGTGCGGCTTACAATCAGGTACAGTTTATAATTGTGAAATTACTGTAATTTCCTCTTAAGTTATGGGTTGTCTTTTCCTCACTAGTTCTTCCTCATTCCACTACACTTCCTGCTGTCTGTTTGACGACCTAATTGCCTAAAGATAAAAAGTATTCTTCTTTTCATTTGTTGATCTTCTTTCCTTTCAGTATTATTAAGCATATTTGCTTATATCCGGCTCCTATTGACTGATGTCGAGACAGTTTCTAATGTAGTGTAGTGAGGTACTTTTTTGCCGTAGGTGTATCATCTGAAAAATGATAACTTTGATACAGCTCTATTACATGCAATGAAGATGACTTTACTGTTTGCAGTTGTACGTAGACGTTGGCAGTGAAATATGTTGCAGTTATGTAAACCTTGTTACTACTTGAAATTCTGAGTTATTATTCTGTTTTACTTTCTTTTTCTGTCAAACTTTCTGTTGCAAAGAGATAAGTCTTACCAGACTTTTTATTTAATGTATGTGCATTTTTCATAATAATTAACTAATAATTAATATTTAAATGTGCCTTGGTACATGTAGAAAAATATATTATGAACCAGTTGGAGGTGAATATTAATTTGTAATTAATCAAATGAAATCCTCTAAAGGATTTAATTCAGCAGAAAGTCTACAAATTTCTGGTTCTTTCAGTTTTTAAAAGACTAATTCCATCCATGTGGGATGTGAGTACAGAAAGAGGATGTGGATATCATTCTGTCTTAAAAAGTTTTAAATGAGATTTCATTTCTTATTAGTTCCACAGTATTGGTAGTAATACAAAAAAAATCTTCTTTTAGTGATAGATCAATTTTTATTGGCATTATGGACTAGCCAGATAGAAAAAATATTACTCAAGTTTACAGTACTCTGTGTGGTCCACTGCTAGAGCTCCAAACCTGGAGTTCACACTGTTCCTATAATTTGTTTAGCATATTTTTAAAAACTTAACTGCATTTTAATTTGAAGTGTAAGATTGTTTCCATTTTATAAAAAAATTCTTTGCTATGCAGAATGCATTTTTTTTCCATTATGGTGGGATACATCTGCACATACGCACTCATAGCATTTGTATGTATATGAGAGTGCATGTGTGTGGTCTATATGTACATTTCTTCTCCAAAAAATTAAAAATTTGGAATAGTAAATTAAATAAATAAAAATCGGGAAAAAACCAAATCTAAATTAAACAAAATATAAGTTTAAGTTGTTCTATACCCCCTTAAAAATGTATTTACATTATGAAAAAAGCTGTTCATGTTAAACTTGGCACAAATGAGCTGTATCCATGCCACAAATTCAGCACAGTCATTAGCATATGCATTCACTTCATAACCCTGGTTACTGATCTCTATCTCATGTTGTAATCTTGATCTTTTCTCCCTCTCACTTTTTCACTCATTAAGTGGCTTCAGAAAATCTTTTCATGAAGGAGAGGCAGATGAATAGCTGAACTTGTGACTTTTTCAAAGTATTTGAAGGATTTACTGAAAATTATTTTGTCTTTTTTATGACTTTATTATATATGGAATAAAATAATAAAAAGACTTCAAAATATTTCTGGGTAACTCCCTGATTTTAGACTGTCATCATACTCTCTGACTTTAAAATCAAAACTGCAAGATACAATGTAAATGTATATGCATATACAATATTTTATTGGTCCCAATATGGAGAAAATATAAAAATTTTATTAAGATAGACATATGAATTTTTTAAAACCCACAAAACAATACGTTTTCCTGTTTCTCATAGAGGGAAAACACTGTGGTAAGCCTTAGTCATTGATATATTTGTTTTATTTTTAATATCTTTTTTCCACAACATTTTGGAAGACTTATTAATCTGTACTTATGACCTAAATATTTGAGAAAAGGGGGATGGGTCATGAATCCTATTTCATTTTACATTTTCACAACTCAGCAATTACTGCCTTTTAGGACAACTCCAATATCCTGTTTCTTTTTTTCCTGCATTTCTCCTTCCAGTCTCATCTGCTTTCTACATCTGGAAGTCAAAGTTTGTGTTTTCATTGGCAGAGAGGAGCATAAATGAATCTTCAGTTTCCTCTGATTTTTTTGGGACAAGTTAGAATCAACTAAAAGAGTCAGGTGAAGACGTTGCGATAAATTTCAGTATTTTGGTTTCACTTTATGTCTTGTGAATATTTCTTGGTAAAATGCAGTCCCTAGATTTGTAATGGAGAATTCTAGGGATACATTTTGAATGTCATCTCTGTTCTCTGTAATCCTTTGAGTGGAATCCTGGGAAACAATTCTCATAGGCAAAAACTCTTAACTTTCAGATCTTCCTACACTCTTTTCCTTTGAAACATCTTACTCTGTGAAATTAGGATGTACACTACTGTGTTTCTGTTCTTTATGCAATGTATCTGAGACACTTTCTCTGGTATGTTAATTTGGCTAGCTTATCTTTCTTTGCATACTTTTTTGCATCTCATTGTCCATCCATGTCAGAAAAGTTTTGCAAACTCCTTCATGAAATAATTTGATTATGCTGTAGAATTTACAGTTTTAAAATCCTTGTTTTCATGCCTGCATAGTCGAAATTTGCCTTTTAGAATAATACATTTGTACATCAAAAGTCTTTCTCAAACCAGGATTTTGGATATAATGTCTTTATTTTGTCCCTGCCCTGTGTGTTCTATTTATGAAATAGGAAGGAAAAGTAGAAGCTTGAAGATTGAAAGGAAACAAACAGATCGACTTCTCCAGTGAAAAAAGCTGCTTTACATTCTGGTAAAATTGTTTCTTAAAATATGCCAAGCAATTATAAATATATGAACTTAATAAATTTAAGTAAATTATAAAACAAAATCCTTGAAAAATATTTTCTAATTTACCATAATTTATGTATGAATTATATGTACATTTACCATAATGCAATTTTGTAAACACTAAGATTGCAAAAATAGTGTCTTGTTTTTGTTATACTCATACTTTAATTCCTATAGAATCCTACCTCAAAGGGCCAAAAAATAACTTGTCAAAATCAGAGACAGTCATCCATCATTTTAAGTGCAAAATTACAGTAATTTCATGACTATAAGGCGCACCCTAAAACCTAAAATTTTGATTGAAACCCAGAAGTGTGCCTTATAATTCGGTGCACCTTATATACCGACAAAGTCAGAAATTTGCCAACTCAGAAGTGTGAGCCGTGAGCCGAGCAGTGAGCTGAGCCGTGCGGGGCCATGTGGCTTGGTGTGACTGGCGTGGGGCTGCACGGTTCCTGCGCGATTCTGTTATTTATAGGTTACTTTGTTGCGCGCGGATCCTCACTGCATTAAAAAAGTGCGCCTTATAATCCAGTGCACCTTATATGTGGGAAAAGTTTGGAAATTTGCCGACACCCAGAAGTGCGCCTTATAATCCAGTGCACCTTATAGTCGTGAAATTACTGTGTTTTAGCTGGTCAACTGGTAAGGAGAATTACTGTAGAATTTTACTTTATTTATAAGTAATACTGCTTTATTCTTGTCCCTACTTCTTCCTCCCTAAATGACACAAGGTACTCAGAAACAGTTCAAATCTCTGTGATGCTGTTTCAGTCAGCCTTGCTCTGAGCTAGAATTACAGGGAAGCAGATTATCCCTTTAGTCCTTAGCTGCTTATGCTGGTGCTGGCTGGGCTATTTTAATTTTCTTTGCAGCAGCCTCTGTATGGGGCTGTGTTTAGGATTTGTACTCAAAACAGTGTTGATAATATAAGTACCATTTAATTTTTGCTAAACCACATTTATACCGAGTCAAGGTGTTTTCTGTTCCTCATCCCACCCCACCAGTGAGGAGGCTGGAGGTGCACAAGAAATTGGGAGACAGATCTGAGATGGCTGACCCCAACTGACCTAAGGGGTGTCCCACACCATATGGCCCATGTTCAGCACGTAAAGATGGAGGATGAAGATGGAAGGGAGGAACATCTGAAATGATCATGTTTGTATTCCCAAGCAACCCTCATGTGGGACGGAGCCCTGCTTTCCTAGGGATGCCTGAACATCTGCCTGCCCATCAGAGGTGGTGAATGAATTCCTTGTTTGCCTTGCTTATGTGAGTGTGGCTTTTACTTTCTCTATTAAAATGTCCTTATCTCAACCCATGATTTTTTTCACTTTTACTTTCCCGGTTCTCTTCCCACTCCTGGGGTTAAACCACAATGCTTCTCCACTGGGATTACTGCCTGCAGGTCTCATGTGTAATGCTGCCCACTGCACATTAAATACATATGAAATTATTCTCTGTATCTGTCTCACAGTCCACTAAACAACCATAAAATTAAATTAGCTTTTCTTCATTACTAACTCAAATAATATTCAAGTGAGAATATTACAGGAAATAATTTCTGATTATCAATTTTCTGACCCATGTACTATAGTATAGTTTGGAGCTTTTATGCAGTTGATTTAGGTGTGGGGTTTTGTTTACTTGTTTATTTGTTTGTTTTGTTGTTGTTATTTGTTTTAAAACAGTAATTTCTGATTCAGGCACATAGCACCTGAGAAAAACTCTAAGACTTCTGATGTGTTTCCTATATTTTGTGTACAGTATAAACTTTGAGTCTTTGTAAGTGCCTATTCTTTAACCATTCTTTCATATGTCTTTGCTTTTGCATTATCTTCCAGACCTTCCACAAACCATCTTCAGGTTTCCTTTTCCAGTGTATCATTTTCATTATGAGTGAGCTGAAAGCAGAAGAGCTTGTTAAGACAAAATATTTCCTCTTTTTTGACCTCTTTTTCTGTCTTCTAATTTATTTAGCTATTTAATCTATATTTTCCATTTTGCCAGAGAATACTGAAAAAAATTTAAAATTCTATTGCCTGGCATACTAAAGGGTGTAGCAAAAGATGATCTTGCATGAAGGCCTAGTAGATTTCAAATAAACAGGTAGTGAGATTTCACTCACTGGTGTTTATTATTTGCAGTAATTTCACGAATACAAGCCGCAGCAATTTGACAAAAATTTTGGTGGAAACCCGGAAGTGCGGCTAATACTCGGGGGCGGCTAATATGTGAATAATTTTCTGACATTTACAACCCCAGACGTGCCAGCCAGGGCGCCGAGCCAAGCACCTGCCAGTAAAAGCCGGCATTTCGCGATTGTTACAAATTGTTACTCTGTTGCCCTGGCTCCCTGCAGGCAGCACGGGGGGCAGGGAGAGAAACAGGAGAGCTCTCTTCTTCCCTCCTCTACCGCAGCCCGGGGGAGAGATGGGGGGACCCCGCGCTGTCATTGCTGCAGCTCTGGGAGGAGGGGGGGTGCCCCCGCCGCCACTGCCGCGGCTCGGGGAGGAGGGGGGGGGGGCTCTGCCCGCACCCTCCGCCGCAGTGGGTGCGGGAGCAGGGGGTGCTCCATGCCCGGTCAGCGCAGCAGTGGGAGCGGGGCCAGGGCGAGAGAACCAAGAGGCGGCGGCCAGCCCCAAGCGGCAGTACCGAGCTTGGCCACCTGCCCCCATCAGCAGCCCCGAGCGGGCCGAGCCTACACAGCCTTAGTTGAGCCAGTAAACCCCCCGCCATGCCATGGTTCTGTTAGTAATTGGCAACTTTGTTGCACACGGGTCCTCGCTGCAAAAGGCAAGAGCGGCTTATATTCAGGTGTGGCTTATTTATGGACAAAGAACGAAATATTTGCCAACACCCAGAGATGCGGCTTATACTCAGTGCGGCTTGTATTCGTGAATTTACTCTACTTTATTTCAGATGCCGGAACAAAGGAAAGGGAGAAGTATTCTTTCATTGATTGAGTACTGTATCAAGAAGAGATTTGTGTGAATAATGTAATTGGCATAAAAAACAATGCACTGCTATCAATATCAAATACATATAACCTCCTAACATCAACCATCAAAACATTTGCATTTTCCGAGAGAAACACACATGAACACAGGGACAGACTAACTTGTGGATGGATGCAGAAATGAGTGGCTTACATAGTACTCAGCTGGGTTCTGCCAGACAGTTTGCTGGTTTTTTTTTTTGTTTTTTTTTTTTAATTGGCAATTTTTTGTTCTATGAACATGAAAAAAAGAAGGTGAGATAGGTATAGCTTGTTGTATTTCCGAAGGAAAACCCTGCTCAGTTTCAAATTGGAAGATTGTACATCTACATGATTCAATAGCTGGGAGAGAAACTCTCAGGTAAGATTCTTGTGCCAAGTGCGGGTGCCCAGGAGTTGACAGAAGGAGCTGTGGGGGCAGCCTCTGAAGGAAAAGACCAGAAGCTACCACATGTGTTGCCTTCTCAGCGTGGCGACCTGGTCCTTAGTCCAGCACGGTGACCCACCCCAGGGTCACTCAGTCCATATGCTCCCGAACACCAATGTAGTGGACAGCAAATGGCGTTTATTGAGGGGTTACAGGGTTTTTTATAACTTGGGCAGTCAGCATCATTTCCTTCTGCTCACGTCTGGCTTGGTGCGGCCAGCCATGGAGCAGAGGTCTGACTGCAGAGAGGAGGGTGTCCTGTCTGACTGTACAACCCGATATCTTCGGCATGCAGTCTCTAACTCTCCACACACATGCCAGACACAGCCCATCCCAACCACAGGGAGCCACCACAGAGAACAAGTGAATCCTTCAGTCACACTCATGGCACTTTTTGGAAGGAGTACTCAAGAAAGGGCATAAAACACCTGAAAGAGAGAGGTGGAGAGAACAAAAAATAGTGCGATGAAGGTTGACGTCAGATAAGGGGAAAACGTTGACACAACAGGACAACAAAATTAATTTAAATTTTTCCAAGTTGAGCCTGTGCTGACCATAGCAAGAGCTGGTAAACATTTTCCCTGCCTTTATCCTGACCACAGAATTTCTCTTTCATGTTCTATTTTCAACCCTCTCCCACATAGAGTGGAGAGTGAGTGGGTGGGGACTTGGTTTGTAGCCTTGGTGACCATGGACCCAAACTAGAGCACGATGTGGAGTAAAAGCAGTTGCAGAAATATATGAGAACAGCAAAGGGAGCTGGAATTTTCCCCATTTCCTCTTTCTCTGTGAATCAACAAGTCATCAATTGCAGTTCATTGGATTTACAGCTTTTTGTTGACTTTTTTTGGATAAGACAATAGGATTGATAGATATCACCACTGAATGAGATAATGTACACAATTGTGTCCTCTAGACAGCTTCTCTGTAATTTTGGTGCACTGTCTGAGTTAAATATTTTTGGCAGTTCAAATAAGGGCCAGTAGATCAGCTGAATGCCAATTCTAGATGATATTATTAAGCCATTGATCCCCCAGGAGGCCATAGGGGGGTTTAAGCTGCCTTAACAACTCTACACCACTCTTAGCTTCCACCTTTCCACATTGTGTTGCTTAGGGAACTACCATGTGTCTAGGATTTTATGGTAATAGATAAGTCTATAAGAATATTTTGTCAAGACACTAAAAATATTGCAATTAATGTAACTGTCATGATTTTTGGTCACTATTTTATTTAGTATTGGTGCTATAGATTTTAATTTCTCTGTTAGGCCAAACACAATTATGCTGCCAATTTTTTTAGATTCAATTAATAAAAGCTATAAAAATAAGTTAAGTAAACATGTCTTCTATGCAAATAGCAAGCACAAATATTTATTTGTTTTCCTAGATATTAAATTTCTGTTGGCCAAATTGTGCCTATGGGTATAACCATGCTGAGGTTGTTTAAAGTATGTTTTTATTTTTTCTAATGATTGATGTATTAGGGAATCTCAGGAAACTTGCCTGAAGGAATTTTTCTTTATAGTGATAGGAACAAACCCCTTTTCATTGAAAAGATAAGTCAGAACAATTTTTAGGTTATAAAGAACATTATAAATTAATGGAATTCCTAAAGAGTGATCAGAGTTATTTTATTTCAAAAGGTATCTGCTTTGATTTCTCATTAATTAAATATGATTTCAAGTATGAAAGTAGATAAAATTGATTCTGTACTAATCAACACATATTACCTACCTATAGCACCAATATTATGCTGATGCACTCAGTGAGATTGGTCTGAAATCAATATAAAGGCACTTACAGCAATGTTCATAGCCTTCAACTGTGATGTTTTCAGGCTTTTTGCTTTATATTTAATGAAGTTAGCAAATTGTATGAAGCAAAAAAATTAAATCATGCAGATTTTCTGAGAAGGAAAATACAATACTATTAAAACTGAAGGTTTTCATTATTCATCTGTTACAGCAAATTGCATTTTTTTGTGCAAGAAGGTAATTATGGAAACCACTTATGCATTTCTTAGATTCATACATTTAGAGTATACTTAATTTGAAAATTGATTTGATTTTCTTGCTAATATAAACATTCAGATTGATATTTTTTTTGTTTGATTCTTTATCATTTTTGGTCATAATTACTTTTATTTAGACTATAAGGCTTCTATGATCAGTATCGTGCCTTCACATATTTTTGTATTATCACAATTTCATATGGGTGAGAACTTCTAAATTCACTTGTAAGATTTTACTGTGAAAGATCAATTACACAGTAATTGAAGTGTTTCTTAGAAAATTCTGAATTCCTGTTACCTAGGAAAGACTTTGTATCTGAAATTTTAATCTCAACTGAAAAATAAGATAATGTTCAATATAAATGCTAATAATTTAAATGATGCTACTTTAAACATTGGAAATATTTGTGAAATTCTAACTTCTTGATGATGCTGTCTGATTCATAAATGTTTCAATTTAGTGGAAAAAACTCAATGAACTCCAAAACAAAAGACCTACCATGCAGGAAATAACACTGCAGTACTCAAAAATTCAGTAATTTATTGTAAATTAATTTTCCTGGAAAAATTAAATTATCCCATAGCATATTATGTTTGAAATGGCTAAGAAATACCTATACCGCAAAATGACAAAAATGGTTAGAGCTGATGCAGCCTTTCATTGGGACCCAGAACAGTGCTGAACAATTGCACATCTCCTTTGTGTTTACCCTTCAAAATGTTAACAGGTTTGATTGGGATTTAAATATTTAGATTAGAAATTAATTTTTTATAGTACCTATGGGGACTGTGGGGGAAATAAGTAACAGCAATCATACAGCACAAACAGCTTTAGAAGACAAGTGACATTTAGATTATATGAGGCAGCATATGCTTTGTCTCCTTTCTTCAGCTGTGGAAATGCCCAGTCATCTGGCTCTGTTCCTACAAGAAAACTAGCCCCAACTCCAAGTCCTACTCCATTTGTTTACTGACAAGTAAATTTGTCAGGACAATTGCCACTGATTCTCATCATTGTAGGGTAGCAGAATTGGCTGTTTACAGTCCAGTGCAGGGTCCTTCAAAAGATGTAGTGTGAGACCCTGTATTAGCAAACTCTCACCAAAGAAAGCAGCACACATCTTTGTATTTTTTTTCCTGGTATAATTACTGAATTCTTGTAATTTTTTTCTCCCTCTTGTGTGATGACTTGCCTGTTTAGATCAAAAGCTGTGTAAAATGTGAAAAATAGGCATATGAATGCTGGAGCGAGAACATGTCAAGTGTACAGTTGTATGGCTCAGACCAACCATGACTTGTTTTTGAAGGTAAGGCCTCCTGGAGCTGATTTGTCTACAAGGCTGTGCACAAACTGACACCTCATGGTGGGGTGCAGAGCTGTCCCTCAGCACAGTCTCTCTCCCTAGCTATAGCTTTAGCAGTGTGCTATCTCTTACTCTATATTTTGGAAAAGTATTCAGCCTCAGAGAAGCTAAGGGGTTGAAGCATCGATTCTATCTGTCCCATACACTGGGAAAAAAAAGTCAGGAAAAAAAGCCAGATGGCATGGTATCCCCAGGACCCTAAACAAGCCAACCAGGCATACTGCAGCTCAGATGTGTTAAGGTGGTTTCTTCATCAAACTAAAGATTAGTGACTCATAAATAATAAATTTACTACAAAATTACAATCTTTTAACTTACTGAATTTGCAAAATGTTGAAGCATAGCAATGATCAGAAAGTATGTAAATAAATTATACTACTGTTGAAGATTACTTTGGTTTCTAAGTTCTCTTGGGCCTCTCAGATAGTTAAATCATATTATTAGTAGTTTTGTTAAACATGTCCATATTTTAAGATAATGCACTTACTTTTATTCTCAGAGGTAACATCATGACTGCTACGTGAGTTGTAGCATCAGGTAAGAGATCATTGCTACCTACACCCGAATCATTAACAATTTGGTTAAATATCAAGAGTCAAATTTTATCAGTTTAGTCTTTCAGAGTCAGGCTTTTGGGTAGGGACAATTTGGGACTTGGTGCTTCTGTGGATATGGTGTTGAAGTAGGGTAACCATTTGTACCATGGTTTGCAAAAGTAATTTATCATTTCTACAAATACTTTATTGTAAAGAAAACAGAAAAATAAGTATTGTGTTGATTTTCGTGGATATAAGTGCTTTATAAATATTGCAGGCTTACTGTATAGAATCCAAACGCATAGGAACATTGAGAACTGCTGCTTTTCAAAAAGAGATAACTGAGACATCTATTGACAAAGGCCAAAACTGTTAAGTGGCATCCAAACTTCCCATGCTTAGTTGATAAACCTACTCTTGTGTTGCTGGCCATTCGAGGGTTTTTTCTTGGGTTAATTTTTTTTTTCTCCCTGAGTGGTTAGTAAGTCTGCATTATTGCATATGTTCGAAATTTACTCTGCATTTGGATGCAGTCGTGAATACTCACTAATTCTACAAATAGTTCCAGTTATCTTGTACTGGGCATATAGAAAAGGAGGAAGACATGACTATTGATAAAAATTCTAGTTCCCCTTGCTCAGCATCCTGCTCATGGATAAGGTTTCTGTCTAGCTGTCTGTAGTAATAATTTTCTAGTTGCAAAATAGTCTCATTTGTTCCTGTGTTGTGCCTTCCTTGTTTTTCAGTCCCAGAAATGACTGAAGCAGAGCTTAGATAATTTTCTAGTGCATAATATTCATTCACAGAATTCTGTTTTTATGAACTCATATCTGAGTATTTGAATTGTAATTAAATCTTCAGAGATAGCTAAAGAATGCAATTGAAAAGCATTTCTCAATAATGGTATCGAGTCACCTCCTGGATATAAATGATATAAAAAAGACCATTATCATCTAGAAAATTATATGATAAGATAGAAAGAAGGACCAGAGGAAACAAACAAAGTATTAAAGAACATACGAAGGAAAGAACAATTACAGCTTGTTCTTTACCAATTTTTTAAAGAAGAATTAACTGATGGAAAAGAAGCACTGTCTGTGCTGTATGTTAGCATTTAATGTGCATCATCAATTTGTGTTTAGGCAGCTTTACTCCATGGCAGTGGTTGAAGCTAGCCAAAAATAAGGAAGTAAAGAAATGAATACAGTTAACGAAAGTATTTGAATAATGTCATTATTTATCAAATAATTTATTTGATAAATAGTATTTTGACTGCTGCAGAATTGGTTGACTATCATAAGCAGTATTTGTTGAATAAATTAGTCAATGAAAAATGACAAGATTCAATGAATAATGTATTTGATGAATAATATTTAGCAAACTCAACTGTACATATAATTTTATTTTCTGAATCCTGCATTAAGCAGAAAGTAGCCGATTTTTATTCCCCTCCCTCCCCTATCTCTCAGCTCTTCTACAGGCAAGTGGGAACTACTGGTTTTGGTTCATGCAATACTCTTCCCCAAGTTGTACAAGAATGAAACTGAAAGTTAGTTACTTGTCCTAGAAAAAACATATTTCACAAAGACCACGACATTAAAGACAAGAAAGGCTTCATCTTTTTTTTAGAGGTATGACAAGTTTTTGTGGTGCTCCCCATTTAAACATTATGGTAGTTTCTCCTTAAAACCAAAATTGCAATTTATTTGCACCACTTCTACCTTTCTCTTTGGTACAATTATGATTGGAGACATGCTTTACTAAAAGCATTATTTCTTATCAAAGATGCCAATACAAACTAGAAACAAGGATCACACAAACACACAAAATCCTGATATTTAAAAGTTATTTTACTTGAAATTGACATTTTTGATATCTCTAATGTAGTAGAATTTTGAACTGCTCCAATTGAGTAAGTGGTGAACTTCCATTACACTGTTCTATGTATGTATCCTTTCTTCCTATAACTGACAATAACAACCTTTAAGTCTTTCAAGTTTTTTTAGGTGAACGTCTAGAAAAAATAAATCCAAAATTAAGATGATGGTGCATATTTGAAATCATATGTCATATTTTTTCTTTCTCTGTGAGATATTTCAGAGATTTTTTAAAAGATATTTTATAATCAGCTCCAAAGGAACACTATTTAATGCCCTTATGTAGGGAGTTAGGATATCTGCCTAATATTTTTCTTCCCTTACCAGTCAGATGTCCTAGTTTGTGGCTGGAGGCAAGAAAGATATGAATTGAGGAAGAGATGTAGATCAGAAGATGAAAACAATTTCCAAAGCTGAGAAGCTGCCTAGCCCTGCAGAGCTTGAAAGGAAAGAGCTGGCACAGCAGTAGTGACTCTGTCTGTATGGGGTCTTGGGCACCAGCCCCTCCTTAGTGTCTGCTCTACCTCACCTGTTCCTCATGTTTTGATTTTTCTGAGTATTGAAATACTTGCTAAAGTGTTTTTACCAAATAGAGAGTCTTTTGATATAGGACAGGACAGAATGGAGTAATTGAAATTTCTAAGGAAGGATGACGCAGCAGGGGTTAGAGATGAAAAGGTGTTTTTGAGGCCTTTACCTGCCAGTGTGTCTGGCTTATGCTGTAGCTCCCTGTATGCTGCTTCAGATCCTGCAGAATTTTCTGTCTTATTTTTCATACACATCTGTTTAGGAAGCAATTGCATGTGTAGGATCATGTAATGGAACCCCTGGATTTAATATATATGACATGATGAAAGTTCCCAGAGGAGGTAGCTGTTTGTGTCATCTTATACAGAAAGAGTTCAGTTCTGACATAACTGCGAAGAGTGAAACTGTATTAAAAAAAAGTAAAAAAAAAAAAGAGAGTATATATTGCTGCATTGTAGTGATATAAACAGGATGAAATACTGTCTTTGTTACAGTTAATGAGAGATGCTTGATTTAGTAGTCAGAAGGTCATCACTCACGGAACTATATCAGATGCTAAAATAAGCTTTTTTTCTTTGGTTTCAACAAATATTGTAACCATCATCTAAGTCAGATTAAAAAATTGATAGTAGGGATTTAAACATCTGCTTGGATAGTTTAACTGTTAGTAGTAGTCATGTTTTAGTATTCCAGAGTAGAGAATATGGGGTGAAAAATCCCAACAGCAACAACTCTAATTTCTTTGTGATACATAGAGGTATATTTTACCAATTTCCTTAGGCTAGTTTGACCAAAAAAGTGAACAAAACCAACAAAACCAGACATTCAAATCCAAAATCATCTATAAAAACTTTATCTTTAATCCTTAATCTGTAAACTATACTACTTCAGGGATCCGTTAACAGACCAGGTGCCATTAGCCTGTCTGTATTGTTACACATTAGCAATACTGGTATATCAAATGTCCAATCTTGAGGAGAAAAATAAGACACCAGAGTTTTACTTTGCTTTGTTATTTTTGTTGAAGCTGCAGATTAGGATGTCTGTTTATTTTGGTGAAGAATGTAGGGATTTAAAATAAAACCTCCTTAAATTCGGTGTCTTAATACCTGAGTGCATTTACACGCCGTCTCTAATTTAACCACAGGTAGTACTCTGCCTTTTAGCTGTCATGTTGTGCTTTTCACATAAGAATTTAGTCAAGTATGTTTTGCTCATTTCCAGCTACAATCTTACAGAAATTTTAAAACAAAGTGATGCATACAAGCCTTTGCAAGCTATTTTACATATATATATATATATTTATATATATATATATATATACGCCAGTGGCAGAGAGCAAGTACAGTAATTTCACGATTACAGTAATTTCATGACCATAAAGTGCACCGGACTATAAGGCGCACCCCCCAGGAGTCAGCAAAATTTGCAACTTTGTAGATCGTATAAGGCGCACCAGACTATAGGGCGCACTTTTTTTTGCAACGAGGCTCCGCCCCCAGCTCTTCCCATGCAGTTGCTGGCCGAGGCCCCGCCTCCACCTGGCAGCCATGGGCCCCTGGGCCCGCCCAGACCCAACAGGGGTGGCGCCGCGGGCCTCTGGGCCCGCCTCTACCCGGCAACCATGGGCCCTGGGCCTGCCTGGACCTGGCAGGGGCGGTACCACAGGCCCCTGGGCCCACCTCCACCCGGCAGGAGTGGCACTGCCTGCTCCCCCCGCAGCTCACGGCTCACACTTTCGGAGTGACAAATGTCTCAACTTTATACATCATATAAGGCGCATTGGACTATAAGGCGCAATTCTGGTATCGGGGGAAAATTTTAGTCAAAAGGGTGTGCATTATAGTCGTGAAATTACTGTACAAGCTGCACGGACTATAAGCCACATCTCCGGGTGTCGGCAACATTTGATTTTTTGTCCATACACAAGCCGCACCTGATTATAAGCTGCTCTGTTGTTCGCAGCGAGGACCCGCGTGCAACAAAGTTGCCAAAAAGTAACAGAATCACGGGATCGCAGGGTTTACTGGCTCGGCTCGGGCCGTACGGGCTCGGCCCACTCGGGAATGCTGACGGGGCCAGGTGGCCCAGCTCAGCGGGGCCGCTCGGGGCCTCTGCTGCTGGGCTCGCTCACCCCGGCCCGGCGCTGCCCAGCGGTGGCAGGCGGGGATGGAGCCCGCCGGCACCCATGGCAGTGGAGACAGGAGGGGAAGGAGCCTGCCTGCTCGTGCGGCGGTGGCAGCGGGAGGGGAAGGAGCCCCCCGGCTCACGCGGTGGCGGGAGGGGAAGGACCTAGCCCGCTCCCGCGGCGGTGGTGGCAGGCGGGGGTGGGACCTCCTGCCTCAACCCGGGCCGTGGGGATGGCAGCATGGAGCCCTCGCGTCCCGCCCTGAGCCATGGGGATGGCAGCATGGAGCCCTCGCCTCCCCCCGAGCTGTGGGGATGACAGCATGGAACCCCTCCGCCTCTGCCCCAGGCTGCACTGCCCAAAGGAGGGAGCCCCTGCCTCCCTCCCCCACCTCCACTCTGCGGCACGGAGCCCACCTACCCCTGCTGCACAACAGAGTAACCAATTTGTAACAATCGCGAAATGCCGGGTTTTACTGGCAGGTGCTGGGCTCGGCACCTGGGCTGTGCTTCCAGGGTTGGAAATTTCAGAAAATTTTTCACATATTAGCCGCTCCTGAGTAAGCCACATTTCCGGGATGGGAGCAAAATTTTAGTCAAAATGGTGCGGCTTATAATCATGAAATTACTGTAATATATGTTCGTAGACCTGTTGAGGCCTTTTTCTGTTAAAGCCTATATCAAAACTTCTACTAAAATGTTCTGTGAGAGCAGAACACTGGTACAGTTCCAGAATACATTTCAACATTTTGCTGTTTCTGTTGCATTTTCCTCTTCATGATTCTGCACCCTTGATTACAAAGATCCACTGACGTTTTCTCTCAGTTGAATCAGAAAATCATCCTGTTAATGAGAACAGAAGTTTTGAGCTGCCCAAGCATAGTTTTCAGCAATACTGTTCTGATCTTTTAAAAATTATACTATTAGAGTTTGTGCCCTGACTGTGCTCTGCCACATAGAACTCAATTTGTTTTACACACAGGGTTATGAAGGAGCATTAAGAAGCAGATACGACAGTTCATGAGTGTCAAGACCCAAAATAGAGACACAAAAGTCAGTGGTTTAATTCAGGATGGCTCAAAGTAGTGAAGGGCAAAGCACAGACTTAATCAAATGGAAAGAGCAAGGAAAAAAAGGGGAGGATAATGGAAGTCAGTGACACTAAATTTAATTTAAGCTGACAAATTAGCTCTCACTGTACATTTACACAGCATGTAAAAACATTTAAATGTAAATATTTTATTGCATGTAAATACATGTACTAAGTAATATTTAAAGAATTAAGTAAGTACATACAAATACTGATTTTAAAATGTTTACGCTGACAACTTTGTGCAAGAAGAGGAGAAAGAGTGAGTGGCACTTAGCATGCCATTTGTCATGGTGAAGGCAAGTGGAGGGATGCACATTTTCAGGTGTCTGTTAATATCCATGCAAAAAGGAAAAAAAATAAATTGTTTCATAGGAACAAATGGGAAACACAATAACAAAAGGGGCTTAAATGGGAAACACAATTACAAAAGGGGCTTAAAACTGTGTCTCTAGGATAGTCCAAGGGTTGATTTAAACACATTGAAATAAAAAATTGGAGAACAAATTCAATATGATTGCTGTGTTATTTCAAGGCAAAATCCTAGATTTTATTACATGAAAAGAAAATAATGCCAAGGTAGTTGTACAAGTAAATGACACACTTTCGGGAGTACCTGCTGCCACTCTGACTGAACAACATGAACTCCACTGCAGATTAAAACGTAAATTTTATCGAGTAAAACCAGCAATACACAAAAGTAGTCTTTCCACTTTCTGCAGAAACCCTGCAATGAATCTCAATACCTTAAAATATCAATCCTATTCTCACCTTCCCGTAAAATATCAGCTCTTTCCAATGTGAGTTTTTGAACTGAAGGTACTTTCATTCCATCAATTGTTGGTAAAAGTGATTTTGATAAGTTAAATTCAAACCTATCATCCTAAAACATCATGAGCTCAGTGTGCTGATTTTGGCCAGAGTAGAGGAAATTTTCTTCCCAATGTCTGGTATGGAGCTGTTTTGAATTTGGGCTGACCACAGTGGTGATAACATAGAGATGTTCTTGTTATTGCTGAGCAGGTCTTGCTCAGAGCCAAGGCCATTTCTGCTTTTTGTATGGCCAGGCTGGGAAGGGAGGTGGGTATGCATGGGTGGCTGGGAGGAGACACAACCAGGACAGGTGACCTCAGCTGACCAAAGGGACATTCCCACACCATATTATATCATGCCCAGTGTATAAAGTGGGGGGAAGAAGGAAGGGGAGGATATATGGGGTGATGGTGTTTGTCTGCCCAAGTAACTCTAACATGTGATGGGGCCCTGCTGTACTGACCAAACACCTGCCTGCCCATGGGAAGCAGTGAATTAATTGCTTTGCTTTGCTTGTGTGTCTTAATCTCAACCCACAAATTCTTTGCCTTTTACCCTTCAAATTCTCCCCCAGTTCCTACTGGTAGGGCAGTGAGCAAGTGGCTGAATGGGGCTCAGCTGCTAGCTGGATTTAAACCATGACAACTCAGCAGACCTAATCATTAACTACTAACAAGAAAACAGATCTGGTTTGTGATCTTTGAAATATATCTGGGTTAAAGGGAAAAGCTTGTACAATCACTGTGGTATCTTATAATTTCAGAAATAAAGGACAGGTATATTGACAGCTTCCTTGCTATTCTTAGGTATGTTTAGAACCACAAAGAGTTTAATTTGCTACATCAAATAACATGTGCAACACCCACAAGGTATGTTTTTAAAGTTTATGAAAATGTGTTTCTTGCATTTGCAGCTGAAAGTGCTCTTGATGGATTTTATTATAGTGGAAAGGGATTTTAAATAGGTTATTAACATAAGCATGAAACATAGTCCATTTGAATTAACACAGATTGTCACATTCAGATATATACTATGACAGTTAAAAGTTTTTTCTGTTTTATTCATGTTACCCAAGGCAGTTTAGACCATTTTAATTCTGAATACTAAGAGCTAGCAGAAGAGAGGTGAGTAATGTGTTTATTAGATAGTCTAGTGAAGTGCTGCAGATGTGATACCCAGTATTGTTTTTTTCTTGCATAGTATCTCTGGGCTAGACAGCGAGATGCCATAATTACAAAGCTAAGGTAGATGTTTATACTCTCTAGGCTCCCTCTACATGAAAGAAGAAGATCCTTTAGTGATTACAGTAATTTCACTATTATAAGCTGCATAATTTTGACTGAAATTTTGGTCCAAAGCCGAAGTGCGGCTTATAATCAGGTGCGGCTTATATATGGACAAAGAACGAAAAGTTGCTGTTTCAGTTTGGAGGACAGGTGTCTGCTGAGAAAGGCAGGAGCTTTTCTTTGAAATGGAGAATGTAAACCCCCTCCCTCCAAATTATTATAATTTTGAAATTAAGGGGCTTTCTGGCAAAAATATGGGAATTAGGAGTAACAGTTCTTTTCTAGGGAAATTAAAATAGAAATGAAGTACTACAAAGAAACAAACTCCAAATCCTGACAAAGCCAGAGTACAACCTGACACCCTGACAGGCAGAGTGTTGGTAACAGTTCGATTAAATGGTGGTTGCAGTCGTCTTGCAGTGACAGATGTGATTCAGTTGAAGCAGTGGTCCTGTAAAAGGTACAGTTTCCCTCTAAAGGTCCAGTGGAGAAAGGTGCTACCTTAGTGTCCCAAAACCTCTGTTTTTATTTTAGTAAGAAATGTTGGGCTCTTCCCCCTGGCTGGAGCAACTTCCAACGGGATGAAGTAATTTTATCAGTCACACAGTGAGACTCAATGGGCCATTAGTAGAAAATGACTCCCTGGAGGAAGGATGGGTTGTGAAAAGATAAAGAACAATGCCCCACCTGGTTCCAATGGATGGTCCATTAGCAGAATATCTCCTGCGGAGACAAGGATCACTGCCCCCACCCTCAATAGATGGTGATAGAATAGATACGTTTTATCACACTCTGTATTGTAACGTGCAGCTTATAATCAGGTGCAGCTTATATATGGGCAAAGAACGAAAAGTTGCTGACACCCAGAAGTGAGGCTTATAATTAGGTGCAGGTTAAAATTGTGAAATTACTGTAATTCAAGGAAGACCATGTGTAAGTTACTTAATATTATAGTGTTTCAGATTAATTGAAACACGTTAGGAAAAGAATTCAGTTATGTTTTTAGTTTGGGTGCCCAAAGTCAGATGATATGAAAACCCTTGTAGTATGCCATTTTAAAACATTGTCACTGCTTCCCTTTTAAAGCATGGGCAACAAAAGCAAAGCTACAAATGCAATTTATTGTCATGATTCTCCATGTGATCTAATAGCAATATTTTTCTCCTCCAACTCCAACTGTGTTCCTATAACTTTGCTAAGAACAATTCCCTGGGGTTATCCCCCTGATGCTCTCGATGCGCTCTTTGTGCCGGGTTATCTCTAAATGATTAAAGCAGCTAGTAGTTACTAAAAAGGTTATTTATTGTAAAAGCACATCAGTCTTCAAAGGCACAGTCATAGATATGAAAGTCCATTCTAAGTTTTAGCATAAAGTCCAGAACAAAAGTAGGAGTTGTCCCCAGGGGTCCCGGTGAGGGCTGGTGTTGCTGCCAGAGCTCCGATCTTCTTCTCGGGTGTTGGAGACTCTGGCAAACACAGCAAAGCGGTGGCAAAAAGCCGTGGCAAAACCAATGGCAAAAAGCAAAAGCAAAAGCAAAAGGCAAAAGGCAAAAAGCACTAACTTTCCCCAACACATAATCTTATATAGGGTTTTTCTAACAAACTAACGTGTAAAGTCAAACCACTTTCTCTCAACCTATGAAAGTTCTAATCTCATAACACACTAGGATATATATAAACTACATATACAATCTATCTTGTTCTATCTGAAAAATATAAGCAATATTCTCACTGAAGTTCTATTTTGTCTAAATAGTGTCTAAGAAAGAGCTCCTGGAGCCTCTACTGAAAACATTACTGTGTTTATTAACCTTCATGAGAACATCTTCTCTTCTGGTATCTGGACCTTTTACTTACTAAAAACACTACAGCTCTAACTGAAACTTACTTACTGACTTCTGACTTATTTATCCTAAAACTCAAACTTACATCTAAACTTAAACTTATTCTGCTACTTAAACTCCCATTCTATGTGTGGGTGACTTAACATGTTTCGATCCATCCAAGGGTTTTAATTCAATTCCTGTACTCTGGCTTCTGCCTGAAGGATTCAGGAAGACCCTTGACTCACTGACTCCAGCACAATGTCAAGGTTTCAACTGTGTGTTGATGTTGAACATATTCGAAAACCATCTGGACATGGTCTACCACCTCCTCTGCAGGTAACCCTGCATAAATGGGGGATTGAAGAGTTAGGCAAGTTGAGTCCCAGAGGTCTCTTTCAACCTTTTGTGATTCTGAGATTCTTAATTTCATGGAAATGCTTGTGCTACAATTTTAGATGTTAATGATAGCAATTTTGATTAAATATTAAAAAAATTTCCTGAAGACTCATTAGGGTCTCCACTGGAATTCAAAAGACTGAAAAAAGGTCCTAGAGCATTGTTTCCACCTATGTTTTCCTGCTAACTGCAGTTCATACAGGATAGATAATTTCCCCGTGTACGGAAGGGCAGTGAATTGCAGGCACATCTTGATTGCTTCTAATTTGTTTTTCATTTATGCCCTTTGCATTAAGCTATTTTTTGTTTGCATTTAATCCATACATGGTTTGTATAAAAAAAATTATGGAGAGTTGGACAAGTTAAAGAGGTCAGAACACAGAGCAAGCAGTTTTTTGCAGGAACAGAAACATGTTATTTATCTTATTGTGCAGCACAGCTGGAGTGATTTCAGTGTCAGAAAATGTTCATATTGAAAATTTGGAGGCAAAATCAGTACTGGTAGGAAGATCATACTTTTACTATTTTAATGATTGTACATTCAGCAAAAAGTTTAGAGTTCTGACTAATAGAAGTATTGTGAGAATTGCAACTGCTGCTGGAAAGAACAGTCAAATTTAAAAGTTTTGCCTCTTTTCTGCACTCTTAAATGCAGAAGGTCTGCCTATACTCTTATCAGGAACATATTATTCATAGTTAGAGACCATATGATGCAATAGAAACATGTTTTTGATGAAATAGATTTTAGACTTCTAACTAGGAGGAACGAGTGCATTAGGACAAGTCCTTTTCTAACTGAGGTATGAGATTTTTACCTGCAATCAGATTGCAATATCATTGCAATGTCATAAAACAACATTGTGTCTTCATCAATGAAACATCATCAAAAAAAATTATCAATGTCAAAAAATACAATTGTAAATTTTTTTTGGCTTGTACCATAAAAATAGTGAAAAAAGCAAAAGAATGGCCCTTCAGGGAGATCAAACCTTGCATCTCTGTGTAGGTTTGAATCAATTCATTCTGACAAATCAAACTTCTTCCATTCACGAAAATCAAGTGAAACACCAAATCTCTATGTTCTGTCCTAGCTCTTGCATCTTTTTCCTGTTCTGAAATGAAACATGTATTTTTCAACATACATGTAGGAAAATAAGGAAGCATCTACAAAATAATTTAGAACTAAAAATTAGTGCATGAAAATTTATCCCTATTTTATAGTCACTCTGCAGAAAAAAATGCAAATATCTTTATGAAAAGAAATTATTCTGGTCAATCTACCAGAATTTATTGAAGAGATTTGCTAGAAAAAAATCAAAACATTACCTGAATTTCTGTCATCTCTGATTTAACAAGCAACCTGTGACACTTCTAGGCTTACTTATCCTTAACAAACTTGTAAAAGAATGATTTTTTTCTTAATTATCTAAAGGATCAATATTTTAATGTTATGAATAGGCAGCTTTGTTTTAAGATGTACCTTCTAAAGTCTTTTGTTAATAAGTAGAAGTCCACTCAAAAATATGTAACAAAATTGTTATAAATAGAGATTTTTTTTAATCTTTTGTCATCCCTTTGGCTGTTGTGAGTTTACTTGTATTTTCTCATTTAGGTCTACAATTTAACTAAATATGAAACAGATAGGAAATGAGAGTCCTGAACAAGGTATTTTGAGAGAGAATTTGAAGTAGAAAAACATATCTTTTGAAAGGTTCAACATAACCCTTAAAGATTGCTAACTCCTTTCTGAAACTGTAGGAGACTGAGGCTGGGCAGAGGATGGTGGAAATAAAAGAAGGTCAGAAGGATAGAGAGCTACAAAAAGCTTTTCCTTCACTTGCAGAAAGGATGAATCAGTTTGGCTCTTCACCTCTCTTATTTAAGAGCAACTTAAGTTTAATTTAATGCAGAAACTGAAGCCATGAACATCAGAAGGATATTGACTCCAAATGAATAGAAGCAAATTTCCTCTGCTGGCTGCAAGAAAGCAAGCTGAATCAATGTCAGAACTTTTTTGTGCTGTTTCTGCACTTTTGGGAGATTCCAAATCCCTGCTTTGGTCTTTCCTGGTTTTTTGACTGAACCTCTGATGCCTCCAAAAATACAGATACTACAGGACACATCAAGGCAAGAAGTCAGCATGGTTCAGCAGCACTTAGCTCTGGCTTAGCACAACACATGTAAGGCACAAGCTGGCACTTGCAAAGTCGTGTAGGTGTTTCTGCCCTGTGTTTCTTACAGTCTCAGTCCTGGGGAGACTGAATATCTCCAGCACCAGATCAGTTCTTACCACAGCACATCTGTCTTTCCATTGTAGCTTAAGTAGAGTTGAACTAAATGTTGTCAAAAAGCTTCTTTACAGGTTTCTGAGGGTTTTTTTGGTTTTTTTTGGTTTTTTTGGGGTTTTTTGGTAGAGATAGTGAAGATTCATCTAGGCTTATTAAAGGGAAACTGATTTATTGATATAATTTATATTGATATGTCTGTAAGTACTTGATGTCTATTCGAGAATGTAACTCAAAATTCAGTATAAAATGAAGGGAAACACAAACCTACTCTTAGGGGTATATCATTGTGATGAGAGATACAGGGGAAGAGAAAATTCTGTGAAGCATTGTGGAATTTTTGATTGGCTTTTTGATTCCTAGCTGAAAACCGAACTAAACAAGAAAATAGACAAACTCAAAACCAACCAAACATCCCCTCCGCAAACTCAGAAAAAAAACCACCATAAAGCTTTTTCCTAGAATACTATTTTATTATAACATTTTCCTAACTTTTCACACAAGTTGAATTTTAATGTAAACTACAATTATATAATTTTTGGGGTAATATTTCTCAAAGAGAAGTCTTCATAGAGAAATGAAAACAGACTCAATATCTGTTACATGTGATTTTGGAAGTGGTGATAACTGCTCACTGGCAACAGTAAATATGTCAGGATGGCCTGTCATGCATTTCAAATTCTTGACTTCCCTATCTGACATGATATGTGCCCTATTTAAATTACAGTAATTTCACGACTATAAGGTGCACCCTTTTGACTAAAATTTTCCCTCAGACCCGGAAGTGCGCCTTATAGTCCGGTGCGCCTTATCTGATGGACAAAGGTATGACATTTGTTACCCCGGAAGTGTGAGCTGCGAGCCGAGCTGGGACCCGCGGGAGGCACGCCGCTGCGTGGGGAGAGAGCCGGGACGCGCAGGAGGCACGGCCGCCACGCGCAAGCCGAAACTCACAGGGACCTGCAACCGAGGGGGGGAGCCAGGACACAGCCAGGACCTGCAGCTGCAGGGAGGGACCCGGACTTCCAGTGGTTCGGGATTGCCGTGGTTCAGGGCTGCTCGTCCGCGGTTGGGTGGTCGCCCTTCTCAGCATGTCCTCTGGTATTGTTCTGTCTGTGTAGTCTCCTGGGAACTGCTCTTCATTTACTCAACAGGAGGATGTGCTAACGAGTATTGCACTCAGCGTCTGTAAGCACCTAATTACCAGGATTACGTAACAAAGGGCATTTCATTACACCAGTGCAGCCACGGGAGCAGTGAAGCGATATGGCACCACCATGGCTGTCGTCCCAGGTTTGAGAAGAGTGAAGGGAAAAAAACTCCCCAAAAAAATTCCCTAGCTGCATCTCTATTTCCATGCTGTTTTGCATGGTTGATTGCTTTTAATTTAAAATGTGCGTCATAAACTAGTCTCCCCTGTGGAGCCATGCCGAACTCACACTCGCCGGTAACACTCACCCTCAGTAACGCCTTCACCCCCCCGCAGGCAAGAAGCTTTTCTCTGATTGGTTTATCGTGGTCAGAAATACGGGATTTGTCTAAATCTCCACGCCCAAACAATCCCAGGGGGAGGCCGGGACCCGTATTTCTGACCACAATAACCCAATCAGAGAAAAGCTTCTTGCCTACCCGTGGGTGAAGGCGTTACCGAGGGTGGTTGTTAACAGCGAGAGTGAGTTCGACATGGACCACACCAGATCCCAGCCACCAGCGAACAGTCTCTCCCCACGGGTAGTCCCCAGCCGCCCCGAACTGCGGGCAGTCCCGAGCCGTGCCAGTCGGTGTCAGGGGCATGCAGGAGTACCGGGGCCTGCCTGCGCACAGGGAGGGAGCCTGGGGCTGCATTTAAAGGCTATACCAATCTGTTAAAATGTTTCCAATTTGAGCACATGCCAGTAAACCCGCGATGGCGCAATTCTGTTACTAATTCGTTACTTTGTTGCGCACCGCGCGGCTCCTCGCTGCAAAACAAAGTGCACTTTATAATCCAGTGCGCCTTATCTGTTCTACAAAGTTGCGAAATGTGCTGGCTCCCGGGGGGTGCACTTTATAGTCCGGTGCTTCTTATGGTCGTGAAATCACTGTAATGTCATAACCAGGAATAGACAAGTTTCTTAGACTGTGTAAATTAACATACATCTAATTAAATCAATTGACTAAAACCAGATGAGAATAAAAATTAGTTGAGTTAATCTTAATCTGATTTACATTTTAAAGTTTATTTACAATTTTTCATCCACTTTCCTTGTGAATCTTGTTCATACCCAAAATAGGAAACTGTCTGTCAATGAATCACACAAAACTCCATTAGATAATCTCCTATTTCTCTTAGTTCTTATTTATTCAAGTGCTGTGGCAGTCATGGATTCTGCTCAGGTGTTTGTCTTACCATCTTTTTTTTTCCTTGTCATATATCTTCTCATACCATATATGTGGTATCTGAGAGAAAAAAACTAGCCTTTCTTTTTTTTTTTTTTTTTAGTTGAAATTAAGGAAAAGATGTTGATAATGATGCAATATCAAAGAAGAATGAGGGAGACACCAATGGTGACAAAAAAAGAGGTCAACTTTTCTCTTGAATGATAGTCTTGAATGATCCCCCAGTGAAACACCATAGAGTAACATTGTCAAGATCTGGTCGCTACTGATCTACTGTGTAAATAGAAGGAGTTTATATTTGAGAAGCTTATGGAAACATCTCCAAGAACACAGAAAATTGAGGAAAAGAATACTCAGAAAAAGATTAGATGCTGGGTATAGAGTATGTACTATAAATTGTGAGTTTGCAAGTAAATTATAAAAAGGAAAATAATAAGTAGAGAAAAAAAACTAACAACAAGTATTGCAAAGGCATAGAAAAGGATATTGTGAGACAGCTACAGCTGGAGAAACAGGAAAAATGAGACCAAGTTAGATGAAAGAGGAAAGAGCAGCAGGTGTTTATTTGAGGCTGAATAAGAGCCCAAGGTGAACACAGTGAAATCTACTATTCATCCATCATGATAAATTTGATAGATTCCTCCTAAGATATCAAGAATATGCCAAACTGTGAACCCAAGGAATTACAGTAATTTCACGATTATAAGCCGCACTGATTATAAGCCGCACTTCTGGGTTTCAGCAACTTTTTGGTTTTTGTCCATACATAAGCCGCACCTGATTATAAGCCGCATGTTACAATACAGAGTGTGATAAAAGGTATCTGTTCTATCACCATCTGTTGAGGGTGGGGACAGTGATCCTTATCTCAATGGCAGATAATTTGCTAATGGGCCATCCATTGAAACCAGACAGGGCATTGTTCTTTATCTTTTCACACCCCATCCTTCCTCCAGCCAGTCATTGTCTACTAATGGCCCATTGAGTCCCACTGCGTGACTGATAAAATTACTGCATCCCACTGAAAGTTGCTCCAGCCAGGGGGAAGAGCCCAACATTTCTTACCAAGATAAAAACAGAGGTTTTGGGACAATAAGGTAGCCCCTTTCTCCACTGGACTCCAGAGGAAAACCGGATTTCTCCACATCACCACTGGACCTCCAGAGGGAAACTGCACCTTCTGCAGGAGCACTGCTCCAACTGAATCACATCTGTCACTGCAGGAGGATGCAGCCACCATTTAATGGGACTGCTACCAACACCCTGCCTGACGGTGTCAGGTTGTACTCTGACTGTGTCAGGGTTTGGAGTTTGTTTCTTTGTAGTACTGTATTTCTATTTTAATTTCCCTAGAAAAGAACTGTTATTCCTAATTCCCATATTTTTGCCTGAAAGCCCCTTGATTTCCAAATTATAATAATTTGGAGAGAGGGGGTTTGCATTCTCCATTTCAAAGAGAAACTCCTGCCTTTCTCAGCAGACACCTGTCCTCCAAACTAAAACAGTAACTTTTCGTTCTTTGTCCATATATAAGCCGCACCTGATTATAAGCCGCACTTTGGGTTCGGACCAAAATTTTAGTCAAAATGGTGCGGCTTATAATCGTGAAATTACTGTATACTAGTAAAGGTTTTCAAGTGTTATTTTTCTTATATCTTTTTTACATAAAAACCAAAAAAAATGTAAGTAGAAGGACTGAATAAACTGTGATAACAGATAGATGCCTGGAAAGATAAAAAACATTACATTCAACCATAGGCAGGTGTTCAGAAATGCAATACAGTGACTGGATAGAGTCCATTTTAGAGAAAAACCACCTTCAGGTTCCATGACTGCAAGATCCTGAAAATCAAAGGGAACAAATTTGCACTCACTATGCAATTGCCATCCCTACTTCTAATACACAAAGAAAAGAGAGAAAAGAAAGTCACATGACATGTTGCAATAGACAAATGATCATGAAGGAGGAATATTTAATAATAACACAATATCAAAGTAGGTTATAAGTGTTCATGGAAGAGTTGAACATAGATAATTGAATATAGTCCTAAAGAAATAATTGTAAAGTCTACAAAGTCCAAAGATAGATCTGGGAAGGTCAGTAAACAGAAGGAAAATAACTACATGTGTGAAAGAGGGTATTATATGGATATTTGAAACCTATTGAGCTAATCGCTAACAATGGAAGTCAATTACTAAAATTCAAAATTCAAGAAGCAGTATAAAAGTGTTCAAGCAGGAAAAAGCATTAAAAATCCACCTAAAAATGAAATTAAAATATGCTAATTGCAGAATTTCTCTACCAAACTATTTTTTTTTTAGAAAAAGGTAAACAAATTATTAAAATTGTGACAGGATTTAAAAAATTGTATTAGTCACATTACTGAACCAGTAAGAGAAGTCTCTTTTTCAGATTCAGGTAAGAATTAATGAAGACTCAGGTTGAAGATAACATGGATTTAGTGATAGTAAAATAATCATTTTTTTAAATTCAGTGAGTAGAAAAAAGGTATATGAAATAAGGTCTTCAAATTCAAAAGAAAATGCAAATTTCTTTATGCCAAAGAAACTGTATACAGAATAGGAAAATTTTATATGCCTGGCAGTCTTAACAAAGGTGCATTATACTGCCTGTAGTGTGTTTTAATTTTAAAATAATGCTTTTTTCAAATATTACTTTTATTCCTTTTAACTTGGAAATAAGCATTTCGAGTTATCTGATTCTGTACTGAAAATTTGTCATGTGAATCTCCACTTTCTTCACTATCTCTAGTGCATTCTTGGTGGTTAGCTATTGTCAGTAGAACTTCAGATGTCTTCCAATTACAGTAATTTCACGACTATAAGGTGCACCCTTTTGACTAAAATTTTCCCTTGAACCCGGAAGTGCGCGTATAGTCTGGTGCACCTTATCTGATGTACAAAGCTGCGAAATTCGCCAAACCAGAATTGTAAGCTGTGAGCTGTGGGAGGAGCTGGAAGTGCCACGGCAGCCGGCTGGAGGAGGGCCCAGGGGCCTGTGGCACCACCCCTGCTGGGTGGAGGGGGGCCAGGGGGCCCGCGGCACACCCTTCCCAGGTCCAGGCAGTCCCGGGGGCCCATGGCTGCCGGGTCCAGGGGGGCCCGATGGCTCGTGGCGCCGCCCCTGCCGGGTGGAGGTTGGCCTGGGGGCCAATGGCTGCCGGGTTGAGGCGGGGCCTCGGCCAGAAACCGTGCGGGGGGAGCTGGGGGCGGAGCCCTGCTGCAAAAAAAAAGTGCGCCTTGTAGTCCGGTGCGCCTTATCTGATCTACAAAGTCGCAAATTTTGCCGACTCCCGGGGGTGCGCCTTATAGTCCAGTGCACCTTATGGTTGTGAAATTACTGTATTTAGAAAAACAGCTTTTATAATTGCTAACTACGTATAATTTCTCACTATTCTTAAGTGGGACCAATTTCTATGACATTTCAGGATAATCGTATCTTAAGCCTCTCTGAAGTAAACTTTAATTTTAATTAAGGATTAAAAACATGAACTTTTCAATACACAGAATGAGAGCATTAGATTTAATGCACTTACTTGATGCTGAAAGGTGTGAGAGGGTCAGGAATGAAAATGCAGATACTGTGCTAATGCTGGCAGTTTCAATTCTGCATCTGTTGGCATCTGCATAGTGCAGATGTACTCTGATAAATCATACCAATTTATAATTTTAAAACGGTCTCATGGCTATCTATTTATTATACATTTTAGTATGCATCTGCAGAGACACAGTTCTGCAGTTCCTCTTACATTGCAAATGTAGCAGACACTTTTTCACTGTAATTGTCAAGCTGAACATTAGTACTGCATCAGGATTTGAGAAATGGCTGTTAAGAGTATCCCTCATGATAGTTTTCACTTCAGCTAATGTGTACTTCAATTCTGAAAGTCCAGGCAAGTCAGTTCTTCTAATCATCCCAAAGACAGCAAGGATATATATATAAGACTCCATGCAGAGGAACATATGGGTAAAATTCCATATAATATAATTTTGTATAAACTCTCTAATCACTGGTGATAATGTTTTGTTGTGATTACACAGTATGATCAAAATTTGCAAGAAAAAATATTTAATAGGAATGATTTATGTTAAATAAATCAAAGCTGTTTGTACAATTTTAAAAACTATTACTTTCCCTGGTCTAAAGCTCTTTTTTTCTTGCTTTCTTTGATTATATTTTACGAGAAAGAGTCATACTCTTTTGGTAATATAACATGATTCAGTATTTTCAGTGTAAAGTATTTAAAAATAAATATGAATATTTAAGTATGGGGAGAGTTTTGAGGCCTTATATTGTTTTTATTTATGTGGTGTTGAATAAGAGCACAATTTAAAATAAATTACAGGAAGTTTTCTTCTAATGCCTATATATCTATTTATCAATAATGCATTTAAGTTTACACCAGAATAAAATATAATCCTAAAGTCATTTAGGATAATTATCAGTGGATCTTTCAGACTTTAAATGTTGACGAATATGAACGCATCCATATACATGCCTTAAAGAAATATGCCACATTGGATACCATAAAGTTGACCTGTGTGATAAAAATGTTCCATTATAAAGAATATTCTCCATCCTATTCATAATTATTCATAATTATTCACTATTCATAATTATTTCTGTCACATCAGAGTTTATGATGGAATTAAGTGATGTTTATATATTTATTGCTGTGCTATTGAATTATACATCATTGAATACTATGACATTTCTAAGTAAATTAATTATACATATTATTCCTGCTCTCCAGTCTGAACGCTTATAACCAGGGGCCATTTGAATAAATATCTATGCGTATCCTGAATTAGAAAGTTAGATTTGAGATTCTTTTGAATAATTTTGTAATATGGAAGTTCCATTAAAATATCAACAAGAAAATGAGACAAGAACATCTAAAATGAAAATAAGTGGTAACAGATCTCATCTTGAATTTATATTCCATATGATAATGAGAACTCCAAAAATTCATTCTGGCCATTGTTAAATGTTGTGTTAAACAGAATTATGAAATATTTACTTAAACCACTATTTTTGTGGTATCAAAATATGATATGTTTTTAATACGTAAGTTACTATCAGAGAGTAGTTTTAAATAATATTAATGTAGGAATTAATTTATCCTTACAATAATTATGGTTCATATTAAAATGTTTCTGTTGTAAGTGGTGTTATACAATAAATATTAATATTAAGACTAATTAGATGGGTGTTGCTATGAAAAATTAATGTTACTTTTTAATCCTTCCCTACATTTAACTAACTTTTAAGGAGAAATATTTCAGTAGTAATGACAGTATTATAGTTAACAGTAACAAGGAAGTATAATAGTTGGAACAAGTAACCACTATAAAGGAGATGAGGTGGTGCACAACTGCATGAACATTTGACATAGCATGAGCATCCAAGACAGCACTGAGCATCTCTTCCTCTCCCAAATCTGCTTCTAATAGATTTTAATTTAACAAAGTAGTTATATTAAACCAGTATTAAATACCACCTGATGGTTTATAACACCTGGGTTGTTTGCAAAAAGAAATAATATTTAATAAAAATTAATCTTTTGATTCATGTTTACTGAACAACTTAATATTCTATAAAGCTTTCTGCTCAGCCACTTTCAAGTTTCTAGAATAGTCTTTCCATGAAAATAAACCAGAAAAACTGTGTCCAGCTTTCAACAAGGAGTTGACTCTCCATGGCTATTAGCACTTCTGTGTGAAATGCTGGCAAATAGGATGAGCTGTAAGGGTCTGAACAAGCACTTCCTTTCTACTATATTTGCTGGCGAAAATTACAACCGTGTCCAATTTTAAAAATTACATCTTGTTTTTCTTCTTTTTGTTGTTAGCATTGTGCAATTTTTTTAAGAGAGAAAACATAAAGTGAGATTGTAGGAATAGAAAGATTGATTTTATTTATCATATAAAAGTACATATTGGTGCTTGTCTGTGTACTGACATACTGCTTAAATTCCTAGCATTACAAAGAGATGGAGACTGCACCAGAAATAATAAACAAGTTTCAGTTAATACAAATCACATAAAGGTATATTCAAAATTGCAATGCTTTTTGCTTAAAAACAAAAATGGAAAAATGCTATACTGCCTGTAAAAATTCCTCTGTATTTTGAACAATTTTAAGTCTGTTACATGCCCAGATAAGAACAGTGGACCAAATGTATGAAATATCCTCTTCTGGGGAATGTAACAGATATAAATATATTAAATTGAACTGAAATGGATACTAGTTTTCAGTATCAGCCACTTGTAGTTACATAAGCACAACCCCAGTCCTGGCTGTGAAGTTCTACATCAAGCAGATAATTTCCTAGACAGGAGATCAGACTAAGTGCTGGGTTTCATGCGTTTCTTGTAACCGTATGTGTTTTGTCACTGAAATCTGACAGAGGAAATTTAAGTATTGAAGGATAAGGTTAAAAAGTAACATTATTCACAATGCTCAAAATGAATCTCTGCACAATGACTTGGTAACCATGGACACAAAAATCTCATCTAAATGTTATCTGGAAGATGAAAGATTACATCTAGGAATTTTTTTTTATGTTTAATTTGTTCACTGGGAGCTAAAGATGTATATCCTCGAAATTTGGGTTTGATACATAAAAGACTGTGTATTATGGTGGTTACATGCATTACTAGACATGACTACATCAACTGCTATGTTAGTAATTTTGAAATACAGTAAATTCACGAATACAAGCCGCACTGACTATAAGCCGCATCTCTGGGTGTTGGCAAATATTTCGGTTTTTGTCCATAGATAAGCTGCACCCGAATATAAGCCGCTTTGTCGTTCGCAGCGAGGACCCGCATGCAATTGGTAACAGAACCGCGGGAGGGTGGGGTTTACTGGCTGAGCTAAGGCTGTGCAGGCTCGGCCCGCTAGGGGCCGCTGACGGGGCCAGGTGGCCCAGCACGGTGCTGCAGCTCGGGGCCACCCGCCGCTGCCCCTGGGCTCGGTCACCCCGGGTCGGCGCTGCCCTGCGGTGGCAGGCAGGGACGGAGCTTCCCCCGCTCCTACGGCAGCGGCGGCGGGCGGGGACGGAGCTTTCCCGCGCCCGTGGCGCCGGCGGCGGGCAGGGACGGAGTTTCCCCACTCCTACCGCGGCGGCGGCGGGCGGGGACAAAGTACCCTGTCGGCTCCCCGAGCCGCGGCAATGGCTGCGCGCGGCTCCCGTCGGCTCCCCGGGCCACAGCAATGGCTTGTGTGGGGCTCCTGTCGGCTCCCCGGGCCGCAGCAATGGCGGCGCGGGCTTCCCCCCCCCTCCCCGGGCCACAGCAATGGCGGTGCGGGCTTCCCCCCCCCCCTCCCCGGGCCGCGGTAGGGGCGGCCCGGGTCCCCCCTCTCCTCCCCGGGCCGCGGCAATGGCGGCGCCGGGCCCCCCCCCGTCTCTCCCCTGGGCTGTGGCAGAGGAGGAAAGAGAGCTCTCCCGCCTCTCTCCCCGCCCCCCGTGCTGCCTACAGGGAGCCAGGCTCCACCCGCGGTGCAACAAAGTAGCGATTTGTAACAATCGCAAAATGCCGACTTTGCAGCTGCTCGGCTCAGCACTCTGGCTGGCACTTCTGAGGTTGTATTAGCCGCTCCTGATTATTAGCCGCATTTCCGGTTTAGGAGCAAAATCTTAGTCAAATTGGTGCGGCTTGTATTCGTGAAATTACTGTACTTAGGAGTGTGAATTGGTCACAATTTTCCAGGCTCAAGGGAATATCTTTTGCAAAATGAGAATTTAATTTGATGTATTTTAAAAGTTTAAATTTTCAGATGAATTGTGAAGAAATATCAGTATTGATCAAGGAAAGTTATAATTCTGCAAAATGGTTACTTTGGAAGATGTGACCTTATTATTAAGTTGATAGGTGTTTTATAGGCTGATAAGAATTTGACAAACAGTTAGAGTGATGTTTGAGGTGAAATTTATTGTCATGATCAGTGTGGAAGATATGTAAGTGGAACGCAATTCCAATGTAATGTCCAGGTTCATGTGCCAGAATTTGGTCTAAGACGTCCATTTGTTCATATATCTGCTGAAGGGACTAAAAATCTCTTGTTCTGCCACAGAATGTATATTCAAATTGCATTAGCCAAGGTAGCTCATAAATTTTGAAAAGACAGTATTTGAACCTAAGGGTTATTATGACAGTGGTGGGGTAAAATCCCCAGAAAGTTTAGGCAGGCAAACAGTGGTAACTGTTAAGGCAGAAATTTCTCATTCTCCATTACTCCTTCCTTATATAGATAAGGTATCACAAGGACCATGACATCTTCCTAGGATATTGAGAATATTTTGCAATATATGTATTTAGCATATTATGCAAAATACTGATCCTTACCATTTTTAACACAATAGTCAAGGAACTTCTGCATCAAACACAGTAAAAATGTGAAAAACTCCTTTTTTGCTTTTATTTTTGGTTTCTTATTTTTTGTTTTTTGCGGGATTTTTTTTTTGTCATTTGAAAAAACAATTTTTATTTTCAAACATAAAATAAGACTAAAACTATATTTAAATAGATTTTTATCTGCCTTGAACAGACCAAAAGCAAAAAAACCAAAACACAAATTTACCTATCTTTGCATTTCTCAGTGCTGCAAGCTAAATTATGGAAAGAATTTCAGTCAAAAAAATAGAACACTAATTGGTTATTTTTATATCATCAACCCTACATGTCATCACAATGCGCCATACATAAAATTAAACAAAGTTGCAGAGCACACTAAGATTTTCAGGTAAGATTTAAATCAAGAAACTGTTTCAATGCAGAGAAAACTAGAAGGGATGTCACTGGGCATCACTTTTTTATAGAACCTTGTAATTAAAAAAGAAGTCATTGCTTAGTAACAGCTGGGACCTGAGTTTAAATTAAATAGCAGTGATCATTTTAGAGACCTAAAAGAAAAAGAAATGAAAATTTGTAGAGGCTGAAATAGGAAAAAATGTACTCTTATATGTATACATAGTTTTGAAACATATGAGTGGCAAATGTGCTTGTGCAACTGGGACTCAATTTCTATAAAAATAAACCAGACTAAAATAATGAGTTCATCAAAAAATGACCAAGTCTTTGAGGATGGCTAGACCAATTGCTTCAGGCACAATCTTGAGCTCTAAGAGGAATAGAGATTTGTCTGAGTTTTTTTCCACTCTTTGTTTTTTCCTGCAGTGCATGAGGAAAACAGAAAAATAAGCAAGTATGACTGTACCTTTCTAGGAGAAACTCCGCTTGCATAACAGAGCACAAGAAAATGCACCTTCTGTGGTAAAAAAAGAAAAAGAGAACATCCTAAGCAGGTTCAGAGGCATTATTTATAAAACAAGAAAAATTCTTCTAGAAATAGCTATGCCAGAATTTGGGTAAACATGTTAAAGAACAAAAGAAAAACTACTCTCAGCTATAAAGTATAAATATTTCCTACTACAAATTAGTATAGCTTCATGTTTGCCAAAGGAGTAAATATGTATGCAATATTATTTTAAAATATTTTTCTCGCACAATATGCAAAGTGTATTAAGGCACTGGAGAATCTCTCATAAAAGGAGAAACTGAGATCAAGGACTGTTTAGACCAAAGAAAAGGTTCAGGGGGATCCTATCAATGTGTACAAATGCCTAATAGGGTTAGAGAGTACAGGAGCCAGATCCAGTCTCTTCTCCATGATGTCCACTGAAGAAAGAATGAGAGGCATAAATTGAAATGTAGGAAGTTTTATTTAAACAAAGGGAAAAAACTTGCTTTCTGTAGGCGTGATTGAACACTAGAATGGGTTGTCTAGGCTGGTTGAGGAATCTCCATCCTTAGACCTGTTAAATACCTGACTGGACATGGCCTTGAGCAACCTGCACTTGGGCCTTGCTCTTAGCAGAAGGACGAAGTAGAAAATCTCTCTTCCAAATTCAGGAACTCCATGACACATTTTATATTACTGTGTATGAATAAGCATTCTAAACAAGAAATTGTTCTGGCAGAAAAATGCAGTATTGACTAGTCTTCATTTGTTATACTTGCCAGTTAGATGAGCTGCTTGTATGCTATTTTTTTTCTCTTGCCCGAAATTGGCCTTGCCCTGCCAGTGATTGCCATGACAATCAATTTGTTTGACATATCATTTAATTTATTCTGGCAATAAGCATACACAAAATATTGTACTCTCTGCACAATAGACTGTGTCTCTTTTTGGAGTTTGCATAGCTAAAACAGTATGAGCTGAGTCGGCAGAGGACATCAAACTGTCAGAAAAAAGTGTTGTACTGCAGGACTTGGTTTTCTTCTGGACACAATCCTCCTATGAACAGTCTGGTCAACAAAACTATAGCTTCATACATATATGAAAAAGGTTGGACCTTCCCTAAACAAGGTCTCCATCTTATTTAGACTTTTGATTGGGAGGAAGGAGTGGTTATTCTGACACCACCTGTTAAACTATGATCAAAGCTAGGGATTCATTGACTATCAGGAATAGCATACTATACATAAATTATGATGTAAGAATACCTTTTAAATACCTGAGGTTGACATTGTGTTCAATGTTTACACACTCAGTTTCTATCACTGTTCAGTCTTAATTCAAGAACACATTTGCATACAGGAAGGCATTCATAAACATTGAGTAAGTTTGGCCCTAACACAGCAAAAAAGTAGGTTATAAGATAGAGTGAGCATAAGCTACTAGACTGGACAAGGAAAACGTGATATTTACATGAAAGAAATGCTTCTGTTTGACATAGAAAGAATGAAAACAGACATTCTAGTCATCCTGGAGACACAAACCTGATTCAGATTTTCAAGCAGACCTGTATTCTTACATGTATATGTGATTAGTAGGAAATCACTTATTCCTTCACATAGCATTTTTCCATTACATTCTCATTTCCCACTTAGCTCTCTTCCATTGTTTTGCAGGTTAATGTGTGACCTCACTGTGTCTTATGTGAAGAGAAGTACTTATATAAAGTAAATGATTACAATTCAAGGTAATGTTTAGTAGAAAAGGCTACTTTATCCAAGTAAATGTGACAAGGCCACAAATATACCCAGCACATAAATGTTTGTTATGTTGCATTTTTAAAGTAGTGGCTGATGCAGGTCAGCTAAGACTATCAGTAGCAAACAATTCCAGTTTTCTGGCACAGGAGATACATACTAAGGTAGAGACTGCTACCGCTGAACGGTATGGACAAAGCCATGTAATTTTTCTGAGCTGCCACTCTCTTCTCCACTCAGGTCTCAACATAAGCTGTCCCACCACACACTACTGCACCCTTGTTGTCTTCATCACTCTGGACACACATCACTGTATCCTGCTGTGAAAAAAAACAACTCCTAAGAACTTCAGAACCTCACCTTCCTGATTCAGATGAGCTGCCCTGAGTGTTTCAAATTGAAGCAAAGGTCCAGCTGGGTGTTAGAGGGCCCTGATTGTTCATGACATTACAGTGGCTCGCCTTCCTGATGCTCCCCCTTCTCAGATTAATATTGTGCTGAATAAGCACATGACCTTTGAGGGATGAAAGAGAAGATGTTGGAAAACAGTCTTTTTCTACACTGTAGCTACATCACCCATGCTGATGAGCCTTGCAGTGGTGTCAGCCCACAAGCCCACCTCTGGTAAGAAAAAAGTGCCTTAAAACATTCTTCTGGGAAAGTTCTGGGTTAAATCAAAATGCAAGGGTACCTGCAAGTTCTCCTCACAAAATGGCTTCTAAATTCTAAAGCAGTTTAAATTGTAGCAATGGAATTACATTAAAGATTGATTTATTATAGTTTAAATTTTGGCTCCCAGAGGATGGAAGAGCTACTTTTCACTCAAAAAGCAAGAATTCGCTTTTATATTTTACCTGAATGATGTAATAAGGATGACTTAATAACTACAGACTGAGAAAATTATATATGTTGGCTGTGACCCAGCCAGGTTATTCTCTGTTAACTGAATTAAACCCTGTGTTAAAATAAATCCCTTTTCAGTTGTTTTTACATTACAGAAGTATTCTGAGCATTCTATAAATGCCCATTCATTACATTTACTGTCAATTGTTCCATGTGAATAATTTACAGCAAATGATCTCTAAAAAATCAATACCAGACTTCTGAATTTACAGAGCTATTGGATATGCAGGAGTAAGGCTTTTATATTAACTGGAAATAGATCTAACTTTTCCCCTGCACTTGTCTTGGTTTGAAAAGATATGTGTCTGCTAAGAAAGGTAGGACCCTTTCTTGAAGTGTAAAATGTAAACCTTCTCTTTCTGCATAATTTTAATTTTGAAATTAAGGGGCTCTCAGGCAAAGATATGGCAATAGGAATAACAGTCCTTTATTAGGAAAATTAAAATTAAAATGCAGTAATATAAAAAAAACACTGACAGAGTCAGAATATAACCTGACATCCTGTTTGTCAGGGTATTGGTAGCAGTCTGATTAAATGGTAGCTGCAGTTTTATTGGAGCAACCTGTGTGGTTCTGTTGAAGCAATGATCTTGTAAAAGGGTGCAATTTTCTTCTGAAGGTTAGTGGTGGTATAGATGGGCCTGGTCTCCTAGGAATCTGGGGGAAAGAAGGCTGCTTTAGTGTTCTAAATTTCAGATTTTTATTTAGGTAGGATATGCTTAGTTCCTCCCCCTGGGTGAAGCTTCTCCCAATGGGACGATTAATTTTGTCAGTTATGCATTGAGACTCAATGGCCCATTAACAGAAAATACCTGCCTGGACAAAGGATAGGTCATGGAAGAGATAAAGAACCCTGCTCTATCTGGTTTCAACAGGTAGTGATCCAATACATACTTCTGGTTACATCTTGCATTGTAACCTACAACAGCACTGTAGAAAAGAAACCCCAATGATTAAAAAATCTTTCTGAGCCTAAGTAATTGTAAGCACTTAACAGTTATTTTCTAAAATTCAGTGTGCTGTCCTAGCATTCTGACTGGCCTTGATGTCCTTTAGAATATGGTGAGGTAAGGGTGCTGGCATTTTCATTGTCCTTTGTTACATTCTTACAATGTTTCCTAGTGGGAACACAGTTAAAATGCATGGATAAAATGGGGAAATACAAGGCTACTTTTCCATAATGATATGTAAAATACCTCCCTAATGTCCAGATAAGCACTTGCAGCCATGGCCTGGAATACAGGAGAGCTTTGTCTTCTAGCTCTCTTGCTTATGGGGAGTCACTCAGTAACACTGCAGCAGTTTGTAATTATTTAAAGGAAAAGAGTTGATTATATCACTTATTTTCTCAATTTTTTATGTTTAAGTAATACATTTGAGAAAGTAGTCTGTTTTTTCTGTGCTTGAAGCATTCCTAGTATTATTAGCTCCATCTACTGTTGGTGTTACCTCAATGATTTTGTGCATGAGACCTCTAATGTCTTCACTGCTCAGTGGTTAGCAAGGCATGAGATTTTTGGTTCATATGAACTAGCAGATTCTGGCCTCAGGTTGGAACCACAGCACCAGCATAGGAAGTCCCACAGTAGACATCAGGGACAGGCTTGTAACAGGTTTGTCTTTTTCTCTGTCAGACAGAAATGTCCAACACTAGCTGAGGAGACCTTGTGTTCTCCACCCTCCTTACACGTGTGGCCTGTGATGTGACAACCATCAACTTCGTGACACTTTTCAGAAGCTACCTACACTGCCCTTCCATTATGTCATGTACCTTGAATTAAGCATACAGACACATATACACACACACAAATGATTATCATGTCTGAGGAACATTGCAGGAAATCACATACTAGATAGGTGAAATTCAGCCAAGTCTCCAGAACTTGTCCTCAAAACCAGAGGCTCCCAGCCATGTGTAGTCTATCAGCACTTTTTTGTTGTATAATTCCTGTTGTCATTAGTGGCTTCTGGCTCTTGTGTAAAAAATATTTTTTCACCCTTATTCTTAAATTCTTGCAGAAAATGCTCCCATGAGGAAGACTTTTCAGTTTAGAGAATGCCACCCAGATCTCATACAGCACTTACAATAAGCCCTTCAACACTGGCATGCCAAAATCAGCATCGTGCTGCTGAACTCAGTTCACTGAATTAATCAAGGGAGAGAGACAAGGCCAGGGAGAACACACACACTCTGTATCATATTCTTGTACCATCTTATACACTGGATGTGGTAAACAACACCTTAATTAAAGCCTTTCTTTAGTAGTTAGAATACCTATAAAAAGGAGAGAATTGTTCATCTGCTATTTCAGGTCTGTTATGTCAGCCTTAAGGATTTGTTTCATAAATATGTATTCATCCCTACATGCACTACTGTTCAAATATATATTAAAGAAAAGGAAAAAAAATATCTTTCAAGTTACTCACAACCATAAAGATGAATACCCATTTAGCTGGTTTATTGACAGGGACGTTAACCTCAGCATCCCCTTCCTCCAATCTCTTTGTTTCTACATTATATTTGAAGGCTTTTTCATTTAGAATGTAAATTCCTGCAGAAATTAACTGTAACATCTTGTATATTATAAGAAGAAAGTTGTGGAATTTTTGTATCCTTGCTTTTACCTTGAGACAGTAACAGCATAAAACTCCAACACAAATTTCAGTCTGAGAAGGGCCCAGATATCCCACCGCTTGGAATGTTATTAGATATTTTGTAACATGAGGTCTCCAACATCATGTTGGATGTTTTAAAGGATGAAATTTTTTCTGCTCACCATTTCAGAAGCTACACTAATATAATATGACATCTAAGAAATAGCTGAATAGCTGCCAGTATTTCTGAAGTAATAATTAAGCTATAACAAGACATTCAGACACTGCTATACTTAATATCTTGCACTGGCCAACTATTTTCTAATCATTAACTGAAATTTGCTGCCAGAGGCAACAGATGCCAGCTGTAACTGTGTATCTGATTCCCAGTAATCAGACACAGACAAAAATAACTCTGTGTTTAAAAAAAAGAAAAATCCCTTTGGCCATTATAATATAGCTAATATATTGGTTATATCTTTTATGTCTATCTATCTAAAGTTATATATCTAATTCTTACCAAAAAGTTAATGATTTAGAAAAAAGAAGCTGTGGTGTGCCCCTCATTAGGATAGTACAAATGTTGCATCAACAGTAGCACATATAAGGAATCACTTCTACATCCGTAGTTATAACTTTCATAAACTTTCTTGGGAACTTTAAAAATTAAATATAGGAGAAATGTTAATCAAGTACTTACTCGTTCTCTACCTGTCACATACTAAGGAGAATAAGAATTTTGTGTATCATCTGCAGTTAAATAGTTTATTTTTCATTGCGTGAATGAGATCATTCTTAGAAAAACAGCTTTTTCTTTCAAGCCTGCAGCATGAAGGAACATATCATGCAAGCATGTAATGAAATGTCTTTATAATCTAAGGCTATTCATGTTAAAACAAATAAAATATTACAGTTGTCTTCAGCAGAAACTCAGCTGACCCTTTGCTTACATAGCCTCTATTATGCAGATCCCAATTATGCTTCTGTAGACTTGATTTGGCTTTTTTATTTCAAATAATAGGGATAAAAAACTTAGCTTTCACATGTGAAAATCCTTCATTAATCAACTCTATTTTTAATAATTCATTTGCTACTTACATAAGCATTTACAGGCTAAAAAGCAATGTTTTGACTGATGGTGCTTTTTCACCCTCTGTGGAGAACCATTCCCCTGAGTCATGCATTAAATCTGATATGTGTGAATGTAACAGTATAAAAAATTATGTAACAAGAAAAATAATTAGTACTTTATGTTCCATTTGAATTGTCGGGTTGTAAAAATGTAACCAGAGAATGGAAAAAAAAAACCAACATTAATGTGGTAAATGTATCAAGCAACAATCAGCCAGAGGTCACTGTTCTTATTTATATATCAGTTTCCATTACTCAAGCAGTACTAGAAAAGAGACATTTACTAATATAAATTAATTAATTAAAACATACATAGTTATTTGTAATAGAGAAAAAGTGTGTATTTAGAGAAGATTGAAAAAAATAGACTATATGTGTATACTAGGATACATAAGAAGGCTGATTCTTCCAGAAGAAATTGATGGAAATGAAGATAAATGTCTAATATAGTACAATGGATGTGATTCATCTGTAGACATATGAGACTGGAAAGAAACGGTCACTGTAATACTTAAGAAATTTAAAGGAAGCATTTGAAAGCAACCAAATGGCAAGAGTCTGTCAAATAATCTTTGGGTGTGAAACAAATGTACTTAACCTGGGTGCGAGTATATTAGCAGAAAGGAAAATAAAACACATATTTGCATTGAATTAGGAGTCAATTATTGACTAAACCAAGACCCATGTTCAGAAATATATCATTCTTTCACAATAGAAAAGGAGGTGGTCTTCATGGAAAGATATTGGATGTTTTAGGTGACATGATTACAAATATTCTCGGGAAGAACTGAATGACCACAAAAGCAGAATCAATGTTCAGATTGCCAGATAAATGGTTACTTCCAAGAGTGCTAAGAAATGTGGAAAATACAATCTAAAATGGCAAGTATTCCTACTCCTCTTCCCTCCTCCCTTACATAGTATCCGCTGTTTTCATCAATTATACAAATGTTACCAGATGGATAAATGTTAATATTTTCTCACTGAGGAACTCTGATCTCTGAAAAGTGGAGGGACACCACCAGCCAGCAGTTTGAAGGAAGTGATTCTGCACCTCTACTCCGCCCAGGTGAGACTCCACATGGATTGCTACATCTAGTTCTGTCGTGCCCAGCGCAGGAAAGACACAAACTTACCTTTTAGAGTGGGTCCAGAGCAGGGCCGTAGAAACAGTGAGAGGGCTGGAACACTTCTTCTATGAGAAAAAGCTGAGAGAGCTGGAGTTGCTTAACCTGGAGAAAATTTTGGGGTAACATTATAGCAGCCTTCCAGTATTTAAATGGGGCTTGTAAGAAAGATGGAGAGTGATTTTTTAGCAGGATCTCTGGGGACAGGACAAGGGATAATGATTTTAAATTAAAGGAGGGTAGCTTCAGGCTAGATATAATGAAAAAGTATTTTACCGTGAGGGTGCTGAAGCACAGACAGAAGTTTCTCAGAGAAATTGTAGATGCCCCATCTCTAGAAACATTCCAAGTCAGTTTAAATGGGGCTCTGAGAAACCAGATCTAGTTGAAAATATCCCATGTCATTGCAGAGAACTTGCTCTAGATGACCTTTAAAAGTCCCTTCCATTCCAAACTGTTCTATGATTTCATGACAGAGTGCTTGGAAAGTGAGTGATAACCTTTATTCCAGTCCAAGTAACTGTTCTTAATATTCTGTGTATGACTGCTGTTACAGACATGGGTATAATAATTTTAAGAGCCAAAATCCTCCTATTAGTTTTTTTTTTTTTTTTGACTACACTGTCTTCTCCGTGGGGTTCTTTAGTGGATAATATTTTAACTTTCTTATTTTGGTGTGTTTTTTTTTGTTTTTTTTTTTTTTTTACCTAATTTTCTTCCCTATCTTGTTTATAAGGACAGGGATACTCTGGTTATATCTGAATAGTAACTGTAGCTAATGGTTGTATCTTTAAGCAAAAACCTGAATTAAGCATTGTTTCATTTCAAAACTATTTATATTTTTTGTGATCTGCCACAGGTAAGTTTGCAGGTGCCCAAGTTTGGAGGACAGGTGTTTGCTAAGAAAGGCAGGAACCTCTCTTTGAAATGGAGAATGTAAAACTCATTCCTTCCAAATTATTATAATTTTGAAATTAAGTGGTTCTTGGGTAAAGATATGGGAATTAGGAACAACAGTTCTTTACTAGGGAAATTAAAATAGAAACACAGTACTACAGAGAAACAAACCCCAAACCCCGACAAAGCCAGAGTACAACTGGACACCCCATCAGGCAGGGTGTTGGTAGCAGTCCGATTAAATGATAACTACAGTTCTCTTGTAGTAACAGATGTGGTTCAACTGAAGCAGTGGTCCTGTAGAAGGTGCAGTTTCCCTCTAAAGGTCCAGCGGTGATGTGGAGGAGTCCCGTTTCCCTCTGGACTCCAGTGGAAAAAGGGGTTACCTTAGTGTCCCAAAACCTCTGTTTTATCTTGGTAAGAAATGTTGAGCTCTTCCCCCTGGCTGGAGCAACTTCCAACGGGATGAAGTAATTTTAGAAGTCACACGGTGGGATTCAGTGGGAGGAAGGATGGGTTGTGAAAAGATAAAGAACAATGCCCCACTTGGTTTCAGTGGATGGCCCATTAGCAGAATATCTCCCATGGAGATAAGGATCACTGCCCTCAGCCTCAACTGATGGTGATAGAATAGATACATTTTATTACATCCTGTATTGTAACACCAGAAAATAGGTGAACAAAATGATATGCTACAGCCTGGATCGGGCAAAGTTTTCGTGCAATCATATTGTGTCACATTATACTTTATTTGTAAATGAAAGTGATTTTGCACAATGATTACTCTTTCTGAGTGATTTCAGCTGAAGAAAAGTAGGTACTGTGTTTATGTAACTCTGCTGAAGCATGCAATGATTTGAGACTTTTGAAGGTACAACTGAGAGACTGCATTTAAATTCACTTGAAGTACAGTCCAATGTAGCCTTCAGGCTGATGAATATGGACAGTATATAGGCCACAGGACACAGTAAATTTGCATCGTTTAACTGCTTCTGAATCCCGGCTATATATAATTCATTGTTTCATTACTAAGTTGCAAAAGACCTGTTTATATTCAAATATTAAGAGCAATTATACAAAACCTCAACTAGGAGATTATGTTGACATCCACTTCATTGTGTCACTGCCTTAACACTGCTTTAAATGCACTCTGATAGAAATTTTATTTACGCTATCAATGACTGTTTCATTCCAGCATGGCTTAGTATTGCTGATGCATTTTCATATTGTATTGAAATTACTTTTTTAGAAGCTGTATAAATAGATGCAACCACCTCTACTAGACTGGTGGGAGAATGATTGCAATTAGCTTCAAAATTGCACTACTACAAAAACTGGGAGGGAGGGAGATACATTTTACAGGATAATTGAAGCAATGACTGCTCATGTATGTTCTACTGCCTTGTTTATGTTCTCAATAGAAAATAATCAATATGTTTGGGTTTTTAGGGAACATGAAGAAGTCCAGCATACATAGCCAAGGAAAAGCAAGAGCTCCTTTTTTAAACCTTCTCTGCCCGCAGCAGCTGGCTAAACCAGTACAGTTATAATCTCAAGTAAGTCATCATAGCTCAGGTGTATGCTAATACATGACCAAGCAGCCTAACCACGAGACTGAGATGTATTCCAGGGTAAATTTCTCTCCTCTGGAAAATGCTGCTTTTCAATTAAGAGACTTTAGTGTTCATTGGAGCAAGGACTAGAGCCTGCACATGAATTAACCTTTTGTTTCTTCCCTTTCCTTTCTCTTTGTCCCAGACTATTTCACTACTTTCTGCTAGGGTAATTATGGTAATTTCATGATTATAAACCGTGTCATTTTGACTAAAATTTTGGTCCCAACCAGAAATGTGGCTTACACTCAGGAGCGGCCAATATATGAACAAAGTTTGGAAATTTCCCAACCTGGAAGTGCGAGCCTGCAGCAGCCCCGAGCCCAGCCGGAGCCCGCCCGTAGCAGCGGTGGCACAGTGGCGGTGCTCCCTGGCTCTGGGTGGCGGGGCAGCAGCAGCAGTCTCCAGCCCTGGTGGCGAGGCAGCGGCCAGGTGGCAGCACCTCTGAGTGCTCCGCTGGGCTTGCAGTCCCCAACACTGTTGGGCCCAGGATCTGCACTCCTGCCTGCTGCGGTGCTGGCCCAGCTGGCAAGCAACAGGGCCCGCCTGGTGCCAGGGCCACCCTGGCACCAGGCCGGGCCGGTGCAGCGCTCATGGGGTGCTTCACTGCTCACCACAAAAATTTCCCGCCTGCTGCCCCCGCCACCTCTGACAGCCCGGCCCCGCTGCCCTCACCTCCCTGGGTCGTGCCCTCCCCTCCCCTGGGTGAGAGCAGAGCCAGTAGGTTTAATAAAAGTAAGTGAATGATTTTTCTCTGTATTCTTTTTAGTTTTTAGGTTGTGTTTAAAAGCTACCCTGATCCATGAAAAATGCTTGCAAATTGAGCACCTGCCAGTAAACCCCATGATCGCGTGATTGTTACTAATTTGTTACTTTGTTGCACACGGGTCCTTACTGTGAAGGAAAGTGCAGTTTATACTCGGGTGCGGTTTATATATGGACAAAGAACAAAAAGTTGCTGACACCCGGAATTGCGGCTTATAACAGATGCGACTTATAATTGTGAAATTACTGTAATTGAATACCTTCAGCTAGAGAAATTCAGAGCAAGAAAGATATGTACCTGACTATCTGGTAACATTGCAATTAGGGTACTCTGCTGAGATGGAAAATACTTTCATCAAAATGCAATCAGAAATGGATGAGACATTAACTGAGTCCCAGCTGAGCACCCTGTCAGCTCTGCAGCTGTGCTCTATGGCAGGAGTGGACACTTTGTGAGATTTTTTTGCAAAGGTTTCAGATTGCTTTAAGCTCATCTGCAAAGTTCTACTCTGAAGGTCTAATCTCTGAATCCCACTGTCACAGAGATGCATCATAGAAAAAGGGTAGCTTTACTGTAGGAATTTCTGTCATCCCAAGCAGCAGAAATGTAGGCACTTCATGGCTTTGCTGGGTGTTTCAATGCTATAAATTCTTGTGACTTCATCCAGGGTATGCCAGTGCATCTTGCTGAGCTAGAGCAGGAACTGTAGCAATATTCTTTCTCACAGTACACTGCAATGCGCTGGGTATCATCCTCCTCTCCATAGAGAGCTGCAACTCAGTGCTCTCTCTAAGATGTCAAGGTTTACCACACTACATACCACTGCAGACAGCATTTCCTATCTCATTTAACAAGTTACAGAGCTGTGTGGCTGAGTTCTATAGGTAACCTTACGCTTTGAGTTACCATTAGATTTGCCATTACTTATCTGTTTTATTGAAAACTATTTATTCTGTGTCTCAATAGGACACCAGGCAGAGATGTATATGAGAGATCTGTAATTCAGAAAAAATTATGCTGCAGAAAATTCAAAATAACTCCTGTTCAGTCTGTATCAAAGAGTCTTATCAAGTATCTCATTATTTTTTTAAAGGGAAAGAAAGAAAAATTAGATCAGAAACTATGATACCTAGTCAGAACAATCAGCAGATTCACTGTAAAATGCATATGTGAAAAGCATAAGTGAATAATGGCCTGGGAAGCAGAAACTGATTAAACTTGTATAAGTCTGTTTAATACCCTGGTGACCTGATATCCTGCATCTTCCTTGATGTTTAGCAGCTTTTATTTTTAAAAATCTGAATAAAATACAATAAACCTTTCTGGAAAGGACCAGCTCATGAGATTGTTTTTACAGTTTCGCCTTAAGTACTCTTTCCACGTCAGCGTGCTTTCATGCTTGTCAGTACATGACTATCTGAAGGGCTCCTGCAATGCTGAAAGTGACAAACATACATCTCCATAACTAAAGCTCACTGCTGGTGAGAATTTATCATTCCTTTTCCTGTCTGTCATTTTTGTGCCCTATGCCTTAAAAAGACTTTGAAAACCACACCTCAGCTCTCTGCGCTGAGGGGCTTCCAAGAAGTTTCTTGTGAATTTGCATCATTCAAATAAAATGGGAATGAGCCTGTAGTCAACCACTGAGATTATACACCAATATATTATTTTCCATAGAATTTGTTCCAGATATTTTTCTATAGATATTGTCAGCCAGATTTAGCAGAATCTGGCTATATAATGGAGCCCTGTATCAACTCAGGAAGTAAATAAGAAGCAGATTGGTCAGCTGTGAGGCTTTCATAATTTGTCTTTCATGTCGTACAAGAGTGCGTTTTTCTTGAAGACTATAAAACTCACCAACAACAGGAAATCTTTTCAATGTTATCAGAAACCTGTCATGTCTGCTGAAAGATTTTTATTTCTTTACTTTAGTCTTCTTTTCTTTAACTCCTCTTTGCGTTTCATCATTCCCATAAAGACAGAAGCAGAACTTTCCACAGGAGAACTTTCTATACTTTTCCTTTAATTAAGTCTAATATTATTGGCTTAGAGATGACATTTTTTACTTTACAGAGAAAAAATGGCTTCTAACTTTTCTGAGCCTAAATTGCCCGCAGAATCCCATCCCAGATAGGAAATTGCATAACCCTGTGTTTCACAAAATTTCCAATTTTAGACCATGACAAAGAACACTAAATACTATTTGAAGATCAAGAAAAGCAAGGTCGAGTTGAAGGTAAAAACACTGTTTTGAACATTTTTCAAATCCTAGGTACCTACCAGACAAGATCACAAAGAAAATTATATTATATTACAGTAAATTCACGAATACAAGCCGCACTGAGTATAAGCCGCATCTCTGGGTGTTGGCAAATATTTCGTTTTTTGTCCATAAATAAACCACACCCGAGTATAAACCGCTCTGTCATTCACAGTGAGGACCCGCGTGCAACAAAGTTGCCAAATAGTAACAGAGCCGCAGCAGGGCGGGGTTTACTGGCTCGGCTCGGGCTGTGCAGGCTCAGCCCGCTCGGGGCTGCCGACGGGGCCAGGTAGCCCAGCCCGGCGCTGCCGCTCGGCGGGGCCACTGGGGCCCAGCCACCGCTGCCACTGGGCTTGGTCACCACTGCCCGGCACTCGGACCTGTGGTGGCAGGCAGGGACGGAACCCCCCCCCGCTCCCGTGGCGGCGGCGGCGGGCGGAGACGGAGCCCCCCGCCACCTCCCCTAGCCACGGCAGTGGCGGCCCGGGTCCCCCCCATCTCTTCCCCGGGCTGTGGCAGAGGAGGGAAGGAGAGAGCTCTCCCTCCTCTCTCCCCGCCCCCCGTGCTGCCGGCAGGCAGCCAGGCTCCACCTGTGGTGCAACAGAGTAGCAATTTGTAACAATCGCAAAATGCCGACTTTGCAACTGCTCAGCTCTGCACTCTGGCTGGCACTTCTGAGGTTGTAAATGTCAGAAAATTATTCACTTATTACCCGCTCCTGAGTATTAGCCGCATTTCCTGTTTAGGAGCAAAATCTTAGTCAAAATGGTGCGGCTTGTATTCGTGAAATTACTGTATATTATATTACATTGCATTATATTATATTATATTATATTACATTATATTATATTATATTATATTACATTACATTGCATTACATTACATTATATTATATATTATATTACATTACATTACATTACAATACATTGCATTATCTATTATTCTATTCTATTCTATTCTATTCTATTCTATTCTATTCTATTCTATTCTATTCTATAAATTCCTCAATGTCCTTAGGAAGGCATTATATATTTGCATTTGAACTACATTAAATTTCTATAAATGCATGCAGTTGCCATAACCTTTTGGGTTTAAAAATTCAATATATTGGAACCCTTTGAAAGATGTAAACCCCAAACTTTGTTGATAGGATAAACAATACATGTAGGCTCATCCTGCTGTATATGCTACTGAGGATTTATATGTGACAATATTGAAAATTAGAATAATTTTGGGTTTTTTTTTCTTTCTCTAAGGTTTTAATAATCATAATCTCTTTTTTATCCTTTCTAAGGACTGTATCCCTAAACATAAATGTGCAAAGAATTAATATATACCAGGACTGGCAATTTGAATAGTTAATATTAGTGCAGCGGAAAGAGCATTAACATAGGAGTTAATAGCCTTTAAGGAAAAGTACTAGACCATTAATCTCTTCAATAATTCACTCTAGTTTACTCTATACTTATCAATAGCTAGGAATAATTATCCCATGTTAACAGGTCTTACTGAAAACCATGCCTTTGATTGAGAAAAGCTTTCCTACTAATTCAGTTCTTAATCATATTTTTCAAGCATTTCCTTAGTATTTTAATTTCCCATGTTTTAGAGGTGTTTCAAAATCAACACGAACATATTTAAATACAAAGAAGTCCTAAGACAATCTCAGAGAACTGAGCCATGCTTAATGCATGAGGTGCCAGTTTGATAAAGAACCTGAAGTGTTTCAAGTTACTGTTTTAATCCTTAGTCAATCCTTAACCAATGTTATATGCTTTATATTGTTCTAGTAAATTTTCTGATAGTCTTTTAATAATACATGTCTCATTTACATAGAAAAACCTATTATCTACGATTTTCATTTTTCAGGAAGAGCAATTTATGCTTAAAACAACTCAGGATTAAGAGGATGAGAGTTGGAAAAGGAAAAAAATACTTCTTTGAAAGCTGAATTCTGATATCATCTGCTCTTGAAGTGCTTTGAGACTTGAGAAGTTAAGCAGTGCTGGCAATTAAAATCTATCCTGAAAGTAACTATGTCAACACTATGAACAAAGCAGAGTGCTGAAGCAATGGGTAGAAGCAAATGTAAGTCCTAAAGAAAGAGGTAATGGAACCTTCTGTGGCATTTCACTTGTTTAATTGAACCACAGACTTGATCTATAGTTCAGAATAGAAGTAAAAAGTTGTATCTGCTCATTATAAAAGAAAAATAATTTCTATGGTATTATAACTCTATGTGTCTCTTGTGAGAGGGAATTGTGACCACACTAGGAACTGGTTTTTGATTACCTTCCTTTTGGATGGCTGCTTAATGTGTCTAATTACTTTCAAGAATTCCATTTAGGACAGATTTCTTGTTAAGAACCACCAAACACAATTCTACAACAGAAATTTAACATTAACAATAGAATCCTTTTTAATACCTGTTCATACTGAGGAAGAAGCAAATTGGCAATGTTTCCAGTCAGAAAAATTATTTTCTGTCCATGGCTCTGGAGTACCTTATCAGAAAATCATCTGACATATTACATACAGGACAAGAAGCCCAATTCTGCTATCCAGTCTAGCTTGAAAAAGATGGTTCTTTGGGCAAGGAATTGCACAGTTATCCTGAGATATAGCAAGCCTATGTGTACACTTCCTTTCCAGAATCATGGGGAAGGAGTTGGAGATCATTCCTGCCATCCTTCCACCCTGTGGCCTTTTGCTTATCAAATCCCTTAAGAGAGAATTCTTTTGAGCATCTGAGGACATTGTTGCTAACTATTCAAAGGGAAAAAAGTCCCTTTTTAGGTAAGTCCTAAATGTGAGGGTAAGAACAAGTCTACATTTTTATATAAAACCCTAGGAATTTTTAACAAATCATATGCAATGAAATAGAGTTGGTAGTCAGACCATTCAATACTTTGGAATATTTGCAATGTTTGTAATTGTTTTACTGCAGTTGCTTTGTAAGGTTTGAAAAAAAAATCATTTAGTGTCTGAAAAATAGTCCATTTTATGATTCACTTACCATTTCTGCAGACCTGAATTCCCAGGGGACACCAGAAAGATTATTTCCATTAACTCAGAAGCAGAGGGAAAAAATGTAAAATATTTATGTTATATTTAAAATGATACTAATATGCTAAAAAAAACCCCCAAAACCCAAGGGAATTAATATGATGGAGACAGTTTTCTGTATCTGTGTGGTTTTTTTTCAATTCTTTACAGTCACAGAGTGTGTCATTGCTAGATTCACTGATATTCATATGAATACTTCGGGAGGAACACTATATGTTAGCTCAGTTTCGAAGGTTTTCCTGAATAGATGCATTCCACTTCTTTGAAAACAGTATTAAATTGAGAAAAATATAAATTATCTTGTATTTTTTTACAGAAATGTCACCCTAATCCACTGAAAGAAGAAAGAATAACAACCAATCCCATTATTTCAGGTGAAAACTTTGTGGTAGAATACCAGAAAATGCACTTATAACAAGGCGAAAGTACAAAAGAAACAAGAAAACAATAAAGAAGTGAAATACTATATAAGGCATATAGAAGACAAATTGAGATGAAACTAATTTTGATTGATTCCTGATGTGTATCCTGAAAACTGAACAAAATACATAATGAAGAGAGACCTCAGAGGTAATTTCTTGAAAAGAGGCAAATATCTGAAAGAAGAACTTTCTTAAAAATGCAACATGAACCAATTGATACCTCAAAAAGAGATGTTGATCACTACCTGTAAGAAGAGAAAAGAGTTTAAGAATACAATTCCTTAACAAACAATACCAAAAGAAAGGGAGTACACAAGAGAGAATCTACTTTCAAACTAGAATATCTGCCTGGGAGATCACAAAATTAGAAAACAGAAATGAAAGGCACCTCAAAATGCTGTCTAAGTCAATTCTCCATCAAAAGATATGATCCACTGAATCAAAATTGTTCCTGAGAGATAGGTTTTTAATCTCCTCTTAAAAGTATCCTAGAATCCTAAGGTCTGAGAAAAGCTGTCTTGAAAAATAGACAAAAATCCTATGCAATTTATGACACATTCTGCTTAATAATATCCCAATCAATTACAAAAGCTATTACCAGAGCTCAGGTTTAAATTTGAGAAGAACTAAGGGAAACATACCAATGTGCTTCTCACAATAACTTTTTGTAGTCTAATTTATTTTCATATTTTTCTTCAATCCTTTTATGTCAAGAAAAATTAAATTGCAAGTATATGTTTGTTTTTCTTAGAAGTAGCACAGCAGAAATAATATTTCTAATAAAGATATTAGCAAAGATGTTTATATATTTTTTCATATAGTTTTAAAATTTATTTTGGCAACTGGAATTTCACTCAAAGATTATTATCTTTACTATAAGAGCACTTAAATGCTGCTCATTTATTTGGGATGTTATCAACATGCCAGACATTCCTTTTCTATTTTTGCAATTTTATTTATCCTTGTTGAGGTGGTTTTATTATCAAAGAAAGAGTATTTGTATATCATGATGTTATCTGAAGATTGTATTTCTTCATGTTCATTTACAGTTTGTCAAGATGTTTTGTGATACCAAAGCTGTATTTTGATATAAAAATAGCAATTTCACATAATAAGCAAACTAGATTACTTGGTATTATAACATATTCCTTGAACTATTTAAATTGTGGTTCAGCTCGAGAGTGTTCTTCTTTCTGTCCTGTGTTGTGAGATTTACTCTGTTACTTTCTAGCACTTCAATCCTTATTTTTTCTCTAAAGAAACCTGCAAATCTGAAGATGTCACAGTTTGAGTTTTACCTGATCAAAGCACATGGAAAAAAAATAGTTATTATTGCTTTCCATAGAAACTATGTATTTTTTCCATTTACAGTAATTTCATGAATATAAGCCGCACCATTTTGACTAAAATTTTGGTCCCAGCCTGGAAGTACGGCTTATAATAAGATGCAGCCAATATATGAACAAAGTTCAGAAATTTGCCAATCCAGAAATATGAGCTCGCTGCCCCCAGAGCAGCAGCGCCGAGTGGTGGCAGGCATAACCTGGTACTGAGGAGGTGGCACGGAGCGGCGGCAGGAATGCCCCAGCCCCAGAGTGGCGGCACAGGTCGGCGGCAGGAATAGCCTGGCCCCGGGGAGGTGACCCCAAGCCGGGACGAGCCAGTAAACCCCGTGATCCCGCAATTCTGTTACTAATTGGTAACTTTGTGAAAGTTGCAAGTGGATCCTCGCTGCGAATGAAAGTATGGCATACAATCCGGTGCCGCTTACATATGGAGGAAAAACGAAACGTTGCTGGCTCCCAGAAGTGAGGCTTATACTCAGTGTGGCTTATAATTGTGAAATTACTGTAATCAAAATATTAGCCCATTTTCTCTAGAAATTAGTTCTAAGTCTCAAACAACCAAGCAAAATGAACAATTTTTCAAGTCAAAATCTCTCAGATGTCTGATTCAAACACTGAATTTAAATTTTGTTGCTTATCTATAATTTTAATCTTGGACCTCAATGTTTTGTTTGCACCAAAGGACAAAGCACATATGGATTACTAGGAGGAAGGTGTCTTGGAGATGCATTTGTTTACAATTTGCTGATACCATTCTGCTTTATTATTACAGGAATTTTTTAGCAGAGTGTATTCTTGTTAAATGAATACTGGAACATGTGGTTGCTTGCCTTTAGAAGTAGGTACAAAACAACCAATTGCTTGGCCCCATCATCAAATTGTGAATCTGGGGAGAAATTTAGAATTTTTTCAATTCAACGGAGGACAGGCTAAGAATGAATGTATGAGTAAAGAATTTCACAAAATGAGAAAAATAGATTATGGCTTTGAAAATGAAAAATCAATTAATAAAACAATGGAGTCCAAAATATAGCAAAATAGGAAGCAATTAATGAGAAAAGGACAGAGATACGATATATAAAAGCAGTTGGGTGACAAACTAGAAGATCAATGAAGAAAACCCAGAAACGGAGAGAAGCAATAGATAAACTACTGTAAATCAACTAGAAAATGATTTAGCACTACAAATGAAAAAGCGAGTGTACCTGGGGAAAGCTGAAAAAACCTCATAATCATCTACTGTACATATTTCAAAATCTTTGCTGGAGGAAGGTGTTCTCTTAATTTCAAGATCCATATTTATTGATATAATTGAAATAGCAAAGCCTAAGGGAAGAACTGCCCTGCTGATGTGCAGGTTGCTTGTTGATGCCTTGCAGTTTTTTCTCTCAATACATAATGCTGGGAAAGAGGCTCTGTTCCCCAGAAATTGCTCCTAAGATGAAAGTTCAGAAGAAAACTCTGCACTCCATTTTTTTTTTTTTTTTAATTCTTCCAATCTGCAGATATTAATGTTATAAAATGCCTCCTTTACCATTTCACTACTGAGCCAAGTAATAAACTTTCACCTTTCTGCTGATTAGATCAATGCTACAGATCAGCTGTGGAGAAAAGAGACTGCATGGAAGGAGAAGGAATCAGTCTCTGTGACAACTGAAGCTTTTTCCCCTTGTTCTGTTAGTGTAATACTAATGCTAGGATGAGAACACTGAAGGCCCTAAGGACAACACAGAGATTATAAGAAGGATAAATCCTCCTCATAGATTCTATTCCCAGGGCACAGAGCAACCATCTGGACAGTTGCTGTGCTAGTCTTTATTCAGAGAGGCTATATGCACCTCAGGCTCTGAATAACCATGAGAGTTTACTGATTATAGAATATTTTCTGATATTAAATACTGTACTTAGAGCGACATAGAAATTAATAACAAAAACAACAGAGAATATGGATTCAATTGGGCATGGGAAACCATGGTTTTGAAATCACTTGCTGATTTTGTAATAGCTGACTTGAAAGTCTGGCTGGGATATGCAACTATAGAGCATTATAGCCATTTGAAAGCTATTTGAACACACAGAGTATGAAAAGTAAGTGCTAATGAGCTATTTATCTCATAATTTTGGACATTTAGTTGTCTTTTATACTGACAGTCTTGATCAGGATTGTTATGGTATGCCTTTCAGAATAGTAAATACTGTTTTATTTGCTATGGGGGTCAGAGCAAAAGAGCCCCATGAATAAAATGCTTGTACTTGACACAGAAGGGTGATTAAGCATGGTGGTATGTCCTGTGCAGTGTGAAGGATAAAATGATACAATTTTATTAGGGAAATAAATGAATTTGATAGAAAGAAATTGTCTCCAGTTTCATAGTTATTTACTCTCAATTTTTTGAAACAATGCTTCACTGCAGGAATGAAGAAGAAACTTGACTAAATTACCTTGTCATTCAGATAACCACAGGAAGCAAAACACAGTGATGTCTGGAATGATCAAGTCTAACTACATAGGCATAGGAAAAAATGGATATTGAGGGGATATTTTAAGTAACTTTGGGTGATTGGTTTGATTAGAGATGATTACAGCTGGTTGAACATAGCAGCCAACTTACAGACTTCTGGAAAGCTTGTCATTTGCATCAGAAAGAGAATAGTCATGAACTATGAGGTATAAGAAAGAAAAACTTTATCTTCTTTCCCCACCTTTCTTCTCTCACTCTCGTAAGTAGGCTGGTTTTGGTAAATGATCTCTGTTCACACCACTGCAGTGAGGGGTGAATCTAGTGTGCACTTTGAGTAAGAGAAGATATGGAATGCTCCCCAGAAAAGCACTGTCTTTACTTTTAAGTTGATGAAAAATGATCAGCAATGAGAGCTCAGAACAACTTCATTTCAGCATTAGCTAATAATGAAAAATTGTCATTCTTTACTCAATGGTATGATTTTCCTGTAAATTTCTGAGGAAATGAGAATGAAAGCATAGTAGGTAATCACAGAGTTTATGACTGCATTTGAAATATCAGTGACAAGCCCTTTATATCTAAAAAAATGTTGTTAAAATGTTTCTTCAATGTATTGTTGGATATTAAAGAAGGTAGTAGTTTTACTTACCGTTATTTCAAATGTATTGTTCAGTACATACAATTTTCATCTTACATCCATGGAAATAGAGTGGAATCTTATGTAAACTGCCTTCTGCTATTTTTTAGTTTGCTGAAAGAGATGCTTTCAGTTTTTAAGGCTAAGCTGGGATATCAAATCAATGTTTTCCTTCATATCGTAGCCTTACATTTATTTTCACTATTAATAATGTGCATATTACACATATTCTCTTTTGAAATCATACTTTAAAATTGAGGTACTATAATTTAGAAGAATATAGAAAGTACGTTGGAAGGATTTTCACTGAAAGAGATAAGGTTGGTAATAACAATAATAATAATTATAATAATAATCAGATGTTTTGAAAGGCATTGTTAATGCAGAAGTATCCCTTCTCTTTATAGAATTCAAAGTTTTCCACAGCTTTGTTTGGAACAGTTGTGAACTTTCATTCTGAACTTCAAACTGGACACTATCCAGCAACACAGAGACCACTGAAGTTTTCCAAAGACTGATTTTGGCTGTAATGGAGTTCGTTTTCTTCATGGTAGCCTGTATGGTGCTGTGTTTCGAATTTGTGACTAAAGCAGGGTTGATAACAAACCAATTTTTGGGCTATTGATGAGCAGCACTTGCACATCATCAAGGCCTTTTCTTTTTCCTTCTCTATGTCCCTCAAAGGTTGTAGGCTGGGAGTGGGCAAGAAGCTGGCAGTGGACAAGGTCAGGAGAGCTGATCCAAGCTGGCCAAAGGGACATGCCATTCCATATAACTGTGCTCATCTGTCAAAGGACACCAGGAGAAAGGAGGATCATTTGTGGTAATGGCTTTCATTTTCCCAAGTAAACCCTCCACATGATGGGTTTTTCCTGAATTGGCTGGACATCTGCCTGCCAAAGACAAGCAAAATATTAATTTGCATTGTTCGTGCACACATATTTCTTCACTTATTAAGCTGCCTTTATCTCAACCCATGAATTTTTCGGATTTTGCCCTTCCAAAACTTTAGTCAGCTGAGAGGGGAGTGAGTAGGTGGGTGGGGTCCTAAGACTAGTGTCAATGTCACAAATGCCATTAGTCTGATAACATGGGAAAGTAGAAAAACAAATTAGATTTTCAGAGAAGCAAGTTCAGTTGAGGGTGCCAGAAAAAGTTAATAAGGCTGTATTTGGGCTACCTATACAAAAAAGGGAGATTAAAGGGTCTTTTTTCTGTTTCTTTCTGATGTTAGTGATTGGTACTAGGTAAGTGTGATGGAGTTTGGGGAACAGGGTGGGTGTGCTGGTACCTTAGGCAAGCCAGGGTTTGATGATGACACAGTAGAAGAGAACAGCCACTTTTTAGAATCTTTCTTGTGAGTCCCTCAGGCTCAACATCATCAGCAACAGAGAATAATGCAAGGAAGAGGCAACAGGTGATGGTCTGGATTACACTCTGCTAAAAGAACTAGTTCTCACCTTCTTTAGAAGGGTGAAAAAAAGCACTATGAAGAGAGGCAGTTATTTACTGGGCTAATACTAACCTTGCTCCAGATAAATTTATTTTATCCTGTTTATGAGAATTATTTTTTCTTTTATTGTTCTGCCTCAATACTGAGAAATTATTTACCAGAAGAAAGGTATGCAAATGTACTAGTGTTCCCAGCTAGATTTTGTTTGTGTGAGCTTGTGTTTTAGTTTTGTTTTTATTACAGCTATCCTGTTTTGCAGAGATGCATATTGAAAACAGAGAGAAGGAAATATAATGATGAAAATACTAAACCATTACCCAAAGCTCAAACAAAGGAAATGCTCTAAACCATGAAAAATTCAAGAGTACCATTTCTGTGAGTCAGGCAAATTGAGACCTGAATAAGTCTTGCATAAAGCACAAATAAATGTCTGAATCAAGCTATGAAGTGCTCCACCACAGTCATTCTCATTTTTAAAATGGAGTAAAGTCCTGAAAGCTTGGGTTTCATCTATACAAGTTTTGATACTACTATATTTTTTTCCAAAGTATTTTTTCTTTTATTAATTCATGTAATTTTGAATATATATATACAGTAATTTCACGATTATAAGCCGCACTGATTATAAGCCGCACTTCTGGGTTTCAGCAACTTTTTGGTTTTTGTCCATATATAAGCCGCACCTGATTATAAGCCGCATGTTACAATACAGAGTGTGATCAAAGGTATCTGTTCTATTACCATCTGTTGAGGGTGGGGGTAGTGATCCTTATCTCAATGGCAGATAATCTGCTAATGGGCCATCCATTGAAACCAGGCAGGGCATTGTTCTTTATCTTTTCACACCCCATCCTTCCTCCAGCCAGTCATTTTCTGCTAATGGCCCATTGAGTCCCACTGCGTGACTGATAAAATTACTGCATCCCACTGAAAGTTGCTCCAGCCAGGTCGAAGAGCCCAACATTTCTTACCAAGATAAAACAGAGGTTTTGGGACAATAAGGGAGCCCCTTTCTCCACTGGACTCCAGAGGAAAACCGGATTTCTCCACATCACCACTGGACCTCCAGAGGGAAACTGCGCCTTCTGCAGGAGCACTGCTCCAACTGAGCCACATCTGTCACTGCAAGGGGACTGCAATCACCATTTAATGGGACTGCTACCAACACCCTGCCTGACAGGGTGTCAGGTTGTACTCTGACTTTGTCAGGGTTTGGAGTTTGTTTCTTTGTAGTACTGTATTTCTATTTTAATTTCCCTAGAAAAGAACTGTTATTCCTAATTCCCATATTTTTGCCTGAAAGCCCCTTGATTTCAAAATTATAATAATTTGAAGAGAGGGGGTTTACATTCTCCATTTCAAAGAGAAGCTCCTGCCTTTCTCAGCTGACACCTGTCCTCCAAACTAAAACAGCAACTTTTCGTTCTTTGTCCATATATAAGCCGCACCTGATTATAAGCCGCACTTTGGGTTGGGACCAAAATTTTAGTCAAAATGGTGCGGCTTATAATCGTGAAATTACTGTATATATCTATTTAAAGTAAGTGCAATTTGCAATATTCAAAAAGGGTCATGATTAAAATTTCCAGCAATTTTTTAGGGAGGAACTCAGGGGAAAAGGAAGAAAAAAGTCCCAATGTTAGAGGTATGTAGACAGTGTCTTGCAAGGGTGATGTGCACTCAATTTAATAGATTTCAGTTAAACCTTTGTGTATATTATTTCTGGATTTTCCTTTTTATTCTATTCCATTGACAATACATTTTACAGTAGGCAGACATGCATACTCGCTGTTCATTGGAATAAACCTGTAGCCTGACCTCTCCTGTATTATTATTATATAGTATGCATAATTTTTAATTTTATAAAGTCTAGAAAAACTACCAGTAAATCCAAATGTGGCTTGGCATTCAATAATTTTAAATGTCATGAAAATTCAGGCCCGCACTACAGTGAATGTCATTTCTGTATACAGAAAACATTCTTGGCCAGATATACTGCAAAGATCTAGTTTGTCTAATTGGGTACTGCACGCATAGATCACAGGTAGTTGGCTCTGGAACACTCCTAAGTATCCAATTTAAGGTCTCCTTATGCAGTTCAAGACTGGATTGGTCTAAAACCATTGTGGCTATATTTTCCAGACATGAGCTCTTTCTTTATGGTTAGAAAACTCTTAACAAAGGGTCCAACATAGTGTACATTGCCTTTCATTATAACATCTTTTATCAAAAAGATAAAGGAATCCTCTTGCTAGCTAATGTCCAGGAAGAGGCCTATGGTCCCCTGGAAGGACCTACTGCTTTATTTCCTGTATATAGTACTTTAAGCTCATCTTTACTCCTTATTGAATTTTAACTTATTGAATTAAATCTTTTTCTCTGGTCTATCAAGAACTCTGTGTATTCTAATCCTATCTGTCAAAGTGCTTCCAAATCTTCACATCACATTTTATACTGAAACGTTTTTACATTTCATTCCATAATGAAAAGCATTAATGGAGATATTGACCACTGTCTTGTCCACTACAGAGCACTGCAAAACTCCCCTAACGTAACCTGAGGGTAAGTTATGAATCAGGAAAGTCACTGTCAAAAATTAGTGATTACAGTAATTTCACTAATACAAGCCGCACCATTTTGACTAAGATTTTGCTCCCAAACCGGAAATGCGACTTATACTCAGGAGCGGCTAATATGTGAATAATTTTCTGACATTTATAACCTCAGAAGTGCCAACCAGGGTGCCGAGCTGAGCACCTGCCAGTAAAAGCCGGCATTTCGTGATTGTTACAAATTGTTACTCTGTTGTGCCGCAGGTGGAGCCTGGCTCCCTGCAGGGGGGTGGGGAGAGAGGAGGGAGAGCTCTCTCCTTCCCTCCTCTGCCGCAGCCCGGGGAAGAGATTGGGGGGCCCCGTGCCACCATTGCCGCGGCTCTGGGAGGTGGCAGGGGCCCCGCGCCGCCATTGCCGTGGCCCGGGGGGAAGGCGGGGGGCCCGTGCCGCCATTGCTGTGGCTCAGGGAGGAGGTGGGGTGCTCCATCCCCGCCCGCCTCCGCGGGAGCCAGGGGGGCTCCATCCCTGCCTGCCACCACGCGGCAGCGCCGGGCCAGGGTGAGCGAGCCCAGAGGCGGCAGCCGGCCCCAAGTGGCCCCGCCGAGTGGCAGCGCCGAGCTGGGCCACCTGGCCCCGTTGGCAGCCCCAAGCGGACCAAGCCTGCACAGCACAAGCCGAGCCAGTAAACCCCGCCATGCCGCGGTTCTGTTACTAATTGGTAACTTTGTTGCACGCGGGTCCTCGCTGGGAATGAGAGAGTGGCTTATACTCAGGTGTGGCTTATTTATGGACAAAGAATGAAATATTTGCCAACACCCAGAGATGCGGCTTATACTCAGTGCGGTTTGTATTCGTGAAATTACTGTAGTCCTAACATGTCACCTTGTTACTCTTTTCAATCAAATTCTCACCTTTCAAAACTGATTCAGAAATTTTTCTTATAGTAAAATCCAAGTAACTTCACAGAAAATAACATTTCCACGTACATTTTCCATTAGGCATTCATTTTCTGGAAATTGCAACTGGATATGTTAATTATTTCACTGTTTTTAAGATTTAGAACTGTCCCAAACTATCAGACTTGTGTTTTAAGGATTTGCTGTTATCGTTTGACTACGTCAATTTTCATTGGTTTGAGACATGCAGACAGACAGACTGGGTAGGTTTATTTCCAAGTACTTGAAACTGTAACTTACTGAATTTCTTTCATAGAAACAGCCTTTACTGACACATCACTAGCTTGTTACTTGGCAACCTCGACACATTAGGTATTAGCTGCCATTGATGTAATTTTCTCACCTTAAAAAAAAAAAAAAAAAAAGAAAGAGAGATTGAAGCTTTAAACAGAAAAACCAAAGCAGTGGTCACTCTCCAAACCAGTGAAACATTTTCTATTTTGACAGCTCATTCTGTCAAAGTCTATACTATTATCAATTATTCAAAACAGAGAATATACCTCTTATATCAAATAAATAAATAGAGAATTATCCAGCAGTAGACCCAGCAGAGCTTTGTATTTCATATTGCTATTAATGTTCAGTAACAACTTTTACTGTTGTCTTTTTCTGTGCCTTAGTTTTCTTTGGAAGGAAAAAAAAAAAAGGGGAATCTCCAACAGCTGTCTCTATCATATTGGTATGAAGAGTAGACCATATATTCAAATTCAAATAAGTATCATAGCATCTAGGAGACAGGACTATAATATTTATGCACTAAGGCTGAATTCTTAATGAGGATAATGAGTATTTTCTACCTAACTACTCCAACACATGACACAATTCCAACTTATTTCATCTATTGCCAGGCAATTTACAGCTTCTTCTGTTCAATCCAAGACCTCAAAGGTATGCTTTATTTTCTTTTTCCTGGTACTAGAGTTATTGGGAAACCTGTCATTCAAATTTCAGCAGCTGGACTGCAATAAAGTAATTATAATTGAAATATTCATGTTTGATTTTCCTTATCAAGCCACCTGATGATGCTTTGACTTGATATACATCACATGTGCCCAGATGAAGATGGTGGGATAGAGTGAATTTGCTACTTTCCTCACTTCCTCTCTGGTTCAGCCAAGGGACCTGCTGTAGCTCAGGCAGTTCCACTTGCATTTATGGCAGTTTTATAAATCTCCTTGAATCTTATAATTGAATTGTGATATGGCAATTTCTCCTGAGACGAGAGGTAGAAGAACAGAAGGGCATATACCTAAAGGTATAGGAAGCTGATATGATGCAAATTTTCAACTAAGGATGATACGGTGTGCAGAAAGCAAATTACAGAGGTCACACTTAGAAGAAATGTAGTGACAGAACAAAATGTGAGAACATTGGAGCAATCAAAATGAAAGCTTTTAGGTACAAAATCAACCCAATTGGACCCATAATGGGATGCTACCCTAGAGAGACAGAACAAAGTTCTATCATTTGTACATAGTCAAAGAAGAAATGAAAATCAGAATACATGGGAAATGATTAAACAGAAAGATCAAGAGCTAGCAAAAGTGCAACCTTTTCACAGCAAGAAGTCAAGACCAGTTAGGAGTGTTGTGTTCAAATGGTACCAGAATATTTTTTTTTGTCCATAGAAAAGGTCCTCTGTCCTTTTACTTTGTCATCTCCTGAGCCAAATAAGAAAGCATCCACTGTACCATTGAAAAAGTAGGTACAAAATCTACTGCTGTCAAAGCCTTGGTGAATGAAGAAATGCTTGATACAGTAAAGTTGGCAGTGTTGAGGGATGGCCTAATATTGCTTCTGTATGTGATATGGAAGCAGAAAGCAATGTCGAATAAGTAACTGGCTACTGGAATAACTGTAAGGTGTCAAAATCAAGGGTAGATATCTACAGATTTAATGAAGGACTGACCAAACTCTTGGTTTGGACCAAAGACCAGGTGTACTGTTAAGAAAAAGAATAATTGTCCTGGATTAATTCAGAGATCATGTAATGCCAGCTGTGAAGAATGCTACCAAGAAAATTAATATTGAACTCGTGATTATATCAAGACAAATGGCATCAAAACTCTCTGCATAGTACTGAAAATGCCCTTTAAAGACTGGTTAAAATCTTCATACTCAGAATCGCTATTGGCAGGAAACATGCAGGAAAAATATGGAGTAGTGAAAAACTACCCTGTCATTTCAAGACCATCAGATCCGATAAATCCAGAACTTGTAGCTAATGTTTTTAAGAAATACTATAATTTAGATTCCATGGCTGGAACACACATTGTTATGAATACAAAGAAGAATCTGAACATAGGGAAGAAACCGAAAGTGAAGAATAGATTGAATATGGTGAAGAGAATTAGTATTAGTATAGCATGTGAGAAGAATACAGATTAAATTCAAGCAAACTGTTTGAGATAATATTTTCTACTAATTATAGCTTTGAAATAAGAACATTTCAGTGTATAGTATTCTTTTGAGGGTCAATTTAAACTCCATATGCTTGTTTTTTCTGGTTGGTATGGTACACTTAAATTTTGATGGTGGGATTGATAGATTTAGATCTTTCCTGCCTCTGTCACTTATATGCACTGTTGTGGAGCATCTGTGGCGCTGTGGCTTGTGCTGATATAACACTGAACTGAATCAGTATAATGAGCTGGGTTATTAGACCAATGAGAAGAAGACCAAATGGTTTTGATGTTGAATTTGCAATCAGCTGAATCATCATAGATCCTTGGGGCATAATGGAAAAATTAACATCTTGAATTAAAGAAAAGGAATCCATGATCCAGTTTAACCACTAGAGTAGCATTGCATATACATGTTGCCACTCAGTACGTTTTCCTTTTCTTTCTTTTTCTTTTCATATCATTCTTATCATGTTCTAATTGCAGTTTCAAGTTACACATGAAAACACTGATTTACCTCACTAACTATTTCCAGTACATATTTTTCATCAAATGTATTGCCTGTATTTAGAGGCCTTTGTCTCCAATTTGGAATTCACTGATCATCACCACACAACCTAGAATGCAAGTGTGACACTGTTGCATTACTGGAGTTACTCTGCATGAGAACAGAGCAGCAGACACAGACACCAGACCCAAAGTAAATAATGCAAAGACTTTAGATAGGTGAAACAGTAAAATGTGTTACAGAGTCAATGTATTCAACCCATCGCATCAAACAGTTTATTTAGGAGTTTTGTTTTATTTTCAGAATATTATGAAGTTTCAAATATTTTTTCTTTGTCCTAAGAAACAGTGAGAGTTTTTGCCAGCCTCATCCCAGAAGTACAGATCTCACATCACCAAGCCTCAATAAAGAGAATCTGCCAGTTCTGCAGTACTGAAGTACATCTTTTTCAGTGGTTCAGTCACATCCTTTTAGCTACAGACCCAGACTAACTATTCAAAAAGCAGGAAAAACCATTCATTATCCAACCACCAAGTTTAAGGGTTGCACCCAAGTTTAAGGGTGAACAGCTTCTGATTTGTTTTTTTGTAGATAAGAACTAATGATGTGGAATGCAAACGTAATTATAGGTTAGGTTAAAGAGCTGCAGGAGCTTAAATTGTTTATAATTTAGATTTGTAATTTACCTTATTTTGATTTGTCTAATTTTGTGGACTGAAATTTCTTTTTAGAAGAATTGGAAGATGAAAATATTTTACCCTTACAAATGTTGCTTCTTAAAGAGACCTTAACCAGTTTCAATATGAATCAAAATAATAATTTTTAAATAACTAGATTGCCATAAAATTTTCTTTGACCAGACAAATGACAGCTATGATATTCTTTGTACATATTATTTTTTTCAATAAAGCATTCAGAGGAAAAATAAAATTAATTCATGTTCTTCCGAAGCACACCATCTGTTGATGTTTTATACTAACATGATAGAAAGAGTTCACTGCAATATCTGGTTTTATTGGAAAGATTTATCTCCCCCACAGGCAAACTAATTGATGAATGAACTAAGAAACAGTTCACATAGTAAAAAATGGCCATAGTAATAATTTGATCTGAAAAGCTTTGAATTCAGATTCATGATCTAGAACTCTGGATATTTTAAATTGATTCACTGGTCTTATACAAAGTTCAAAAACCAAAATAGTCATCTTCCTTCCATCTTCCAAAACCTTGCTTGTACCAGAGCCCATGAGAGGCATAATACAACATATATTTTTGTTCTCATCTAAGCATTTTCAAACCAATTTCATGTGTATGACAAGAAAAGAAAAACTTTTTCTGTCATCGATCTGATCAAACTCTAAGGAAAATATTTTTCAATTCATATTAAATGGATCAACTACTATACAGTGCAATTAGTGCAACAGTTCCATGAAACCAACAGGTGAGGGAAGACATGGGATTCTACCTTTTGGGACAGATAGGTTTCAGTGTAAAGATTTGGCATTAGCAGTTGCTAAAAATCAATTATTACATAGTAATTAGTGTGGCAATTCAAATAACAAACTCTTTAGAAAACTAGTCAACTGAAACACTCACCACAGAAAACCTTATTGTTTCCTCCTTCAAAGGAGTGATCCAGGATTACAATATGGTGACCTGGAGAAAGAGAATTGAGGGAGATTATGAAAAAGATCTCCTGTAGAATAAGACTTTTGGCATGAAGAGGGACTATTGAGGTACAAATCTCAACTCTATGATGATCACACTTGTCAGATTCAGAAAGAAACTCATTAAATTTCTAGCCAATAGGAGGCAGGTTCAAAATAGAAAAATACGTCTCTTTTTTAACAGATTTTTGCTACAGCATGTTGTGGATTTAACTAGTTTAGAGGGTCTTAAGGGAGCTACAGAAAAGATTGAAAGGATAAACCGTGGGTTGCTAAACAGATCTGCCATACTTGAGCTGAGGAATTCTTTCACATGGAAAAAGTTTCATCTTCAGAGGATATGACAGGGTTTGGTCATATAAGTTTGTCCTGTTCCTAGTCTTCTTGTCTAGACATTCACTTTGGTTCACTTTTGGAAAAATAATGTTAGGTTAGATTGAATCTAGGTCTCGACCAGTGAAGCCATCCACATATATTCTTGAAACCTACCAAAACTGTTGACTTTAAAGGACTGTAGATCATGTGGATCAAATGCTACACTGGCAAAAGGAAGTACAGATCATTCAATCAATGGGCATCCTTAAGTTTTTGCTCAATTATATATCTAAGTACTTTCATCAAACTCTTTATGAAGGAGCAGAACTGCTCTTAAGATAGAGTTTCTGTGAGAATTCTATAAATTGTGGTGGGATAAGGACTACGAAATGAACTAAGTTTTTCACTGGAATACAAACAATAACTAGACCTACAAGAAATCAGAACCATCATCTCTTCTGGTGTATTTCTCACCATTCAACCAGTATACTCTGGCATATTTCCCAATTATTTCAAAAAACACCTGGTATCACATAATTTTCTGTTGTATCTGTCAATATTTATCATATCAAAGCTAAATACAAAGCCAGCATCTCACTGCTTAAAGAATAAAAGATAATCATAAATACAAAGGAGCAGTCTTCTGCTATGACTGCAGTGAACTGAATAAAAGGACAGAAATTTTGTTTTCCTTCCTGCCCAGTCCTACCAATTCATGAAAAAACACTGGCAGCTTGGATAGCGTCACTTAAACCCTAAGATTAGTTTCATGCTTAAGGATGTACTGAAGTACTTTTCTGGACCTGGGCCAGGTGCTCAGCATCTTCCAGAATCAAATTCATATTTATGAGAGCTTTATAAGTAAGGAAAATCATAAAATTGAATGGCTTTGTTCCCATAAAAAGGGAAATATAAAACCCTCAGTGCAAAGTAACCATGTGTTAAGTACTCACAGAACATTTTTTCCTTTGTTAATTAAGCAAAAATTTCATATGGGCGGGGCATTTCCTGGCAGCGGATGTTGAGGCGAGAGATGTGAGTTTTAATTGCCACTTAAATCTAGGGCATTACATTGAACAAACAGGTGGAGCATATCCACTTTGAATGTATGCAAACAGCTTGCCTTATCATAGAGAGGAGAATGAGTTTTCTGATTGATTAGTTCCTTTTTATTCCAAGCAGGTTGTGGCCAATTGCAGTTACTGCAGATTTTCTGCATTGAATATTAACATAGTTTGCATAGAAAAGCAATTCAAAGAGAACACTTAAAGTTTTAAAATCTGTACTAATGTGAAAGAAAAAACAATCAAGCAAGTATATTTCATTTATAACTCCTGGAAATGGGAATTATTAATTGAATTATGTGGCTGAAAAGGAAAAGAATCTATTTAAATGTGACAAGTCTCATTAGCTTTGAACAAGCAGCTATTTCTAGGCTGACTTTGTAGAATATAAGATTTAGCTAGGAACCAGATCTTAAAGTACATTAAACCAGTTACTAAGCTACATTCTGTGATGTGGAAAACAACTCAGTGGTTTATTTTTTTTTAACATAGAGAGAAAGGGAAAATGCACTTGTAAAATGTGCTCCATTTTATTCTAATAATAAGTGATTAACTTTCAAGAAATATTTCTTTCCTCTGAATCAGCTATCAAGACAAAGGTAAGTCATACAAACACCTCTCAGAGACAGCACAATAATTTGTTATTATCAGAGGTTTAGATAAGGTGGTAGTGGATGACATGCAACCTAGCTCTTCTATTTAGATGTATAATGGCAAGACTGAAGAACACTTCAAAGATAAGTAGCTGTATAGTGGATCTAAGTCTTCATCATTTTAGGATTAGTTTATGCTTTTGATGTTCAGTAATTGATGCCCTTGAATCCAGTATCAGTGCGTTAATATATGAAAAGATGGAATCTCACTCTCAGCTGTCTGGCTTGATGTTGCACTTTGTGACATTATTCACCTGAACCAGATGCAAATTTACAGATTAGCCTACAAACGTCTATGTCTTATCTTTATTTATTTTGTAATGACTGAAAAAATGAAAAATTTTTACTAATGTCTACAATTTTTTTCTGCATTTTTTTTCTATGTTCTGTATTTCTTCAAGAATAAGTTAGAGCTAAAATAGGAGGATGAAATACTGCTTTGTATTACACTAGATGGGATTCTATCTCTTGACAGGAAAGTTAACATGACCTTCAGGTCATTATTGGTGGTTAAATGTGCACTGGGTTTATTTTAAAGACAGTTTAAACCATAAGAACTGATGTGTGAACTAATGTCTAAACTACAGAGGAAGGGAAATAATTTAGGAGGAGCAAAGGAGTTGTGGTTTAAAAGCAGGACAAAGTGTAATAGAAAACTCATGTACTCAAACCCAGAAGGCCAAGGCAAGAGCATGGTTACAGGTCAGATAGATGGCCAGCTAAATGGAGAATGAGAGAAATGAGTAGCTCCTGGGGGATTAAGTAAAAAGGAAGAAAGTGGATGCAAATGGATTTTGAGTACAAATTATTCCTGGAAGGACATGAAGCATAGAGTTCAAATGAGTATCAGTGAAGGAAGAGCTGTTCTTTATGAAGTCTGTAGCTTGCCAAAGAACCTTGCCAAGACATCAACTTAGGAAGCTTGATTTGAAGTTATGTTGATTTTTATGTGTGAAAAACAAAAGACAATAATAGATGCTTTAAGACAGCAGAAGTGTTTTTATATGTGTAATGTGCACATCCCAAAAAAGATGATCTAGTTTATTTCTTTCAGGTAACACGTAGCAGTCAGCTGTCACTGTGATAGGCACAGCATAACTCAATACAACCTGAAAAAGTATTCTGACTTACATTTTCTTAAAATCTAACTGCACTTCCTAACTGTAGGCTAGAAGACATAGCAATAAAATTACAGCAATATTTTAGAAAGGTGGTCACAGATATAGTCTGGAATTTCCTATAGAAAACATATTCTTACCTAGTACTGTGAGCTTTAAAATTACGTTTCTTCCATAATATGTCCTCCTTAAAGAGTTATTAAAATAGTTTTGTAGTATATTTTAATAGGATTTTTTTCTCAGTAAGACTTCTTTTTTTAGAGCCCATATATGAAGGTGACTGTGGCAGTTTTCAGTGAGAACAGATAAAAACAGATCAAGAGGAACTACTGTTAGGACACAGTACCTAAAGCATTTTTTAAAAAAGAGAAAGAGATAAGCACATTTGCATGTTAATTTTATACAGAAAGTTAAAATACTATAAAACATTTGATCCAGTTGCAAGCTCGGAAAACTATCTTACATTTTTCACTTTAAAGTATCTGCATCATTAAGGTAATGGTTTATTTTTCATTAAGAAAATAAATATCGAGATCTTTAAACTATTACTACGCCTTGGGACATAAATCTCTTCTTCAGGAAACTGAAAGGAAACTGAATATTTATTCTGTCATTTATTGAAAAGTAAAGGAATCAATTGGGCCTTTCCTTTTGAGTCATTAATTTTAGCTTAAAATTGTCAAATTGTAAAACATTATGTAAGCTTTAGTGTTGGTGCTCTGTGTGGATGCACAACACAAAAAACAATTTGAAATTAGTAAAAATATGGCATGATTAAAACCAGCTATTACTGAAGGCCAGAAATGTTATTGTAAATCATGAGCTTTATTGAAGCTCAAATATTGGTGTTATGATGATTTTGCTGATATCATATTTAAAGAATGGCTTCCACAGAATGAGATTGGGATGAATGCTACCATAGTGTAAAAAGGCCATTTGACAAAAGCATTTTTTTGATGGCTAAAACTCGGCTGTTTAAAAGAACATCACTTCCATAAAGAGAAGCTGAATTATCTAATTTCTTCACACCAATGGACTACACCTGATGTAAGTCAGTCCTTCCAAAGCTCAAAAGGAAGTTATGAAAATACTTGGGTAGAAAATTTAACAATGGAAATATGAGACAGAGTAATCAATTACTGCAAGAATCTTTTACAATAGAAGTTTCATACATCTTTTTGTCTTTAAAAGGCTTAGCGTAAAGTGTTATGTTAGCTAAGCTTATGTTAGCTATCTAAAAATTAAATTTTTATTTAAGAAAAGTTCTGCCTCCCAGAACACGAGGGAAAAATGAACTGGTGAAAATCATAACACTGCCTGTACAGTTTCCACTGGGATGAAATGGTTTGGCTAATCAGTTGAGATGATTAGAAAATGTTTTTAAAAGTATCATTTACAATCAATATCTAACAAGAATTCAAAGCTGATGACTTGATCAAATGTCTAGATGAGTTCAAGGCCAAGCTGGATGTAGCTCTAAACAACTTGTTCAAATGAAAGGTGTAACTGTCCATGGAGAGCAGTTGGAAATAAATTATTTTAATGTTGCTTCCAACCCAAACCATTCAATGATTTAATGTGTTATTTCAAGTCAATCTCACCACTGTTTTCACCCCTTGTACTTAAGTCTTATCTTTATCACATATTTGAAGAGAGGCTATAATGTGTTCTGGAATGCAAAGTGAAGGTGACACACCTGTACCCATAAAATCTCTGCTTATTTGCTGGTGCACACAGGTGACTTCTCATTTCAATCAAAGTTGCCCCAATGCCTAAATGATATTGCATTCAGCTGAAGATTTTTTCTGCTATGAGCTCTTTTGGCAATGGGCTTTTAAATGTTTTTTAGCTTTATTTCATTACTGGCAGCATGGAAGTCTTGTAACAGGCAAAATATACGTTGACCATGACCTTCCTTTAATGCTATAGCTTAAGGTTCTAGTCTTTAGCAGGTTTCAAATATCTATCTCTTTTTGTGGCATTAATATGTAATACTTTGATCCAAACTTTATCCTTCTTTAAAGCATGCCTTTATATTTCTCTTTACAAGAGCACTAGGTACTTGCAGGCCTACTTGTCTTGACATATTTTGGACACTTCTCAGATAGGCTTATCTCTATTGACTACAGTAATTTCACGACCATAAGGCGCTCCGGACTATAGGGTGCACCCGCCGGGAGTCGGCAAAATTCGCAACTTTGTAGATCAGATAAGGCGCACCAGACTATAGGGCGCACTTTTTTTGCAGCGAGGCTCCGCCCCCAGCTCCCTCTGCGCTGTTCTGGCCGAGGCACCGCCTCAAGCCGGCAGCCATTGGCCCCGGGGCCCACCTGCACCTGGCAGGGGTGGTGCCGCAGGCCCCCAGGCCTGCCTGTACCCAGCGAGGCCGTCACCCCACCGTGCTGCCTCTCTGGGGCCGGGCTGTGGCCACTGCCCCTCCGTGCCACCTCCACGGGGCCAGGGGGTGCCTGTGTAGGGGCCGTGCTGCCTCCACGGGGCCGGGGGGTGCCTCTGTAGGGGCTGTGCCTCCTGCAAGGGGCCAGGGCATGCCTCTGGAGGGGCGGTTCCACCTCCACGGGGCCAGGGCGTGCCTCTGGAGGGGCGGCTACGCCTCCATGGGGCCCGCCTCCACCTGGCAGCCATGGCCCTGCCAGCTCCCCCCGCGGCTCGTAGCTCTCACTTCCGGGTAGGCAAATATTTTGAACTTTGTCCATCAGATAAGGCGCACCGGACTATAAGGCGCACTTCCGGGTTCTGGGGAAAATTTTAGTCAAAAGGGTGCGCCTTATTGTCGTGAAATTACTGTATATCGGAATTATCTTCAGACAACATCCTTAACTTTTTGATGGTTAACCTTTTCTAGCCTTTCTGTCTGGAAAGCTAAAGCTTTTTTTTTTTTTCCTATTTATCTTCCTTTCTCCAATTACAGCAATTTCACGAGTATAAGGGCACTTTTTGACTGAAATTTTGATCCGAACCCTGAAGTGGGTCTTATACACCAGAGCACCTTATGTATGGACAAAGTTTGGAAAATTGCCAACCCAGAAGTGCGAGCCGTGAGAGCAGTGGGGGAAGGGGGCGGCGCCGGCCGGCAGTTACCGCACGGGGGGAGCCAGTGGCCGCAGCAGCTGCATGTGGAGAGACGGTGGTGGAGCCTCACTGGAAAAAAAAAGAAGTGCGCCTTATACTCTAGTGCACCTTATATGTGGACAAAGTATGGGAACTTGCCGGCAACCCGGAAGTGTGCCTTATACTCCGGTGCGCCTTATACTTGTGAAATTACTGCATTTATGTGCTTTTTTCTCTACAAGCTCTTTTTGTTACACTGTTCTAGATAATTGATTATCTTTAAAGGAATTGAGGATCTTTATTTTCTGATTCTTTCCTGCCAGATGTTTGGCATATGTCACCTTTTGCTTTTGCAATACTGCATTTAACAGCTGTCTAAAGAAATATAACCAAGTGCTAGAAGACAAAGAGCAATAAGATTCTCGAGAACGCTTTTACTTGTAATGATGTTGCCATGGATTTGGTGAATATTATTTTTAACGATAAATTATTTTGAGAGGAGTATTTTACAATATAAATTTTTAAAAACATTCATCTTAAATTAAAACCTCTTAAAGTAATCTAGGTCTTCTGCTGGGAGATTAAAATGATAATATTTCTTAAGCAATAAGATAGAGACACATTTGAACCATACCAATATTAATATATACATATCTAAAGGCTGATTGAATGACATTTTCCTGTGCTTATTTAGTTATAGCACTAGGACTTTTTAGGCAAATAAGGTAATTTTAAACCTATTATTTTTATTACTTTTTATTGTTTTAGTTTCAAGCATCTCCTTCTGACTATGCCTATTCTTACTATTACTATAAACATATGCCTCACAAATCATGTTAAAAAAAGACAAAATATCTATGATATACAATTAAAATCTATCAAAACGAGGAAAAAAGTCATTAAATTTGATAACTCTCTTCTCAGGCTCTGTAAAACAATTTCCTTTTACTACTTAGTAATTGTCAGCTCCATGTTTCTTTTATAGGTTAGAATAAAGTGATTTATAGAAATATTAATATTTGTAAATCTAGCAAATATTATCTATATTATCAGTAGTCTGCAGCATCACCTATTTACTTGTTCGATTGTTCAACTGTGATAAGAATGAAAATAGAATCCTAACGCAACTGAAACCATTTCTTTTCTGTGGAATTTCATGTTTTTACTTGGACTGTGGACTTCTAATTTGCATGATTTCAGTAAAATTAATTCACTCATTATAAGGCAAAGAAAGGAAAACTTTATTCCTGCTGAGAAATTCTAGGAATTTCTCTGAGTAGAAAATAAATTTTTTATGAGAAAGAGATCAGGTGTTTGGTAGGATTTGGTCAGGAATATGTTATGTGTTACAGAGGATAGGAAATGGTAAGATAGCAGTGAGAATTGCAGGTGAGGTAGTGGATATTAATTCAACTGGGAGACAGATGTATCCACGAGGAGAGGAAGCGTAAAGACTGAAGTTCCACAGACACTGACAGTGAATGAAGAACTGTGCCCAAATAAACAAGAGCATGGGCTAAACACCCTGGGGAAGCCCATGAGTTGTTTTGCTTATATGCTACACGAAAAGAGAAAATAGAAAACTGATTTGATGAGAAATAGCACAAAGAAATTATTCTGTCTGACCAGGGAAGGAACAGTCTGGCAGAGAAACACCAGTAAGCAAAGCTGATCAAGCAAAAAGGTGAAGGAGGTGAGAGAATTAATAGGTACTGAGTGAATTGGATATGAGATTAGTAGCCTGATGAAATGAATACTATGTAATACACACTCATATTAGATAATATTATAATAAATAAGGTGTAGAGTAGTAAGGGGATTTAGTGTCATTTCTGGCAGCATACTGAAGCAAAGCGAAATACTAATCACTTGGAAAAAAAAGAACAGACTGTTCTGCTGGAAGCTTCAACATCAGGTAACTGTAGAGTGAGATTAGGATGAAGATCAGGGTAGATGAAAGAGTAAGATTGACTGCAGGGTAAGAAGAGAGTGCTGTGTTTGGTCAAGGCATTCATCACCGTTAGTGCTTTTGAAACATTGCAACTGTGGAATAAAAACCATCAGAAAACGTATAAATATATTTTTTAAGACAAGCTTTCGTAATACATAATCAATTAAGAGGTGGTCAAGATGAGGAATAAAAAATCGACAGACAAACCTCTGCCCAAAAATTTGTCTACAAAACTACAGTTCTGTGAATAATTTATTGAGTTTGATTTTCTATCAGGCATTCTAGTTGCACGATACCATCTCATAGCTCACCAATGAATTCCAGAACTTCCTGACTCTGAAAGCATTTCTAGTATTATGTTAAAATGGTTTTATATGAGTAGCATTTAAAGCAGCTATATTTCTCTAATACTAGGAGTAGCCAGAATTGTCTAGGCTTTTTTCTGTTATCTAGGAAGATGTAATCTTCCCATAGAGAACTCATAGTTCAAAGCTTTAGTCCTGTGAAAAGCCCTTCTGGGAATTTTCTAGTTTAAAGACGGAGGGGTCTACTGCCTCCTACAATTGTTAAAGAGCCTAAGATATATAGTTAGAGATCACCTTCCTAACCGTTAGCACCAGTCTAAGCCTCTAATAGAGCTATTCTGAAGCAGCAACTTCAGAAACAGTTGGGTCAGCATGACTCCTTGGGGAATCACATAGATTTCTGGAAGTCCGAAAGAAAAACTGCCAGTGATATTAGCTGGCAGCGCTTAGCAGAGCTAAGTTGTGAAACAATTCAGCTGTACTCAGCCACAGTAATGCAGTAAGACTGGCTGACTTTGTCAGTTCTCCAAACTGAGTGAGTTTTTTCTCTTGAAACCAGAACTTAATTTTCATATTGAAATAAATTAAATGTAAAGAGCTTAACATTAAACATTCAGTTCTCAAAATGTATAGCTTTTTGTTTTGTTTTGTTTTTTTCCCCTGAGGAAACTGTGATCTATTTCAAGGGAGGAGAAAAAAGTTTCATCAGAACCATTTTCTTATCTACCTCCACATTTCCTTTTTTCAGTGTTATTTGATTAAAAAAAAAAAACAACAAAAAAAAAAACCCAAACCAAACCAACCAACCAAACAAAACATAACAACAACAACAACAAAAAAAGCCCCAACAACCATCCTTCATCCAGAAACAGCAAACCAATATCACCCAGTGTTCTAAGCCATCAGAAAAAATCAGGCTGGGATCCTTCTCAGTAGACAAAATTTATCTCAATCCCAGAAAAGATTTGATTTCGTACAGATCTCTAGATCTTGAATTAACTCAAGGTTCTGAAATCTCAACTCCTAATCTGAAATTCTATTCTCATGTGTAATTTTGTCTTAATTTGCTTTGGGATGTTTTTGCTTATAGATCCGGAAAAACAAGTCACTACTACCATTGACTGTTTAGACAGAATAGTAAGAAAAGCAGCCTTTTCACCATTAGGTGAGAAAATGTATAAAATCTGTCTCTTATTTTTAAGCCAGAAAAGTGCTATCTGCCTGTAGAATCCTGTGAGTAGCCCTATCTGGATAGGAAACTGTCAGTCCAGGATGAAAGTGGGCATCAACACCTCACGGGTGCATGTGGGACTTCAGAGAAGGGTTTCCTAATGTCAAAGAGAATTATTAACAGTTTGATTGTGGGGAGACACAAGACACAATAAAACAAAAAGAATATTGTGAAAAAGCATTTCAGCATGTCTTCAATATAAACATGAAGCAAAAGAAATACAACAAGCCTTTATGGGTTTCTATTATATTGCAGTATATCAGTTCTCTTATTTATATTACACTTTTTAACGGTTACATGTCTTTTGAGAAGGAACCTAGAAACCATAATGGTATTTTAAGTGCTATTCATTTACAAAAGTGAGAAATAAAGGCAGTTAGGGTAGAGACTTCTCACAGAACTGCACCTATATTTACTGTGTAGTCAGGTGCTTAACTAAAGCCATCAAAGTACAGACAATCCCACAGCTGTCTTTTAACTGAATACTACAAGTTATTTTCCAAAAAATTCTCTGTTAACCTCTTCTAGTGAATCAAATTACCTTTTGAGATTGCTTATTTGAAAATACCTTGAGTTATTCTAAACCTGTAAATGTTTTAAATACTATTGCTAATCTGCAGAGGATCTGAGTGATTGGAAAAAAAAAAAACAAAACAAGACTGCTTTTGGAAGCTTCAAGACTTATTTTTTACTAACCAAGAGCTAAACACACCATAAAAGCAGACTCTGCAATAGTCAAATTCTTCATTAGTCACCTGTGTTATCAGGAACATGACTGGTTTCTATCACAAAGTCAATGATTTGACATGATGCCACTAGTGTTCATAATTGCACAGAATGACCCGATTATTTTTCCTTAGAAGAGGTTTGGGACTGAAAGAAGAGTGATACACACTGGACTTAGATTTTTTTTTCAAGTTATGTGGATGACTACCAATCAAGAAACTTTCAAAGAAACTTCAAAATAATCAGCAAATCTGGAAGCTGCAGCTATATACAAAGATAATATTATTCTTATTCTTATTCTTATTCTTATTCTTATTCCTTTATGTATCAAAAAGTATCAAAAGAATATTATCTATAATTTCTTGTGTTGTTACAAGTCTCTGCTTGCCAACACAACTTCAGATCCTACACTGACTTTGCTGCTTGACATTATCTGTAGGGAGAGCAGATGTAGTAATTGATCAGCCTCAAGAATAAGGAGTTTTAGAAGTCTGTGCTACCAAACTAATTAAATCATTGGTTTAGTGGTTTTAATCAGAAATTATGAGTAAGTAAAGGATTTTAATGTACCCACCATAAGGAACAGGTTGTTCAGATTATTGTATTTTCTAGATACCTAAGAAACTCAAAGGGAAAGTAGCCTTTTAAGATTTTTTTTTGGCTAAGAGACTACTTCTTAATCATGGTCCTGATTTTGAATACTTTGGCTTGTATTCGCTGAAGTTTTCAAGTAAGATAAAAATCTAAAACTTTCATAATCTGCACTTGACAGAAAGAGAAATAAATATGGAAGTGCACCAAAATGAGCAGATGGGAGAAAGTCATGTCATAATTCTCCCTCTCTTGGGTTCACTTGTAGCTATTTTACTTTCATCTCCTTCCCGAGATTTTACTGAGTGGAATACATTTAGTTTCTTAATTCTAGAAGTTGCAAAAATTTACTTATTTACTTTAAAGTAAAACATTTTTTAAAAATTAAGCAGAATTGGTGATTCAGAAGAATCCAAGTGCTTATGCTGCCCTGCAGCTAAAAAAAGACCCAAACAACCCCAACAATAGCAACTCCAGCTACCCAGTGCTTCCATTTCCTGAGATCTGAAAAGAAAGCTGAGTAATTTGTATGTTAGTTTTGTCAGATTTCATTTAGACTGGTCATAAAATGAGTATTTCTGAACCTTATACCATCTTAGTAAAGTACTGCATTTGTTCCACTTTTACACAGAACAAATTATTTCCTTTTTATACTGTTATAACCTGCCAGAGGTATTCTATAGATTAATACAGAACATTAAGCTAAAGTACAACAAATTTTGTCTTTTGAAAGGTTTGACACTGAAAACAGATGCACTTAGTATCTGAGACTTAATAAATTAAGACATCTTTTCAAAAGTGAGCAGTTTTGAGCTTTGAACTCCACTGTTGATTTCAATGTCATTGCATTTCTACAACTGAAATGTTATAGTCTGCGTTCTCAGTTAACACTGCCAGAGAGAAACTGAAGGCAATTTCAGACATGCCCTGTCAAACCTCCTGTGGGTTTGGTTACTTGATGCTACAGGAGAGAACTTGCACATAGATTGGTTTAATCAGTTCTTGCTCAGTGATTGCATGAACTAGCTGTTTTTCTCTCTAGGCAAAGAGGCTTTTCTGTTATTCTGATTTAAAGTGGACATCTGCAAAAAGAAGGACCTGATCTAGAGGGAAGTTATAAAACCATTTTGGTACACAACCTATCAAATTCTGAATTTCAGCTCATCTTCCCTTTGTGCTGTATTTAATTTACCCATCATAAACATTTCTTATGATAGTCAGAGGGAGGACTGGGGAAAAAAAGAGCCTGAAATTCTGCTTCTTCTAATTCTTAGTTATGACAGCATGGAGGTTGCACATTGTTCCATGCCCACTGTTTTTCATGTTTATCAGTATAAACTCAATAGTTTCTTATTCCCGACCATATGTTTTTTTGTAAATTATTCTCTTTCCATTCATCCTTAGAGTACTAGCTCTGTAGGACAGCCAAAAGCATTTGAGTTACTTCTTTGGCATTGTTTAATCTATGTGCTATTGCTGAGACCACTGAAATGTGTTGTAGCAGAAATTTTGAGATGAGTTTTTCACACCATATACTCTGTGTATCTGCAATCTTCTCTACAAAAAGAAAAGAAAAAGACATGCTTTCTTTAAGGAAGAATTTAGAAATAAATGTCAAGCTTTCTTATGCATTTTGGGGAAACAAAAAAGAGGTATTTGTCTAATAGAGTTAATAATTTTTTTTAGTCCATATACTTGATTAAAATCTTGGTGATTATAGAAATTACAATATTGGAGCTAAGCAGGCCAGAAAACTAACATCCCTTCTTCTTATCCCTCAGTGGCCTCATTTTATGTTCTGGCATGTGTCTTTGTGAAGTGTCAAAATCCCAGCTTGCTGCATGCAGGCTGATGGTAGTTTCTACATCTTCAGTTATGTCAAATGTAGAGAAAAAAGAGGAAACAGTTTGAAAATGTCAACTAGTCACAAGATTAGAACTACAGCAAGACTCTGCAAAGACACAGGCTTTTTAAATTTCAGCCCAAATCGCAGAATTTATCACAGTATTTTAGGAAAAAGTGCTATTACTTTGGTTTATCCATACATACACATTTTTAAGTGTCAAAAGGGCATTTCTTTGTCAGAGTTGATGTTACTACAATCAAACACATTCTGTTTCAAGGAACATCACCAAGGACATGTCTAGCAGACAGTAGTGCATTGTAAAGACTTGAGGAGAAGGAAAAGCACTGTGATGTGATTACTAATCTCTACTACTGAAATAAATTTTTATACATATGTATAATAGCCAAGATCAAGATTACTGGCCATGGGTTGTATCATGTACAGTAATTTCACGATTATAAGCCGCACCATTTTGACTAAAATTTTGGTCCGAACCCAAACTGCAGCTTATAATCAGGTGCGGCTTATATATGGACAAAGAACAAAAAGTTGCTGTTTTAGTTTGGAGGACAAGTGTCTGCTAAGAAAGGCAGGAACTTCTCTTTAAAATGGAGAATGTAAATCCCCTCCCTCCAAATTATTATAATTTTGAAATCAAGGGGATTTCAGGCAAAGATATTGGAATTAGGAATAACAGTTCTTTTCTAGGGAAATTAAAATAGAAATACAGTACTACAAAGAAACAAACTCCAAACCCTGACAAAGTCAGAGTACAACCTGACACCCTGTCAGGCAGGGTGTTGGTAGCAGTCCCATTAAATGGTGGTTGCATCCTCCTGCAGTGACAGATGAGATTCAGTTGAAGCAGTGCTCCTGCAGAAGGTGCAGTTTCCCTCTAAAGGTCCAGTGGTCATGTGCAGAAATCCAGTTTTCCTCTGGAGTCCAGTGGAGAAAGGGGCTACCTTAGTGTCCCAAAACCTCTGTTTTTATCTTGGTAAGAGTGTTCCCCTGGCTGGAGCAGCTTCCAAATGGGATGCAGTAATTTTATCAGTCCCACAGTGGGACTCAATGGGCCATTAGCAGACAATGACTCCCTGGAGGAAGGATGGGCTGTGAAAAGATAAAGAACAATGCCCTGCCTGATTTCAATGGATGGCCCATTAGCAGAATATCTGCCGTTGAGATAAGGATCACTGCCCCCACCCTCAATAGATGGTGATAGAATAGAAACTTTTTATCACACTCTGTATTGTAATGTGCGGCTTATAATCAGGTGCGGCTTATATATGGACAAAGAATGAAAAGTTGCTGGCACCCGGAAGTGCGGCTTATACTCAGTGCGGCTTATAATCGTGAAATTACTGTAATTTCTGTGACAGAGAGACACCTAAAGCAAGCAGATGACTGAGGTGAAAAGTGAAGTGGCTCCCACTGATTTTAACTAGACTCATTCCAACATTGTCATATTCTTTTGGGGACTTCATAAAAACAGCAGTTATAGGACCGAAATGCAGGATACATAATTTACAACTAATTTGGCCTGTTTAATTTTTACTTCTGAAGGTGCAGAAAGTATTGCTTTAATCATCATTATCTCCTCTAGTTTTCTGTTTCTTGTTCATAAATCCTTCCATATGGATTTCTTAAATGCAAAAACTGAACAGACAAGTCCCCTGAAAACTTCAGTCTTTCCTTGCAGAATGATTCTTCTTTTCCCGTAATATTTTCAAGACTTCATCACTTTGGGAAACCTATAGATGTGTTATTTTAACCTCTGTATGCTTAGTTTTCCTCTTTTTCCCCTTTGTTCAACATCATCAGCCTAATCTTCAGTGTCTTTTCAAAACACTCCTCTTTACTGCACACTGGCCCCATTATAAATATCACAATATCAATATGGGTGACTGATAAATGTGTACAGTGTACATGAATCTCTAAGCATGCCATCAGAGTGGCCAGCTTCAGGAATATTATGAGTTGTCCTAAGGTCAATGGGCAGTAAAGTCTTCTGAGCATCCGCCACCTCAGATTAGAATCAATTTCTTGACTAAATAAACATGCAGCCAAACTGCAGCTGACAGAGAGAAACAGTAAAATGTGAGAGTGAAGGTCAGCATCCTGGACAAAATCTTTTACATGGTGGTCAGACAGACTTCATCAGGAAATAATCAACTATGACAGATAAGGTGGCCTCAAAAGGACCATTGGCAGTGAGTGATTCCTGTGTCAAAGCCTACCCCTGCCAGGAGGAGAAAATCAAATTGGGATCTCTGCATCATTTTTCTAATTGAAACAGGCATTGGTGAGGAAGAAGCAAAAAAACTATTCTTTTTGAAATATAAGGGTCAAACAATGAATGTTTGTTAACTGTAGAACTTGTTTGGAAAACTGAAATAAAATGTCCTGCATCAACTTGTATCAATGATATAAAAGTATGTAGAAAACAGTCGAATTTGAAAACAGTAAAATGCCAAACTTGAAATAATTTTGCCCCTTCAAACTTTTCTTTTTAAAAATCATTTTTTTCACACAGAAGAACTTCAGCTTCCTTACAAAGGATCTATTTTACAACCACAAGAATTAGGTGGAAAATTATACTGAATTAAAGTTTTTCAAAGCAAACATTCATACAAGCAATGTGTTAGATTTACAATGTAAGAAAGATTATACTACTTAGCTTTGGATCTCATATAGATTGACCGCACCTCATATATCATAAGAATTTTATTTCATTGTGTTTTTTCCTTCTGTTTATTTCCAAATGCAGGTCACAGCTGCTTCAGAAGGAAAGACATGACCTATCATTTAATGATCCCCTGATGGGGATGACTAACTACATCACTCTGGACAGTGCTCCAGTCTCTCCTTTGGAGTTATTATAGAGACAGTATAGACACTGGTCAAACTAAAATGTTTTTCCCCAGTCAATAAAAATGTTTAGAATAAAACCAGAAATGCCTTTGCTTCTCCTTGACTGTTCCTCCACTGGAGAACTTGTCCTAAAGTTTTTCCCCACCAGAATGGATTTCCTCAGAAGCATCTTCTGTTTTCACCTTGATAGAGTTCAAAAAGATTTCTCTTGGAAATCCTGACATCAGATATTATGATATAAAACACAGTCTCATTTCCACCCCAAAGATGTTTAACTGCTTTGAAACAGTTTTTTGTTTATCCTTCCAAGCCATCCTCAGCTTGTCCATTGCTTGATCTTCCAAGCCATTCTAAGCACTGGGTTATGCCAACTCTTTGCAAATTGCTTAGCCGGGGCAATCTGTATCCTGGCTAATCCTCCTAAGATTCTCATCCAAACATATTAATCATAATAATAATGCAGCTATCCTTGCTCCTTTCTGTTGCTTTGTTTACTAGAACAAAGGGAGACATATTCCAGAAGATTAATATCTATTAAATTGCCAAAACACAGAAATTAAATATATTCTTTCCTTCCCAGTATCTTTGTAGCCCTGTTTTGGATGTTTTATAATAACTTTACATGTTTCTTATGTTGTGGTGCCCAAACCTGCACAGAATATTGAAAGTTAGGCCACACCAGCACAGAGTAGAGAGGGACAATCCCCTCCCTCAACGCACCAGCAATGCTGTGCATGAAACAATGTGGAATATAGGGTTACACTTGTTAAAGTGGTTGGGGCTTAGGCTCACCAGAAGGCGCAGTGGGAAAGGCACAGCTGCAGGCTGGATGCATGGACAGCAGAGGAATGGGAAGTTGACTGGGTGGGGGAGCATGTGGACAGAAGCATTGCAGCTGCACAGCCACTGAGTGCCTTCTTCTGTTTAGTTGTGGTTATGTCTGCTGGAGATTAAAGATATAAAAGGGGGGCAATTTCTGTAACAAAGTGATCTTTGTATGCTAAGGAAGACATTGTGAAATTGGTCTGAAGTGTAAGCTGAGAAGAACGTACTTTACTGAGTGCTGCACTGGATTATACAAATAGAAATAGTGATTTCTGTTCTGCTTAGAAATTTCTGTTTTGAATATCACTATGTATTGTAGAAGATGAAAAAATTTGATGAGGCAGGCAGTAAAAAATATTGTGATACTTTAAAATGTTGTTTTCCACTACCATATCCATAACCTATTATCTGTCATGAAATTTCAAGGAGAATGGAGTTAGTATGAACAGACACTAAAAGTGTTCTGAAGCAACTTGGACAACTTTGCATGACAGCAGGTTTATAAACATTCTTCCAGCTGAGTTGTGCTGCCTGAACCTCCAAATGAGGGGTCAATCCAAACTGTGGCTAATTAACTCCTTTAATTGACTTAGGATGTTATGTGGTGGATCTAATTTTTCTGACATTACAAGAAATTTGCTGATAAATTAAGATGAAAATGTGATTGTTTAATATTTTGATCAAGAAAATTCTTTTCAGTATATTTTCTGAATTAAGTGAGAAATTCTCCCACTTTTAAAGCAACTAAGAGGTGTACCCTGACTTTATTCACAGAATGCCTTCTGATATAAAAAGCAGGGAAAGGAAGAAAAGTAGAAATGCAAAATACGTTTCATAGATAAAACCATTTGTTGTAATTTTCATTGTTTATTATTTTTAATTAGAAACCACAGTTCCCAGTTGCAGTAATTTCATGACCATAAGGCACACTGGACTATAAGGCGTACTTTTTTTTGCAGCGAGGCTCTGCCCCCAGCTCCTCCCATGCGGTTGCTGGCCGAGGCCCCGCCTCAAGCCGGCAGCCATTGGCCCCCGGACCCACCTGTACCCGGCAGGGGTGGTGCCGTGGGCCCCCAGGCCTGCCTGTACCCAGCGGGGCTGGGGCATGGCCGCCACCCATCCATGCCACCTCACCGGGGCCAGGGCATGCCTGCCGCTGCTCCGTGCCACCTGTACGGGGTTGGGCTATGGTCGCCGCCCCTCCGTGCCCCCTGCACGGGGCCAGGGGGTGCCTCTGCAGGGGCTGTCCCGCCTCCACGGGGATGGGCGTGCCTCTGGAGGGGCCGTCCCGCCTCCACGGGGCCAGGGCATGCCCGCTGCTGCTCCGCCCCACCTCCACCTGGCAGCCCTGGCCCTGCCGACTCCCCCGGCGGCTCGCAGCTCTCACTTCTGGGTAGGCAAATTTCTGAACTTTGTCCATCAGATAAGGCCCACCGGACTATAAGGCGTTCTTCTGGGTTTGGGGGAAAATTTTAGTCAAAAGGGTGCACCTTATAGTCATGAAATTACTGTAATTAACTATTAAAATTTTATTTTTATGAATATTTATCCTTTATAAATCTTTATGATTTTCTCCTTTCTCCTTGTATTATACTTTAAATGATATTTTTAGTTGTTTTATTTTCCCCCAACTTACTCATGAAAGTCTAACACTGAAATTAATTTCAATCATCTAAAACATATACTGTTCCAGGCATTGTAACAGCATGGAGAGAAACACTGTGTTTGAATTAGCATAGGGATAAACTATTAAACTCAACAAACTACTTAAAATGTGCAATAAATATTTTTCCAATGGGCAAAAGAAAGGAAAATAGAAGAAAATGCTGTTTTATTCCTGTTGGAGTCAGTGAATCAAGGGCCGGCCTGAATCCTCCAGGCAGAAGCCAGAGTACAGGAATTGAGTTAAAACCCTTGGATGGATTGAAATATGTTATGCCACCCCACACATAGAATTGGAGTTTAAGTAGAAGAATAAGTTTGAGTATAAAGTTTAGATGTAGGTTTGAGTTTTAGGATAAACAAGTAATAAATCAGTAAGTTAGTAAGTAAGTTTCAGTGAGAGATGCAACATTTTTAGAAAGAAAAGTGTTCAAGATGCCAGAGAAGAAGAACAGGTTCTAGTGAAGGTTAAAAAACATACTGTTGTTTTCAGTACCGGCTCCAGAAGCTCAGTTTGAGGCACTACTTAGACAAAATAGAACTTCAGTGAGAACATTGCTTACATTTTTCAGATAGAACAAGATCGCTTGTATGCGTAGTTCATACGTGTACTAGAGCACTAAGAAATTAAAATTTTCATAGGTTGAGAGAAAGTGGTTTGAATTTACCTGTTAGCTTGTTAGAAAAGCCCTATACAAAATTATGTATTGTGGAGAGTTGTACTTTTTGCCATTGCTTTGTGGTTTTGCTATTACCTTTGCTTTTTGCCTTTTTGCCACCGCTGTGCCATACCTATCAGCATCTCCAACACCCGAGAAGATCGGAGCTCCGGTAGCGTCACCGGCCTCTCTGGAACCCCTGGGGACAACTCCTGCTTTTGTTCTGGACTTTATGCTAAAACTTAGCATGGACTTTCATGTCTGTGACTGTGCCTTTGAAGATTGATGCACTTTTACAACAAATAACCTTTTTGGCAACTACTAACTACTTTAATCATTCAGAGATAACCTGGCACAAAGGGCGCATCGAGAGTACCGGGTGTTCCTAAGCCCACATAAACCTTGTGATTTCAACCAGGAAACTTTAATCACTGATCAAAGTCTCTAATGCTATAACATAGGTGGTACAGGTTGCACATAGGTATGGTAATTTTACAGCTAAGAAATATTCTTTAAAGAATATAATCTTTGAAACATTACACATAATTCCTTCTTTTCTCTTTCTCCTGTGGTATGTTCCCAATGCTTCATTCTAATCAGCCAGGAAAGCAGAATTATTCTCTTAAGAGCAGGAAATAGAGACTGGAATAACGAGCAGGCTAAGTAACTGCATAAGAAAATTTAAAAATCAAATTAAGCATTCTAACACATAGTTGTTATCATCTTCAGTGTTTCTGGTACTCCTGCAAAAGGGGACTAAATCCTTAGAGGATGGATTTGTTCACTACAAGTTTCTTGCAGTCTGAAGAAATGACCACAAGTGCAGCTTGTTGGAATTATCCTAAGTCCAAAATCAAGTTCATACAAGAAAATACATCTGTAGTATAAAACAGATATTTAGTTAAATTTTTTTGAAAAAATATTAGATTAACAATTTAATCTATATAATAATTATTATACTATAAAGTAATGTATATATACATTTAATACACATATAATATAATGAATATATTACTGTTTGTGACAGGCAGCTCCCTCTTTTATGGTCAGAGATCACTCACCTGCACATTAAAGGGTGGTCTGAGAGTTCTTGTCTTGCAGCCAGGGTACAGCAGGGCACAAAAGAAGACTCGAAAGCTGATGTTCTGAGGTTTCCAAGGTTGTTTATTCTTTCTTATCTAAGGAATTTTCTTTCTACCTTACAGCGGTCCACTCTGCAACTCATCCAAGGCTGTTCTCCTGCCCTCCAGGGCAGGACTTATTTTTTATACCCTAAATAACGTATACTTTATTTACAATTAATCACCAATACTTTATACCCACTTTACACCGTGCAATTTTCCCTTCACCCATCCTGAGTTGGCATCCTGATCCAGAAGATGGATGCCATGAAGAAGAAGAAAGAACTTCTTAATATGCCACAAATCCTCCATCTTGTGTTCAAAACCCCTAATATAAACTATCTTTAAAACCTTACTTTTCTACCTTTTAATACACCAATTTACTCTCTACTTATTTCTGTGACTCTATAATTCTGTATATAAAGATGGTAATTTCTCCCAGAGACTTAGATCAAACTCACAGGGATTTTGGGCACCTTGCCAAGGCTTCTGAGCCCCCTGGACAGACTCCAGGGAAGCCAGGGGAATATCCTGGATTCCCACAACTGTTCATAGAGAGAGTTGGGTTTCAAATGAAATTGAGCTCAAGTTCATGTGCAATAATAGCACCAATGTGAAACCTGCTGCAGTCTGTTATTCAGCTCTTTAAGGCTGAATTCCTGTTTTTTTTTTTTTTTAAATTATTCCACATACATATCACTTTCATTTTAAGAGCCCATCAAGAAATCTTACACCTTTTTTTTTTTTTTTTTTGCATATTTTCACTGAATTTAAAAGTATTTTTTAGAAAAATTCAGGAACATTTCTATGGCAGTCTGCATTATCTCCTGGACTAGGACTTACATACAGTAATTTCACGAATACAAGCCGCACAGAGTATAAGCCGCACTTCTGGTGCGTCGACAACATTGATGTCATTGTCAATAAATAAGCCGCACCTGAATATTAGCCGCACTTTCGTTTGTAGCGAGGATCCGTGTGCAACTTCCACAAATTTGCCAATTAGTAACAGGATCGCGGCATAGCAGGGTTTACTGGCTCGGAGCGGGGCCAGGCAGGCTCGGCCCACTCATGGTTGCCGATGGAGCTGGGTGGCCCAGCTCGGCGCTATGGCTCGGTGGGGCTGCTCGGGGCCGGCCGGGTGATGCTGCCACTTCCGGGCTTGCTCGCCCCCCACTCCCGTATGCACTGCCGCCGCTGCGTTTGCTCGCCCTGGCCGGGTAGTGCTGCCGCCGCCGCCGCATTTGCTCGCCCTGGCCGGGCGGTGCTGCCACTACTGCTATCGCCACGTTTGCTCACCCTGGCTGGGCGGTGCTGCTGCCACCGAGCTCGCTTGCCCCCCGCTCCCGTCTACACCGCCTCCACTGCGTTTGCTCGCCCTGGCCGGCACTGCAGGCCCCCGCACCACCAGGCTCCCCCACGCTGCTGGCCCCGGTTCTGCCGGGCTCCCCCGCCCCACCCTGCTAGCCTGGGCTCTGCCAGGCTTTCCCACCTCTGCTGGGGACGGCCGGGCTTCAGCTTGGCTTGGGGCTGCTGCGGGCTCTCACTTCCGTGTTGGCAGCTTTTAGAATATTGTTCATATGTTAGCCGCCCCCGAGTATTAGTCGCACTTCCGGGTTTCCAACAAAATTTTGGTCAAATTGCTGCGGCTTGTATTAGTGAAATTACTGCAATAATTTCTTTTAAACAATATTATATATTTACTAAGTATGTTGATCATTGATTTGTCAATTATTTTCCAAAGCACCTGATAATATGTAAAAAAGTTAAAAAACAACATAGATTCTCAGCCTCTCTCAACTACTGATTATGAGAAGTTTCTAAGCCTCTCTGGAAGTCTCATCCACAGAGTCATGTTTGATAGTCACTGAGAGGATTTCATACTTCTTAGCCCCTATATATTCCAACCGTTACTGCACTCTAAGACAATAAATCCTACAGCTTGACTTTGTGTTATATGAAATAATAATTTTATTTTTTTAAACTTTACTCCTTGTTGCATATATTTTACCATGCAAAATTGCATTGCTGTCTTCCTTATTCACTGCAGAATTGACACATTGTGGGAATAAGACTTACAGTAATTTCAGGAATACAAGCCACGCCATTTTGACTAATATTTTGCTCCCAAACCGGAAATGCGGCTTATACTCAGGAGCAGCTAGTATGTGAATAATTTTCTGACATTTACAACCTCAGAAGTGCCAGCCAGGGTGCCGAGCCGAGCAGCTGCCCGTAAAAGCCGGTATTTCGTGATTGTTACAAATTGTTACTCTGTTGCACCGTGGGTGGAGCCTGGCTCCCTACAGGCAGCACGGGGGGCGGGACGTGGAGAGAGGCGGGAGAGCTCTCTCTTTCCCTCCTCTACCGCAGCCCGGGAGAGAGACAGGGGGCCCCGTGCCGTCATTGCCACGGCTCGGGAAGGCGGCGGGGGCCCCGTGCCGCCACTGCTGTGGCTCGGGGAGGAGGCGGGGGCCCCGTGCCGCCATTGTTGCGGCTCGGGGAGGAGGTAGGGGCCCCAGGTCGCCACGACCACGGCTCGGGGAGGCGGCGGGGGCCCCATGCCACCATCGCCGCGGCTCGGGGAGGAGGTGGGGGGCTCCATCCCCGCCCGCCTCTGCCGCCGCGAGAGTTGGGGGGGCTTCGTCCCTGCCTGCCACCACGGGGCAGCACCGGGCCAAGGCGAGCGAGCCCAGAGGCGGCGGCAGGCCCCAAGTGGCCCCGTCGAGCGGCAGCACCTGGCTGGACCACCTGGCCCCGTCAGCAGCCCCGAGTGGGCCGAGCCTGCACAGCCTGAGCCAAGCCGGTAAACCCCGCCCTGCCGCGGTTCTGTTACTAATTGGCAACTTTATTGCACGCGGGTCCTCGCTGCGAACGACAGAGCAGCTTATACTCAGGTGCGGTTTATTTATGGACAAAGAACAAAATATTTGCCAACACCCAGAGATGCAGCTTATACTCAGTGCGGCTTGTATTCGTGAAATTACTGTCAGTGGGAGAAAAATAGATTATAGACTTTAAAACAGGAGCATGATTTTTTTTTTCTGTTTCTATAAACATTATGTATAGTAAAAATTTTATTTGAAGATCAAATATATTGCTTATGTTTGCTATCAAGCTCATAGTGCAACCTAGAATTTTTAGATAATTATTCTTGTCTATTAAAATTGATTTATGATAAATATTATTTATGTTATGGACATCAGGAGGATAAATGTTGGAATTTCTAGGAGCTGGGGCAAAGATTATCAACATGATATCTTTAAACAGCTTTCTATAATTTTGGTTTTCAACAAGGATAAACATCATTGAGGACAAGCATCTACAGTACTTATATAATTGTAAAACTATCATATACATACAATTTGTAAGGACTAACTGGAGTAATTGTTTACCCCATTTGCCTGAATTTATTAAATTAAAAGTATTGTGACATAAGGATTCTGGGTTATCATGAGTCTTCAAAGTAATTTTTTCCCCAGAGGCAGTACCTGTTAAAGTGACACCTGGGAACAAGATGCTAAATAAATTTTCATTCAAATGAAAATATTAATTTTCGACCTGCAGTGACCAGTATCCTTTGACTTACAACTTCTCCAACATCTAAAGACATTTACAATAAAGTTTTGTCAATTGTATTTCCAGTGCAGCTTATTACATGTGATTTTGGGTTAATGTACAATTATGTACAACCCCCAAAGAATATCAGTCTTCTGTTGTGATATATGTACACATGTGTGTGCAGCAAATCAAAGGATGATACAAATATTCATCTGAAGTGTTTTTGCATGGATGAATGAATATATTTGTTGACACACATGAGTATATTTGCCAATTTCTGTGTAAAATTGTGGATGCCTGTGCATATATTATAATGAACGAATATATTTTAAAGCATTTGCACAGATTTATAACAAGAAAGAGAAATATTTCATACTAGGGCAGTTCACCACCACAAATATTATTTTATTACCCTGCATGAAATATTCTTCTGTCATAGAGAATAATGTATATTTGTAGTTGAAAATGATGTTTCTTTAAAAGGAATATAACTTCACTTTTGCAACAGAATCGTTGTAATACAGGAGAAAATATCCTCAGCATTCCCTCCTTCTCCCTTCCACAGCCCCTCCCTCTCCCAATCCAAACAAAATGGAAACCCGTCATAAAATAAGCACTCAATAAAACTAAATAAAATCAAAATGGTATGTCTGCCACGGGATGAAAAAGATGGTGTAATAGTACTTAAAGCATAATATGTTTAAACCTGGGGATAAAGTGTCATTCCTTGAATAAAAATAAACCAATAGTTTAGCTATACCACCATAGCTGCAAGGGTTTTAGCAGCAGGTAAGAACACATCAGTATTTATGTACCATCCATGGTCTTATATCGTAGTCTCTGGCTGATCCTTCTTTTGGATTAAGAAGCACTTTTACTCACAAGTGCTGTGAAGCATTCCAAATTGAGGCCTTGTTCTTCTAATTAAGAAAAGTGATTTTTGAAGATTCTATTTTTTTTCACTTGCTTGTATTTCTAACTTGCACAGGGTCTGAAACCACACGCGTTATATCTTATGCTCTCTAATGCCCCTTCCTGCTTGAAAACATTCATCCTACTCTTGCATAACTTCCCAGCAATCAGCATTCTTTCAAACTGTGTTAACTTTTTAGAAAGCAATAGGGATGAGGGAAACTATCGTACCACAAAGAAAAGTTATAGGTCTCATATGTGAAAGCTCAGATATGGCCATGCCACAGATTGCCTGAGCTTGTGGAACATGTGGATAGAGACAATATTGTATTTATAGGTTCCCCAGAGCAACTAGCAACCATTACAGCCTTTGAGCGTGGAGCCTTTCACCGCATTTCACCAGCAGTTAAAATCTCCCGACCCCAGACTGCTGGAGAAAAGGAAGACACTACCTGTTATTAAGTAGACTAAACCAGAAGAAACTTTTATAGAAAATTACCCTGTCACTAAAAGCAGCTTGAATAGACTTACACGTTTCTTCTGAGTGAGCAAAAAAGATGTGTCAGTGCTTGTCAGAGAGGTAACTGTTCTTTCACTCTCTCCAAATATTCACTGTATTATCTACTTTGACCTCTTCTAGATGAAGAGGTACTTTTCATTAAGCCTAAAGTAGTGATCCTCTACTTTGTAATATTTTTTCAAGTTAAGTGTTAGTAAAACAGGAAAAAGGACTTCATGTGTAGTCAGGTAGACTATTTTTAGTCTGTGCTTGTACCCTTTACACTATCTTATGCGGTAATAATAGGCTGTTAGAAACCATCTCAATTGCATTAATTTGAATAAGGAAAGGCTAGGATGAGAAAGACACTGTTTAGTCATTAAATGCATTCTATTTCCTATACATGTTTCAGGTTTTTTTACAGAATGAAACATTACAGTAGAAATCTATTAGGCATTGTGTCACGATAGAGAACAGCATGTTCTATGAAGAACTTGATAAGGAAAATTTGCAAGAAGAAAGTTGTGGGCACTACTGAAGGCTCCTGGAGAAACCTAATTTGTTTTTTTCCCCTGGTTGTTGACTTTTCTAAGCTCCAGCCTGGATATTTCCCAGGCTGGGGACCTTTCTCAGAGACAAAACAAGGGATGAATGAAAGAACTACACAGATAGACACCTGGTGTTTTCCACCAAACCCGTGAGTGTCTCGTGATATTTTGCAGATAGCATGTTTTCAAAGAGGTGTTGCCCTCTTTGTCCAATGAGTTTTTTCTGCCTCCTTTGTCACAATCTCTTTTATATAAGGCCATTACTTTCTTTAATAAATTACTCTTTCTTGCTGTTAGCAAGAGAAACTGTGTTGCTGTGTTCTTTTCACCCCTTCCTAGCTATAGAGTAACAGAAAATAATATGTCAAAGTGAAATTTTTTTTCTCCTCTTTTCAAACTGTTACTTATTTTAAATAATTTTATTCTTGTTGTGATCTTAGAAAAAAACAAAAAAAATGACTGTCTGTTAATCAGGAAGAGCAGGAAGCTTGATTTTAATGCTTATAACAAATAATATTAGATAAGATGAAAATCTCTGTGATCCAGTGACAATATTATACAACAGTCAAGAGTTATATGCATGATTTCAAAAGGCAGAAAACTTTAATTTATCAGAATACGTTCAACAGTAAAATGCAAATTATGCATTGACAACATATTTAACAGCTCTTATTGTTTCTGTTCAGGAAAGAAATTATTACGTTTCTGCTGTTGAGGAGGAGTTTTTCCAAACCACTCTCCATCATTTTCCTTAAGAATTGAGCTAAGTAAGACATAGTAGCATAGTAAATTATAATGCCTAATGATAGACACATATTGTAATTTGCAAACCAGGTTTGATCATCATTTTTGAATATACAGTATTATGAATTTTACATGAAAATTCCACAGCCACAAAAAGAGAAAGTAAAGTGAAAAATATACCTCCTGGCTGCCCTATTCCAGACCCTCTTGATGGTTTAGAAAGCAATCACTGAGATCCTTCTATTCACCCACCTTATATACAATTGCATTCACCCCGTCTGCTACTGGCAATTTATTCTCCTTTGCCTCAAAGGAATTCAAGCACCTTGCTTCCAAGAGAGATACCAACCCCCATTCAGAGGTAGAATTAAAAATTATGCGTTTCTCCTCGCTATTGTTCTTTTCTCCTCCCTGACTCCTTTTCTTTTGCTTTGTTATATACAGCTTCCGTAACACTGAAGTCATCCAGCTAAAGTGCATTTTCTGATCTACTAGACGTGAAACATATTGCTGAGACAGATTTATAATTTCTACTTGTTTTAGGAAATTAATCTATGAAGAAAAAAAGCATGCTCTGAAGAACCCCTTATTGTTGATGGACTGTATCTTAATATACAATGAAATGCAAGCTTTTGAAATGTTTTACTTTTCCAATAAATTTTATCTGCAACAGTTTTAATAGCAACAGGAACTCAACTCAGTTTTTTCTTACTCTATTTCTTATCTCTTATAACTATAATCTGACAGTCATTTTACATGAAGATTGTTTCATGAAGCAACTGAAATTCACTTTTACCATTCAACTAGAACCATGAGAAGGGGTAATTTATACCAAATATTTGCAATTCAGTGAACTCATACAGGTAACAATCTTTAAGAATACATCAAACAAAAATTAAAAGGAAAATTAAAAGAATGTAGTTTATGAATTTATAGCAAGGTCACTTTTCTCAGTCTAGGTGGTGTTGGATCTTTATCCATCTAAATTAGTCTAGTTTGGTTGAATTAGCTAAGTTTCTTTAGTTTTGCTTTGCTGCTTTGGGTTGTCGTGTTTGTGTTTTATCAACAGTGAAATTACATTCTTGCCTGAGATTCTGAGTGCTCCCATCATGTCAGGAACTGCTATTGACAGCTTCTATGTAAGTGGTTTAATCTGTAGGAAGAGAAGTGACAAGAGCACAAAACAAGCAAAGCACTCAAAATTGTAAAGGACTTGTTGGAAAGGAGATTATCAATACAGTATTTGAAAAAAGACTTACAAAATAGCATGACAAATGATACAAATGGAAGAGCAAACCAAAGAAATACAAGTGTACAGTATTAATCCTTCATTAGAAAACCTGACCAGACACCTCAATTTTAATTTCCTGGTAAATGTCCTACAAATTATTTTCACTAAGGATGAGAGTTTCAATGCTAGTATATGCAAAAATACAGCCACCCTAAAATCAGGTTTACTTTAACCAGAAGCTAAAATTATTTGAAACATTTAACTAACTACATTTTATAAATAACACATAGCCTCCTGGTAATTCAAATCAAGCCTTGTCCAATAAGTAAAAAGTGTGTCCGTGTAATTTTAAGGCAATTGAAGAATTAAATATAAACAAATCTATAAAAATACATCAAGTATCCATCTTGAAATATACAGTGTTTCAATGCATAGCAGACAACTGTATTTGGTCACTTGACCATCTTTGCTAAAATTTATATCTGTGTTCCTAAGCATATGTCTATCCTTGCCTTAAGGAGCTGCTGGCTTCAGCAGAGCCCTTTGGAAAAGAAGGCCGCTCATGTCATCAGGGAATTTCTGAAAGTATGGAGGGTAGGAAAGATTCCTGAGCTGGCAAGCAATATCCAGCCTGAAGGCTTGAGTTCATGCAGAGGTTAAGAGGCATGAGTCTGGTAGCAAGGCCACAAACACAGAGGGAAGGGCTTCTGTGGGACAGAGGGGAAAGGATCAAATTTTGCCACTACTCAGAAAGTTTGAAGCTAATTGAACTGAAACACAAAATCAGTTCCAGTCTACAGGGACAAAATGTGCAGCATATAAAACTCTCCATTTTGGTTCTCTTTATTAATTGCTTTGACTTCTTTCATTTTGAAACTCAATACACTTAGACTTCTATTTTGGAATAAAATTTATTTTTGAATCTAAACTGTTTTGATCTCATTGGGGAGTTTCTCCAGGAGGAAGTTTAAGCACATCTGTTCTGTAGTAGTGGCTAAAACATTTTCATAGTTAATATGTACACAGATAGAGAGCAAGACTACAGCTGCAGCAATGTGTTTACAAAGGATTAAAGAAACAACCTATCCCTTATTAAATAATGAAAATGAAGAAAGAATATCAAAATGCTTCTGCAGATGATATGATGTTCAGGTGAAATCACAATTTCATCTGTCTGTCACAGAACTAGGAGACAGAATAAAAATCAACTTACTTCTCACTCTCTTCTATTGCTTCCATCACATTTGTGTTATTTTCCAGGTAGCTAAAATACAATTTGTTCTGTTTTCCTACTTGTCGTACTGGAAAAAGCACTGTTAACTCATTGTCCTGCAAATATATTTCTTCCAGTTATCACTCTGACATAAATCCTGCCACTTTAGTTTCTTTACTACCTTACTAATTGATTTACACTTTTAAAGCAGATATACTTCTCTAAGTTTTTCAGGTCTTTTTCTGTTGTTTTTTTAGCTTACTAACCTCACTTTCTTTGGTGAGGCTTGGTTTAGTTTGATTTTCATTATTTTCCTTTGCCAATAACTTCATTTCACATTCAGTGGAGTTGCTAAACCAGGATCATACCTGTTTCCTGCCTTTTGTTTTTCTTCACACAAAAATTATTTTTTATCCATCAATTTCCTGATGTATTTCTCCCAAGAAACACAGTACAATTTTTTACCTTTTTTTACTCTCTGTGCACAAACATGAATAATGTAGAATTTGGTTTAACAACAAAGACACGAACAAAACACATTGAAAGAAAGCCACTAGCTACTGTGTACATCTTTGTTCTTGATTTCAGTCTGCTTTTAGACCTTATCATTCAAAATTCCTTCATTTTCTCTCCTAAAAATTAAAATATGCATGTGTCAACTGAGATTCCTGCCAGTTCTTGTCAGAAAATTAGGGAAAATCCTTTCTCCTTTTTATTTTTTAACAGATACCTTATTTTGGACTCCTGACCTCTTCAGGGAAAAATATCTCTCTCTACTCCTTTATTTCTTTTCAAATTTTCAGGTATATTCTAATGAGAACTCAAAATCAAGTCATTCCTAATTACATTAATTTCACAAATACAAGCCGCATCGTTTTGACCAAAATGTTGCTCCCATACCGGGAATGCGGTTAATACTCAGGAGCGGCCAATATGTGAATAATTTTCTGACATTTTCAACCTCGGGAGTGCAAACCAAGTCAGTGCAAACTGCAAAGTCGAGCTCCTGCCAGTAAAACCCTGCATTTATGAGGTTGTTACAAATTGGTTACTCTGTTGCGCAGCGGGTGGAGCTGTTCTGTGCAGGCAGCACAGGGCGTGGGGAAGGCGGGGCAGCTCTCTCCTGCTGGCCCCACGGCTCGGGGGAGGCAGGGGCTCTCTCCTCCTTGGCCCCGCATCTCGGGGGGCTCCCGTCCCCGCGTGCTGGTGCCGCAGGAGCAGGTAGGCTACATCCCCACCTCCCATTGCCACCACAGGTGCCGGTGGGCTCTGTGCCCCCTCTGCTGCCGCGGGGCAGCGCTGGGCCGGGGTGACCGAGCCCAGCAGTGGTGGCGGCTGGCCCCAAGCGGCCCTGCTGAGCGGCAGTGCCGAGCTGGGCCACCCAGCCCTGTCGGCAACCCCGAGCCCTCATGCCCCGAGCCGAGCCAGTAAACCCTGCCCTGCCGCGGTTCTGTTACTATTTGGCAAATTTGTTGCACGCGGGTCCTCGCTGCGAACAACAGAGCGGCTTATACTTGGGTGCGGCTTATTTATGGATAAAAAACAAAATGTTTGCCAACACCCAGCGATGCAGCTTGTACTCAGTGCAGCTTGTATTCGTGAATTTACTGTAACTGATATAGCTGAGAAATCTTTATATATTCAACACGGCACTTTCTCTATGAAAATAGAGAAACATTCATAATTTTGCTAATTAAAATTTATCCCATTAGAAACCTAAAAAAATTACTATGGCATAATTCTCCAATGGTGTTGTTTACTGTTTTCCTGTGGTAAGACTGCTTTGAGCATTTGTTCCTTTTGTAAAGGTGCGATTCGGTTATTATTTCCTCGTTGATGAGTTGTGGGAAGAACTGCCAGTTGCCACCACCCTATCATTATTTGGGTGGATGTAGTACAGGGACATGCTAGAAGGAGAGTGCATTGCCCATCAGCTTTTCAAAGCGCAGTCATGGTACATTATAAAGGAGTACAAGCTGCTGTCTTCAACATTTATGTGTATCCTCTTCATACTCATAATAGTGCCATGCCTTTTTCTTCCTCTTATTTTAGTTTGTGTATTAAAATGAAATCAGGAAATAGAGAGCTTGGCAAGCTCGTTTTACATGCTGTACTCCTCTCTTGTTTCATTATCCTTAGAATAATTTATCCCCAATCAAATATTTTCAAATATTTTATCTCCAATCAAATATTTTCATTCAAATAATCATTTTTTTGCTAAATGATTTTGTTCATTTGTATCCTTACTTTCATATTTAGAACTGGGTGTAAATGCATCAGCTTTAGTCAATCCAGCTAAATGCTCAGTTTCTTGATTGACTTTTAGGTTTATACCTTAAATAACGATATCAAGCGCAGCTGTATCTACCCATCATCTACCTTTCTTTTGCTTTTTGTTTGAGGTAATTATTTTATATACCTTCACTGCAACATCTCAGTACAACTTCTGTAGTAAGACTTGACTGAAACGAAACCAACTGTAATTTGAAATTCCACATACCTCCAACTTTTTCTCATAGAGTAACAGCCAAAGATAGCCATCATTTAATTTGGCACAACTGAAAACGAGAGGGAGAAAAAGTGTAGTTAGAAATATTTTCAGTTAAAGCTATTCAGAGGCAATAATTACAGAGCAGTTAAGAGATTGCATGCCTGGGAAAGATAAAGATTCTAAACATAAAAATAAAACCAAAAACAATAGCAAAAGTAAAGTTTCTGTAATTTTTTTCCAGAGAGAACAAGAACTAAATACTGTGCACAAAGGTGCAGACAAAAAAAATACCCACAGGTAAACAAGAGTTCTAAAGATCAATTTTAAATGGTTAATTTAGAAATGTTTTGTGGACTTTTTCTTATGCTACTTTGACTAATGGACTTGTTAATTAAAATCTACTTTTTATTAAAAAATAATGAGAACACAGATTTAATAGAAATTGGTAGCAGAGAGTCAAGTCTGTTAACAGCAACTTGAACAAAATGAAAAAAAAATCAATTGAACTTAAAAAGAGATTTTAAATTTGTCAGAAATCTGTCCTAGGGAGGAATCCTATTATTATTTCAGTGAAGTCTGGCAGAGTTTATGACTCTTTTTTCATTTAAGATTAAATCTAAGTTTCAATCTAAGATTCTTCTATATGGTCTAAGATTTTTCTATATGATACATTACATTAAGAATTAATTTTCAATCCATGTTGTTAAAAAAAATTAATTTCAAGTATGAGACTTTGTTCTGCAGTTTAAAGTCTGCTACTGAGCCCAGTATTGAACCTTGTGACAGACTTCACTGAACAACCAGTCTTCAATTCAAGATCTGATTTTTATGGAAGATACCACAAGGTAGCCACAATAACACTGACAAATCAGAAAAGTGGAGATCAGAGGTGAAACCAAATATCTCTAAACCTTCAGTGATGTGAAAGTGTATTAATTGTGTATTCACAGACCCTCTAATATTTACTCTGCTTTTTAAAATTTTATATTACTTTGGAGGAAAGTTGAAATTGAAGACACAGTGGCCCCGTGGAGCCGCGATGGGGAACAGCACCCCAGCAGAATGGAGCCACAAGGGGGAGGCGGCCCCGCGGCTGCACCAAGCCACGCCAGCCGGCACCGGGGGCGGGCAGGAGTGCCAGGACCCACTGCATGGGGCTGGCACCTGGGGCTGCCTTTGAAAGCCTACGCCGATCTGTGAAAAACGTTTCCAAATTGTGCACCTGCCCGTAAACTCCACAATCATGGGATTCTGTTACTAATTAGTTACTTCGTTGCACACGGCACGGATCTTCGTGGCAAAAAAAAAGTCCGGTGCTGTGACAGGCGGCGGCCTCTTTTATGGTCTGAGGCCGCTCACCTGTACAGTAAAGGGTGGTCTAAGAGTTCTTATTTTGCAGGCAGGGCGCAGCAGGGCACGAAAGAAGACTCGAGAGCTGTTGTTCTGAGGTTTCCAAGGTCGTTTATTCTTCCTTATCTAAGGAATTTTCTGTCTACCTTACAGCGGTCCACTCTGCAACTCATCCAAGGCTGTTCTCTTGCCCTCCGGGGCAGGACTTATCTTTTATACTCTAATTTACGTCTACTTTATTTACAATTAATCACCAATACTTTATACCCACTTTACACCGAGCAGTTTTCCCTTCACCAATCCCGAGTTGGCATCCCGACCCAGAAGATGGATGCCATGAAGAAGAAGAAGAATTTCTTACTACGCCACAAATCCTCCATCTTGTGTCCAAAAACCCCTTAATGTAAACAATCTTTAAAACCTTATTTTTCTACCTTCTAACACATCAATTTACACTCTACTTATTTCTGTGACTCTGTAATTCTGTATATAAAGATGGTAATTTCTCCCAGGGACTTAGATCGAACTCACAGAGATTTCTGGCACCTTGCCAAGGCTTCTGAGCCCCCTGTACAGGCTCCAGGGAAGCCAGGGGAATACCCTGGGTTCCCACATCTCCCCCCTCTGTTTGCACTAAAAGAACCTCTTTAGTTGCCCTGTCTATAGCCCGCCGTATGCATTGAATAACGCATGGCAAAACAAACAACAGAATTACGAGTCCTACTAATACATATAATCCTATCCTTAAAAGTTCTCTCCACAACGGTGAAAAGCTAAAGAAATCAAACACACCATCCAACAACGGTCCAGTGACTTCTCCAAGTTTGGTCACACCTTCTTGTAACTGTTTTATATCTTCATGAATTGATTTTGAATGATCGGATAGATTCATGCAGCACATTCCCTCAAATTCTTCACATCCATGTCCATGGGTTAACAATAAATAATCGATTGCCGCCCTGTTTTGAAGAGTGGCTCTCCTTACACTGTCGACATCTGTTAACAAGTCACTCAGTGCAAGTGAAACTGCTTTAGAATGTTTGCTGAGCCAACAACCTATATGATCCAATTGTGACAAGGCCGCCCCTGAAGCTATCTGGGGTGAGAAAATCGCCGCTGCGATTCTCCGTGCCTTGTTCCATGTGTAGACATTATCATCACAATCCTGACCATATTGTTGAATTGCTCTCTTATTTCTATTTTTTAACCTTTTCAAAATTTTCAAGTCTGGTGTTAAAAGCGAAAGCCTCCCGATGCTGCATGGACCTCCCTTTATGTTTGCAGGGATACCTGGCCAAATTCTGTCCCCACATATGAAAAATGTTCCTCTTGGCAATTGTGCTGGAACTCGAAAGGATGGTTTGTTTGACACCGTAGTATAGTTACACCAAAAAGAAGCGTTCTTATATACATCGCGAATCGGAGTGACATCTAATGTCTTATTATCTGCTATTCCCGAAATGTTAAACTCTATACAAAAGTCCATCATTGTTGACCCCAGGATTTCCAATTCCTGAGGTTCGAAAGGAGCTACTGGAAGAAATTGAACCCACACATTCCATCCATCCACAGGTGTCGACACAACCTGCAACACCTTTGGAGGGATGCCTTTTGGAATTGGCCATTCTTTCACCGGCAATCCCACCAAGCACGTTGTAAATGGCTTTTTTGGCTTGGAATGCGTTAAACATATGGTGTCTAAACCCGCCGCATGAGCTAAATTCTCCCAGACATTCTCCCTTGGTTGCATTATTGGCAAATCCGCCCCATTGCTTAATGCAATAGACAGCATCATTAGACATAAAATCATTGGAATGAACATTTTCAATTCCCAGTCCTTAAGTTCGTTATGTGTTGTCCGAAGAGGAGTTCACGGTCTCTGCTTCTGGTTCCATCCGTGAGCTCTCCTCTTCACGTTCAGGGATGGTATCTGCTTGTGTTTGAGCCCGATACGGTTTCACGTGTCTTGCCGGCACCCACTTCGGCCCTCTCTCTGTGGAGACACAAGCAAAACCCTTCCCCCAAGTAATTAGTCTAAAAGGTCCTTCCTCTTCTACATCTTGGACAGAGCCCTGACGACTTATCTGTTTTCGCAAGCTGAGGACAGTTTTTCTTAAAATGTCCAGAATTTCCACATTTATAACATTGTCCCTCTGTGGGGTTCTTTTGTTTTTGGAAGTTTGCGAGAATCTTTTCCATACTTTCTTCCATGATTGACACTATATGTTGTGGTGTGCCTACCTTGCTGCAGGCTTCAACCATCTCTGCTAAAGAGGGTTGACCTGGAATTGCACTGATGACCCTTTTGCATTCCTGATTAGCATTTGCAAATGCAAGACTTTTCAACAAATGCGGTTTGGCTGCTTCTTCAGTTACTTGCCTATCCACTGCTTGAGTGAGCCTATCTGTGAATGAGGAGTAACTCTCTGAAGCACCTTGTTTGATCTCTGTAAAAATTGTGTCCTGCATACCTGCTGGTGCAATTTGTAAAATTGCCTTACGTGCAGCTTCTTTGATGTCTCTCAACACATCCCGTGGAAGTCTCGCCGCTTGCTGAGCTGGGTCATCCTCCGGTGGATCACCTGCTAGCTGCGCCAAGGTGAGAGCTGCATTTGGCCCACCTTGATACTTTGTTCTCAGCTCCTGCAGTGCCCTTCTCCATCTGCCGTCCCAGATGAGTGCTTGTGTGTCGGAATGGCTGGTACCTGTATTCTCTGTGCTGTTTCTGGTCTTGGCTGTGGAATAACGATCTGCGACTCTTGAGTTGTCCGGAAAATCTGCGGAAATTCTGTCCTCATCTCTGGATAAGATTCCAAGCTTGCTCCCATGTGCTGCAAAAAAGCTTTGATAATTTCTTTTGGAGTCATAATTGATTGTCCTTGGCCTGATGCACTAGCACCTGCTGCCCATGCCGGAATCCCCTCCGACGCTGTGATACACAATGTGTCACCCTGTTGTTCTTTTGGACTTTCCTGCAACTTTTTCTTGGAAGAGGACTTTTTGTAAGAAGTTGGAAAAAAGTCTTGCATTGTTAAGGTTTTACCACTAGTTGTTTGCCCCGTTAGGGTTGACTGTGCTTTTTGTTTCACCTTTTTGCTGCTTATTTTTTCTGATGAATCTGGGAATCTCTTCAAAGTTTCACACAGTTCGTGCAAATTGCGTGAGACACTTTCAGCTATTACCTTCATGAGAGACTGTCTACTTGGTTGCCATGGAAGCGGAGGCTCGCTGCTGAGACTAACTGTGTCTGCGCTGAGGGAAACGCCTCCTGCCTGGGCACGCCCCGTCTCCGCTTGCAGAGCCCCGGGGGTGTGGCCGCTTCTATCCTGACCACGCCTCCCCACTGCTCGCACCGACGTAGCCCTGCCCTTGGACACGCCTCCTCTCGTATCCTGATCTCCCTCACTGTCGCTTGTCTCAGCCCCCTCCGAGCTAGACCCGCCTACTTCGCTCTCATTTGAGCTGTCACTTTGTTTTCTGCTCCGCCCCCTCTTCGCTTCCGGACTCTCCGCCCCTATCGCTGACACTTCCGTATTTCGCGTTCCCCGCGCACGCCCACCGCGCTTCGTCGCCATCGCGCACGCGCCTGACGCTGTCCCTGTTACTATGGTCACCGCACTTGCTTTTTCTGTGTCCGCTACGGTTCGGACTGTTGCTCCACCCGCCGCCGCCACCGCGCCCGCGCTAACCGCGCATGCCGCGTCCGACGTTCCCGCGATCGGCATGGAGCTCGCCGCCCCGCCCACTCCCGGGCTGGAAGTCAGCGCAGCCCTCCCCGTGCCTGGGGTCGAGGCTGGCCCGCGTACCCCGGTCGCCCCGCCCGTCCCGCGCGTCCCGGCCGCCGCCGCGATTGGCTGAGTCCCGCCTATCCCCGCGACTGCGCGCACCGAATCCGCGCTTTTCCCCGCTGCGTCCGCGGTAGTTTTTGACTTTCCCGTCTCCGCCTCTGCCCCACCCGTTCCCCCTAGAGGTGCTTGTACCGCCCCCCCGCGCTCTGGGGACAAGGTGTCCGAGAGGCTGTAAAAACAGAAATCTAAATCCTCCAATTCACTCGGAAAAATTTCTAGCTTAAGCTTTCCTTTCCTGAGATGGGGTGTTCTAGGTATTCTTGGGGATCCTGGAGTTTCTAGGGATACACCTTGACCTTCTTCGGGTCCTTCATCTATATCTGAAGCCCCTTGCTGATAGCAAGATTCTTCCGCTGGCTGATGGCCAGACGGCAAAAGATCTCCCTCCCCCAGCTGCTGGCTAGAGTGGGATCCTCCCTCTGCTCCCGAGGGACCCAGAATCGCCCTCCGGCAACTCTGTAAATTTGCACTTCTGTGCGAAATAACTTCCAGCATCACCCGTGCCGGAGACAAGAGCTCTAACGCCTCTTTATCTCTCTGAGTCGCTAAGTGGTACAAAGATCTATTGATCTGTTCCCAAAAATTTGGCTCGAATAATAAATCCGCCTCGGCACTTGGAAACTTGAGCTTCACCCATAAAAGCAGATTTTTAAGTTCCTTATCTGGGATGGGCATGGGATGAGCTGACATCTCCCCTTTTAAGGTAGCTAGGAGATTGATTTGTTCCTGGCTGAATCCACCCCCCATGTTCTGAATTTTGACCTGTCTTACCAAAAGCAAGTCCTCTAAGTCGAACCGGATGGTTTTTCCTGGTCTCTGGCCAGCAGATCACAGGAGAGGAGTCCCGGGTTTCCTCCCTTCCGATTCTGGCTTGGAGCTGTCTTCCTCTCAGCGAAGGTCAAAATCTCTTCCCTGCAGCTTTCTCTGCCTCTGGGATATCTTCTGTCGACGGTGCTCACCTTTGTGAAGCCACCTCCAGCTCACTGCGCTCTCGCCCTCTTCGTGCTGGCCCTCTTCACACCTGCTTGTCGCTCACTTCGTGAGCCCACTTCTTGTGCCCACCCAGGGACGCCAAACTGTGACAGGCGGCGGCCTCTTTTATGGTCTGAGGCCGCTCACCTGTACAGTAAAGGGTGGTCTAAGAGTTCTTATTTTGCAGGCAGGGCGCAGCAGGGCACGAAAGAAGACTCGAGAGCTGTTGTTCTGAGGTTTCCAAGGTCGTTTATTCTTCCTTATCTAAGGAATTTTCTGTCTACCTTACAGCGGTCCACTCTGCAACTCATCCAAGGCTGTTCTCTTGCCCTCCGGGGCAGGACTTATCTTTTATACTCTAATTTACGTCTACTTTATTTACAATTAATCACCAATACTTTATACCCACTTTACACCGAGCAGTTTTCCCTTCACCAATCCCGAGTTGGCATCCCGACCCAGAAGATGGATGCCATGAAGAAGAAGAAGAATTTCTTACTACGCCACAAATCCTCCATCTTGTGTCCAAAAACCCCTTAATGTAAACAATCTTTAAAACCTTATTTTTCTACCTTCTAACACATCAATTTACACTCTACTTATTTCTGTGACTCTGTAATTCTGTATATAAAGATGGTAATTTCTCCCAGGGACTTAGACCGAACTCACAGAGATTTCTGGCACCTTGCCAAGGCTTCTGAGCCCCCTGTACAGGCTCCAGGGAAGCCAGGGGAATACCCTGGGTTCCCACACGGTGCGCCGTATATAATGTACAAAGTTGTGAAATTTGCTGACTCCCGGAGGTGCACCTTATAGTTGTGAAATTACTGTAAACAACCCATTACAGAGTGAAGAGACCAGAGCTTTTGTTTTGGTAAATGTTATTACATTCTACATTTTATAGTGGGTGTATCAACGGGTGAACAGTTCCAGTGAATACTGAATGGATAGAAGTTGCATATGTTGAGGGTCTAAAATGCAGAAATAAAGCTCTTCTCTTTCTTGTCACAAAGGTCAAAATTTTAAGAAAGTAGCAAGCTGATCTAAAGTCATGAGTCAACCTCCATTCATTCCAGTGCTACTCAGCAGATAAACAAGGGATGCCACATAGGAAATACACTGTCTTGTATAATTTTTCCTGAAATCATACAGCACTAATTATAGAGGTCTTTCTTGTTTAGCTCGGGCTAATTTCCTTTGAGTCTTATGTTGTTTTACTTGCAACTATACCAACCACACAGCAGAAAGTGCCAAATAAAGTAAATTAAATGGCAATATCATAGTAAGCGATGGTTTCTAGGAAATCTGAGAAGACTTAAAATTGCAATACTAGGTTGTGTGAACACATAGTGATAGCAATAGAAAAATATAAATTTATATTAATGACACTTGATCAGACTCTCTATCTGACTTCAAGCCTTCAGGAAAAAAAAAAAAAAAAAGGAAAGGACATTTGATGCCTTTTATGTTGATGAAAACTGACCTGAAAAAAAAAAAACCAAAAAACAACAGATTCTGTGCTAAACAATAACTCAATTAAAAGCAATTTAATTGAAAAATATTTGTATGGAAGGATTTGAAACAGAAAATTCTAAGATTAAGAAGAGCATTCTATTATTTTTACCTGCAGATTTGGGGTACTAAGAACCAAGCTACAGAGAGAGAAAAAACAGAGAAAACCCTTTCAGGAATGGATTAGTAGTTCAGAAATAGGCCTTTGAAAACTCAAAATTCTGCAGGATAATTAATTACTCTGCAGTTCACCATGAAGTCTTTTTAGCTACTTTAACAAAGACAGAAAATTGATGTCTTGTCTACTGAGTGCTGCAAGGAAATGAATATTATTAAATGTCTCTGCAGTACATAATTTCAGAAATGCTTGAAGTAACCAGTCATTGCATTTATTATGCTACTTGGATTTCTGGACCAAGATTAACCTTTTTATATACATTACTCCATGGTGTTAGATGTCTTCCTTCTTGACATTATAAATTGTAAAGAAACTCATCTTCTCTTTTACTTTAATACCTGTGGGTTTATGAAGAGTAATATGATCACTGGGAGAGAGTTATTAATTTTTGCCACAGATTGCCACAGTTACCATGAAAGGTCTCTTCTACAAATAAAAATACTTTTTAGTTCTCCCTTAAATTCCAAAGATGTACAGATAGAATTTTACTATACAGTTCAATCCAAAGCATAGGGCTTAAAAACACAGAAAATCCACAAGAGATTTTTTTCAAAAATTACTTTTTTCAAAGTCTTAGCCTGAATCTTGGCCTAAGGACCTTATTCCTTTAAAAAGGTCTTTAAAAATAGATTTTTTCCTTGAACCAGTATGGAACCAGACATAAGTATTTCTGTAAAATTCTAGGGAACCAGTTTATTTATTTATAATAAAGTAGAATCATTTAGTTGGAAAGGATCTACAATTATCTAGTCCAAATGCACTAATATAATGATTTTTTAAATGCAAGTAAACTCATCTTATAAAGAGCAAAATACTTGCCTAATATGAAGAAAATGAAATGAAAATTAGTGGAAGTGAATAGTACTTGAAGCGAGGTACGTGTAGAGGTCCACACTGCTTGGCTTGTATCAAAAAGAGGAAAAAAAGTCTGTAATTAAGATAATTTTCATGTGTTGTAAAACTGTCATGAAGTGATCTGATAAAAGTTTGAATATGTATGTAATACCAGGTTATAAATGGTAGAAGTACTATCAAGGTTTGATATATACCATAAGAAATGATAATTAGGAAAATGAGGTTATAGAGAATAATAAGCTTAAAATAAATACTTAAGTCTTACCTCTAACAGTCATACTCAGAAATTTCAGTTCCTATGTCTCTAGTGAAAGAAAGGTTTTGTGATTATATCATCAGAAAAATGTAATGAGCCCTGAAAATATTCTGCGCTAACTTCCTAATATTTATTGTTACTTTACGATATCTTATATACCAAGAAAGATACTACCCTCCCTGTAAAACCTGAATAAGCAATCTTTTCACAAGGCCCACTCCATTAGTCATGAATTCCACAATGTTCTAAGAATTGATCTGCTGTACAGAGCTAATATAAATAGCTATTTAACAGAAAGAAGACACTTAGAGAGACTTGTGATGGATCTGGCAATGACCTTCTTTTGTTGAATAGAAAATCTCTTAGATTTTAATATAAGGTGAATATTATGACAGTAATTGCATGTGTGGCAATGGCAGAGATCCCATGTACAGCCTATCATTGCCAGTTCAAAGAGAATTCTAAAAATAACATTAAACCAACATATGAAAGCTACTTTAGAAACTGAAAAAGGGAAGATACATTCCTCCCATGAAATAGATATTAGAAAATAACTTGTTATGAAAATAGCAAACTGTGAATGAAGGGACTAAATCTGGTACTGCTTAAGGGAAAGGAAGAGATTAAGGTGTAGGGAGAGACTGACAGGGTTTTAGGAGAGGAGGAAAGGAAGAAGCAAAATAAAATAAAAGAGAAAAAGAAACACAATAGTACAAAATACTTAACCTTGAAAGAATTCTTAAGGAAACCTGAAGACATTAAATAATTTGTTACATTTAATTAACATACTTCAATGAAAGTACGAGGAAAAGTACTGCTCTTGCCTCCCTCCCCTCGAATGCAAATAGAAGCAAATGAACCTGCTTTCCTGTTCTTAGTAGCTATTATTTGGCTCTGGTAAAATGTCCCAAGGTCTAGTAGTAATATGAGAAACTAGTAGACTGGAGAAATTAGATGAAAAAAATAGAGAGAGAATAAGAATTATAAGAAAATGTTACTATTATACATTAGATACCTATTACATCCATCAGCAATGTTTCAGGCAAGAATAAATCCTTCCAATATTTCAGAAATACAAATTTACTGTATAAAAACTGTTGGTAATTATCAGAGACATTGAAAAGAGAGAGATCCTGCAGTATACTGTTATATTTAAGTACCTGAAGCATAGAGGGCAAAGCACAACGACTACATGCTGATTATTTAACTACCTCTTTCCTCCTTTTGTAAGTAGAGTCTCTACTGGCATATTTTAATGCAGCTTATTCACTGAAAATCCACAGAAACGAGTCAAAGGTGATTATTTTCACAAACTCCAAATGAAAAAAAAAATGTACATGAAACTGAACTTAACTTCTTGAGCCTTTCAAGATGTATCTGCAATCAGCATACCACCAAGAAAACTTATAGCAGCAGAACAGGTGTATTTAGTTAGCAGCAACATAGAATAAACGTCAGATAGAAAAGTTCCTGTGGATGTTCCCAACTCAGTTGTCATCACTAGCCATTAAAGCACCTGTTTACATAAAAACGTGCTATCAGGAAAGTGTTTTTAGCTGCCTTGGGGGATAAGCAATGAGAAAGAGCAGAGCCAACACTACATGGCACGTCAAGACCGCCTGGTGTACCAGCTTGCATGGTGTCAAACTGCCACCACACTTATTTTAGAACCGTTACCGTAGAAAAGAATGTTTTACTCTAGTCAAAATTTCATCTTATCTTTTGTCTTTTATCACCGATTTTCAATTACACTTACTGCTAGTATTTCAGTAACATACTTATTTTAGTTGAACCGTTACCAGTCAGCATCAGTGAGATATGACTGCTAATTTCATACCTCTTATAGCTCATTGGTTCTTCCCTATCCTAAATTACCTTCATTTATGAAGAAGAGTATTTCAGATAATTTTATTTCTCTTAAATGTTCTTATCTCCCCCAAAATATTCTGGCGGTGTTGCCTGTGCTTTCAGAGATGGTCTCTCTTTATTAAACTTTGGGGTGACAAGAGTCCTTCTTTTTTTGTGAGGGTTCATTATTCAAAAACTTTGCGACTCTGTTACATGGCTTCATGCCCCAGGCAAAAGTAATGAAGGCAGTGAGGAAATAATGGAAGAATCTATAAACTTACTTTGATACTGTATATTTTTGCCTTTTTTTTTTTTTCTTTTGGATTGTTCATATATGATATTTCCCTGTAATTGTCTAATTATTCCTATACAGAGGCTCTTCTATGTTCTTTCTAATTGCCTCCACTGAAATTCCATTTTTTGATCAATTTCAATTTTTGACTTAATATCTTCTTCAATAATTAAAAAACCCCTACAGTTCAGAAAGTACTTACAAAGCTCCATATATAAAAATAAACCCTGAGAAAAATCAACGTTGGCAGGAGTTAAACAACACTTATTTTAAAAGTCACACAGAACAGAGATCTTAGTCTTTTAAAACAGTTCTTTTCAAGTAAAGGGATATGATGCAAGATTATGCGGTAACCCCTACTGCATTGTAACTCGGATTAAGACATGGCATAGCAGGTGGTTAAAAAAAAATGAGATCAGTTGTGAAATTTTAATTTTTCCTACATGGAAAAATTTATTTTCTTAAAGAGAGAGATCTCAGAAATCAATAGCAATTTTCCACGTCAAATGATATTGTCATATCTGCATAGAGCAAAGAATGAAGAAGGGATAACATGACCATGAAAAAGAGTTGTTTACAACTGCACACTTTCATAGGTAGCAACATTTGAATATGCTGAATTTGGAAAATAATGAAATCAAAAAAATACTGACTTTTGAGGGGTATTAGATATAAACTCTTAGAGATGTACTGGAAATATTACTGTTAATAAAAAGTAAATTGATGTACAGGACATGAAGTCAGGGAAAAGTATTAAGTAAAGCTTAATACTGCAAGATTAACATTTTGTTCTTGAGTGCTGCCTAATGCATTTCCACGCCTGAGGATTAATATCTAAAGGAAATTGGAGTACTTTCTACTTGTGTCTTAAAATCACTAGTTTGCAAATCCCTTGAAAAATAAATGTTTGCAAAAAAAAAAAAAATAGTGCAAACCACAACTCTTTGTTTAGCTGGCCAAATACTAAGACAAGTAAGAATGTTATAAACAGGCAAAACCAGCAAATAAAAGTATCAGTGTAATACAAACTATTTCTCATGCCTGTTCTTTTTGTAGTGACAGTTACAATAAATTGATATAAAGTATCTTCAAGTCTTATGCTTCCCTTTAAATCTAAATCAATTACATTTTGTTCTTTATTATTTTGCCCCAATAAGGTTCTATGATAGCCTCAAGAGACTCAAAAAAGAATGTGTTCTTTTATAGGTGATACAACTTGTTAGTCCCTTTTCTTCACAAAAGTGTTTTCCTGTACAAAATAACCCCCTGAAGATATTTCTAACCTCATTTAATCCTTTCAATACCTTGATAACCCACCCTGCAGTATTTTATCTTTATAATAGTCATGGAAAAAAGTGCTTTGGTCTGCAAATTTTCATGGGAACAAAATTGCACCTCAGAGTTGTGGTATAACACATGACACAGTAATGTGTGAACCATGAATTATTGAAAAAGTAAAGGAATCCTGAAACACAGTCTCTTTTCTGAAGGCAGAAGCTCAGTCCAGGTTTGCAGGCTGGATACCCTAAACATCAAAGCCAGCCAAAACATGACCTACAGGGAGATGAGTCTGGATATCTCAGGTCACTTCCTGACAATCAAGATTTGTACTGAGTCCAAGAGTAACATGAATTTTTCACTGCGATAAAAAAACAGATAGTTGCACCTCCATGTTTAATGCCTTTAAATAACTTTCCCTTTCTTACCACCACTCCAAATATGATCCAAGCTAATGATACACTAAAAGAAAAAAAAAAAAAAGAAAAAATGCACCCCCCCTTCCCCCCACAAAATGCACAGAACTCCACATCCCTACCCTTCCACATATCCTGGAATAAAACAAACAAACAAACAAACAAAACAAAAAAAAAAACCAACCAGAAAACCCAACCAACCAAAAAAACCCAACCACATAAAAATCACGACTGAATGATTGAACGATCGCAGACCTTACATTTGGAAATATTACAATTAGTAAGTAAACGTATAGTATTTGATATACAGTAATTTCACGAATACAAGCCGCAGCAATTTGACAAAAATTTTGGTGGAAACCCGGAAGTGCGGCTAATAGTCGGGTGCGGTTAATATATTAATAATTTTCTGACATTTACAACCCCAGACGTGCCAGCCAGAGTGCCGAGCCAAGCACCGGCCAGTAAAAGCCGGCATTTCGCAATTGTTACAGTGTTACCGTGTTGCCCTGGCTCCCTGCAGGCAGCACGGGGGGCGGGGAGAGAGGCGGGAGAGCTCTCTTCTTCCCTCCTCTGCCGCGGCCCGGGGAGGAGAGGTGGGGGGGGGGGGGGGAGCGCCGCCGTTGCCGCGGCTCCGGGGAGCCGACGGGGGGGGGGGGGCGCCGCCATTGCCGCGGCCCGGGGAGCCGACGGGGTAGGGGCGCCGCCATTACCGCGGCTCGGGGGGGCCGCGCCGCCATTGCCGCGGCCCGGGGAGCCGACGTGGGGGGGGGGGCGCCGCCATTGCCGCGGCTCCGGGAGCCGACGGGAGCCCTGTGCAGCCATTACCGCGTCTCGGGGAGCCGGTGGGAGCCCCGCGCCGCCATTGCCGCGGCTCGGGGGGGGGCGGGAAGCGCGCACCGCCATTGCCGCGGCTCGGGGAGGAGGCGGGGTGCTTTGTCCGCGCCCGCCGCCGGCGCCACGGGCGCGGGAAAGCTCCGTCCCCGCCCGCCGCCACTGCCGTAGGAGCGGGGGAAGCTCCGTCCCTGCCTGCCACCGCGGGGCAGCGCCGACCTGGGGTGACCGAGCCCAGTGGCAGCGGCGGCCGGCCCCGAGCGGCAGCACCGGGCTGGGCCACCTGGCCCCGTCAGCGGCCCCTAGCGGGCCGAGCCTGCACAGCCTTAGCTCAGCCAGTAAACCCCGCCCTCCCGCGGTTCTGTTACTAATTGCACGCGGGTCCTCGCTGCGAACGACAGAGCGGCTTATATTCGGGTGCGGCTTATCTATGGACAAAAACCAAAATATTTGCCAACACCCAGAGATGCGGCTTATACTCAGTGCGGCTTGTATTCGTGAATTTACTGTACATAAAATATACAACAAAACCCACTGGATTGTTCTAGCCCCTCTAGAGCTGACAGAAGATCTACTCCAGTACCATTTCCAGGTCTCATCAGGCATGAAGCTGAACACTCCCCCCTCATCTGCACACGCTCTGCAGACACAGCTGCTTGCAAATAGACAGACACAACAGTATTGGCACAGATACTCACCTAAAACAGGAGCTGCCTGAGTAATCACCCAGTCTCAGCACTCTCTGGGAAAAAAACCTTCCCAGATGCCACCAGTGTTTGACTCTCAGGTGCTCCATCTCTCTGGGGTCCTGCTATCAGATCTAAAGCCTCCAATTAACCAGGTCCAAGACCTCTGGTATCCCCATTAACCAAGACTTGTGCAGATAGTGTGTCTTGAAGTTTGCTACAGGCGAATGTGCAAACTGCACATTAATCTTCTCCGATCACTGGTTTCTCTTCATGTTCACTTTGAACTGCAATTAGATATTCTTTCTTTTGTCAGCCTTTCTCCAGTGAACAGTAGAGTGCAGGTAGCCTAATTTCACAGGTTTTTCACTTATTAAATTCCTTTCTATTTTATATAGTGAGGTTTAAAACCAAACTCCCTCAAACTGTACAAATCATTCAGACTTTCTATTAAAAAAATATATAATTCAAATATAATGTACAGTAATTTCACGACTATAAGGTGCACCCTTTTGACTAAAATCTCCCCCCAAAACCGGAAGTGCGCCCTATAGTCCGGTGTGCCTTATCTGATGTACAAAGTTGCGACATTTGCCACCCCGGAAGTGTGAGCCCGCCAGCATTGGGGCGTCCCCAGCGCGGGGCAGGCCCGCCAGCATCAGGGCGTCCCTGCCGGCATCGGGGCATCCCCGCTGGCATCAGGGCGTCCCCCGCGCGGGGCGGGCCTGCCGGCATCGGGGCATCCCCCGTGCGGGGGGGCCGAAAACCGCCGGAATCGGATCGGCTGCCGCGCGGGAAGGGCGAAAGCCGCTGGAATCGGATCGGCTGCTGTGTGGGAAGGGCGAAAGCCGCCGGAATCACAGCAGCCGCCTCGCGGTGGGGGCGAAAGTCACTGGAATCACAGCGACCGCCCTGCGGAGAGGGGGAAAGCCACCGGAATTGGAGCGGCTGCCACGGGGAGGGTCAAAAGTCGCCGGAATCAGAGCGGCTGCTGCACGGGGAGGGGGCAAGCAGCTGGAATCGGGGCAGCGGAGGCACGGGGCAAGCCTGCCGGCATTGGGTCACCTGGAGTGCCAGGGAACTCCCGGAACAGTGGGGCCCTGGGGATGCTGCACGGAGCAGCGGTGGGCATAGCCCGGCCCTGCTGGGTACAGGCGGGCCCGGGAGCCAATGGCTGCCGGGTTGAGGCGGGGCCTCGGCCAGCAAGAGCACAGGGGGAGCTGGGGGCGGAGCCTCGCTGCAGAAAAAAAGGTGTGCCTTATAGTCCGGTGCGCCTTATCTGATCTACAATGTTGCAAAATGTGCCGGCTCCTGGGGGGTGCGCCTTATAGTCCGGTGCGCCTTATGGTCGTGAAATTACTGTAAATAGTATTAGGCACTTCAAAGACTAAAAATCTATCTATTTAATTAGAAAAAAGCTGACAATAATTACTGTAATACTTACCAAAATAATGGTTATTTAATGAACTCAAAACCAGTAAAATTTTCTTGAGATGGTTGTAATTTTGAATTTGTTATTGTTACCAACAAAGTTTGATACAAATACTATATCACACATATCACAGTGAGCAAACAATTAATGTAAAGGGATTTTTCCTCCTTTTTATAATTTTAAATATCTTTTTTACTGACATCATGCATCTGACCGAGAGATTATGAATATATTTTAGATTTATTATCTCAGATTTGTGTATTTGTGACTAATAAAAGAAAGCAATCTGTTGTTAAGTGCTTTAATTTGCATGGATGATAGTAAAGTGATTTAGACATTTGATCTAAACCCTGAAGTTCAGAACAAGAATAAGAAAGAAAAGGATGCTGAAGTAAAATCAAAGATAGTCTTTTGAGCCTTTTTCCTATAACTTCTTTCTTACTTTTACCTTGAGATGGATTTTTTAATATATTGCTTCACCTAACCACAAGGATAACTGCTCTTAATATGTTTCAAGAACAAAGTAAGTAGTCTCTTTCCAAAAAAAAAGAAAAAATAAAAAAGGAACTGACTTATAAATGCCATATAAATTATAGTTTCTCCTTTCATCCCCCTAAAATTACAATCTTAAACATTTGCTATATTTACCTGAAAGAAAAAAAAAATACTCTTTTTTAAACATACTTTAACCTTAGATTTTATTTTTTTTAGCACAACGGTGCTTCTCTCAAATGTTTAATACTAATTCTTCTATATCAGGCTTATAACCTCAAGTGCTTTTGGGATTTTCCAAAGTGAGCCTTGGAAATGCTGAATGAGTGTCTCTACTTAACTTGAAAAGAAGACTTCAACTATTATTAATACTGGCTTCCAGCTCTGAAATGATAGAAAATCTGGGGGCTTAGGTGGTGTCTTAAAAATTGAAACTTTCTGTATTATGAAGTAACATTATAAGATAGGACCAGATTGAAAAATACATACCAATTCCAAACATACATGCAAATGCATACTGTACTTTAACCTCAGTGTTCCTGTTGGGCTGCTATGGAATTCAAATCATGTAGCTACAGGAAAAACAAATTGGTTTAGTTTTGTGCTTATAGAAAACCACTAATTAGTTTGTGCTTTTCAAAATAAGTATTTCTGATATATTTGGTCTTTGTTTACACTTCTAGTTTGCATTCACTTTGCATTTACACTTCTAACTGCAAGTGGGTCATCTTGAGTTCTTTTATACTGGAATGCTCTTAAATTGAGAGCTGTAAAGGATTAGAACTTCTATGCCAGCAACAAAACGTGTAACAATTTGTACGGAGACTACAGCCATAAAACCAGTATGACCTTCTTTTCTCCTACTCTTTCTTTCTAGATCGCAGTTGCTGTGACCAAAGGTGTCATTCAGTGAATACCAGCTCATCCATGCAAGAAGGAAAGCACAATACAATTTTAAAAATGTACAGATATATATGTATATATACATATATTTGCAAGAAGAGTCAAGAATATGAAAATAAAAGAAAGGTCAGAAAATTCCCAAACAGCTACATTTTTGAGGGAGATGCAAATATACCTGGTCTGTATTATGAACTCTTTTAGTACGGTATTGCCTGCTACCAATAAAACATTTTAAGATTTTATTTTCTTTTTAAGAATTCCATCAAAAGTTGTGGAAAGGAAAGAAAATAGTTTCTTTAACTAAGGTATGTGCTTTTCTCCAGTAACTACTTACCAAATGCATAAAAATTCAGTATGCTTATCCTCATATCTCATCTCTAAGTTTAGATTTGTTTTAATTTTTTTTTTTTTTTTTTTCCCTAAAAGGCACTATAGGTTCTACCATGCTGAAGAGATCTTTCATGAAGATACCACACTACAGTTTTGTGAACCCAACATGGACAGTGCCTTCAGATGCTGTGAAATTCTGGCAGCATTTGTTGGCCCAAGAATTCAGAGCTATTTTCACCTATGAAGCACAGTTTGCTACCTTGGCTTCAATGCTGCTGCCTATAGAAAGTATTAAAAGAAGATAAAAGATAAAGGTTTTCTCAAAGCAAACCTGCCTTCCCCTCTGCACCACCATGGACCTATTTCAACTCAATTTAAAGATGTCAGGTACACCCAGAGTAACATGGAACTTTTGTTCAGTCCCTCAAAAAAATCTTCTTTGAAGCTGATCCCAGGACACACAGGCAGGGGGGTAATGAAGAGAAACCAGAGGGAAAAAAGGAAAATATCCAGTATAATTTATAAACTTTGAAAAGGAATGGTCAAAAAGTAATTCAGGGATACTTGATAAGTGTTGAATCCTTATTTCAAAACGTTAAGTATTGAAATATTTAAAAAATGATACAACACAACATTAATGAACAATATGAGGTGTACAAATAGTATAAATGTTGGTGTACTCAAAAAATACTAAGCTTGGTCTTTGTTTGAATATCTTATTCAAATAAATATTGGAAGAAAAGTTTTACGAAATTCCTAAAAATACTTATCTATTACCATGAATTTTCTCACATCAAAATTGTGCTGAACACTCGCAATAGTCTTTATATCTATTATTATTATTATTATTATTATTATTATTATTATTATTATTATTGCTATTGTTATTGTTATTATTATTATTAGCATCGTGGATTTTTCATGTGGAATGTTGCACACTGCTTTTAAAAATCAGATCTCAAGTCTATCAAATAACAGCTTGCTCATATGTAGGGATGAAAAGGATATAGAATTTGTATTATTGCTAAGGCACAAAGCTACTAACAAGGAATTCAGAAAGTTCACAAACTTTTTATACAGTGTTATCACCTATAAGACAAGATTATGGCATGTGTCCTTCTATTGCTTTTAAAAAAATTTGCTCTCAACCTCTAAAAATTAAATTAATTGTAGAAAATACTTTCACGATACTCATTAAAAAATAGACATTTAAAAAAAGACACAATATTTGCACTGGTTTTCTTCAGCAGTGCATTTTATTTGCTGTTTTAAATGTACAAATTCAAGTCTCGGTTGCTTTTTTTTTTCTATTTTGCAATTTTTTTGTTTTTTTTCCTTTCCTTTCTTTTAAAATATTCTCATTTAAAACCTGTGCATGTGTCCACTGACAACAAAAAAAGCATAGATGCAATCCTCTTGTCCTGAAGTATTAAACCAATCCTGTGATCTTACAAAATCTTTTCACTATCTGGACTTCTGTTGTTATGCCTCAGTTCTCAAGGGACATGTGTAAAAAATAGCTGACTGATTTTTTTCCTTAAGTCTTATTTTAGTTGCAAGAAATCTGGTGTACTGCTAATAATGCTAACAAGTAGTCTGTTGCCAGAATGTTCCACTTCCATTAGCACTTTACAGGTTTTCTAACACTGATTCAAACTAGGAAGAAGAATAAATTTAGTTCAAATCTTTATTATAATGCTATCTGTCATACCTTAATATATCCTTGATCTGAATTCCATGAAATTTTACCAAACAGAATTGTTATGGTGACATTTCAGGGCTTCAAGCTTTCACTATTTTTTTCCGTTTCTAGAAGTAAATACATCTTTATATTAAATGCTTTGTTGAACACATAAATGAAGCTTTGAGGTCCCTGTAACCATTTAGAGAAGTGAATACTTTTATGTAAATGAGAAAAATTCTGACCAAAACGATTTATTGAGTGACTTGGATTATCTCAGCTGGTTAAAAGGTTGTGAGTTAGATCCGTCTCAAGCCAGTCACTTAAGAGTTAGACTGGATGATCCTTGTGGGTTCCTTACAATTCAAAGTATTCTGTGGTTCTGAGCATGTTCATTTCAGTGTGGTCTTGTATCTTAGATGCAAGAGCAGCATCAAACTCACCTGAAATACTCAGAGAGAATAACAAGAACTTGCTAATGATTATTTCTATTGCAGTAACTTCCAGGATATGAAAACAATGACCAGACTGCACAACTTCAAGGTAACTACACCAATGACAACATTGTTTTGTTTTTCTTTCCATTTTAAAACCCAGCTTTCTTGAAGATAACAAGGCTACCTATGTAAGGGAAAACATAACTGTCACAATAAGAAAGTGTGTATTGTTTCATTATCAAGAGAGACACTACTTATACTAATTCTGCCCCTTTCTGTTGCGAGTAGTGATTTGACAGACAGATTACCTAAATATGAGACAGCATTAGCAACTGACTTTCCTAGTGTGACAGGATTCATGTGGCACAGACCTAATTACTTCAGACTTGTCAAAGGGAGAGACAACTCTGGACGATAGTGTACTGCTAATGATGCATCTCATGTGAACGAATGGACAGGTTAAGCTACATGTGCTTGCCAAATTTCTATTCCTTCAGACAATTAATACAAGATGTTCAGGAAACAGATGGCCAGTCACCTAAAAGTCAAATCAGAATATCTTTTATGATCTGTGGGGAACCATTACTGGCAACAGAATTGAAGGTGTTTAGCATGTTGTTGACAGTCTACTCAATCTTCTCAATCATTTATTTTAAAAAAGCAATTATTCTCTGCAAGACACCTGACTTACCTTTCCATCCTACTAGTACAGCTGTGCCTGAGAGAAGACCAAGTATTTTCTGTTACACTAAGTTTAGACCTCTCTGAAACTCAAGAAGCTATAATAGCGATGTTTTCAGTCTCAGAATAGAAGTAACATGAATCCAAGCCCTTCTCAGGACTGGGGATTGTTTTATCCTGCTATTCAACTTAACCTTAATGTAATGTTCATACCATCCTATTTCCTTTAACTATAAGCTAGGTTAACAAACTTGGTGGGAAGTTATCCTAGTTATGAATAGTCAATTTTTTTTAGTAACCTTTAACTTTTATCTATCTTTGCAACTTTCAGATTTTTTCTGTTCCTTTTCTCAGGAAACCTTTCAGTTTTGTTTTGTTTGTTTTTGGTTTTTTTCTGGCAGTAGGGCAAACCATATTATAGTGCAGGACAGGTGTAGTACAGTCTCAATGTTTTATTAGAACTATTAACATTTCTCGTGATATTTTTGTGCACCTCATATAAAAACCTACCATTTTCTTTGGTGACCCTCTTTTACTTTGTCACAAAAATAACCTTCAAGAGATGCTGTTGAGTTCATGAGAAATTTGGACAAGCAAATAAGTCTGATTCTTTTTTCCTTGCTCTATTTCAGTAGAAGATAATTCACTTGTATGTACACAGTACATATTTCAGAATGATGTTCTGATTTTTTCTGCCACACAAACTTACAGTAATTTCACAAATACAAGCCGCACCAATTTGACCAAAAGTTTGGTGGAAACCCGGAAGTGCGGCTAATACTCGGAAGTGTGGCTAATATATGAACAATATTCTAAAAGCTGCCAACATGGAAGTGAGAGCCTGTGGCAGCCCCAAGCCAAGCTGGAGCCCGGCCGGCCCCTGCAGAGGTGGGAAAGCCTGGCAGAGGCGGGGCCAGCAGTGCGGGGCAGGGGAGGATGGCAGAGCCCGGGCCAGCAGGGTGGGGGAGCCCAGCAGAACCGGAGCTAGCAGTCCACTGGAGCCCAGGAGAACTGGGGCCAGCAGTGTGGAGGAGCCCGGCAGTGCGGGGGCCTGCAGTACCGGCCAGGGCGAGCAAACGCGGCAGCGGTGGTGCAGACTGGAACGGGGAGTCCTGTAACATAAATAATAGGTTATAATTATGTTGAGTTTTGGCATAGAATTTTTATTTTCCTTTTCAAAGAAATATCTTCTTTGGTTCTGTTCCCAGCTGATAGTTCTAATAGCTGGATTATTGTATACACTATGATTTTAAAAGTTTCTTTCCAACACAAACAATTCTGTGATTCTATCAATTATGTTATTTTTAACTTTATTCCACAACTTGAAGCAACTTTAGGGTCACAAATAACTATATGAAATGGGCTATTGTATGACTATACCCCAGTGATGCACTGGAGACAAAAGACAACTGGAGACAAGCAATAAATCTGACAGAAAACTTGTGCATGCTCATTGGCTTTTTTCTTCTAGTCATTATGAATATTCTGATATTTCCTACCACGGATCATACATAAACAGACAATAATTCTTACTTTTGATATATGCAAAAGTGAAGACAAAATTACAGTCTCAAATAAGCTTTTGAAAACAGTTGAATGATATATAAATTAGTAGTGTCACAGAAATTCATGCTCTTGAGCTCACTATTGTCTCCAACATTCAAAATAATCTCTTCCATGACATCAAACTGGTGATATCTAGATTCCTTATTTCACATTTTTCTAAGGTGAACATATTTTGACCCTTTTCCACTGTCGTTTCCCTCTTTTTTTTTTGTCTCTTCTCCCTCCATATTTGATGAGGTATTATATGTCTATAAAGATAGACACATACAGATAGATATCTATAGATACCTACAGAAGTCTTCTATGATTCTACAATTTGCATTAGATTTACCGAAAATTTTGTGCTCTAAGAGCAGAAGATTTAGATTGATTAGCACTGTAATGGAATGAATTTTTTTAAAAAGATTGAACAAATCTTTAAGTTACAAAGTCTAAGAAGAGCACACAATTCAATTAGGTTTGTTATTCTTGTTTAGTTTCTCGTTTCACATGGTGTTGGCTCTTTGACTCCAGACTAATTTGTATCTCAGAATATCAAGGAACTGTAAATTACAGATGGTTCATAAAAAAGTTTCAAGGAAAATATTCTTATTGAGACCCACATGCTGATTATGATTGACACTAAGTCCTGAAATCGGTGTGGCATCCTGCAGAATTTTCACAGGTATAGCCATTTTTACTGTGCAGATCCTAAAGTGACTTCAAAGTTACTTATAAGTAAGCCTTCACAAATCTTAGCCCTGCTTGCTAGAATATTCATTTTAATCTCCTTAATCTTTTATTTATCAGTTAAATATATGGAACTCATTTGACACTAAATAGAGAATATGTAAAGGCAATAATTCCTATCACTTAAAAAGGGTGAAGATGAAAAGGAAGACCCAAAATGATCCTGCAGGAATGCACTTAATTTTATTCTCAATTTATTTCAATATGGATCCTTAACCTTGTTTTTCCTTCTTTCTATATGCAGGTCTACATAAAGGATTTCCAAGTTAAGACCAAAATGTAATTAATAGAAGGGATTTATCTATTAAACAAATATCATGAATATTCAAGAAGCACATACCTGTGGAACTGCTTGAATCTGTCACCAATGCTACATGATTCTTTCTAAAACAATAATAATCTGTTTTAAATTTAAGCAATATATTTGTCCCATTCCTTCTTTTGTGGCAAGAAACTGTCTTCCATTTTCCAGGTTATCTTAGTTAGTGAGAAGTTTACACCCTTGTGTTCTGATGTCTATAAACTTGTAGGTGTTTTTCAGCCAGCTGCAGTTAACAATCATATTTTTTCACTATATTTATATATTATTCAGATTTTTTTTTATTACACTACTTCAGCCAAACCTCTCAATTTCCCTCTCTTTAAATATATTTCCCATTCCTCTGTTTATTCTGAAAATAAAGATTTTTCTTCTTTATACATAACATTCCAGAGGAAGTCTCATGAGTGTTTTAGGCAAAAAAAAATAACTCCATCTTAAAAATTCTTGACTGATGTTTAAGGCTGAACGACCATTTTTAAAAACTGCTTTGCTTTCGTGATTGCAACTTATCATAGAATGTGTTGGGCTGAGAGGTGCCTTTAAAATCATCTAAGTTCAACACTCCTGCCTTGATCAGAGATATCTCCCATTAGTCCAAGTAGCCTAAAACCCCAGCCTGACCAATCCATAGCTAACTTGGAGATCCCAAAACTATTCTTTGTTTCTACCTGTGATGTTTCCATTATAGAGCCTAAACCATCAATAGGAGTACTTTTAGAATTTCAAATTAGTGGATTTTATTCTACTTCTGTTAATTAAGACATCTAGTTCTTACCATAGCTCCATCCTTTTCTGTACTGATTGCTAGCTTCATTGGATCAGCAAATTTCCACCGCCCAGTTGAATACATCAGCAAAAAGTATCAAAAAAGATTTTCCCCATTATTTATACTTGAGTTCACTACCAAACTTAAAAAATTCAACAATTGTCTCACTAACAAAACTTCCGTAAACATCTTGCATCTCTGTCTTTCTCTATGGTATTATAACAAATGTTTTACTGAAAATAGATTAAAACTGTATTTCCCTGTCTAGACAATCAGTCTACTATCTTATCAAAGACATATACAAGGTTAGTCTGACACAATCTACTTTTGATGAACTGATGCATTATTTCCCAACATTTATTCATTTACAGTCACGACTTGAATATTTACTTTCAGTATTTATTCATAAATTGTATGCTACTGAGGATAGATTAATCAGTTTGCAGCTGCATGTTTTTCTTCACTATAAGCTAGATATGTTTTCCTGTCATATGGTGCCAGTCCAACTTGGCAAATTCATTAGAAATTCCTACTAATAACTACCAATTTCATAGGTCAGCTGTTTTGAACTTCTGTGAATGAAGAACATGTATTTCATACAATATTAAAACAGATCATTTTTATCACCTTTCTGTAAAACATTTTTTTTAACCAAACTGTTTCCTTTATACACCCCTTACTCATTGTCCACTACTATAATTACTCAATCAGTAATACTCTTTTAGAGTCATTTTGTTCCGCATTAGTATTTATTTCTTGGCTGACTGGAGAATTTACTTCATCAGTGAGAGGCACAAGCTGCAAGCACTCATACTTAATCTATTTACTGGAAAAATGCTTTCCTCAGGGTTTAAGTACGGTAGTTTCACGATTACAAGCCACACTGACTATAAGCCGCATCACCAGGTGTTGGTAGACATTTCCTTCTTTATCCATACACAAGCTGCACCCAATTATAAGCCGCTCTGTCGTTTGCAGCAAGGACCCACGTGCAACAAAGTTGTGAAATAGTAACAGAATCGTGGGATCGCGGGGTTTACGGGCTCGGCTCAGGTCGTGAGGGCTCGGGGCTGCCGACGGGGCCAGGTGGCCCAGCTCAGCGCTGCCGCTCAGGGGGACCGCTCAGGGCCGGCCGCCGCCACTGCTGGGCTCGCTCGCCCCGGCCCGGTGCTGCACCACGGTGGCGGGGGGACATGGAGCCCGCCGGCACCCGCAGTGGTGGTGGGAGGTGGGGATGGAGCCCTCTGGCGCCCACGGCGGCAGCAGGCAGGGATGGGAGCCCCTGCCTCCCCCGGAGCTGTGGGGCGAGCAGGAGGGAGCCCCCGCCTCCCCCCAAGCCGCGGGGACAGCAGGAGGGAGCCCCTGCCTTCCCCCGGGCCGTGAGGATGGCAGTACGGAGCCCCCCACCTTCCCCCCAGTCCGCGGGCCAGCAGGAGCCATCCCCCGCCTTCCCCCCGGGCCACGGAGATGACAGCACGGAGCTCCCCCGCCTCTCCCGGGCTGCACTGCCTGAAGGAGGGAGCTCCCCCACCTCCCCCACACCGTGCTGCCTGCACAGAGCCCAGCTCCACCCGCCGCGCAACAGAGTAATCAATTTGTAACAATCGCGTAAATGCTGGGTTTTACTGGCAGGTGCTCGACTTGGCACCTCGGTTTTCACTTCCGGGGTTGGCAATGTCAAAAAACCAAACCAACAAAATCTGAGAACAATTTTTTTTTCCACGCAATAGAGTTAATCTTTCTCCCTTTAAAATGTGATGTTTGAGCGCTTTCACAAACCTTCAATATGGCAACTTTTTTTTTAAGAAAAAGCCATTTTTACAAACAGGCATATAGACATTTTGATTTTGTTGCAGAGTAATGGATTTCACAACTTCTCTAATATAAGACTGACTTACAATGAGTGTATTTCACTTCCTAGAGCTCAAAAAATTTTCCTCTGGGCACTTTATCTGTTAGTTGCATGGAAAAATGCCACTACGTTTTGTTACTTTCCTCTCCTTCTCCCTCTTTCCCCCATAGCTTTTCACAGTAGGTTGACATGCTGAAAATAACTCTTTTACCAGCTTTGTAATTTCAAAAATCATTAACTTTGTGTAATTCCATTGTAATCGTAGCTTATAATTTTATTGTAGGTTAAGATATACTTTGGCAATCTGAGGAATTAATACAAAACGGGAGGTACAAGAATCTTAAAAAAAATTTGCCTTTTTTTTTGTTGATATTCAAGATCCAGTAAACTAATTTCTTTTGTCAGACCATACTTAGTGTTCCAATGCTTGCAATTCCATTTTAACATTAACTAAAGGATATTTACCTGTATAATTTGATTGTTGCACATTTTTCATGTAAGATTCTAACTTCATGAACATTAAGAAAAGATTATTTTTAAGCTCATATTTATTGCCAGCAATTTTTGCTTGTATAATATCCTGAACATACCTGAACTTCAATACTGTCAAAGCTAGCATATGTGATCTTGTTTCAAGAGACTTTACCTCAATAATTATGTCACAAATATTTCTTCTTAAGTTGGAATTACTTTAATTGACTTGGTATTTGACTCTGTTAATCAACATTCATCTTATCTCAGTTGAAGTAATTTAACCCGGGTTCAATAAAATTCATTCTCAGTCTCATTCTTAGAAAATTGCATTCACGATTATAGTCTGCACAAGACTATTTAAATTGCCCAGAATGAAAGTGTGATATTTCAGCATGTATATGGTCCTAAATGAAATCAACATTTTATTTCCTTAATAATCTCTTTACTATTGAGATTTTCGACCCAGATATTCAACCTTCTTGAAATTTTTTCTCTATTGTGTGAATTCCCTTTGTTCTGATTTCCTTAGTAGCGACTTAGAAGGAATAAATACTCACTCTCTTTTCTCTTGGAAAAAGAGGAAGAAACAGGAAAAACCATTAGTAAAAAGTGTAAAGCAAGCAAAGAGAAGGCAGGTGCCTAATCTATAGATCAATAGATTAGATGATGTTTGCTACAGGATGTTTTGGATGGCCTGAAAAAAAATTTTACAGATACCTGGAGAAAGGACACAATAGTGACTGTTAAACACACAAATACCACCTCTGACTGAAAAAGATTCTGAATCTGGAACACTAGGTATTCCTTGGAAGTATCACTTCATATTTTGACTATTTATGCTCCCTCCTTTGGATATCTATAACTGGATGGTAAGTGCTGCTATATATCATTGCAGAACAATATGATCTAAGTATTGAGAAATTCTGTGTTATAAGGATGGGTCTGTTTAATGACATACAATAAAGATATTCACCACTTGCATGAGATTATTTAAAGGAACATAATTTTTCCCATAAGAAAATTGCTATGAGTTCATGGTGTGACTACAAGACATCTTCAATCAATTACGTAGTCACATCTCATGCTAAATATCACCCCTGGGAGATTTTTTGGGGCCAGTTTTGTTTCTATGTTTTTTTTTTTATTTTATTTTTCATGGGACATTGGTTTAGATTTTTTTAAGAAATTGATCCAAAAGTATACTGAAGGTGTCAACTTTTAATTACTAAATGTTCCATACTTTTAGGAAAATATATGAAACTATGACCATACTGTGTGTATTTTCGTATTTGTGCAAATGTTTCATATGATTTTTGGCAACAGTACACAGATGTGCTTGGTTTAATTTCTATCTGTTATTCAATGGGAATTTTATTTTATCATGATTTAGAATACTAAAATATATTCTATTAGCCTCAGATCACTGCTTTGTGACATTTACTGATATATACTTATTCATTATGCTCTATATGTTATACATGCATAATATATATATGTACAGTAATTTCATGATTATAAGCCGCACCATTTTGACTAAAATTTTGCTCCCACCCCGGAAATGCAGCTTACACTCAGGTGCGGCTAATTTGTGAAAAAAGTTCTGAAATTTCCAACCCCAGAAGTGCCAGCCAAGGTGCCGAGCCAAGCACCTACCAGTAAAACCCGGGATTGCGCGATTGCTACAAATTGGTTACTCTGTTGCACTGCGGTTGGAGGCAGGCTCCGTACTGGCAGCACAGGGGAGGGAGGTGGGGCACTGCCTTCTTCAGGCAGCGCAGAGAGGGGGAGGCAGGGGCTCCATGCTGCCATCCCCGCGGCTCGGGAGGGAGGCGGAGGGCCCCCTCCTGCCAGCCCCATGGCTCAGGGGTGAGGCAGGGGGCTCCCGCCCCCGCCAGTCGCCGCCACTGTGGATGCCGGCGGGCTCCGTGCCCGCCTGCCTCTGCGGGGTAGCGCCAGGCCAGGGTGAGTGAGCCCAGCGGCATGGTAGCCAGCCCCGAGGAACCCCGCCAAGTGGCAGCGCCGAGCTGGGCCACCTGGCCCAGCCAGCAGCCCCAAGTGGGCCGAGCCTGCCCTGCCCCGAGCCAAGCCGAGCCAGTAAACCCCTCCATCCTGTGATTCTGTTACTAATTGGCAACTTTGTTGCATGTGGGTCCTTGCTGCAAACCGCAGAGCAACTTATAATCAGGTGTGGCTTATGTAAATGGAAGGAAATGTTGCCGACACCTGGAGATGTGGCTTATAGTCAGTGTGGCTTGTAATCTTGAAATTGCTGTAGTCTTCTGTTTGCTTTAGAGATGAGAAGTTATTTTACATTCAGTTCAATTCTTGCTGTCATAGAAGCAACACAGAATGTGCCTTGGGTTTTCTACAATTTTAACACTCTTTTCAACAGAAATCCCTTATGTTCTTTCCCCTTATGTGAAAGCAAACCAAAACCTGTAAAATCTTTAAACAAACAGTAGCCTGAAGATAAAGAAAAGTCTAGTCACATTAGTAGTTAAGAAAATACCTGGGTTTGCTACTTGCTCTGTTTATACCGTTATATATCTTTCCTGGGGTATTAAAAATAATCTTAAATCTGAAGGCATCGTTATAATTAAAAAACTCCAAACTTACTATTTTTATTAAAAATAATCTTAATTAATCAAGTAATTAATTTCACAGGCCACAACCCAAGCTGACTAAAACTCCTGATCCCGCTAACTGCTCCATTCAAGAATTTTTCCTCTTAAGATGTGAAATGTTTAAAAGAACATTAAAACCAATTCAATAAGCCCATTTCACTAAAATCGGTCTTTCAATTGCCTGAGTTCCTTTCTTAAATCTGGTATTTGGGTTGTGATGGGTTATTACCAAAGAATAATTTTAAGCTGTTTTCCTAAAGCTCTTTCTACGAGTAGCAAAAAAGAGACATTCTTTTAGAGGACAAATTGAAGCACACAAATCACCCTCTGGTAAGGCCTTTCCACTTGATGTATAGAGCAAATATAGGGAGACAAATCTCCTGGGCAGATGTATACCACTAAAATCAGAGGGGTTTGGAAATCTGAACATTTTTTGAATTAACAATTTTCTTTCCATACAGTTTAAGCAAGATAACCTGCTGCAGTAGAAAAAATTAACATCACTAAATCATATTAATGTAGAACAAAAGATGTTGAGAACTATCACTTCAAATTTATGTCTCTTTTTAAATTAAGTCTATCATCTTCTGGAGGAAAGTAAGAAGATGTTTCAATAATTCACGAATTCAGTTATTCAGGGAAGCTTGATCTATTTGACTACTAATACACTGATGACAAGAGTGTCTATGCTTCTCTTTTTCATCTCCTGCTTTTTACCCTTGCCTTGACAAGTCCATACATGACTTAGTTCAAAATGATACTGTGAATTTGAAAACTACTGTTCTGATCATAGATTCTTTCCTACTGCCAGAGATAACTTTTGTTTGTACGACAATTAGCTCAAAAAATTACAACCAATTTTAGCTGGTTAATATTCCTGTTACTGCACATATAGCCAGTGGTTAGTGTTCCAAATCAGGCAGGGCAGGGAGGAGGGAAGAGGAAGACAGAATTTAAAAAAAATATAGTTGCAAGAAGTTAAATGACATAGACAGGAGCTCAGCTCAGTGAATTCACCACCCTGCTACTAAAGCAACCACCAAACTTCTCGGAAAAAACCCAACCTAAAATTCTATACTTACAGCACTCATTTAGATATACATTTATATAGTTTCAAACTGTCCCAAGTCAGAAATACCAAACATAAGAATACTTCTTTGAAATTACTGCAACTGATTAGTTGATAAAACAATGACATTAACTATTCAGACTTCTTCAACACATTCAATATTATTCTTATAAATGGCTTAATTTTGTGGAAAATCGGAGACAACCAATGACTAGGAATGGAGTGTATTTTCTACCATGTGGAAACACATATTTGTCTCAAGTACATGTCTCCAACAGATATGAATTTTGAAAAATGACATTATTAAAAAAAAAGATGTTTAAATTTGAATTTCGTAACTAGTATGGTCTATAAGAAAAATAATGGATATTCATGTTCAGTTCTACTTTTATGTTGTTATCAAAATGTTGCAGTGAAAATAATTTTCACATGATATTCATATTTCATATTCATATTTTCCTATTCACTAAACATAATTCTGTTAATAGCCTATTTTGAAGAACAGCAATAAATTTTAGACTACTTGGAAAATCTCCCCTGTGTTAGTTAACAACACTGAAGCTCTTAGCTAGAGCTTTCCTACCGTAAAACAGATCCATTTTTAGCAGTCAATGGCACCAGTTGTGATGCAAAATAGATTTGGTAGTGCCTTACATACTTTCTGTGTTGACATTATACACTACTGTATGTAAAAGCAAAATATTGCACTAAATATATCACAGTTTGTAGGGTAGAGTAAAAATTTGTGAGAACAAAAACTATTTCAGTTTTAACTAATGTGATCCACTCTTGCAATAAGTCGGTTTAAAGTAGAAAATATATTGAAAAATATATTTATGATCTCTTATTGATCCATTGAGAATTTAAATTGTCCTTTAAAATTATTCTCATTTAGAAAAATTAAATGTTAATATAAATTTTTAAAAATGTATCCAGTATTAGCTTCTGAGAAACAGATCCTTGCATCTTTCTCTGGATAAAGTCACTTCTGTCTGGCAAAGATTGTATTCTGATGTAAATCGCAGGTGATGCTAACATTGCTTCTTAAACTTTGCCTTAACTTCAGTCAAAAAAGTCTACTAGTTTTTCTAATCTATTCCTCTTTTTTCCAACATTATTTTAGAGTGTAGACATTGAAACTTGCTATGCCATTGCAAATTATTGACCATAATGCAATTATTTTCTCTAAGAATTCAAGAATCATATAACCTAATTTTTGGCCACTGCAGTTCTAAGATGTTCTCTATGAATTTTTAATCCACTGTGGTGTCCAAAAATTGTATATTTAACATGAAAATATGAATTTCAGTCTTCAGATATATTTGTGGTCCTGATTTTTCAGAAGATATTGGTTCATACTGTAGAGCAGTCTGAACCTGTCTGAAACCAAATTACTCTGTAGAACTCAATCTTCTAATTAACATGTACTCCAAGCTTATAAGCATAAGTTTTATGGCTTCTCATTTATTACAGTATGGACTAAGTTTCTTAGCTTGGCTCTCATTTTAACCTGGGTCAAACTTGAAGTAATGTAGTTCTCCGAAATATTTACTGTCTTTTTACTACTTCCTGCAATACACAAGCTATCAAGCCTTGTATATACTGAAAAGTTTTTTAAAAACCTCTAAAACCAAAAAATTAAAAAATAACACCATCTTCCTCACAGGAATCATCCCCCCCCCCAAAAAACAACCAACCAAACAAAAACAAAGAAAGAAACAAACGTAAGTAAAAAGGCTTAACGCTCAAAATTAACAATAGGGGAAATGTGATTTGAAAACAAGTGCAACTAATGAGATATTTAATTATTAGTCTTAAACTTTATTTTAAGGTTGTTTTCTTTATCCTCTGAAATTTATCTTTAATTAGAGCACAAAAGGCAGGACCTGTGGGCTCTGTATCCTAGTGGGTCCTTTCTGACTCAGAATATTCTGTGATTTTGTGATTCTGTGAAAAAATAAGTCAAAATTCCAGCACATGACATAGTCTGGCGGAGTATGACATCTTGATTAATATCTATTTAATGTATGTTAATACATGCTAGGAGAGCAGACAGAGTTACTAGTAATGAAGGAACAAGGACAACACAGTTGTGGAAGAACTGGATAAGAGGTAATATTTAAAAAAAGAAGCTGTAAAGGAAAAGGAACCATGTCAGGTGAAGGATGAAGAATAAAGATAGGTAAACTACTAGATAAAGTTGTTGAAGCAATTATCTACAGCAAAATATCTCTACAGCAATCACAGTGCAGTAATTTGGGGTAAAATAGTCACCAAGGATGTAGGCATGGGAAGCCATACACTTACACAGGAATCTAAATCAATACATTAACATTCCAAGGAATGAGCAATTCCAGTTTGATAGGTTGGTTCCTTTTGAAGGCTACTGCCACATCTATAAAGGCTCATTCATCACCAAGGAAGCTCTGCCTCATTATTCTGACTACTTCTACAGGGTTCCCTCCAAGGCTATACACCGAGCAGCCCACTGTTGAAGGTTTCAAAATCTGGGAAGTGAACACAATCACTGGGAAGCCTTCAGAAGTATTTACACAGCTGAAAACATGGGAACGATCTGTTTGTGCTAGTAGTGTTTGAAAACACACAACATATTTGTTGAATAAACTCAGATTCCTGTATCATTTAAATCCACAGGTCTAACTGCAGAGTACTTTAGGTTTGTATGCATTTCTTTCGAACCAATACATCAAAATACCCATTTTGAAACAATGTCTGAATTCAGTGTCCCACAACAACCTGCAGTGAATATTTGCCACTAGCAGCTGCCTGCAGTAAATTATTTGACAGCATGGGTGGGACCAAGCTAGCATACTGATGTTAAGAGTCAACGCTGCTACTCAGGACGTGCTTCATATTTCACGCTTCACAAAGAGCAAGGAGAGGAACCAGTGCCTCTGAAATTTCTTACTCAGAAGATGTATTATGCTGGTCTCTGTCCTGCTCCTGTATCACTTAACTCTGTACCCTGGCCACAGCTCTTTTGTTGGTTCTGTCTTTTATGTCCCACATACCCAACCAGTTCTGGGGGCTGTGTAAAGCCAAGGCATTCACACGAGTTGCAAGTGGTCTCTGCAGCAGTTGCTTCTTTTGAGCACCTTTGAGTTGCAATAGTTTGTTCCTATATTGGTATCATCAAAAGAAAGATAAAATTTTTAAAATACATATTGAAATAAGCATATATTTCAGTATAGAGGTCTCTCTAATTTGATAGCATTGATTTCAAACCTTAAGCCACTTCACTACTTTCAAAACCCAAAAGAAATAAATGCAATATTAAGCAAACTTCACGAATTAAAGAACAATGCCATGACATGTCCTTTAACATTAACTGTTAGTGATGTTATGTAAAAGATACTTACATGAGGTAAATATCTTCACTATTTCATAACAGGAAATTCTGAGATGGGATAATGGCTTTTTTGAGGCAAAGGGATGTCAATGTCAGAAGCACAATTAAATTTTTTCACAGGTTTACAGATCCTACTCCTACACTATTAGCTCACACTTAGATATAAGGTGTCAAGAGCAAAATGACATCCTACTGCCATTTATTAACATAAAAGCCTTCCAAAGCAGGGCAGTTGGTTTGTAATATCATCTACATAACAAAGTGACCTAAATTGCACTATAATGCTCAGTTTCTACAGAGAATCACTAAAATAATCAGGAATCAAGGCTTAAACCTTTGCTGCTGCTTAACAAAGAATAAAATTCGATGTAAAGAATTTAATCAAAGATCTATTTGCATCCTGAAATAGAAATCATGATTTACCACTTCAAAATATTGTAGAGAGTATACACTAAGACAGCAGAATTAGCGACAAAACTGCCGAAGTAACTGAAAAGTAGCTTCCCCTGAAATGATGTGTATGAAGAACATCCATGAATAACAGCAGGATCTAAATACTAAACAATAATAATAATGCCGTAGATGGAAGAAAAAAAAACCAACATGTTACAGTTTTGTTTTCTCAAGTGTCAAATATACACCTTGTAAATATAGTAGCAGCATCTTTCCAATTTTTGAGAAGAAAAAGAGTTCTTTAAGTACCCGAAGGAATCCAGAAGTCTATGCGCCTCGTCCTGACACCAGTGTCAGAATGTACCTTGCTGAACTCCAATTTAATATATGTGTCCAGACTGAGAAATGAACTGACGAGTTTTAACGCCTACAGATTACAGTAATTTCACAACTATAAGGTGCACCCTTTTGACTAAAATTTTCCCTCGAACCCGGAAGTGCGCCTTATAGCCCAGTGCGCCTTATCTGATCCACAAAGTTGCAAAATTTGCCAAACCGGAAGTGTGCGCTGTGAGCCGTGAGGGAAGCCGGAAGTGCCACGGCAGCTGGTTGGAGGCGGGCCCAGGGACCTGCGGCACCGCCCCTGCCAGGTGGAGGCATGCCAGGGGGCCCGTGGCACCACCCCTTCCTGGGTCCAGGGAGTCCCGGGGGCCCATGGCTGCTGGGTGGAGGCGGGCCAGGGGGCCCGCGGCATCGCCCTTCCCGGGTCCAGGCAGTCCCAGGGGCCCGTGGCTGCCGGGTAAAGATGGGCTAGGGTGCCCGCGGCACTGCCCCTTCCCGGGTCTAGGCAGTCCCAGGGGCCTGTGGCTGCCAGGTAAAGGCGGGCTAGGGGGCCCGCGGCACCCCCCTTCCTGGGTCCAGGCAGTCCTGGGGGCCCATGGCTGCCGGGTCCAGGGGGGCCCGGTGGCTCGTGGCACCACCCCTGCCGGGTGGAGGTGGGCCAACGAGCCAATGGCTACCGGGTTGAGGCGGGGCCTCAGCCAGCAACCACGTGGGATGACCTGGGGGCAGAGCCTCGCTGCAAAAAAAATGTGCGCCTTATAGTCCTGTGCGCCTTATCTGATCTACAAAGTTGTGAATTTTGCCGACTCCTGGGGGGTGCACCTTATAGTCCGGTGCGCCTTATGGTCATGAAATTACTGTACATTTATATGCTGCAAATAAGTAATATAACATGCTCTGGGTTGATTAGAATTTGAAAAATTGCAATGTAAAAGTGACACTTCCTTCTACTATAATTTTCTGTATATGACACTTGCCAAGTAAACTGACTACTATGCAAATAATAGAGCACCCTCTGTGTTTGCACTTCTATCTACAGTGTACAACCTTTTAACCCTTTAATGCTTATGCCATTCATAGTAAACAGGATGTAAAGAGAGGTGTTTATGTATGCATAAGCATGTATAAACATGTGAATATACATGTATGTAACACAACTGCTCCCTAGTGATTGATCAGCTTCACAGGCTTTTTCTTATGGTTCCAAGAAATATCAGAAAACAGAGACATCTTCTGTCATTTCCTCTCAATTATCTTGTTCCCTCTTTCTATAAGTAATAACGCATAGTTTAAAAATTTCTAAAGATACTAGAAGACATAGAAAAGCGGAAATAATCAGGATTCCTTTCTTAATTTACAAATCTATACATCAATACAATAAATAAAAACTAAACCCCACATATTTTTGGTATAAAATTTTAAGACTAGAAGACATTGAAAAAATCCCACATACTCAGAACATGCTATTTGTTAGTGTATATAATAATATTAATATGAAAACATTGGTGCATATCTGCTAAGTAAAAGAGAACATGCTCCATGTGGAAAACCTCACATGGTATAAAAAATTATTTTAACTGTCTGAGTGATGGTGTGGCTGGAACTAGAGTACAGATATAAATATAACTGAAAAGCAAAGAACTGTCTTAGTGTACTGATGACACAGTTACTTTCTTTATCAATAATCTTTTCCCCCTGCTTCTTTATTTATTGAAAGGAACTGGTTTGCAATCAATTTAAAATGAATAGAGCATTTGTTCCTACAGTATCTTAAGTCATATAGAGATTCTAAATCCTTTTCAAATCTCAGATAATGTGTACACATTAAATCCCTATAATTAAGGAAAAAAAAAGGAAAATGAGCTCAGTACCCTTAATTCAGTCAAATAACTGTCCTTTCTCTACCTTGTATTAAGTATGGTTTTGATTCACCTTCAAATAAAATAGCTTTCATAGTTAAAACCTGTTAAGCAAACTAAGAGATAACAGAAAATGTGTTTTTTTCAAAAGAACACTGACTGTGAAAAGAGTCCTTGCTTGTTATTTCAAGCATTATTTCATTGCCACATTGATTCTGTTCTCAGTTGTCACAAAATGAGACAAAGTCATACACTTGTTTTCTCTTTTGTCTTTTCTCCTGGTACTGTTACAGCAGACAGGACTCCAGAGAAACCTGTTTGTGTAACTGGTTACTTAGAGGACCCATTTGCAATGAAGAGATTTTGCACTTCTTTTAGTACACTATTAATGAGCTGCTCACGCCAGAAGTCAATTAATCATGAAGTTCCTGAATTCTAAGACATTACAGAAAATTTTAGCCAACTAGGTAAAACAACTACATCTCAAGAAAGTTCCATGTATTTTTTTAAATGTATCTCTTGTCTGGTATATAATAATAATAATAATAATAATAATTATTATTAATAATAATAATAATAATAATAATATAGTAGTAGTAGTAATTTTTAAATACATACTGGGTTCTGTTTGCCAGTTTCAGGAGGGCATGCAAGCTCAAAAATTTCCTGAGTTTGCAGCTGTTAAACAGTATAAATATCTAATTAAAATAGTTAATAAAATAAATAGATCAAAATTAGCACTGTCTTCGATTAGCACTGCAACCTTCGATTGCATCCTTCTCAAAAAAAACCTCTTTATGCTAAAGCGACTACTTTTACATCCTTGTGCAACCCTGAAGACATGATAATAATTTAAATCTGTTATTACCTACCTATCTAGATATTTAGTTTCGCTACTGATTGACCTACAGCGCTTTTGAGCAGGATATTCAGAGATCTCCATGTCCTTCTACACAGGTAATATCTTATAAATAACTCCATCTCCAAATGGTTCAAAAATAGTTAAGAATAAATTATATTTTTGCCTTGCCCTCTAACACTGACACCCTAACAGAATACCTTGATTATCAGAAGTTTAACACTGGAATGATAATATTTGACTTGAATTCTGTATGTAATTTCAAAAAATGTTAAACTAATTCTGTCATTTGTCCATCAATACATTTCTAGAAAATTAGGACTGAACTTCTTTTGAGTTCTAAACTACAGATCGGTTTCCTCTGCTGCTGAAATGTGAACACAGTTTATACCCCGACAGCATTTTGAAGGTTACTACTCAAAAAATTAGTTACTTCAAATCTCACAAAACCAAACTAAACAAACAAAAAAAATTCGTTGACAACCAACCAATCTGCCCATTCACCCAGACATAAGATTACAAAAAAACATAGGAGACCTTTTTCAGTTGGAACTCCTAGCTCAGAAAATCCAACCTGCTCTTCATAGAGCCCTAACCCACTCTGCTCCCTCAGTCCAAATTGTTAGCACAATATAGTCATAGAGAGAGAGGAAATATATTACAACACATGGAAAGCAGTCTCAGTAACCGCATTGGAATGTGAAAGACTGGAAGAAAATGCTTTCCAACCCTTTAACATTTCCTGACTTACAATCTGACTTCTGTGTAAAAACAAATGAAATTTCACCCACTTTTCCAGGAATCGGTCAAGATCACTGTGTTGCCTGGGTTTATTGCTACCTATTGCATTTTATTATATAAAAACTAACCTTTATGCCTGTGAAATTAACATTGAAACAGTAGATATTTCCACACAAATTAATCAAATGGCAAGGAGTGCTCTGGAAAATAATGGACAAAACTAGTTATGCTCTCCAACCACACAATAATGGGTCATTTTTATGAAAACTTACATATTAAAAACATTTATAGAATGTAATTTCCTTTTTCTCTTTCATGAAAGAAGTACTTGAACAAAATAAAATTATGATACTAAAAAAAAGGAAAAAATACAAATTGCATGTCTTCCTGACATTGCAGCTGCTGGGTGTACCTTTACCACTCCTGCAAAAGCGGAAAAAACCCATCAGCTTTGTGAATTGAGGGCTGTTATCAATCTCTATGTTAGTTAATAGTCACTAGTTCCCTGAGGTAGAATTTATGAATATTTAATACTAAATAGAAGTGCTAATCGTGTTTGAGAAACACAGAAATGGACAAATGCATTCTGTGCAGCCATTAAAGGAACATAAAACATTATTAGAATTGTGGAGTTTTAAGTGCTTGAAGGGAGAAAAAACATAAAAAGGGCCAATTAATTTCATCCGATGCAGGAGAAATACAAACAAGAATGGTGACTGATTAAGATCTTACTCAAACTGGTTTCTTCATATGATGTGCCTAGGAGAAAAGGGCTGCTCTAGGACAGGAAGAGCTTTCATCATCCACACCTGGGAACCACTTACTCTGAAAATGGTCCACCGCTTTACTGAACCACCAAGGTTTGCCATCCAGCCCTTGTCAATAATGGTAAAAAACCATTACATCCTTGCTAGCCTTCTTCATGCTGATGGAAAAATGCATAAGTGAGATACCTATAACAGAATGGCCATCGTTTATAAATACCAAAGGACTGACTTTTGGCATCATTCCAGATTTACTTCAAAGTAACTGGAGGAATGTCATGCTGAACAATGGTTTAACTTTGTAATTGAGACAAATTACTCTGAATTTTCTAGTTTATGTTAGAGAATGATTTTAGAAATGCTTTGAACATATAATGTTAAGTTTTATTTATGTTAAAATGTCAAAATCATCTCAGTAAAGTTTATTTTATTATCACTTCTTTATATTTTCTGTGCACCATAATGGTAGCAGAATTTCTAATAGATTTTTTTAATGTCTTATGTATTGATTAGTATATATATTAATATTTATAAGGAAAAAAACACAAGCATGTGCATATAATACGAGCATGACAAATGCTAAGATCGTGCACTGCTGTGTTTTAAGATAATTTGTGGTATCATTTTTAGAACTTTTCATTTGGAAGTTTATTTATTTACAGTATTAAAAATAATAGTACTGTCCAGTCATTCAGCTTTGCGAACCAAATATTGTCTGAAGTCATCCTTGTATTTGAGTGCTTTATCTGACTTTACATGACTCTAACTCGGAAGATGTCTGACTGTTTTAGAGGAGTTTAGCAATTTTCTGGTCTCAGATAACCACCCTTCCTCCTACTAAGCCAAATCAATAATTGACTTGCTGTGTGATCCCACAGTTGAAGAAACTTTGGGATCCCCTAATATAATATTCTATACAACATTTTTCATAGCTCTGGAAACTTGAGCACCTATAGCATTAACTCAGAAAATGAGAACAGAAACCAGAAACATTCTTACTGCAGGCACACTGAGACAAAAACTGCAGCTAACACATTAGTCCATAAAAATTACTGAATTTAGAAACATCAAGTGATATTTGAAATTTTACATTTCAATTTTTTTCTCAAAACTCCTAGTTTTTCACACTAAAATTGTCCTTTTGCACTATTTTCTGTAAGTGTAAGCCTTACAGCAAAAAATCTTTTTTCTTTTTTCTTTTTTTTTTATCTTTAAAAAAAACTATTTCACAAGCCCTAAATAGTAAATACATTTTTAGTAACCATATTTGGTTGTGGAAGAGAAAATGGATGTATTCCATATCAATTTTCTCAAAATGGTTCACTTATTTTTTTAATTGGCTCTGTTGAATTTTAATTGTATATCCACATTCTATTATGTAAATTTATGAAATTTGCTCTTAAAAAATATCCAATGAATATGGAGAAAAAAATACTTTTAATGTAGCAAATCAGCAGAATGGAGCCTCTCTCTAAAATAGACAAAGTAATTAATTAAGTCTGGCCCTTATAAAAACTACCATACAGATTAGAGCACCTTGGAGACACTGAAAAGTGAAATAAATAAATAGATAAATCTGAGGTAATAAGGTAATGTTGTATTTTCCTTATTTATGCCATCATAATTGCTGCCAGACAACTTCACCTTAGCATCAGCTGACAAAGTCATTCATTGCTCATGCAGTCAGCATTCAGTGTCTTGTAGTGAATTAGAAAAAAAAGGTACATGTCGTGAAAAGATATAAAATAACACTCAAAATGGCAAAACCATTTGAAACACTGGTCCATTTAAAGAAGACCACTTGGCAAATACTAATACCAGCAAGAGTAGTTAACTCCATATGTAATTCATCACATGTAACGAGTACCAATGCCATCTCTTGAATAAGATGAAGATATTAATCTTTAATCTTTTTAAAAGGTGAAATATAGAGATGAATAAAGCTTTTTTGTGGAGATAATCACAACCTCTTATGGCTATACAGGTGCAATCTACTATGAAGAGATGTCACAAAGTGGGGCAAAGCAGCTACGTAGCTTCTCTGAGTTAAATGGTGCTGTTGAAGGAGGTAAGCTACATTGTTTTTATTTCTTCACAGAGTTGTGGACATAATTACTGCTACTTTTATAAATTGTTTGAAAGCATGTCTCACAACAGAACACTGTAGTTGACTATTGCTGTGGTTAAATCATCACACTTCCTAAATCATCACTTCTTCCAGTGAATTGACCATAAAAATACTTCAGTAGAAAGTAGATGTGTATGAAATGTTCAAACAGATGTAAATAGAGACTATTCTTAATGAGTCACTTTAATGTAAATGCATGGTTGTTTTCTTGTTTAAAAGGGATCACATGGACATACACGGTAAAATACATCAAATTTAATCCCTGTGAAGATTAACACAGAAATCTTGAGTTTTGCCCTTGTAGAAAAGAACAAAACTGTCAGATGCTGTTTACAGAGGGAAACTAGAGCACAGTGAGATTGCGCACACTCATTTCAGAGTAGATTACTACACCTGAAGTGTTTAATGAACTGCATTCCCACAGCATAAACCCAAAAGTCTGGTTGCACAGGGACTGCATGGGAGGGAACAACCAATGCACAGTAAATTATCATATAATCATTGCAACATAATTACAGTGATTTACCAAAATATGAGTATTAGTCTAATACTGATACTCAACTGTGATGGACAAAAGACTCTCTGACAATTTAAAGTTAGAAAATATATGTATATTCAGTGCTGGGCAGCAGCATGAGGTAATCCTCTAATATGCACTGCAAAATTACAGGTGGTCACAATGTCTATTTATTGACAAAAGGTTCAAACAAACCCCTGAAAAGCTCCTCCCATTCCTCTGGTAATTAGTTTGAATGGCTTTTAAGCATGTGGGGTTGGCTTCTTGGATTAAATCTGGGATCGTTTTTGTGGAGGGGGGTCTTAAAAAGAGGAAGTAAGGCGAGTCTCGACCTTTTCTATCAATGACAATACAAATGGTTTTTGGGGCAACTCCAATTTTCGAAGAATGGGTTTCTGGTTGCATTGTTTGTGTTTCTTTGGGTCTGCTTACTATTTTCATCTTTTCCTATTGTAAGCACAGCTGAGAAAACATAAAATGACAGGCAATTAATTAAGTATCTGATAACTATTTCAAGCTCAGTTTCTTCTAACTTTTAACTAGAATCCTAATTTTTCTAAGATTAGTGTTTCAACAGCAAATCTTTAAACTGTTCCTTTTTGAAAAGTTCCTTAAAATTTACTATGTCTGAAAAAATTCTTTGTAGGTAGAAATGGGTATAGTAGCCTACGGTATGTATGAAAAGTGTGCCCTAGAGTTGTCAGACTACTCCACAAGACATAATGCAATTTTATAAGATGTGCTATGGGATGTTTATCATATCTATGAAGGCTTTCTTTCCAAGAAATTATTACATTTTAGGGAATATTCTTTCAGCAGCAAGTATGGCAAAAAAATATTCCATTAGTATAAGTAGGAACTGCATGACCGATTCTCAGCACATAGCAGCTTGCTCATGGGAGATGTTGGTCTACAACAACTTTTATAACCATCCAGAAGAGATCTTCTGTAAAGACACAGCATCCACTGAAAGGATTTAGCTCCTTCTTCCACAGCTGCAAGTGCTACAGAACAGCTGGGGCCAATATCACTGATAAATTACATAGAATGTTTAAACTAGTATCTAACAAGTTAACTCTGAAGTTCCTACAAAGGCAGCTATGGAAGTAAAATAGAAACTACTCCACTGAAAAAGCAAGAAATAGTAAATAGAAGCAATCTGTTTGCATCTGTATGTGGAAGCACAGTGTGTACTCATCATGTGAATGAATGCATGAGTTACATGTATCATAGAACAATTTTGAGGGAATTCAGAGATGCAGCTCTGTTGGGTTTAGCAGTTGCAAATCATCTATTACATAATTTCACTGTTTACTGCCATTTATAAAAGCCACAAAAATTGTTATATTGAGAAAATTTTTGAAACCACTGTTTTTGTCTCATTCTATCGACCATGGCAGGCCAAGTTCAGCTTTTTGGGCTCTGTACAGTAATGCTATATTGTGACTTGTGCCAACATTATCAAAATATTTGCTTTAATTGACCCTTGTAGTGCAGTTGAATTTGTCTTTTGTTATTTTAGTGAATTAATGATAACTTAAGGTGGAAGAACAGTCATCTACTAAAATATTTCCTATTTATCATGTATGACAGAAGCTAAGAAAAGTCCATGGGAATTGGGAAGAATTGCTTGTTTAATTGCTTCATCATAACAAGCATAATCTGAATAGAATATTTGTTTAACACATCAGTATAAATGCTTTTAATGGGCAATGAGGAGAGAAAAAGGAGAACACTGGAAAAGGTGATATTTAGTACATAAAGTAGGTATAGAGCTGACAATAAAGCTATTCACGTTCAGATAAGGAGTTCATTGCAGTGCTATTTCTCTATTACAGAGATACTGAAGAGGAGACTCAAACCCAGATTTTACTGCTGATGTCCTCTTTTTTTCTACCTGATGCTTTATTTTCAGCTTCAGTAAGGAAAACTGATGCTTGGTAAAGGAAATGTTTTTTGATATACAGGGGCAAATGCTTTTTTAAAATAGCAGCAAATGAGGAAAAACTCCCAAATGCAACTCCCTTCCAACCCAAACCATTCTATGATTTTATGCTTGTTTGCTACAATTGTTATTGGAAGATATAGTACAAATGGACTTGCTGATTTCCTTAAAAGAAAAGAAGTGTTTCTCAGCACGTGGGTGGAGGAAAAAGTGACAGAATTTTCTGGTCTATAAATTAACTTTAAAATAACCAGAACACCTCCTAAAGTTCCTCTTCTTTAAGAAATATCTCAAAAATAGAAAGATGGATGAAATAGGTCAGTTATCATCAAGGTTTTCCAGGTATTTGTATTAGAGGAAAGGGCAGACACTGAGGCAGATTTGAAAAACAAAAGCTCTTCTTATTTTGTAGATGAACAGTAGAAGTGATCTAAGTGTCTGGGTTTAATAAAAGAAAAAGTTCAATTGAGAAAAAAGATAATCTTCTCCTTGCTTTAATAATTTAAAGCATTTGGGTAACCCTTAAATCTTGCTCTGGTTTGAGGAGGCTGAGTTTGGCACGAGCAATAAGCATGCTATCATCCCTCTTTTAACATTAGTTCAATCAAATTTGCACCTCAATAGAAACTAAACATTAATTTAAAAAATAATAAAAATCTTTCTTTCAGTTAAAAAAATACTAAAATCCCCTTCAGTTGAAAAAATATATAACTGTTTTAGAAATGTCTGATGGTAGGAATTTCGATATTATATTTGGAAACATAAATTTGCATAACTTCTCTATTATTATCATATACATATACATATGGATTCAAAGTCATAGAAAACAGAAATTATTGTAAAGGAAAGAATTAAAAAAAAAAATTGGATTTTAAGAATAAAATTTACTTTCATATGAGGATGATGAGAACTCTTTCTCAAGACTGAACTTTCCTTTTTATTATACAAGACCCTATGTCATTCACTGTTCAGAGCCTTGTTTAAGCAAATTAAAATCCTATTTTTTTATGTAACAATCTTTTTTGACTTTAGCAACAATACTCTTTTGGCTATAAACTGAAAAATAAAAGAAATTCATGTAAGTGGGTTAGAATCCAGTATTACGTAAATGCTAAATTTTATCTTTGCAGATTTTTTATAGCTAACTATCTTTGTTGCATTTAACTCCTGGAGTCTACTAATACTTCAAAGGATTTTATCACATCATGTCACATAACGTAGTAATAACTTCCTTTATCTTGCCTAACATTGAATATTAACTATATTATAGTTAATGCATTGCTTCAATCAGCACCAAAAATCACTTTTATGAGTTTAATAGGAGCTCCTGCACTTTTCAAAACTTTTTTCTTTTCCTATGAATGTTCTGCTTGAGATTGTTGCTGTGGCACTGTACAAAAATCGCATGATATGAAACGTTTTTCCATGCATTGTTCTCCTACCAGTTTTACAGATTTCTCTATTTGTCCTGCCAGGGAAAAAAGATTTGGCTTAAAATTCTTCAGGGAAAGACTAACATTCAGCTAGGATGCAATTCACCAAATGTCTGCTAAATACAGCATAGATACTTATATGTTAATGACAGCAGAAACTTCAGATTTTCAGAAAAATTGAATTATAATATCATTCTTATGTTTTTGACAGCATTACTGCTTATGAATATAGCTTTATTATTCAGCAGAGACGTATAGCTAATTGTTACCTAAATTGGTTTAGAGAATAAATGAATTTGTCAACGTTTAAAAAAGAAAGTTTTTAACAACACTGTAGAAGATGATACTGCTAACCATGCCCATGAGACAGACCACTATAGGAAAAAAATGTACTTCAAATGTACAGTAATTTCATGACCATAAGGTGTACCGGACTATAAGGCACACCTCCCGGAGTCGGCAAATTTCACAACTTTGTACATTATATAAGGCACACCGGATTATAAGGCACACTTTTATTGCCGCGAAGATCCTTGCCACGTGCAACAAAGTAACGAATTAGTAATGGAATCCCACCATCGTGAAGTTTACTGGCAGGTGCTCAACTTGCAAACATTTTTCACAGATTGGTGTTGTACTCTTTAAACACAGCCCCAAGCACCATCCCTGTGTACGGGCCCAGGCACTCCAACCCACCCCCAGCTGGCGCGATGGAGCTCAGGGCGGCTGCGGCTCGCAACTGCTGCGGTTTGGGGTGGCCATGGCTCGCGCCTTGGGGTTGCTGCCGTTCAGGGCAGCTCGGGGTCGCCTGCAGCTCGGGACCATCTGCGGCTCGGAGTGGCGCGGCGCTAACCGCTCCCTCTCTCCCTGTGCGGCTGCTGCCGGCCGGGGGTTGGTCAGTGCTGCCCCGCCTCATGGCTTGGCACTCCCATGGCACTACCGCCCTTTGTGGCTCAGCTCACGGCTTGCACTTTTTTTTTGCAGCAAGGAGCTGTACCACGTGCAACAAAGTAACGAATTACTGGCAGGTGCTCAATTTGCAAACATTTCTAACAGATTGGCGTAGCCTTGAAAGGCAGCCCCAGGTGCCCTCCCTGTGCCACGGACCCTGGCACTCCCACCCACACCCGGCACCAACTGGCGCAGCTCGCAGCTCCTGGCTACCACCGCGTGGTCGTGGGTTCTGGCTTCCCCGCCTGGTGGCCACAGCTGCCGCGGGCCCAGGCACTCCTGCCCAGCACTGACTGGCACCACCCAGCTTCTTGTTCCTCCCGCACCCGGGCCAGGACCAGCGCCTCCCGGTTTCTTGTTCTCCCCAGGCCAGGGCCAGCACCACCCAACTTCTTGTTCCCCCTGCACCCGGGCTGGGGCCGGTGCCAGCTCCTTTCCTCCCTGCGCGGCGGCAGAGGCCAGGGCCAGGGCCTGCGCTGGCTCCCTCCCTCCCCACGCAGCTTCTGCCGGCTGCGGCCGCCCGCTCCTGCCTCCCCCTCGTGACTCAGTGCTCCCACGGCACTGCCCCCCTATTGCAGCTCACACTTCCAGGTTGGCAAATTTCAAAACTTTGTCCATTATATAAGGCGGACCGGACTATAAGGCGCACTTCGTGTTCGGCGGAAAATTTTAGTCAAAAGAGTGTGCCTTATAGTCGTGAAATTACTGTACACTTCAAATAAGTCATCAGTGTAGTTCAATGTATTACACTGAAAATAGGCAGCAATTTGGAGGAAAGTTAAATAATTTTCTGAAAGCTCCATTTCTCACAGTAATTTCAGTTCCTATCTTTGCAATGGCAATACTGATTTCTGACCCCAAACATAAGCATACAGACATAGTAAAACTTTTTTATGCTTTTGTGTGTGTGCGTGTGTGTGTACATGTATGTGGGTGCATACAAATGGACTTTGAAAACAACACAGAAACTGCCACTAAGAGGTCAGAAGCTCTACATTGGCATATTTGCAGCTCAGAGTGCAAGGTGCCAGTGCTGACATGCAGTTTCTCATCAACTTGCTACGAGACCTGGCTGGCTGAGCCCAAAACTGATACTGGGTGTTTCTTATGACACACTCTTTTACTGCAGGATGACAGCAGAGGAATTGACAACGTGAGCACAGCTTAGAAATGGAGTCCCCAGAACTAATGGTCAGTTGTGTGTCGTTGAAGAAAGCCAACCATGAGAGCTGGGGCAGGACTGGGGCTGGTTAAAGATGCAGAAACTTCTCGAGGCAAAATAACAGTCAAGAACCACCATAAAAGAACTGCCCTGACAAAGTAACACCTCTGAAAATACCTAGCCCAAGGACACAGACCAAGAGCTGCAATCTGCAGTGAAACTCAGCTGTCTTTCAAATGGCCAGATATCAGATGCTGGGGGAGAAAAATAACTTGGCTTCTGATCATCTGAGTGAAAACTCTGAAAACTGACTGCCTTGATACTTACAATCAGCAAAGACCATTGCCATTAGAACTAATCAAATACCAATTCTGTGGTATCATATACTAATTTAGATCCATTTCCACAATGAGTAATAAACTAAAACCACGAGGATTCAAAAGATAACAGAAATGTGACATCCTAATTCAAAGGTTCAAAGTATCTACAAATATACCCTTTGGGTGAGTTTGGGCAACTCCAACTATTCTCTTGTGTAAGTAGTATGTACTATTACTTAACATTATTTTAAACACTACTTTTGCCAGGAATCTATATGTCTGTCTATCTTCATAAATTCAGGTTTACATTTCATGTATGGTCCTCAAGGAACCACTTATTGGAACCTGCTTGACTTGTCTGGGCTACCTGAGTAGGGATCTGGTTGTGCTATCAAATGAAATAAGCAAAGACAAAGACTTTTCTTGTACCTGATTTCATATACCATCTCTACTGAGCTAGTTGTAAGAAATAACTGATTAATGACAGATACAAAAACTCACAAGTGGGTAATAATATTTTCTGTGCTTCCTTTGAAATGTATGACAGTCTTTTAAAGGGAATGATTGCCAGAGGCAAGGGTGTATTCCCTTTCAGTTGAGAATAGCAGTTCACAGCACCTGTGTGCCTCTTACGGAAGCATCTACTCAATAACCTTCTGGAAATTCTGGGCATGCTGGAGAAGAATGCCATTTAGAATAACAAGGATTTGAAATAACAGTGTGAAATATCTTGGCAAAAAAAAGTGTTTCTCTGTTCTTATGGGTAAAATATATTTGTACTTTTCATTTTAAAGAACTACTTGCAAAAGTGGCTGCTTAGCTTGAAATGGTGAAGTATCTCCTTATATGAATATGGCACTTCAAAGCTATCAATGTTGAGAAAAATTACTGGATGTTTGTCTACTTCCCAAGTACACTACCTTTCCAATATATTCAATGAGAACCAAGGCAAAAATAGAGATGTACATTGTCTCAGTTTGGCAGAGCAACATTCAGAGTTGCCTGATTTCCAACCCTGTAACAATTCATTGCCTCGTTTATGAATTCATTGCTTTTGTCCATTTGCAGGGCTCCACAGGTTTTAGTTTTATAATAATTCAAAAAATACCAAATGAGAAATTTAGATTAATACTTAGAAATACTTCATGCTTTTTTTTTTTTTTTTTTTTTGCATTAGGTTGAACTCTTGTTTTTAAAACTACAGCTGCAAATAAATTCTGACAGCTAGTAACAAGTAATGTTCCTCAAGTTTTCATATTGGAGTTGATACTGTTTAAATCTTCATAAATAACCTGGATAACAAAAAAAAAGGGTCCTGCAAATGACATCACTCTGGGTGGGTAGGTCCACAATGGAAAGATGCTGAATGGATTAAAAAAGTGGACTGAATATAAAAAGGGCTCTTATGAAGATCAATAAAGGCAAATGAAAAGCCTTGCATCTGTGATGATATAAACCCTTACAATGGTGCAGGTTGAGAACCACACAGCTATAAAAGTGGCTTTGCACAGAATAATCTGAAAACTTATGGCAGGCAGCAAGTTTAGCTCAAACCATCCACACAACCTTTCAATGATGGAGACTAACCACATCCTGGATTGACTAGCCATTGACTGCAGGGAAATGATCAGTGGAACTGACTGCCATGGAGTATCAAGACCAAGGCTCCTGCACATTGGAGGATGAGCTACAGGTGACCTTGGCACACACAGGAGTAGGGACTTCAACACAGGAGCACTTCCAGAAGACCAAGCAGGATTGGTGGAAATAACAAGTTCAGCTCAGAGATCATCAGGCAAATGCGATGTTGGCAGCCAGGGCTGATGTTAAATTGTACGTCCAACAAAAACATTGCGACCCGGACGAAATCAATTTCACAGCCGGGATGCATGTTTCATAGGTCAGAGAAAAGCTAGGGACACAACCTGAGCTTAAACAAAGCTTCTGGGCCAAAAGGCAGAGGATAGATTGGTGCACTATGACTGGCCCGGACAATTAACGCTTGTGGGTGTACTCGGGGCCTCAACACCCTGAGAGCAGAGTTCTGCTAGTAGCTGAGTCTTTCCAGGTTTAATGAGTTCTTTCCTAATGCATTTTTAGTCGTGTCTCTATCAGCCTGTCTATTCATGTTCTCAGATCAGAACCGGACATTTCTTATGTCATGTAAAGCAATTAATTTTATTGTACAGTAATTTCACGAATACAAGCCGCACCAATTTGACCAAAATTTTGGTGGAAACCCGCAAGTGCGGCTAATATTCCGGGGCGGCTAATCTATTAACAAAATTCTAAAAGCTGCCAACACGGAAGTGAGAGCCCACGGCAGCCCCAAGCCAAGCTGGAGCCCGGCCGGCCCCGGCTGAGGTGGGAAAGCCTGGCAGAGGCGGGGCCAGCAGTGTGGGGGGCGGGCGGCAGAGCCTGAGCCAGCAGGGCGGGGCAGGGAGGGCGGCAGAGCCTGAGCCAGCAGGGCGGGGGAGCCCGGGAGAACTGGGGCTAGCAGTGCAGGGGAGCACGGCAGAAGCAGGAAGGCCGGCGGGTGGGGCTGCCTGGCAGCGGGGGAAGCCCAGCAGAATCGGGGCCAGCAGCGTGGGGGAGCCCGGCGGTGCGGGGGCCTGCAGTGCCGGCCAGGGCAAGGAAACGCGGCGGCGGTGCAGACGGGAGGGGGCGGCCGGCGAGCCTGGTGGTGGTGGCGGTGGCAGCCCTGCCGGCGGGGCGAGCGAAAGCGGCGCGAGCGAAAGCGGCGCTCGGCGAGCGAAAGCGGCGCTCGCGAATGCGGCGCTTGCGAAAGCGGCGCGGGGCGGGGCGGGCACGGGGTGGGGCGGGCGCGGCGCTCGCGAGGCGCGGCGCTCGCGAGGCACGGCGCAGGGCGAGCGAAAGCGGCAGCGGGGCGAGCGAAAGCGGCAGCGGGGCGGGCGGCGAGCCCGGCGGCGGCAGCCCTGCCAGCCGGGCGAGCGAACGCGGCAGCGGGGCGGTGCTGACGGGAGAGGGGGGCCAGCGAGCCCGGCGGCGGCGGCAGCACCACCCGGCCAGCCCCGCCGAGCCGTGGCGCTGAGCTGGGCCACCCGGCCCCGTTGGCAACCATGAGCGGGCCGAGCCTGCCTGGCCCCGCCCCGAGCCAGTAAAGCCCGCTATGCCGCGATCCTGTTACTAATTGGCCAATTTGTGAAAGCTGCGCACGGATTCTCGCGACGAACGGAAGTGCGGCTAATATTCGGGGTGCGGCTTATCTATTGACAAAGACAGCAACATTGTCGAGGCACCGGGGGTGCGGCTTATAATCCGTGCGGCTTGTATTCGTGAAACTACTGTACTTTCAGTTGTATGCTGCTGATGTAAAACTTTTATGCCTCGATTTATTCTTGTAATAGCTGATCACAAGATCATTTAAAAATACTCATGTTTATTTATAAAGTGTAGTTATCTGTATATTTGTATTTTATTGAATTTAGCTTGTAGTGTTTTAATAAATAAGTTAATGCCTTACTCAAAAAAGCTGCACCATGACACTGTGCAGTATACTAAAGGCAAAGAAGTGAAGTAGTTTTTGACTCATGACAGAAAAAGGAGCATTCTACTATTTTAACTTCAGAAAGAAAACATTGCTTTTCTCGATGTATTAAACATTAACTAATAATTGCTTTTCAACTTCATAATCCTTTTTTTAAAAAAATAATGATCATCCTGTTACAGTTTTGGAAACTATAGAAAAAAATTATGTCAAATAAATTACCAATTTTTGCACATGAACTTGAGGGAGGCATAAACATGAAACAAGTAATTTAGGATAAATTGGGATAAACCACTCTGCATCAACACCAGGGATCAATACTCCATCTGAACACGATACACGACATATTTTTAACTTTTCAGAATAAAGCCACTTTCTCAGACTCAACAACAAAGGCCTTCTTCAAAACAGACAATCAAGTTTTAGATATATCCATCCATCAACATATTCCACATTTTGTGTACTATAATTCTTGGGCTCTTATTTCACTCATCAACTTTCTTAATTCCTTTTCTCTCTTCATTAGCGTGCTTTTCCCACCAGCTCTGCTCAGACTTTTTTTTTTTTTTTGCATCATTGCAGTCTTAGTATTTACTAAATATAGATCTGGAAACAAATTTATACATTACAGTAAGAAACAAATTTATGCATTACAGTAAGAAATGTGGCACAGTAGCATTAATTTTTAGATTCCTTGCTCTCCAATAGATAATGCAGTCCCCCAAACCCAATGCCAGGTGTCTAGACTCTATTTATAGCAATTTTAAAATTAACAGCCAGTAACCAAAGTTAACCAATGCAGAACACCAAGCTCTTATGGAAAAGGCCACCCATTAAAAGAGAGGATTTCTAATGCAGTGGTCCAGCAGTTATCATCTTAAACATTTAAGATCCAGATAGCATTCATTACTCTGCCCAAATACCATGTGAGCTCTTCAGTTTCTATGGCAGTGAAGGCCCTACAGCCAGGCATCTCCTCCTCAGGCTGTTCCAATGTTAATGGCCGGTCTAGCAATCTTCAGTATCCACACGAGTTCTAATTTAGCAGTAGGTCACTGTTTCTCTACTAAATATGCATAAAGTTCAATTAGTTACCTGGATATTGTTATATTTTTATTTCATAATGTTTTCTGTTGTGTCTAGAACCCAATTTTCCCCTGTTTGCCAGATGATTTTGATCTATTACCAATGGAGATCTAACCACTATGTAAGAATATCCTATGGAAAAAAAATTCTACATACAGTAATTTCACGAATACAAGCCGCACCAATTTGACCAAAATTTTGGTGGAAACCCGCAAGTGCGGCCAATATTCCGGGGCGGCTAATACATTAACAAAATTCTAAAAGCTGCCAACACGGAAGTGAGAGCCCGCGGCAGCCCCAAGCCAAGCTGGAGCCCGGCCGGCCCCGGCTGAGGTGGGAAAGCCTGGCAGAGGCGGGGCCAGCAGTGTGGGGGGCGGGCGGCAGAGCCTGAGCCAGCAGGGCGGGGCAGGGGGGCGGCAGAGCCTGGGCCAGCAGGGCGGGGGAGCCTGGGAGAACTGGGGCTAGCAGTGCAGGGGAGCATGGCAGAAGCAGGAAGGCCAGCGGGTGGGGCTGCCTGGCAGCGGGGGAAGCCCAGCAGAATCGGGGCCAGCAGCGTGGGGGAGCCCGGCGGTGCAGGGGCCTGCAGTGCCGGTCAGGGCGAGGAAACGCGGCGGCGGTGCAGACGGGAGGGGGCGGCCGGCGAGCCTGGCAGCGGCGGCGGCAACCCTGCCGGCGGGGCGAGCGAAAGCGGCGCGAGCGAACGCGGCGCGGGGCGAGCGAGGCGCGGCGCGGGGCGAGCGAACGCGGCGCGAGCGAAAGCGGCGCGAGCGAAAACGGCGCGGGGCGAGCGAGGCGCGGGGCGAGCGAGGCGCGGCGCGGGGCGAACGCGGCGCGGGGCGAGCGAACGCGGCGCGGGGCAAGCGGCGAGCCCGGCGGCGGCGGCGGCAGCCCTGCCAGCCGGGCGGGCAAACGCGGCAGCGGGGCGGTGCTGACGGGAGAGGGGGGCCAGCGAGCCCGGCGGCGGCGGCAGCACCACCCGGTCAGCCCCGCCGAGCTGTGGCGCTGAGCTGGGCCTGCCTGGCCCCGCCCCGAGCCAGTAAAGCCCGCTATGCCGCGATCCTGTTACTAATTGGCCAATTTGTGAAAGCTGCGCACGGATTCTCGCGACGAATGGAAGTGCGGTTAATATTCGGGGTGCAGCTTATCTATTGACAAAGACAGCAACATTGTCGAGGCACCGGGGGTGCGGCTTATAATCCGTGTGGCTTGTATTCGTGAAACTACTGTACTTAAAATCAGTATCTCCACCACATAATATGCTGGCTCTTCAGCATCTCCAACAGTCATTATGCACGTACAAAATCTAGAAGAGAGAAACTCATTTGGCAAGTTGCAGGAGGAGCTGTGAGCAGGTAGTTTGAAACTGGAAATAAAGGGAATAAATGCTCTAGGGGAGTAACAGAGAAAAAAAGAAAATCCAGAAAGATAATGACCAGATAAGGAATATGTCACTTCAGAGAAACAGCTGAAAGAAACCCAAAAATTCAACAACTATCAGTCAGAAAATATCTAAGACTTTGGTGAAAGAAAACTGACAGTACATGAACAAAATTATTTGTGTGAGAAGGTGAAAAGAAAAATAAAAGGCTCAAGGATGTCTATGGAATAGATAGGAAAAAAGCGAAAAGAGCTCTTGGAGGTAACAGTAGAGTCAAAAAAAAAAAAATTCAGAAGGTAAAACTTTGTATTGGACATAAGAAAGAGCAGGTTATGCTGAGTGTTTGAGAGAGTGGGTCTGAACTTTTATTGCAGTTCTGCTGGATTAGAAGAAGCTGCATTACTTCTAAAGCTGTAGTTCCCATTTCCTTGTAGGCTGTCAGCAAAAAGCAGGCAATAAAAGTCCTTTCTTAAACTTCCTACTGTTTTTGCAAAACATTAGACCTACACCAATTAAAGTATGAAAAGGAAAGGAAAGACTATGTCTGAGAGATATCCTGAGGGACAGAAAATCCTAATCCTCTCTGAGGAGTGGAAGACCTGTTGTTTCTGACTTTAAGAACGATTCTGGACAAAGTACTTGAGAATGCACAATAAAGAACATTTGTGCAGTGCCAGGAAATTAACTCAGTGATCTAATACAAGTCTTTTCCCTCTAGCTTCTATCATTCTGGTTGAAATTGCTCTTTAAATTTAGAGAGTTAAAATTAAATAAAGACAAGTACAAGCCTTTGAAAAATCCGTTAAATGCGTTCATCTGTGTTACAGCTCTCTCTGTGGGCCAAATTCTTCCTTCACTTGTATTAGTGTAGTGCTGTTGAAATCAGCATGGGAAATCCAAGTAACTATTTATTCCCATTCCCAGCTTGTTTGGTAGTCAACTATCCTAATTGTTTTAAATTTCAAAAACATCTGAGGGCTTACTGTTGAATATTCTGTATTTTGGGTACCTAGTAACAGAAAATAATGCAGTTTAAAATTTTAAATCTGTGTGGGCCAAATACCGCTTTCAAATCCAGTGGCATTAAATTGCAGCAGAATTTACTTTGAGTTGTCATTGACATTTAAAGAAAAAAGCCATGAAAGACAGCAGTAACCAGAGTCCCCCTGAAAAAAAAAAACCAGTCATCATTACCTCTGTGGTGTCTTTCTAATCCCTAAGAATGCTATTAGAGCAATGGCTGGTTTCTCAAATGGCTCTGTCAACTGATCTCACCCCGAGTTTCATTTAATGTATGTCTTTATCACAGAACAAGTAAGACTGGAAGAGGCCTTTGGAGATGAGCTGGTCCAACTTCCCTTCTCAAGCAGGACTAAAAGTCAGTTGACCAAAACCAATTTTGATATATATGTAAGGAGGAAGACTCTACAAACTCCCTGGAAAACTGGTACCAGTGCTCACAATTTAAAAACAACAGTGTTTCTTGAAATTAAGATGGAGCCTCCTGTGTTTTCTCTTTGTGCCCATTTTTCCTTGTGTCCTGAAAGTGAACCTAACAGAAGACCCTTTCTCCATCCTCTTTGCATCTTCAATTCAGATGTTAATATACACTGATGAGATGCTACCATGAACCTTCTCTCTTCCAGGCTGAACAGTACCAGCTCTCTCAGCTTTTGCCCACAGGAAAGATGCTCTAGGCCCCATAACCGTCTGTGCTTTGCTGGATTCTGTACAGTATGTTCATGAACAGAGAATAGTTCTCATTTATAGCTATTCTCCCATCTGTGTTAACAGGCTAAATGTGCATGGACTACATGTACAGTAGTAATAGATTTGTGAATCTTGTGACAAGTTTAAATGAGTTTAGAAAAGGACTCTTTTTTAAATAAATTGGGTTTTGATTCTCTGAGTAAACTCTGAGCCCTATTATCCCTTCATTTATCTATGCAGAATATTTCTTTTTAGGACTTATATTTGTCATCACAAGCTTCCTGGTTTCCTTTATTGTTTGTATAATTTTTAAAGATTTGATTGAAAAAAAAAACTCATTAAATAATCACTTGGAACAGATAAAAGCTTTTTTATTCCTTGGCTTGCAACTATAGTGATGTCAATTATGTCCCAGAGAGGCGCATATTATCAACCATAAAACTGTAGGTGACCTCTGTATCCCACTCATGAACAAAGCAACAATAAGAATGTTAGACACAGAAAACGCTTTGGCAGAAGATTAAACCATTTTAGCTAGCAGCATGGTTACTCAGTGTGGGGACCATTTCTTGTGCAGGACTGTCTATTGCCAATTTCTAATGCATTCACAATGATTAGAATACAGCAATTTCACGAATACAAGCCGCACCATTTTGACTTAGATTTTACTCTCAAACCGGAAATGCGGCCAATATTCAGGAGCGGTTAATATGTGAATAATTTTCTGACATTTACAACCCCAGAAGTATCAGCCAGGGTGCCGAGCCAAGCACCTGCCAGTAAAACCCAGGATTTCGCGATTGTTACAAATTGGATACTGTGTTGCGCGGCAGGTGGGGCCAGCTCAGCGCCGGCAGCGTTGGGGGAGGGAGGGAGGGAGGCAGAGGAGTTCCCTACTTCAGGCGGGGGAGAGGCAGGGGGCTCTGTGCTGACATCCCCACAGCTCGGGGAGGAGGCGGGGGGCTCCACCCCCGCTCTCCGCTGCGGCACCGGGAGCAGGGGGCACTCCGTGCTCACCCGCCGCCGCCGCGCTGGGACTAGGCCCGTGCCGTGGGAGCGGGGCGTGCTCCGTGCCCGGCCGGCGCCGCGGCGGGTGCGGGCCACTCTCTCCATGCCCGGCCGGGGCCGCGGCAGGAGCGGGCCGCTCTCTCTGTGCCCGACTGGCACCACGGTGGGAGCGGGCCGCTCTCTTTGTGCCCAGTCGGCGCCGCAGTGGGAGCGGGGTGTGCTCTCCCTGCCCGGCCGACGCCGTGGCGGGAGCGGGGCCGGGGTGAGTGAACCCAGAGGCGGCGGCCATCCCCGAGCGGCACCATCGAGCTGGGCCACCTGGCCCTGTCAGTGGCCCCTAGAGGGCCGAGCCTGCACAGCCTTAGTTGAGCCAGTAAACCCCCAACCATGCCGCGGTTTGGTTACTATTTGGCAACTTTGTTGCACGTGGATCCTCACTTCAAATGACAGAGCGGCTTATATTCAGGTGCGGCGTATTTATGGACAAAAACCGAAACATTTGCCAACACCCATAGATGCGGCTTATACTCAGTGCGGTTTGTATTCGTGAATTTACTGTATATAACAGCAGTCACAGCAAGACTTCTTTAATAATTATTTGAATGGTAGGGAAATAGAGTTCTTTTTGTGGTGAGCAAGAAACCACTGTTTGCCCTTAAAAGAGGTCCACATCTCAATCCAACATGTTTTTTAGTCAAATACCTAATCATAAATACATAAGTGTCCTCATTGTACTAAATAAAAAGTCTGTAGAAAATTTTATAAAATTAGAAAGACTCTGGCTAATTATGTGTACCCACAAATCAATTCAAGCCATACCATCTTTATTTTTACCAGTATAAAGAATAACTGATTATATATAAAATGATACAGAAAGATTCTGGCACCAAATCATGCTTTCTTCTTTAATGGTCAAAGAGACATGGTATTCCTTCCCTTCCTTCATTCAGGCACTAACAATTTGTCTGTCAGCGTGTTCTGACACAAAGCCTTTTCCTAGAAGAACAGATTGACATACTTTTTTGCCCAAGCCCTTAAACACATGGCTTCCCTTGTCATGTTTATTCAAAAGTACTGTAACTTTCACTGTAAAACTGATTCCTATTTTACTCTGCTTGGCAGTAAGTCTGCAGCTACAGGTAAGTGGAACACTGTCCTGTTTAACAAGTGGTCTTCCACATCCACAAATATAACTGCTGAGCTTCTTCCAGCCATATTTCACCTCCTATCAAAGCAGTGGGCACTAGGTATAGAGGTAACATTAGCTGCAACATAAACATATTCTGATTGATTTTGTAATGTGCAGGTCACAGAATGACTGGGTTTGAATGTGTGTGAAGAGAAAAAACACTAAACATGAAGCTTTTATGTGAACCCGTATAAACCTATCCCAAATACTGCTCTCCTTCTCACAAGAAGACACAATTTCTCACAAGTGTGAGGCAACCGTTACTACTTTCAAATTCCACACTTTTCTTTAGGAAAGAAATGTCTGTGATGTAAAGGAGTTGTCTACCCTACAGAACTGAGTGTCATGAGCAATCTGAGTGTGGACCACACAGGGAAGCCATATGTCTTGGTGGAACTCAAGACCCTCCTTTGAGACCATCGAGTAATCAGGGAAGGGGGACAATATGAAACAATTTTAAAGGCAAAAAGAGCAATAAAGATGCACCTATGGTTAAATTGCTGGTTCAGTGTTCACCATTTAATGGAGTCAAATATTACTGGACTTTTTTCTTGTTTTACTCACATTTTAGTCATTCTGTATCTCAACCTTGTTTTCATACACTTCAATAATCATGAAATATTCTGCTATATCATCCACCTTCTAAGAAATGAAATTACCTGAAATGATGATGAACTCTCAAACACAGTAGACATGAAAAATCTATAGAAAAACAGTCCAGTTAATCAATACTGCAAAAGGGAGGTATATCAGGATGCTTTTTTTTTCATGCTACTCATTAGTAGAATGATGAAAATAAAATTAAGATGAACCTATTACTATGCTCATTGGAGGTCCAAGACAACATGTTCAACAGCTAATCCCACTGGATTAACAGGATATCTAAAATATATTTTCTGGTTTTGCATCAACTTCTCTTCTCAACATTATCACGGCACAGTTAATTTTCAGTGGGATTTTGAATTTCATAAGATTCTTTAATAGGGAACCCTATTAACAGTCACACTTGTGAATTAAAAGGGCATCTCAGTCTATGAGCAAGTGAATTTTTTCCCCTTTGACACTATTAAACAACCTGTGAATACCTTCTATTGGTGATCATTGTGCCTGCACTATAAGAGGTTCAGAAAATTTGGTGTTTCTGCAAACAAGATATGCCACACTCTATGAGGTTTTACCTCCTTGCTTTTTCTCCTTTGTTTCGCCACAAGGAGCTGCTGAACTGAGAGACTGTTCCTCCAACCCACTGTCTGCAGCTTTACCATTTAAACTGGTGGGATTTCGACAGTGAAAGAAAAAGTACTGGATATGTGAGTGGGTGTATATGTTGAAGAACACACATGCAGATGATACAAGAGGTTTAAGACAAACTTGCCCGATAAAATGTTGGAGTAAGCAATTATATGTTGTCTGCAATTAGAAGTGGAAGAAAATGAGGTACAAAGGTTTGAATAATGGTTAGAAATTTCTGGTGAGGCCCAAAATAAGAACGTCTCATGCTCTAATTGATAATTTTTCCCTCCTAAGAATTTTCTTTGTTAGACTGTACCTTTTTGTTTAGAAATGGCTAATGCTTTGTTTGTGTGTTTGGGGGTTTAAATGAGGTTTTTTTTGTTGTTCTGGGAAGTTATGTCTTCAACTTTTCAAAATCCCTTCGGTAATTTTGGCTAAGAAAACAGTGGTTTCATATAGGAATAATGAAACTTTCCCTACTTTCCCTCAGATTTTTACTGCTCAATACCAGTGACTTGTCAAAATATCTTCCATAATCTTTGCATACAACCTTAGAGAAACATAGAATCACAGAATGGTTAAGGTTGGAAGTGAGTTTAAATATTGTCTTGTTCCAACCCTCCTAACATGTGCAGGAAACTCTCTCATCTAAAAACATCATACATATTCAGCAGTCCAGAAAGCTTTCATGGGTAAGTAGCGGCTGGAAAGATTATATAAAAAATTCAAGGAATGAACATAGAAAGGGCAGGACACACAGAGAATGAGAGGAAGGTTGGCATAGGAAAAAGGGGAAAAAGAAAAATGAGCACTACTTGGGCTGAATTTTTAAGGAAGGTCTGGAGGAAAATAATCAGGATGTCAACACACCAGCCACAGTTTTCTGCCTTCCAAAGCTCAGTTTAGAGTCAATGCCATGATCTCTAAACTCTTTGTAACATTCCTCCCTGTGGACTGTACCCTGTCTCTCTGAGGACAGTTGTTTGTTTTTTTCCCATAATCCATACCACTTTATCTTATTTAGTCTGACAGGTTTTTCTTTTCAGTGATCCAGTTTTGCTTTTCTCTCTCTCCTAGCTTTGTGCCTTGACTGTAATAGCTTCCCTTTTTGGTATGTGGTAGTCAAACACACTTTTGCTCTCTCTAAGAGGACTTGTCATATAATTTAAGCTTTACCTTGACAAACACATAAATACAGGCTTAATTTTTGGTTTGAACTTAAATGACATAAAACACATTTAGTGACTTGCTTAAAGCAGTACCTTGGTTTCATAATTCTAATCTCATGTTCTTTCAAGGGTACATAGTGATTAATATAAATTATTAATTATGCTGAAATTTTTATTTGCACACAAAAGCAATAGTTCTGTAAAATTTAATGAGTTTCAAATTGTCAGTCTCTGGCAGAATACCTCTTAGTTTGAAAATGACTGTGTGCTATTTCTCTGTGTGTGTGTACGTGTTCACTGTCTAAGCACAAATTATTACACCACATTGGGCATTACAATTTATGTTCTTTTCAAAAAGAAACCAAAAAAATCCTTAATATATTCACATAGCAAAATATTTATTGAACCTTTCCTTGCACTACCACCACCATCCAATGTTTCCATTAAGAAAAGCAGACCATGGAAGACGAAAGATAATTTTAGCAGCAGTTCACATTGCGTTATACTTCTACTCCCATTATGTAGCGTATATACATTCCTTAATATATTTTCAGATGCTTTCTTTCCTACTTCAAGCCTTTTGCTATCAAAATACTTGCATGAACTTATGTAAATAAAACAATGTGAGGTAATGGCCCGGAGTCTGAGCATCATTCCACTGATTTAAATCTATCCTTTTCAGTAGGACTGGGTGTATTTATACCAGGGTAAGGAAATTTTGGGAAGGTGTTTCCTAAGAGGAACAGCTATTTTATTCTCTTCTGAAATGTGGTTTTTGCTTGTATCTTTAACATTGAGGTTGAGCCTCACCAAAAGAAAAAGCATTAGAATTCTAAATCACTAATGATTCAATCAATATACTTAAACCGTAAAATTACAGCCTTTTTGGAATTTGAATATTGCAACCTTTCTTTTTCTACTTCAGCAATGTTTTGTTCACTGTACTGCATAGAACGCATTTTGCATATGGAGCTCTTAGTTCCTAGCCTTTGGTAGGTTAGGTTCTAGTTATGGAGCAGAAATTCATGCTATATATTAGTGCAAATTATGCAAGAAATTTAGTTAATACATCCATTCCCTGTTACTTGCCCCAGCTATGACTCCTCCAAAGATGGAAAAAGCTACTTCAGGATTCTTTTTGAAGAACCAGTGCAGTAATCTATTGAAGATATAACGTGTGAGAGAGAATGATAATCATGGGGTTTTTTTGTTAATATTTATTAAGTAGAAAAGATAAACTAGTAGCAGTAAATCTTTAGAAGACTAACCCTCCTGTTACAACTTAACTTGACTAAGGATTGCAACACTGGGAGGTATTTTCTGCAGTTTGTACATTGTAGCTTTCTGGGCTGTTAAAGTACTCACAAATTAAAGCGTATTTATTTTACTTCTTTTACATAATGAATAAGCACATCAATTATACAACACAGAATGAATCATAAAATGCTAAAGAATCCCAATGAAAATAAAACAAATTGACTCACAAAATTATCTAATCATAAATATTAGTCTTGTTATAATCACAGAATAAAACTTTCTACTATTAGTCTTAAGAGGGGGAAAAAGTGCAAAACAAAAGAAGTTTCTTGGAAAAAGTTTTGAATGAAGTTAATAAAAAAGTTCTGCATCAAATCATAAATGTGAAAAAATCTAAACTATAAACTGTATTTATAAATGTATTACACAGGTGTAAATCTGTGTAATACAGTATGTGTGCAGTACTTGTATAAATCAATATATTTTAAATATAAATCATGCACATGCACTGTATTCTATTTCCTGTAAATCCTGGAATTAAAAATTACTAAAATGTCAAATCAAACAAAGTCCAGTGGAAAAAAAACCTTAAAAAACCCATAAATACTTAGAGAAGATTATAATTTGCAGTAATTCCACAGAAACAATTTCAGCTTTGAAAACATCAACACAGTGTGAACAATTAGAACAGGAGTGGTATCAGAAATTTCAATGTCAGATATTTCTCTTTAGTGGACATCACTCAGAATAACACATAAACAGTACAGAAAAGGCATTCAATAGATCTCTTCTACGAATCCAGTTTCCAAATATATTTTACTGTATGATATGCAGTAATACTAGAATATAACAGATGGTATGAAACTGAATTCAAGAAAAAGGCAAAGAACAATACACCGAAGAAGTATTTGACTTTTGCACTGTTGCACTGCTGGAGGTTAAAAACACAAAAAAGCCCCAAACAAGCAAAAGATTTTTTTTTACCCTGGTTTTGTTCATGATTCCCAAAACACACTCTACGCATTGTTAGATATGTTTACATCTGGGTTTTTAGTTTGTTTTTTTTTTTCCAGACAAAATATATGGTATGTTTTGAATGAAAACTACCCAAGATATTCTCATTACTCCAGTTAATAAACAAACACATGTTGACAACTTAAAATATTTACTGCTAATTCTTAACTTGAAAACAAAATGTTTTAAAATACTCATTAATTACAAATACTACACATTTGCCAACAGGAGTTTCTCTTGACTCTATTTCCTATGTTAACTCTTCTCTGCTAATGATAAGAGCAGACTAATGAAGGATTTGTTAGAGAAAATTGTTGTGAGTGGGAATTAATAGGAATGTTTCTGATAATGGAATCTCCAGCCATACTTCTCCCTTTTTTAAAACAAAGAAAATAAATAAGATTTTTATTCAGGATACAGGGGTATCTTCTAAAGTCAGTAGTTTTGGGCCAATACATGCAATATTATAACTTGGAATATTTTCTTCACTGTAGCAATAGTAAATTAGCCATACTGTGTATATCCCATTGTGACAAAAAATACCTAGAACAATGAACCTTGATCTGTATGTTTTCCTTGTTTCATAACCAAAATAGCTTCATCAGGACTAACGATGCATTGCCACAACGCAATAGATGAAGAAAAATCTATTAGTCAAGGCTGTTAACAAAGAAGGCAATTTAGAAAATACATATACAGTAATTTCACGATTATAAGATACACCATTTTGACTAAGATTTATGTCTGAACCCGAAGTGAGGCTTATAATAACGTGCAGCTTATATATGGACAAAGAACGAAAAGTTGCTGTTTTAGTTTGGAGGACAGGTGTCTGCTGAGAAAGGCAGGAGCTTCTCTTTGAAATGGAGAATGTAAATCCCCTCCCTCCAAATTATTATAATTTTGAAATCAAGGAGGCTTTCAGGCAAAGATATGGGAATTAGGAGTAATAGTTCTTTTCTAGGGAAATTAAAATAGAAATACAGTACTACAAAGAAACAAACTGCAAACCCTGACAAAGTCAGAGTACAACCAGACACCCTGTCAGTCAGGGTGTTGATAGTAGTCCCATTAAATGGTGGCTGCAGTTCTCTTGCAGTGACAGATGTGATCCAGTTGAAGCAGTGGTCCTGTAGAAGGTGCAGATTCCCTCCAAAGGTCCAGTGGTCATGTGGAGAAATCCAGTTTTCCTCTGGAGTCCAGTGGAGAAAGGGGCATCCTTAGTGTCCCAAAACCTCTGTTTTTATCTTGGTAAGAAATGTTGGGCTCTTCGCCCTGGCTGGAGCAACTTCCAATGGGATGAAGTAATTTTATCAGTCCCACAGTGGGACTCAATGGGCCATTAGCAGAAAATGAGTCGCTGGAGGAAGGATGGGTTGTGAAAAGATAAAGAACAATGCCCCACCTGGTTTCAATGGATGGCCCATTAGCAGAATGTCTCCTGTTGAGATAAGGATCACTACCCCCACCCTCAACAGATGGTGATAAGAATAGATACCTTTTATCACACTCTGTATTGTAATGTGCGGCTTATAATCATGTGCGGCTTATATATGGACAAAGAATGAAAAGTTGCTGACACCCAACAGTGTGGTTTATAATTGGTCTGATTTATAATTGTGAAATTACTGTAGTGTTACACTTTAGTATTTTGGATTTGTTTGACTTTGTTGTTTTGATTTTTGCCAATTTTTTTATTGTTTTGTTTGTTTGGTTTTTTTTAATATGAAATGAAGTATCAGGGATCTTGCCATACTGTAAGGATGCTGCAGGGTATTTCAATTTTCAATTAATTTTTCCCTGAAAACTTTACAAGATAGCCACAGACTTCAATACCTTTCACCTGACATCTGATATTGCCAGTCAACTAAGGATTACCTTCACTAAGGGTTTATTAATTTCTGTCAGTCTAAAGAACTAAAAAAACTCCAAACCTCACCACTCCAAAAACAGCCACACTGAGATCTCCATTGTGACAGAAACTTTTGTCAAGTTCTGTGGAAAAATAAGTAAGAGGGATAATATCACCTTCTTTCAGAGTCATAAGAACATTGTGAACTCTTGCACTAGTACCCCAAGCATGAAAACATCAGTATTTGGCAACAGATCAGAACAGTAAGAATACAAGGCAATCACTATTGCAGTGATTTCCCTAATGTCTAATAACTTTTATAATTTCATTAATATAAGAAAGTAAAACTATGGAAAATTTCATTTCACTTAATTTTGTATTGGGAAGGGTGAAGAAGTGACGTTTGGCAGAAATGGTACAAAAAAAAATACCTGCAGTGATCATTCTGACAACAAACACAAGCTAGTAAGGAGCAAACACTCACTCCAAATGCATATCTTCAAAAATGTGACCTAAGGACTTGTTTTTCACTGATTCCCTTCCTGCATTAAAAAGGAAAACCCCCAAATCCGAAACCCTCATATTGTAAAAAGGTTCCACTTTTTTATGTTTGATGTGTAAATTTTTATTTTCTAAATATACATGAATTCTGTCATTCCAGTAGTAATTACAGAATTATATGAGAAAATCTGTATAAAATCAGTGACACAAATCTACAAAAAAAATAATCTATTCTTTAGAAATTGAATGTTCTTACAATTTCAACTCCCCACAACTCAGATCAACTCCTCCTGAACAGTCTATTAAGAAACTGTGGCAAGATAATTTTATGTGCTGAAATTCCCTTGTATTTTCTGTAAATTCCCACTTTAATCATTGTGAAGAAGAAATGAATGAAGCAGAGCAGGTTATGGCAGCCCTCTGAAATATGGGAGACAGAGTTGTAATTTTTTTCCCTGATCTCAATTTTTTGCATTTACCGTTTTATCGTTTACTCCCTTAAGAAAAACCTGTACTATTTTGGATGTAACCCATATAACCTTCTGTTTCATACAATTACTGGTTGATTTCAGTGCAAAAATAACAAAACTCTCTCAAATTCCATGCTGTATGTTTTTGGTTTCTCAAACTTACAGTAATCAGCACAGCCTGATCTGATGTGTTTTGAAAACCCCGCTGGATTGTGAAGGTATTATGTAAAGTATTATCTGGTGTTACTTCAGTGATTTCATATCACCATGGAGCTTGTGAGAGAGACCTACACAATACTAGTGATTTGTATTTGGGCTGTTCTTTCTGCTATTCACCTTTTCAACAGAGGGTGACCTGATGGCTTTCTGTTAAACAAATGCATAAGGAGAGGGTTTCCAGATACAAAAGGTTCTTTATCTGGTACAGAGTGATATGAGATGATTTCAAGTTAAGTATTAAGTGCTATATATGATGAAACTGCTTTTTAGTGTGGGTTTTGATGTTTGGGGGTTTTTCACCCATAAGATTTCATCTGACAAAATTTTCTATTACAATAGATTTACAATAGCAAATTTGGGTTTTCACCTAGCCATGAACGTTGAAAAATTAGAATCACATTTTCATGGGAAATATTCCACTGGAAAAAAATATAAAATTCTTGAAAAATAAATTTTGTGTTTGATTGTCTGTTTTATTAAAACCAAATATAGGAAAGACAGCAAAATATTGAATCTAGGCTAGAATTGACAGTCAGGGATTCAAACTCTAATCTTAAAGAAATTAGGATTTTAGTCAAAAGCCAGAAGAAACTGGACTTGAAATAGTTATCTAAAACTTAAATAATTGATTGCCTGTCAATATATGTTTGTTTACCTGTACTTGCAAAGGGGAAGGATGAAACTAGTAGGTAGGTCCAAAGAACACAAACAATTGCAACCAGAAACTCATTCTTTGCAGATTTGCATGCTGTAGTTTGCAAGTGTCCTATGTACACATACAAGCTAACAAAGTGAAAACTGGCTGTGGTTGTCATTTACTTTTGAAACTTAGTCTTTCACCCAAACCTGAATGAGTTGCTTAGAGACACAGAAGATTTAGGATTCTTAATAATGTGAATTACATAATGCATACACTCAAGCAATTATAGTCTCACAGCCAAGGGAAACTAACATTGCCACAAATATAGAATTATGACAAACTGAACCTCTCTCTCCTAAATCTTTCCTCTTAAATACCTTTCCAATCATCCATTTAATTAAGATCTACAGTGAATACTATTAATATCAAACTCTTAAAGGTCATTGTGACCTACAAAAAAAAGAGCATCTCTAGTGGATGAGTAAACACTGATAAAATTTATACCAGCACTGTGAAATAACCAAGGAAAAAAATGCACTGCAGTACCAACAGAGACAGACATTGTTTGCTACACCTTATCTGCATTTGCTAATGATTAATTGTTGATCTTTTTTCCCTTCACCAGCTTCTTTTATAACTCTCACTAAATTATACAGGATATGTGGCAGACTATTCAAGGCGCACATTTCTTATCAGTTTATTCTGTCTGATGTGCCAAAACCTTCATAGTAATACATAAGGAACTTCAGTATGACTCTACTGGACTTTAACACATTGATAAAATATTCAGAATAATCTCTTCAACCTGAAATTAGACTGCTTTACTTTCCCTGAACAACTCACTGTTATTTCCAGATCAGTATGATTAAGAATAGCTTATAGATATACAAATACAGATAAATCTATTATTTTAATTTTTAGAAACCTTTTTCAGGTTACAAAAATTAAAAAAAAAAACCCAACCAAACCAAACCAAAAATAAAAACAAAAACCCCCAAACTAAAACTAAGTTAAAAAATGGTGGAACCATCATCCTGCTTTAATTTTTTTCGGCTCTAAAATCTATAAATAGGGCAGGAGAAGTCAGGCAAGGGTTATAGTGACATGACCACTTTCTAAGAATTGATAGCTTTCCTGCATCCCCAGCTCAGGAAAACTTGTTCTTGAATGAAAAACTCTGTTACCATTTCTAAAAGCATAAAATAAAATTTCTGCACCACATATCTTACAAGATACCTTCATTGCTTGTAGCACCACATCCCAATGACCAACAATATTTAGTGTACTTACATAAAACCATTTAGGAGTGCTGAGAAGTTTGCAAGTATATTTATAATATTTTCAAATGCTTACTTAACACTAATGAATTCAAGCTACTACTCTTAAGCATCATTTTGAAGTTTTATATATTGAATTCAGCATTTATTATGCACAGCCATACATCACTGCAGAAGACAGATATTTTTTATTAGAAGCTATAAAAATCTAGAATCTGTCTGCTATGAAGTCCTAGTAATTCATATCTCTGAAGCAGCAACTATATGTGGAGAGCAGAAAAATTAATCAGGAGAGCTAGTTTTGAGGAAAAGTGTCTATTATTTCTAATGAACTCTCTTTAACAGTTCAGAGATACCGGTGCAATTGTTTTTCTGTGCAGACATAATACATTTTATGATGTAGTACTTTCTTGGCAATTATGGCTACTCAACTGTTTAAATCAATAAACTACTCCTGAAGAGTCACTTCTGTTTCACTAGGGTAAAAGAAAGTCCCTTGTGTCTTTCAAACATCTTTGATAGATAAACAATCTCTGATGAAGTAAAACATTTTCTTATTTTGGTTAAATATGTAAGTTAAGACTTACATAAGAAAAGATACATTTTATGAAAAAATAAAATCCATGTGGGTTTTTTGTTTGTTTCTTCTTTTGTTTTGAGGTGGTTTTCATTGTTATTGGTTTTTGGGTTTGTTTGTTTGTTTGTTTGTTTTGTGTGGGTTTTTGTTTGATTATCTTCTGTGGTTTTGTTTGTTTTGTTTTTGTCGGTTTTTCATTTGTTTATCTTTTTTATCTAGACTCGCTTTGATGTTGAAAAATATAAAAATATCAGGAGAGATACAAAAGACAATCTATTGCTTTCTAGAATTAGGACTAAATGAAAGGCAAAGCAATTCTAGCCTAGTGTTTAAATATCAACCAGATACTCAAACAAAAACCAAAACTACAAATATCTAAAGTCACTTTTGTGGTTCATGCACCTGACTGATGCATGCCTCAGGGATATTTGCTGATTCTCACAGGTTATACATGATTGATACCTGATTTAGGAATAGAGGAGCTACTGATCCTGATAAAATTTGGCTGCTAAACAGAAAGGATACACACAATAACTGTGGAGAGAGCAAAAGAATGCCATAATTTACTGTAGCAATGGTACCTCTAGAAATTTCCTCATGTTCTAATAAGAGAAATTGCACCATTGGAGGGATCACTGTAGTAACTGTCAAATGAAATCTTGCATGTAACATGTTTTAAGGTAAAAGATTACCCTTACAGAATATTGTTAAAGGAAGCAAAAACTACAGCAACAAAAAACCAAACATATATCTGCACTGCTACACTGAAATAGAAATAATGGGTAATCAACTTTTTTTTTTTTTTAGCCAAGCATCTTTCAGGTGCCGCAGAACGACTAGGGACCCAATATATCACCATGGAAATGATTTGAATCATAAAAATACTGAGGTACTTAGGGCCTGCCTTCTCCAAGAGCTGTCTCCTGTACAACCCTAGCCACAGCTGGAGAATGTGAGAGGTGGGTCGGGGGAAGAAAGCTTAGAGGTAAAAGAGCTTACCATCCTGATTTTTGTTAGCTTGTAGGATGTAAAATTTTAGTCACAATAAAGTTTATACCCCTATGTTATGATTCCTCCCTATGATTTTATTTTTCTTACCTCTCACTGCCTTAAAAGGCGGGGGGGGGGGATGATCAGAAGTTAATATATATTCATAGATATATATATATATATATATTAATGTGTTCAGTATATTTTTATATATACACATATATATTCTCACACACACTTGTATATACACACACACCCTCCAATATATGTAAGTATGAAATAGTTGTTACTTGTGAAGAGCATTTATCCACAGGCAATTGTAGACATACTAAGCAAGAGGAGGTTGACACTGCATTCAGACAACACGTACAGAAAGAAATTAGATAAACAGCGATGTCTCATAATGAAGTCTGCTTTGTTGATAAGAGAACAAGCTATCTGACTGCTGAATTCAGCTTGCTTCCTGTTGTTGCAGAAATGTACTGTGTAGAGAGATAGCAAGGCAAGAGTCATTTCAAAATTGAAATTGAAAATGTAGTCATTATGAAACCAGGAATTTAATTGAAAAAGTTATAAATGCCTTCTTTATGTCCCATTAGGATTTAAATCCAAAACACCTGTAGTACAGAGTAACAGAAGTTATGTGTCATTTGCGATTTATAATTTTGACACAAAATTCTATAAATATGCATTTAAAACCATAACAAGGAAGCTTATATTTAGGATATATGTTTATATTTTGTGACTGGATAGTGACTACACCGGGAAAATCACTAGTTTACTTTTTGGAAAAGAGATGTGTAAAGGGAATGTTTTTAACATTGACATCACACAAGCCTCTTCCACTTTAAAGATTCATTGAACTCATGGAGGAAAAAACAAACAAACAAATGAGGTAAATATTTTTCCACTTTCAACACCAAAATAAGAGAAAATCCACCAAAAGTGTTTTGCAGATCTCTAAAATGTGTGGTTGCTTAAATACATTATAGAAGTACATAAAATTTTAAGATCTGTAGCATTATTTGCAAACATTTGGATAATTTCCTGTTTAACAGGTTAATGTGTACTTGCAATAAAAGTTTTGGAATAATTTTGAATGAATGTGTTATGATATGCCATATTTTCTAAATATCACCATACACAAGCATTATTCTTCATGAGAGAGTAGAAGAAATAGGTCTAAATAAATTTTACTCCATAATTAAAGCAAATGTACATAAGCAAGAGCCAAAGAGTAAATCACTTCCTTTCCTGCAGTATTTTTTTTAAAGAACTTGAGCTCGTTTCTACTTTGACAAATCAAAGAAATCTGTAGACATAGCCAGTGGACACATGAAAGTATGCTAATAAACACACTCACAAAAAAAATAAAAGACAAATGAACAGAAAGTAAGGAGACATGGAGAGAGGAACATAGGAAAGAATGAAAGAGGGAGTAATTTAGTAAATCAGCTACCCAAAAGCAGAATTACATACACATTGAATCCTTAGGGGGAATTTTTGTGTTTGTTAAATTGACACAGTCACTCTTTAAGAAGGTAGCATTTATTCAAAAATGACTGATTTTGATTTTTTTTTTTTACCTCCTACTGCGACAGTGAGACTCCTCATATCAATAATTTCACTTTTATCTTCTTTTAATAAGAAAACTATCAACAAGATTAATTGTGTTCCAATATTTTTTGCTGTATTTGGACATTCTGAGACTCGTTTGCCTCTATACATTTAAATTTCCAATGCAGAAACATACAGCACTAGTACTAGTCTCACACTTCAATTATTTTTTCTAAATCATCAAGAAGACAGGACTTATTTTTGTGTCTTTAGATCTCTCTGAAGTCTTTGATATTTAAGATGTCTGAGGGTACAGACATGAGAGACAAAGTTTAACTTACTGCATTCTCATCTTTCCTCTGAGTGAAACAAAACCTAGGATTACTCATCATTGGTCCCAGTCTGAGTAATATAAAAAAAATCGAAGTGTTTTACTTTACTCCTATTCTGCAGAGCATATAAATGCCCACATAAGAATATTTGAGATACTGTAGAAAACTGACTTCTTAAGAATGTATCTGAGATAGCGTAGTTTTTTGGTCTATATATTTAGATACAGACAGTATAATCACTCATGTTGGTAAGACTAGATTAATTCTCTGCTTTCCCTACAGATATACACATATGCAGACAGAGCTATTTTTTTCCATAAAAATAGTGACTGCGTACCTGAAGTCCCCTTAGTCTTTCAGAACTCAAAACATTAAAACTGGAAATCAACCTCTATATTTTCTCTTTTTTTCAGAGAAGAAGCCCTAGCAAATGAGAAGAACATCTGGAAAGTGCTTGCTCACTAACTGAAGGTGGTATAAAAGCTACTGTGGAGTAATGGAAAAAATAGGTTCTCATTTGAAGGAATAGGTACACTACCAGTGAGTAAGCTTTATGTTACCAGTATTATTAGACTACCAACTATTTGGCATACATGACTTCAAGTTACTGTTGAGAAATATGGTTCCTCTGCTCCAGGAATGATTTATTTCATTACCCATTAATTACTTAGATCTGTCTCTGTCTACCTGCACAAAATAGTCAATCACCTTCTGCTTGAGCTTTCTTCAATTATTAGAATAAACTCCGACAGTTTCTCATGACAAGAGAAACTAACATATTCTTCTGTTATTTTTTGTTCTGAAAGACATACACAATCACAAAAGGGCTAAAGTGATTTTCCAAAGCATGCACGTTTTCTATGTCATATTAATTACCATATACCCTGTTACATAAAGCTGAGCATCCCAGAATTTTTCTCATTGCAATATAGTAACTCTTTTGAAATAACAAACTCTTGAAATAAGCATACTCAAGCATAAACCCAGTACACAAGAATTAACAGTCCATCACATTTGATTGAACTGATCCTCATCCCATAGTGATTTCCGAAAAATGAATCTGTGTGTCTTACAGACAGGACTTCCTACACGTATCAATATTTTGTTATATGTAATCAGACAGTATTTCTGTGTAGCTTCAGTAGTTGTCCTCTCAGCTAGGTCCCTCTCTAATCTGTCTCCCAGGTTCCACACATATTTTCCATTGAAAGCAGTACTAATCTTTGTCATGCCTTTGTTTGTTTTCACTCCCTCCTTTATACTTCACTTTCAACCCTCTTGGCCTAGTGCAAGTCTCATAGAAAACGTAACTTTTTAAATCATTCTTAGCTAAAAATAGATGATAGTAAATTATTTTTTCTTTCATGTGGAAGACAAACTGTAAGTTGTACTTGAAAATGGATTATATCACAAGACAAATCAAATTACAAATAAAAATCATGGTACTCAATAAATAACCAGCTGAAATAAACCCCAAGAAATCCTCACTGTACTAAAGATACACGAAGTGGTCATGGGACAGCTACTCAATTACAAATACTTAACCAACTATGCAGCCAATTTTAGTGACAAAGTTTTTGATTTGTTTTTTTTGGTTTTTTTGGTTTTTTTTTTTTGGGAATGTCACACTTTAAAATATCCTTTAATATGAGTGAGTGGGATTTTTTTCATGATTTTTTTTTTTCCAGAATTAAATCCTTTCCTAACAGATCTGTTTAAGGCTACTGCCATTTCATAAGATCTGTCATAACTGCATAACTTAAGCAATTAAATAAATGCCAAACCAATCAATTAATGCCAGTGTATATGGAGAAAGAGCAGATTGGTTTGTATCAGTACAATGTCATAGTCCCAAATTTTCATTACAATGAAATAACTGAGTGAGAGCTTGATGCATGCTAGACAGTAAAAGCGCAACAGTGATTCGACAAGGGACATTAAGAACATAGATGACCAAACATAACAGTCTGAAAATGAAACACTTAAGAATTCAGAGCAGTTCTCTGTAAAAATAAAACCAGGAAACTGTAACAGTTTAAAATAAAGGTATTCCCAAAAGATGCATGCAATGCAACTGAAAGCAGAAACTCTTCAAATAGAGTTGTTAATTTAGAGTAGAACTGAGACCTGCACACAGAAACTAGCAAGAGCATATTGTTAATCGAAGTCAAAACTGTGAATTAGTCTCAAAACAAACATTTGATGTTGTCAAATTCCATGGAATATACTTTAAATTAGTCTAGTTGTGGATAAGAGAGATGCCGAATTCCTCCTATCACAGCTGGAAATTTTCTTATAGTGGAAGCATTTTCTGAACCTAATTAGTTTCATCAGCAATAGTCGCACATTTTTTAGTTGCTCCTGTTCCAAACATTTCCTTCAATACCAGCAAGTTTGCTTGGCATAGTGTCCCCTACAGAGGATTTAAAAGTGGCTTTGTCTGCCTACACTCTGAGGCCATAGTGTGACTGCTATGAGCAGCGGACATTCATTACTTTTAAGTGCTAAACCAGTTGGCAGATGGTAGATGCCTGGCTGATACATTTTAGCACTCTGTACCATGTATGACCATCTGAAAGATTTCCACATTAATGAATAGTCATAACAATTTCTGAAAGTGTTTAAAACAGCTAAAAGCTTTATAGTTAAAGCACTGCAGTGCTACAGGTCTAGAAAAAACCTTTTTATTCAAAGAACCTCTAGATAATACTCATTTGCATACCTGTTTCCAGATAATCAGAAGTACACTCCTTTGGATGCTTCAATAATCACTGTGCTTATTCAGATTTTATGCTGTATGTGATGTCCCAGGCACAATTGGAAGAATTCTGCGGAAGTCAATGCTTTTCTTAGAAGTAAAAATAAGGGCTATGTTTCCTAAAGAATGTCTTTCTATAAAATGAATTATTACTTTACTTAAAAGGAGAAATAAAATTGACTCTGTAACACAACTTGAGCCATCAAATAAAGCATTTCATGGAGTTCCTAACACTTTCCTTTGTTCTCACCTTATTTTTTTAATTCCAACCTCTTTTTTTTTAAACTTTTATAAAGCTCAAACATAACCTGACAAAAATTAATTGGTAGAGGTCTAAGAATAATAGTGGTTAAAGAGGTACATGGGAAATTAACTTTCGGTTATTAATCTTTTTGTTAACTAGAAACACCTAATTGAAAAAAAACCAAACAAACAAACAAATAAAAAATCCCCAAATTTTAGAGCGATACCTGATGAAGGCTACTACAAGAGGAAGAAGAGATGGAAATTGATTCTTTCCACCAGTTGCTCCTTCATGCCATTTTTAAACTGGCGCAAGAATCTTGGCCTAGGAGAACTGCCAGTCTAACAGATGGCTGTAAGTGCTGCTAGTCAGGAGAAATCAAAATGTGAATCAATTTTGAGGATTGGGATTATATTCTTATCCAAGGGCTATCAAAGCAAAAGCTGAGCCAGATTTTAGTCTCAACTATAAAGGTGTAAAGGTATAAAAACAAAAAACTCAATTCCTTTTTTTATTGTCTTAGTATCAGAGAATATAAACTTTTGGTCTTTAATAAATGACCACCAGTAATAAATCCTGGTTTGGATGCATTTAGAACTGAATCTTTAGAGGTTGTTTCTCAAATCTGATTTTGTTAGTCAGTCTTACAAGACTGACTGTGCACTTGTCTTGATCCTGACTTCTGCAAGTAGATCCATATTTGGCATTTAGCTTGGAGCCTGGCTCAAAACTCCTACAACCACACAACCTATACAGTGCCTCACTTTTCCTTCTCAGGTCTTAATCCTATTTGGAAAACAAAAGGCAAATGTATGGACTGACAATAACTCAAACTATTTCCTACAAGCAATCCTACAACCCACTTAATAGTCATTTTTAGTACAGTTAATGGAAGATAAAAAGTCACTCTGGCCACAGGGTTTAGGTTTTATTTATCTGCTCTGACCATTTCTGGTGTTGGTCTAGTACACTGTACCTTACTGTATATTATACCAGAAAGATCAGATTTTGGCGTCTTCCTTTCTTTTCCTTTAAAGCCTCTACAAGAGTAACTGTCTTAAAGCAACATCTTTTATTTGATATTATAATACCTAAAATAATCTTTCTCAATTGATCTACTATTTCATTGGTGCAACAACCTTTTCTCCAGTCACAAAACTGAACAAATATAAATTTCTGAATTAATTTTTTCTGTTTCCTGCTGGTTTAATGTGCTTTGCTTCCTCTGAGAACACCGGGGCTGTTGATATTGCTTAGACATTGTATATTAATGGCTTTTAGGTGCTAGCACTCTTTGGAGAACACATACAAGTTTTGCTGTCACCTGTGAAAAGGATTTTTGTTTTAATTTTGATAGTACAAAATTCAGACTTTTAGAGATAGACCTGAAAAGAAACCTATGAACAAAAAATCTTAACCCCCCCGCATCTTAAGACACTTTATACATTTTTTTGCATAGACCCTTAGAACATTATGTTTAGATAAGATTAGAATTGTTACATGAGTGTCAATTAACCACATAAAGCGGGGTAATATATAGATCATGATCTGAAGACTTTTTCACCTTTTCAAATCTATGGAAAAGAACAATTTTTCTTCTGAACCATTTCTTCCAAACACCTCATTTTTGTAATAATATAATGCTTTAATATTAAGATTAAAATTTTATTAAATATGAAAATAATATTAATATTACTAATATTGATAATTTCAATATTATTAATGCTTTATTGGCACCTTTAAATGTCTAAAAAATTAAAAAATCTAGTAAAATTACTTTCAAATAGCAGTTGTTTAAAATACGCAATTTGGTTTCTTTTTATTTTAAAATGTGTACCACTATTCCCATATAGCTTTATAAATTCCTGTGGTATTATTACTGAAACTTTGCATTATCTTCTAATCAAAACAAATAAAACCATGGGAAGAAATTCAGTGCAAGTAGATTCCAGTTATCTAGGAAAACTGAGCTAGAGGTCAGATCAAACAACTTAGACACCTGTAAGCAAGGTTAGAAAAAGAAAAGAATTTGACAGGAAACCAACATCTATATTCATAACTTGGACACAAGCATACGTATTCTGTCAACTGCCTCCACCCTGAGCCCAGATGATTGCTATCACTCTTACGTCAGGGTGGTTTTGCTAGCTATGGGTCTCATATTAAGTCAAAATGATTCAACTTAGCAAAGATCTGATGCTTGCTTCGTTTAAGTTAATATTTTTCTAGTTTGCCAAAATAAATTAGGAATTCTTTTTGGAGAAGGTAGAAAACTAGTTAGAGAATGTCACACTCTTTGTTATTTGTATTGGTTGTGATAAGCAAATATGAAGGATACAGTTCTTTGTATGTCAATTCAGCTCTTTGTACTTTGCAATTACAGTAATTTCATGAGTATAAGCCACACACTTTTGACTAAAATTTTGGTCCCAACCCGAAAGTGCTGCTTACACTCAGGAGTGGCCAATATATGGAGGAAGTTATGAATTTTGCCAACCTGGGAGCGTGAGCCCGCAGTAGCCCCACGCTGAGCCTAGTCCGCACAGCCCCGAGCTGAGCCAGTAAACCCCGCGATCCCATGATTCTGTTACTAATTGGCAACTTTGTGAAAGTTGCACATGGATCCTCGCTGCAAACGAAAGTGCGGCTTATAATCCAGTGCAGTTTATATATGGACATAGAACAAAAAGTTACCGACACCCAGAAGTGTGGTTTATAATCAGGTGCAGCTTATACTCGTGAAATTGCTGTAGTTTCTTCATTTACATTTAACTAAGCAGCTTGGACTGATTCCTTAGTGTTATTTACTTATGACTGTGCTTTTCCAAAACATATAGACACAGTTTATATAGGTTATTTTGATGCCTTGGGTTTTAACTTTTATGTTTCTCAGAATCTCTGCTGCTTAGTGTGTAACTCTGAAACTTCCTGTTAGGTGTTAGCAAGTTCTCTTTACAGGGTAGGTAGGCAAAATAATCCTTTCCTAGCTAGAGAATCAAGGGCAACTGGTACCCAAAAAGCAGAAACGACAGTGAGGGAAATGTGGCAAGCCAGGGGGCTGAGACTTCATAGCCTGAGGCTGTGGTTGGATAATAGACCCCAATATGTGGATGAACCAAAACTTATAATAGTGTAAACACTTGTGACCAGGATCCATCTTGTATTTAACCGGGGTGTAGCCCTAGCCAGGCTCTTGTACTATCCAAGGTGTATAATTTTAATGTCTTTCAATAAATACCTATTTTATTCCTTTTAACTCTGTCTAGTCTCTGTTCCAGATCAGCCTTTCTAGGCGTCAGTTCTGGTGACAACAAAGGAACCTCAAGGCATCTGGAAAACCCCTGGACTAGAGGAACACCAACCTCCTGACCCCCTGCAACCTTGCTGACACTCCCAGGAGGACCCAGCTGCAGTCCAGAAGGTATCAGAGCCCAAGAAACCACGTGACTGGTAGAGAGACTCATGAGTAACTGGATAATAGTAGTATTTATATAATGAAATTTTACCACCCATTAAGTAAAGTCTTAATTAAAAATGTCTGACACTTTAAAATTCTGACTTACCTGCATTTACTCAGGCTCCAGAATTGATAATGTTGATAACTGATAAAAATAACTAAAAATGTTGATTCCAACATCAAGGTTTCAAAGTAAAATCTGACTCTGCCAATGGGACTCATTACCCCTTTCTATAGTCTTTGGTAGTCTTAAAGATGTTAGCTGCTACACTGAGGGAGAGTATCTGAGAAAAGATGTAAATCTCCCTCTGTTACCACCTCAAGGATGATAACATTTGACTACAACTCTGACAGAAGAGACATGTTGACTCTGCTTGCAGTAGAGAAGCTGCTAAACTTTAGCTGAAGAACTTTAAAGAACTAATCCTGCAGGATATTTTAGTCCTAAATTTTGATCATTTTATGTTGAAAAATATACATAGAGCACATTTCTAAGTTCAAAGAATTCAAAGGAAAATCACAATGAAGTATGCTGTTTACTTTTCTCACGGTTTTTGACAGAAATTTACAGGTAATATTTATAATGAGGGACAAAAAATTAAAATTATTTATGATCTTAATATTAACTTTTTGCTTCACAAATATTAATGGAACATTCCCCACCAATTTACAGAAAAAAACTGTCTCATTATGACAGCATACTGACAAATCCTAAACTTTTAAATTGAATTCAGCATTTCACACACACATGTTATTTGTTTATATGAACACAATAATAAAAAAAATTCTTTAATTTTGATAGGTAATGTATGTAGATGTGTAATCAATATTCTTTTTTTTTGTCTATATTTCCCATGTTGAGCTTGAGGAATTGTTAAGAACTGGATAGTGATCTCACTTTACACACGGTTTCTAATTATCAAAGATAACTTTATATATGTTTAAACTGTGAAAAAACCACATTTTTCTCCCAATTGACTATTGATATAAAGGGAACCAGGCAGTCGAATAACTACATAAGATGTGTTCAAATATAACCTCTGGACTGTAGAAACTATGAAATGTAAATGTACTTATTTTTAATTATCATTATTATAATATTGTTATTCTGAAGTGTGGACATAGTAACTGCTGTTCTTATATTACCATGCAATTCCTGACAAAGCAGAAGTATATCTACTGGTGATTCCACCAGAGATTTCAATTTAATTAATTCTGTGGTGAACAGGATACCGTGCACTTTCACTTGAAATTCCAATGAAGATACCATTACTTCTCCTCTCTCTATCCCCTACCACCCATTCCCACATCTTAAAAACAATTTCAGGCTCATGAACTTTATTTTTTCATCAGTGCTCTTTGAAAGGTAGAAGGCAACTCTTTGTGTTGGATTCGGATTCAGAATCAACACACGCAAGTCTGGCCAGGATAATTGGCCTACCCTGTGTTCAATGCCTCATATACTCACTGACTCTTTCAAATGGGAAAGACAAAGCAAAAGGCAACTCAAAACTGATCATGCCATTTAGTTAAATCAAACATAATGATAGATTAATAAAAATCAAAAACGTCTCTTACTTTTGACCACCCCTACTTTGAATTCACTGCCTAAAAAAGAAGTAGGTAAGCTATAACCCCACTAATATTGTCAATAACAAATACCTCTTTTTACTAATGACAGTTTCTAACTATAAAGTAAATTTACCATTCCTTTCATGGTATTTTAATTCATATGTCCAAAACTATAAACCATTTTGCAAGATCCACATTTATTTCATTTTGCTGCAATCTTTACAGAAGATACACTCCTTTGGAAAAATTTTAAAATTGAATCAGTTTATGAATAGGCATTTATGAAGAGGTTGTAGAGGAAGGGTTTTTTTATTTAGGACTTTATCCTTATGCTCACAAGCTTCCAAAAACCAAACATGCAAGACCAAAAACTGAATGAAAGAATATGGATAGTCAAAAAATATCTGAAAATTATTTCAAGCTGTCAACAGCATTTGAAGTACATTTTTAATTCATGTGCTACGTGATGATCATATAAAACAACCTATTCACAACATTTGCTGCCTTTTATATCTACCTATATACTTTATGTGTAGGGGTTTTCAGTAAAGAAAAGGAGCTTAGAAAATTGTGTAAGAGCATATACTTAATCAGGCTATCGTCTTAATAAATGTTCATGGTGGGGTGAACATATCCTTGAAATGAAAGATTTTATTCGCTGCTGCAGATTTTCCCTACCTTGTTAATACAATCAGTGAATGACAGTTCATTCAATTCTGGTCTATATTAGCAATTAAATCCTTATTTTGAAGAGTCTGAAAAATCAGTTAATTGTAAAAACTAATTTGAAACATAATCTACAATGCAGACCTAATTATATATTGTTTTCAGGCCAATAAATAAGTAACTTATGAATTTCTACTGCTCATACCTGACCTGTCCCTACACCAAAATGCACAATATATTTCCGGTTTGGAGAAGAACAAAAGAAGACAGCCCTTTTTAAATGGACACACTTGTCCATTAAACATAATGATTGATTTGCTCTACTGTACCAGTCCAAAAAAATGAAAATTTTTGTCTCAAGCAAATAAATGTTTATGAAAGCTGTGTTAATGTTCATCACTCTATTTCTAAGGATTCCAAAACTTTGGGCCTCACAAAACTTACCCCAGAGGAATGAGGAACCAGCACAAAAATAAGGAGAACAAAAATAATTACTTCTATTTTCACCAATCCTCTATTTTAGTGAATGTAATTCAAAAGACAGTTTTTCAGCCTTAGGACATAAACAAAGGTTGTTGTTGCATTGCATGATGAAACACCATGCATCTAAGCAGATATGACAGATTATCCCTAACAGCAGGCTGATAGCACAGTTGTACTCCACTACTTCTGGTTGCTACTGTGACAATACAAATATTCCTACATGCCATAACACATTATAGGCATGCCAAATATCCTCTCTGTATAATAGATAGTGCATATTATTTCACTTTTAAAACCAAGATAAATCTAAAACGTCATTCATTCACTTGCTAGTAACATTAACTGAAAGTACCCCAACTAAAGTAAACATTAGTAACTGAACTGAAATTGTTTTTCAATTTTATTCTTCTTGACAGTTACCTGCCATGATTCAGTTGAAAGCATGCAACTCTTTAAGAATATGAATTTTGACCTAAAGTATTTAGTACATATGAGCAAGATGCCATATCAGACCACATAAAACAAAATAAAAAAAGGAACCTCTGAAACCTCTTTAAATGCTGGCTTCCAGACAGTGAAATATTATATTTTCTTTCAAACTACAAGGAAAAAAACTCGACCCAAATCTTCTAATTTGGCCATGTGGGGAAGCATCCAAATAAAAGTTATGTCTTTTGTTTGATGTATTTATTTTTTCAAGTAAAATCTGTAGTGATGCACAATGAATCATCCTCAATTTTCCTATGGAGGAGTAAGGCCATGCACCAGTACATGCTAGCTTCCCAGAGAATTTGTGCTGTCTCCATCTGTGGGTATAATCAACACCCAGTAGGACATTATTCTGGACAACCAGCTGTGGCTGATCCTATTTGATCAGGGTAGTTGAACCAGATGATCTCAAGAGGTCCCTTCTAACCAGAACCTGTGATGTCAGAAGATGTCATCGTGAGAATAGCTCACTGTATGCAGAATGTAACATTTAATTTACTTAGCTGTGTCTTAATGGGTTTATGTGCCTTGATTGACATTTTTAGAGTAAGCCCAACAGCTGAAGATATTTTTTTGACACCGTTGTGTTTACTGTTTATTTAAATGAAACCACAGACTTTTTTTAGCTTAAGTTTGTGCAAAGGAAAAATTATTCAAGCAAATCTAAATTACAGAAATGTTTTTCTTTTACAGTGCTTGCCAACTCTCAGTGGACAGAGGAAAAACTTTTGCAATGTCAAAATTTACAGTTTGCTTCTTTCCTACTAATTGACATTATGCCACAAGAATCCAACTTGCAGAACTGAATAATTAAAAGTTAGTTGCCTGCTATTTAAAGATTCCAGTGGGAAACACACAGACATGTACTAAGAAAGGTCAAGACTGTGGGCTGCATTCAGTGTTTGGATTGTGTTTCAGTGGCTTAAAACACAAAGAAGCTTTAATAGAGTTGAATTTGCCATTGACATAAATGAGGGTAGTTGGGAATTCAAAACAGGCATCATAATTTTTGCCTTCTTACAAGTGAAATAAGAGTAAGCAGAAAAGTAGTCTTATTAAGAAATAAAGTCTGACTTCCTTTCTATGGGAAGACATTTTGGTAAGTAGAGAAATTATATTGAGAAATCACTCCTAATGCTCAACTTGCCACTCTTTCTAAATGTTGCAAAGCATATGATATCTAAAAGCAGTTTTGATTTATCGATTAGTAACTTAAGGTCATGTTATCTCATGGAGTTGTGCAGGAAGGAGTTAGAAATACCATTATATCCAGGAGCTATTTGTCATGGAAGAAGGTTACCTCTTTTACCATAATTAGAGAAAAAATGTATTGTGTGAATTTCTAAATCAGTCTGTGAAAATGATTGAAGGCTGGATGCCTAGCTCAGAAATATTCCTTTGAAAGGTTCTTCCAGAATATTAACTTAGGTTATTTGAAAGCTGCTCTCAGATACTTTAAGCATGTTCATTCAGACTACGTATATGCAGATTAGTCCCATTCAGGAGTGGTCAGGTGGTCAAGAGATTACTGAAGTACATAAATCCATGGAAATTGTTATTATACAAATTTGGTAGCATTTCATTCCGAATAGTTTTTTAAAAGCAACTATTTAGAATCACAGAATATCCCAATGTGGAGGGGACCCACAACAATCATCAGAATCATGTGTCTCCTTTTTTTACATATGTAGAAAATTGAAAGAATTTTGATCTTTGCAGTAAATCAAGAACTTAACTTTTAAAAAAGCTAACTTTAAAAATACATGGATATTTTCATTTTTTTCCTAAGTGCCTGTTACTTCCTCAGGAATATACATTCTCAAAAAAAAGTTTCTGAATATATACATTTCTCACAGAAGTAGTTACAAGCCCAGAAAGATACATTTCAAGTCTTTTTCCATTTTATATCAGATATTTCATGCAACAGATTTTTATTTGTTTTGAAACAGTTTTTGGGAATCTTAATTAATTTCCTTCTGGATTTGAAAACTGAGGTATCAATTTCTATCTTTTGACCTGTATTCGTCTTGATGTTAGAAGACAAAAAAAGCAGATGAGAACAGATTGTGCATTAATAATTTTTTTCTAAGTCGTGAAAGCAGGTTATGAATTAATTATCATTGCAACTGAGCAACAAGTGGCTATGACGGTGCATTTTGACATAAGGCAATAATAGGAAAAGGTGGAAATAATTTTTCTTAAGAAAACCAAAATGACATATGGCTAGTAAGTTATGTGACAAATTTGTGCCATCAGAAGTAGGACCACATTCAGGAGTCATATGCAAGCCACATACAAAAATGTGTATAAAGAGTGATTGTTCTTGGATGTGAATCATTCACTATTAGGATGACTACAATTTGGAGTCTATGCATGTACTAGATGTCTAATTCCTACTATTACCATAAAAATCAAACACCAGTAAGCTTTAGGTGCCAGACTTTAGTTCCAGGCAAAAAATGAGATTCTGATCCCTTGCTACATACCTTGTTGTGGGGCTCTACCAAACCATTTCATGCCCCAGTAGATCATTGCATGTATGCAAAGAAACACAAGGCATTCATGGTTTCAAAGAATAAAACACATTGTTGTCTTCAATGTTTTTTTTCAAGTTGTACTGCTAATGCCTAGAGTAGGTCTGAGTGCTTAGAAAAGCTCAACATTGGCTCATACTTACCCCCTTAGAAATCAGTTGAAAAACCTTGCTCTGACAAAAGGACAAGCAGAGATATTTGTCAGAATAACCCCCAAGTATAACTACATCTATAGGTCTGTGACAGTATTGTTGAATTCAGTATAAATCAACACCTGCCAACTGCCAAGTCTCTTAGATTGTCCATCTCTGCTGTATGGCTAGAAAAAGGTTCCAAGTAACTCTCAATATTTTAGGCTGGCACAATGATTTATGACAATGAAGATTAACAGTCGACAGGTGGGGGCAGAGATAGAAAAAGACATGCATTGCCTTTTTGTGATCTCAACTTGAAACATAAGTACAAAAATAAATATATCAGCCTTTTCTTATTTTATGACTATTTGTTTTTTTTTTTAATGCTAAGATTTTAAATCATGCTTGAAGACATTGGATCTACTTGATTTATACTTTGCTAGAAGCTCTCAGAGAATGTCTGTCATTTTGAAGAGATTGTTACATTGTAGTTCTTCAACTGGAAACTTTACACGTTTTTGGAATTCCTCTCCTTCAGAGAGAGGTCAGTGAAGGGTTGATGTGGTACCATTGGTACCTGTTGTGAGAGCTAATCTACTGAAATACTTCTTTCCAGCACAGATTTATTTTCTTGTATGAATAAAACTCTAATGCTATTTACTAGGAATTAATAATTCTAATCTCAGTTTCTCTCTGCCTCCAGATTTACTGGTTAAATGGGTACTTAGTGGAAAGTAAAAGAAATTCCACACAATCTATGAACCTAGAGCAGACGTCAGATGAATATCATCAGTGTCGTTACATTCTTTCCATGCATTTAATTTGTGCCTGAGCTTCCAGTAACGTCCTCATGGATGAAATTAAAAAATATGAAATTCTATGACAACATGAGAAAAAATATTTTTACTATAAGGATGGTCAAAGACCAAAACAGGTTTGCCCAGAGATGTGAATTCTCCTGTTTTGGAGATATTCAAAGATTGACTGGACACATACAAGACAATCTCATTCTCTGACCTTTCTCGAGTGGTGGAAGACATGATGATCTCAAGAGGTCCCTTCCAAACCTCAAAAATTCCGTAATTCTTTGAATTTCAATTGTATTAGTACCAGAGATTTAAAATCTTCAGAATACATGCCTATGTTGGAATAAAGACAATTGTACATTTTTCTGTTGCACGTAACGTTTGGGTTTCAATACAGAAACACAGAGGTTAAGTATATCTCACATTAAATGAGAGAGAAAAATTTAAAATGTTTAAAAAAACCCAACCCACAAAAAAACCCCCTCAAGAATACAAGAATGAGGAACTCTGAACTGAACTACTATGAACTCCTTGCTTCCTTTGCAATCTTGGCTGCACAACACTTCTATAAAAAAACCAAAACTTAGGAGATGCAATTTTAGTTTTTCTGATTTGGATGAGTGACATTTGAGCTTCCACTGTGAGCAGTCTTTAAAAAAGCATTAAGAAATACTTTCTGTGTGTGTATGGCTATGACCTAAAAAGGAAGTGTCTCTTCTAAACCAACCCAGCCCAAGTTACTAGTTTTGCATTCTATTTAATACTTGGCAAGGAATGACAAAAATTTTAGTTTTATTCTTTAATAGAGATATCCTGACTTTCTGAGTAACAAGTCTTGGCTTGAAAGACAGGTGTCTGCTAGGGAAGGCAGGACCCTCCCTTGGAATAGAGAATGTAAACCCTCTTCCTCTGAATTATTATAATTTTGAAATTAAGGGGCTCTCAGGCAAATACATGAGGATAGGGATAACAGTTCTTTACTGCTATGTAAAACAGCAACAGCTATGGAATTAATAACAAACAGAAACAAGGACTCTGTGGCAGCTTTTTGCGGCTGAGACAGCAAAGAAGGGAGGAGCGGCTTTGCTTCACAAAGCCCTGGGGCAGTTGATCCTGGTGCCCCTGCAGGACCCTGAAGAGCAGTAAGCTGGAATGGCAGGAATGAGCAAAAGATCCCGGTCTGGTGGACGAGATGTATCAAAAACTTGGCGGCAGCAGTTGGAACTGCTGGAAGTCCAGCAGGGCAGAGCGGTGCAGGGCTACAGTGTAGAGAAACCCAGAGTGGAGGGGTTGGGGCAGCGGCAGTGGTGGTCCAAATGCAAGCAGAATGAGGAGAGGTGGGTTCAGGATTCCCGGGTACCTGAGCAGATGGTGATAGGTCCCTCTTTTAGTGAGGCAGGTGTTAATACGGTCCCAGGTCAGTGGTTGCTCTCACAAGCAGAGGCTCACCCCACATAGGAAGAAGAAGCTCCGGGCTGGGTTGTGGTGAATTCCTTTTCCCAAGCAACAACAGTGAGCATGCTTCCTTGCTCTGAAGCTGCAGCACGAGAGAGAGGTAGTAGCTGCCCCATGTCCTTTTTTTACCTGGGCCCTCAAGTACCCATAAGTACCAGCAGTCAGTAATTCCCAGCAACTCATGGGAAAAATTCTATAGGTAGAAAGGAACAAAAGAAAAGAAACCTGACCCCCAACACAAATGAAATACCAGAGCTTATTTATGTGTCTTGAAATGATTTTACTGATTTTTATGAAATAAAGAAGCTGCTCTCCTTTTCCCGCAAGGTAATGGGCCTTGAATGTTAGGATCCTGTCCACTTTTCAGTATTTAAGATCACAGCAAATTATTTTTGTTCAAATTTTTCTGTCTAACATGGTCTGTTATACAGTATACCAATTGACAGGAAAAAACCCAAATCCATTTTTTCCTATGTGGAGAGAGCGAGTCACCACTGTGATGGATTCCATGTATATTTTTAATAAGAATTGGTTAAATTAGCACATTCTCTTACTTTCAAAACTACAAATAACTTTTTAAAACCAACCTTAATTCTCCGTTGCAAAAAACTTAAAGAAAATGCAATAATGAATCACAATTCTTCAGCTAAACTAACATTTAAAAATCAGCTGAGAATATTTGTCACTGATAGATATTTAACATTGTGGACCACACATTTTCCCTTACATGCATAAAAGCATCAAATTCAGAAATGTCATGGAAGTTTCACAGAGTCTAACAACACAAGGGCCAAATGAAATTATTAACACTTGTAATTAATATTTTTCCATATAAACTGAGAAAGTATTACAGAAACTATTGAAAGTGACAATGTTAAAATATTAATTTACAACTGCATATCAAGAAACTCAGAGGATGTACTTCCAGAAGTACAGTTTTCTTCAAATTTTGCCTTTAATTTGACACAATAATGCTAAATAATAGAACAAGAGAAGGGAAGTATGGATAGCAGTAAATAGGGAACTGTGTAATGAGGAGTCAGCTCTAAGAAAAATAAAAACCCTGAAAAGTAAAAGGGAGTGATGATAACTAATATATGATGTAAAACTGGAAGACAAATAACACTTTCTCTATTAGTGCACTACACATGAATAATATATACATACTTTAGACCTAATCCCATTTTCTAGATATCATCCAGTAACAGTATTAATAAAAATGCCAAGAACAAAAAGGGAATGGTTGTTCAACAAACTGCTGTATATAGTATCAATTTTTTTGAAAGAAAGAAAAGAAGAAGAAACATTATTTCAACTGGAAAAAATTAGCAAAAAATACAGTTTTTAAAATTTTCGTACAAGGACAGAAACCTTCTGGGCAACAGTAAAAAAGATGCACCTGCATGAAATGCATCAGAAGCTAAGTAAATAAAAGTTTGGGAACTATTACTCCAGTTGGAGATCATGAATAACACGGTAGTATTTAAGACCCAGAGAAACAAACTACACAGAGGGAACAAAATACCCCAAAAATTTGGCACCTAGGAGCCAGCTCAAAAAAAGTGACTGAAGATATATGACAGATATAGATATGGGTAAAAGAAACAATATCATTGAGAGAGATTTGAAAGTAATCCCCATGTCAAACTGAAATTGTAGTTGAAAACTGAAGTAAAATAATAAAAGCTGTATAGAAAAGCACTTTCTGTAAGATGCCATTTAAATAACTAAAAAGAAAATAGAAGTTGTCTTAAAAATAAGGAGATCAGTAATTTCAGTTTGAGAAGTAACGGAAATTGAGATTTTTACTCATCTCTGTAGGCTGTCTCTTAGGTTTGACCTGCAAATCAATAGATGGCAGTCTGACTCATCATTAGAAACTGGAGCTAATTAGACATTTTCCACATTTCTTTTATTTGAACCAACAGCATTCCTCCACAGATAGGAGTGAAGATCTATCAGGCTAGAGAGAAAGCACAGAAATGAATGCGGTTTCAGACTTTCATTTAAGGTACCTCTATCTTAAGTAAGTGAAAGATACATGTTGTGGTCCCTGCCACAAGCAGTGTTTGGCCGTTGAAAAAAATTATCTTCTACCAGATGAACAAGAGCTCATAGAGAAACAATTTAATGGCTACAGATATTCTACCCTTAAAGATGCATTGTGCAAAGTCTCCCTTGACTTTTTTTCTGCATTGTACTCCAAAGTCTGAGAGAGAAAAGTTAAATAGGACACTAATGTGGTTTAACCACATCCAGCAACTAATCCATGCAGTGAACCCTTCCATTCTCCTCCTCTGCTCCACTGGGATAGGAGTAGAATTGTAAAAGGTTCATGTGTTGTCATAAGAACTGCTGAATACAGTAATTTCACGAATACAAGCCGCACCAATTTGACCAAAAGTTTGGTGGAAACCCGGAAGTGCGGCTAATATTCGAGGGCGGCTAATACATGAACAATATTCTAAAAGCTGCCAACACGGAAGTCAGAGCCCGTGGCAGCCCCAAGCCAAGCTGGAGCCCGGTCGGCCCCGGCTGAGGTGGGAAAGCCTGGCAGAGGCGGGGCCTGCAGTGTGGGGGGCGGGAGGCAGAGCCTGAGTCAGCAGGTTGGGGGAGTCCGGGAGAACGGGGGTTAGCAGTGCAGGGGAGCATGGCAGAAGCAGTAAGGCCGGCGGGTGGGGCTGCCTGGCAGCGGGGGAAGCCCAGCAGAATCGGGGCCAGCAGCGTGGGGGAGCCCGGTGGTGCAGGGGCCTGCAGTGCTGGCCAGGGCGAGGAAACGCGGCGGCGGTGCAGATGGGAGGGGGCGGTCAGCGAGCCTGGCGGCGGCCGCCCCACCAGCAGAGCCTGGCAGCGGTGGCAGCCCTGCCGGCCGGGCGAGCTAACATAGTGCGGGGCGGCCGGTGTGCCTGGCAGCGGCGGCGGCGGCTGCCCCGCTGGCAGGGCGAGCAAACGCGGCAGCGAGGCCTTGCTGACGGGAGAGGGGGGGCCAGTGAGCCCGGCGGCGGCTGCAGCACCACCCGACCGGCCCTGTCGGCAACCATGAGCGGACCGAGCCTTCCTGGCCCCGCCCCAAGCCAGTAAACCCCGCTATGCCACGATCCTGTTACTAATTGGCCAATTTGTGAAAGCTGCGCATGGATTCTCGCTACGAACGAAAGTGCGGCTAATATTCGGGGTGCGGCTTATCTATTGACAAAGACAGCAACATTGTCGAGGCACCGGAAGTGCGGCTTATACTCCGTGCGGCTTGTATTCGTGAAACTACTGTAATTGGAATAAGGTAAAATTATGATGATGACAGCAGGAAGCGGGGAGGAGGATGGAATAAGAATACATACATAACAATAAAAATACATACATAACAATCCCATAAAAATACAACTGCTCACCATCCACTGACCACTGACCATCCCTTCCCGAAGGAATAATTGGCTGCTCCTGGCCACGTCCCCCAGTTTATACCTGGAGCATGATGCTTTATGGTATGGAATATCCCTTTGGCCAGTGTGAGTGAGTTGTCTCAGTTACACTCCCTGACAACTAAGAAGAACTAAGAACTACTGAGTAACAACTAGCACATCAATATCAACAATACTCCTAAATCCAAAAACTGCATTGTTCCAGTTACTTAAAATTAGCTCTATCCCGTCCAAAAGCAGTACACAAACCATATAAAAATGAAACATTCATTTCATTCTGATGGTCAAAACAATAAGAGCACAAAGAAGAAAAACTTCATTTATTAATAAGCAGGAATTCACTTCTCTGTCACTTTTCTGAAAATCATGTAAACGGTTTTAAATAATTTGCTCTTTTATCAAATCAGTGGCTTTTATGAGTGGCTCAGCATCTATAAGTCATGACTATAATAATCATTCTCTGTGTCAGCTGAACCAAACCATTAGGAAGTTCAGTCCTGCTTTTTTAAACCAGATTGATTTATTAAAGAGGACAAAGAGGAATATTATTCCATCTAATCTCTGTACGTGTGCATTCTTCTTATCCTTCTTGATCAGACCTGGAAGACTAACCTTGAGTTCATTGGTGTGTCCCTTACAGTGTGACAATTTAATATTTTTAACAATTACCTCATTGCCATAACCCACAGGGCTTGAAAAGCCATGAGGTAGCCTCAAGAAAACAATCTGTTTGATTAGGTTTATCAGCAGCCCAGTTATGTTTTGGAATCTAATAGGGAGAAAATAATGATGTAAGAAAAAAAATTCTATTTTCTTATTTGCAGCCATTTTTCTTATTACTTTCCTTATTTCCTCACTATGTATACATACCTTCTTGTCTCCATTTGAGAGATTTTTGAGAAGGGATGATTACTTTTTCCCATGATCCAGAACACCCAGAACAATACATTGTTTTTATTCTGTGAACCTATTTTGTAATACTGTAATTCAAAGGCACATTATTAAAATAGAAATACAACAGCAATCAAGGAAACAAACCCCTAAAAAACAAATACACAAAAACTCAACCCACTCCCGACATTAATACTAGTGTGGTGTTCCAAAGCACAGTCCTTACAGTACCTAGATTTACTCTCAGAATAAGAAAGTACATGCTATAAAAAGTTCTTTAGGAATTACTGATATATTATTTGTTCTCTCTCTAAACATTTAGTTTGGGTTTTTTCAATCATTCTTGTATGATTACATTAATACTATTTTATTCCCAATTCTTAAAGTGATTTTGTTTTTCTCTATTCAACCAACCTGGCTTCAAGCATGAATTTTTTTTAGTGTGCAATTTCTCTGTACAATTCCAGCTGTTCCTATAATCTTTTATTTTCTGTATTTTTTATTTGCAACCCTAATAGTTTTCTGAGTGTGAAAAACACTTTTTTTCAAACATCTTTCAGGTTGTAATCATTGCTGTCCTCATCTGTGAGGAATCTTGCTGACAATGGACTAACTTTTGACCCAGACATTTGCTTCCACTTTGCAACAAGAGTTATTTTAAATGCTATTTCTGCTATTCTGAAAAAGGTCACTCAATCCAAAAAGCTGGATTGAGCAGTTTGCATGTGGTTAAAAGATAAATACAGTTTGAATAACCTGGGAATAAAAGTCTTCTCCTGTAGGCTCTCTTGAGCTGAAAGACTGTATCCTATTTTGCTTTTGATTGCCGTAAGATAAATGTGTTTTGAATGTCATTTAAGTTAAACAAAAGTAGTTTGTTTTTTCCTGTAAAAAATACTGTGCTTTTTTTCTACAGCAACTCGTCTGAGAGCTCTCACTTCTCAGAATCAACGTGTAATAAAGATTCCTCTGTGTTGATAATATTGCTGTTAGCACATTTGAAACACAATGCAATTTTTTTAAAGTTTTTTTGTTTTTATTACCCTTAATTTATTAAACAGTTCTTGTCTTATAAAAAAAATAACAACCCTGTTTCTTTCCCCATTGTCTTTTTGTTCTCTCTTTCTTACTTATTTCCCCATACTGGGACAGTGAATTTTCTGCAACAAGAAATAACTATTTCCTAGTAGAAGAAAACAGCTTCCTCTCATTTCAACATTCAAAATAAACAATTTTTTTTAAAAATAGAGACTTATAATTTGTTCTGTGCTGTTTACTAAGAACCTTATCCCATCTAGAACAAGTGCATTTTATAGAAGCAAATTCAACATCTGAGATATTATCAACTGAATTTTTAGGAGTATTAGCATTTAATGAGCTGATTAATTTCATTATGAGTGTTACCCAAGCTTTTAGTTTCCTTATAGCTCACTACTATATGTTTTTTCTATTAATATGACTTCAATTGTCTTGTTTCAAGAATAATTTTGCCATTCCATTTACCAGGTGTTAGTATACTAAGCAAGTGGACGGAGTGTGAAGTATCAAAAGTGTAAAAGAGAAAAAACTTGTGAGTTGAGACCAGGACAGTAAAGTAATAATAATTATTCCTGTTATATCAACTTGCAATTAAAAAGGAAAATATCGAAGAGAGGGAAAATAAAAGCAGAAAGATAAGTGATGAAAATGAAAAAAATTCCTCACCACCAAAACGACTCATGTCCAGCCAGTCCCTGAGCAGCTGGACCCAACTAATTCCCTTTGTTTTATTGCTAAGTATATTCTCATAGGAATGGAATATTCCTTTCGTCAGTGAGTTGCAGCTGCCCTAGTTGTGTCTTCTCCCAACTTCTTGCTGACTCCTTACTGATGGATTGTGGTGAAGAACAGAAAAGGCCTTGGACCCATATGAACATCACTCAGCAGTAACAAAAACATCTCTATATTACCAAGAGTTTCCCCTGCAGTAGCTACTGTGAATAAAATAAACTCTATCCTAGCCACAACCTAGCGCAGTACCATTATTTGTACACAGCCTTAATAAGCCAGGTTTCCACATGGACAATTCTTTGACTGAATTCCACCAAATATTTTCACTGAAGTAAATAAAAGTCATATCAACCAAATCTGACCCCTAATATTTCCATTTTTATCCATTCTTTGCATCTCTTGCTTCTCCACCTCATAGGCGACTGCTCTGAGACCAGCATGACTGAATAAGAATTGCAAGACTGCATTTCCTTCTGAAGTACCTGGTAAAGATCAATAAGCTAGTATAAAAAGCAAAGTGCCGTGCCCACTTCAAAGTTCAGTGAATGCCTTTTAACGCTTATTGCTCTCAGACAACGCAAAGAAAATTAGGTAAAAAAGTTGCATGCTGCCAATTGCTCCAGGCAATTTAAGTCCCAAGTGTTGCACTGAGACCAAATTTCATTATTGTGGCATGCATATCCTATCTCATCTCTGCATCATATTTATCTTTTTTTCATACCTTTAAATATTATATATAATTTGTATATATATTAAGTATTAATTATATTCTAAAGTATTATATTTAAGTTATATATATATATAATATATATATTTTTACATTTATGAAACCAAACATCTGCTTTCTGGCACCTTTCAAATCTGTTTGCAGGCAAAAGTAATTTAAAATACTGTTCACATTAAAAGCTTGAAAGCTTGTATCTGACTTTAAGATCCCCAACATACATTGTTTGAGGACTTGATGACAAATATATTTCCCTTCTGTAAGGCTCTCTGTTAAGCAAAAACCTCCAAATTACATCAAGATAGAGTTTTCTGTCCAACAGAAATGTTATCCTGGTTTTGCAATTGAATGGTGGAATTTGATCAAGAAATTATCAGAGCACAGTGACTTTATGATGTATACATATATGTAGGGTTTATTTTGTGCCAAAAGATTCAAATGCTCTCTCTGGTTCTCTGTCACCTGTTTATCGCCTGAGAGTTAAAATCAGTTGTTCCACAGCTCATTACCTGTTATTGCGATCTGACTCTGATCTATTGCAGGTGCAGGGTGTATGATTTTGCAAGGCACCCTACATACCTACGACAGACCCTCTTATAAGGCAAATTAATCATTCACATTCTGCTCATTTATTATCTGCAGCTTCAGCGTAGAGAAACCACAGCTGCTCTTATCTTCTAGGACTTCTACAACGCTATCTAAAAACCTACTTTTTTGTCATTCTGAAAGTGGTTTTAAGTTTGTGAAATACATTTAGCCAAACACTCGGCATTTACAAATGCATAGTAAAGGTTCAGTATAATATAATAGTAATTTTACAGTTGCAAGACTTGCTCACACAGATGTAGAATTTCAAGTTTGCAATACAAAAATTCATACTCAATGTCCAGTTTTTTAGAATTATGCCTGAAACATCTGTTTTTCTCAAACTTTATTTCTTACCCACAGACCTTCCTATCCATAATGCATGTACAAAATCTATGTAAACTTCAAAAGGAAGAAATCTAAACAATTTGTTTAATCAGTAAAATTCCTACCAAATAACAACAGAACCAATGACTGAATCACTCAGGCATTGGGAATGCTCCAGTTATATTAGACAGAAGTTTTAACTGACTTCTTTGTCTAATATTTCACAATTAATTCTCCTTTATCTGTGCATTGCAACATTTAAAATTTCAAGGAGAAAACCAAACAAGTGAAAAATCCATTTTATTTCAGTACGTGAGATTCAATGACAGAAGATTTATTTGCATGTTTCCTAGAATTAGATCATCTTTGAGGGTACTATATGTGTAACAGTTATTTGCATATAACTTCTACTACACGAAAATATTGTAGTAACCTACTCAAGTCTCAGTGGGAAAGGTTGTACCCTGCTTACCAAGACAACAATAATTGTCCCCACTACACAAGGAAAACCGTAGAGCACAAAGAAGAATTGGACGCATGAATGGGCAGCTCTGGGGACTGAGACACCTACATAAGATGCCCACAGTGACCTAGGAGACCAAAACCAGATATGACTGTAACAACACCTGTCTCATAGCTGTGTGTCCTGGCATAAGCAAATAAATAGTAACCACTAAAGATTTTATTTTAATATGTTGCTGCTATTTTTAGCTAGACAGAACAAGTTTTTAATGGTATGATCTCAGGTACTTAATATTTTTTTATTCCCAAGAAACATTTTGCTTAATATAAAAATAAAAAATCGTAAGGTCATAACAGGACTACTCACAAATATTAACAACACCCAAACCTCCCTCCAGGTCCATTCAGAATGGCTGAAAATGATAACAGTCATAGTCTGGGCAAAATTCATGAGTCTATACTTCAAGTACTTTATTCTTTCCAGATTTTTTTCCTTAACATCATGTTACCAATCTTCTATACTACATAAGAAGTTCAAAATTCTAATAGGAAATACTAACTTGATTCCAGAAATTAGTTAACTTCTTTATAGATGTAATCAGGAAAATGACAAGGACTAGTTACAATCTTTTTGGTGTTTACCGAATGACAGTGGTGTAAGAAATCAGGCAAGGTAAACTTTTCAGATTTTACACTGCGTATGTTGAGCATTCCTTCAACTTAATAATGTTTTCTGATAGAGTCAGTTGTTAGCAGAAATAAAACATTTAGTCCTGATCTACCAGCAAGAAGTAGATATCAACACAATACAATGTGTTGCTCTTCAACAGCACTGTATTGAAACTTGTTTATGGAAAGAGACCTAACAGCTTTACAAGATCCTCTGTAGAGTAGAATAGAATAGAATAGAATAGAATAGAATAGAATAGAATAGAATAGAATAGAATAGAATAGAATAGAATAGAATAGAATAGAATAGAATAGAATAGAATAGAGTATTTCAGATGGAAGGGAAAACTAAAGGATGCTATTAAAGACATTACTTAACAAAAACAATGTTCAAAGCTTGCATTCCTTTTTTTTATTACCTAAAATATGATTCATAGGCATTTCTAGATAAGTATTTTTACTCATAGTTAGCATATCTTTCCATGAATTGACAAACCATCTCCCTCTATAAAAAAAGGAACCCTTTTCTTCAAAGCTATTCTCTTTGCAACTGTTTTTTAAAAGCAAGTGCAACTGTCCTCCAACCTCCCTGAAACTGGTCATGGAACATCTCTAACACATTATTTCTCACAGACATTGCAGATAGTGTTTGTCTTTACAAAGAAAAGAATACACAAAGTAGTTTTAAGGATTCTAAGCCTCAAAATATTTGTTCCATTTCATCACTACTTTGACTGACCTCTATGCAGTTTTTATTTCAAAAGGAGTAACAATGTGTGAAGCATTTGTAACTGCAATTAAAACCAGCAAAGAGTCAGTGTGCTCGTGACTGGGAGAATTGCTGTTTGACTACTGTAAGATTTTTTGTCTTCCAAAGCATATGTAAAATCACTCAAGAGTGCTGTTATCCCTTCTTTTTCTTACTTATTTTTGTTCTTAAATAGCAAGCTGGTATTAATGCTGTCCTTGTTAAGATTAATATGAAAACACTAATTTTTTTCCTTACTGGAGGGAAGAATCTGTCCTACACAGTACAGGAGGCATGTCAAGAGAGAACAAGAAAAATAAGGGGTGATTTTTTTAGGTATTAGAAACAAAATTACTATTAACTCAGACTGACTTAATATATAACTGATGACAATTTCTAAGGGAAAGATATAAGTTGTTTTCCTCCATTTTGGTATTGCCTTTATTTTTGCCTTTGTTTTTGCCTTTTATTTAACGTATTGATGAGTACGTCTTCTCTATGGCCTCTATGCCCCAAACACAACTTAATCTGGTGCTTCTGAAATCAAAATAGATTTATGGAGACTGACTGAAAACTGGACCAGTCAACAAACTTAATGAATAAAGCTCACATAACACTCATATAAACATATACTCCAGTTCTATCAAACTGTTTGTATTTGTGAATTTGCTCACAAACATAGAGAGTATTTTGAAAGACAAGTTTAGTTCTCTCCTGAATACATTAATTTGTTCACAAGAACTTCACCTGTGAACTGGTGAGAAAATCTCTAATTCTTCCTCAGCAGTAGCCTACCAGTTTGCAAACTGCATAGCACAGTGTGCACAGCATTTACAAGGTTACTAGAAGGAGCTGTGAAGATACACACACAAACAGTGAATGTTTTTCGCTTCAGAGAAGGTGTTTAACTGTAGATCAATTAAATATGCAGCTGTAAGTTTTGCATAGATGTGACAAAAAATGTGACAATGTAGGAAAGCTTTATTCCAAACATAGACTAAATAAAGAGGAAATAGGATCAATAATTGTATTCTCTTGACTGCAGTCAGTAGACTTGAAAAGTAACTTACAAAGTATTATTTTCATATAAGATGCACAATCTCTGTTTCTGAAGCTGACTGCAGTTTAGTGCACAGCTCACGTTTTCTTCCCATTATCCACTTCATCACGTAAAGCACGTGAAGCCCTCCCATAAGTTTCCTAGTATTATCTATACATACATTTTTCAGTATTAATTTGATGCACCATATTATTTTATGATAAGCTATCCCTTCAACTGGGTGAAAACTCTGAACTTTGCCAGGAGCCAAATAGTTCAGAGTTGTTAAAACATTTTCCCAACAAGGGCTTTTCAAACTCAGGAGCCAAGTTACTTTAACTGACTGTATTGAATTATACCACTTGAGCACTAAAGTCTGCACCTTCCTTAAGAACAGGCTAAGTAACTAGTTGAGCTGCATGGCACAGCTTTAAGATGCTGCCTTTAAAAGAAAGAATCTTAATACTCCAGGACAGCTGCACTGTGTGAACTAGAGATATCGCAGTTTGCTGCTCACAGTAGGACCCAGATGCTGCCTGGTTAAGTAAAAGTCTAAGCTGCACATTCTGCTACAAATCAACCAAATGCTGCTTCTACTGCAGCAGGCATATAATTTTGCAAATGAGAATGGGATGTTAGTTTTGGAGCACTGCTTGTGAGTCTTTTTTGCAATAGATGGAGATCATACATCATTTTCTATATGTCACTCAGATTCTGTTAAAAACATAAATTACTACTTATCCATAAAACAAAAGAAGGAAATCTATTTTATTATTCCCCTGGAAAATCTAAACAAATTATGCAACATCACACTGCCACCTACTAGAAAGCAATAAATTATGTATGTAGACAAGGAAATAAGAGTGGAAGTATCAAAGGAGAACAGAATATATCATAAAAATGCTGTTCACACTACAAGACATAAGGCTTTACCAGTTTTTCTATTCTGATCCATTATACTCTGGGGATCATCTCAGCCTCAGAGCAATTCTATTCAGTTAATGTATAAATCTAGAGTGAATGTGCTGTGGGGATTCTTTTGTTTTGTCCATCCTGGTCACCAAAAAGGAAATGATATATGTCACTGTAAAGGTACCTGTATTGGTGAGATACAATGGGCAATTTCCTCACATAAAATCTCCAGCATGAAAATATATTTAAATTAAGGTGTAAAGACAAGCATCACCAGATACTTTGGGTTTGAATAAAACTACTAAGTAGAGACTGGAAAATACTTCAAGATGCCCAGTACAGGATATCAGTTGCATGCTTGAAAAGTTCTGAGTGAGAGAGTGACACAATTAACTGACTAAATTACTGTGTCAGAGAAAGACGCAGCTACTCACAGGTTCCCCATTACTTTTTGATACCTAAACAGCTCAAATTTCTCAGTTACATGTATCACGAATACAAGCCTGTGGGATTGAGGTTGGGGGAGGAGGTGTATTTTCTGGAAGGGAAAAAAAAAGATGCTTCAAAACATTGGCCTAAGTAAATTCTGTATGTCTTTTGAATTTTTTTCCCTTTTGTCTTAAACTGTTTTACTTGAATGTGATTTTTCACAGGGTACAAGCAATCTTCGTTCTTCATTTTCTTGAGAGGAAGTTCATACCGAGTGCCAGCTTCTATAGCTTTATGGCTGTTCTGAAATCATTTGTTAATAGACATTCAAAACTGTTTCTCATTCTTCATAAACATTCCTTGGCTACAGCAGTCACCCCAACAAGGGTGTAGCGTTCAGTTAAGATTTGTACAGTAGCTTATTGCAGTAGTCAACTACAATTGGGTTGTTGTGCCGAATGATGGAGTATAAAGTAGACCTGAGTCATTTGGTTCATGCCTGCTGTTGCAACTTCTTTCATCTACCTAGACTAATCTGTTTCTTGTACAACATTCTGAAACCCTTCAACCTTAATTCTATTTTCTATTAATTGCATTACAAGAAAACTGAAAAAATATCACATTCACTTTTCACTCTTGGACAATTTTCTGTAATAGGAAGGTAGAAAGCAGGCTGTTAATCATGCTAAAACACCTCTAAACTGAGGCAGCTATGGCTGATGTAGGCAATGCAATTTTCTACCTAATGGTTAGCTACACTTTGCAAGAAAGAAGGATACAGGATATAGCATTAAGTCTGTTAACAGAGGGAATTTTTTTTTGTTAATTTTATATTTATGTTTGTGAGGTTTTTTTCACGGAACATCCAATCACACTCTTCTATGGATTTCATGTTTTCCTCTATATCATTTCAAAAAACAAATTAACATCAAAAAGTATAATTTGTGAATTATTTCCCTTTAATTCACCCAGCTTCAATTTTTAATTTATTTACAGAAATTTCTTAGTTGAAGACCATGTTGCCTCATCCAGATTTCTTTATAATTTATCATAAACAAGTTATTAAAGGTATTAAAAATTATAATTATAAAAACATATCACCATCTCTCTAAGTTCTTTACTTCTGTAATCCCCCTTTCCTACCTTGTTCTAGCTACCTAGAGGAAATTAAATGATAGACACACTATATGTGCTCTCATTTTGTTCTCTAAGTTTCTCTGAAAAAAATGACTGGGTTAAAAGAATTTGCTTGAGGCATGGTCTTGCTTTAGGTAGTAGCTAAGAGCTTGGGGACAGAAGATTCAGAGGTTACAGAGTATAGTAAGTGAACTAGAAGCCTGCAGGGAGGGGGGAGGGATGGAGAGAGGGAAGGAAGGAAGGAAGGAAGGAAGGAAGGAAGGAAGGAAGGAAGGAAGGAAGGAAGGAAGGAAGGAAGGAAGGAAGGAAGGAAGGAAGGAAGGAAGGAAGGAAGGAAGGAAGGAAGGAAGGAAGGAAGGAAGGAAGGAAGGAAGGAAGGAAGGAAGGAAGGAAGGAAGGAAGGAAGGAAGGAAGGAAAAGAAAGGAGGATTTACAAACCTTAGAACGGGACAGAAGGAACCTTCCTATGGGTTGTTCATGAGGACTGAGTGTGCCGTAACACAGAAAATCAGGGAACTGGTTGAAATCACGCCCTGGAACAAGTTTCTCTTCTGCTAGCAAACTGTGGGTACACCATCCTGTATATAATTTCTTACAGTTTCTTAATACCGAACACACATGACAAAACAGTGATCAAAGTGGAAATATCTACTAAGAGAATGATATCAACTAAATAATATTAAATTAACTGTCATGCCATGTACCTATAATAATTCCCTATTCCTTTTACTCCAAACTCATACAATCAAATGGGATTTTTTCCTTTCTTCTTTTTTTTTTTTTTTTTTTTAATTTCATCTTTTTCCTCATAACCTAGCAAGATTAGCTTAGTTGGTTAAAGTATGGTGCTAATAACACCAAACCTGAGGGTACAATCCCTGTACAGGCCATTCACTTGAGAGCTGGACTTGATGACTCTTGCAGGTCCCTTCTAATGCAGGATATTCTGTAATCTGGAAATAACTCCTAACTGCCACTATTCTGGAGACAAAGAGGAAGGCATACAAATTTTTTTAAAGCAAATAATTAATGGAAAAGGCTATCAGTCTTTCCTTTAATAATTTATTCCTTATCATGAACCAGACCAGAACAATTAAGAAAAAGATGAAAAATCTCAAGGTGTTGCGAACTTCTGTTAATCCTTGTATCCATATAAAATGAACAGAGAAGGATAAAGAAAGAAATCTTTGAAGACGAGAACTGCTGATCTCGTACCACAAAATATTAATGGCTTACCTAGCTCCACACTACCTAACAAACTATATTTCTGTTGGTTTTTGCAAGAGCTGAAGAAAGTACAAAGATGTTTTCTGAAGACATATGTCCAAAACGAATTGTGTTTGCAGTGGGATAAAAATTCATAGCTTGAAGCACACACAAAAAAAACAACCTGTCCAACAGAACTAATATTAGATCTAATATTGGGACAGGTTCTTGTGAGTTATTTTCCATTCTGTTGACACGTAATAGTCTGTTCAGCAGTGTAACTTACATTTTTTTACTACAAATACAAGCACAACTCCTGAGTTGGGTAAGAAAAAATAATTCAAAAAATATTATTTCTTTAATCACCGTGGTGCTTTGTAGCTTAAACCAAGATTGTCATATTGCCAAAAAAAACCTATTTTTTTGAGTGTTTGTCATCAAGCCCCCTGAACTTCTTGTACATGAAAAATTTTGTTAGAGGGAAACAGTGTATATTTAGTTTTTTAGATTTGCAGAATCTACAGCAAAAGAAGATTACAGGAGCATCTGAAGGTTAGTTATAAGAAAGCCCCATAATAAAACCTTCAGAACAATTCAATAATTACTATTTGACATATATTTATGCATGCTCCACAAATCAACTTTTTCGTCTTTTACTTAGGCTCAAATTAGCTTCACAAATATATAAAGTAATAGTGTTTACAGAAAGAGAAGGAAGAACCTCCTTCCAAAAGGCATTAAACAGAATTAATACCTTTCCTTAGCCTAAGGATAATCACTTTTGAGAAATTGATTAATAATTAATAAATTCTTTATGTGCAATGTCTCAATTGCTGGGATTAGCTCGTATTTGCACAAGTTCTTTACAGTTGCTCGAGGCAATCAGTCAATGGCAAAGGAAGCTCCACAATGAAAATAAATTACAGTGATCAGGACAAAAAGGTAGAATATTTTATATGAACATAGAAAGTGAGGAGACATCAATTGGTATGAACAATGATGGGGAAAACAGTGGTTATTGTTCTTGTAACAGGTTTTGAAACACATTTTGCTTTCGGAAGCTGGCAAGTCTTCCTTTAACTTCATGATTATAAGCCACACCATTTTGACTAAAATTTTACTCCCACACCGGACATGCGGCTTACACTCAGGAGTGGCTAATATGCGAAAAATTTTCTGAAATTCCCAACCTCGGAAGTGCAGCCTAGGTGCCGAGCCAAGCACCTGTCAGTAAAACCTGGGATTGCACAATTGTTACAAATTGGTTACTCTGTTGTGCAGCGGATTCCGTACTGGCAGTGGTGGGGAAGGCAGGGGCTCCCTCCTTCAGGCAGCGCAGCCCGGGAAAGAGGCGGGGGACTCCATGCTGCCATCCCCACTGCTCGGGTGGGAGGCGGGGGCCCCCTCCTGCTGGTCTCGTGGCCCAGGGGAAAGGCGGGGGGCTCCCGCTCCCTCCTGTTGCCGCAGTAGTAGACAGGCTTCGTCCTCGCCTGCTGCTGCTGCCGTGGGAGCCGGGGGGCTCCTTCCCCGCTTGTCGCTGCCACTGTGGGTGCCAGTGGGCTCCTTCCCCACCTGCCACTGCAGGTGCTAGCAGGCTCTGTCCCTGCCTGCCACCGTGGGGCAAGCGAGTCGGGTGGCAGCGGCGGCCGGCCCCGAGTGAGCTGAGTGGCAGCGCCGAGCTGGGCCACCTGGTCCTGTTGGCAGCCCCGAGCGGGCCGAGCCCACACAGCCCCGAGCTGAACCAGTAAACCTCACCATCCAGCGATTCTGTTACTATTTGGTAACCTTTTTTTCACACAGGTCCTCGCTGTGAATGACAGAGCAGCTGATAATTAGGTGCAGCTTATATATATGGACAAAGAACGAAATGTTGCCAACACCCGGAGATGCGGCTTATAGTCAGTGTGGCTTGTAATTGTGAAATTACTGTAATTGGCTTAAGAAAAATATAGTAATTTCACGAATACAAGCCGCACGGACTATAAACCGCATCTCTGGGTGTTGGCAAACATTTCGTTCTTTGTCCATAAATAAACTGCACCTGAATATAAGCCGCTCTGTTGTTCGCAGCAAGGACCCACGTGCAACAAAGTTACCAAATAGCAACAGGACCATGGTATGGAGGGGCTTATTGGCTCGGCTTGGGCTGTGCAGGTTCGGTCCGCTCAGGGCTGCCGACGGGGCCACGTGGCCCAGCTCGATGGGTCCGCTTGGCGGGGGATGTCAGCACAGAGCCCCCTGCCTCTCCCCCACCTGAAAGAGGGAGTTCCCCTGCCTCCCTCCCTCCCCCCGCGCTGCTGGCACTGAGTTGGCCCCACCCACTGTGCAACACAGTAACCAATTTGTAACAATCGCGAAATACTGGTTTTACTGGTAGGTGCTCGACTCGGCACCCTGGTTAGCACTTCTGGCGTTGTAAATGTCAGAAAATTATTCACATATTAGCCGTTCCTGAGTATAAGCCGCATTTCTGGTGTGGGAGCAAAATTTTAGTCAAAATGGTGCGGCTTGTAATTGTGAAATTACTGTAGGTTGGCATAAGAAAGCAGGTTGTCACAGACTTTGAAAGTTTTCAAGCTGCATGCTGGCACCCAGAGTTCTAAATAAGTGCATGTTATCACATTGGAACATATTCTGAAAACATCCTTTTTGCTTACCAATAGCCCAGAAAATTAGGCAATATTAAACTTATACTACATTAATCAATTCTTCTACTTATTTTTACTAGGTAAAGTAGATCTGTTAATGTCTTGATGAAACAAAATAGAATGCCCTGCAATTGTTATTAGCCAAGTATAATATGACATATAACATTTGTTCCTGAAACTGTGGTTGATGCAGAAGAAGGAAGAGTTAAAATCCTGTTTGCAACTTGGCTTCATGAAACCTGGGAACTCCTCTGATTCCTGACACTAACACCTGTTAACTGCCATAAGTAAATCCAAGTTGTATAGCATGACAAGAGCCCATAGACATGGATAAATAAATCATGTCAAAACACCTTCTATAAACCGCTTCATAGAAATACATAAAATTGTCAGATATTTTGTACTTCTCCTCTGAGAGAAAAAGTCTTCAGTGAATCCTTGGATTTGATGTCATCTCCTCAGACTTAAGAAACTGAGATGAAATATTAGTCTTCAGATGCTGAATCTCGTAATTTTTAACACTATCTGATTATTTTAATGTTTTATCACTCACAGTAAGAACATGATTATATGTAGCTGGGAAAGTTTATGCATATTCTTAAGGAAAAGTAATTGAACACTCCATTGGAGCACATAGTCATCTTCTGTAGCTCATTTCGTCATCTTCTATACTTAGCAGGCAAAAAGGCACTTTAAAAAGCTTTTTAATTACAGTAATTTCATGATTACAGTAATTTCAGGATTATAAGCCGCACCATTTTGACTAAAATTTTGGTCCAAACCCAAAGTGCGGCTTATAATCAGGTGTGGTTTATATACGGACAAAGAACAAAAAGTTGCTGTTTTAGTTTGGAGGACAGGTGTCTGCTGAGAAAGGTAGGAACTTCTCTTTGAAATGGAGAATGTAAACCCCCTCCCTCCAAATTATTATAATTTTGAAATCAAGGGGCTTTCAGGCAAAAATATGGGAATTAGGAATAACAGTTCTTTTCTAGGGAAATTAAAATAGAAATACAGTACTACAAAGAAACAAACTCCAAACCCTGACAAAGTCAGAGTACAGCCTGACACCCTGTCCGGCAGGGTGTTGGTAGCAGTCCCATTAAATGGTGGCTGCATCCTCCTGCAGTGACAGATGCGATTCAGTTGAAGCAGTGCTCCTGGAGAAGGTGCAGTTTCCCTCTGGAGGTCCAGTGGTGATGTAGAGAAATCCGGTTTTCCTCTGGAGTCCAGTGGAGAAAGGGGTACCCTTAGTGTCCCAAAACCTCTGTTTTTATCTTGGTAAGAAATGTTGGGCTCTTCCCCCTGGCTGGAGCAACTTCCAATGGGATGAAGTAATTTTATCAGTCCCACAGTGGGACTCAATGGGCCATTAGCAGAAAATGACTTGCTGGAGGAAGGATAGGTTGTGAAAAGATAAAGAGCAATGCCCTGCCTGGTTTCAATGGATGGCCCATTAGCAGAACATCTACTGTTGAGATAAGGATCACTGCCCCCACCCTCAACAGATGGTGATAGAATAGATACCTTTTATCACACTCTGTATTGTAACATGTGGCTTATAATCAGGTGCGGTTTATATATGGACAAAGAACTAAAAGTTGCCAAGACCTGGAAGTGCGGCTTATAGTCAGTGCAGCTCATAGGCTCACCATATGTTTGAGAGACTTGCTCAAGTCTCTGCTGAGACCTGACACATTAATTCACTTTTCACTGGTATGACATTGTCTGCTGAGAATATCTGTATCATAATAGGTCAAACACCATGAATGTACTCATTCTGACACTTAGGAGTAGAGAGGTGCTGTTTTTGTTTGAGCAAGTCATTTACACGAGAATTGGTGACAGAACTAAGTTGAGTGTTTGTGCTTTTAACTCTACACTAGCAACATGGTCAAAACCTCCTCCACTAATTTCTTTTCCGATGGAAGAGCATCAGTAATCTCCCTCTTGACTGTGTAACATCCCCAGTCACTCCAAACTTTCCCATGTATACACGTTATCAACATCCATTACAAAGCAGAAAAAATGGGATTGGTTTTACTGCCAGGTACTCCCACTTTTTTCTCATAAAAAATTTAAGCTTTAATTTGTTTATTAATCTCAAAAGCCAGTTTTATTTTCTGTAATAAATCATTGGGAGTTGGGGGAGTTTTTTACTCTTTCCCTCAGTGGAGAGAATTTTTCCCATTAGCATGTCAAAGTAACCTAGCCGGGCAACTCCCTGGTTTCTGATTACTCAAGACAAAAGAGGGGGTGGGGATGAATAGCTGTAAGTGGCTTTGTCCTTTCGTGTTGGCCGGCCCGAACACAGTAAAAAGAACTTCTTTCTTTCTCCATGGTGCAAAAAGACCCTGCACTCCAACACTGCTGCAGCTTCCTGCTTTTGAGAACAGTGCTGAGAACCGGGACGCAAACGGTGAGTGGAGGTTACTTTTCCTTCACCTGTCTCCCACCTGGGACGACCCTGTCTGTGGCCACCTGCCTGCTCCTGCAGGTCCTGCGACTGAGGAAAAAAGCCACTCCCCTCCCTCTCCACTGGGACTGTGTGGCCTGACCGAACAAAAGAACTGAGACTGAGTTTCTTTCTGTTTGTTGTTGATCTGTTCATAGCTGATGTTGTTCTTGTTTGGCTGGTAGATATATCAGTAAAGAGCTGTTGTTCCAAAAAACCCATACCTTTTCCCTGAGATTTCCTTAATTTCCAAATTGTAGTAAACTGGGAGGGAGGCAATTTTTCACTATCCATTTTGGGGAAGAACTCTCGCCTTTTTCTTCTCTTGCAATACTGTCCCCTAAATCAGGACATAAATACTGAGCTTAGTACTTTTCCACTACAGAATAAAAGTGAAAGAAGTTGAAATTCATTGGAAAAATGGATTACTGTTGCTACTTGCAACTCTAGAGCTTATTGTAATATCTTTCAGTCAATTTTAAGAGAACTTAGAAAAAGAAACAAATAAAACAAACAAGCAAAAAACCAAAAAACCCACAAATTTTGATTCTAAATATCTAAATTTAACAGGATCAAAGTTCCTTTTCATTTAAATTACCTCTGTCTTTATATACATACAAGGTCAATCATGTACCTGTTGTCAACTCTTGGATGAAAAGAATAATATTTTAGACAAAGAGTGGGAGTGGAACGGCTGACAAATAGACATCTAGAATCTATAATTAAACTTCATAGAGGATGCTTAACAGAGGGGCAAAAGCTGACAAAATTTAAATCTATTTCCTCCTCCTAAACCTACCTCCTCAATCCTACCTCACTCTCCCCCCAGGATTACAAAAGGAAAGGTATCTAGTGGCATAATAATTGCTATAGGGCACTAACTGCTATCTTTCACTGCTTAAATGCAACTTGAAAAAGAAGCTGCACAGAAGAACCAAGCAGTATAAATCTAACAAAATAAACCCATAAAACAGTTCAGGAAGATCTTACTCCATCTGAGGAAAAGAAATATACAAATGGATTGAGATCAACACCTTAAAAACAACCTTTAGATAAGCAGTGTATAGGGAAGGCCTTATACTACGCAGTCAGAGTAAGACCTGTACAGTTTCACCTCACCCTGACCCCATAAGTTTAGGAAAGAGAGAGTGACTGAGAATCTGAAATTGCTAGAATAGCAACATGAAACAATTCAAGCAAGGTTCAACAGCAGCTACTGTCTTCATGTTCTGAATCATCCCCTCTTCTTTTAGTCTGCTAGCTGCAATTGTTCTCCTTTACTTCTCACATAGTTATTCTCAGATTTTGTCTTATCTTTGTTGTTGTTTTTATTTTTTTCGTTTCTCATATTTTAGCCCTATAGACATTAATTTGCAGGGTTTCAGTCAGATAAACATAAACTTGCTTTTCCTGATTTTTTTTTTAAACTTCAAACTAGAAGCCTTGGGATCTGATACCAAACAGCAAGCTGAAAATCACTGATTTCCAAACAAAATTTTATTAAAAATATGCTTCTCATCAGAGCCATGTGGTTGACCACTCAGAATGCCCTGCTGTCAAGGTCAAACAGCAAAGGCTGGCAGTCCTCTTCTAAGCCCTCTCAACCCGTCAGGTATTCCCACTACTTAGTTATTCATTCTCTTAATTTATTTTTCTGCTTATCATACAGAATTTAAACATAAGTTAATTTTCAGTCATTCATACTGAAGGTTTAATATCCTCTAAATCTAATTCTATTGAATCTCCAAGCTGTTGCAAAACTCAACCCAAAACATTATAACATTACTCACAACTGTGGATTCTTTTTGCACCCAAAACTGAGGAAAGCACAGTTTATTTCCAACTAGGAGTCAGTCTGCTGTTTTCCCTTTACCTGAATTGGATTCTGTCTCTTATAAACCTATATTGATATATTCTCTATCAAGCAAGCTTTGTCATGCTTTTCCTCCATTCCCTCACCAACAAAACAAAACACATATAGCTTAACCCACACCTGACTTGAACAATCTGTTTGCATCTTTATTTCTTAATTTTTTTTTTTTATTTTTAGTATTAACACTGCAAAAGAGAGATTTTTCCTTAACTTGAAAAGTTCCCTACATGGTTACATTTTAAATACAACCAGGCTGTCTAAATAATAACAGTAGTAAAATAGAAAAATCATATCTTCCTGTCCACATTCAACAGTGTTATATTATGCCACTGAGAAAAATCTGTGTATGATATATCTGAACCTTTCCGCTTAGCTGCTATGTGATGTCTGAGCTGTGAGATTATAGAAATTACTTAAACCTCGCATACAATAATTTTAAGTGAATAAAGGAAGTATCTTTCGACCATTCCTTCCAGCTTTTCTTAACATCATTATGAAATAATAGCTACCCACCTCGGATATGTACAGCATAATAATAATTTTCTATTGTAGAAACAAAAAAACCCTAGTACTACAACAGTACTGTAAATAAGCAGAAACCTGGATGCTTCTACAGATTTTTCAACATAGATCTGTACAGAATACAAAGACTAACAGGCATTGAGAGCAGGTTACTAGCTGATTTCATTTATTCTGAAATTTCCTCATGCTATTTTCTCAAGGGGATGGAGCAGATGGGTGTTTCCCTTTGCGTGATACTTTTTTCCATTTAACTCCTACCATTAGCTCTGTTATTGTTTCCAATTTTTATGGCTGAATGTAATTGATAACAAGCACTGAGTCCAAAAGGAGCCAAAAAACTAGCTGGAAGATTCTGAAGTCTTTTATAAAAAAGGACATCTCTAAGCAGGACATTTCATTCCAATAAAAAGCTTAGTCTCTAACACTATGCAATATATCTAGTAATAGTAAAAAGTCCTCTCTAATCTATCTAGTACAATTAAGGCCTGTTTGAAATTCATTCGCACTTTTCAAAGAGGAGCTTTCAAAAGGTGAGATGCCTTAATCTATTTTGAAGTTTGAAATCACACAGATCCTGCTCCTCTGCAAGGTATATTTTGTATTTTAGATTGTCAGTGGCAGTCCCACCATGCTGCAATGAGATGAGCTGAATTGCCAGTAGGAAAACTGCTGAAATTCCAGCAATAAAACAAATTCCTAGAATATACCAATATTTTTTAATGACTATTTTTATATGTTTTTTTCTCTTTGTACAAAGGAAATACTATTTTAATTCTCTTAACAATTACTGTGCTTTGACAGCATGTTTGTAGAAAAACCTCTAGGAGTAAATTTGCTTCATCATTATATTTTACTGTTTTAGAACCACATGCAGTTTTCTTATTTAGAGTCACTAGTAGCCTTTTGCTGTGCATAGTGTGGGTAAAAATGGATAAGAAAAATATTTTTTCTAGAGAAAGATGAAAAAAATTAAGCCCTTCTCTCTGACTTTTTACTTGTCAACAAAAGTCTAATAAAAACAGTTTTTAACTTTTGTCTTGCTAATAACACATTGAAAAGTTTTCATTAAGAGTCTTGCTTTATTTTATCATGTCACTTTGAAAGAAAGACATAGGATTAAGAATTTACTACTCACTATTTAACACTGAAAAATACACAATAAAGATGGTATAAAATAGATCTGCTCAGCTACTTCCCTTCACAGAGAAGTAAATTAAATTAAGTGAAGTTGCTGGTTTGCTCTCATGTACTTGGACCCTCTTCATCCATATGAGTCATCAAACACTCAATAGGGTATATCATAGATGCAAAATGTCATGCAAAAATGACAGTGTAAAGGAAGTTTATATAGAATAAGATGTGGAAGGAACATCCTTCTGTTTTCTTTCCACAAGATATGCTGCAAGAGTTTTATGAGACAAAAAATTGTATTTCACAGTCAGACATTTCTCCATCCATTAATAAACTCATAAGCCCTATGAAAAATAAAAATAAATTGAAAGCTTTTGAAATGTATCTGATGGACTTACAGAGCAAAATTTAAAGGAAAGATATTTATAATCACGGAAATTCAAAATTGTGACATTTCAGCTTTGAACTGCAAGTTTACTTTTTATTTGAAATTTTCAAGCACTGCAGCTGTAATGAGATATCTTATGGTTAATATCAGGAGCCAAATAGAAGATTTGCAAACGTAATGTTGAGGCCATATGCACTAAATGAAAACTTGGAAACTTGTGTCAGACACCCAGGAAATCCCAGGAGAAAGTGACACAAACCACCCAGTCACCAAAGGACCAGAAGCCACATAAAGACAATAATATCCTTAAGCACAGCATCACTGGTTGGTCAAAGGAGGTGACTGTCCTGCTCTGCTCTGCAGGTGTGGCCTCACCATGAGCACTGTGTGCATTTTTGGGCACCACAATATTAAAAAGACACTATTAAAGAACATCCAAAAGATGGCTATAAAGGTGGTGAAGGCTCTGCAGGTGAAACTGTATGAGGAGTGGCTGAGGTCACTGGGTCTGTACAGTCTGGAGGAGGCTAAGGGGAAACATCATTGCAGTCTACATCTTCCCCCTGAGGGGGACTGATCTCTTCTTGCTCATGACCAGTGACAAGACTCAAAGAAAAGTCATGAAGCTGTGTTGGGGAAGATTTAGATTGGATATCAGGAAAAGGTTCTTCACCCAGAGGATGGTTGGGCACTGGAACAGGCTCCCCAGGGAATTAGTCACAGCTACAAGCCTGAGTTCAAGAAGCATATGGACAATGCTTTCAGGAACATGGTGTGATTCTGCTCAGGGCCAGGAGTTGGATTTGAAGATCCTGATAGATCGCTTCCAACTCAGCATATTCTGCGATTCTAGGTATGTAGCTCCTTACTTATTCAGAAGGCTAATGGAGGAAATACAGAACATATAATTTGTCTTAGCTCAATCAAAGTTATCAGAATAATTTTATGTCTCTTATCATTTGGTATCTGCATTCAGGAACACTTAAAAGGAATTTCTAAGTAAAAAATAAAGATGACAGCATAATTCCTTTTTTCCTTGCCAATTAAAAAAACCTACTAAGCCCTGTTAATATTAACAGTGGTTAATGTAAGGTTTTCAAGAACCAAGAGAAACTACTTTGAAAGTACTGTATATTTTTTCCCCTGTTATAATAAATTTGTTCAAAGTGTAATAGATCAAGCATTATTAAAATAATTTGTGGAAAATGGATGCTATTCTAACTGAAAACATATTTATTGTGTAGATGGTTATTTTTCAGAGAAAGAAGAGGTGAGGGAGAGCAGATGAAACCCATTTTTTTAGCAATTTTCAGTTTCTTTTGGTTTCCCTAGCTTGACTTACTTGTCTCACTGGAATGAATGACAAACTGTAAAGAGTTGGATAACAACATGAAAGAGCAAAGAGGATCAAGCTACTTAAGATTACCAAGTTCAAGGTTAAGTAGTGAATCGATCTCAGTTTGTGAGTATCTACAGCAGGACAAAACCTTTATATTGAGTTCTTCAGTCCAGCGCACAAAGACACAACAAAGACGTAAGAACTGGAAAACAAAGCCATACAAATTTCAACTAGCAACACGGTGCACACTTTTTATGATAAGAAACCAATCATAGAAACAATTTAGCAGGGTTTGGAATGGATTTTCTGTCGCTGTCATTGCTAGCATCATCTGATGGGATAGCTTTTTTTCATTTCTAAAACCCAATATTGCTGCTCAGGGATACACGGAAGTCTTATTTAGTGTGCTATAGAATTGCTAGGATCACATTGTTTCCTCCGTTCTCAATCATATATGAGTAATTATATCAAATACCACTAAAATCAACACATATTAAGGGTTTCCATCCACAAAACAAATTTTTCACTTCAAGTGTGATGGTTTATTTTGCCTTGCCTTGAGGACAATAAAATACCTAGAAATCTTGAAATTACAGTAATTTCACGAATACAAGACGCACAGACTATAAGCCGCATCTCTGGGTGTTGGCAAATATTTCGTTCTTTTCCATAAATAAGCCGCACCTGAATATAAGCCGCTCTGTCATTCACAGTGAGGACCCACGTGCAACAAAGTTGCCAATTAGTAACAGAACGGCTGCAGGGCGGGGTTTACTGGCTCAGCTAAGGCTGTGCAGGTTCAACCTGCTCGGGGCTGCTGACAGGGCCAGGTGACCCAGCTGGTGGGGCCGCTCAGCGGGGCCACTCGGGGCCAGCCGCTGCTGCCACTGGGTTCGGTCACCCTGGCCCGGCGCTACCCTGTGGTGGCAGGCAGGTAGAGAGCCCCCTGGCACCCACTGCGGTGGGTGGGGACAGAGCTTCCCCACTCCCGCGGCAGCGGCGGAGGGCAGGAGCCCCCCGCTTACCCCCCAGGTCGCAGGGAAGGCAGCACTGGGCCCCCCCGTCTCTCCCCCGGGCTGCAGCAGAGGAGGGAAGGAGAGAGCTCTCCCGCCTCTCTCCCCGCCCCCCATGCTGCCTGCAGGAAACCAGGCTCCACCCGTGGCGCAACAGAGTAACAATTTGCAACAATCGCGAAATGCCGGCTTTTACTGGCAAGTTGCTCTACTCGGCACCTCGGTTTCCACTTCTGGGGGTGGAAATGTCAGAAAATTATTCACATATTAGCCGCTCCTGAGTATTAGCCGCATTTCCGGTGTGGGAGCCAAATTTTAGTCAAAATGATGCGGCTTGTATTCTTGAAATAACTCTAGTCAGTTTTGGAAAGGAGCAGATGCCTCTAAAGAACCATAAAACCTCTGTGTACATTTATCTTTATTCTTTCGGTTTAGGGACTATATGGTTCCGATGCTTCCCTAAAGAAATATTCCATGTTTCTGTTTACTTGTCACCCATGACCACTACTCCTCTGTGAAATGGCTACTTCAAACAGCAGAATCTGAGTCTCTCTTCACGTATAAATCAGCTGCAAGCTGCAGGTTTCAGGATGGAATTGCAAAGCAAAGCTCTGTACTCTCTAATTATTCTGTGCAAGCTAGTAATACATCAATAAAAGAGACCAATATAAAGCCACAAGTATAAAACACCCATGTTCACTAAATGTATAGAGTTTATGTATTTACTACTTACTTTTTCTCACTGCATAATTTTTTGCCCTTCTTTTATATACCTAAAGTTTCTCTTGGGTGTCAAAATACACTGTTATCTAAGGGAAATCAATGTTTGTGAAATATTGTGATGCCAAACTCAGGTGCACTTCAGCAACAGTTCATCACACTTTCTTATGCAGTATCATTCCAATATGATGGTAATGGCAACTAAATTCCAACAGACTACATAGACTTAATTTTTAATCTCTCTAGGGTAATTTTTCTTTACCTGAGAGCTTTATGGCTTTACATTTTTCCTTGCATCCCAGAACTAACTACATTTCCTATGAGCATAAATTTGGAAAGAAGTGACTGTGAAATGTGTTAAGCAAATGAAAAATTTTAATACTGATGATCTTTCTGTCATCCAGCAGACTTGTTCAGCTAGTAGTTCAACTGCCTTTTAATATGGTTTTAATATGGTTTTAAAATTAGTATTGGTTGTACCTCCTAAAGGTCAGACCTGAAAGTATTGTTCTCTTTGCTGCTATTTCCCTCATTCTCTTCTTGGTTGTCAAAACCAGTCAATGAATACAAGTGCACACACGTTGAAAGAAAAATTGCCCAGATTGGATTGCATTATGCTAAATTGCCATACATTTGTCTGTTATGTATCATGTTTGGTTCAGATGGAGTTAATTATAACCTTTTTTCTTTGGGTGGGGGGAAATTCCTATTGAGTATTAGTTGTGAAAACTGTCTCGATTTATCGCATGAAGGTCAAGTAAATTAAAGCTAAGTTTTCATTTATTGGTTTTTAATTGCTACTTTTTATCTAAAGCATTTAATTATTTCCACCCCTCCAAAAATAATAATTTGAAAAAAAAACAAACAAAAAATTCTTTTGACTGGAAAAATAAACTGTACAGGAAGCAATTTCCATATGAAATAGAAAAGGTTAGTTTTTCATCTTAAGGATGGAATGAAGAAAAAAAATATCCTTTCTGCATAGCAATATCCCCAAACTATTTGGTTTTATTTAAAGCTTGTGATATGTGAGAAGTGAGTCATATTATATCTAGCCCATAAAAAAGGTTCCATTGAAAGATGAAATTCAGGGTAGATTTTTTTTATGCCAAACATTCCATAGACATTTGATGGAAGTGTAAAAAATGGAAATCAATGCTGATCTTGACCCAAGTACATTGGTTGAAGAATAATAGCAGGTTGAGACTGGATAAGAAATTAACTGCACATCAAGCATGAAAAATTTCCTGTGGACTGTGCTTGTGCTGAGTTTTACCTTTAGCTCAAGAAACAGACCAAGTTCTCAAGCAGTCAAGGGTTTCTCTTTCAGTTTCATAGAGGATTTTTTAACATAAATAACTTTTAATTGCCCATTTATTTTTGTATAGACTAGAAGCAAGTATATATGAAGCCTCTGGTCGTATACATATAGAAAAGGTTAAAAAACAAATATTTTATTTCACAAGTTCAGCAAGAGTCAATAATTCATATGTGATGTAACCACAGGCAAAATTCCCAGGTATTTCTACGAATACCAACTAAAATCTATCCACGGCATACTCTCTACTATATTTATGTGGGAGCTTCATTTCACAACTACTAGTTATTCTCTCTTTTACTGTATATGATTCCTCTGTCCTTTCTGTGGTCCCTAATATTCTAGTTCCTGAGATTCCAATTACATTTGTTGAGACTCCACTTACTGCAACTCATTCTTAGTTGTTCATTGACTGAAAACAATACAATTAAAAAAATCTCAAAACCCAAACTCAACAGGTAAGTATTGAGGCTACTATGAAATTCCATTCTGATTCACAAATACAGCAAAAATACAGAAGCATCTGAGAAAGGAATGCTCTAAAATGTACAATTTACAACACTGATCCTGCAAACAAATGCATCGTTATGAGCAACCACTTACAACTTGTCTTTACAGCTTTGATTGGCTGGGCTATAGATGTGGTAAAACTTCTGATTTATATATTTTTTAAAAATTTCCTGAAGAGCAATTTTACAGTGATGCCTAGAGCATGTGAGAGGCTCTTTCCCTAGTATTGTCATAAATCTAAACAACTAAATTATAATTGCAATAGTACTTTCCTCATGGATGAAACTCTTACTTTGTGCTATAAAAATGGGGGGAAAAGGAAGAAGTAATTCCATTTTTTCATAGCATCAATTTAACTCTGATGCATAATGAAAATTAAATGAGACAATAATTCAAGTGTCAACAAGATAAACTTATGCTAAAACATTGTCATCTTCAGTTACTAAGATGCTTTTCATTTTGTACTGTTAAATTCTTTGCTTTTAAAATCATCATTTGCATTAGAAAGATAACTGTTATGGAATACCATCTGGAAACAAATGTAGAGTAAAACAATGCAAATGTGCCCAAAGAAAATAGCATTAAAAAATGTGTTCAAAGAAGAATACCCCCAAAATACATTGGAAATTTATACTACTCATAATTTCTACTCCTATCTACATTTTTAGTAATGTGCTTAACAGTATATATACTGAGAAGACTTGGATTTTAGAATGCCACTGAAATTAAGTATTCTGGATATATAGTAGATGAAAGAAGGCACATCAGACTTCATAATATAAAATAAGAGGTACAAGGAGCCATATCTGGACAAGAACTTAAGGGTATAGCACATTATAAAGAAGAAAATTGCACCAAGAACTGAGATATTATAGATTAATTGAAATAAAAGGAAAAAGTCATGCATGATAAAAATTACCTGGAAGTGTAATCCAGAAATAGCTCTGTTCAGTGCCCATCTATTTTTAAAATTTGACAAGAATATAAAAGTTCCAATTATGTGCATCTCAATGACCCATATTAAGATGTGGATTGCTGATTCATGCACCTCTCTCACAAATCCATGGTTATTAGCTTTCTCCAAATTTCTATTTCATACATTTTGAGAGTGACACATTTTGAAACTTTCAGATATCTGTTAGGGTGACAGTTAAGCAGTGATGACAATACACTGGAATCTTTGAACAAAGATTTGTCAACAAAGAACAATAATCAAAGTACCGTAATTTCACGATTATAAGATGCACCATTTTGACTAAAATTTTGGTCCAAACCCAAAGTGCGGCTTATAATCAGGTGTGGTTTATATACAGACAAAGAATGAAAAGTTGTTGTTTTAGTTTGGAGGACAGGTGTCTGCTGAGAAAGGCAGGAACTTCTCTTTGAGATGGAGAATGTAAACTCCCTCCCTCCAAATTATTATAATTTTGAAATAAAGGGACTTTCAGGCAAAAATACGGGAATTAGGAATAATAGCTCTTTTCTAGGGAAATTAAAATAGAAATACAGTACTACAAAGAAACAAACTCCTAACCCTGACAAAGTCAGACTACAACCTGATACCCCGTCAGGCAGGGTGTTGGTAGCAGTCCCATTAAATGGTGGCTACATCCTCCTGCAGTGACAGATGTGATTCAGTTGAAGCAGTGCTCCTGGAGAAGGCGCAGTTTCCCTCCGGAGGTCCAGTGGTGATGTGGAGAAATCCGGTTTTCCTCTGGAGTCCAGTGGAGAAAGGGGTACCCTTAGTGTCCCAAAACCTCTGTTTTTATCTTGGTAAGAAATGTTGGGCTCTTCCCCCTGGCTGGAGTAACTTCCAATGGGATGAAGTAATTTTATCATTGGGACTCAATGGGCCATTAGCAGAAAATGACTCCCTGGAGGAAAGATTGGTTGTGAAAAGATGAAGAACGCTGCCCCGCCTGGTTTCAATGGATGGCCCGTTAGCAGAACATCTACTGTTGAAATATGGATCACTGCCCCCACCCTCAACAGATGGTGATAGAATAGATACCTTTTATCACACTCTGTATTGTAATGCATGCCTTATAATCAGGTGTGGCTTATGTATGGACAAAGAACGAAAAGTTGCTGGCACCTGGAAGTGCAGCTTATACTCAGTGTGGCTTATAATCGTGAAATTACTGTAATTTTAAAATCCAACACATTAAAGAAGTTGTCAAAAAGGGTAAAAATTTTTATTCACTTTTACATGAC